>NC_135884.1:120494367-121694367 GCF_964194155.1 Cetorhinus maximus
GCCCATCCCTAACTACCTATGGGAAGAGTCATACGGACTCGAAACGTTAACTGTGTTCCTCTCCGCAGATGCTGTCAGACTTGCTGAGTTTTTCCAGGTATTTTTATTTTTGTTTTTGTTACCTATGGGAAGGTGGTGGTGAACCACCTTCTTGTTGTAATCTGTGGTCATGGTGCTCCCACAGCGTTATAGGTAGAGAGTTCCAGGATTTTCAGCCACCATTGATAAAGGGATGACAATGTATTTCCAAGGCAGAATGGTGTGTAACTGCAGTGCATCTTGTAGATGGTGCCCATTTAGCCACGTTGCGCCAATGGTGCCTGGAATGATTGCTTAATGTGGCGGATGGGATGCCAATCAAGCTGCATTGTCCTGGATGGTGTTACGATCCCCATGGGAAAACCATAAACCAAGTAACCAAATTTACTGAACGGTCCCAAATGAAAAAATAAACAATAAAATTCCACTTTTTGTAACTCTTACTTTAACACGAATCAGAACCAATGAAAATTAAACATGAATTAACAGTCAAATGATTCATCAGATAAAAAGATTAATTTCACTCTAAATAGTCAACACAACAAAGATACGCCTTATGCAAACACAAGCATTCGCATCACTTCCCAGAAACATGTGGCACTACATTGCTACACAGTTCTACAATATGCTGTTCTTTATTCACACAAGGTAGTTCAACAACAGCTTTCATCTTCGAGTTTCTCAGGCGCAATTGTCATCAGCAAGGCACACTTATACAAACCCTCTCTCCCTCTGGTCATGACAATCCTAATGGTGTGGCTTTCCAGTGTTCCTTTTCAACCAACCAACCAATGACACCACAGTTCAAGATTTGGCCACTTCAGGGAAAACACCCAGCTCTTTACTGTCTCCGAGCTATTCACACAGCTTTCCAGGTTTTAGACATTTTTAGCCAGCTCACACAGTACCTCCAAGAGCTCATGTCTCCTTTTCTCTCAAACAGAAAAAACTGACCTCTTCCTGAAACTGATATGCTTCTTTTCCTCACAAGAATTCTGTGTTCCTCTTTCTCTTTGTGTCTGCATCTGTGTGCTGATTGCCTTCACTCTCCAGGTCATCTGCTTGTAGCTCTCCTTTGTGTCTGCAGGTCTCCTTTGTGTCTGCCAGCCACATGACTTCTTTCTTAACTTCCATCTTGTTGGTACTGCTTCCAGGTCAAGGGTCACCAGGTCATATGGATAAATATTTCTTATTACCCAAGAAAATTACAGTGGATCCCTTTACAAATAATGCAAGCTCATAAAAGTCCTTTTCAAAAATTATTTTACATTACAGATTCCATAGACCTTTTAAAGAAATTATAAATTTTCCTATACTGATTCTAGATCAAAGGTCATCACAATGGTGTTGAGTTTCCTGTGTCCTGTTTTTATGTACAGGACATACCTGGGAAATCTTCCAAATTGTCAGGTAAATTCCAGTGTTGTAGCTGCACTGGAACAACTTGGCTAGAAGTGCAGCTTGCTCTAGAGCTGCACTCATCCAGCAAAGCAAAGATATTCCATTCCACTCCTGACTTTTGTTTTGTAGACAATGGAAAGATTCTGGGGAGTCAGGAAGCGAGTCACTCAGATACCTAGACTCTAACCTACTCTTGTAGCCACAGTATTCAAATGGTTGACCCAGTTAAGTTTCTGGTCAGTGGTGACTCCCAGGATGTCATTGGTGGTGGAGGCCAAAGGGAGGCGGTTAGATTCTATCCTGTTGGAGATGGTCATTGTCTGGCATTTGTGTGGTGGAAGTGTTACTTGCTGCATATCAGCCCAAGGCTGAATGGTGTCCAATTCCTGTTGCATGTGGGCACATACTGCTTCATTATCTGAGCAGTTGAGAATGGTACTGAACACTGTGCAATCGTCAGCAAACATCCCCACTTCTGGACCTGATGATAGAGGGAAAGTCATTAATGAAGCTAATATAACCATCGCCCCTTGACATTCAATGGCATTATTATCGCTGAAACCCCCACTATCAATTTCCTGGGGGTTGCCATTGGCCAGAAACTGAACTGGACTAGCCATATAAATACTGTGCCTGCAAGAGCAGGTCAGAGGCTAGGAATCCTGCAATGAGTAACTCACCTCCAGACTCCCCAAAGCCTGTCTACCATCTACAAGACACAAGTCAGGAGTATGATGGAATACTCTCCACTTGCCTAGATGAGTGCAGCTCCAATAACACTCAAGAAGCTCGACACCATCCAAGGCAAAGCATCCTGCTTGATTGGCACCCCATCCACAAACATTCACTCCCTCCAGCACTGACACACAGTAGCAGCAGTGTATACCATCTACAAGATGCACTGCAGAAACTCACCATGCCTCCTTAGATAACACCTTCCAAACCTACCATCTGGAAGGACAAGGGCAGCAAACACATGGGAACACCACCACCTGGAAGTTCCCCTCCAAGCCACTCACCAACTTGACTTGGAAATCTATTGCCGTTCCTTTGCTGACACTGGGTCAAAATCCTGGAACTCCCTCCCTAACAGCACTGTGGGTGTACCACAGGGACTGCAGCGATTCAAGAAAGCAGCTCACCACCACCTTCTCAAGGGCAATTAGAGATTGGCTTTAAATGCTGGCCAAGCCAGAGACACCCACATGCCGTAAATAAATTTTAAAAATTGAACCAGGGTTGGTCCCCTGATTTGACATTAATGTTAGTAGGAAGGATATGCTGGACCATGAGGTTACAGATTATGGTAAAATCTGATTATCCTACTCCTGATGGCCCCCAGTCTCTCACAGATGCCCAGTTCTGAGTTACTGGATTTGTTCTGAATCTAATCTATGGTGGTAGTGCCACGTAACATGATGGAAGTGTCCACAGTGTGAAGATGGGACTTTGTCTCTACACGGACTGTGTGGTGGTCATTCCTACCACTTTGGTCATGGATAGATGCATCTGCAGCAGGTAGATTGGTGAGGACAAGGTCAGGTAGGTTTATCCCTGATGTTGGTTCTCTCACAACTTGCCACAAGCCCAGCTTGGCAGATATGCCCTTCAAGACTCAGCCAGCCTGGTGGTTGTACCCGAGATGCCTTTGCTGGTGAAAATTGAAATCTCTGAGTACATTCTGTGATCTCGCAACCTCTGTTTCTTCCAAGTGGTGTTCAATTTTGAGCAGTACTGATTCATCAGCTGAAGTAGGGAAGTAATCAGTGGGTTTCCTTGTCCACGTTAGACCTGATGCCATGAGACTTCATGGAGCTCAGAGTCAATATTGAGGACACTCTGGGTCATTCCCTCCCAACTGTACACCACTGTGCCACCACTTCTGGTGGGTCTGTTCTGCCGATGGGACAGGACATACCGAGGGTTGGTGATGGAGAAGTCTGGGACATTGGCTGAAGGGTCTGATACTGTGAGTATTACTATGTCAGGTTGTTGCTAGACTAGTCTGTGGATATAGCCACAACTAGAGGTGCGTCCAGTTCTGGCCATCACAGTTTAGGAAGGATGTGAGGGTTCTTGAGAGGGTGCAGCAGAGATTTACCAGAATCATTCCAGGCATGAGGAATTTTTAGTTACAAGATTAGGTTGTAGAAGTTGGGGTTGTTATCCCTGGAGCAAAGGAGAGTGAGGGGGGATTTAATAGATGTGTACCAGGTTGTGACAGGCTTAGATAATGTAGACAAGGAAAAACTCTTCTCATTAGTTGATAGTACAAGGGCTAGGGACATAGATTTAAGATTTAGGGCAAGAGATGGAAGGGAATGTAAGGAAGAATTTTTTTATCCTGTGAGTGATAATGACCTGGAACTCGCTGCCTAAAAGGGTGTTGGAAGCGGAAAACATCAATGACTTCCAAAGGAAATTGGATGGGCATTTGAAGGAAATTAAGTTGCAGGGCTATAGGAATCGAGTGAGGGAGAGGGACTGACCATTTTGCTCTGCAGGGAGCCAACATTAACTTGATGGCCTGAATGGCTTTCTTCTGAGCTGCAAACGACTCTATATGACAGCTCTCCCAATTTTGGCCAAGCCCACCAGTGTTGGGAGGATTTTGTAGGGTTGACTGGGCTGGGTGTGCCTTTCTTGTGTCCCAGTGCTTAGGTCGATGCTGGGGGAGGGGGCTTCAATTCTAGTCTTATTATAGGTTTTTTGTAAGCAGTTGCTACACCTGGGTACCTTGTCAAGCTATTTTCAGAGAGCAGTTAAGCATCAACAGCATTGCTGTGGGTCTGGAGTCACATCCACCAGACCAGATAAGACCAGCAGATTTCCTTCCATGAGGGACATTAGTGAGCCAGATGGGTTTTACCATTTGCTATATTTACCCTATGTAAAATGCTGATAAGAAAGTTTCCTATTAGTGGCATGTCCTTTGTGGAAAGCTTGAGCAATGAGTTCATGCAGATTCTCACGGCCATAACTATTAACTGTGGAGACTGAAGTTAGCAACCAATAAGTCCCACCATGCATCTTTTTGTATAACTTTGAGAAAGTCTTAAGAACTAAAAATGAGACTGGTCATTGACAGGGCTTGCCAGAACTGGTTGCTTGTAGATCCATCTCTCCAATGAAATGTAAGTCAGATAAAACATCCCTAGGGAAGTCATTTCTAGAAAATCATCCAACACATCAACGGCAATGTAAAGCTGAAGATCGTCAACATTTATTGAAGTGATCTGATTGATAGACATTGAGTTATTCTGAGGGTTTGTTTTTATATATGTTTGTTTTCAAGATGTTGGGAGATGGAAAATGCTGGCAAGGTTCCATGTATTGTCCATTTGCTAGTTAACCTGAAAAGATGGTGACTATCTTTATCCTTGAGCCTACAGTTCTTCCACTGATACTGCTCCCACGAAGGCGTTAAATAGAGAATTTCAGGGTATTGAGCAGTGTTGATGAAGGAAAAGTGACGTAAATCCAAGTCAGGATGGCATGTGATGTGGAGGGGCACTTGGAATGGATGGAGCTCCCACATATTGATGCTGTTGTTCTGTTGTATTCCTAATAAAACTTCAATGAACGTCAAAGTTCAGATTACAATCTTTCCAATTTCAATGCAGTTTAAATGATTAGAACAGTTGCTTTTCGTTTATTTGTTTATAAACAGCAACTTCAGTAAAGACTGCAACATTACAAATTTGCCATAGCTTATGAATAAATGTTCTGAATTTAAAATTTGTATCAACCGTTCTGCTTCATACATGAAGTAGTGTGACAGAGATATTGGGTAAAGAAAGAAGAATCAAAGTAGCCACGATTAAACCAGATAGGCCGTAAAGATCTGCTCCTCCAAATGATGTGAAAATATTATTTATGAAGCAGCAGTATGTATTTCCTTATCTTTCTGTTGTGAGTAATACTATTTCTTTTCATGGAATCAATCACAAAATATAACCTCCAGGAAGATGGCCTATCAACATTGTTCCAAATTCATTCAGTGTAGAGACACAACCCAATCCACTTCCGCACTCCAGCCCTTAGCTATCCCTTATAAAAACACACTCTCCAATTCATTGTGAACAACATACATCCTTCCATGTTTTTACGTCCCAGCCACCAACTGTCAATCGGAATAAAGTTTGCAACAGAATAAAAATATAAAACATTACAGAATTTATAGAAAAATAATTAAAATTACATATACAGTAGCCTTTTCTCTTCTGGCAATATATTTTTAATCAACTGTTGGATTTCTGCTATGTTACGGATGGTCAATACAATGAAGACAAGGCAGCTGCAAATGCAAAGCATAACATTGCATTGTTACAAAATGTAACTTTCTCCTCTCACCTTTTTGCTTAGTTCTTCCAGCACTGAGTTGCTATGTGAGGATTGGTGAAGGTGGTACTGATTACTGACACCAACTCTTTCCATTGTAACTGGGCCTTTGGGTGGTCGCCTTCATTTAGCCACAAAAACTTTTCTCTGGCCATGATTTTACAGCCCCACTGTGGCGTGTTTCTCCCCCAGTGGATGTGGTAAGTCATTTAAATCTCCATTTAGTTCAGTGGGACAGTAATATCTCACCGGGTGAGAGGGGCTATAAAATCCTGGCCTCGGTTTCCCTTATTTGAATCAATAAACCTTTATGGAAGAGTCTGAAGTATAACTCTGGCTGAGTCCTGCTGCAGCAGTCACAGACAAGCTTGTAGATACTTTTCAAAATCCCTGCTGCCTGATGCTGCACCATTGTCCTACTGTTTTATGCTGCTGCAGCCACTTGGATGCTAATGTACCACTGATTTCAGGGTCTTTCCATCCCACCAGTGTCAACGACTCAATAAAAAGCACAAAACATGCTTGGAGTCTGCCCTAAATGCTGTAACAATGTGAGGGTGTGGGGGTCCCTTGTTGTGAGGCACTCACTGTTTGACTGAAGGATCTGGTATCAAGAAGGGGGGAGGGGGAGGGCAGAGCACAGAGAGGCTCTCCCTGCCCTTGCCTCTAAACCCCCCCTTCCTCTTCCTGCTCACACTCACCTGCAGCCCTGGTCCCTTGTTGATCCTGGGCCTCTTGGAGTGCATTGCCAACAGCCTCCATCGCCCCCTCCTTGGCACTACTTGCAATGAAGAGTTGCCAGTTTCTAACTGGCCAGCACTGGGGGAAGGAGGTGGAATTTCCACCCCTAAGGATTCTTGATCCTGGGGAGGGCTAACCACTTAAGTGCCTGAGGGCCTTGTCCAAGGAGATGATGCGGAAATAATGCTGGCTTTCCAGCAGGGGTGAGACCTCCCATCGCTTGGATTAAATTCCACCCCAGAAGTGCCAAGTTGCTTTTCTTGAACAAGGCTTCCTGAAACCTCAGCTGATAAAGGCACTGCCCAGTGTGTAGCTAAGTTATACCAATATCTCAGCTGAGAAAAGCTGAGGCTCAAGCAGAGGCTCTACAATTGATCTCAGTGTTCCGAGAATGGAAAGTACAAATCAGACAAAGTTACTCACCCGATTGCTGCGTGGCAACCTCTGTTGGATCTCCTGATTGGTAGATATTATACAAACACAAAGTCAGACACAACTGCAATGTCTCTACAGTTGTTCAGTCAGCCAACATTTATTATTTAGGCTCAAACACATAAAAAGGCTAATTGTATGAGGTACTGGAGGGCAGTTGACAGCTGAGGAACTGATACCTTACGGTGTTAGAAAAAATTGGAGTGAAAAATTATTAAGCTCCGTTTGCTCATTTATACAGAGAACAATAAAGATGCTGCATTTTGCAATATCTTTTTCATCAGCAAAGAAAAACAGATAAAGGTGAAACTGATTGATAATAACTGTAATATTTCTTTCCCGTGTTAGTTGGAGGACAGTGAAATCTCAAGACTCCCTCATGCCTACAGAACCGAAAGGCATTGGCCCAAGCATTATAGCACCTGGGGGAGTTGAGGGGCTGTATTGTCCAAACTGAGACAATTCCTTCTAACAAACATTATAATATTTTCATGAAGCGTTGACAAAAAGAATCACACAGGCTTCTCAAGTCCCCTCAATTTTAACCCTCACCCTTCTTCCAGGGAAACAGAGTCCCTGAAATTGATTTCAAGATCTGGGCATAAGGCACAAAAGCACAGCGGCAATGAGAAAAAGATTGTATACTCTATTTTTTTAACCATACATATATTCCATATTAGCTTAGTAATTTGATGCTTGCATCTTTCAGCACTAATTTATTACTCTTGATTGGTCAGGAATAACAAAGTAATATGTTTAGCATGAAAAATGACTTTTGAACTGTGCTAAAATCACCAAGAAAAACTTGCTTTAAAATCAGTTCTTGTAAATACAGAACCACACCTTTCAAGATATTTATGTTCTACTGACATTTTATCACTGCACAACTTTTCATAAAGCAAACTTTACAGATAATTTGATAACCATAGTGTGACCCCTTGAGCAGCAACAATATTAATGGGAGCAGCAGCAAATGCATGCGGTAATAATTATACCTGTCTAATTGCAGAGAAATCATGAACACTCACATCACTGGGGTTTGCAAGCATAACACCGTGCCTATCTCACACCTCTAGGGTTTTTTAGAAAAATACTGCAGCTACATTCGCAAAATTACACTGATGAAAGCCATTCTTGCTAATTTAACACATATTGCTTAGCTTCACTCACTAAGAACAAACACATCCAACAGCTTTCTTGCAGGCATGCATGCGGAATACACATCCAGAAATGTTCTCCCAACATAAGAGTGCTAATTGATATTATTCTTGCAAAGATAACATGCAGCTTGTTGCCATTTAATTCAAGGCTCCATAAATAGTACATTTTTACACAAGCACACTCATGCCACAAATGATCTTTCTTTTATCTCGAAATATGCACTGGTGAAACATTACAAGATGTTAAAATTCCAACATATTACATTATTGGCCTCAGGTAAAAGTGGCTGCAGGGAATGCCCTGTAAGATGCCACATCAAAGAAGAACGATGGTGGCACCTAATTACAACGGTGTAGTGTGCTGCTTTATGTAATTGGTCTGTATAGTCTTCTATTCTAATTTACTCTACACCAAAATTGTGATAATCAAGACAAGCAGAACAGAATGCCCTGTAAAAGGCTTTACTTCTGACACCAGTTAATGCCTGATTATGACAACTAAATCATAGATGTGACTGTATAGAGATCATGCAGTAGATCAAAGCACTTTATTCTAAAACTAGGTTGAGAAAAGCAAGTAAGAATGCAAAGAATGCGCTCACCCTGTCTGCTTGTACTCTATACCTGTTGAAACCATATTCTTACAATAAATGCATATACACATGATGAATAATTGTTATCTCATCTAAAATCAGCTGAGTTTTAAAATAGTCAGAATAATTCAAATCTATACAAATGAACTTTCTGGTGGGGCAGCGGGTAGTTAACTAGTCCATTTTTTGGACATTTGCTTTGACTAAATCCAAACTAGGTAAAGTGAACAAAAAACAAACTAAATCTCTCCATTCCGAATTAAGTATGCAGTTATCAGATTGCATAGCTTATTGCTTTACCTAGAGGTAGATGTACTAGTATGTGGTCTGTTGGCCTATTATTGTATTTGCTGTCTGAATTACACTGTAGTTCATCTGTACATGATGCATAGCCGAGAAAATGTGTGGAAGTCAGTATAAATTAAGTGGAGAAAAGTGACTGAATCTGGACAATTTCCACCCAACCAGGAATAGAAAGCAAACGAAATACCCTGTTCTCAGTGATGATTCTGGCTCGCAGCACTGAACTGGCTGAGCTATGATAAAGACAAAGAGGTCAACTGCATAACGGATACAGGAACAAACCAGTCAGCAGGGCCTCACAACAGTGCTCACAGATATATTGTCTTAACTACAGACCTTCTGCTCATTATTCCAAATGTTACTTTGTTTTTTTAATGTAAAATGGTGCTTTATTTGTCCACCAGTTGTTACTCAAAATTAGACGTCAAATAAAGGAAGACCAGTGCCCACGTTAAAAATTAAAAATATACATTTCAATAGTTAGGAGAACATCCACAGAACACCAACGAGGCTGCCCAATTCATTTATAATCCATATACTGCAACCATCAAAGAGCATTCATGTTTCTTCTCTTTAAAAAAAAAACGAACTTGTAGGCACATTTAAATGCCATGGCTTGCACCCTGTATAGATTGACTAAAACATGATACAGGGTCCCACTGTCCACCTTAGTCTCAAGTGAAAGTGCTTTGTATCTAGATTTCTAGTCAGTAGAACTAAAGGCAATTACTCACAGTAAAACATGTCTCTTGGCTCTTCTAACAAACTGCTTCTGTTCCTCCATGGATTTTTGCTATAATGCAACTCACATCTCACTATATCATGCTACTCCACAGGCTCACAAACAACAAATTATGGGCAAGGTCTATTCCTTTATTGCTGATGTTAAAAATATACACAAAATCTGTCTCAAACTAAAGACAAAATGCCAGCTACAAAAAACTGGCGCTTACTTTGAAGGCAAATTCTTTTCCATAATAAATGGGGGGAAAAAAATCACAAATTGATAATATTTCACTATCAGAAAATTAGCAATCAAATCTGTGAGGTCAGTTAAAATGAGTGACTGAGTAACAGTGGAGGCAGAAAGATAACGCCACAAAAAGTCAACAATGAGT
Organism: Cetorhinus maximus; assembly: GCF_964194155.1. Lineage (NCBI taxonomy): Eukaryota > Metazoa > Chordata > Chondrichthyes > Lamniformes > Cetorhinidae > Cetorhinus > Cetorhinus maximus. The sequence continues at coordinate 120,504,496 of NC_135884.1, forward strand.
TAGGGTTGGAAATGCAACCAAAGTCAGGCTGTCAGTTTTATGGGGAGAAAAAGCAGGAAGAATGGAAATATTGTACCTCTGTCTTTGGTGGTGAAGGTAGCTATCAACAGTGAGTGAGCAATGGTTAAGACAAGACAAAGAGATTAACTTCACAAAAAGTCTATTACTGAACAAGAAAAACACATATGGAGTCTGACACTACATGAAGAAATACTTCATTCTGAAGTAATGGGGCCACCAAACAACAGCAGCTGAGCAATTTTGAAGACAAAGAGATCATTTCTAGAAAGAGGGAGCCCACAAATGCCAGTCTTTCTGTATCAGTAGGAATACTAATAGAGAATATGCTTGTGGATTCCAAACTCTATTTAATGGCGATTACAATGTCTTGTCTATGTAAAGGACAGCACTTGTGCTCGAGAGGTTTGAATAAAGAACAGTTTAAAAATGATAAAAATTGACAACTTGAGATCTATTCCTGCCACTTGCTCCTGTACTATCGGGATTACTTTCCTGAAACCCTTGAACTTGACAATTCATATAACTCCCTTGAATGTGCATTAGTGACACCATCATTTTGTTTTCATTCCTGACTTTTAATCACAATTCCGGATGCAATGCACAGGATGGATCTGCTATTCCCTGATGAGATCTCTGTATGCCTCTCCTAATGATTTGCTCCCGGTGTGAACAGGGAACCTCCAGTTCATCACTGGAATGGTAAAATCATTCAATCTCTTTTTGGTTTTGAAAGATGGAAACAGGAAAAGGAATACTAATGGAGTTGAAGGTGCGTCTTGGCGGTTTTTTGCTGGTCTGTGAGAAGTTTTCACTAACTAGGTTGTAGCCTCCTCCTTGCATTCTTGTTGTGTTGCAATCAGGGCACACTACATTCTGAACCATTCTAACTCACTGGGGAGAATTTTAACCCCAAAAATGGGTGGAATGGGGTCAGATGAGATGTAAAAAAATTTTAAATCTCAAATGTGCATCCAAATTTTGGATTTAAGAGGAATGGGAGAGGGGCAAGCAGCCAACCTGCTCCCAGGGACGGGTTGGTCATTTAAATATTATAATGAGGCTGGGAGCCTCACATTTAACTTCCCTAACATGTTTAACCCAGGAAGGTGAAGACAGCTTCAGGGCAAAAGAAAGTGCTGAGCGCTTCCTCAGAGCTCGCCAAGCTGTCTTTTACCCTAGGATCGGATCAACACCTTCCCAACCCTCGACCATCAGACTGAATGCACCCCTCCCTCCATAAAAGATTGTTGATCGGACCCCACAATCCCCCCACATCCCACCAGAAGCTGCAGCCTCCTTCTCTGTGGCTGATGCTTGCTCTAAAATACTCGCCATGCATGGAAGCTAAGCCTGTCAAAAACAAAATGCACTGTGGAATGAAAGCTTCACATTAAGCAGAAAAACCTAGACTTCCTGGTTTCCCATCAACAACTCCGATTGATCTCTCAGAAAACCCATCACTGTCAATATTAGGGCCATTCTTTCCCAAGATCTCAATATTATTTAACTTGCTATCTTGCTCAGTCATTCTTTTACAAAGTACTGCACTCCGTCAACTCTCCAATCATTACTTCTTTGTCCAATCTCTTATTTGTCACCTTGGTGGTGTCCTGTCGCATGGGCAAGGTTTCCACTTCAGTCCCAAAATGGACATAAACCAGCAGTTCACCCACACTGTCTGCAGAAGGCCCGAGCGGGAGGCAAGGATCCTTTCAAGTTTAAGCCTCAGTTAAATCTTTCCGGTATGTGACTGATGCCAATTGGCAGCTCACCATTTTGCACCTCGGAAAACTAGCCAGCATGTCACAGAGCCAAATGGGTAAGTCGTGTATCTCAGTGGGAGGTTGCAAGAAAGGACCAGCAGTGAATCAGAAATTTTTCATGAATGTTTCCCCGATCCACAAAAATCTTTGAAGGGGAAAGCTTAAATTTTCCAAGCAGCTTTTGGCAGCACCATTAAGGACTGCTGGTTAGGCCTCTCAACAATATCAGGCCGTATTTAAACAGCCTCCCATCAATTGTGCGTGTCCATTTAAACACCTGCCTGAAAATTGAAACTGGTCAGCAAATGGGTCAACATAAACAGATTTTGATCATTCATCAGATGTGAAACAGGCGGTCAATAATTTATCCCCACAGCTTTTTGCCTTTTATCTTGCATTGTCAATTAAATGAGAGAAATAGTAAAAGTTGGTTCAAGAATGGAAGATTCAGAAAGCCTAACAATGTAGAGTGGGGTAGCCCAAAGCAATAGTGTTCTGAAATAACAACAGGATTGCCCTGAAACAGTGCTGTAAGTGTCATCTTAACAGAAACAGTCATAAGGGAAAGTGCTTTCAATCCAGTGTTTGTGGTAAATAAATAGTCTTCTGGTGCGCTTGCCTGTTTTTCAAGTTTGAACAGCTGTAATAGCCTGCTGGAGACCCATGGCCTGTTCATGTGCAATGGCACTGTCAACAGGCAGCTCTGATTGTTTTGGATGGAAATAAGCTTTATTCCTGGAATGCCAGGTGGATGCCAATTGGAAAACTCCAGAGCCACTAGCAAGTTGAGTCTCATCCCTCTTGCTTTTTTTTTGATACTATTCGCTTTTTTTTTCTGTTCTTTGTTTCCTACCAACATTCTTTGTTTCCCCTCCCAAGGACGTTGGTATTCTGTCTGAACATGTTGGCCCAGGAGGACAAAAGGGCGGACAATCAGCTGATTCTATGACAGAATCAATAGTCCACGATGGGCATTATATTGGGCCATGGTTCTACTTACCATTAAACCAATGGGTGCCCCCAGGCAGCTTGCCAAAAGAATCAGCCATTGGTTAACCCCCAAATGGGGATCCGGAGAGGGGCTGACAGGGAGGGTGGGTAGCAGTCGCCAGCGATTGAGGAAGATGGTGGTCTGGATCAGAGAGGGAAGAAACTGAGATCAGGCGTGTAAGAAGATGGGATTGGGAGGTATCAGCTGGGATTGGTGGGGGTGGTGGGGATGACATTAGGGAGAGCTGAGGCCCATGTTCTCCGAATGCAGGGTGTGGAGAAACATTCCTCCTCATTCTGGGCCCACAACCAAGGAAATGTCTACAGGGCCAACTCAATATTGCAAACACACATTAAACCACTTATTTTAATATGCACTGACTAATCCCTGTTTCAAGCATGGGTTGTGGATGGATTTTTTTTTGCCAACACCAATTATGATGGCAGAGCACTTTGGCTCACAATGAATTTGTGCTTTCTTTCTCTGCATTGGAGGCTGAGGCACCTGTTTTCTAGGTCATTTTCCCTCACAGGAGCAGAGATCTGGGTCATTGATCCCCTCCAGAGCTGCAACCGCACCACTTTTCTTCATATCTAGGTACATCAGCAGACTATTTGTCTGCAAGAGCGCCATAGCCAAGAGAGGTCTTGTTACCATAGGACATATGCACTTCATGGGGGTCACTGGATAGTGATTGGGACATGTAACCCTTCTTGAAACATGGATTGATTGAGTAAGCGAAGTTAAATTGCTTTTCTTTCTTCTTTGGTTATTTGGTTATTTGGGTATCCGACTACATTTGTATCTTCTACTGTATACTCCATACCTTATTATATAAAGAAAGAACTTGCACTTATATCGTGCCTTACAGTATCCTCAAAATGTCCCACAACTGCTTGAAAGCCAGTGGATTACTTTGAAGTACACCTTCAAATAGTCACTTCGGTAGTTGTGGCAGCCAATCAGCAAACACATGGTTCCACGAATTGCAAATGAATGAATGGCCAGGTGATTTGTATTTGATGGTACTCATTGAGGGATAAATGTTATCCAGGAAAATTCTGTGCTTTTCTTTGCATTGTGCCAAGGGACCTTTAACATCCACCTGAGTGTGCAGAAGCATTGGTTTAATGTTTCACCTGAAGGATGACAGCTCCAACAACGCAAATGTCAGCCAAGATTACAAGCTCAAATCCATATTAGGGCTTGAACCCAAGCCCATTAATTTACAGGTAAAAGTGCTACCAACTGAGACAAACTGATATTATGTCGTGTAAAAAAACACAGCAGGCAGGATTTTGAGGTTGTCGGGTGGGTGCGGTGGGCGGGCCTGGGAGCAATTGGGAGGCAGCCCACCACCCACGATCAGCCCCCCTGACCGCGATTTCACACCGATGGGCCAATTAAGGCCCGCCCAGCATGAAACGCGCCTCCCAATTGGTTGGGAAGGGGCGGGCAGAGGCGGGGGCCTGTCAGCCACCAGGTCCGATGGCGACCTGGCGGCCAGTTTAAAAACAGCCCAGGCAGCCCCTGGAAGGCTATCCACAGAAGGATGTGCGTTCAGTGTTCCCAATGGATTCGAGTGTGGCTGGGCACGGCAGGTGGGAGGGCAGGGTGGGTGGGCACCTGCCCCCCCCCCCCCCCCCCCCCCCCTCGCCTTTCTGATGAGTGCCTCGCCATCCTCCTGGAAGAAGTGGCAGCCAGGAGGGACAACCTTGTCCCCAGAGATAGCAGGAGGAGGCCACTGCAACTCACCAAGAGGGCATGGGAGGAGGTGGCAGCAATGGTGAGCAGCCATAATGTGGTGCGGTGCACATAGGTGAAGTGCCGGAAGCACTTCAATGACCTGCTGCGCTCAGGGACGGTGAGTACCGTGTTGGCATGGGTCAGGGTGCAGAAGTTTTAAGATTTGGCCGTCCCCCTGTGGACCCCAGGGTCTGAATGCCAACTGCCAGTGACGCTGGAGCTGGCCAAAGGGGTGAGCCCTGGCTGCTTGGGCTGAGTGCCTTGCGGCTCGAGGGCCATGACTCAGATGTGTCCTGGGAGGTGTTCCTCAGCTGGTGTTTGCCAGGCTGTAATGGGGCTGCAGGTAGAAAGTGGGCTAATCAATGCTCCTCTGTTCTTTCAGGAGAAGAAAAGCCATAACCAGCAGACAGGGCATGTACAGGCGGAGGGCCACCCAAACTGCGGCTGCTCAGCAGGCTCGAGCAAGACACCCTGGAGCTCAAGAGGTGGCATGCTCCACGTGCCACCAGGCATGAAGAGGCTGGGGAGCCAGACAAAGGTAAGAGTGCAGTGCACAGAAATTTGGATTGTACTGTAGTCTCTTCATTGATGTGAGCCTTGAACCTGGAGTCCCAATTGATCATTGGAAGATGATGGCACCATGATGCAGATTTCTGTTGTCTCACCAGGGTGCCTGCCATGCACAGTGAGTGTGATAACTTTAACTAATGACATGTCATTGTTCTCCTTTTAGGTTCACCAGCAGGTGTTCGCTCTCCGGACCCCAAAAGGCCACCCCTGACACCGGATGACCATCGAGCTTCTGTTGCACCTGCATCACACCCGCTCTCTGAAGCAGGCACCAGCGCAGATACCAGCACCTCGGTGGGCATTATTTCGGCAGCCAGCATCTCAGTGCACATTGGTGAGGGCACTTCACATTCGCTTGAGGTGCAGGCGGAGGCAAAGAGTGCCCAGGGCGCTGGCAGCCAGAGGACTGCTGGGGGCTAGGACGATGCTCAGTCGAAGGCTGATGATGAGCCTCTGGAGTCGTCCATTAGGCAGCAGATGCTGGATGCCCAGTGAGATGTGCAGGAGGATCTGGCGGAGATCCATGAGGGAATGTGTGCCATGGCCTCTGTTATGGAGGAGTCCATGTGGAGCATCAGCACTACTTTGACCCTCATGGCCGAGCGCTCTGCCTTCTCAACTCAGAGCGGCGACTCTCATGGAGAGGCAGCTCCAGGGACAGAATGAGGGGTTCCTGGGGTTGTGCTCGGACATGCAATCCTTCACACAGGCACTGAGCTCAGGTGGTCAGCCCAGTGTGGTAGATGGAGGAGGCACCCAGTATCCCAACTAGGTGTCAGTCCAACAATGGTGAGCAGGAAGGTCCACAGTGACCTCATGTTGGTGCACAAGCTGCTTGTCGTCTCTGCGGGCTCCTCTCAGGGCGCTCTGGATGATGGCAGTAGCTCCTCTGCCAGTGATCATCGCATTTGATGAGGCTGCGGCAACTGGGGAGATGCCAACCATGGCACTGCACAGGCTCCACTGGCCAGAGGATGACCGCCAAGGTCATCAAGGCCAACAAGACAGCAGGGTCAGTGGGCTGTCTCCAATGCTGGTGCCAGCAGGAGGTTGGTGGGGGGAGGAGCACCAAGACGTAGCGCTCGCAAGAGTAAGTTAAAGGCACCATTAGCACTAAAGGGGCAGGTCACAGGTGATTTTATGTTCATTTATGTTTACTTTATCCATACTGCCCTGGGAATTAAGATCAGGGATGTTTATGTAAATAGTTTGGAATTGTCAATATAAGATACATTTTGCTTCTGTCGTCATAGCCTGGGTATGCTTCACCTTTTATTTCATTGGTGCAGGGTATGCCAGTATGTAATGCTGGATGTAGGAGGCTCTGAACTTTATTGCACAGGCACTGAGTGTTTTTTGTTTTCAAATGAAAGGGTCCTTTCAGACATCTGGGATGGAGGAGGCAGCCCTGGCATGAGGTGGAAGCTGTTCTTTGGCAGCCTAGCTGAAGCAGAATTGGATCAAGACATCCCTGGTGTCCCTGTCCCCTGGAGGTTACTGAGCTCTGCCTCTACGCCCTCAGCGTTCTCCTCACCATGCTCCTCTTTGGACTCACTACTGGACTCATCATCTGTGGCCTGTGCAGCTGCTTCAAGATCCTCTTCCTCCAGTGGGTCCTCCTTTCCCAGTGCCTGGTTGTGGAGAGCGCAGCATGTGACCATGGTCAGTGACACCCGCTCTGGGGGGTATTGTAGTGCACCCCCTGAATGGTCCAGTCATCGGAAGCACAACTTCAGAAGACCTATGGTTCTCTCTATTACCGCCCTTGTGGAGCCATGGCTGATATTGTAACACTTCTCTGCCTCTGTTCTTGGATGGTGGAGCGGCTTCATAAGCCACCTCTTCAACGGATAGCCCCTGTCACCCAGCAGCCATCCATCCAGTCAGGCTGGAGCACTGAAGAGCCCCGGCACCTGGGAATGTCTCAGGATGTAAGCATTATGGGAACTGCCTGGTACCTTACACAGACTTGCAGAATCTGCATCCTGTGATCACACACTATCTGCACATTCATGGAGTGGAATCCCTTCCTGTTGACGAAGGCACTCGGCTGACCCGCTGGTGTCTTGATGGCCACATGTGTGCAGTCGATGGCACCCTGGATGCGGGGGAACCCAGCAATCGCTAAAAAGCCTCTGGCTTGCTCTGCCTGGTTAACCTCTTCCATACAGTAAAGAATAAAGGTCAGTGCCCACCTGAACAGAGCTTCTATCACCAGCTTGATGCAACTGTGCACAGCTAAGCGGGGGACTCCACACAAATCCCCCACTGAGCCCTGGAAAGAGCTGGAGGCAGAGAAGCTGAGGGTCACTGTGACCTTCAGTGCCACTGGCATGGGGTGTCCACCCACACAGTCAGAGCTGATCTCAGGCCCAAGCATCTGACAAATGGAGGTCATGATCTCCCTTGAGAGGCGGAGCCTCCTTCGGCATTACACCTCAGACATATTGAGATAGTTGTATTGCCACCTGTAAACCTTGGTAGCAGGATAGTGGCATCTTCTGCAGCCCCTTCCACCTTGGGCTACCTGCTGGCCCTGTGCATCTTGTGCCCGCCCCTCTCCTCCCACAGGTCCCTCCCCTGGAATCTGCATTAGGACACCTGTCCTCCTCCCCCTTCTGCCCCTCTCTTCCTCCTCAGAGGAGTTGCCTCCAGTGGAGACCACAATCCCCATTACCAGGGTGACAGAAGGCTCTTTGATACCTGCCAGGGTCCACACAGCCTGAATGCTCCGGGGTGCTTGCAGATATCAAGGAGTCCTGAAATGAAGCCTGGAAATACTAACAATGAAGCCCCAAACAGAGTTAAGGTTGCCAAGTACCAATAATTCGCCAGCAGCAAACTATGTACCAAAGTCCTCACCGCTCATACTGGCAATGCTGCTGACCCGTTTTATCCCACCCTTGGATGAGGTTTTTGAAAATGTCATCTGGCCGCCTGCCGCTTTGCCCTTGAGACGAGCACAAAATCACATGGGCAACGAAAAATCACTGTCAATTGGACTGTTTGTGGCTTGAAGTAGCCTGTTAATTGATGACGGGCGCGGCATCGGCTCCTGCTCATGCCCGCCGAGCAAAAAATCACACGAGTGCACGATGATATCGGGGCGCTCATCTGACGTCATTGCGCGCTATTTTGCACCCAATCAGGTCAGCGCGTGCCCGCCCGCAGGATGTAAAATTCTGCACAGCAAGTATTCCATGATAGTTGTTTATATTTTACTAGACAGGGGCTTAGAAAATTCTAAACTTTAACTATACAGAGAGCGCTTTTCGAAAATTCTTCACACCAAAATCCCCCACACTGATCTTAGAATGGATGATTTTTTAAAAAAAGTGATATGGACAACTGATATGACTTGTTGTAAATATTTTACTATTTAGACATACAGTTACATACTCTAAATGTAACTTTACTTTATGGGGCATTATTTAATAGAGGTGATAGGGTCTTCGCCGCCAGCAAGGAAGTCGACAGGAGCCCCATGTCATCTCCTTTCAAGCTGGCCTGCCGAATTAAGTGCCAATCAGACAGTTAATTGGGCAGCAGAAGCCCTTCCCTGGGATCAAGGATCCTGGTGGTGGAAATCATGAGCTGAAGAGCTTCCAGCCAATCAGGGGCCAGCAGCTGTGCATTCCTCAGTATCATCACCGGAGAGTGGTCACTGCTGCTGGTGATGCACCCACTTGAGGGCCAGGATTACTGAAGGACCCAAGCCACTGGTGAGTGATGGCGGGATGGGGTTTCAGAGTGCAGATCACAGAGGGGAAGTGGGTAGGCAGCAAGGGCAGGGCGTTGGCTCTCATCACCCCTCAACCCGTCGTGCTGCCGGGGCCCTCAATCAGGCACTGAGTGCCTTTGAAGAAGGGGCCCCTCCACCCTGGATGCCCACATGCAACCCCAACAGGGCTTGCCTTTCGGGCTTCCCGCTCAGCAAGTCTCCTGCCTGCTGCTGCTTGAATATCAGTGGCGGCAGGATGAGCACCTCAAGTGGGCATTAGTTGCCCAATTAAAGGCTTGAATTGCCGACAGGATTGGAAGACTGTCCACAAGCCTTCCTGCCCCGAATATAATTGGATCAGAGGCAGGAAGCCTGCGGGATCCCCACCCACTGTCCTCCCCCCAGCCCCACCACATCTAAATGCCCCCATTCCTCTGAACTTGTGTTAGGGGAGGCCATTAAATTCTGCCCAAGGTGTCTAACTAAATGCTAAAATCAGATTATAGTTATGAGCGAAAGTGACTTGGAGATGCAGCACCTTCTGTTGTTGTATACCCATACATTTTCAAAGTAATCTGAACTGAGTAGTTAATTCATTCTGCTGGTTAAACTTCTGTCCCCTTCCATTTTTATCTAACTTGGTGGGATTCTGTGGCATGAGGTTGGAATTGTATCCACTTCAGTGATGAGAGATTTATAAATGTCACCAGTGGATAACCTTTATGCGTTTGCTTCCTATTTTGCCTTGGTGACTAAGGCCTTTGTTCGTAAGTAATGTTAACCATCATCAATACATGCCACCTTATGAATGCATTAGGATGTATAACACGCTGGCTCAATGGGCCAGTATGCAGTGCTCTGGGACTCCTTGTTATCAGGGCTGCTTTAGTTGCTGTTTCATGCCAAGAAATTGTAATAGATGTATGTTACAGATGTCTTACATCAGTCAACCTCAATCATTCAATTCTAATGGCAATTACCTGACAGACTACAGGATGTAATGGGATTCCAGAACATTCTGCATACATAGCCAAATGATTGCAGGTTAGAAAAAAAATGTGGTTTGTACTGACCTAAAGACAGCTGGCATGGCAGAATTCGCTCATAATGTCCATCAGTTTTACTTCAAAGCAATCAGAGTAGGTCATGTGGCACTCATAAGTGTGGTACACAGATATTCACTTAGGCAATCTTCAGGAAGATCTCATGTCACTGCATAAAAATTCTCGATGTAAGTGCACACTATCCAAGCTTATTAACTTCCTGTTTTAAATCTTTTTGGGGCGTATAGAATAGAATATTCAAACTGCCTCACACCTGGCACAGGTTACTCTCTGATCGATATATCGTGTGGTGATCTGGTGTATTTATAATTTTGTAGTTCAACACTGTACTACATTAATGTGTCATCTAAAGGCAAAATGCTGTGGATGCTGGAAACCTGAAACAAAAATAAAAAATGCTGGAAAAATTCAGCAGGTCTGACGGCATCTGTGGAGAGAAAGACAGAGTTAACGTTTCGAGTCCGTATGACTCTTCTTCAGAGCCAAAGGGAAGTAGAAATGTGGTGAAATATATACTGTTTAAGGGGGGGGTGGAGCAGGTGAAGCTGGATAGAAGGCCAGTGATAGGTGGAGGCAAAGGAGAGGTTGTGAAAGATGTCATAGACAAAAGGTCAAAGGGTTGTCAATAGTGGTGGTACTTGCTAAAGGAGGAGCTAATGGTAACATTAAGAGTGGAAGGCAGAATGTGATAATGACAGCACCAGTAAAAGCACTCTGGAAAGTGACAGATGGCCCTAGTGGGGGTGGCGTGGGGGGAAAAAAGTTCAAAAAGGCTAAAAGCTGGGGATAAAATGATGAATAAAGTGGAAATAAAGAATAATAATGAAAATAAGTGGGAAAAATAAATAAATAATAAAAAACACAAATGAATAATACAAATGAATAGTCTTTTTGATCCCCCCACCCCTTTTTCTTATTCATTTGTATTTTTTAATATTTATTTATTTATTTCCCACTTCTTTTCATTATTATTATTATTTATTTTCATTTTATTCATCGTTTTATCCCCAGCTTAAACGTTAACTCTGTCTTTCTCTCCACAGATTCTGTCAGACCTGCTGAGTTTTTCCAGTATTTTTTGTTATTGTGTCAGCTGATGGTCTCAGCTCTGAAAATATAACTCTACAATTTTCGCAAAGAGTAGACAAACCTAAATAATTTCATGGCCTAGAGATTTAATCATGCCCAGAAATAGGCCCAAAGTGGGTGGAATAAACACAGCAGATTATATCCATGCTGCTTATTCATTATCATGAGCAGCAAATGTATAGCCCTCTTTGGGAGACTGAATATTGGGTGTCTTTGACACCACTTAAAGGCAGTCAGCACCTCTAAATGACGAGGTACACTCTGGCTGCAGAAGGAAACAATCACAGAAATAGCTGCAACAAGCACAGGAAGGACACATGGATTTCCTGATGTTTCTTTGGAGGCCCTGGTGAAGAAAAGATAGATCCTGCTCCTCCTGTCAGGAGGCAAAAAGTCTTCCAAGCAACACCTCCACTGCCAATGGCAAGAGGTTGCTTAGAAGGTCAATGTCAGCAGTATAGCTTCATGGGACATCACTGCAAACTCAATAAAAGTTCAATGACCTCACCAGGGTTGTCAAAGTGAGAATACTGTTCTCTTAGGGCAGAACCTTCTGGTCCTGCTGGGGCAAACTTGAGGTAGGATCAGAAGGAATTTCATGAACGTTGGTATCAGGTCAGGGGATGTATATCCCAGTCTCCAGGCAATCTTTCCAGAGGCAGGCCAGCAGTGGCAGAGGTTACCTATCTGCCAGAAATGGGTAGTCAATCTGCATAATGCCCATTTGTGGACTGATTGGGTAAACTGCCAGGATTTTCCCATGGTGGATGGGCCTCCCATTGAGGACCAAGCCTGGTAGGTGCCTGGAAGCATATTTCTGGCAACTGGCCTGGGGTGGGGGTAGAGGGGGCATACCTGGGAGGCCTCCAACATTCACCCCCAACTGAAACCATTGCCATCAGCGGGCCTTAGCTGCTGTTACCAGCCATCCTGTGGAGGGGTTTCTGAGGGCACCTCAAGATGGAGGTGCCCTCACTTTCCCCCTCTGACAGTGGTGGCACCCATTTCTCCTGGTGGGACTGCTGCCCTTCCAAGGCTGCAGGCCCTCTGATTGGACCTGCAGCCTCAGGGGCTATTCGTCTTTAATTGTACAGCAGACCAGGAGGCAGCCTCCAGGAAGATCTCCTAGCCAGAGCCAATGACAGGTAGAGCGGGGTTAGGATGCTCAAAAAGCTGGACACCATCCAGGACAAAGCAGCCCACTTGATTGGCACCACATCCACAAACATTCACTCCCTCCACCACTGACGCATAATAGCAGCAGTGTGTACCATCTACAAGATGCACTGCAGGAATTCACCAAGGCTCCTTAGACAGCATCTTCCAAACCCATGACCACTACCGTCTAGAAAGACAAGGGCAGCAGATAGATGGGAACACCACCACCTGGAAGTTCCCCTCCAAATCACCCACCACCCTGACTTGGAAATACATTGCCGTTCCTTCACTGTCGCTGGATCAAAATCCTGGAACTCCCTCCCTAACAGCACTGTGGGTGTATCTACACCACATGGGCTGCAGCAGTTCAAGAAGCCAGCTCACCACCACCTTCTCAAGGACAACTAAGGATGGGCAATAAATGCTGGCCCAGTCAGCGAAGCCCACATCCTGTAAATGAATTTAAAAAAGGAACTGGAAATGATCAAGACTCAAGCTCATATCCTAAGAACAGAAGATTCCATCCTTACTCTCTGTTGATGCCTCCAAATCCATTACTCACAGTATCCCTATCCCCAATTTACTTCATCTCTGTGTTATGGACAGGAGAGGGGTTAATTTGAACAGCACTAATTTATCCTTTCACCACCCATCCATAAACAGAAAGGTGTTTTTAATTTGCTTCCCTCTTTATAAGCAGTGGCATATTTCCAAACCCTTCGGTTTTGGTGTGATCCAATTTTCTATTAATAACCCCACGGCAAACTTGAGATAGGATTAACTCAAAGGGTTAGTTTATTTGCACAAACACAGGAGGAGGATCGCAATGTTGCCTCCTTTGCATTTAAACAGAAAAAGAGGGATTGAGAAAATAAAAATTTATAGCGCAGATACCACAGAGGAAGGAAATGGTGTTTCATGTGGGTTCCAGAGTCCAGAATCAATGTTCAATGAGGCCTTGAGGTCAGAAGTTGGTGGGTTGAAAACCAACACTGTATAATTTCTGGTGGTGCTGACTTCACACAATGAGATAGGTATGCAGAGACGAATTAGTCTTGTAGGCGATGATATAGAATTTCCAACAGAAGCAGTGTGGATGGGGCCAGGTGTCCAATCTGGGCCAGAGTTCCTTGTCTGTGATGCTGCTAGTTAGATGGTAAAATGGCAGACTGAGACTTTGTAGTACAACAAGGCAATATTACTGGTTCCACAAAACAGATGTCTATGTCACATGACTCCCACCTCTTCACACTGGCTTTGACAAAGAGCATGTATCCCTTGTCTGGGTCCCTGAGTTGGTTAAATGTCTCAACCATTAAGAATTGAAAGGAAGGTTGTGGGGCCCTTTGTCTTAGCAAATGAGCAGACTCCTGTGAGCCAGCCTGGGTTATGAAATGCAAATGGCCTTTGCATAGGTCTCTTTGAATTCGGTCTGCACAGCCCAGAGTGGGGGCATTAGTGCCTCTTCAGAGATAATGATGTACAAATGTCCCTGATTGTTCAGGGTCACAGACAGACATAGGTTCAGCCATTTTTGGTCTTAGACACTCAGGTCTGCTACAATCACTGCACTGCACTTTGCTATACTTCCTTTTCCTCAGAGTGAGGCACAACATTATTGCAATTCTTATTTCTCACACCTCACATCTTATACGCTGCATACTCCACCAGGATAGGCACATTCTCCACAAATGCCTCACTTCTTTCTTGCAGGACAAGATTGTACATAACTACAGATACCATGTCACCGTAGAGGGAGTCAAACCCACCTGTACTTCCTATCCCCCCTTGAGGAGAGTGCACTGGCCATCAAGGGCAGTGGAGAGTCATGGCTGCAGTGACTGGCAAAGCTGAAGGTGACTGTCATTGCTGGAGGATGCACTCAAAGTCCAGAGCTGCTTGAGGTTATCTGACATGGCCATCTGAAGTGGTCTCAATGGAAGCTCAGCACCCATCTGCCCCCCAACATGTAGTCGCTGGGGAAATACTTTGTAGGAGTAATAGGATAAAGATATGAGCATGCAAGAAGGCCTCCATAAGGGTGATTCATAATTATTTCCGTTAACTATTAGATAGCAATGGAATTGAGTTTTTTGATAAATATATTTTCTGTTTTGGATGTGGTAGTGATATTTATATTTGTAGTGAAATAGGGGAAGACCCATAAGGATGGGTTAAAAGAAGGATGATGGCAGAAGGACAGTGGTGTTATTGGGGCTGTTGTTCTGATGTTGCATTTGGAAGGGGAAAGATGGTTTGGGTGAAGTGCTCTTGAATGAGCGGCTATTTGAGAGCTCTGACAGCTAGAAGCACCAGTGATCAATGGCTCATCTTCTTTACGCTCCCCCTCTTCCTCCTTATTCTGCTCCTGCTGCACCTTTTGTTTCCTTGGTCGTGGCAAAAGTATCATAAAATCACATAGTATGTTTCAGATGAGCATACCTCTCGAACAGTAATTTACTGCAAAGCTGGAACAGTCCAGGCAGTGGAAGCATTGCTTCAGCATGGCAATTGTTAATTTGATCCCGCTTCTTGTGATGGCTTGGCTATCTATGTTCTGGGTTCCTGACAGGGCAATTGAGCCAAGTCTGGAGGGGTTATCACATGACACCCAGAAGACTGTCTTTAAACTTGATAGCCAGACTGGAATTAAGACAAACAAGAGGCCTGGTGCAGGATGAAAGAGTCATGACTGCTGCCATGCTACTGGGCACATACTTGGATGTGCGGCCTGTGGTCACAAACCATTGGAACATAGGACTTAGGAGTATGTCCTTTTGACCCTTCAAGCCTGCTCCCCATTTGATAAGATCATGGCTGATTTGATTGTGGTCTCAACTCCAATTTCCTCTCTGCACCCCCCATAACACTTGACTTCCTTGTCTATCAAAATCTATCCAACTCAGCTTTAAATAAATTCAATGACTGAACTTCCACTCTTTTCTGGGGAGAGAATTCCACATACTAACAACCCTCCTGAGAGAAAATATTTCTCCTCGTCTCCATCTTAAAAAGGAGACCTCTTAATTAGTCCCCTCTAGCTCTAGTCTCCCCCAAAATAGGAAAAATTCTCCTGGTATCAACCCTATCAACTTACCTCAGGACCTTAACCAGCTGTGTATTCAGGGAGTGGAATCCTGTCCAGTGGATAATGATGCCAGACTGGTGATGGGCAGCACTCAAGGCAATGTGGGTGCTTTGTCCGTGTAGGTGTTCCCCTTGGCTTAGAGAACCTTGGTGACCTTTATGGTACAGCTGGTGAGTGAAAATTGTAATATGTTGCTCATGTCAGGTGTTTTACACCTACAGAGAAGCTCACTCTAATATGGTGGGTGGCATGCATCCAGTCCCTAATGAATGCACACTTCCAGCCCACCTAAGTGCCCAAAAAATGGACATAGAACAATCAAATTCCTAGGCCAGTATTTCATTTTTTCAAGAGCATAAGTTATGTTAAAACATTCTGGGTAAAATATTATGCTATTGTTACTTGTGCTCGGATCTAATTTTCACACAAAAAGGTTCACCGAAAGGGGCGTTCTTTAAAAAAAAATTACATAAGCTCAATTTCACTTGTATGATTTGTCATTATAAACAAAATCTTAAGAAAAACCTAATGAGGTCGCTGCATTGCAAAATAAAATTCCTGCCAGTGGATAGTTCTCACCTTAATTTCTATCGAAAGCTTATTCAGCAAAGCAAAATGCCACAGCATTTCTTCAGTTTCCAGTCCTGTAGATTTGTATTTGCACACAAAGATTTACAATCAGGTATTAGCAAGCTGAAACATTTTGCTCATTAAAAACAAAGCCAGTTTAGAAATACTACTGAAACATGCAAAGGCAAATGCAAACGGGATAAAAAAACAATCACAAGAAGCAATTTTCAGCTGATCCTGCTGATTCTCCTCTGTATGCTATACTTGATTTACATCAATTAAGTCTTACACATAAGGTATCATATCATATCAAGGCTAATAACCCAGAAATAACCTCATTAAAAAAAGGACAGCAGATCGGTCTAAGCAGGATGAACTCTTAGCAGAAAAATTACTGACCTGGAAAGAGTAAGAAAAGCTAATAGCACTGCAGGAAAAAGGATCATTTTTTATCAGTGAAACAGAACAGAAATTTCTAGAAGTTAAGTGACACAACAAGTAACTTAATCAATTTCTACATCTTAATCTATAAATAGGCTAGAATTGTGCGTATATCATAGGACTGCACTTCAATCTTGTCAATCGGAAGCCCGTGTATTTAGCTAACATCAGTATCAGACTTGTTAATTTACGATCCAAAAGGTTTAAAACAGCCCAGAAAGAGCAGGGGATGTTACAATTAATATCAATACAATACTACATTGAAATATGAATTATCAGGGTCATGATCCTCCATAAATTTTGACATATTTTGTTTAAAATTACTGAAATGTTCTACTAAGGTGAACAGTTTAAATACATTTCAATGCTAAGATGTTCCTAGCACTCAAAAGCAGATAATTCCAAAGGTATTGTTGAGTAAGTTCATAAAATGTTCAATGAGACTACTTTAAGTCTTTTGGATCAGACTAATTAGAGTTTACGAATTCTTCTTGAATAACAGAATTTAAAACATGTCTGTGATGTTTGTCAGTATGTTTAATTGATTCTTCAGTGGACATTCTGGAACAGGAATAAAATATTCTTTCCTTAATCTTAATAAAACAAGAATACACATTTTTTTATTATAAAATATCTGGTACTTGGCATGCCAGTTATAACAGCAATGTTTGTTCCATATACATTAGGGTTCTCAATCAAAATGTGTTCCTCTAACAAGAATGTTTTCATCTTGTATTTGCCCATGGGATGATTGACAGTAATATGGTAAGAAATATTGACTCAATTGTCCGGACTTTGCAATCAGCGGCCAAGTGACGATGCTCACCAATGACCTCAAAAAAGCTGTTCACAAAGACCTAGTGAGGCCTGCAGAGTCAATTTTCCAGACATTAATTGCATTCTGGTGCCAGCTGTAGGCGATCTCCAGCATCCAGTAACAGTGATGTCATCAAGCAGGCTAAATAGCTAATCAAGAATTCTCACCGCAAACTAGAAAGTAACACATAGGTTTTATCATTCATTTTTAAAATAATTTTACAGAAAGCAAAATAAAAGTTGGGTCATGCACAAGGGATTAAGGTTGAAACTGAAATATCATAAAAAGCTTGAAAAAAATAAAATCTACAGAATCTTGACCATGAAATAGAAAATTTTGGCATTTCACAAATATAAATTTAGTTTTTTTCAGGGCCAGAGGGGTTATTCAACAGTAGTTATGACATTGTACACTTTTAAAAACCCAGTTACACCTCATTCAAAATGGCATAGCTTTTTCAAGGGTTTTTACAGTGAAAATAATAGAATAAAAAGTGGAAGTTTACATAAATAAGGCTGGTGAGCTGCGGCTACAGAGAACCAATTGGGAATATGATGTTGTGGCGATAATGGAGAATTGGCTCAAAAAAGGGCAGAACCGGATAGAAAGTGTTCAGGAAAGATGGCAAGAAAAGAAAGGACAGCATTGTTTAAGGAGAATATTGCAGTGCAGGAGATAGAGGACATCTAGAGAGGTCAAGGACAGAATCTATTTGGTTAGAGCTGGAAACAATAGAGGTATCATTACACTACTGGATGTATTCTATAGGCCTCCAACTAATGGGAAATATTTAGAGGAACAAATTTTAAGGAAATTACAGTGAGGTGCAAAAACCACAGAGTAGTTATAGTAGGTAACTTTAATTATCCTAATGTAGACTGGGATAGTAATGCTGTAATGGGCAGAGAGGGGTAAGAGCTTCTGAAATACATTTAGGTGAATTTCCTAGGTCAGTATGATGAAAAAGGAGGAGGCATTGCTGGATCTGGTTCTGGGGAATGAGGTGGGTCAAGTGGATCAAATGTCAGTAGAGAAACATTTAAGGAGCAGTGATCATGGTATTATAAGTTTTACATTAGTTATCAAGAAAGGACAAGGAACAATCCAGGGTAAAAATAATGAGAACAGATTTGAATAAGATGCATTAGAACCAAAGATTGACAGGCAAAATTTTAATAAAACAATGGGCTGCCTTTAAAAAGAAGATGGTTTGGGTACAGTTGTGGAGCATTCCCATGAAGAGGAAAGGCAGGACAAGGAAAGCCAGAGCTCACTGGATGATGAATGAGATAGAGAGTAAGAAGAAGCAGGCTGATAATACAGTTGAGAACCAGACTGAATATAGAAAGTATGGAGGTGCAGTGATAAAATAGGTAAGATAAGCAAAAAGAGGGTGTAAGAAGACTCCAGCAGCTAACAAAAAAGGAAATCCAAAAGTCATCCTATGGGCATACGATAAAAGGGTAATAAAAGGAGAAATAGGGATGATTGGAGATCAAAAAGGGGATTTATTTATGGGGCCATAGAACATGACTGAGGTGCTAAATGAATATTTTTCATCTACCTTTGCCAAGGAAGTACCTCAGAGATGTGATGCTCCTTGAGGAGTTCAAAAACTCGCTTCCCCTCCCCATAAAGACTCATGTAAAGGAACAAAGAATTTCCAAAGCCAGGCAGGCAGCCATCATTGCACGCAACTATGAATTAACACTCAGACCCCTAATTCAAAGTAAACTAGGATCTGGTAGTTCTTACAGGCTAGGGAGAGATAGGAAGGATGTAGATGAAACCAAATAGTTTTGAGACAAAAGGAGGATGATGAAGGAAATACAGATCAATCCCTAACTTTTAAAGGAAGGAACCAAAATGGTAAACCGGTAGGAGCACGCTCAGTGTGTTTTCAGTGTGGAAAGCCTGGACACCTGAAGGAGAATTGTTGGCATTCTGAAAGACCCACAGGAGCTCTGCAGTCAAGAGAGGGCCTGTGAACATGTAGATCATAAGCCTGTATTCCAAGGTAGCCAAGTGCCACAATATCTAGCAGGATTTTGTGTTTTAAGGGAAAATGACCCCTAGTTTTTTATAAAGACAGAGATCAGCATTCTCAAAGGTACTGGTTGTTTGCAGACTTTGCTCATGGCAAGAGATGGAAATTTTCCACCCGAAAGCAGAGTGAATGCCAGTGTGCTGGCTAAGGGACTCAGTGTAGAATGTGTAGAGGCTCCGTTAATAAAGATTTACCTGCTGAGTAAGTTGGTCACCTGAATATGACAGTTGGGGTCATTCAGAGCTTACAAATGTAGGAGGTCAACCTATTACAAAAACAAAAATACCTGGAAAAACTCAGCAGGTCTGACAGCATCTGCGGAGAGGAATACAGTTAATGTTTCGAGTTCGAATGGCTCTTTTGTTGGGCAATGGCTCAGTGGGATGTTAGGTGCTGTGTCCAGAGGGCTCAGAACAGTCCACAGACACTGGAAAGACTGAGGGGAACAAGCAAAATTCTTCACAGGTGCAGAGGGCTGAGAGAGTCCCAAAGATCCCACAGGAGACAATAAAGCCAGCAAAGATTAAGGAGGTTACAGCAAAGCCGACAGAGTTTAAAGGAGCCAGCTTAAAGCCCATATAATTTAAAGAAGCCAGGATAGATGCTAGGGTTTAAAGAAGCCAAAATAGAGCTGCAGAGGTTGAAGGGAATACAGGAGAAGTATTATTGGCAGAAGCCTTCTTCCAAGATTTACATAAGAAAGATTTGAAAGAGGCCAACAGGAAGTCTGGAAGACACCTCACCTAACTCAAGTGCCACAGCGGAATGCAGCAGAGGCTGGATAGCTGCCTGCAGGCAGTACTGCCCAAGAGGAAATGGGACCAATGGAGGGAAAACCTAATCCCCAGGTAAAGGAAAAATGGAAGGTAATACACCATAAAATGAACAACACTTGTAGAAACAACAAGGGAAATACAAATGAAGTCAGTGGGGCATTACCCACTAAAGGATCAAATGGTCAAGTTCAAATTTCAAATCTAACTAAACCCAGTGATTCAGCTTCAGAAGCCACTGAAGACAAGGTGCAGGAGGAGACCCCAGACACTTTACAGAGGTTTAAAAATGGTTTAACACCTACTGTCATCATAGAAATAAGATTAATCAATGTATCAGACACTGAACTATTAAACCCATGGTTTGTGGACACAGCAATTAAAGGATTAGAACTTTACAGGCAGGGCAATCATACAATAACAAAAATTTGCACATTACAAGCCCGGGAGCTGAGAAGTTCTCCCTACAGCAGACTGTGAAATCCGACCTCCTCAAAAACTCAAGCATTGAACTTGAATTTCCACTAAAAACAAAACTCATAAAAAAAACTTTATGATTGTTGGCATTAAAATACCCAGGGTGCGACCACCAGATGTTGGGGAAAGCCCAAACCCTCCAGATGACATCTAGCAGGGATTTAGAAAGGAAAAGGCCATAAGGCACCAGATTTCCAAAACAAATGCCTTCCTTAAGCTGTACCCCAACAGCAAAAGAGGTTTGATTGTAATTGTGCCTCATCCAAAGTGGGTAATGAGAAATTCAAACTTAAACAGAGCAGAGCTGTAGCAATGTAAGATTGATAAGCAAATGTTTGAGGATGAATGTGTGTCTATGCTTTTTTTTTTGAACAACCTTGTAATGAAATGCTAACATCGTAGCATTTTGTTCTGCAGGATGTGGGGTATTGTGAAACCATGCTTTACATGTAAAAAATAAAATAAAATTTACTGCCTGGAAACCCCCAATTGATTTTTTTGGGGTCACAGTCAATGATGCTGCACATTTGCATCATTGTCCTTTCTACATTCCAAAGCCATTGAAATGGAGACAAGCTATCTGCAAAGCCTCACCAGGAACAATGGCCTTGGAGGGGTATAAATGGGGGCCATCCCTATTCCACTAACATTGCATCGAGATAATCACTTGGGCACTCAACTGGGTGGAGGCAAACCATTAGACATAATCACTTAGACAATGGGACCTGTGTAAGCCGTGCATAAGAACTTTGAGCATGTGTGGGTGAAAGTCAGAGCATTTTTATTTTAACTGGGTTGAGTACAATAAAAAACTATCCTTTTGTTTTAAACTCAAAAAAACCTGTGTGTGGGTGTCTTTTATAGTCACGGCATATAAACAGTTAAACACTCAATGAATTGGCAAAAATATCCTTTTAAAATCATGCTGTAGTAAAATGAGGAGTGGGAAAAGAGAGGAGCCATTCGACCCCTCCTCACCTGATTGTAACAATACAAAAGTGGTTGAGTAAGTGGAAACAGAATAGTGGTGAATGGTTGTCTATATGGACTGGTGGAAGGTATACAATGGGGTTCCCCAGGTGTTGATATTAAGATCACTGCCTTTGTTGATCGAGATTCATAACCTTAACCTGGGTGTGCAGGGCACAGTTTCAAAATTTGAGGATAACACAAAATGTAAATGTATTGTGAACTTTGAGGAGGATACGCATAGATTTCATGAGGACATAGACAGGCTGGTGGAATAGGCAGAGATTTGTTAGAAGAAGTCTAAATGCAGCGAAGTGTGAAGTAATGCATTTTGATAGGGAGAATGAGGAAAGGCAATAAAAAATATAAAGGATACAATTATAAAGAGAGCAGAGGAACAGAGAGACCTGAGGGTATCTGTGCACAGATTGTTGAAGGTAGCAGGACAGGCTGATGAAAAGGGTTCATACGGCTTCAGGATCCTGAAATTTATGGGCAAGATTTTTAGGTCGGAGTGCAGGCACAAGTGGGGAGCCCGGGAGCAGCCAGGGAACAGACCACCGCCCACAATCGGCCTCTGACCGTGAGTTTACGCTGGCTGGCCAATTAAAGGCTGGCCAGCGTGAAGTGTGCGCTGAAATGCTCAGCGCTGCCTGGATGGGGGTGGGAGGAGGACGAGCGCTGATGTATGCTAGGGCGTGGGTGAGCGCTGAATGAAAGTTCCCTGAAGGCAGAGAGCTGCCTCAGGGAGCTGAAGACTTGAAAACAATTAAATAAGAATTTTGAAATACGGAAAAAATTGTCTACGCATCACAATCGGTCACCTGAACATATACATGATGAAAATTCTGTCCACACATTTTTTTTTCATTTAATAACAAAACCTTATCCTGCCCTTGGTTGAGGTTTCATCAAAAATGCAAAGCCCGCCCAGCAGATTTGCCCGTCCGCCACCCGTCAGGTTGGACGGACCACGAGAAATCGGGGACAATTGTAACTTAAACAACTTTAATTGTCTTCTTAAATACCGGCGGGCACGCTTCCGACATTGGCGCGTGCCCAACAATCGGAATATCGCATGAGCGCGGGATGGCGTCGGGACACTCGCCCGAGGTCATCCCGTGCGATTACGCATCTGATCAGGTCGGGCTTGTGCCCTCACACCAACCTAAAAACTCTGCCCTATAAATAGAGTACAAAAGCAAGGAAGTTATGGCAAACCTTTATAAAACATTGGTTCAGCTTTAACTGGAGTTTGTGTCCAACTCTGGGCAGCACACTTCAGGAAAGATGAGAAGGAATTAGAAACGGTGCAGAAAAATTTGAGAATGGTTCCCGGGACTTCAGTTACGTAGAAAGTTTGGAGAAGCTGTGGCGTTACTCTTTAGAGGAGATTTAATAGAGGTCTTCAAAATCGTGAGGGTCTGGATAAAGTCTAGAGGTAGAAATTGTTCCCATTGGCAGAAGGGTTGAGAACCAGAGGACACTGATTTAAGGTGAAAGACAAAAGAGCAAAAGGCGACAGGAGCAACATTTATACATAGCAAATAGTTAGGATTTGGAATGCACTGGCTGTGAGTATGATGGAGGCAGATTCAATCTTAGTTTCAAAAGGGAATTGGATAATTTAACTAAACAGAAGAAACTTGCAGGTCTATGGAGAGAAGCGGGGGAGTGGGACTAGATGAGTTACTCTTGCAGAGAGCTGCCACAGGCACGGCAGGCTGAATTAAAAAAAAATTCATCTACAGGACATGGGCATCACAGGCTAGGCCAGCATTTATTGCCCATCCCTAATTGCCCTTGAGAAGGTGGTGGTGAGTTGCCTTCTTGAACCACTTCGGTCACTGTGATGTAGGTACACCCACAGTGCTGTTAGGGAGGGAGTTCCAGGATTTTGTCCCAGTGACAGTGAAGGAACGGTGATATATTTCCAAGTCAGGATGGTGAGTGGCTTGGAGGGGAACTTCTAGGTGGTGGTGTTTCCATGTGTCTGCTGCCCTTGTCCTAGATGGTAGTGGTCCTGGGTTTGGAAGGTGCTGTCTAAGGAGCCTTGGTGAGTTCCTGCAGTGTATCTCGTAGACAGTACACACTGCTGCCACTGTTTGTCGGTGGTGAAAGGAGTGAATGTTTTTGGAAGGGGTGCTAATCAAGTGGGCTGCTTTGTACTGGATGGTGTCAAGCCTCTTGAGTGTTGTTGGAGCTGCACTCATTCAGGCAAGACTTGTGCCTTGTAGATGGTGGACAGGGTTTGGGGAATCAGGAGGCGAGTTGCTCATTGCAGGATTCCTAGCCTCTGACCTGCTCTTGTATCCACAGTATATATATGGCTAGTCCAGTTCAGTTTCTGGTTAATGGTAGCCCCCAGGATGTTGGTAGTGGGGGATTCAGCAATGATAATGCTGTTGAATGTCAAAGGGCAATGGTAAGGTTCTCTCTTGTTGGAGAAGTTCAATGCCTGGCACTTGTGTGGCCTGAATGTTACTTGCCACTTGTCAGCCCAAACCTGGATATTGTCCAGGTCTTGCTGCATTTGGACATGGACTGCTTCAGTATCTGAGGAGTCGCGAATGGTGCTGAACATTGTGCAATCATCAGCGAACATCCTCATTTCAGACCTTATGATGAAGGAAGATCATTGATGAAGCAGCTGAAGATGGTTGGGCCTCAGAAACTACCCTGAGGAACTCCTGCAGGGATGTCCTGGAACTGAAACGATTGACCTCCAAAAACCACAGCCATTCCTTTGTGCTAGGTATGCCTCCAACCTGTGGAGAGTTTTCCCCCTGATTCCCATTGGCTCCAGTTTTGCTAGGTCTCCTTGATGCCACACTCGGTCAAATGTTGCCTCGATGTCAAGGGTAGTCAATCTCATTTCACCTCTGAAGTTCAGCTCTTTTGTCCATGTTTAAACCAAGGCTGTAATGAGGTTAGGAGCTGAGTGACCCTGGTAGAACTCAAACTGACAGTCCTTCTGTGCTGTAACCATTCTATGATTTTATGATTCTATATCAATAGAATGATTTCTAATTGATTTTCACCTGCAAGGGCTTGAACAGCCCTTCCTGTGGCAGAACAGGAATCAGTGATTAAGGAGTTGCACATTTAATTGCACAAGTCCTGATGCCTGAAGTTGCTGTCAGTTTCACAGAGAAATTACATCAAATGCTGATAGTTTCACCATCATTACATCTGCAAATTCCAGGCCAATATTTATTTCACTTTGCCAATATCCAAAGGCACCAATTGTTGGGTAGAGTAGCATAGTAGTTATTTGTGATGGAAAGAGTCATCAACAATGCTATCAAACAGCACTTACACACAAATAATCTGCTCACCGGTGCTCAATTTGGGTTATGCCAGAGCCATTCAGCTCCAGATCTCATTAAAGCTTTGGTCCATGCATGGACTAAAGCGCTGAAATCTAAAGGTGAAGTAATATTCATGCCACACAAAAGCCAGCCCTTGACAATCTCTAACAAGAGCAATTCTAATCAAGTCACCTTGACATTCAATGGAATTACTATTATTGAATGCCCGCCATCAATAGACTGGGGTTTACCATTGACCAGAAACTTAATTGGACCTGGCACATCAATATTGTGGCTACAAGAGCAGACCAGAGACTGGGAATTCTGAGGCCTCACCTCACCTCACCCCCTGACTCCCCAAAGCCTGCCCACCATCTACAAGGCACAAGTCAGGATTGTGATGCAATACTCTCCACTTGTCTGAATGAGTGCAGCTCCAACAACACTCAAGAAGCTCAGCATCACCAAAGACAAAGAAGCCTGCTTGACCAGCACCCCATTCAACACTTTACATATTCACTCCCTCCACGATAGGTGCACAGTGACAGCATTTTGTACGATCTACAAGGTGCACTGCAGCAACTCACCAAGGCTCCTTTGACCACACCTTTTAAACACCATCTAGGACAAGGGCAACAGATGCATGAGAACACCACCATCTGTGAGTTCCCTTCCAAGCCATACACCATCCTGACTTGGAACTATATTAATATTCCTTTGCTGTCACTGGGCTACAATCATGGAACTCCATCCCTAATGGCAATGTAGATGTACCTACACAACATGGATGGGAATGGTTCAAAAAGGTGACTTATCACTACCTACTTAGGGGCAATTAGGGATGGGCAATAAGTTCTAGCCTTGCCAAGGATGCCCATATTCCATGAATAAGTTCAAATAAAGAGAGTGAATGCCCTTGACATCAAGGATGCTTCAACTGAATATGCATCAAGGAGCTGACAAACTGAACTTAGCGGAGGCAAATCATTCCACTGGCCAGAGGAAGATAATTGTGGTTGTTAAAGGACAATCATCTGAACCCTAGGATATTGCTGTCGGAGTTCCTCAGGGCATCACTTAAAGTCTAACCATCTTCAGCTGCTCCACCAATTCTTCTACATCATTCACTTGCTTCACCCCCACCATTAACAATTATGCCTTCAGACACCCAGGCCTTAAGCTTTGGAGTTCCCTCTCTAAACCTCTCTGCCTCTCCACCTCTCTCCCCCCTTTAGAAAGCCTTTTGAAACCTATCTCATTGACCAAAATTTGGCCATCTATCTTAATGTTTCCCTCTTTGGCTTGGTGTCAATTTTTAACTGATTATACTCCTGTGAAGTATTTTGGGATGGTCTGCTATATTAACGGAATTATATTAATGAAAGTTGGTGAATAATGTTGAATGGTGATCAGTAATTTAAACAATTGATCAGTTGTGAATAAAACTGTTGGCTGCATCGCTGAAAATAACCTGTAATTAAATTAGACATTGTCCAGGTTGATCCTTTCCTGGAGGAGGAAGATGTGGTGATTGAACATCCATTAAAGAAACCACGTGATTTTAATTTTCCTTCATTATTCATGACTCTACCACAACAATGATTTGACTCCCAGGCAGCAAGGTAAATATCTGCCCATTCATATTTAGCTTTTGTATATTTATGTCAAAGATCTGGTTGTTAACAGAATAAAGACACTCAGAATAAATGCATGAACAGAAAATCTAAAATATATTATTGTTTATGTACCAATGTAACAGAAGTGCTAACACTACTGAAATGATTAAAAATGTTGCCAAAATGTTTTGTTATTTTTTCACAAGATTTTGCTAAAATATACATTTCCGTGCATTCATTCCTAACCACCATGACAGCAGAGTCCAGTGGAGTTCTGGTCATTCATGACTCCCATGATGTTGATTATAGGGGAGTTGGTGATGGTAATTCTATTGAATGTCACGGAAAGGTGATTAGGATCTCCCTTATCAGAGAAAGTCATTCCCTGGCACATGTGTGGCACGATTGTTACTTGCCACTTATCAAACCAATCCTGAATGTTGTCCAGGCCTTGCTGCATGCAGGTATGGACTGGTTTATTATCTGAGACATTGTGAATGGAAATGAACATTGGACAATCATCAGCGAAAATCCACAATTCTGACTAGAAACTTAATTGGACCAGCCACATAAATACAGGAGCTACAAGAGCAGATTAGAGGATGGGAATTCTGAGGTGAGTAACTCATCTCCCGACTGCCTGTTCACCATCTGCCAGGCACAAGTCAGGAGTGTGTTGGAATAGCCTCCACTTATCTGAATGAGTGCAGCTCCAACAACGCTCAAGAAGCTCAGCATCACCCAGGACAAAGAAGCCTGCTTGATCAGCACCCCATTTAACACTTTAAACATTCACTCCCTCCATGACAGGTGCACGGTGACAGCATTTTGTATGATCTACAAGATGCATTGCAGCAATCCACCAAGGTTCCTTTGACCGCACCTTTCAAACTGCAGAAGAACTGGAGGGATTTGAAGTGGAGGATGACAATTTTAAAATTGAATACTTTAAGCAGCTTAGCAGCAAACTGCAAGAATACTGCTTTTGGTCTAAATCAAAATAAATCGAGGCTGATTTTTAAAGCATTAATCTTAAGAGCAGAATCTAAGAGAGGGTGAGCAGCTGATTAAACAGCTGCTTAGAGTGATACAAAGTGGGAAAAATGGGAAATTGGGTTTGAGTTCCAATTAACATTTTAGCATTTTCTCTGGAAAATGATCAGTACTGCCGATTTGTACAATTTTGTCATTTGTCATTACAAATAGTGATCACTACAAGCAAATTCTCTCATTTACAGTAATAAAGCTATTGTTTACTTAAATGCATTTGTGCTGAATGGTTTTGAGAAGGTAAAAAAGGAAAGGCTATGTTGGTTGGGGAGTAATTGGAGGACATCATTTTAAAAACATCACCTAAAGAACAAAGGAAGAGGTTGTTTTTTTCATAAGCATTTGTTATTAATGGTTAGCTTTTAAATGTGAAGTGGCTAAGTACTTGGAACAAAGCTGGTTGCTCATTTAGAGAACTAGATGGACCAGATCACCTCTCCTGTACTGTCAGATATTATGGGGTTGATTTTTGCTTCTTGAACCTTAGGCACAAGTTGCACAGCTTGCAAAGTTGAAACTCAGAAGGGCAGATTGCACGCCTGTAACAGAACCCATTGAATTTGACTCTCAATAATTTAAAAGCAAAGAAAATGATGCAGCCCCTATGAAGGATGTATGATCTTGCTCACTCGATATTCCTCTTTGTGCCTCACCCAAGTATTATTTACACCAAAGTAATGATGAAAATCTATTCTCATAATGCAATAAAATATCAGACATAATTTTATTATTATTATATAACCCGAATCCAAGTAAAGCAAGCACTAAAATAAAATATAAAATCTCAAGAGCTCTGCACAACCTGATTTTGGTAATCACTGTTTCTGTTTTTATTAAGCTTACCTTTTTGCCAACCAATACAAATGTATGAAAAGAATGACAGGAAAAGACCATCAGGCCCATTGAGGCTATCAAGCCTATCTAATTCAGGCATGGTGCAGCTAGGCACACCACTGACCTACTCTCTAATCCCTCATTCTTTTGGGAGAGGAAAAAACACAAGAGAGAAAAAACCCTGCAACCAATTTAGGAAAAGTCTGGGAAATGGCTCTCTGGCTCCTGAAGACAATCAAGCAAAAGTTTCAGGAGAATGTGGTCTCCCTAAATCTATGGGCCCAAATCTTCCTGCCTCTGGATCATCAGAGAGAGGACATAAGTTGGGACATTGTGGAAGTCCTGACACAGACATAAGTGGGAATTGCCTGGGAAGTTTAAACCTCAGATGGGATGATTCACTGCCGCATGGAACCCTCCGTGAATGTTTCCAACTGTAAACTCAGGGCGGATACTTGGGCTAGATACACATGACTTAGCTGTGTACTTAACCTGGAAATATTAGACAGTTTAAAACCTGGTCTAACAGCTGGATAACTTAACTGAGTACCACAACTGACCCCCCACACCCACATCACCCCCCACCGACCACCCAACTACACCCCAGACTATTCGACCACCCACCTGACCTGAGCCGGCTACCCCTTAACCACCTGACTGCCCACTGACCAGGCCCAACTTCATGGGCCACCTGACTACACCACCAAACACCCGACTACTCCCCTGACCCGACACAACGACCCCCCACCAGACCGACTCCCTCCTGGCCACCCAACCACACCCCAACCACCTGACTGCCTCCCATCTTACCTCACCCACCTGCCCACCTCACCCATTCAACCACCTACCCACTTCAACTACCTCACCTACCTCACCCGCCAACCCATTCACCCATTCATGAACCCACACTCATTAATTAAAAGACTTGGACCTTTAAAAACTTACCTGAGTATGGATGCTACTGTTGTAAAAGGGAGCACGTCCTCTCCCTCCAACTCTACTACATTCACTCGACTTAGCCAAGAGGCGCTGCGTTGCCCGTTTCTGCTTCAGCTGGGTTTGGAAGACCCCAGAAGAAATGGGCAGTATTGCTGGGTCAACAAAAGCTTCGTGGGCAGTGGCAATATGCCCAGCATTGCTGCTGACTGGAAGATCTAGGCCATACAGTCACAGTTGCTAACAATTTACCTTCTATAACTGGAAAAGTCTTCTTCCTTCAGGAAGATCCGAATCTACATTTAATGGATAAGAGAATCCATGGGCAGAATTTTACGCTGATCGGGCGGGTGTGCGCCCAACCGGATCAGACATGAAATCACGCAGGGTGACATTGGGTGAGCGTCCTGACGTCATCCTGCGCTGACGCAATATTTTGGTCGACGGGCATGTGTGAGTGTCGGAGCCATGCCTGCCATCAATTAAGAAGTCAGTTAAGGCCATTAAAAAGGCAATCGGCCAAGGTTTCAGGTTGCCCGTGCAATTTCACTCACGTTGCATGGGCAAAACAGGTAGGTGGGCAGCCAACATTTTGCAAAACCTCATCCAAGGGCAGGTTAAAAAGGGCCAGCAGCATTGCCAGTGTGAGTAGTGAGGAGTTTTGTAGATAGTTTGCTGCTGGTTGCTTATTGGTACTTGCATCATCTCACTCCGGGGCTTCATCCTTAGCATTTCCAGGCTTCATTTCAGGACTCATTTGTATCTCCAATCCCTGGAGGATTCAGACCATGTGGACCCTTCCAGGCATCAGGCAGCCTTCCCTTACTTTGGTAATGGGGACTGTGCTCTCCGCTGGTGGCACCTCCTCTGAGGAGGAAGAGAGGGGCAGAAGGGGGAGGAGGCCAGGTGTCCCAATGCAGCTTCCAGGGGAGGGACCTGTAGGAGGAGAGGCGCAGGCACAAGGGGAGCAGGGCCAGCAGGAAGTCCAAGGCGGAAGAGGCCGCAGAAGATGCCACTATCCTGCTGCCAGAGCATACAGGCGGCGATGCAGCTACCTCAATATGTCGGAGGTGCAATGCCGAAGGAGGCTCCGTCTCTCAAGGGAGACTGTGATCTCCATCTGTCAGAGGATTGGGCCTGAGATAATTTCCAACTGTGTGGGTGGACACCCCATGCCAGTGGCTCTGAAGGTCGCAGTGACCCTCAACTTCTATGTATTCGGCTCTTTTCAGGGGTCAATGGGGGATCTTTGTGGAGTCTCCAAATCAGCTGTTTATAGTTGCGTCAAGCTGGTGACAGAAGCTCTGTTCATGCAGGGATTGACTTTTATTCATTTCCGTACGGACGAGGCCAGCCAGGCTGAGTGAGCCAGAGGCTTTGCAGCGATTGTTGGGTTCCCCCGTATCCAGGGTGCCATCGACTGCACACATGTGGCCATCAAGGCGCCAGAGGGTAAGCCGGGTGCCTTCATCAACAGGAAGCGATTCCATTCCATGAACGTGCAGATAGTGTGTGATCAGGATGCAGATTCTACAAGTCTGTGCAAGGTACCCTGGCAGCTTCCATGATGCTTATATCCTGAGACACTCCCAGATGCCGGGGCTCTTCAGTGCTCCAGCCTGACTGGATGGATGGCTGCTGGGTGACAAGGGCTATCCCTTGAAAGGGTGACTTATGACACCTCTCCGCCACCCAAGAACAGAGGCAGAGCAGCATTATAATAGGAGCCATGCCTCCACAAGGACGATGATAAAGAGAACCATAGGTCTTCTGAAGATGCGCCTCCAATGCCTGGACCATTCAGGGGGCGCACTGCAATACCCCCCAGAGCGGGTGTCACTGATAGTGGATGCATGCTCCGCTTTCCACAAACTGGCACTGGCAAGGGGGGACCCACTGGAGGAAGAGAATCTTGATGCAGCTCCACAAGCCACAGAAGTTGAATCCAGTAGTGAGTCAGAAGAGGAGCACGGTGAGGAGAACGCTGAGGGTGTGGAGGTAGACCCCTGTATCCTTCAGGGAGGCAGGGACACCAGGGACGCCTTGATCTAACGCTCATTTAGCTAGGCTGCCAAGAACTGCTCCCACCTCATGCCAGGGCTACCGCCTCCATCCAGGATGCCCGAAATGCCCCTGCCATGTAAACACAAAGTCCACTCAGTGCTTGAACAATAAAGTTTAGAGCCACTCATGATGTACTGGTGTACCCTGCACCAAAAGTAAAAGGTGAAGCAAAGCAAACTCAGGCCATTACAGCAAAAGCAAATTTAATGTTATTGTCACATTGAAATCATATTGACATGACCATTACTGGTGTTTATGCCCAAACCAGTAGACATATAAACATATTAATCAAATGTAACTGAACAGAAGATCACCCGTGAACAGTCCATATTGTGCTCATGGTACCTTAAACTTACGTTTACAAGTGCTAAGTCTTGGTGCCCCCAGCACCCCTCCCCCACCAACACCCCCCCACCCCCCCCCCACCCTACTTTGGCTGGCAGCAGCATGGAGACAGCCTGATGACCCTGCTGTCTTATTGGCCTTGATGATCTTGGCGAGCGTCCTCTGGCCAGTGGAGCCTGTGCTGGCCCAAACTGGGAGGGAACAGCCAGTGACATGGCTGGCATCTCCCCAGTTATTGCAGCCTCACCAGATGCCATGGTCACTGGTGGAGGGGCAGAGGAGTTGCTGCCATCCGGAGTGCCCCGAGAGAAGCTCAAGAGACAACAAGCAGGTCGTTCACCAACGCGAGGTCTCTCTGGACCTCCCTGCTCACCATTGATGGATGGGCACCTAGCTGGAATACTGGGTGCCCCATCCATCTCCCACACTGGCACTGACCACCTGAGGCCATTGCCTGTGTGAGGGCTTGCAGGTCCAAGCACAACCCCAGGAACTCCTCATGCTGTTCCTGGAGCTGCCTCTCCATGAGAGTCACCACCCTCTCAATGGAGGAGGCAGTGCACTCGGCCACGAGGGTCAACGCAGTGCTCATGCTCTGCATGGACTCCTCCACAACGGTGACCATGGCACCCATACCCTCATGGATCTCCGCCAGATCCTCCTCCACATCCTGCTGGACGTCCAGCACCTGCCGCCTAATGGATGACTCCAGAGGCTCTTCATCTGACTTCGACCCAGCATTGTCCTGGTCTCCAGCAGCCCCCCGACTGCCGGCACCCTGGGCACTCTCTGCCTCCGCCTGTGCCTCAAGAGAGTGTGAAGTGCCCTCACCAATGTGCACCGACAATGTAGCTGACGATCTAATGCCCACCAAGGTGCTGGTATCTGCGCGGGTGCCTTGTTCAGAGTGCGGGTGTGACAAAGGTGCAGATGATGTCTGGCATCAGGGGTGGCCCTACGGAGTCCAGAGAATGCGTGCATGCTGGCCATTCTAAGGGAGAACAGGGACATGTCGTTAGATAAAGTCATCATTCTGTCACTATGCATGCCAGGCACCCTGGTGTGACAATGGAGATCTGCAGCATGGTGCCATCGTCTTTCAATGGTCAATGGTGGCTCCAGTTTCAAGACTCACATCAATGAAGAGACTACACTAGAACAGTTGCACAATCCAAAACTCTCACCTCTGTGCGCTGTGCTCTTACCTTCATCTGACGCCCCGCCTCTCCACGGCCGGTTGCATGGGGGGACGTGCCAGCTCTCAAGCTCAAGGGCGTCCTGCTCGAACCTGGTCAACAGCAGCAGGTTGGGCGGGCCCCTGCCTGTACATGCCCTCTCTGACTGGTTATGGCTCATCTTCTCCTGAAAGGACAGAGGAGCATTGAGTAGTCCACTCTCTACCTGCAGCCCCATTGCAGCCTGGCCAACCCCAGCTTAGGAACACCTTGTGCGGCACATCCGAGTTTTGGCCTTCGAGTTGCAAGGCACTCAGTCCAAGTAGCCAAGGCTCACCCCCTTGGCCAGCTCCGGCGTCATTGACAGTTGGCACCCAGACTCTAACACCCCTGAGCTCCACAGAGGGACAATCAGCCCTGAACACTTCTGCACACTGATCCATGCCAACCCGGTATTCGCCCTTCTTGAGTGCAGCAGGTCATTGAATCTCTTGTGGCACTGCACCCATGTGTGTCGCACTATGATATGGCTGCTGACCTGCGCTCCCATCTCTTCCTGTGCTTTCTTCATGAGACAGGGTGGCCTCCTCTTCCCATCTCTGAGGACAAGGGTGTCCCTCCTGGCAGCTGCCAACTCCAGGCGCTCGGCGAGGCACTTATCCAAAAACCGTATGAGTGCCCACCAGACCTGCCCTCCCTCCTGGCGTCTCCAGCCGCACTTGATTCCTTAACATTACCATTGAAAATGCAGAAGATACATTCTTCCATGGCAGCCTTCAAGGGGCTGCCTATGCTGTTTTTAAATCTGTTGCAGGGTCGCCATTGGACCCAGCGGCCGACAAGCCCCCGCCCGCCCCTTCCCGACAACTGGGGAGCGGCGTTTCACGTTGGGCGGTCCTTAATTGGCCCGCCAGCGTGAAGTCGTGGTCGTGGGCCGATCACGGGCGGTGGCCTGTTGCCAAGCTGATCCCGGGCCTGCCAATTGCACCCGCCCGCCAACCTGAAAATTCTCCCCCATACCTGCTGCATGTTTAAATAGTCTGTTCTACAGAGTGATAACTGTGTAATTAGATACTTCCTGGCAGCCTATATAACTTCTGCCAACTTTTTTCATGCCCTTTATTCCTACCATCCTTATCCATCTCAAATTCGCTAGCCAATCACAGAATCCTGCTGCATAGAATGAGGCCATTTGGTCCATAATGCCTGTGCTGCCTCTTTGAAATCGCCTTTTGAATCCGATTTGTCCCACTTCCCTGTTTTTTTCCCTAAAGCCATGCAAATTTTTCCTTTTCTACCAGATATTCAATTCTTTTTTGAAAGTTACCATTGAATTTGCTTCCACCTTCCTTTCAGGCAATGCATTTCAGATCATAACAACTGCTTCCTTCATCATTTTAAAAGCCTCTACCACCTAGAAGGACAGGGGAAACAGTTGCATGGGAACAGCACCACCTGGAAGTTCCCCTCCAAGCCACTCATCATCCTGACTTGGAAATATATCACCGTTCCTTCACTGTCACTGGGTCAAAATCCTGGAACTCCCTCCCTAACAGCACTGTGGGTGTACCTACACCACATGGACAGCCGTGGTTCAAGAAGCCAGCTCTCCCATCAACTTCTCAAGGGCAATTAGGGGTGGGCAACAAATGCCAGTGATGCCCGCATCCCATGAAAGAATAAAAAAAACCTATCATGCAAACAACACTAACTTGTACTTACATAGCTCCCTTAACATGGAAAAAACACTCCAAGCTGCTTAGCACACGCAATATCAATAACAGATTTTGACACTGAGCCATAAAATCCATCAGGGCAGATGAGTGAAAGCTTAATCAAAAAGGTAGGTTT
This sequence comes from Cetorhinus maximus, assembly GCF_964194155.1. Classification (NCBI taxonomy): domain Eukaryota; kingdom Metazoa; phylum Chordata; class Chondrichthyes; order Lamniformes; family Cetorhinidae; genus Cetorhinus; species Cetorhinus maximus. The sequence continues at coordinate 120,538,983 of NC_135884.1, forward strand.
TAAGGCGCATCTTAACAGGGGAGAGAGAAGTCGAGAGAAGAGTCCAGGGAGGGAATTCCAGACTGTAGGCCAGAACAGCTGAAAGCACAGCTGCCAATGACACAGCGACTAAAACTGGCGATGTGCAAGATGCCAGAATTGGGGAGCACAGAAATCTCGACAGCTTGTGGGGCTGGGGGAAATTACAGAGATAGGCAGGAGTGAGAGACCATGGAGGAATTTGAAAACAAAGATGAGGTTTTTAAAATTGAGGCATTGTTGGACCCGGAGCCAGCGTAGGTCAGAAAGCACAGTATGATTAATAAAAGAAACTTGGTGCAAATTAAGATGTGGGCAGCAGAGTTTTAGATGAGCACACGTTTATGTGGGGTAGAAGATAAAACGCTGACCAGGAGTGCATCAGAATAGTCAGTCTAGAGGTAGCAAAGGCATGGATGAGGGTTTCAGTAACAAGAGAGCTGAGGCCGGGTCAGAGTCTGGTAACATTATGGAGATGGAAGGAGGCAATTTTGATGATGGAGTCTATATATGGTTGGACACTTTTTTCAGGGTCAAACACAATGCTAAGGTTGCAACTAGTCCTTCAGCTTGAGACACATGCCAGGTTGGGGGATAGAAACAGTGGCCACAAAATTGAGTTTGTGGCAGGGAACAAAGACAATGGCTGCAAAATTTGGCTCCGTAGCAACATTGATGCTGGCCACTTCTGGTGCAGACTGTGCAGATAACCATTCTTGTAAAGGTGTTAGCAAGGGCAATTTTAATCACTGCTACCTGAAAATGCATTCAGCTGCAAAAGGAACCTTCTCCACCACTAAGGGATCATCATGGGGCTTTCAGGTGAGAGCTTTTGACTTTCTTTTGCTGCTGTAGACTTACTGGAGGTACTGTGATCTGCGTTGTTGCAAGAGTTTGGAAAAGATTTTGGAACCAGGACAGGGTGATGTTGTACTTTGACAAAAGCCTGCTTCAGTAATGAGGCTATAGCTGCAGTCCCTCTTGGGCTAACACAATAGGGAGATGGAGTACAGGTAGCATAGAGGGGAAGCTATGCACAGATAAAGGAGGAGATGGAGGACTCTCAGCAGACAGTCTTATTCACCAAACTCACAATATCCATGCAGGAGCAGGTTCGGTCCTTGCTAAGAGGCCTTCTGTGGGCACCTCAGGAAGAGGAAGAGGAGGATAAAGAGGATGAGTAAGAGGAGGAGGAAAGAGAGGAGGAAGAGAAAGTATGGAAACGTCCAGCATTCCTTCATTCCTGAAAGTGTCTGTGACCAATAACTCAAACTTCAATTTCCCTAATATCTAATTTGAATCTCCTGCAGCAGAACTCATTTGCAATCTCATCTTCCAGGAAGCTGGCATACAAGCTATCCTTTCCCTCTGGCCTGGCTGTGTACCAGTTGTGTTTGTTGACTCACCATGTGCAGATCCCCTGTCTATGTTAACCTCTAAAGTACGTAGAGTGTGTTATGACTGCAATTGATGTTATTCGCTGAGCAAGCGAAACCCCAGAGGGAAACTTGTCTTACTGATCATAACCTATTTTTATATCCTGAAAATGAGGGGAAAACTACTGATCCCAGAAGCATAGAATCCCAGTAACACTTCTAGGTTTTTAAAATTCAAGGATTTATTAACAAGAAGAAGAAAAAACTTAAGCACACGTGATTAAAATTACACAGTTAATAGCCTTACAAAATGTTCCCCCAAAAGAACTCACTTGGTCAGAACACACAAGTAAGCTACTTGGCAACAGCTCCCTTATAAATTTTTAACCATAAAAATCCAGTAATATTACCCAAGGCAAAAGCTGCTGTCACTTTTGTAAAAGGTTTACCACATGACTTCGCACTTTCTTCCACTATGCTGTGGAAATCCAAAAAAAGTTCAGAAACAGACGCTTTCTGAAAACAAAAAAAGACTTTTCTGGCTTGAAACTGGGTGGCTGCTTCAAATTCACAACTTTTCTCAGCACAGAGATGGTCTCAGGACATTTTTCCCACACAGCCAACACAACTCAACAAAGCATTTTTTATTAAATATCTTTTTTTTCTTTTCACCTTAGACAACATTGTCCTAAGCATCTCTTTGAACTCAACATTTCCAAAATATAAAAATGATTTCATGTTTTTCATTACCTTCACTTTCAGATCAAATAAAAGTTAATAACCTTCCCCTGTTTACTTATGAAAGCTTTGTAAGTTGTAAAAGTCTCTTGTCACTTATAAACTACCCTTTGAAATTTAACAGCTGAAAAGTCAAGTCCCGACCTCTTACCTAATGCAAATTTTAAAACCCAATCTATTTACTTGTACATTTAACTTCACCATTGCCTTTCATTACAAATGCATGCATCTAGCTCCTTTACCTTTCATCTCGCAGTTCCCACAGACAAGCTGTCTTTACTAACCTTCACCCACTTTAATTAATAATGGACACACTTACATCCTTCGTTACAGAATACCACCATATTCCCAAAATTATTAAAAAAGATAACATCCATCTTCACAAGTGCCAGTATCTGAACTGGTAGTTGCCAGATCAAGTGGTGGTGCTGCTTCTTCAGAGGCCTGGTGTAGTGCTCATCCTTCATGCTGAAGCTGCGATGTCTGGGCAGACAGCAGCTCTTGGGCATCTGAAAGCCTAAATTCAAACAGAGAGGGTTCAGGTAAGGGAAGTAGGGGAGGGTGGAAAGCAAAAGGTCCATAGTCACAAAATTTGTAGCTTGTACTTAATGCTAGGTAACAGGGTGAGGTTGAATTTGTCAAAGTGCATAAGGTAGAAACATACCTTCATCCTGAATATTCTTGGCAATGTTGGTTACAACATCCTCAGTCACTGCCAGCCTTATAATGTAGAGCACCATCACCTCCAAGGAGCTCAGATGATGCATGCATGCCTGTTTCCTGTCAGTTTGTTGCTGGTCCATTCTGTTTTTTATTTTTATTCATTCACAGGATGTGGGCTTCGCTGGCTGGGTGAGCATTTATTGCCCATCCATAGTTGCCCTTGAGAAAGTGGTGGTGAACTGCCTTCTTGAACTGTTGCAATTCATGTGGTGTACATCCACAGTGCTGTTAGGAAGGGATTCCAGAATTTTGACCCCGTGACAGTGAAGGAACTGCAATATATTTCTAAGTCCTTCCAGATGGCAGTGGTGGTGGGTTTGGAAGGTCCTGTCGAAGGAGCTTTGGTGAATTCCTGCAATGCATCGTGTGGATTGTACACACTGCTGCTACTGTGCATTGGTGGTGGAGGGAGTGAATGTTTGTGGATGTGGTGCCAATAAAGTGGGCTGCTTCGTCCTGGCTGGTGTCAAACTTCTTTAGCATTGTAGCAGTTGCACTCATCCAGGCAAGTGGACAGTATTCCATCACACTCCTGACTTGTGCCTTGTAGATGGTGGACAGGCTTTAGGGAGTCAGGACATGAGTTACTCGTCGCAGAGTTCCTAGCCTCTGACTTGCCCTTGTAGCCACAGTATTTATATGGCTAGTCCAGTTCAGCTTCTGGCCAATGGTAACCCCCAGGATGTTGATATTGGGGGATTCAGTGATGGTAATGCCATTGAATGTCAAGGGGCGATGGTTAGGTTCTCTCCTGTTGGAGATGGTCATTGTCTGACATTTGTGTGGCGGAAATGTTACTTGCCATTTGTCAGCCTAAGCCTGGATATTGTCCAGGTTTTGCTGCATTTGGACATGGACTGCTTCAGTATCTGAGGAGTCATGAATGGTGCTGAACACTGCAATCATCAGCGAACATCCCCATTTCTGACCTTATAATTGAAGGGTCATTGATGAAGCAGCTGAAGATGGTCGGGCTGAGGACACTACCCTGAGGAACTCCTGCAGTGATGCCCTGGAGCTGAGATGACTGACCTCCAACAACCACAACCATCTTCCTTTGTGCTAGATATGACTCCAACCAGCGGAGAGCTTTCCCCTGATTCTCATTGACTCCAGTTTTGCTAGGGCTCCTTGATGACACGCTTGGTCAAATGTGCCCTTGATGTCAAGGGCAGTCACTCTCACCTCATCTTGGGAATTCAGCTCTTTTGTCCATGTTTGAACCAAGGCTGTAATGAGGTCAGGAGCTGAGTGGCCCTGGCAGAACCCAAACCGGGCGTCAGTGAGCAGGTGCCACTTGATAGCACTGTTGATGACCCACTTCCATTACTTTACTGATGATCGAGAGTAGACTGATGGGGTGGTAATTGGCTGGGTTGGATTTGTCCTGCTTTTTATGTACAGGACATACCTGGCAATTTTCCACATAGCTGAGTAGATGCCAGTGTTGTAGCTGTGCTGGAACAGTTTGGCTAAGGGCATGGCAAGTTCTGGAGCACAAGTTTTCAGTACGATTGCCAGTATATTGTCAGGGCTCATAGCCTTTGCACTATCCAGCGCCTTCAGCCATTTCTTGATATCACGTGGAGTGAATCAAACTGGCTGAAGATTGGCACCTGTGATGCTGGGGACCTCTGGAGGAAGCTGAAACAGATCATCCACTCAGCACTTCTGGCTGAAGATTGTAACAAATGCTTCAGCCTTATCCTTTGCACTGATGTGCTGGGCTCCTCCATCATTGATGATGGGGATATTGGTGGAGCCTCCTCCTATAGTGAGTTGTTTAATTGTCCACCACTATTCACGACTGGCTGTGCTAGGACTGCAGAGCTTAGATTTGATCCGTTGGTTGTAGGATCACTTAGCTCTGTCTATCACTTGCTGTTTATGCTGTTTGGCATGTAAGTAGTCCTGTGTTATAGCTTCACCAGGTTGACACCCCATTTTTGATATGCCTTGTGCTGCACTCTTCATTGAACCAGAGTTGATCCCCTAGCTTGTTGGTAATGGTAGAGTGCGGAATGTGCCTTACATATTTTGTTGGACTCCAATTTTGTTGCTGCTGATGGCCCACAGCGCACCATGGATGCCCAGTCTTAAGCTGCTAGATCTGTTCGAAATCTATCCCTTTTAGTAGTAGTGCCACACAACATGATGGAGGGTTTCCTCAATGTGAAGGCAGGGACTTCATCTCCACAACGACTGTGCGGTGGTCACTCCTAAAGATACTGTCATGGACAGATGCATCTGCGGCAGGCAGGTTGGTGAGGATGAGGTCAAGTATGTTTTTCCCTCTCATTGGTTCCCTCACCACCTGCCGCAGACCCAGTCTAGCAGCTATGCCCTTTAGGACTCAGTCAGTAGTGGTGCTACCAAGCCACTCTTGGTGATGGACATTGAAGTCCCCCACCTAGAGTACATTCTGCACCCTTGCCACCGTCAGTACTTCCTCCAAGCGGTGTTCAACATGGAGAAGCACTGATTCATCAGCTGAGGGAGGGCAGAACATGGTAATCAGCAGGAGGTTTCCTTGCCCATGTTTGACCTGATGCTACGAGACTTCATCTGATCTGGATTCGATGTTGAGAACTCCCAGGGCAACTCCCTCCTGACTGTATACCACTGTGCCGCCATCTCTGCTGGGTCTGTCCTGCTGGTGGGACAGGACATACCCAGGGATGGTGACGATGACTATGTTAGGTTGTTGTTTGACTAGTCTGTGAGACAGCTCTCCCAATTTAGGCACTAGCTCCCAGATGTTAGTAAAGAGGATTTAACAGGATTCGACAGGGTTGAGTTTGCCGTTGTCATTTCCGGTGCCTAGGTTGATGCCGGGTGGTCTGTCTGGTTTCATTCCTTTTTTGTGACTTTGTAGCAGTTTGATACAACTGAGTGACTTGCTAGGCCATTTCAGAGAGCATTTAAGAGTTACTGTGGATCTGGAGTCACATGTAGGCCAGACCAGGTAAGGATGACAGATTTCCTTCCTTAAAGGGCTTTAGTGAACCAGATGGGTTTTTACAACAATGGCCATCATTAGACTTTTAATTCCAGATCTTTATTGAATTCAAATTCCACCATCTGCCAAGGCGGAATTTGAACCTGGCTCCCCAGAGCATTACCCTGGGTCTCTGGGTTACTAGTCCAGTGACAATACCACTAGGCCATTGCCTCCTCTGTGACCTTGTGCATGAAAGGTCATCGAGCTGAAAGATTAATTATGTTTTTCTCTCCACCTGCTGAGTATTTTTAGAATTTGTTGTTTTAATTTCTGATTTCCAACATCCACAGTATTTTGCATTTGCAGTAGGTGTGTAATATTGCTTTAAGAGTAAAGAGCCTTTAAGAAGTGCAACATGCAGATTTGCCAGGTACCTGGATGGCATCATGTGACCAGGAGCCACAGTCTCTCTCCTGCACTGTACTACACTGGACAACAGGATGTGTCTCGAGGTTGCTCTACTGCTTATACTGATTTAGCTGTAAATAAAACCCCCATAGATCCTCATGCAAACAGAATCCACATACCTCATTTGCGTTACATATAGACAGTACAAGGATACTACTACATGGTGATTGTTCTCTTTGGATTGAAAAAGCAGAACAAAGGATACAAGCTTGAAGACCAAGTAGAGAAGCAGCAGACAAGATTAAAAAGCACCCCAGAAATTGCCACGGTACAGAAAACAGATTAAAACAAACACCAAAAATGGAAGAAACAAGGCTCACTTACTATACAAACTGAATGCCTTTGGGCTGGGCAAGTCTGGGCAAGCAGCCAGTTGCCTCAGGATCATGCTACTTAAAGTAGAGAGCAAAGCAGGGGCACTGCTGGAGGCACATAAAACATTCTTGCATTTCAATAGTGTCTGAAAAAGCAAACGAACAGCAGAAGAACATTCCTGCATACCAATATTATCTGAAAAAAGGTTTAAGAACAGCAGAAGGATGGACACCAAAACCCCCAGCATGAACTGGAAGGCCACTGATGTCCTATCCGAATTCAACAAAGACTGTGGCTATGCTTCATAGACTGAACAGTGGTAGAACCAGATAAGCAAGCCATTCAAATACTGATAGCAATCAGTAACAAGTGGTAACACAGAACACAAAAAACACAGAACCTGGTTTATCTGAGGAGACCAGAAAGTTCCCACAAGGATATAGAGGATCAGCTTTGGGTAAGAGTAAACTTTGGAATTCATCACCTCGAATTGATGTCCTACAGGCAACGGCCACAGGAATCAATAGACCAATTCATCAGCAGATGCTGCACCAAGGACAATGAATGTGACATTTCAGAGAGTGAATTGTCGGAGCGAATAATGGAGTTGGTGATTGCCTCAACACCTATTGAAATGTTCCAAAAAGACCTCTTGAAAAAAAGGTCACAGCATTGATATGCTCCTAGAAGACGGCAGAAAGTATGAAGCCATTGTAGCTAGACAACAGCATCTGCAAGCACTTGGTGCAGCTAAACAGTATCAGCATGATAGGCAGGCCACAAAAAGCAAGAAAGCTCTGTGGTAAGTGTGATTTGTTGCACCCACTGCGAAGTTGCCTTGCATTCCAAGATCTCTGCAAGGCATGCGGTACAAAAGTACACTGGGCCCGCCTATGCAAGAAATCTGGCTCCAGAGATGCAGCCAGAGGGCACAATAGGAGACAAACAAACAGAAAACAGGCACAGCAGCATGGCAACAGCAGCAGGAAGAGCGCCGGAGACCTGCACAAATGCAAGTCGATACTCGAAGTTCACAGCAAGACAGACCTGAGTCAAGATGCAGAGTGGAATAGCTTTCAACCAGAGGACAAGCAAACATTCCACATTGTGGATGAAGTCAGGCCATTGGAAGCTTTTTGCCATTATCAATGTCATATCCCCAAAGGAAGTTGGCGATCAAAAACTCAAGACCAAGATTGACACGGGAGTTAGCGCAAATATCCTGCCAGTCTGAATCCTGAAGAACATGTATCTGGACCATTGGAAATTAATGGTACAACCTACACTTGATAAATTGACTGCATACAATGCGTCACCAATCCCTTGCTTTGGTACACTAACAATGCAATGCAGCTATGACAATTTGGCATGTGAACCACAAATATTTTGCTTGGTAGACACGAGTGGACCAGTCGTGGCAGGGTTATCAGCATGTACGGATCTCAACATTGTGACTATCCATGAGATCACCAAAGTACCACTGACAGCAGAAGAGGGCAAGAACACTTGCATTGAATCAGTCCAGGAGCTACAACAATATTACCTGGACAGGTTCAATGCCACAGGAGGTTTTAAAGGTGATGCTGTACTGCAGCTCAGAGAAGATGCAATTCCATCAATCGACTCTCCCAGAAAGTGTAGCATTCGCATACTAGAAAAACTTAAATGAGAGCTTGATGACATGGAACACAATGGCATCATTCGCGATGTGCATCATCACACAGGCTGGTGTAGTTCAATTACATGTATTCTAAAGAAGGACAGCACAATCAGGGTATGTCTAGGCTCGAGATATCTAAACTTCTCCCTAAAGAGATGCCCCACGCAAGATTCCAACACTGGAGGAACTGAATCCCAGGTTCACAAGAGTAAATTCTTCCCCAAGCTGGATGCCAAACATGGATATTGGCCGGTTCACTTAGTTCAGGAAATTCAGGAATTCACCACTTTCACAAAACCATTTGGAAGATATTGCTTCCAGAGACTACCTTTCAGCTTATGTGTCAGTCAAGAGCTGTTCCAGCAGCATATAGGCAGAATCACAGAAAGCATGCCTGGATACATATGCATTGTCCATGATATCACGATGATGGGAAAAACCAAAGAGCATGATCAAAATCTTTACTCACTGATGGCAGCAGCTCACAGCAACAACGGAAGCAACCTGTTGGCGCTCGCACGGCTAGGAAATGCCGACCGGCGTGCGTCGCCTGCGTTCAAAACGGTTCTGGGCACGCACACAGTGTTGACTCAGTCTATGTCAAACACTCTAGTGTGCAACCCAAGGGGACTCAGGCAGGGCCTTTCGGAGCCTAGTGCAAGCATTCTCCCATGCACAAGGATCCTGCACCTGCCACACTCACCTCAACGTCCTGAGCAATCTCAATGCTGCCTGCTGGGGTTCACTTTCAGTTGTCTATCTGAGCTGACCTGCATCTCTGCCCACCCAATGATTTCACTCCCATACAGCACCTGATCTCGCCCACCACAATTCTTGTTTCTCTTTTCATTCAGACAGCATTATGAAGATTCTGTTTTTCATTTGCTCCCCTATCCTTTTTCCTCCCCCAGTCACCCACTTCCTTTCCTCCATCACTGTTGACCCCCTGGCATCACCTCCCCTCTGTGACCTACCAGTCACAACCCTTTTCCTTCAGGGATGTCCAGGTGAATGTGCACATTCCCTTCCTTCCCAAAAATCCCACCCCTATCCACATTAACCTCCCTGATCTCCTCCTTCCCACCCCAAGAGTCTGTGTCTGCCTCTGAGTCCCCACCAACCACCCCCGCTGTCCCTTCTACTGAACCCTCACTCTCCACCTTACCTCCTCACTCTGCCCTCAGTTATTCTCACCATTCCTTCGTACCACATCCACCCTCAGTTCGCTCCCCAGGAGGCAGTCATGAGCTCATCAGAGCTTTACTTGCACGTTCACCTGGACATCACCCCCTCCGGTCCCCTTCCCACTTTGGAACCCCTTCCCCCGTTGGAAACCTTGCTCTCACTCCGGACTCCCCACCGACGGTCGCACCTTATTCCACACCCCCCTCCCCCCACCACCGACTCCCCCCCCACTTAGCTCTTCCACCTTCCTGACTCTTTCAGGACTTACTTACTTACTTCTTCCGCCACCCTTAGTCCTTCCCCTCTCTTGACTCTTTCCTCCAGTCTAACTTCTTCCTCCTGCCTTACTCCTTCCCTATTCCTGACTCCTTCAGACACCCTTACTTCTACCATCACTCTTACTTCTTCCTCCACCCTTACTCCCTCCACTCTCCAAACTCGTTCCTCCCCCGGACTCCCTCCCCTCTCCGCACTCCTCCCCCTCTCTGAACTCCTTCCCTTACACCTTCCACCTACCTCCCCAGTTGCTGTTTTCTCCCCTGTTACCACCTCCTCCCCCCCATACCCTCGCCCCTCCCAAACTCCCCCCCAACATCTTTGTTTGCCCCCCCAACCTCATCCCCCCGACACCTTCATTCCCCACCTCCTAATCTCACCCGCCCGGCACCCCTTCCTCTCTCAGTTGATCCTAGACCTTCCTCTCCCATCCTCCTCAGTACATTTTCCTCTCCCAAACACAGCTGGACCTTCCTCTCCACCCCCTCGACTATCATTCATTGCGAGCAGACTCTCAATGGTGACTTTTTAACTTCCATGAGCTGCTTTGCAGCAGAGCCATGCCCATGAGATTCCTCCCAGCATGCCATGGACATTGCTCCAGTGTACCATTGCTGTCAGTCTCCAGCATCTTTTGCTCCTTAGATGTCCACGATGTGAGCAAGGTCCTGGCAGTAAGTCCCAACTTCTGCACGGTACACTTGTCAAGACGTGTTCAACACTGGCGTACAATCATGCTGATGTGGGTGGATGATCCAGTGGGGTGGGGGGATGAATCCGGCGGGCTGGCCTTACAATGATATGCAGGTGTATTACAATGAGGTTTCCGACATCCGTTAGTGGGAAACGTGGCCCGTCATCGATGAGCTGTGCAGACGATCGCAAACTGGTTTTGCAATGTCGTGAAACCAATTTCTGGCGTCCTCACCATATTGTCCGCTCATGCTCCCAAGCACGCCCGATGCAAGCGGGCACAGAAAATCCCGCCCCAATGTTTGGAAGACAAGTGAGAATGATCTTGCCAATTCATCACCCATCCAAATTCTCTGAGATGCAGGACGCACTCCTCGAAAAACGAGAGAGGATGAAGATGATGCATGACTGGCATGCGGGTGCAGAACCACCTCAGCTACATGTAGACAAAAGGTCAGGGTTGCACACCTCACAATGGGAACGTGATTACCTGAAGAGGTATCCAAAGTGTGCAATGAGCCCAGCTCTGCATTCGTAAAGCTTACAATTCCTATCTCTTTATAACTAAGTTTTCTGTCACTCAGTGTCTACGGGCGGAATTTTCTGTGCCTGCTGGCATCGGGCATCATGGCGGGCATGAACGGACAATATGGCGGGAAGGCCAAAAATCGGTTTCACGACATCATGAAGCCAGTTTGCAATTGTCCGCTCCACCCGTCAATGGAGGGCTGCCTTTCCCGCTGTCATGCGCTGGGAACTTCATTGTAATAAATCTGCATATCATTATAAGCCCAGCTCGCTGGAATCATCCTTCCACTCTGGATCATCCAGGCACATCAGCGTCATTGCATGCCGGCGTGTTTCACAACTGTACATAAGCCACGTGCACTTGGTGAGCTGCACTTCACTCGGGCCTATGAGGCTTGTTTGCCTACCTTGCTTTGGGCAGCACTTGCGGTCATCAGCGCCAGGCTTCACAGGCCGTTCAGCATCACTTTTAGGGGGGCTCATGGGCAGTTGTCTACTTACAAGACCAGCTGTAAGGCAGGGGTAGCTTTTCAATGGCTGCTGCAGGGCTATGGCTTGCTTGAGGTAGGGTGATGTGGCCTTAGGCAATGGAAGAGACTGCAGGGCTAGGGCGTTATTGGGGAAGGGGAGGAGAGTATCCCAGGGTGTGTGTGACGACACATATTGATTTCTGAAAATGGCTCAAGAGGGTGAGGGCTGAGGAGGCAGTCTCCAGGGGAGTTGGGGCCAGATGGAGATGTGGGGGTGTGTGTGAGAGAGAATAAATGGTGATGCCCCTCGAGCTGGCAGTGAGTGAGATGAACATGTGATGGCCTTGTAAGTATGTGAGTCTGAAGTGATGCGATGGTTGAGATCATTCATCTTTTTGCACTGGATGGTGAACCTCTTCTGTGCAGCGTTGGCACTGACCACCTCTGCCACCGCACCCAAGCCCAACTAATGACATTGATGGGCCTCCTGTGGCCAGAGCAGGGTTAGAGGACATCACAGCGGGCTCCAATGGTGTCCAGAAGTTGTCCTAGGGATGTGTCACTGATTCGGGGGCAGGGGATTATTGCTTTCCAGGGCCATGTCTTCTGTGCAGTGAAAAGGTTTTCTGGGTGAAAAGGTTTTCCCTCATGACCCCTCTAATTCTTCTACTAGTCACCTTAAAGCTATGTCCCCTGGTAATTGACCCCTCAGCTAGGGGAAACAAGTCTTTCCTGTCTACCCTATCTAGGCCACTCATAATTTTGTACACCTCAATTAGGTCACCCCTTAGCCTCCTCTGTTCTAAGGAAACAATGTGTTTCCCAGGAATGCATGATTAACGGCGTGAAAAGCCGTCATTGCGGCCAGCAGGTAAAACATTCTTTTTCCTGCCCATTGCTGCGCTTAGTACAAATCTGGGGCGATTCTGCCCTATGTGTCTCATTGTAATGAACACGATTTATCTTTTGGAAAAAAGAGGATGTGGTAATATTACTTTAAGAAGCTCAACATGCAGATGAGCCAGGTACGTGGATGTCATCATGTGAGCAGGAGCCACAGTCTCTCCTGCACTGTAGTACGCTGGACAACAGGATGTGTTTAGAAATTGGTTTACTGCTTGTACTGATTTAGCTGTTAAAAAAAAAACCCCAGAGACCCTCATGCAAACAGAACCTACATATCTCATTTGTGTTACATTTTGATAGCACATGGATATCACAACAGTAGGGAAAAATTTGAACATGGGTGAGTGGGTGGGATTGCACGACAGTGGGATGGGGTTAAGTGGCAAAAATGGAAGTGTGTCAGGAAGCTGGTTCCATCTCATCGACTTTGAGTTTTGCCCAGGCAGGATGAGGGGTGGGCAGCAAACCCACACCCATGAGACATGCTGGCATTTAAAATATGTTAATGAAGTTGGAAGCCTCGGATTTAACCTGCTTCAGAGGTTTAACTGATGCCGGTTGGCTTTCCCAGGCCTCCCAGCACTCCTTTGGACCAGGAAGTCCAGAACTGCTTCCTCCTGCGTTCCCAAGATTCCTGACAATCAGACCCCCACCTCCAAACAAACAAACTGCTCCCCCGATTGGACTCTGATCCCTGTGGTGGGGGATTGGAACCACTTTGGGATCAGGCACCTTCGCTGTGATCGGACTCCACTCCTTGGGATTGGACCCCATCCGCCTTCTTGGAATTGGAGCGCTCCCAGCCCAATATCAGGAATGGGACCTGCCTGGTCCTCAGGCTTCCTCCAGAGCGTTTCCCAACCAGTAGACAAGCCTGTCAATCAGCCTGGCCTCTCGGCAGGCAACCTGTCAGTGACAAAAGACGCACGCTGCGGAGTTTAACTCAGACTTGCAGCTTTCCTTGTGGCTCATATCCAACACATCATAATGTTAGAATGCCCACAGTTTTAGGGAATTATATCTATTGTTACATATATATCCCATTCTCTAACACAAACAAGAAACAAAGAACAAAATTGCATTTCTAAATTGCCTGCCATAACCTCAGGACCTTCCAAGCTTGTCAAAGCTGATGAGAATTCACTGTTGTAATAAAGGGAAATGCAGCAGCCAATTTGTGCACTGCAAAGTTCGACGAGTGTCAATGAGATAAATGACTGAATAATCTTTTTTAATGATGTTGGCTGAGAAATAAATGCTGGCCAGGACATCAAGAGAACTCTACTCTTCTTATAGTGGTATCTGAGAGAACAGAAGAGGCCTCAGTTTAACATCTCAGCCAAACGATTGCACCTTTGAGCCTTCCTGAATACAGAAGCGTCAGCCTAGATTATGTGTTTAAGTCACTGGACTGAGAGTTGAACCTACAATGTTCAGCTTCAGGAGCATGGATAGTGCCACTGAGCCAAGGCTGAGGCCTAAACAGGCAAAAATGTAACCCAGAATTGGATTATCTCACTGCACTGACAGGGAAGATGGGTACATATTTGTACGACTCCTCCAACATCCTGTGCTTTGGTTATTAGATTGCTAAGATCCATCCAAGCACAGAGCACCCAACAAGACCAGTGAGTTTAATAAAAAACACAACTGTATGGTTAAGCGGAACCTTTGCATATGCATGTTTTTTAAAAAAGGGCAACCCAACCCAAATGTGAAAAGATTCAATGCAAAGCAAATTAGAAAAGTTAAAAAACAACAAATTATATATCAATTATGGGAAATTTGGGATTTGAATTTGGTTTGAACAAGTTTTCAAAACTTCATAGACTTTTCATATTAATTTTCCCTTTTTACGAAGTGCTAAATATTAGAGTGATGTTGTTATGGGTTACAAAATCTTGTTCTTTTTCCAATAGATATGTGATAGTATATGCCAGATAATTCATATTGCATGTCTGCACCATGCCCCATGCTCAATACTAATCAGTTTATATTATATAAATGGCATACTTATTTTTATAGAGCTTGATGGTTTTATTGAGATATAGTTTATGAATTGACTGTTATAATAAGCAGGCTATGCAGGTAAGTAGCCCACACTGGTGAGCAGATGGTGACAGTATTTGTAATTAAAAACTGTATGAATGACATTAGGGGATGAAAATTACAGGTTTATTCCAGTGCGTGTTCTGCGATCAGAACATGAAAATTATAAGGTTCTTTTTTTCTTTGAGAAAATATCCAGGCATACTTAATGTGCCGTACATAATATATGAAGAATATAGCCAGAAACAGTAAACAAAAATAAGTATTGGTGAAAATACAATGAATTCACCATTTACCCAGTATTGTTTACCTTTGTTTTATTTCATAGAATGTATAAAATTCAAATGTAATTATCAAGTTAGTTGTGTTATGAAACATACTAAGGATGCATTTTTTTCTCTTATTTAATTCCCTAGGCTCCAAAAGCTGAGGCAAATTTGTATGAAATGGACAATGTTCAATTTTAAATGGACGGGCCAAAAATAGGAGTATCACCAATTAAATTCACCAGAAAGGATTCTAAGAAGCAAGGGTCCATTAATCTGTATCTATAAGACAACTAATCAATTAACATGAGAAATTCCTGAATTAGCCTGATTGTAATGAAGTATGAAACGCAGATTAATTTACAAAATTTTCAATGCTTAGTGCACAACTTAATAATTGCTTACAATAGATGTGGCACATATCTCCAGATGTCACAATGTACAGGAAATCTGATAAGATGACTGCTGAAAAGCATAGTGATTTGGTGACCAAAATGGAAGATAACCTCGTGCTCAATGTCTCAGGCCAGATAATTGTACTGTACAGTAGAATTCAACCTCTGCTCATTTTTGCTTATTCACCAGTAACCCACATTTTCACTCTTGCAGGATAAACACAAATTTTGACATAATTACAAAATGAAGACTTACCCCTCCCCGTTGACAAGCATGAGAAATGCAAGGCAGTAAATTCATGATAAATCTGCCAAATTACCAACAAAACACGAATTTGGGATTGACTCTTGGTGCAGCAGTAATTCTGCCAGGGGTATATTTAAAAATCCAGTCAAATGCAAGTTGAAGTCATCCAAATTAATTACCTTAATGCCTTGAAAATGATTCACTTGACCTTTGCAATTGAGTCTCAGACTGTTTCTGCAGGCAGCGAGCAGTTGAAACTACTGTGGAAACACAAGCGAGAAAATCAAATTTTGGACATGTAAATACACTTTTTGTGCTGGGAAAGATGTTTAAAACTGCATGCATCCATATTTGGGTCTAGAAAACTAGCATGCATTGTGCTGTCTGGACAGAAATGTCAAAAGTTATTGACGGTGTCTCAACCAGGACATGGATAACTAACAAAATTCTGGATGATGTGGAAAGATGCTATGGGCAAGATTTCCTTGTACTAGCGATCTCAACAAGGCGTTGGAGAGGTATCACTGTTGCAACAATCCTGAACGCCTGCTGAGGAGATGCTGGCGTAGATCTCCTGCTTGAAGGCCACAGATGGAGAGAAAGAGATGATGATTCAACTGCAAAGTTCAAATGACATTATTTTAGTTAATTGCCATTAAGGAAATTAAGTAAGCACAAAAGCATTTTAAATAGGCAAAGACTACTGCAATATATTATTTGCAGACTTGGGATTAAAATATTTTGTCTGTAAATTGCTACTTCTATGTAGGTATGATGCTCCTTAAAAATTATTCAAAAGTTAAATGTATTTCAATGACAAATTTTAAGTCCATTACACCGTAAAGTTTGACAGAGTTACAGTGACGCATAACCCATGTGAATGACTCCAGGGCATCTTCACAGCTAGCAGACGCCAATGATTAGAGAATATGAAGAAGTAATGAACTTTAATTTAAAGTTAGACGCAGCATATATTATGGTAGTCAAGAAAAAGAGTAAGAAAGGCATACTATGTAATATTGTTACAAATGTCAAGTAAACTGCATTTCAGAGTCAGTTTGAATGGTGAGATTCTTTGATTTATAGGGCATAGCTTGAAGCAAATAAACTCATTTGCATAAGTTTGCATATTATGGATAGTATAAAGGTTTTGAGTCAAATTAACTCTTGTGGCATAATTATTAGACTTCACTTGCAAATCTTTTTTTATCCAAGTTATTTTTGTTTTTATTTGTATTTAATGAATAATTCAAAAAATAATGATCAGTATCCCCAGTACATATTTAATTACACAGAGACAAAACATACTCCTTTCTTGAATGCATGTTTTTAAAAGGAGATTGTGTGATTCATGCATCATTCTTTATAAGGGCTGAAAGCACAACCCTAGGCCTCTTCCTCAATGGGAGGTACACTGCTGACCCAGATTCACCCACAACAATTTTGCTTTGATCTGTGGAAATTTTATATTGTAAGAGATGCTCTTTCTGATGCACTGCAAACTTTTCACTTTACCGTGTTTACATCTTGCACCACATATCACTTCAGTTTTCCCCACTCTCTCCATGCTGAACGTGGCTCTCGTTGAGGTTTCAGAACCGATACTATGCTCCCAGTAGAAAGTGGTGTTCGGCCATCGCAGATAGCGCATTGCAGTAAATCGCGGAGGCACATTCCAGGATTTACTGTCCAATCATTATGATGGCATGAGCCATTAGTGACCAGATAACTCCACAGGAGGTAGCAGCCCTCCAGCCTGGACATTTAACATTTTTAGGCTCTTTTACCATTACAGGCATCATAGCCTAGCGTAATCCAGTGCCCACACACTTTCCAGCAGAGTTCATTTGACAGAAGCAATGGGAAACATGACTGATTTTGTTCCCCTTCTCCAACCATGGGCAATAAATTGAAATTAGCAACCCCTTTGTTGCTCTGCCTTAGATTATCTGACTCAGCACAGAGCTAGAATTGAACCTGCTACAACTTAGTTTCAATAAAACCAAGATAAAAATAATCTGTTTGCAGTGCCAGATGTGAGTGTATAACAACACTGCCCCTTTAACAATATTGAAATGCGTGACAGGCAAGAGATGAATCACTTAAGATCAAGAGAATTTTATAAATAATTATTCTGAGCTGTCAAGCCTCACTCATTTTGAGTGAGACTCAGTCATTATTTAAATTTGGAACCTATTTCTAGGCATAACACTGTTTAAAAATATAACTGGCTTTACGTCGTTGAAAGATTGTCTTGTTCTTTCTCATAATAAATAAAACTACTGAATAGCATTTTCAGTTGCTGTATCATTAACGCATGTGATATTACTTAAATATATGTACAGTGCTATTTTAAATAGTGCAACATAAATATTCCAAGCTTATTAAATGATTAAATGTACATCTCCGTCTTTGTCAGGATCTACAATAATTAAAATGGTCTTCAGAACTTGGCTAGCATCTCCTGTTGAAGCTCACTTAAGTCCAGTGACTTCCTCTGTAGCTTTCTTAACCAGGGAAGTCTCTCCCTGGAATTTGGATTGCCATTGTCCATCTTGTGACTTTTGATATATTTTAGTTTAATTTCTTCCTCCTTTAATATGTACTGGATGCTTTGTGCTCCCCGCACTATGCATGTCAGTAAAGGCCTTTCATCTGTTGTTTGGCGATCTCTTGACCTGTAAGGTGTCACAGACTTTTTTCTCTGGGATTGTTTATCCACAATGAGCTTTTGATCCTCAAATCCTTTTTCTTATGCCTGAAGACACGTGTGGGGAAGTCTATCCCTACGTTACCGAAATGCTGACTCTAGGTTTATTTTCCCTTACTTCTCTGCCATTTTAAATTTTCACTGCGGCAGACTTTTACAACACCACCATGTATAATTTGCATATCGTTAACCCTCAATTTAGGTTTCTTCTTTGACTGGCAGCTGCAAAGTAGTAGGGTGACAGAATGAAAATCTGAAATTTGTGCCTGACAGTAGATTACACAAAAATTGCCCCATTGTCTCTGACTACAAACGGTAGCTTAATCAGTGTGACACAACGCTAGCAATCTGTTAAATAACTAGATACATTAAAAAGTATGTTTTGCAAAACAACAGCTGCTTAGGCACTGAGCTTTATTGCTCCTTTATGCAATAGGTCTTCCTGGATATTCCACTCCTTTTCATATTAGACCAAAACTAACAGACTTCAGGCACTTCTAGAATAGCTCATTATTCTCTATGTGATAATCTGCGTTTAATTCCCAAAAAAAAAAGAAATCTGGAATCTGCAATGCTAAAATGGCTTATCTTTTCAACATTGCTAAATAGAAATGGAGAGAGACAGATTCCAATGATAGCGAGGAGTCTTCTTCCGTGAGGGGAGTGCATTTTTTTTAATGAACACACAGAAAATACATAAACATACATTTTTGTGACTTCACACTGACACCCATTTCTGAAGTAACAAATGCAAACACCAATTATACAATTGCCAATTCAATTCAGTCAACTATTCTTGAAAAGAAATGGCAAAATACATAATTTTCTCACTTTCTATAAAGCTATTATGTCTGGTCTCCAAATAATCATGGTTTTCAAAGCAGTGTCAGTATCATGAAAATCCTTGTCCCCATTCACAATAGCACATTCCCAAGAGTCCTAAAAGGGATATTCCTCTCCATAAATAATAAAATAACAGCAGTCCCCAGAGCAGCATATTTCTTATTTCTGCTGGTACTATGCGTCCATTTACATTACTTGGTATAATTTGCACCCAATACAATCCAACTATGGTTAGTAAAGTTACATTCTGATTACCAAACAATTAAAGGACAAGAAAAATGTAAAGCAACGCTTTTAATGCAGTAATTCAACACATTCTTTGGAAAAAAAATTGTTATAGAGTTGATCTTCCAGGTAACTTTTCTTAGTGGACACATTTAACTTTATTTACAAGACGGCAGCAGCAACTACATGGCCAGAATTTTACGTCCTGCGGGCAGGCGCGCACCTGGCCCGATCGGGCATAAAATAGTGCGCGATGTCATCGGGCGAGCGCCCTGACGTCACCACGCACTTGCGCGATATTTCGGTTGGTGGGTGTGCATGAGAGTTGGCAGTGCGCCCACCGACAATTAAGAGGTCTATTAAGGCCAATAGTTCATTAATTAAGGGGGATTTTTCACCGCCCATCCAACGCAACATTGGAAGGGCAGGCGAATCGGCCAGGCGGCATTTGCATTTTTCAGGAAACCTCATCCACGGGTGGGATGAGGTTTCCGACATTACATTTTTAAAAAATGTTCTGACATAAATTATATTATGTATATGTGCATGTGAGTGAGTCTTGTGTGGGGGCATTATTTCAGGCTTTCCAAATCCTTATTTTTGATTTGAAAATTCTTCAGCTCCTTGAGGCAGCACTCTCCCTTCAAGGAGCTCCATTGCGCGTTCCCCCGCGCCTGTGCAGGCTTCAGCACCCACCCTACTCCTGCCCCCACCCTGGCAGCGCTTGACCTTTCAGCGTGTGTAACACGCTGGCTGGTCACTAATTGACCAGCCAGTGTGAAGTCACGGTCAGGGGCCGAACGCAGGTGGTGGACCATTTCCCAGCCACTCCCGAGCCCGCCTACCACGCCCGCCCGACAACTTAAAAATCCTAAGATAAAAGCAAAATACTGCGTTTGCTGGAAACCTGAAACAAGAACAAAAATTGCTGGAAAAGCTCAGCAGGTCTGACAACATCTGTGGAGAGGAAGACAGGGTTAACGTTTCCAGTGAAGAAGAAGAGTCACACGGACTTGAAACGTTAACTCTGGGCAAAATTTTCTGCCTTTTGGGCGGGCGGAGCTGGAGCGGGCGCGGGCCTGATCAGCGCCTGCG
This sequence comes from Cetorhinus maximus, assembly GCF_964194155.1. Lineage (NCBI taxonomy): Eukaryota > Metazoa > Chordata > Chondrichthyes > Lamniformes > Cetorhinidae > Cetorhinus > Cetorhinus maximus. The sequence continues at coordinate 120,559,110 of NC_135884.1, forward strand.
ATAGGGTCCGCGCCGCCATTTTACGCAGGCGGGCCAATTAAGGCCCCGCCCAGCGTATTTACCGACTCCTGTAGATAGCGGGAGTGTGCGGGCGGCGACGGGCGTACACAGACGGCCGGGTCCAATGGTCAGTTTGTTTAAAGGAAGGCCTGGCAGCCTCCTGTAGGCTGGTGACGATGGCCAACTTGAGGTCACACCACAGGGGGTCGGCTGAGCAGGCCAAGCTGAAGGGAAGGGCAGAGGAGCAGGCCAGGCTGCAGGGTAGGCCAGCAGAGGGCCAATGCACCCCTCACTTTTCCTCGAGGAGGTGGCAGCACGGTGGGAGGTGTTGGTCCCCTAGGATGGGAGGAGGAGGCCCCCCCACATGACCAAATGTGCCTGGGAGGAGGTGGCGGAGGTGGTGAGCTCCCACGACGTGGTGCGGCGCACCTGGATCCAGTGCCGTAGGTGCTTCAACGATTTGTTGCACCTAACACGTAGCCTTAGCCTTTGAGGCCCCCCACAAGTCTTACTGTCGTGACTGCCTTGAATCATGTTGGGCATTTTTCCTACGCTGGGTGGGCAAACAGATAGTAACCATGCTTAGATCAACCTGAGTGGTTCATGAGGAGATGAGCTTTCCCCGCACCCCTGTGTTGCTCTTAGTCGCACATGACTGGTCTGGGGGCAACCTGCAGGAGATGCAGCTAAGCACATACTCAGAACTCCAGCACATGTCCTATTCAGGGTAATGAGATTGTGGAAGGGGAGCCTCAAGGTGTCGTGGCCAAGAACCATCTGCTGCCCTCGATGCTGCACGTAGTTGCACCTCCTTGCTATGGGAGCAAAGACCATGTGTTTCCTAAAGTGATGTAGGCAGCATGTGTCCAAGGTGACCATTGGGGGGTTTGGGAGCAGGCGTACTATCTTTGTGTGACTGATCAGCAGTAGCGGGTAGAGGAGACACTGGAGGCCTGGTATGGGCCACTGTGGTTGGGTGCGGTGTGCATGTGCAGAGTCCTTGTGCAAATAGCTGCAATGAATTGTGTTCTCTCTTTTTCAGGAGAAGAATGCTCACAACGCGTCAGAGCATTTGAGGACTGGAGGCAGCCAGGCTCACCTCCTCATGTTAAGCCACTTCGAGCAGGAGGCCATGGAGCTGGAGAGGCGCCGTGCACCCAGATCAACTGGTGGCGGTGAGGCTGAGGTGGAACGGCCAGGTATTTGAGGCCAACAGTGAGATCCGCAATGTCCTCCCAACATCCATAGCACTGATGATTGTTTAATTTGTTATTGTTGCAACATTGCTCGGTCACAGAGTGATAGAGTCAGAGGTGTGGATCATAGAAAAAGGCCCTTTGGCCCTTCGAGGATGCACAGGTGAAATGCGTTCCTAAGTCTACTAAGCCCATTTCCCAGCACTAGGCCCATGGCCTTGTATGCCATGGCATCGCAAGCGCACATCCAAATACTCATTACATGTTAGGAGGGTTTCTGCATCTACCACCCTTTCAGGCAGTACGTTCCAGATTCCCACCACCCTCTGGGTGAAAAAGTTGCTCATCACATCCCCTCTAAACCTCATGCCCCTTACTGTAAGTCTATGCCACCTGGTTACTGATCTCTCCGCCAAGGGGAAAAGTTCCTTTCTGTCAACCCATCTATGCCCCTCATAAGTTTATACACCTCAATCAAGTCACCCCTCAACCTCCACTGCTCCAGGGGAAATTGCCCCAGCCTATGCTATCTCTCCTCATTAGTCAAACTCTCCAGGCCAGCCAACATCCTGGCCAATGACCTCTGCACTCTCTCCACTCTAATCACATCCCTCCCGTGAAGCACCTTTCAGAACTGCACGCAGAACTATAGCTGTGGCCTAGGCAGCGTTTTCTGCACTTGGAACATCACCTACCTGCTTCTATATTCTATGCTTCAGCTACTAAAGGCAAGTATGGCATTTGCCTTCTTAAACAACTTATGTACCTGTCCTGCTACCTTAAGGGACCAGTCGACATGCACACCATCCTCGTTACTTCCCACAATCCTACCATTCATTGTGTATTCCCGTGCCTTGTTTGCCCGGCCCAAGTGCATCACCTCACACTTATCCACACAACATTCCATTTGGCATTCCTTAGGCCATCTGACCAGCCCATCTATATCCTCCTGTAATGTAAGGCTATCTTCCTCACTATTTACCACCCCACCAATGTTCGTGTCCATTGGTTCTGGAAGGTTGAGTGCATAATGAGCCAGGGGGAAAGGGATGAAGTGTGTCTCTGTGTGCACGCTAACTGATCCAGTGTACTTGTTGTTCAGCATCATTAGAGCATGGCTAGCAGGAGGAGCTGCACGGGCCCCCTGTCATACCTGAGAGTCCTCAAGTGTCACCTGCCTCACACCATTTCTGCCAGGCAGCCACTAGCGCAGATACTAGCACCTCGGTGGGCATTGGAACATCAGCTAGTGTCCCGGGGCACAGTAGTGAGGGCACTTCACATTCGCTGGAGGAGCTGGCAGAGACAGAGAATGCCGATGGCGCCAGCAGTCGGAGGACTGCAGGGGACCAGGCACATGCTGAGTTGCAGTGTGATGACGTGCCTCTGGAGTCGTCTGCGACGCAGCAACTGCAGGAAATGCGACTGGGTGTGCGGGACCATCTGTGAGTGATACATGAGGCTATGCTTCGCTTGGTGTCTGTGGTGGAGTCCACGCGGAGCATCACTGATGCAATGAGCCTTATAGCAGAGCGTCAGGCTTCCTCCATGGAGAGAGTGGCAACTCTCGTGGAGAGGTGCCTCCAGGAGAACAATCAGGTCCTCCTGGGGTTACGCTCGGACCTGCAAGCGCCAGTGGCTACAGCTGGTCAGTGCCAATGTGGGAGATAGTGTTGGCATCAAACTTCTCAGCTCATTGCCCATCCATCCACGGTGAGCAGGGAGGTCCGGGGCGACCTCACTTTGGCACAGCAGCTGCCTGTTGTATCTGTGGGCTCCTCTCTCGGTGCTCCGGATGAGGGCACCAGCTGCTCCGCCCCTCTCCCAGTGACCGCTTCATCCGGTGAGGCTGCGATGACGGGTGATGCCAGCTGTGGACCTGGCAGATCCCTCCCAGACCGGGGCCAGCACAGGATCCATGGCCCAGAGGACGACTGCCAAGGTCATCGAGACCAACAGGACAGCAGAGTCAGCAGGCTGTCTCAGATACCACTCCGAGTGATGGGGCAGCACCAAGACGTAGCATCCATAAACGAAAGCATAAGGCACCTTAGACACACCACGGGTTGCCCACTGGTGCGTTTGTGTTGGCCTGAGATGAGGTCCTTAAAATTTTTTTTTGCTTGCTTAACATTTTGTTTTGGATTTGTGAGCACATCTGATGTTTAAAATAAAATTCAGATGTGTTACCATGGCTGAGGGTGGCTCCTTTGTTCTGCATTTCTATGTTTAAGAGAAATGTCATGAGTGTTTGTTTGGACATTCAAGTTTATGTCCAAAGGCCTTAGTTCCTGCTGATGACTTGTCAGATTTAGCACTTAGGTGCCGAGTATGGAAATGCAAGGCAAGGCTGGTCCTGCTGATCCATTTGTGTTGAGCTAGCTGAAGGTTCATTGGATTAAAGCCTCCTGGGTGTCCCTGCCTCCTTGGTGTAGTCCTGGGTCAGCATTTAGCCCCTCATCATTCCCCTGTACTTGCTCATCCTCTGAATCAATGCTGGACTCATCGTGTGCAGCTGCGGACACTGCACCAACGTCTTCATAGTCCACTGCATCCCCCTTTCCAGCGCAAGGTTGTGGAGAGTGCATCATGCAACCGCTATCACCGAGATATGATCTGGGGGATACTGGAGTGCACCCCCTGAGCGGTCCAGGCATCAGAAGCGCATCTTGAGAAGACCGATGGTTCTCTCCACCACAGGCCTTGTGGAGGCGTGGCTCCTATTGTAGCGCTGCTCAGCTTCTGTTCTTGGATGGCGGAGAGGCATCATGAACCACCTTCTGAGGGGATAGCCCTTGTCACCCAGCAGCCATCCATCCAGCTGGGCTGGAGCACTGAAGAGCCCTGGAACCTGGGAGTGTCTGAGGATGTAGGCGTCATGGGAGCTGCCTGGGTACCTTGCACAGACTTGTAGAATCAGCATCCTGTGATCACACACTATCTGCACGTTCATGGAGTGGAAGCCCTTCCTGTTGACGAAGGCACCGGGCTCACCTGCCGGCGCCTTGATGGCCACATGTGTACAGTCTATAGCACCCTGGACGCGGGGGAAGCCAGCAATGGCCGCAAAGCCTCTGGCTCGCTGTGTGAGACTTGCCTGGTCACAGCAGAAGTGGATGAAGGTCAATGCCCGCCTGAACAGAGCGTCTGTAACCTGCTTGACACAAGTGCAGACAGCTGACTGGGAGACACCGCCAAGATTACCCACCAAGCCCTGGAAGGAGCCAGAGGTATAGAAGTTCAGGGCAGCTGTGACCTTCAAAGCCACTGGCATGGGGTGTCCGCCCACACAGTTAGGGGCGATCTCAGGACCAATCATCTGATAGATGTGGTTGACTGTCCCCCTTGACAGTCGGAGCCTCTTTTGGCACTGCACCTCAGTCATATTGAGGTAGTTGCTTCACTGCCATTATACCCTGGCAGCAGAATAGTGGCGTCTTCTGCAGCCCGTTCCACATTGGACTACCTTTTGGCCCTGCGCACCTTGTGCCTGCGCCTGGCCTCCCCTGGAGGCTGAATGTGCACTCCTGGCCTCCTCCTCATTCTAGCCCTCCCTTCCTCCTCAGAGGAGCTGCCTCCAGTGGACATGTCAGAACCCATACCCAGTCTAAGGGGAGGCCTCTGGAAAGCTGCAGGCCCGATAAAGATTACTGACTGCAGAGCGCTGATCTGATGGTTCAAAGTGCACAGAAAGCTGCTGGGATTCATTCTGAACTGCTACAGATCACACAGGCAAGTTTAAAATACTTTCTCCATAAATAATCCACAAAGCAGATTGATGACCCCCCTGAACCCTCTTTTCCTGCCCGTGGTTGAAGTTCATAGAAAAGTCTCTTACCCACCTGCCCATTGCGCCCGTGCGCCGACCTGAAGATCGCACGAGCGCCTAAAAATCGCCTGCTAATTAATGCCGGGCACGCGTCGAACTTCATTGCGAGCCTGCCCAGTGAAATATCACCATGGCGCACGCTGACATCGGGACGCTCGCCCGATGTCACAATGCGTCATTTTACGCGCAGACGTGTGGGGCCCACCCCCCGCATGTGTTGAAAATTCTTCCCTCTGTCTTTCTCTCCACAGATGCTGTCAGACCTGCTGAGTTTTTCCAGCAATTTTTGTTTTTGTTTGTGTTGACCTAAAAATCCTGCCCCATGTGTGCATCAAACACTATAACTAAAGAACTTTCCACTAGAGGTTCCCTGAACTGCTAACTCATCAGTTTATACAGATCATGTGATCTTACAACACAGAATTACTCTTAAAGCTACAGTCCTACTTTTATCAAGACTATAATTACTACATTCCTCCCCCTTTAACCTTTCTGTACATTTTGTATTTACAAGGATATTTATCTCATGACATTACTGGTCATGAAATTACAAGTTCAGTCTTTCAGGTGGTTTCCTGCTCTGTGTGCAATGTCGCAGCTCCACAACTTCACATTCTTTTGGCAGGAACCACATTCTCTGGAACCACATTAACATCATGTACCACATTAGGCACATGCAGTTGTGTCCTCCATTTTGACAGAGACATCGGACATGTCTGTCCTTGGTTGAGCAACTTCAACAGGAACCAATGGCTCAGTAATGGTTACAGGTGGAACTTCATTTTGTTGGGGTATCTCTCTTTTTCTTAAATGATCCACATGTTAACAGATGATCCAGCCCTCTACTTCCATGTGGTACGACAATGGTCTGGTCACAGAATTCACTTTACCAGGTAACCACTTCGTTCCTCCGCCGAAATTCTTTACATATACTGTTTCTCCAACAGTAAATTGTAGCTCACGCTATGCAAATCATGAGTCGCTTTTTGGTTCCCTTGACTTTACTCACTTTCCCCTCCAACTTGGGAAGTATCAGGCTTAGTCTTGTTTGAAGACGACGCCTCATCAGTAATTCTGCAGGTGTTGCTCCTGCCGTAGTGTGGGGGGGGATTGTTCTGTAGTGAAATAGGATATGAGCATGTCTAATTTCCAACGATTCACCTGTTAACTTTTTCATTCCCGCCTTAAAAGTTTGCACTGCCCTTTCCACCAGTCCATTAGATGATGGATGGTATGATGCAGTCTTCATGTGGTTGATACCACTGATGCTGACAAACCTTTGAAACTCAGTGCTCGTAAATACAGTACCATTATCTGAGACAATTACCTCTAGCAATCCATAGATGGTGAAACTTTGGTGTAGTTTTTCTATAGTAGCGCCTGACATTGGTGACTTTACCACATAAACGTTTAACCACTTGGAAATGAGTGTCTATAATCAATAGTAACATGGTTCCAAGGAAAAGACCGACGTAATCTATGTGCAGGTCTACCAGGCCACACTCATGGGTGTAATGGGGCTAACATCGGCAAGGTTTATAGCTGTTGATGTTGCACACTGTGTTTTACCATCATTTCAATATCGCCGTCCATCCCTGGCCACCAAAGATAACTTTGCACTATCATCTTCATTCGTGAGATTCCTGAATGGGCACTATGTAGCTCTACTAAGAGTGATTCCCTTCCTTGTGAGGAAATATTACTTGTGCACCCCATAATAGAATACCATCTTGACTGCTCATCTTGTGTCTTTAGCTGAAAAATAGCTTCAATTCATCAGAGACTGGCTCCTGGGACCAACCATGTAACTTTTGGTTTCACACTCAAGACAGGACTGGATCACGATTCATCCAGTTTCTTATCTGCCTGGCACAGACTGGTGAGGAATCCGGGAAACTCATCACTAATATGAGCCCTTGGGGGATTGGGACATGGTCATTGTTTTCTTGCAAAGGAAAGCGACCTAGGGCATTGACATTTGCTATATGGATCTCTGGTCTATGTACAAAGGTGTGTTCATATGCTGCCAAAATTAGGCCCACCTTTGCATTCGTGCAGAAGCTATGGAAGGTATAGCCTTTTCTTCACTAAACAGACCCAAAATTGGTTGTGGTCTGATACTATTGTGAAATTTCGTCCATGCACGCATTGGTGGAATTTTTTTACACCAAAAATAATCAACAGGCCTTCCTTTTCAATCTGACAATATCCTTTTTTAGCTGTGGTAAGTGTCCTGGATACATAGCCTATCGGCCTCTTTTGCGAGATAGTACTGCTCCCACTCCATAGGACACATCGCAGGTTAGCACCAATTCCTTTGATGGACTGTTGACACTAACAAATTTGAAGAGTGCAAAAGCTGTTTTACTTTCATGAAAGCTTCTTTTTGGGGCGTCTCCCAACCCCAACGCTGGTTTCTCTTTAACAGCGAATGTAGAGGGGTTAGAACTGTTGATAAATTTGGTAGAAATCGGCCAGAATACTTTATCATCCCTAAAAATGATTTAAGTTCAGAGACGTTCTTAGGTGCAGGTGCCTCTCTGATTGCTTTAACCTTCTCTTCAACAGTGTATCCCTTGGGCATCTACCCGGTGGCTCAAATAAATGACTTTATTTGCTCGAAAAGTGCATTTTTCCTTCTTTAGGCACACTCTGGCTTCTAAAAATCATTTCAGGATTTCCTCTAGACTAGTCAAGTGTTCCTTTTCTGTGAACCCAGTAATCAGTACATCGTCCAGGTAGACCACAACCTGAGGTATTCCTTGTAGTGAGCTCTCCATTGTCCTCTGAAAAATGGCACAGGCTGAGGAAATACCGAAGGGCAGGAGTGTACATTGGTATAATCCTTTGTGGGTATTTATGGTCACAACTTCTTGGGATGTATCATCCAGCTCCAGTTGCTGAAATGCGTGACTCATGTCAAGCTTTGTATACGTTGTCCCTCCTGCTAGTTTGGCATATAGGTCTTCAATTTTGGGAATCGGGTACCTGTCCAGTTTAGCCGCTTCGTTGACTGTTAGATTATAGTCCCCACAGATCCGGACAGTCTGGTCTGGTTTAAGGACAGGGACTATGGATGCTGCCCACTCTGAAAATTGAACTGCCTTTATGACACCCAGCCTCTCTAGCCAGTTCAACTCAGTGTTAACTTTCTCTCTCAAGGTGTATGGCACTGGTTTTGCTTTCAAGAAATGAGCAGTTTCTGGGTCCATGTAAATCTTGGCCTTTTGGTCTTGGATCTTTCCCAGTACATTCTTGAAGATGGTGTCATTTTTTTTAGCAGCTTTGGCCATCCGCCTGCTCGCAACTGAAAGATTTCAGGCCAGATTAATTTAATCTCCTTCAACTAATCATGACTTGGCTTGGTCCTCCACCTTCTACCACCAACGCTGGTAGCTGTGCCGACTGGTGCCTATAATGAACAGTTACTCTGGTGAAACCTTTCATCTGGATTTCTTCACTGGTGTACATTTAAAACTTGGCAGATGTTTGTTCCAAATTTAATTGTTGAGCACTTTTATTTAAATATCTGAAAGTCTGTTCTCCTATTACAGTGGTAAAAGCACCTGTGTCTACTTCCGTTTTTAAGGATTTACCATTCACTTGCACTGTGACAATAATTGGCTCTGTCTTCCCAACTTTCATGTTGTACAATGAATAAATGTCAGAATTGGTTGTTTCTGGCTCTTCTACACTATAGACTTCATAGGACATCGTTTGTTGCCTGGATGCCTGTTTAAATCTAGCTTTGCAATGTTTCAATATGTATCCGCTTTTGTGACAAAAATAACACTCTACCTTTTTAAATTGTCAATCGTTAGGAGAATGATTGTATCCATGTTGATAAGAATTAGTTTTTGACTGCTGCTAAGCTGTTTCTTCTAAATTTTTGGTTAGCAGGGTCTGTTTCCCACTTCGCGGCAAAGTCCCGGCTTTTCACACCACTTTTGGCTGACTGTTCCCGCCCAGCTAGGTGAACGGTGCCATTTTGCACACCTTGAATCGCTTGTGAATCCCTTATAGCGCTTTCCATCACAAGCGCTATTTCTAACGCTTTCTTAAAACCGGGATCCACCTCAGCCAGCAAACTTCACTGAATAGCATCCTCCTGGATGCCACAGACCAAAAGATCCCTAAGTATGTCATTCAGGTTTTCACTGAAATCACAATATTCTGTTAGTTGTTTCAATTTCACCACGTAGGTATCAATGGTTTCTTCCGGGGCTCTATTCCGTGAATTGAACCTAAACCTCTGTATTGTGGTTGAGAGCTTGGGTTGAAAATGTCCCTTAATGAGGTCTATGAATTAACTGAAAGTCTTCAAATCTGGGGCAATGGGGCTGTCAAGCTTCAAATTAAAATGTAGGCCTTGCTCCCACAAACACTCAGGAGAATCACTCTCCTCTTTTCCTCCCCTGTGATTTTGTTGGCTTGAAAGGAGAACGTAAAATGTTCTATATATTGAGACCAGCCATCTATGGCTGGCTCAAAGGGATTGATCCTGCCAAACTGTGGCATCTTGGATGAGTATATCTTCCTTTCTTTTTAATGAACTTAGATACTCACAATCACTGGGCAAGGTACAGCACCGGATCTGATTTATCCTTGTCGCCAGTCTGTTATAGAGTTGTTCTTCCAGGCAACTTTTCTTAGTGGACACATTTAACTTTATTTACAAGACAGCAGCAGCACCTACATGGGTACATCAAACTCTATGGGTGGAATTTTCCCAAATTTGCACTAAGTGCGGTAGCGGGCAGGTAAATTGGCGTTTTACCTGCCGGCTGCGATGGCAGGTTTTCACACTGTATTGTCCCGAACCCACCTCATTATTTATGCCCTCCCAGGAAATATGCCGTTTCCATGGTGGGCGGGTTCTCATTTGCTCGCCCACCATCACCCCGCTGCTGTATCACGCCGGGCACCATGTTTAAAGTCCAGCCACAAGCACAAATTTCAGTGCTTCTAACTCACCACTGCTACATGAAAGACATGGCCCTGAAACTGAAGAAGACTGCAGCCCCCAAGTTTAATGACGGGTCTCTCAAGTGACTTTTGCATATCGTGGAGGCCTGTCGGGGTGTCCTGAACCCCCGCTCTGGCTGCAGGCTGGACAGCAACGTGGTCAATCCAGCTTGGGAGGTGGTGGCAGTGGTGGTCAGTGCCAATGCCCTTCGGAAGAGGACAGCCATCCAGTGCCGCAAGAGAATGAATGATCTCCTCTGTTTTACCAGGGTAAGTCACTCTTTTCATCACCCTCAACTCACAAACACAGCACACACCCACAGGGCCCTCACTCACTGCCAGTTCAAGGGACATAACCATTCACTCTCTCACACACACTGCCATTCTCCTCATCCTGTCCTTGGGACCACTCAACACCCAAATAGGCCAGGCATTTTTGTCATCTGGCCTGGCAGGTGTCCTGCTTACACTCTCTCTATCTCTATTCATGCAGGACAAGCTGGCACACAAGGGAGAGAGGTCACAGACCATTGGCAGAATGCCTGAAATCAAGGTCCTCACGGACTTTGAAAACAGAGCCATCCAGCTGACCAGCGAGGATCTGGACCATTTTTGTGCTAACGGTGAGGTCGGCGCTGCTCTGCCAAGTGAGGATCCAGCAGTGCAACATCCATCAGACAACCACGCCATGAGTGATGTGTCCTCTTTCACTGGCCACTGCCAGGCATCTGTTCTGATGATGCCACTTTCAAAAACAGTTCTTCTGACATGTCTTCCTTCTTCCTTAACCAAGGTTTTCCACCCACGGTGGTTGACAGGGCCCTCAACCATGTCCGGCCCATCTCCCGCGCATCTGCCCTCACACCTTCCTCTCCCTCCCAGAACCATGACAGGGTCGCCCTTGTCCTCACTTATCACCCACCAGCCTCTGCATTCAAAGGATCATCCTCCGCCATTTCCGCCAACTCCAGCATGTTGCCACCACCAAACACATCTTCCCTTCATCCCCCCTGGTGGCATTCCGCAGGGATCGTTCCCTCCAGGGCACCCTGGTCCACTCCACCATCAACCCCTATACCTCAACCCCCTCCCACTGCACCTTCACATGCAACCGCAGAACGTGCAACACCTGCCCCTTTACTTCCCCTCTCCTCACCGTCCAAGGCCCCAAACACTCCTTTCAAGTGAAGCAGCATTTCACTTGCACTTCCCTCAATTTAGTCTGCTGCATTCGCTGCTCCCAATGCGGTTTCCTCTACATTGGAGAGACCAAACGCAGACTGGGTGACCGCTTTTCAGAACACCTTCGGTCTGTCCGCAAGCATGACCCAGACCTCCCTGTCACTTGCCATTTCAACATTCCACCCTGCTCACATGCCCACATGTCCATCCTTGGCCTGCTGCATTGTTCCAGTGAAGCTCAACGCAAACTGGAGGAACAGCACCTCATCTTCCGACCAGGCACTTTACAGCCTTCTGGACTGAATATCAACAATTTTAGATCATGAACTCTCTCCTCCATCCCCACCCCCTTTCTGACCCCCCCTTTTTTTCCAATAATTTATATAGATTTTTCTTTTCCCACCTATTTCCATTATTTTTAAATGTATTTCCATCCATTGTTTTATCTCTACCTTTTAGCTTATTTTGATCCTTTCCCTTCCCCCCACCCCACCCCCACTAGGGCTATCTGTACCTTGCCTGTCCTGCTTTCTACCCTTAATTAGCACATTCCTTAGATAATATCACCACCTTCAACACCTCTTTGACCTTTTGTCTATGACATCTTTTGGCAATCTCCACCTATCACTGGCCCTCTATCCAGCTCTACCTGACCCAACCCCCTCTTAAACCAGCTTATATTTCACCTCTTTTCCATTTTTACTTAGTTCTGTTGACGAGTCATATGGACTCGAAACATTAACTGTGTTCCTCTCTGCAGATGCTGCCAGACCTGCTGAGTTTTTCCAGGTATTTTTATTTTTGTTTTTACTAATTATCTCCCCTTGCTTTCGCAGGCACATCTGCCAAACAGCCAACAGAGTCCATGACCCAGGCCTCCAATGAAGCCCCGAAGAAACCTCAGAAGAGGAATCTGAAGGCACCCTCCCTGAAGTCCCGTCACAGCGCTCACCCACACCCTCCACCAGTGCAGAGACACACAGCTCAATGGGACCTAGCTTTAGAGTAGCCCCAAGATAACAATCTGGTGAGCACATCGCACTGTCTGATCCACAGCAGCAGGGACTTCCCAGGTGTCCGGCACTTGGAGGACTGCTGGAGGCCAGAACGTTTCTGAGTCTGATCAGATGATGAGCCTCTGGACTCGGATATGTCACAGTTGCTGGAGCTGCAAAGTCAAGCTCGGGAACATCAGGAAGGGATGTCCGCTGCACTTCTCAGATTGTAAGGCATGATGGAGGAGTCAGTCCAACTTCAGGCTGAGGTGATAGCGCCGGCATGCAATGCACTGAAGTCAACACTGGCAGGATGGCGGCTGCCATGGAGACCTTGGTCCAGGACACCACTCCTGCACTGCTGCACGGGCTCAACTCCATCGTTGAAGCCATAGTTGACCTCCAATAGTGTGCATGCGAGAGGGGTGCCAGGCTGCTCGATCTCACTCCAGCGACCCCTACTCCTCAAGGAGTCAGCCTGGGGCTTCTGGGCACCCATAGAGAGGAGGATGAGCAGGTGCATTCTCCGAGCCCATCCGTCCAGGTGACTCAAAGAGTGCCCAGCCCATTCGACTCCCCTCTTCCTGTGACCTCAGCAGTTCCAGCTTCACAGGCCAAGGAGAGTGCCACTGCCACACAGCAGGACCCTGAAAGCAAGCCTTGGCCCTCCAGAGGATGCCCACCAAAGTCATCACAGACAGGGCATCGCAGTCAGCAGGTAGTGGATGTCCAGGGACCATCAAGATGGTGCAGCAGGGTTAGGACAGTTAAGGAGAATTAGCTGCGCAGCCTGGGCATCTACAAGATGCACTGCAGGAATTCACCAAGGCTCCTTAGACAGCACGTACCAAACCCACAGCCACTACCATCTAGAAGGACAAGGACAGCAGAAACTTAGGAACTCTACCACCTGGAACTTCCCCTCCAAAGTCGCTCACCACCCTGACTTGCAAATATATTGCTGTTCCTTCACTGTCACTGGGTCAAAATCCTGGAACTCCCTTCCTAACAGTGCTATGGGTGTACCTACACCACATGGACTGCAGCAGTTCAAGAAGGCTGCTCACCACCACCTTCTCAAGGGCAAAAAATTCTGGCCCAGCCAGCGAAGCCCACATCCGGTGAATGAATTAAAAAAGGAACAATTCAAGGGCTCAGCAGAAGCATGGAATCCATACTACCACTTCCAGAACCTTCCCAGAGCGCAGAAGGTTTGCAACAGGCCCATAACTGGGACAATTGAGAAAAAAGTTCACAAGATACAGAACTGCTTCAAGATTACCCCCCAAAAAACAGGTCAGTACACTGCTTTATGCAGTAGGATCTGTCACTGACAACATGCTAGCAAGGCAGGGGGTTGATGAGACTTCAGCTCCTTATGAAGAAGTCCTGCAAGCTTTCAACTCTTATTTCAGTATCTGTCAGAATGGAATAATAGAGAGGGCTAAATTTAATAAAAGATAGCAAAGACCAGGCAAGAGCATGGATTAGTTCATCAACTATCTCTATAGACTGACAGGGAGCTGCGATTATGGAATCTTAAAGGATAAGCTGATTCACAACAGGATCATAGTCAGGGTCCTAGGCACAGCACAATCAGATCTCTCACAGACAAGGGAGGATTTAACACTAGAGAAAGCAATGCGGATTGCGAGGCAAATGGAACTCAGGAAACAAAATCAAGCATTTGTTCACAGGGAAGGAGAGGTCCCACAGAGAAGATCGAGTGAGACCATTCAGTTTGTAAGCCATGAAAGAGAAAGTGCGCCAAAGCCTAAGCCCATCAAAATGGCGATGAGTGCACCCACCGCCATTTTGAAATATCTTTGGTATCGCGGGAGCAAACAGCACTAGCGAGAAGAATGCTCATGCAGGGGCATGGGGGAGGGGGTGTGGGTGGGGTGGGGGAGGCGTGGTGCAGAGTGCTGCAAAGGTTGAAAAACAGACCATTTCAAAACTGTTACTTGAAAATGCTGCCAATCTATAAAATGAGGGAGAATATTTTAAAACATAGACACATACAGGGAGTGGAAGAACCACAAGCAAAGTAACTAACCTTCCTGGGGGAGATATATGATATTGAAAACAAGTAGTGGAGCATTAAACTCAAAGTGGGTGGACACCCCACAGAGTTTCAATAGGCACAGGAGCAGGGGTTTCTGTTTTATCAGATGACGTTAAAGGGCTCAAGCAGATTACATTGCAACCCTTTTCTATCAAATTACAAGGCCCTGGTAGGACACTTTAAAAGTGAAAGGCCAACTCATGGAAGGCTGAAATATAAAGTCTGAGAAATCCTTGAATCTCTCTATGTCACTCAAAATCAAGAGTGCTCTCTACTAAGCAGAAAGGCCGGCCTAAAACTGAAGTTAATATACAAAGTGGATGAAGTTGCCAATGAGAAATACAGCGGTACATTTCAAAATGAATTTCCAAAATTGTTTACAGGCCTAGGGAAGCTAAAGACTGAGTACCGTATCATCCTACAAGCTGATGCTAAACCAATTTGCCTCTACCAAGACTCCTCTCAGCCTTCTTTTCTCCAAGGAAAACAGTCCCAACCTCTCCAATCTATCCTCATAGCTACAGAGATAAAGAACTGTAACAATGAGGACAGATTGGAGAGGTTGGGGCTGTTTTCCTTGGAGAAAAGAAGGCTGAGAAGAGACTTGATAGAGGTATTCAAGGCCCTGAGGGACATGGACAAGGTAAATAATGAGAAACTGTTCCCACTCAAGAGACCATCAAAAACTCAAGGCCACAGATTCAAAATAATTGGCAAAAGGAGTACAAGTGATGCGAAGAAAACATTTTCACCCAGAGATGGTTGGAGTATTGAATGAACTTTCTGAGAGGTGGTGGAGGCAGGGTCGATTGAGGCATTCAAAAGGGAATTGGATTGCTACCTGAAAAGAAAGAATGTGCACGGTTACGGGGGTAAGGCAGGGGAGTACAACTAGGTAGTATGCTCTTTCAGAGCGCCAGTGCAGACTCGGTGGGCTGAATGGCCTTCTCCTGCACTGTAATAATTCTGTGATTCTGCGATTCTGTAATTTACACCAAGGAAAGTCCCTCACCCACTCTTGGACAAAGTCAAGGGTGAAATTGAAAAGCTGCAGCAGCAGGGGGTTATCTCCCCAGTCAGCATGCCAGCAAAATGGCGTTCAGGACTGGTTACGGTCCCAAAGCCCCAAGGTCTCTACGAGAATCTGCATGGATTTAACTCAACTAAATAAGTCAGTGTAAGGTGAGATCCACCGATGGCTTCAGTGGATGAGAGCCTTTCCAAACTAGCCAAGAGTACTTCATTTACCAAATTGGATGTGAATAGTGGATTTTGGCAGTTGACTCTGGACAAAGAATCCAGACTGCTGATTTCATTTATAATGCCATTCAGTCTTTATTGTTTCAATGGATTGTCCTTTGGCATCGCATCCACTCCAGAAATTTTCCAGAGAGCAATGTCTCACACTCTAGAATGCACAGAAGGAGTAAAATGCCAGATGTGTGACCTACTTATACTTGGCTCCACGAGAGAAGAGCATTATCGCAGAGTCAGAGCAATCCTGAGAGTTGTACAGGATTCAGGTCTAATATTAAATGAAAAATATGAGTTTGCCAAACTTATGATCAAGTTTTTATGTTACATAGTACAAGCCACTGGAATCACAGTTAATCAGGGAATTTCCACAACCCAGGAACATAACTGAGCTTCAAAGATTCTTTGTGATGGTCAACCAATTAGGCAAGTTCCTACCAAATTTAGCAGAGGTCAGTGAGGTCTGAGACAGCTGTTGAGACAAAGTCAAGAGTGATGCTGGAATGTGGACCAGCAAAATGCTTTCAAAAGGATTAAACCGCTTTTAATCTCTTCTGAAACCTTGGCACATTATGACCCACAATTACTGACCATAGTAGCAGCAGATGCAAAGTCTCCAGATCTGGGAGCAGTTTTATTTCTAGTGCAGAGAGATGGCAAGTGCAAACCAGCCTATTATACTTCTAGGTCACTAACAAAAACAGAACAATGATACACCACCATAGATAAAGAAGCATTGGCAGCAATATGGGAATGTGAAAAGACTATGTTATAGGATTATGTTTCAGAATCAAAATAGATCATAAGCCCCTTGTCACCCTTCTGAACATGAAATAAATTGTGAAGATGCTGCCCAGATTCCAGCGGCTCAGACTAAGATTAATGAGATATGATTCCATCACAGAGTATGTGTAAGGGAACTATCAAACAAGAGCAGATGCATTGTTACAAATACCATTAGAAAGGACCAAACAAAAGGAATTTCACTTCATTGAGGTGGTTAAAGCTTATACATCTTTAATCATTCAGCACTTACCAGCTACCACAAAAAAGTTGCAGGAAATAAAACAAGCCAAGCAACAGGATGAAGAATGTCTCCAGGTCTGAGAGTATTATCTAGAAGGATAGCCAGATTATATCCCCACTAATCCAATACTACAGCAGTACTTTGAATAGTGCAAGCACCTCACAGTCTTTGACAAATTGCTAGTCTCAATGAGAGCACAGTCATACCGAGAATACTTCGGCTTCGTATTCTTCAAAAACTTCATCAAGGCCAACCAGGAATAGGAAAATGTCATGCAAGAGCACAGCAATCAGTCTGGTGGCCAAGCTTTACTCACTCTATAGAAGAAATGATTTCTGTCTGATTTGTGCCGTAAACAGCCAAGAAGTAAAAGAACCACTATTACCTTCTACTTTTCCCTCAAGGCAATGAGAGAGCCTCGGAACGGACTTATTTGAATTTAGGGGAAAAACCTTCTGTATTGTTATTGATTACTATTCACAATTTCACGATGGATTGAAATAAACAGATTGCAAGGTATCACAACAGAAGCAGACATATAATCCCTCAACATAATTTATGCAACGCATGGTATCCCAGACATGTTGTGTCCAACAATGGGCTGCAATTTGCTAAATGAGATATTCCACAGTTTCTCGAATGGATATGGCTTCATTCATGTAACCAGTTCACCTCGCTATCCTCAAAGGAACGGAGAAGCTGAGCGAAGGGTACAAACCATTAAAGATTTATTGAAAAAAAATGAAGACCTTAATTTAGCTTTACTGCATTATCAAACCTCACCACTTCAAAATGATTTCTCACCATCAGAGTTACTAGTGGGTAGGAGATTGAAGACACAGCTTCCATCTCTTGGACAAAAACTCAAACCCAATATGTCCACGAACGACCACAAGAGCATAAAACAGCATGAGGAAAAACAGAAAAGCAACCAGGCTGGGAACTTTAATCACAGGCATAGGGCACGTGAGTTACCAATACTGAAGCCCAGGGAGAGAGTATGGGTCTGAAACCAACAGAGGGCAGACATAAAAACTCTACAAGCAAGATTGTACAGGATTGAGGCAGACACCAGGGATCATAAGGAGAAACCACAGCGCCTTAATATCCTTGGAGGCGAACAACAGTAGAAACTTGGGCTTACTACTTAGATCCTGATGAAGAAGACTAAAGACTTACTGCACGCTCTACAGCCACCCAGGAGAAGATCAATAGGAGGGTGGGAGAGCTAAATCAGAAACAATAGCAAAAATGATAGTCTAAAGATAAAAGAAAGGGAAAAGAGCTGTGATTAGATCACAAACATTAAAATAGATAGTGTAGATTGAGGGGGTACCTTTATAAGTGTGCATTTACAGCAGAAGAGATAAATAAGAAATGTAAGTTAAATAATGTGAGAAAGACAGCATCAGGGCAGAATGACAGATTAGGGGGATCTGCAGCAGTCCTCCGAGTGCCAGAAACCTGGGAAGTCCCTGCCACTGCCTGCTGTGGATCAAAGAGTGCGATGTGCTCACCAGATTGTGACTCCCCCACCCTGGCTACTTGGAAGCTCGGTCCCACCGAGGTGTGTGTCTCTACGCTGGTGGAGGGTATGGATGAGCGCTGTGATGGGTCTTCAATGAGGGTTACAGCAGATTTCTCTTCCAGGGTGTCTTCGGAGCTTGAGTCAAAAACCTGGGTCGTGGACCCCCTCAGCTGTTTCCCAGATGTGCCTGCGAGAGCAAGGAGAGATAATTAGTGCATGGCAGTGGCCTGTGAAACAGGACACATCACTCACAGCTTGGTTGTCTGATGGATGTTGCACTGCTGGATCCTCACTTGGTTTAGGACCGCCGACCTCACTGTCAGCACAGGAACGGTCCAGATCTTTGTGGGCTAGCTGGGTGACTTTATTTTCAAAGTCCGTGAGGACCTCGATTTCAGGTATTCCTCCACCAGTCTGCGACGTCTTCTTTTTGTTGTATGCCAGCTTGTCTTGCATGAATAGAAATGGAGAGAGTGTAAGCAGGACACCTGCCAGGCCAAATGTTAAGTATGCCTGGCACGTGTGAGTGGCCCTGTGAACGGGATGAGGACAGTGAAGGTGTGTGTGAGAGTATGAACGTTGATGTCCTTTGAACTGGCGGTGAGTGAGATCCCTGTGGATGTTATGAGTTTGTGAGTGTGTGAGTTGAAAGTGATGAGTGACTTATCCTGGCAGAATGGAGGAGATTGTTCATCCTCTTTCAGCACTGGGTGGCTCTCCTCTTTTGCAGGGCATTGGTGCTAATCACCACTGCCACCGCCTCCCAAGCCAGGTTGGTGATGTTGCTGCCCCTCCAGTGGCCAGGGTGGGGGTAGAGGACATCATGACGGGCCTCCATGGCATCCAAAAGGCCTTCCAGGGATACGTCATTTAGTCAGGGGGCTGCAGTCTCCTTGCCTTTCAGGGTCATATCTCGTGTGTCCTGGGCTGGAAGCACTGAGAGGTGTGCACACGGCTGCATTTCAAATATGGTGCCCGGCCTGAGGAAGTGGTGAGGTTATGGTCTGGCAGACAAATCAGAGGCCACCCGCCAGCGAAATGGCATGTTTCCTGGGAATGCATGATTAATGAGGCAGGATTGGGATGATACAGTGTGAAAAGCGGTCAGCAGGTAAAACTTCTTATTCCCACCCGTTACCGCACTTCGTACAAATCTGAGACAATTCCGCCCAGAGACTGACAACAGTGAACTGGTCTGCACTGTTATCGGATAAAATAAAATAAAAATTGAGCTTAACCCAGGGCCAATTTATAATCCTTTGGGGAAGGAGCTCTACATAGCAAATAAAAAGGCCATGGTTCCCTAAAATAGTAAGAGGGAACATAAAACTAAAGGAAACTGTAAAGAAAAGTGGTAGGACTACAAATTACTTCAGGGCCATTTTCAGGCTCGGGGGGGAGAGGCGCTGGGTCACAATTTGCGATCAGCCCACTATTCCCACTGGGGCAGGCAACACACAAACTTCCTGCTGCCTCCTTTTCCATCATTTCTGTATGCAACCCTGCACCACCTGCTCCTGGCTGGTTGCATGCACAACAAAGGGCCTAACAGCATGCAAGGCTATCAGGGGTTCCATATAGCCTTCAGCTCTTAAAGGCAGTCAGTCTCTCCTAAAACAAAGCGGCACTGAACCAATGGAGGCTGCTGCTGACTATCATTACTGCAAATGGAGAGAATGGAAATAGAACAACAAGGCAGAGAGACAGCTTCATGTTTCACAGGTGCAGCACTGAGGGAAGCACTAGTCATGGGGGTGAACAGGAGGATAGATGTCATCTTTCCCTCAGGAATCAGAAGGTCCTCATGGGGTGCCCTCTGAAGGGAATGAAAGCAAGTGATCAGGAAAGTCAACTCCCTGTGTCTGGATCTGAGGATATGGCAGCAGTGCTGGAAGAGATTTAATGACATCACACAGGTGGTCTAAGTCAGTGAATGCATCTTCATATGAGACCTCACACCCTCCATACCACTAACCACTCACACTGCTCAATGTGCCACACCCCCATCAGTCATCCAGCAACAGTCCCTGCACTCAGGACTCATGCTTCAGACCATGCCACGTGCTACAGTCCAATTTCATGGTAAATGAATTTATATCACAGAATCAGGCTATTGACCTAACAGATCCATAAGAACATATGAAATGGGAGAGGAGTAGGCCATATGGTCTTGAGCCTGCTCCATCATCCAGTAAGATCATGGCTGACCTGACCTTGGCCTTAACTCCATTTTCTGCCTGTTTCTCATAACCCTTGACTCCCCTATCGTTCAAGAATCTGTCTATCTCAGCCTTGAATATATTCAATGACTCAGCCTCCACACCTCTGAGGTAGAGAATTACAAAGATTCACATGAGCCTCCTCCCATCCTTCTTCATCTATCAAACCCTTTCATAATTTTGAAAACCTTGATCAGGTCATACCTCAGACTTTTCTATTCTAGAGAAAACAGACCAGTCTGTTCAATGTTTCCTGCTAGACCTCGCAGTTCTGGTATCATCCTAATAAAGTATATTTGCATCTTCGCCAGTCCCTGTTTCTCATTTTCATAATATGGAGACCAGAAATTTTTACAGAACTCCAAGTAACTAAACAAGATTCCATATTCTATAATGGAATAGTGTAAATCCAAGTGCCTGGCAGAGATAAAGGGGGAAATATTCCCAACACTTTGGACGTGGGGCTGGAGGGGTGTGCAGGGAAATGACAAAAAAATGAGTTGGACCAGCTCTACGATATGTTCCTGTCTCCACACACTTACTGAAGGCAGCTTCACAGTGATGAGGGCAACCCATCCAGCAGTGGCAGGAAGCCAACTAAGGTAGTTGAGGAGGAAATCATTAGGGATTTTCACCCAACTATCCAATCTTCCCAAAGAGAACAGGGACTGCCACATTGTACAGAACTCAGGAGTTCATAGGAGTCAAGTTTGCAATGGAAGGTTCCAGCCACTTGATATTGACATGCATTCTGACCTTTACTGGCAAAAACAGAAAAAGCAGAAACACAGAGATCATCCCTAGGCACAGGCCTGGTCTCTCATAGTGATTCCTTCCATTGAGAATGATTGTGTTGAAAAAGAACATTGACGCCTTCAGTCTAATCTCCCTCTCCTCGTGTTCTCCCTTGTGCCCCAGTCGCTGTAGCTGCACTCCCACTGTAGCCACACTGAAGGCTCCTGGTCTCTCACATCTCTGTCCTGATTGGCCCTCCTGCACCCTCAGCCTGCCCAGTGTCCCTAATTAGATTGCGATCCCAGAAGCGGTTCTTAATTGGCTTCCTCCCATAAGGTCATGCCAGACCCCCCACTGCTGCAGCGACTAGGGTCGGGACCTGAAATGTTCCCAACGGTTGACTGAGGTTTTCTGGATTTTGAAAGGAATCAACTGAGTACGTAGGGAGGAAATTTTAAAAATCAGAGCCAGGCCATTCAGGAGAAATTAACAAACACTTCTTCATGCAAAGAGTGGTAGAAGTGTGGATCCCTCTCCCACAAAATGCAATAAATGCTAGTTCAATTAATTGTTTCAAATCTGAGAAAGAAGGACTTTGCTAAAGAAGTGTATAAATGGATACGGAGTCAAGGTAGATAGATGGATTTTCAATGCAGATCAGCTGTAATTTCATTGAATGGCAGAACAGGCTCAAGGGGTCTGAATGACCTGCTGCTGTTTCAATGTTTATGCTGGAAGTTGTTATAAATTGGGATTCGCTGCCTGAAAGAGTTTGAAAGTCGATTCAATGGTAACTTAGGGCTGAATTTTACGCTGATTGGGTGGGTGCGTGTCCAACCCAATTCGGCGTGAAATCGCGTGAAATGACATCAGGCGAGCATCCCGACGTCATCCCGTGCCCATACTATATTTTGGTCGGCAGGTGCACACAAAAGCCACAAGCGTGCCTGCCAACAATTATAAGGGCAATTAAGTCCAAATGGCGCAATTGTCTGTCATTTTACGTAGCCCGTCCAACCTTACGGTTGGCGGACAGGCGAATCGGCCAGGCAGCCTTTACATTTTCATCAAACCTCATCCAAGGGCGGGATGAGGCTTGCATTATTAAATAAAATAAAAATAGAAATAAAAATCTGTGGACAACATTTTTATAATCTATATGCCCGATTGTGATACTTGGACAGTTCTTTCCTGATTTTAAAAACTTTATTTCCTGGGTTTCAGGTCTTCAGCTCCCTGAGGCAGCTCTTTGCTTTCAGGGATTTTTCTGTCAGCGCTCGCCCGCGCCCGCATTGATGTCATCGCCCGACCTCCTCCCACCCCCATCCCGGCAGCGCTGAGCTTTTCACCGCGCGTTTCGTGCTTGCTGGCCGTTAATTGGCCAGCCAGCGTGAAATCGCGGTGGGGGGCTGATCGCAGTCAGCAGTCTGTTTCCCGGCTGCTCATGGGCCCACCAATCGCGCCCGCCTGCCCAGCTGAAAATTCAGGCCATATCATTGAAAAGGAAATATTTGCAGAGCAATGGGGAAACAGCAGAGGAGTGAAGCTTATAGGATATTCCTTCAAAGGCAATGTGCATCATGATGGGCCAAATGGTCTCCTTGTGTGCAGTGTAATTCTATGATACTGGCTGAGGTACACTGGGAAATGAAGGTGTGCTTTTTCTGGCTGTGATTCTTCATCTCACTTGGATCAGCGGGCAGGAAAGCTACAATGGCTTATCTGTTGTGGTTAATAGCAATCGTTGAAACCTGACCTTTGGTTTCTAGTGAGTGTCCTTCCCATTTGCTCAGAAGTGCAGGTTGTAATGCAAGACTGCAGGGAGCGATCGAGGTACTAGTGGCTGGATTTTCAATTACCCATGAGGACTAGCAGAGGTGCGGATGCATTGGATATTGTGGTCAAAGAAGATGTCACTTGATCCTGATGCTTCCGGGAAGCAAAGCAATTTTCAAAGGGAGGGCAGGAAGGAGGGAACTGGGTACCTGTCAGCCTCCAATTAAGTAGCTGTTGACCTTACTGATGAGTTCATTAAAAGGCTTCAGAGGAGTCCTTCTAAATTCTCAATTGGCAGGCATGGGGAAAGTACAATGCCCAGGACATGTCAGGGTGCAGCCTGTCGTCAACACAGCAGGGAGCAATACAGCTAATGGATGCAATGGTCAACATGTCTTAGAAGTGAAGAATAATGCTCAGCTGCTCAGCCAGTGACACAAAGTTGCCATTGCTGATATGGAGAGGCTTGCATTTGTGAGCAGTGAGTGGCCGGACTCAAGAGAGGGACGTCAAGCTGCTGGCATCACTTGGGCAGCAGAAGTCGGCAAAGGAATGTGTGATCAATGAACGAATACCAGCTGAGGGAGTTGAGATAGGAGCAGATTACACTGACATTGGACAGAATAGCGAGGAGGGTCTTCAGCAGATACACCCACCTGGGTCAGGAGGAGGCCAGAAGAGTACAGTGAGGGGCTACAAGGGGAAGAAGGCACTGCCCAACCATCAGGTGCACCACCCATGGGTCAGCTGCCTACACATGTTAGAGCGCCAGTGCCACAGGAGACAGCGCCTATCGAGATTGTCTCAGACATCTGCGCTCTGATCCATATGTTCTCCAATTCCCATGGCAGTCCCCTACCTGCAGTATTGAGGTCACCACCTTCCTGGATTTCTATGCATCCAAGTCATTTCAGGGACCAGCTGAAGACCTGGATGTCATCTCACAGTTGGCAGCTCATCATACCATCAGGCAAGTCACAGATACCCTATTCTGGAAGGCAGGGAAACCCATCCATATTGAGACAGAAAAGCCAACGCAGACACAGAGGGCATTGGGTTGTGCCACCATCGATGGATTCCCTCAGTTCCAGGGAGTCATTGATTTTTACCCATGTTACCATCAAGGCACTGACAGTCCAGCCAGCCAAATAACTCAACAGAAAAGGTTTCCACTCGGCTGGTCTGTGACCACAGGAATCACATCCTGCAAGCTTGTGCCCGATTTTCGGGCTGCTGTCATGATTTCTTTACCCTTCCAGAGTCCCAAGTGCCACACCTCTTCAGGCCAACATCCAGACTCAGTGGATGTCTGCTGGGGTATAAGGGTCATCCTGCGAGGGGGCGCTCCTGATGCCCATCCAACACTCAGACAAGAATGGAGAGAAGCGCTACAACCAGAGCCACCTCCTTACACAAATCTCTTTTAAACTGACCATTGGCATCTTAAAGATGTACTTCATTGCCTTGGCCGGTCAGGTGGTGCCCTCCAGCCCCAGCCAGGCAGGGTGTAACACATTGCGTTTGGCTGTTGCACACTGCACAAGAGGTCTGCAGCTGGATGAAGAGGAGGACCTGGAATGCCACTCTTCCTCAGGGGAAGATGGAGAGGAGGAAGTAGAAGAGAAGGAAGAAGACAAAGGTAATGTTACTGATCTGCCTGGTGCCCAGGCATTGGAAGAAGGCCACCAAGTCCATCCCAGGCCTCACAGAGATCGGCAGGCTAATTCAGCAATGTTTCTTTTGAGTACCTCTCAGCCCCATGACAGATAACTCAACTCACCTTCCATCAGAGACAGGAATCATCCATTGAGCGTGCACGTCTGAAGAATCCCATTGCCACCCAAATACACTGAGAATCGGTTCTCCAGCGCCAACATTCTTCCATATCACAGACCATTGCACCGCAGAGAATCCTGGACCCCGCAATCCTGTTCCTTAACTCCATTTGTCTTTTAACATCAAGTAATAATAACACACACGTCTGAAAGAAAGCATCAGCAATTATTATCACAGAAAAAAAAATCAATGAACAAACAAATTGAGAAAAATATCACTCAGGTGACCTATCAAGTGCAGCTAACAGCGTGGCACTTTGCATTCCTGTCCACTCCTCTAAGGTTCTCCCCCTGTATCTGAGGATGAGGCAGAGGCAGCCTGCTCCATTATATCTGCATACAACTAAGATGCTTGTTTCTTCTGTCCTCATCTTGAAGGTGCCTGTAGGGGTTCCTCCACAGGCTGATGAGTTCTACAACATTGAAGGGGCAGCCTCCGTCGCAGGGTCTTGTTTTCTGAGACAGAGGGGCCGTGGAGTTGAGACATCATGCTGGTGCCCCTGAGGGATGGACACCTCATCAGCTTCTTTGACTGCTTCACCCTTTCATGGCACTGTTGAATGCTGGAGAGGTCATCAGGTAGGACAGAGCTGGCATCCACTCCAAGTATCTCAGTGCCATCCTCAGTCCATCCTACAGCAAATCTCCCTCTTTCTGTGCCTGTCAACTCACTGCTCCAGCATCCACTCAGAATGGTGATGTATATGGCTCTCCAAGCAGTTGGCCACTCCTACAATGATGGAGCTCATGTGCTGAAAACTCCAAGTCATAATGGTGCACTGCATGAACTCCTCCCTTGTCTTCCCAAGGCTCCGCAATGCCTCAAGGATTTCTGACATTCAGGTACTCATCTGCCTCTGATGCTCCAGAAAGACCCTCCTTGTTTGTAACACCCGATGCCCAGCAACTTCACCCAGCAGAGCATGGCTGTGTCTGTCCGCCATCCTCCAAGGGGGACTGTCTCCTACTGACTATGCCTCACTTTCCTCCTCCTTACTTGTGATATGCAATTCACCCCGTACTCCCCATTCTAATCTTGATTCAGGCCTAGCTGAGGTGATTGTGTCTGCGGTGATGGAAGGTGTGGAGGTATAATGTGACTGCGCAGGCTCTGCGGAGGCTGGCCCTGCTGAGGAGGCCTGTGGTGACTGGGCTGGTACATTCTGCTCCTCCTGCGCTGCAGGCCCCGTGAGAAACACAAGAATATGATGATGAGAACTCGGGAAACTCAGCATGTTCCTCAACACAACTAACCCCATAGACGACAGCAGTTGAAGAGTCACAGTGTACATTGGGAAGGAATCTCCTCTATTTCCTTCACCTGAAGTTATGGCTAACAAATGTCCCTGCTCCTCATGATCTCCCATCTTGCCATCACTCACAGCCTGATGAGATGGCACCTTTGCAATTTCCAGTGTCGCCTCCTCCATCGGGGTCATGTGATCTGGCATGCCATCGCCCTTCTGAGACATTTCCCAAGAGTTGTGCACTCTCTTTTCCTGCAGGATGAGGAGAGAATGATGTTTGTGTAGCCCGGCCTCCCTCAACAATTCCAGCATGACTTTCACATGACCTGCTGCACTCTTCAGTATTGCCCCTTTCTTAATTGCGCCCCATATGTAAGGGTGGCGGACATCTCAATGATGCAACTGACTCCTTGATCTGACAATGTTAGGGTGAACTATGGGTGCTCAGTCTGCTCAGCTTGTCTGCATGCTGTGTATACAGAGTTGGAGACCTGTGTCACGACTCACTGGGGATAGTGCGCTGCAATATCAAGCCCCACTGCTCCCCAAGCCATGACAAATGTGAAAAGTTTGATCAAACCACCTAATTGTTTAATTTAGGTTAATAGAATATGAGCACCGGGTTGTAAACTTAATAAGTAAATAACTATTTATTGAACAAATTGTCTTTAATCAGTGGCAAAAGAAAGAAATATGAGCTGCTAACTTCTAACTCTATAATCTAAATTCTACCCCTTCTTAAATCCCTATACACACACATACAAGACACATAAGACAGACAAAAACAAGGATTTTAAGGATGGGATAAACCAGTTCAACAGCACCAATTCTGGAGTACAGGATTCGATGGGTTGATTTTAATCGATGTCCTCAAATTCCTTTCAGTTCTTTGTTGATGATACGAGGAGGTCTTCCCAGCACTTTCAGTCTTTAGTTCACTGGTTGAGAGCTTGCTTTTCAATGTCTCTAACAGTGTTTTTCCTCTTTTCCTCTAGACAGGAGTTTTTCAGAGAGAGAGCAGGTTGTAGAGATATGAGAAAAAAAAACCAGCTAGCTATTATTGTAGAATTATTGAAATCTTACACACCACAGGAGAAAGAGATTTTAGGTCATTTCTTTTTTCAGGCTAGGGGCTTTTTTTTTCCTGCTGCACTGCTCTCAGATCAACCCTGGTCACCTAGTTAGGAGCCAGTTAGAACGTTGTTGCCAGGCAGTTCCCTGTTAGACCAGACTCCTCCTTAGTGCCATCCTGTCTTTCATGGCACACTCTGTTCCGGGACAGCAACATTGTATATATCCCTCACACTGTTCCAGTAGACATGTCTTTCAAACTGCAGCCATTGTAAATTTATTCCACAGTCCAACAGAAATAAAAATATATGTTCTTTACACCTGTCAACTGGATGTCAGTTGCCACTTACATTTGCAGACCTTATCAAATCATTGAATCTTTGTCATTACTGAACCATATCCTTCTGATCACTTCTCCGCTGCTGAGCTCCCTCACCAGGGCATCTTTGTGTTTCTAGCCACGTTTTTTCTTCCAGACACTGGAAACAATGGGCCGGATTTTACGTCCCGCAGACAGGCGTGCGCCCAACCTGATCGGGCGTAAAATCGTGCATGATGACATGAGGCAAGCGTCCCGATGTCATCGTGTCGGTGGGCGTGCGCGGGAGTCAGTAATGCGCCCACCAACAATTAAGAGGCCTATTAAGTCCCTTAATCAATTAATTAATAACTATTTTCCGTTTCCCATCCAACCTTACGGTTGGTGGGTGGGCAAATCGGCCAGGTGGCCTTTGGACTTTTTAGGTAACCTCATCACGGGCGGGATGAGGTTTCCAAAATTAATTTTTTTTAAATTAAAATGTTTTGTCATACTTTTTACAATGTTTATTTTCATGTAAGTGAGTCCTATGTGGAGACATTCTTTTCACATTTTATAAATCTTTATTTTTGATTTAAAAATTCTTCAGTTCCCTGAGGCAGCTCTCTGCCTGCCTTCAGGGAGCTTTCCGTGCGTGCTCCTCCGCACATGCACAGGCTTACACACTCACGCTCCTCCCGCCCCCACCCTGGCAGCACTGAGCTCCTCAGTGAGCCTTTTACACTGGCTGGCCATTAATTGGCCAGCCAGCATGAAATCGCGGTTGGGGGCCAATCATGGGCCGTGGACCATTTCCCAGGCCCACTCGTCAGGGCTGCCCGACGATCCGAAAACCCTGCCCTATATCTCTCTCCTGACTGCTGCTGTCTTGGTTAAAGCCTGAAGGGAGGTATCAGAGAACCTTGGTGCCCCATATGGACACCTGCACATGGTAGCATTGGCCCTCTGAACACCATGCTGCTCCGTAACGGTAAGCTCAGTCATGGGCTTGCCTATTCAAAGGGCCCTCGTTTACTGGGTCCCACCTTCAGGTCACTCCTGTAGCCACCTATTGGGCACTTAACTTGCCCTGGGGACAATTAAGCCTTTTGAATATGAAAATCACATTGTGTCATTGACGCTGGTCGGGGTCGGGTCACAAAAGTTATCTGGGCATTAGGTTCCAGACCAATCCAGCTCCAGCAATTTAATTGTCCAGTTTCCAACTGGTGGGCAGGGTTAACATAACCCTTTTTATTTCTGGAATTATCTTATC
Source organism: Cetorhinus maximus (assembly GCF_964194155.1). Lineage (NCBI taxonomy): Eukaryota > Metazoa > Chordata > Chondrichthyes > Lamniformes > Cetorhinidae > Cetorhinus > Cetorhinus maximus. Next base: position 120,587,608 of record NC_135884.1, read on the forward strand.
CTGAGTGCTTCAGCTTAGCCTAATTAAAAATAGGCTATATGGAATATCCATCACCCGATCTATCTAGCTGTCTATCCACCAAACAAAATGTAATGGGTTGTATTTAATCTGGCCCATGGGAGAAGGCTGGGAGGTGGGGTGGGCTGTAGAAATGGGAAGGAAGGTTGCGGTGGGGTGGAGGGGGGGGCTAGGGTGCCTATTGTCTTCCCACTCTCTGTGGTTCTGTGGGGAAGGTCAAGGATGGCCTTCCTGCCTAGTGGCCAAATAACGCTCGTGGCCAATTAAGGGCCACTTAAGGGCCTCATCCCACCCACCATGTGGGATGGGCTGGCCAATAAAAGCTGGGAGGGGGCCCCTCCTTGCCGAGCATCCTGTGGCCCATGCAAGGCCCCCCTGGCAGCAAGGGCTGCCCCTGCTGAAACGTCCAACCTCCCCACCCTCAGAAAAGAACCCCTCCCCAACTTCCCTCACCAGGGCCTGCCTAATTGGTCACAGCAAGCCTGGCCCCACTTACCTCCATCTTGCTCGTCTTAGCCGGCTGCAGTGCCAGAAGGGGGCACCCCTCTCACATTTGGAGCAGCCAGCCCTCCAGTTGGCCAGTAGCTCTTGGAGATGAGCTCTTCATCCTTAAAGGGATGGGTGCCCCGATGCTAGGCAGTTAATTGCCTAATGGGCATTGGGTTGCCACGGGGCTCCCAGAAATGGCTGTGGTGAAGTTGCCCTGGCTTTCCAGCCCATCGTCAGGCTCACCACTGCCATTAAATTCAGCCCGTGGAGTATGTACGATTGTTGAGTGTATTTTCTAACTAGCTTTCCAGTTAATCCAACACCAACAAATCCAACCGCAAAACCCAAAATAGAAAGCAGCCATGACAGTTTTCCACTATATTACACATTTAACATCCTACAAAAAAGCATAATAAATAAAAACAGACAAAGTAATGCCCATGACATGTATTTTTGCACAAACCCAGCTATCCCATTTCTCCCTTAAACTTCAATGCCCATTACCCAATGTCTTAATTTTCACTAGATGCTCCAGCCCAGAGAATGTTCACTGTCCAGAAGGCCACCAATTCCTGATAAGGCCTGGCCGCACAATAATGAACTAACCCCTGAGCAGCCATGCAGAAATTCTGTCGTTGTTGGCTGAGTAAATAATATATTTTAATAGAGGAAGCTCATAATAGACCTATATTGTCATTAATTCCTGAGGCATATGCCATTTATTCCTGACTGCCACAGGTGCTATTTCCACCATGGGTTTTCAGAGGTGAATACGTTTCTTTAAGAATACTCGCTTCAGCGACCTGTGACCATGCTGCCAGCCTGAGGTTCTGCTGCTTTTGGAGGCTTCAGGTTCCTTTGTTATAGAATAGCCTGAACTTGCCATGAGCAGTCCCATGGGACACCCACTGGCAATTTTTGAAATACAGTTTTTTATTCAGCTTAATCTGACTAATTAGTGCAAATTGTTTGGATTTTACAATGCATTTTAATTTAATTGGTTGAAAGTATTATAAGCTTCTTTAATGTTATTTTTGAAAAAATAATGTGGTTTTGTCCATGATTAGCTTTGCCACATGGAAAACACATGCCCGAAAGACTGTCAAGTACTGGATTCAGCAATCAAAAATCATTCTAAATTTTGCAACCCTTTAAGATTTATCAAAAATAACGCAAGGGGTGGTTTTACCACTTCAGTTTTCCGGCGCATGCACGAACCCAATGTTGTGAAATCGCACAATCTAAATCCGTCGATTTTCCATCCATTCATTTTAGTGCAAAGGAATACTGAAGCACAAAAGTGCCTGGGTTCTTAGAGTGGATCTTTGCCCTGGACAATCCATTTTTGCAGCAGGGTGCACAGAAATATTTAAAATGTAAACCTAATGTCTCTGAACAATAGAAATCCTTCTCTCCTACTTGTGACTTAAACTATACAGCCAGTGGTTATTGTCATTTTTATTCAAAGAAGTTCAAAGCCAGAGGTAGAGCTCAAGTTGTGATTACACCTTTGTATGGTTCTGACTTCACAAAAAGTGCAACCATACTTCAAATCCTGTAATGTTGATTGATGGTTTTCATCCTTTACATTCCATTTATTGGCTGGGATTCTCCTATCAGTGGTAGCAAACTGGTAGACCAGGACTTCTGACACTTTTGTTCTCTTCAAGTTCCAATGCCTCCCTAAAGCCCAATTATGTCAAGTTCAAACTTCTTGTCCCTATTTTCAGGTCTCTCCATGGCCTTGTCTCAAGCTATCTTAGTGAGTTCTTCCAGCCTTACATCCCTGCACGTGTTCCTCTTCTTGCCCCTCACTCCCTCTACGCCATCATTCGCAGTCTCCCCTTCAACCACTACATTCCTGTCCTCTGCAAGTCTACCCTACAGCCATCACCTTTCCATTCCCCTCCCTACTTCCAAAATAACACTTCAAAATCCCACTTCTTCAATTGTGGCTTGGGTTCCCAGGCTTATGATTTTCATTCTCGCCACCTCCCCTATGCTCAGTGTCTACACTGTCCTGTTCTTTTGTTGGAAAGCAGTCTGAGATATCTACCTGAGCAATGCTGTATGAATGCAAGTTATTCGGACTTTTATTTTATTCCTAAAAATGTGTAACTACATGGAAATATCATTTATAGTATGCCAGAACTTTAAGCAAATGTTTCTGTGAACTTAGAAAATAAAATGGAAAGTTAAATTATGCAGATTAGATCTTGTGCATTTCTGATAGTTAAGACCAACAGCCATTGTCTGTCAATACATTCCAAGAACAGAGATATATCCAGCTCTTTTGTCCAGACTGTATGCAAATCAATCATAAAATAAAGGCACAAATTACTTATCAAATTAAAATAAATAGGCTTTCAGGCATTAATCAGTAAATACACTGCGGCTCCATCCACAATCAGTATTCGTGGGCCAAAATAGGCACTTTAAGGAAAATTTAAAATCTAAAAAAAAAACCATTTATTTGATGATATTTTAGATAAGATCTGATTGGTAACTAAAAAAAAACACAGTTCCATGTCAAATAGATTTTATTTAAAAATGAATGGACTGATAGCATTCGAGTTGCTCTTTATCTTTAATTGTTTTATACTTTAATTGCTTGAGAACATATGAAAGCATGGAATACCAAAAGACCACTAAGCCTTCTAGAGATTGTGTATAGCTTGCCATGTCACAATTGAATCACCAGAGAGAATGTAAAACGTATTTTTTACCTTAGATAGTTGAGAAAAACTATTGCTCAAATGTGGATATTTATCCACACATACAGCTCCATTATTCAGACCTGGCCATTTTCTTTCAACAGATGACATTTCTATGGTCCCTGCAGCACTTGAACTATCATGTTCTATAGAGTATTTGATCATCTCTATCTTTCCTTATCATAATAACCTTCAATGCCATTTCTAATCTGATATTTATCCAATTTCTTTGTGAAGGAGTTAATTGACCAGCCACTAAAGGAGAATAAAGCAGTCTTTGAATTTTTAATCTCACTCCGAGGTTTGTGAATATTACATTTATCGCCCCACACTCCGAACTATAAAGCCTACCTTTTTCTATACAGTATTCCACGATTCTGCATAATCTGTGCTTCTCAGAATTTGAAAGAATTTAACTATCTCCCCTCTCAATCTTTTTCTCTCAATCTCATAAAGCAAAACATTATTATGTGAACCTTTCCTCACTCTGAGAAGCACTGGGATGCAGAATCAACCTGGTCACTCTTCTCCAAAATCTTCTTCACTAATGTATCATTGCCCCATTCAACATTTCAATAACCTTTTGATGATCTGGTTCCCAACATTTGCCAAAAAAGCTGAAACTTAGCCTCACTTGTGAGCTATGTGATTTTGCATAACATCTTTTGATTTCTTCTAATCAAATACCTTTGAGCTGCATCCCTGAGCATTGGTCAGCATTGCTTTGATTGGAATCTTGCAGTTTAGATTAATTATCACCCTCAAATCCTTTTGTTTCTCTATTTATGTATGCTTTAATATTTCCTTTCCCAGTTTACATTATTATCTCTTTGGCAAACTTCATATCTATCTAACTCCTTAGTCTATCTACTTAATTGATCCTGATCCCATTGAATGCTTTTAATCACTTTTACATTTGTCACCTGACCACGCAGCTTAGTGTCTTAACTGTTGTAGTATTATAGGAAGTTATTTCCATGAATAGTCTGAACAGCAAGCCCAGTGGGACTCTACTCATAACTGTGCCTCCTGAGAGAGCTGTTTTCATTTAGCATCAACGTCTACTTCCTAATGCCTAACCAGTTGTCAATTTAACTTTTTGTTTTAATTGAGGATATCAGTGAGAGTCTAGTTAGTCTTTTTTCTGCCTTGACTGTTTTTATTTGATGCTCCTTCACGGAATAGATTTTGATATCGTTATCCAGCAGTCCCCAAAGACCAAGAGCAAAGTATCTTCTTCTAACACTGCTGACCAAAGTGTTGACTTGATCGAGATTCTAGGGTAGATTCTAACTTTTGGGTGGCTGACCTGCAGGGTATGATGGAGTTGGCCAGCTGGTGAAAAGGACGCTACAATTTTGAGGCCTCAGGTTTTGAATTCAACCAGGCCTCCTAAGGCAGCACAGTGGTGTTAGATCACAGGCGTGTCGGCTAGCTGTGACATCCCCGGCAGCTGCAGGTTAATCCTGGCCAGGAGGAGGAAGTGAGGTCAAGGGAGGCAAGCCTAAACCAGCCAGCAATGGCCTGTATTTGGTGGAGTCTAGGGGAATACTTCAGAGTGAAGGTAGGGGCTGTGCCCTCGGCAACAAGATTCAGAGCTGAAACCATCTCAAGAGCCTGGCAGGGTGATGAGGCAATGGCCCAGACCCTGCCAGATGCCACATTCCACAACATTGTGAGAGACAAAGTCTAAGGGAGTAAACCCGACAAGAAACCTGGATTAGAGTCCCATTAAGCAGTTGGTGATTCCTTCAAGCAAGCACCTTCCGTTAACTCCTGCAACCAGCTATACAGGCTCCAGATGCATTGACTGTTATCTTTCCTTTGACTATTAGCCTATGAGGTCAAGGGGGTGGGTTGGGGGGGCAGCGGTGTGGGGGGGGGATGTGGCAGGTTCAGATGCTAGGATTGTTTGCACCTCCTAAAACCATGTCTAGGCTATGTAGCAAATCATCCTTCCCCTCACCAGTGACACGGGAGCGAGCAGTCTATGGGTTGTAACTGGCGCAACTTGCGAAGACCGCAGGGCATCACAGGTTTCCTCCAAAGGTGGGATGGGTCATCATGTCCTACCACCACCTCAAACTTGGCAGCCCCCAGCAAGTAAGGTACTGACCTGCCAATATTTGCCTTTCTCCCTGGGTACAGAAGGAAAATGGATTTTTATCTCAACAAGTGGACCAGAAGTTGGTACCCAACAAAAAAAATGAAGAAATTTTCTGGCTTGGAAGCTGGAACATCAGGACTATGAGTTCTGGCATGAACCCTGACCCACGCTCTACAGCAAGTGTAGCTGGACAGCCCTGTTTGACCATGAGATGTTTGGTAACCAGATCAGCCTAAAAAGGCTCTATACGTATGGCAAACTACACCATCTATTGGCATGGCAAAAATGCAGAAGACCATATGAATAAGGTGCAGGCTGGGCTGTCAGCAACGGATTGATGCAGACAATTGATCTGCCAGTAGCAACTTCTGAACACCTCATCTTTTCTGCATCACTAGTCCAATGAAGGCCCTGCAAATATCATCTGTGAGTATGCACTAACTTTGGACAAAGATCAATTCTATGACTCTCTACATAATGTTTGGAATATGCAAGAAGTTATTCATCCTAGGTGATTTCAATGCATGTGTTGGGTCAGACAGAAAATCATGGCCAATGGGACGGGCAAGATCAATGATAATAGACAATGACTTCTTGAGCTGTGTGCCCAGAATGAACTCTGCATGGCCAACACTTTCTTTCAGGACAAATATTGCCACAAGGTGTCATAACATCATCCAAGATTTGGCCATTGGCACAAACTTAAGCTGATTATCAACAGAAGCCAGGATCTGCCCAGTATTCTCCATACCGCATCTGCAGCACAGAAGGCGGCACTGACCGCTCTGTCAGTAGCAGAGTGAAGGTGGAATGCAAAAGGTTTCACAGCTCCAGACATGATGGTCCACCACACATCAACATCCTTGGTACAAGAATTAAGGACAAATACCAGCTGACCACATTGGCATTCAAGTAATTTCTCCCTGCTAAAGGCTTATTAGGAAATACTGATGTTGCTATTGTTGAATCTTGGAAGCTACTGAGTTCAATCATCTATAACACAGCAGCAATAACATTTGATAAAGGTGGAACCTGCAACAAAGGCTGGTTTGACACTTACTCAGCAGAGATTACATCTGTCATTGAAGTAAAAAGCAAAGCCTACCTGTTGCACAACATAAACCCAACAGCTAAAGCCCTGCATGACTTGAAAGTAGCCAAGATAGTCTAGCAAAAGACAGGGAGACAATCTGCAAAAAACACTGGATCGGTCGATGTCAAGAAATCCAAACTACCTGTGACAAATGAAAATCTACTTGCTCTGTATGATGGGATCAAGAGATCCAAACATCACCAAAGATCCCCCCCTGAAATTGACAAATAGTGAAATACTCACTGACAAAAGCAAACTGATGTCCTGTTTGGTTGAACGCTACTGTGAGCTGTATTCCTTTGAGAATGGACAACTCCCAGTCCACACTTGACGTTCTCCTGCAGCTTCCTGTCAATGTCGAGTTCGATGCAGAACACTCATCACTTCAGGTTGAAAATGCTATTGATTCCTTAGTAAGAAGGAGAACACCCAGCAAGGAAGGAACTCTAGCTGTACTCCTCAAGCAGAGAAAGTCCCTTTTACTGCCATACAATCACGACTTCCGTTTTTTGTTGGAGGGCAGGATCCATTCCACAGGAAATGTGTGACACAAAAATCATCATGTTATAAAAAAGCAAAGGCAACAGAGGAGGCTATAACAACTACAGGGCCATTCTCACTCCTTAGCAACACTGGGAAGGCCTTTGCTAGGGTCATGCTGAAAAGACTCCATCGACTTGCAGACTGAGTGTATCCAAAGGAACAGTGCATTTTCTGTACCGGCAGATCTACAGTGGACATGATCTTCTCCATATGTCAGCTACAAGAGAAGTGTAGGAAACAGGATACACATCTTTACCTTACTTTTGTAGATCTCACTAAAGCATTCAATACTGTCAGCAGGACAGGACACTGCAAGATTTTGGGAAAACTGGCTGTCCACCAAAGTTCCTCAGCCTCATCTGCTCCTTCCATGACAACTGCACATGCACTGTACAGTTTGATGGCTCCACTTCTGACAGTTTCAGGGTGAAAAATAGAGTGAAACAGGGCTGTGTCCTCGCCCCCACTTTGTTTGGTATCCTTTCCTCTAGGCTGCTGGCCTTTGTCTTCCCTGCCGATATAGATCATACTAGGTCAGGCAGAAAGCGCTACAATTTGTTACAGACAGAAAGCAAAGACAAAAATACAATCTGTCTTCATCAGAGAGCTTCCTATGCTAATGATGCTGCGCTGGTCATTCACACAGAAGCTCAGCTATAAAGATTCATGATTATCTCTTCCATGCCAGTGATTGTTCTCACTGATGAAAAGCGTCAAGAAACTGTGCTTATGGGACAGGGTGTCACAACTCCACCCTTGACACATGAAGCAACACCCCGCTGGAAGTGGTTAGCAAATTCTGGCACCTTGGGTCCACATGACAGACAATCTGACTCTAGATGCAGAATTTGATACATCCATAGGGAAAGCAGCTGCCACCTTTGGCTGAATCACAAAAAGTGCCTGGAAAAACAACAAGCTGACTCTTAGGATCAAGATAGCAGTTTATGTGGCCTGTGTTGTCAGCACCAGGTTCTATGGTTGTGAAACATGGAGGACTTACAGCTACCAAGAAAGGAAGCTCAACAATAGTCAACTTCGATGTCTATAGTGCATTCTTATCATCTTATGCAAGGACAAAATCACGAATGTGGCAGTCCTCTTAAAAGGCAAGTTTACCAAGTATGCCAGCATTCATCAAGCAGAGGCAACTTCGCTGGTACATTCACAGGATGGAAGATGGACACGTTCCCAAAGATATTCTGCATGGGGAGATAGGGGAGTCAAAACCAGTAAGACGCCCAAGGTTCTGCGTCATGGATGCTTGCATGTGTGACATAAAGGCCTTAAACATCGATTTTCACATCTGGGAGACACTAGCCAATGACAGAGGGAAAGGGAGACATCATTTGGAGGCCGGTGTGCACCACCATGATGACCAGTACCTACAACAGCTTGATGACAAGCATCAATATCAAAAACACCAACCCACAACAACACCTGACAACCACCTCATATGGGGCACTTGTGGCAGAACCTGCCTCTCACAGATTGGTCACAGCCATCAGCAAAAGTGCGCCATATGTGAAACTATCCCATTGCCAATGGATTTGCAGCATGTCCATCATCACCCATAGATGGAAGGATACTGACAGTGACTCTGCAGGAGCACTTTTACTCCTCCTGGCCTCCACAAAAATAAGTTAAAGCTTACCTTTCTCGGGCCTCTTTGGCTCTATCACCATTGAAAATGGCCAGAATGTGCATGGTGCCACTCCAACCAGTTATATCCTAAAATGACAATCGGAGTCCAATGTATGACATAAAACATCAAACAAAACAGGGCCACCAGCTGAAACATGCAGGGATTTCTGCCGCGCAGTGGTAGGCCCCCTTGACAGCATCAGCAAGCTGATCATTAATGAAATTAAAGTCTACAGACCACAAGTTGCCAACCATTATTAAACCGTTAACGTTGATTTTGGTAGGTTAAAATTAGTACCTACCTGTGTAGTGCTGCTCAGTCATTGTTGCCAGTTGGGCCTGTCCCTTGAAAATTAGCTAATCTTCAAATTGGTAATTCTGTGGATTATTTTTCTACACACATTTTCAAAGCTAGTGAGAACATTGTTCACAGTCTGTTCTCAACCATTGTTTAATCATTGCCTATCTGCTTCTATAATGGATAACCCTGCTCAATGTGGTATTTCTTGACAGTGTCACTAGCTGTGGGAGTCTGTTTTTAATCATTTCAAAGTATTTCTTTTTTTCAGACAGGCAATACTCTTACCAGTGCTCAGTTAATGTTTCCAGAAGGCTCATAAGCTATGGTCAGAAGCCATCATAACTAGCAGCTTGATGCCTTTTGATCCAATGATTTTGAGTGTGGTTTGAGTTATCTGCTGGTAATAAGTTTAGGGCAGAATTTTTCGCTGAGTGGGCGGCGCACACTCGATTTGCTCGAGTGTAAAATGACGCGCGATGACGCCAGGCGAGCGTTCCGACGTCATTATGCACTTGCACGATATTTCACTTGGTTGGCGGGTATGGAAGTCGGAGCCGCAGCCGCCATTAATTAACAAGTCAGTTAAGGCCTTTGACAACCCAATTGATGGCGATTTAATGTTGCCCTTGCGATTTTTCACTCATCACTCAGGCAAAATGGGCGGGCCAGAATTTACAAAACCTCATCCACGGAATAAGAAACGTAATTAACATTGTCAATGTGAGTAGTGAGGAGTTTTGGAGATAACTTGTTGCTGTTGGCTTACTGGTACTTGTCAGCTTAATCCCTGATCAGGGCTTCATTCTTAGCATTTCCAGGCTTCATTTCTGGACTCATTGGTGTCTTCCAGGCCCCCTCAGGATTCGGACCATGTGGATCCTTCCAGGTATCAGACAGCATTCCTTTACGCTGGTAATGGGGACTGTGGTCTCCACTGGAGGCATTTCCTTTGAGGAGGAAGAGAGGGGCAGAGGGAGAGGAGGCCACATGTCCCAATGCAGCTTCCAGGGAAGGGGCCTGTGGGAGGAGAGGTTCAGGCACAAGGGGCACAAGGGGCACAGGACCAGCAGGAAATCCAAGGTAAAGGGGCCGCAGAAGACGCCACTATCCTGCTGCCAGGGTCTACAGGTGGCAATGCACCTACCTCAATATGTCTGAGGTGCAGTGCCGAAGGAGGCTCCGTCTCTCCAAGAGACTGTGACCTCCATCTTTCAGATGAACGGGCCTGAGATCAGATCTGACAGTGTGGGCGGACACCCCATGCCAGGGGCTCTGAAGGTCACAGTAGCCCTCAACTTCTATGTCTCCGGTTCTTTCCAGGGCTTAGTGGGGGATCTGTGTGGAATCTCCCAATCAGCTGTCCATAGTTGCGTCAAGCTCATGACAGAAGCTCTGTTCAGGCAGGTATTGACTTTCCTTCATTTCCGTACGGACAAGGCCAGCCAGGCTGAGTGATCCAGAGGTTTCGCAGCGATTGCTGAGTTCCCCCGCGCCCAGGGTGCCATCGACTGCACACCTGTGGCCACCAAGGCACCAGCAGGTGAGCCTTTGTCAACAGGAAGGGATTCCGTTCCATGAACATGCAGATAGTGTGTGACCACAGGATGCGGATTCTGCAAGTCTGTGCAAGGTACCCAGGCAGCTCTCATAACACGTACACCCTCAGACACTCCCAGGTGCTGAAGCTCTTCAGTGCTCCAGCCCTATTGGATGGATGGTTTCTGGGTGACAAGGGGTATCCCTTGATAAGGTGGCTCATGACACCTCTCCTCCATCCAAGAACAGTGGCGGAGCAGCAGTACAACAGGAGCTATGCCTCCACAAGGGCAGTGATAGAGAGAACCATAGGTCTTCTCAAGATGCGCTTCCAATGCCTGGACTGTTCAGAAGGCGCACTGCAATACCCCCCAGAGCGGGTGTCACTGACAGTGGTTGCATAATGCACTCTCAACAATCTGGCACTGGTAAGGGGGGACCTACTGGAGGGACAGGATCTTGATGCAGCTGCACCTAGCTGGATGTCATGAAGATATTAATGAATGTAATACTATTGGAAAATATTTTTCTTTTAAAATAGAGGTTTAATCTGTGGGTGTATCTTAATTGGATTAAAGCCAGCTGGTCTGGGTGTTTTGAGGTGCACTAGTTTTGATATGTAAGAGAGATAGAGTGTATTTCCTTTTTTTGAACGGAGCATTCGAGAAGGTGAAAACAACCACCTAGCTAGCAGATACCAAGCAATATGTTTATATTACTAATAACATTGATACTATGAAAGGGGTTTTATTGATAAAAGGTGGAGTTCAAAGAGGCTGGTGATACAATGAGAATTTACATTCAATGAGCGGTGCTAGGTATAACTTCAGCAGTTTTGTGTGTGTAGAGCAGAGGCAAAGTAAGATCCAAAGCAGCTGTAAGCCTCCAATTGTCTCCACAAGGAGCCAAAGTGAAAAGAACCTTATTTTGAATTTGTAAGGTGAAAATGCTTGGCCTGGTGTCTGGTTAAGTCTATGGGTTGCTGTTGCCTTAATGGACATTAGTTTGGGCATTTGTTAAAAGTTATGATAGTAGTAATTTGTAGCCATGTGTATATATTTAACTTGTGTAAGTTAACAACATGTTTCATTTAGCTTAATATAAAACCTCTCGAGAACTGGTGGTATGATTCCTGAATTTAGAGTTGCATCTCAAACATAACACTTAAAATTATAGGTTACGATGGTTGTTTAAAGTTTCCTTGTGGAATTTTTTTAAAAATAACTCAGCTTTACCAACTGCTTGGTCATAATACTGAAACAGCTGAGGTCAGTGCCTGTGTGAGGGCTTGCATGTCCAAGCGCAACCCCAGGAACCCCTGATTCTGTTCCTGGAGCAGCCTCTCCATGATAATTGCCACTTGCTCCATGGAGGAGACATTGCGCTTGGCCATGAGGGTCAACACAGTGTTCAAGGTCCGCGAGGGACTCTTCCACAATGGAGAACATGGCATGCAGGCCCTCATGGATCTCCGCCAGATCCTCCTGCACACCCTGCTGGACGTTCAGCATCTGCTACCTAATGGACAACTCCAGAGGCTCATCATCAGCCTTCGACTGAGCATCGTCCTGGTCTTCAGCAGTCCTCTGACTGCTGGTGCCCTGGGCACTCTCTGCCTCCGCTTGCACCGCAAGCGAGTGTGAAGTGCCCTCACCAATCTGCACCAAGATACTAGCTGCCAAACTAATACCAACCGAGGTGCTGGTATCTGCTCTGGTGCTTGGTTCAGAGAGTGGGTGTGACACAGGTGCTTGGGGAGCATGGTGGTCCTCCGGTGTTGGGCTGGCCCTTCAGGGCCCGGAGAGCGAGCGCCTGCTGGTGAACCTGAAAGGGAAAAGAAGGACATGTCATTAGTTAAAGTCATCACACTATCACCGTGCATACCAGGCACCCTGGTGAGACAATGGAGATCTGCATCATGGTGCCCCCATCTCTCAATGATCAATGGGGACTGCTGGTTCGAGGCTTACATCAATGAAGAGATGCACTAGCATGGTTGCACAAGCCAAAATTCTCACCTCAGTGCACTGCACTCTAACCTTTGTCTGATACCCCAATCTCACCGTGGCCACTTGACCGAGGTGCATGGCGCCTCTTAAGCTCCAAGGCCTTCTGCTCATACTGGGAGAGGATGAGGAGGTGTGGGGGTCCTCTGCCAGTCCGCGACCTCTCAATATTGTTATGGGATGTTTTCTCCTGAAAGGACGGAGGAGCATTGATTAGTCCACTCTGTACCTGCAGCGCCATTGCAGCCTGGCCAACCCCAGCCGAGGAAAATCTTGCAGGGCACATCCAGGTCAGCTGAGGACAACTTTGCAGGACCCTCAAGATGCAAGGCACTCAGTCGAAGCAGCTAGTGCTCAGCCCCTTGGCCAGTACTGGCATGATTGATAGTTGGCACTCAGACTCTAACACCCCTGATTTCCAAGGGGGGATGACCAACCCAAAATAATTGAACACACTGACCCATGCCAACACAGTACTCACCCTTCCTGAGTGCAGCAGGTCATTGAAGCGCTTCTGGCACTGCACCCATGTGCGCCGCACCACGTGTGGCTGCTCACCCGGGCTGCCACCTCCTCCCATGCTCCCTTGGTGAGGTGCGGTGGCCTCCTCATCCCACCTCTGGGGACAAGGGTGTCCCTTCTGGCAGCCACCTCCTCCAGGGGGGGCAGCGAGGCACTCATCAGAAAAATGGGGGGCCAAGTGCCCACCCGACCTGCCCTCCTGCCTGGCGCTTGCTGCTGTACTCGAGTATGTCCTTGCCACAACATGACGGACGTCCTTCCCTGGCAGCCTTTCTGGGACTGCCTGGGCCATTATAAACAGGCTGCTGGGCTGCCATATGGCCTGGCAGCTGACAGGCCCCGCCCCCGCTTGGCCCTTCCTGGACAGTGACAAGCCGCGTTTCATGCTGGGTGGGCCTTAATTGGCCTGCCAGTGTGAAATCACAGTCAGATTCCTGACCGCTCCCACCGAGTCCGCCCGACAAGGGCAAAACTCTGCCCTAAAAGTTTACAATACAGCAAATATTGCCGTGTATGAACACTGATTGTCAATCGGTTTGCAATGTGTTTACTGATTTAATACAAAGATTTTTTCATGTTTGGAGCTTGCATTGGCCATGTGCAAAGTTACCCCCCTTAAGCATTACTAAGCCTAGGTAATTAATATGGTGGGAAATAGTAGTGTGGTAGAGACTTTATCTCAAACGCAGTACTCAGGAACTTCCACATCTACATATCATAAAAGTATGGTGATTCAAACAAGTGACTTTTCTCCAACCAAATGTTCAAAACAAGGTCAGAGCCCAATTGTACCCTTGTTACTGCATATCATCAACCTTATTAGGCAGATAGTTTTTCCGCTATCTAGATTATCATGGGCAGAATTTTCTGCCTGTCGGGCGGGCGGGGAGCCGATCCCCGCCAGCGAAGCGGGCCGCTCTGCCATTTTACGTGGACAGGCCAATTAAGGCCCGCCCAGCGTGACGTCCGGTGGGAAGTGCTATGCACTCCCTGTGTGGGCGGAGGGGATTCCCTAAAAGTGTGACTGAGCTCTTTCACCCATGCGCACAAAAGAGCACGCATCTTCCTGAGGCTAAGTGCAGCCTCAGGGAGGTCACCTGGACTTTGAAAAATATTAAAAATAGAAAAAAAAAATCCCTTACATGTCCTCCTCATGTGACAATGTCACATGAGTTGGGACATGTTCATAATTTACAGAATAACTTTATTAAAATTTTTAAAACCCTGCATGAAACCTCATCCCGCCTGTGGATGAGGTTTCATGTTTTCTCTATTTGCCGCCGGGGTTCCTGGCCTGCCCGCCAACCTTAAGGTTGGACGGACAGGTCCTTCAATTGGTTAAATGATTCTGTCAATGGCCTGAATTGGCCATTGACAGGTCGGCGGGCGCACAACTGATTTTGCGGCGCCCCCGCCTTCCTGAAAAGTTAAAAGGGGCGGGATGACATCGGGGGTTCCCCGCGACGTCATCCCGCGTCATTTTATGTGTCAGCGAGTGGGCCCCGCCCCCTGCTCGCCGACGGTAAAATTCTGCCTCATGATGCATTATTTGAAATACCAGCAGTGTTAATCACCTTAAGTGCACCATCGCTGAACCCAACTGCCTTGCCAGGGTCAACCTAGCTGAGATATTGGCCAGAATTTTACCAGTCCCTGGGTGATGGGCTGGAAGGTAGTGGGGCGGGGGAGGGCAGTACAATAGCAGGGAGCCCCATTGGGCAGTCTCCCTGACTTGGTCCTGCCAATAGGGCATTTTTCTATTAAGGGCCATTTGATGGGGCCGACAGCATTTGGTCAATGGCGGACCAGCCTCTGGCTGCATAGGGAGATTGCCAGCTTCATGCAGGGTACCTCCCTGTGGCAGCTCAGGGGTCATCGGAGCCAGAGGCTCCAAGGTATAGAGAGACCACCACAAGCAAGGAGAGTTTCCTCTTCCACCCTCAGCTCCATAAATATTTCTTTTTTTTCCTCAAACTTACCTGTTGGAGGCTTGAGCTCTCTTGCCTGCCTTGCCAGTGGCCATCTCTCTTGGTGGCACTGCTGAGGCTTCAGAGTCGCTGGACCTCTGATTGGGTGCCCACAGGCATATAATTAGGAGGCTGCCTATGGTAAACTTGATGAGACAGTCCCTGTCATTAAGCTATTAATGTATATAATATGATTGGGAAATATTTTTCTTTTAAAATAGAGGTTGAGTCTGTGGGTGTGTCTTAATTGGATTAAAGCTAGCTAGTCTGGGTGCTTTGATGTGTACTTGTTTTGATATGTAAGAGAGGTAGTGTGCATTTGCATTTTTTGGATAGAGCATTCAAGAAGTGGGGCTAAAAATGTTACCTGTCTGGCAGATACCAAGCCATATGTTTATATTACTAATAAGATTAGTCCTATGAAAGGGGTTTTATTATTAGAGAGGTTTAGTTCAGAGGTTATTGATACAATGAGAATTAACATTCAATGGGCAGTGGTAGGTATAACAAAACAACTGTTTTGTGTGTGCAGAGCAGAGGCAATGTGAGATCAAAAGGCAGCTGTAAGCCTCCAACTGGCTTCACAAGGAACCAAAGTGAAAAGAAGCTCATTTTGAATTTGTAAGGTGAAAATGCTTTGCCTGGTGTTTGGTTAAGTCTATGGGTTTGTGTTGCCTTACTGGAGATTAGTTTGGGGATTTGTTAAAAGCTATGATAGTAGTAATTTGAAGACATGTGTATATATATTTTAACCTGTGTAAATTAATATAATGCTTCAACTAGCTTAATGTAAAGCCTCGAGAACTGGTGGTCTGATTCCTGAATTTAGAGTTGCATCTCAAACATAACACTTAAAATTATAGGTTATGACAATTGTTTAAAGTTTCCCTCTGGGATTTTTAAATCACTCCGCTTCACCAACTGCATCAGTCATAACAGTCCCACTGTTGGAATATGTGGCCTTGGGATCCACTTTGCACCCCAGCATCAAGGTCCAGATGCCCACTTTAAAAATCAGACCATTGTGGCTGATCTACAGGCACTTGGGAATCCTCCATTAGAGAATGGCAAATTGTGTGTTGTTGTGATTATTAAAGGCCAGCATTAGCTTAAAGGGACATTGGTACTTTAATAGAAATACAAGGAGAAAAAGAATGTTCAGCTGTATCAATGAACAACAATAAGAGCAGCACAACACCTCATTCTGATGGAGCAATGAAAATGTTATTGATCAAGTGTGGCAGGGGAGGGAGGTCCTTTTCCCTCTGGATGGTCACGTCCCATGAAGAATTCAGTCAGGATTATTTGCAAGCAGTGGCAAACGATGGCAATGCTAATTATTTTGGTCCAAGACATTGCTGGAGTACAGAATATTTTTTTCACAGATGTAAGAAGGTAAAAAATCCCATTCAAACCACAGATCAATGTAATATTTCAATTATGCAGGGCATGATCATATCCTTACACCCAGACTGCCTGACAGTAAGCTGAATATGTACACTTCCTATATCTTCCATATGTGCAGCATGGAAAACTACATACTGCCTTCATTTTATGATATCTGATCCTTTACTAAGACCCTTCACTGGCACTCCCGCAACCCCCCAACACCACCACCACCACCCCCCACCCCCCCTGCCCAACCCACCCACCCGCACCGCTCCTACCCCACCAGGCCTACAACTCCTTATGCAGCAGGATGAAGTTGTTCCCGTAATCCTATCCACCATGGGCGGCAGTCTGATTATCTGGGTATTATGGTGCATCTCCTCCCAATATCAATAATGACTCTTCTTGCAGGTGAAGGCTGCTCAAAAGATATATTGAAGCTGCACAGCAGAAGGACCCCTCATCCTCAACTTCCATCCTCTGACTTTTCAAGTTCAGGGCCCTTAGGGTAGGAAGAATATGGAAGAATCAAGTGATGGGGAAGCAGGAAAACCAGTCTCAGCTCTGAGCTTGGGCTTATATTTCATGATCTTTTTATCTTAGCCTGTTACTTATAGAGCTCGCCAGAACGTCCCTGGAAGGATACTTTCAATGGAAGGAAGATATAGCAGATTCCTGTTTCTGCCCCATAATCCCACACACCAGATTTTCCTTTCTGTTCTCCATCCAGCTTCCAGGCAGTAAAAAAAACAATAGCCTACAACAGTGTGTGATAATGAGGCCTTCCATCTTCAGTGTAGGGAATAAGTGGGAGAAACCAACTTATCCACACTGAACAACATTTCCTATCGATTGATAATAGATCAATATTGAAGTAGGCTGTAGTCGAGTCCATAGCGCAGGCTGCCCAATTCTTCTGACCAAATGAAAATTAAAATAGCTATGACTGATGAGAAATAAAATGTGCACTATTACAGGTAGAATAGAGACTGGAATTAGTTACTTTGAAAAATTGTACTGCATAAAAATGGACTCCTTTGGCTTAAACTGCAGTTTGGTTTTAACAAAGAGTGAATATTCAGAGATGTGAACTGTATTCAAGTTGCCACAGGATGTTTCTTTTTCAACATTGTTTAAAAAGAATAATATTACCACTGCTTTTTAACAATAAACAGTTGGAGCTATAACCAAAATAATTCAGAACATAGGCCAAAAGTGTTTCTTATGCTATAATCGCTTGGGTTCAGGATAAATTTTATTTATTTGTTCAAAATCTAATTTTGACATCATTTATGAGATTCAGATCCATCCACCCTTTCAACTAACATGTTTACTCATTAATATTGCAAGACTCATAGAGTAAAATATTTCATTTATTTTGTATGCATTAATAAGTAGCCATTGGAAATGATGTAGCCTACTGATATGAAGATGATTTGCAGGCAAGCCATTAAGACAAAATCAGCATGATCTATAAATTGTACTTTTCCTCACTGAGGAGCTCCTCTAAAAATGGCTAAACCCCTGCTCCTCACATCTGTTCTATAACCAGAACCATTTCTCTACAGGTACATAGGAACAATAGGTTGTTCAGTATATTGAGCTGCTCTACAAACTGTGCCAGTTATATCCCTTTTGTCTTTATTTTCCACCAATGCTATAAGCAGAAAAAAGTGATGACCATATATTCCCTTTACTATATAGGTGTTTAATTATTGTCTGTTTACTCCTTTTAATCTGCAGCAACTTTATTGAAAATGTGTTATACGAAAAGTTGTGCCCTATCGCTTCGGTGGCAAAAATACTAATCTGTGTGCACAGGTTCTGGTAACTTTGCTGTATCCCTGGACCCTCATTTTTTTTTTGATGCGCATAGATAGAACCTGATTTGTCTTGTACAAGCTAATTTATCTAAAAGTCTAATGTTTTCTTATCTTCTATGCTGCCTGATTTGCAGAACAGTGTATCACTTGAATATTTTATTGTTCTTCTGTAATTGCCAAAAAATCTATAAAGTAATTTTTGTGTTGTTTTAACATGTTAACTGTGTAGAGTTCCAGTAGAATTTGTAGTACAACTTTGGCAGATTCCGTCTAGATTCTACCTTAAGATGGTGGTCTGGCATCACTTCCACCTCATTCTGGTTGCAGCCTATCTATAATCAGTGTGAAGTAAGCTTTAAAATTCCTACCTGGTCCATTGGATTTGGACACTGATGCTTCTACTTGTAAGTTTGCATTTGCAGAGTTCCACTTCCCAAATAGAATGATACGGAACTGACAGTATAGCTTAATTTCAAACCAGCAGTACAGTAGCTCCATTACTTATTTTTAGTGAATTACAATATCAAGTGAATTATAAATCTCAGCAGTCTCATGGCTAATAGAATACATAAGCAAATTTCTTCAATTTTGACTAAACATTCCCCTTACCGAGGGTAAGCTTTGAACCCTACTTCAAACATTTAATAAATAAAATATAAATATTTATGCTACATGCCAACTGTAAAGTAACATTTTACAAAATATGCCTGAAAAATATTTGGTAATGATTGGAAGAGTGTTACTGATAAAATATGGAATCATCCTGGTCAAAATCATTGAAGCAGAAATTGACTAACTCCTTTTATTTAAATGTACAGTCTAACTAATGCAATGTAAAATGTCATGAGCTAATAATTATGTATTACCATCCATAGTCATCAGAATCTAATTTTAGCTTTGTAACAAGCTCATCACAGATTATGTGGTTTGTAACATGGTTAAATTAGCTTTCATTAGAATATTTGGTTTATTTGATAAATGGTAGCCGATACTTTAGGCAGGAGCTTCGGAGGCTGATGGGGGCAGGAACTGTGGCAGGCGGGTGGGTACTTTCATGCCGTCAGCCAGCAATAACAAGCAGCAGTTAGCTTGGTGAGTTAATTAAGAGGCCAATTAAGGCCAATGAGCAGAGGCCAACTGAAATTTTCCAGTTGGCCTGTGGGATCCCATGGTATCAGGAGCCAGAAGGTTCCTGGAAATGGCCTCCTGGCCGCAGAATGGGGAGCCACTTTGAGCATTTCTGCCCCCATACTCCAGCTACCTGGCTACAGCTGCGGCCGCAGGTCATCTTGCAGAGTGGTTTTCCCTCCATAATGGTGATCCAGCAACTGTGGCCACTTTTATTTCAAATATTTTAGAAGTGCTGAGAGGGCACTTCAATATGGAGGTACCCTCTCTCTCCCTTACTTGTAAAGGCAGGCTGCAGATCCATATGGGTCTCTTGCTGGCCCTCGAGCTTTGAGAGCCCGCCCACCATCCTTAGTTAGACAGTGAGCCAGCCCTCTGGCCATAAATTGGCCAACCCAGCCAAAATGGGCATCAGTTGACTGCTCCCAACATGGAGCAGAATTTTATGGCCCTGTTTTGACAGGGGTCGGGTAAAATGAAACAAGCCATTCAAAAGTCCATTGACTTCGGCAGGACTGTAAAATCCCAGTGGCATAAAATTCTGCCCATGGTGTGGGGTTTAGACCCACATTTGACCCTGACATTGGGGAAAATATGCCCTTTGTTTTGAAGGGCTTTTCCAAAAATAAAATATAAGCATCTTAAGTGTATTTTTTTCTTTTATGCTTAGATAAGAATAATAACTATTTCTAGGGATGGGTAAGAAAAGTGTTCTTTTTGGTGGTTGTTGAGCATATACATATAATTCCAAAATTGGCTAGCTGAATCACCAAAGCTTGTTACGTTCATAACTCTTTCCCCTTGTGTTAGGAGATGTTATGTGAAGGACACCTATTACAAATATACTATAGGCCCTTCTGAATATATGATCAGTTCAAGTTGCACGAATGTGCCCCTTTACTAAAATTGCATGAAACTCCTAATACAAGCCATATTAGATTTAATGAAATGATCCCTTTAATATGAGTGCCATTTTAAACAATTTTCAAGCCTGTGCCTATAAGGAATATATCACTTGGAAATCTGACCTCAAAAGGTTATTTGCTTAGACAAAGTGATAAAGATCCATTACAAGGATTTGGAGTTATGACACCAACAAACCTACAATGATATTACAAGTAAATAAGACACAAATTCATTCAAAAAGGTATAATCAAATATTCAGAAAGCCTGGCATACTCATTACTTATTCATGATAATACAACTATATTAAGAAAACTAAACAGCATTAGTGCTCAATCATTCACAAAATAATGAGTTTTTGCATTTATCACTACCTAGTCATCAAGCACTAAAAGGAACATTGAGGAGTCACTTCAGAGGTAATTAAACAACTGCAGATACATTTTCACCAATTTAAAGGCAATGGGATCCATAGCTATATCCTGAAACAGCAGTTTATATGAAAAGAACACAAAAGTAATCAAATTATCAGATAAAAGTGACTGAACAATAGTTGATCTCTGTTGCATGTTTCACTTTTCTGATTAACGTTCGTTTTGTACTTTATAAGTATGATAAATGCAATAATTTAATTAGGTTTGTTGATTGTTGGCAACACATTTGATTTGTTTCTACAGAGATTTTGGCCAGATGTTCTTGATCAATCTTCAGCTTTTGTTTCCTGTTATGTTGTGCTGGTGAGATTATCTGTATTCATGTTTGGAGTACCACTTGAATGTTTATGTTCCAATAATAAGTCACAGCAAAAAGTAGATTTTTGAGTAGCCCCACATTAATAATATTAATGGTTATCGATGGTGGAAGTAATGGAACACACCAAAAGATGTTCTAAAGTTATGGTCTCACAGCCTGTGTATTATTGACAGCACCTAAAGCAGAGTGAAACTGTAACTGCTTTATTTGTATTTTTATTACTTTTTTCATTACTTCGAAAATGCACAATGGATCTTATAAAGCTATTTGTTGAGATGTTTGAATTGATGTTTCAATTATAATAAAGTAGTCTAAGATAGTAAATTTTAAATTTGATTTAATGAAGGAAAATACACAAAACCCAAATCCTGTATAAATCAGATAAATTATCATCATGGATGCATAAGGGAAATATTTTAAAGGTAATGTACATTTAAAAGACCAATAAGCCTAAAGACATTTTTAAAATCATTATTTAACTGGCTTGTAAAAAAATTATTCATCTTATTTATTGTCTATGATTAAAATATACCTTAAAAAAATATTTTATTTTGTGTGGATTATAATTTTAAAAGCAAAATATGTCAAAAAATTATTTAATTCCATCGGAATTTGATACCATACTTCCATAAAAATACACCATACAATTGCTCATCAAATGATGTGAATATGACTAAATTTTTTTAATTAACTGTTGGGATTTTTGTCTTCATCCTCTGAGTAGTAGTCTGGTAGGGGTATTGTCCACCTGTTACAGAAACACCCAAATTTTATTCCATTTATTTCAAGGAAATTAAATCAGAGAGTGGTATACCAGGCAGACAACTGGCTCTGCAGATTATCATCCAGGTGGTGTAGACAAATATCATCTTTAACATAAGAACATAAGAAATAGGAGCAGGAGTAAGCCATTCAGCCTTTCGAGCCTACTCTGCCATTCAATAAGATCATGGCTAATCTGATTATGGCTTTAACTCCACTTTCCTGTTTGCCCCCCCCATAATCCTGGGCTCCCTGGTCAATCAAAAATTTGCCTAACATCCCTTGTCAATCAAAAATCTGCACCTATGGCTCACAAACAGTTTCAATAAGATGAGAATGAATGATCTGATGTTGTATACCAGGCAGAGAACTGTCACCTGTTTTTTACTTTGCTTTGGACTCTCATTCCTCCATAGAATAGTGGGTCATTCATTACAGTCATTAAAAGATACAATCTTTGTGGTACTATGCTTGAAATTCAAGCTGTGTTCTAAGAAAGTAGGTCTTTAACTGATTGCAGTCCGCTCACCAGTGAATCAGGTTGCTTTTTCATCAATAATCGTTGGAATGCTCTGAATTCTCAAAATATGCATCACTAGAAATCTTGCCTTAGAATAATATCTTCATATTGAATAACTTCTCTAAGTTTAAATTAATGTTTGAATTGTAGCTTTACCTGTGCTCTGATCTTCCATTTGAGCAAAGATTTTACCAAGAGCTTGCACAAATAACACCTGGAAATCGAATGAAACCCAGATCACTTTGTTTCTAAATTGTGACTGATCAATCTAGTAGATCTGAAATCAGATAAAACTTTGACAAATGAGTGTCTGCCAACCTTTCATGTACTGCTAGTTTAATACTTACTTCTGTCTACATTTAGCTAGCCTGCTTCCATCAGTGCCATTTCATTTGATCAATGATTCATATGACAATACATTTTAAAACCCATCATGCTATTAAAAGCTCTGTAGATATTGCTTTCCCTCGATTTACTTTCAGACAGAAAACTTCATAAACCTAAGTAGACAGGATTCCCACTCATCACTCGTCTTTTCTAGCCATGAATAGGATCAAAAAATGAAAACATAAAAAATTGTCATCCTGGGACCTACCCTTCTGTAAAATTAACTTAATTAAAAGTGAAAGATTTAGTTATTTTCAGTGCCTCTATGTTTGACCAAAAGGATACAGGAAATTATACTTTCAGTAAAACATTATTGCAAAAGCTTTTAAATAATTTTAGAGCTTCAGTTGCTACACAGGAAGAATTGAGCAAGGCCATATTATAGATTTCACCTGAGAATGAAGCCATTTTGTCTTCTCACAGATAATATTTTCCTGTTTTCTCTTCAACATATTTTTTTCCCATACAGGCTGATTAGGCAACACGCCCCCAATGTTTGCCATTGCTTTGTATAAACGACCACAAGGAGTTGTAATCCTTGGCACCACTTAAGAGTCAGTAAAGATTAGGGATTCTCTAATATGGCACAAAGCCCAGACCCTTCCACTTTGTGGTGTAGCAGGTTGAACTGCCAAGGCAACTGCTCATCATCTGAGAATTTTAGTACAAACAGAATCAAACTTTTAACATCTTGGTCCAAATGTATTTGATCACTGCCATGAAGCACTGAGAATCACAGAGTTGAATTTTCCAGGAGCTTTAGGGACAGAATGGGAGGAAGGAAGGCTGGCAAAATGAAGAGGAAGGTATCAGAGGGGGAACCCACTGCCTTCCCATCACCATACCATATTGCCAGCGGTAGGATAGAAGGTGGTTCAGATCCCCACCGGGAGTTGTGTTACTTAAGTAGATAATGTAGATAATTAAGCATTTTACCCACATAGGCAGGCCCCGCCACCATGGGGGGAAATCACCCAGTGAAACCTGGTGACCTCCCAGTGGGCTCCGAGGTGTAGGTGGGGCGTGGGCTGCTTTCTGGATGCTCCAAGGCCCACAGAAAGGCTCCTTATGGTGATGGCCACTCTTGCAGCAACCCACCAGGGCCTGCCTGCTTGGCCCTGGCCTCCCCTGACCTATATTGTCATGACTCACTGGAGATAGTGCGCTGTAATAACAAGCCTCACTGTTCCCCGAGCCGCAACAAATGTGAAAAGTTTGACCAAACCACCAGATTAACCAGATTCGATGGGTTGATTTTGATCGCTGTCTTCCAAATTCCTTTCAGTTCTTCACTAATGACATGAGGTGGTCTTCCAACACTTTCAGTCTTTAGTTCACTGGTTGAGAACTTGCTTTTCAATGTCTCCAACAGTGATTTCCCTCTTTTCCTTTTTACGGGGGGGCTTCCTCAGAGAGAGGGAGCAGGTTATAGAGATATGAGGAAAAGAGATTTTAGATGTTTTCTCTTTGCAGGCCAGGAGCTTTTTGCTGCACTGCTACCACACAAACCCTGGTCACCTGGTCAGGAGCCAATTAAAATGCTATTGTCAGGCAGCTCCCTTGGTCCAGGACTCCTTTCCAGCATCATCCTGTCTTTCATGGCACTCTCTGTTCCAGAACTGTATTGTACATTGTATATATCTCTCACCCTGTCCCAATAGACACATCTTTCAAACTGCAGCCATTGTAGTTTTAAATTCACAGTCCAATAGAAATAGAGAAAAATAGAAGGATATGTTCTTTACATGCCTCCACCCTTAAAAGAGATGAAACACCATTCAAAGGTACATTTCATCACAAGGTATGTGACACATGGGCAACAAAACATCAGACTTACACCCATTCATCCTTCCTCCATGCAATCTTCAGCATTTCTTACCCTTTTAACTTATTTCAGTATTTTACACCAGGGACAATGCTTCTGTGATCACATTATCCTTGCTGGCAATGTGAACAATCTTTACATTGAATGGCTGAAACAATAGGCTCCATCTAAACAGTCTCGCATTTCGAATTTTTAACTTTTCAATGAAGACCAGCAGATTATGGTCAGTGTAGGTTAGTGTTTCTTTGTTATCATGTCAGACATAAAATTCAAAGTGTTGAAGAGACAACAACAATGCTAGAGTTACTTTTTCTATTGTAGAGTACTTCCTCTGATATTGATTTAGTTTCTTGAAAAAGTACCCCACCGGCTTCTCTATACCTAATTTATCATCTTGTAATAGGGCTGCACCTAACCCCAAGTCACTAGCATCAATAGCCATTTTAAAAGATTTGGTAAAGTCAGGGGTGGCCAACACTGGTTCATTTATTAAGGTTGCCTTCAGCTTTCCAAAGGCTGCTTGACTTTCTGCTGACTATACTGCTTTTGCCTGTTTTCTTAACAAATTGGTGAGAGGTACAGCTATTGTGCTGAAGTTAGGCACAAACTTCCAATAAAACCCACACGTTCCCAAAAATCTCAGGATTTCCCATTTAGTTTTAGGAATGGGGAATTCTATTTGAGTGCTCACTTTTGCTGTTCTTGGCAACACTTGCCGTTTTCCTATGATGTGACCTAGGTAAGTTACCCTTGCTTTTGAAAATTCACTTTTGGCCAAATATATGACTAAGCCGGTCAACTGCAATTGCTTAAACAGGTCCTCTAATTGCTTTACATGTTCTTCATATGTGTTACTATATATTACAACATCATCTAGATAAACCATACAGTTATGTACTTCAGCTACGACTTGATTCATAAGTCTCTGGAATGTGGCTGGGGCACTTTTGAACCCAAATGGCATAACTCGATATTGATACAATCCACTTGGTGTAACGAAGGCGGATATTTCCTTCAATAGATCAATTTTATTAAAAAATGAGGCACTGCCAACCCTATTGATGCAATCTTCTAATCGAGGAATTGGGTACGAATCTGTCCTCATTACTGCATTCACTTTCCAGTAGACTATACAAAAGTTAGTGGATCCATCCGGCTTAGGAACCAGCACTACTGGTGATCTCCAAATGCTTTGACTGGGTTCAATCAATTAATTTTCCAGCATATATCGGACCTCTGTTTCCACCTGAGCTTGTTTCTCAGGGCTCAACTGATAAAAATGTTGTTTTATCGGCACTGAGCCTCCTATGTTCATGTCATGTCTAGCTAACGTAATACATCAAGGTGTATCCCTGCAAATTCTCTTGTACTTCCTAAGTAACCTTATTCGATCTTCCCTTGTTCGTTCCTCTAAATATGAGAACACAGTGTCTAGCTATCCCAGTATTTTCGTATTGGCTAGACAAATTTTAGGAGGTTCGCTTTGTACACTGTCTACTTCTCCTTCTACCTTACTCTTACTGTCTCTGTCACCCTCCATTACTCCTACCACCTGGCATACTTGATCTTTCCCATCATCTTCCCTGTGATGATATTGCTTCAGCGTGTTTATGTGACGCAACCATTTCTTTTTCCTATGCTCAGGAGCATCTATCAGGTAAGTCACTTTACCAACTCTCCTAACTATCTTGGAGGGGCCACTGAATTTCGCTTTCAGGGGTTCACCCTGCAAAGGCAACAATACCAATACTTTATCTCTTGCTTGGAATGTTCTAATTGTAGCATGTTTGTCTGCCCATTCTTTCATTTTGGTTTGAGAAATTTTTAAGTCTTCTCGTGCTACATTACATGCTCTGTGAGTCTTTCTAAAAACATGGACAAGTAATCCAACATGGTGGATTTGTCTATATGCTTTAGGAACTTTTCCTTAATCGTTTTTAACAGACCTCTTATTTCATGACCATAGATCAATTCGAATGGACTAAATCCAGTAGATTCATTCAGAGAATCTCTGGTAACAAATAGTAAGAAATCTAACCCTTTGTCCCAATCCTTTGGGTATTCATGGCAATAGGTCTTAATCGTCGTTTTGTGTCTGATGGTATCTCTCTAAGGCTCCCTGTGTCTGTGGGTGATAGGTGGTAGCCTTTAGTTGTTTGATACACAAATAGCCGATTATGTCCTGGAAAATTTTAGACATGGGGCAACATCTTCCAGTCAGCAAGCGGGGGGTGGGGCCCACTCGCCGATGCGTAAAATGAAGTGGGGATGCGTCGGGCATGCGTTCCGACGTCACCCCGCATCATTTAGATTTGCAGTTCGGCAGGCGCACCCCCGAATTGGCTGTGCGCCCACCTAGCTGTCAACGGCCTATTAAGGCCATTAAAAAACTAATTAAGATGATTAATGGACCTGCCCATCCAGCCTTAAGGTTGGCGGTCAGGCCTGGAGCCCAGGCGGGCTTTGGGAAAAACATGAAACCTCATCCACGGGTGGGATGAGGTTTCATGAGGGTATTTAAATTTTTATGAAATGTTTCAATAAAAGTTATGGACATGTCCCATCTCATGTGACAGTGTCACATGAGGGGACATGGCAGGGAAATTTTTTTATTATCTTTATTTGAAGTTTTCAATCGGAGTTGATCTCCCTGAGGCAGCACTTTGCCTCAGGGAGATCTGTGCGGTCTATCGCGCGTACGCGTGAAAGAGTGCACTCCCGGCTGAGGGAATCCCCCCTCCCCCAGCACTGGGAGCGCACAGCACTTCCTGGCGGATGTCATGCTGGGTGGGCCTTAATTGGCCCACCCACGTAAAATGCCGGCGCCTCCCAGACCAGGGGCGCCAATCGGAAGGCCGCCCACCCGTGCTTGCTCCCGCACATTCCCCCGACAGGGGGAAAATGTTGCCCATGAAGTTAGAACCTTGGTCAGATTGTATTTCAATTGGTAGGCCATAATGAGTGAAAAATTGAGTTAAATTTTCCACTACCACATTAGCTGTAATTGTCCTTAAATGAATAGCTTCTGGAAATCAGGTTATCATATCCATGATTGTAAGGATACACTGATGTCCTGCTTTCGTTTTGGGTATGGTCCTACATAATCTACTACTACCTGACTGAATAGTTCTTCAAAAGCTGGTATGGGTATTAAAGGTGCTGGTTTGACTACATGTTGAGGTTTACCTACTACCTGACATGTATGACATGTTTTACAAAACTGCACTACATCCTTATGAAGTCTTGGCCAGATAAAATAGCTGTTTATCGATACTTAGGTCTTCCGTAATCCTACATGTCCTGCCATAGGAATTTCATGTGCTACTGGCAATATCTCCTTATGATACTTGGGTGATACCACAATCTGATGACCAACCGTCCATTCCTTATCTGCAGGTCTGTGAAGGTGTCTCCACTTCCTCATCAGAGCTCCGTTTTTAATGTAATATCACTCCAGAACTCCTTCAGCCATGGCTTCAGTGTGTGCTAACTTGTTTAAATCTGGATCTGCTTTTTGAGCCTCATTTAAGGGGGATATGCCAAACACTTCCTTTGAATTATCCTCATTCGTAAAGAAAGTTTCGACTATTCTAACATCTAATCGTGGTATTATTTTGACCACTGGCAATGGACTTTGTTCAGCCATTGCTCTGGTCAATGGAAAAATACCAGGAACTTGTTCTTGTAACTATTCCATTTCTTTATCCTCTCTCGGACTTTCCATGATTATGGGCGAAGCTATAACTTTCGCTCCTGCCAAATAGGAGTATATCAACTCCATCCACAAATAATTTCTTAACCACTCCTACAATCACCGATCCAGACAACAAACCACGCTCCAATTGCACCTTGTACAATGGAACCGGGTTATAGTCTCTACTTTTGTCGTTTATTAATACTTTAGCTTTCATTGAACTCTCTAGAGGGGAAACGAGGTCCTTCTCCAGCAAAGAGTTTGCGCAGCTCCTGTGTCCCTTAATATAATTATGGGGAGAATGGGGTTGTGCGGAGGCGGGCGGCAGCGGGCGCGAACCTGACTGGCCCCCCCGATCGGGTCCGCGCTGCCATTTTACGTGGGCGGGCCAATTAAAGCCCACCCAGCGTGACATGCACCCGGAAGCGCTGACCGCTCCCTGTGTGGGCAGTGCGGGGATTCCGAAAGAGCGCAGAAATTTCTCTGAGGCACAGAGGTGCCTCAGGGAGATTTGTTTAAGGTTTAAAAATTTAAATAAAGAAAAGAAAATATTTTAAGACATGTCCCCTCATGTGACAGTGTCACATGAGCTGGGACATGTCAAGGAACATTAATGAAAACATTTATTTAATTTATAAACCCTTCATGAAACCTCATCCCGCCCGTGGATGAGGTTCCATGAAAAATACAAAGGCCGCCTGGGCTCTTCTCCTACCCACCAACCTTAAGGTTGGACGGGCAGCTCAGTTTATTGCTCTAATTGATATTTAAATGGCCTTAATAGATCTTTGACAGTTCGGCGGCCATGCAGCCAAGTCGGCTAAGCACTCGCCGAACTGAAAATCTAAACGACGCGCGGTGACATCGGGATGCCCACCCAACGTCACCACGCGTGATTTTATGCCTCAGCCAACGGGCCCCACCCCCTGCCCCCACTCGCCGAGCCGAAAATTTTGACCCTTGGGGTTAGCTGCATCATTTGATGAAAAAGGGGTTATCTTTCCTTTAGACAAAAACCCTTTATATCTCTCATCAACCTTACTCACCTCACCTACATTTACAGCAGTGTTTACCTCCAGGCCCTTATTTGTAGTTAAAACTACAATTTGATCCGTGGCATTTTCTTTTTGAGTTCCCTTTTCAGACTCAATCTTACAAACTCCAATAAGCCCCATGGGCTTCCCTCGCAAGCATTCTGAAGTATCCCACTTTATTACAATGGGAACACTTAGGCCTTCGTGTTTCACTTCCATCCTCAGTACCTTCCTTCCTGATCTGGGGAGGAGATCTCAAGATATTCCCAGCTATCCTCTCTCTACCCTTGCTATTTGCCTTCCTTTCACTCTCCCACTTTCTATCCTTTTTAAATTTATGGGGGTGATGGAAAAAAACATTTAGTTTTATGGATCAGCTTATAATCGTCAGCTATTACTGCTGCATGTCTAGCAGTTGCAACCCTTTGGTCTTCAACATGGGTTCTCATTACAGAAGGTAGGGAGTTTTTAAATTCTTCCAACAGAATGGTATCTCTGAGAACTTCATAGGTAGTTTCAATTCCTATGCTCAAAACTAATTTGCTTAATCTTTTCAAATTCAATGTAAGTTTGCCCAAGCTGTTTCCTTAAATTTCAAAATTTTTGTCTGTATGCTTCATGGATCAACTCACATGTACTCAAAATGGCCTTTTTCATCACATCATAATCCCTAGAAACCTCCTCTGACAGTGAAGCATAAATTTCCTGTGCTCTACCTGTCAATTTGGTCTGCATAGGCAATGGCCAGTTTTCCTTTGGCCAGTTTATCTGTTTAGCTTGCTTCTCAAATGAAATAAAGAATGCTTCAACATTCCTTTCCTCAAATTTTGGAAGAGCTTGTACAAATTTAAACATCTTCACACTGGGTTCTGATCTGGAAATAAGGCCTGCCTCATCTACTAGTGTCTCTTTTTTAACTGTCAGCATTTTAAGCTGGAATTCTCTCTTTTTCTCTTTCCTCCTTTTCTAACTTCGCCATTTCTAACTCCCTTTGGAATGCCATTTCTCTTTCTTTTTTTTCCCTCCTGCCTCTAGTTCCAATTTTTTTATTTGCAACTGAATTTGAGCCCGTCCCAATGAACCACCCCTTGGAGTACTCAGTCTCTCGGGTATTCCTTCCAATTCAAATGCTGTGCCATCTCTTCGATTCTCTCTGCCTTCCTAGCTTTTGCAGGCAATCCTACTCTTAATTTACTTGCTAATTCGATTAACCTGGCTTTTGGGATCCCTTGTAAAATTGTCAGGGACATCTCTACCACTTGCAGGAAGCTTTAGCAGTTTCCAGTGCCATCTTATTTTTGATAGCGCAAACCTGGTGTTTCCTTTTAGCTTTTATTACTTACTAAATCTACACCCAAACTGTCATTTTCTTTTGTTCCAAAATATCTTGGTTGAGCCCATAAACTTTGTCACGGCTCACTGGGGATAGTGCACTGTAATATCAAACCCCACTGTTCCCTGAGCTGCGACAAATGTGAAACGTTTGATCAAACCACCAGATTGCCCCCATTCTACCTAACAGTTTAATTTAGATTAACGGAATATGAGCACCAGGTTTGTAAACATCATAAGTAAGTAACTGTTTATTGACCAAATTGTCTTTACCTAGTGGCAAAAGAAAGAAAAATGAACTGCTGACTTCTAGCACTATAGCTTAAACTCTATCCCCTTCTTAAATCCCTGCATATCGCCCCCCCCATCTCCCCACCCCACCCCCCCCACCCCACCCCCAAACACACGCACACACACACATACACAAGACACAAAACATGGATTTTAAGGGTGGGATCAAAAAGGTCAATAGGACCAATCCAGAGTACAGTATTTGATGGGCTGATTTTGATTGATGTCTTCCAAATTCCTTTCTGTCCTTTGTTGATGACACAAGGTGGTCTTCTAGCGCTTTCAGTCTTTAGTTCACTGATTGAGAACTTGCTTTTCAATGTCTGTAACAGTGGTTTTCCCGTTATGCTTTTTATAGGGGGTTTCCTCAGAGACAGAGCAGGTTATGGAGATATGAGGAAAAAATATTTTAGCTGTTTTCTCTTTGCAGGCCAGTAGCTTTTTGCTGCAGTGCTACCACACAAACCCTGGTCACCTGGTCAGGAGTCAATTAAAATGCTGTTGTCAGGCAGTTCCCTTGGCCCAGGACTACTTTCCAGCACCATCCTGTCTTTCATGGCGCACTCTGTTCCAGAACTGTATTGTACATTGTATATATCTCTCATCCTGTTCCAGTAGACATGTCTTTCAAACTGCAGCCATTGTAGTTTTAAATCCACAGTCCAACAGAAATAGAGAAAAATAGGATATGTTCTTTACAACATCAATTCTCTTCAAGGGTGCCTGACGGTGCTGCTGATGCCTCTCAGCCCCTGGCACCCTGATTAGGATGGCAGATCTTGAATGCAGGCCATACCTTCCTTCATTGGTTGGTGGCCCTGGACGTGCCCTCTCCATTGGCTGCCACCACGATATGTCACCCCAGGTCTCAATAACTCCCCTAAAGCAGGATTGCTTCCTTCTTTTGGCCTTGGCGCCAGGACTTGCCGGCAATCAGCAAAATTCAGCCCATGTTTTCAGCAGCTACTATGCTCTTTTGCCTTTAACCCTACCTGATCTTTCATTGTTTGAATGTTCTTTAGCAAATGAATTAAAGATCTCCTCTCTAAAAATCAAATTAAATGCCTTTTATTCAGGAAAATTAAGAAGAATTTAAAATATTTTCTTATTTCTTTTGCTATACCTTTTTAATCTGATTGTCTTATAACTAATTGATATGGAAAGTGCATGCCAGAATAAAGTTAATATAAAGCTTAATTATTAAATATTTCGTGGCAGATTTGGTGCAATGAAAGGATAGAAATGCATTTCTAAAGTCTATTGCCTCAAATCCGCCACAAAATACTGCATCTGAATACTCCCAAAGAATTGACAGTTCCTTTTTACAGACCACCACAAGCCTATTCTGAACATTTCAATGGGGTTAACAGATTGTGGCTAACCTTTCTGTCACATTCCCTTCCATTTTTTGCCACAAACCAGTGTCAAATAATTAATGCAACTATATCAGTGCTGGCAAGAGCTGTTACAAGGTAACCCTGATGCAGATACCAGACTTAGGAGGTTGTTTTGTGAGTTGCTACTGAAGGCTGGTGTTTCTTTGCGAACAAAGCAATTTTTTTAGTACTTTGGGGGTTGAGCCAGGGCTTACGCTGTTACTTTCACTCAGCACTGCTTAAATTACTGCTTTGATCTTTACAGATTTCTTCATGAGAATGTTTTTATTTTGATGTCTTGAAGAGGAGGAGGATGAACACGCCCTTTATGAAATATGAGTCTATATTCCACCTGCCATCATCAAATACCAAAAGTCGAAAGAAGACACAGGAAAGAACTCCCAACTCCATATGATCAAGCCATGTTTACCTTAAACAATAACATTTGTTGTAAGACGTGTGTAGTTCAGTAGGTCTCATTAAGAGGTTCTGAGTCCTGTATAGTTCAACAGTAAGTGTTTATTAACTACTTGTAAGTATTTACATATATACAGTATAAGGTCTAAGCTAGGAGCTGTCTCCATGTTTGCCTCTGCGAGTGAGATCTGCTGCCACATGGTCAGGCTCCAACTCAGAACCTGGAGTTTTGGTGGTGCTTTTTTTAACAGCAATTGGCTTCTGCTGACTTAGAAGCTTTTTAAAACTCATTTTGGCCAAGAACTTAAGTTTTTTAGCTTCTGACACTGTACTCTTTGGGCATTGAAGCTGCTCTTCCATGGAATTCAACAGAGTCTTCTGCTGCAGCAAGGAGTTTTATTTCAGCCTTCTGCTTCCAATCCTGCTTCCGAGCTTCTCCCAGGTGACCTCCCTCTGCGTCTTCACTTCAGGTGCTTTCAGTCAGGTCAGAATGCTGCTCTTTTCAATCTTCCAGGTTTTAAATTTCTTCTCCAGCTTCTTTGAGGTTTTGGGTTGTTCTGATTGCTGAAAGAACCACTACTATCATGTTGTAAAATGGTGCGTGTAGCTCAATAGGTCTCCTGAAGAGGTTCTGAGCCTTGTATAGTTTAATGGTAAGTGTTTAAAAACTAATCATAACTATGTACATATATACAGTATAAGGTCTAAGCTAGGAGCAGGTTGATATCATGTTTAGCTGGAAGGTCCACTGTGGCCCTGGAAAGCGAGTCTGCCGTTGTTTGTTTTTTTCCCTGAACATAAACCATCTCGTATGCAAACTTCATGAGGCATAAATGGGATCTCTAGATTCTAGAGGCATCTTTGCCAGCTCCTTCACATCTAGCAGTGAGGCCAGTGGCATATGGCCTTCTTCAATGGTGACCTTTAGGCCTATAATGTAGTCTGAAAATTTCTTGATCACCCACATGACTGCGAGAGTTTATTTTCGATCGTGGAGTATTTTGATTCTGTGTCCGCCAGTCCTCTTGATGCGTTATACACTGGCTGGCAACATCCATCTAGTTGTTCCTGAAATAAGTCTGCTCCAAGGCCTGTGGATCAAGCATCTGTAGCTGTGGTGGTGGGCAGGGATGGGTTATAGTGGGGCAGGATGTCAGCTGACAGCAGCATGGCTTTGATGCAGCCAAATGCTTGCTCTTGGTGCGTGCCCCAGCACCATGCCTGGTCATTCTTGAGAAGGGAATGCAGGGATTCTGTGACCTCTGCCAGATTGGGTAAAAATTTCTCCAATTGGTTCACCGTAGCCAGGAATCTCTGGAAGCCCAGAATCGAGGATACTGCAGGGAAGACTCAAAGGGCTGAATTTCACATGAGTTGGGACATGTCCATAATTGTCACAAAAACTTTATTAAAATTTTTTAAACCCTACATGAAACCTCATCCCGCCCGTGGATGAGGTTCCAATGCTTTTTCTAGTTCACGCCGGGGCTCCTGGCCTGCCTGCCAGCCTTAAGGTTGGACGGGCAGGTCCTTTAATTACATAATTGACTCTGTCAATGGCTTCAATTGGCCATTGACAGGTCGGTAGGCGCACAGTTGATTTCGCTGCGCCCCCGCCTTTCTGAAAATTTAAATGGGGCGGGGTGACATCAGGATTTCCCCCCCGACGTCACTGCGCATCATTTTACGCGTTGGTGAGCGGGCCCCGCCCCCCCGTTCGCCGACGCGTAAAATCCTGCCCAGAAAGTTCACTCCAAGAAGTCGCTGCTGAAAATTTAAAACACTGAAATCATGTCCACCATTACTGCTGGAGCCGGCCAAAACTGACAAGCACAGGAAACCTTGTTGAGAACAACCATACTGCCGCGCTACACTGGATTTCCTTACAGCATTCAAATTGTACACACTTATAATTTTAAATGATCATGGATCAAAAATCTCTCTTACCAGACCAGTTTGGTCTCATCCAAGGCTCAGACCAGTCACAAAATGGGGACTTTGGAGAAAGAGATTCACAGATTAAATCATCCCCATGTGTGGAAACCACCTCTGTTACTTTCATTTGAGATTGATGGTATCGAATCATTGTTCTTTCGAACACTGGACCAATGGGATCTGGTTCCCTAGGATCCTCAGCCTTTCTCCATGTTCCCTAGATAAACATAGCTCTTCGTTCTCTGCCACTCCCTGACCTTTATTCTCACTGGTGCATGTTAATTATTGGGTGACAACCCTTCTTTGTAACTAATTTCTTCTAGTTGGTTGGCTCTTTACTGGTGCTTGCATAGATATGCTAGAATGGAGTTGGTGACAATGTAGCAGTAGGTCTGGATCTGGAACTGCCTGCACAGTCATTAGAACAGTTAACCTCTTCCCGCAAGACACCCCCTACAATGTCAATGACTGAAGAGCTTGCTTAGTTGTGCACACAGTAACATTTGCACTTGGAGAACTGGCAGCAAAATGTAAGGCTATTGTAATTCTTTAAAAAGGCATAAGAAACCAAGGCTATATAGCCTCGCCCAGTCTTTACAAATCATCTGCTTGCAGCGCACTTCTGAAGTTTTCCTCTACTATAGGTTTCATAGTTTATCTGTCTACTTTTTTCTAAGGCCCAATTATTCAGAGTGTATTCTGATGGTGCTCATGCACTGGTTGACTTTCTATAGTGCTGCTTCTATGCTTTTCTTTCCTTTGGAGAGAAAGAAGACAACGGGAGGGATTTTCTGGTCCTGCCAATTCCTGGCCAAAGTCAACGGGCTTTTGGCTGCTCTCCAAATTTTCCAGTCCTGCCCATGCCAATTCCTGCCATGGGCAGGACCGGGAAATCCTGGCCAATATTAAAGACCATAGAGTCTTGTCCCATATGAGGTCAGGTGTGCCATGATGGAGAGAGGTGGGGTGTCCTCCTGTCCCTTTAAATTAAATGTGCTTGAAAACTAGCCAAGACCATTGTGGGGGCACAGTGAGTTGAGAGAATGATTTTGAATAATCAAGGTGCTTGAATTTTCAGAAAAGTGTTCTCATCAGAACTGAGTTTTCCTGCCACCCAGGTTCTTCAGGAGAATGACAATAATACATAAAGACGCTAGTGAAACAGTATGAGTGTTTGAAGATGTATATTGGCATCAGTGCCTTGACTTACCTCAGATCCTTGTCCAGTGATTGAGCTCTTTTCTGTGTGGTGTGACAGTTCTTTGACTGATGAAGATTTCAATGACTATCTCACCATCTCCTTGCAGACAGACTGTGTACTCTCCTATGAGCTCTTTCCCGCCCCTCAATGCCTGTCAAATTGTCGGTTCTGTCCCTCATGTCTGCTAGAAGCACCTCCACTGACTCCCTTAACGCATTGGGAAAATCTGGGAACTCTTCCACTGCTGATACCCGTAGGCAGATGCTCCTTCTGCCATATGCTGACAAGTGATGCCGCCCTGTAACTGGATGCAACCCTTCAAACGCTGCAGTAGAAGCTGTACTCTTCTCCCTCCCAATGGTAAGTCAACACAAACAATTTTCTTGCCTCCGAATCTCCTTGCATGGCTAGTGAAGTTTCTGAAAGTAAATGAGGCAGATTAGTAGCAGTTTCACATTGATAGGCCTTAGGACCAACCCATTGTAAACTTGCCAATGGGAGAGAACTCAGGCCTTCATGAGCTTACTCAAATCAGCAATGCTTGTTCGATTCTGTATTTATTTAATTAAGTATAATATTTTACTGGCATTTTTTAATGATGTTAGACTAAATCATTCAATATGTAACGAGACTCTACATTGCAACTTACAATAAGTGCAAGGTGTTCCTTCACTCTGACAAGATTTAGGCTAAAATGGAAACAGATTAGAATCTAAAGGGCTAGTGCACAATGTTTTGAGTTATTTTAGGGCTATAATGTAGATTGTATCAACTACGAATGTGTAAGAACAAAAGCCATTAATCAGCCTTATTCCTAAGTCACTGGGCTGTTCTAATCAATTTACAGTAATTAGAAACAGCAGATCAATAAGCTAAATATCAATAAAGTACAGGTATATCGATATTGGCTGCTAATTTATTGTACAGCACCACATAAATAGTTATCCCTACTTTACATGATACATGTTAATATCAATTTGTCTCTCTCGTGTGCACTACAAAACAGTGTAATGTCAGTGTATTAAATGTTCAGTTTTTTCATCCAAAATTCTTGTCAAATCAGCCCTACATTTTGTTATTAAGCTTCCATACTTGTGGTCTGTTATGCTGTTTAATATCTTATTTTAATGACAGTATTCCATAATTGCTTTGCAATTATTTATTTTAGTGAATGTACAGACTTTAAACATGCCTGCCTGTGTCTTCATATTGCCATCTGTTCTAATTAAGATCTTTGCAACAGAAGTTAATTGAAGAACAGTGATTTAAGCGTGGTTACTTCTGGCTTGTGTGCTTACACTATGATCTGGTTTCATAAATACAGGGAACACAAGGGAAAGACAGAAGAGGAAAGAGTTTAGAGTGCAGAGACCTCGCATTCTGGAAAGTATACTCATAGAAAATTTGAACATAATCTTAACGTACATTGTTAGAAAAGAGTTGTTCTCCCCCCCTACAGATTTCCACGGTGTAGGTTCTCATGGACTCAAGAACAAGCAGGAAAATTTCAAATGGTGTCTGGCAACACCAGCTACTAGGAGATGCATAAGGCTGATTCAAGGTTAACTAACCTCTGATCTTCCTTCCTCCATGCGGACAACTTTCAAGCATTTCTTAATGCCTCCCTCTGTAGTGTGACTAAGTTCATGAGCTCAGCATGTTCAGAATTACAGATGCAAAACCCTTTAAGATCTTTTCAAGGGAAGAGCATTTTTCTGACCTTTACCTGTTAACAAGGAAAGTAATGTCTTTAAAACTAAAGTAAATACGCTGAGGGTTTATAGTGTTGCATTCATGTGCTGTTGACATGAAGGACACTTCATTAAGCCTTTCGGCTACTCATATATTTATGCTGCTTTTCAGGTAGTATAATACAGAAGAGGGAAATTTTCGGAAAGTGTGCATAAAAGGTACAGACAGTTCCAGAAATTGACCTTATCATTTGGAAGGAGTAACATTTTGTCCATTCCTCTGACTAACTGAAGTCAAAATTGTTCAATAACAGCCGTAATTATATTCTTCCTTCTTTAACTTAATGTAATTCACAGCCACTAATGATCAACCACGCCAACTGAAAAGAGTCACAGTTTTTCCCCTCAAATGTAATAAATTGGCAAAAGATTATAAACATTGATCAAAAAGAGAGAATCTCTAGCCACAAACCCAACTAATAAATAAAACATGCTGAGCATATGCACGTGATGCTGTTCATATGATAGAATGGCTTGTGTTACTTTCTGGTGAATTCTAAGAGGTGGGAAGTTCCATAGCACAGCTACAGAGCACAAGCCAAGCAAAGCGCTATCATGCTATCTGGACTAGCATGTAGAAAGAAAGAGCAATTAATAGTGAAGAAAATATTGTTTCAAGTGGAATTTCTCCACAGTTGAGCAGCATGTGAGTCAGGACTCTTAACAACAGATTATATTTCCAAGAGAAGATCTGAAATATGAATTGACCTCCTGGACACATAACCACCATGAAAGTGCCCCATGCACCTTATACTTCCTTCCACCATTTCCTCCCACCCAGTTCACCACCAAGAGGCATAATACTCTTTACGAGACTGTCAAGACTTTTAACTAAATTGACTTAACTGAAATAATGTACAATCATTCCTTCTTATAACATTACAGAGGAAAATATTGGAGGCAGTGACTGAGTATTTTTGACATCAACAACCCAGGGGGTTACCATTGACCAGAAACTGAACTAGACTAGCCATATAAATACTGGGGCTACAAGATCAGGTCAGAGGCTGAGAATCCTGTGGCGAGTAACTCACCTCCTGACTCCCCAAAGCCTGTCCACCATCTACAAGACACAGGTGAGGTGTGTGATGGAATACTCTCCGGTTGCCTGAATGAATGCAGCTCCAACAACACTCAAGAAGCTTGACACCATCCAGGACAAAGCAGCCCGCTTGATTGGCACCTCATCCACAAACATTCACTCTCTCCACCACCGACGCACTGTGGCAGCAGCGTGTACTATCTACAAGATGCACTGCAGGAACTCACCAAGGCTCCTTAGACAGCACCTTCCAAACCCACAACTGTTACCATCTAGAAGGACAAGGGAAGCAGACACATAGGAAACAACACCACCTGGCAGTTCCCCTCCAAGCCACTCACCTTCCTGACTTGGAAATATACCATCACACCTTCCCTGTTGCTGAGTCAAAATCCTGGAACTCCCTTTCTACACCACATGGACTGCAGCGGTTCAAGAAGGCAGCACACCACCACCTTCTCATGGGTAATTAGAGATGGGCAATAAATGCTGGCCTAGCCAGCGATGCTCACATCCCAAGAATGAATACCAAAATAAAAGCACTTTTGATAATCAGTGACTGGATCTGAAGGTATTATTCTGCGATTATTCATTTTTACATTTAGAATCTGCTGTGAATCATAGTTTTCTTGTTGATGGGGAAAATGGAACTCAAAGTAAATATATCTATAGTAGAATCTAGATTATAGTCAATGGCACAATTGTTTTTAGCCTTGACATTCAAATAGATTTAATTAGCAGAGTCAAGGGAAACAAAATAATTTGAATTGGACTGATGTGTAAATATAATGATTTGGTACTGAATCTGTTAAAGGAGTTTTATTATACAAATATTGTGTTAAAATATATAATTAAAATGGTGATGAATATAGGTGACAAAACCACAAAGCATGCAATGCAAGACTGATCTCCACCTTCAACAGATGGTACAATTGTTCATGGTCCCTCTGTACACAGCAATGATCTTCAATCTCCTAAAATGCTGTGATTCTCCTCAGCTGCCTAGTGGTTGCAAATCCATTATTTGTCTGACCTTGTCATGTCTACAACAACACAATAATCCTGCCTGACTATGGCTGTACAGCCTTGTATCACCATCCTACTTGATCTCAGGTCAACAAGCCTCCGAACTATCTGATCTCCTTGTGCAGTATTTGCAGACAGCCGCCTCGTCGTGCATGGCTTTCTCCTTCCTTCAGATACTCTCCTACTATCCAGCACAGACTACATCACTAAGCTTTTGGCCAGTATGTCCTTTGGCAATCTTTTCAAATGTGTATTTTTAAATGCTGCTTATTTGAATCCCTTATTAAACTTAATTGTCAAATATTAGATGAGCTGTTAATTAATTAGTATTTGTCTTGTGCTATTGATTAGAACACAAATAATCAAACTGTGATAATATAGCAATAGTTTTAAAAGCTTTTAGTTTAGACATTTTTTTTTGTTCCTGGACTCCCATTGGAGCAGCATACAATCAGTTGGCCAGGAGCAGAAAATGGCTGAGCCTTCCATGCCACCAGAATATAGCTTACTTTAGAACACATCCCATTCTGTGCCATAATTTTAAACAGTGCCCATGCAAATGATAGAATTGCAGAAACTTCCTATATAACTCAGCTCTGTCTTTGCCAACTTCATTTACATCAGCCTTTGTGTCATCTGCCAGGGGCTACCATTTCCTTCCACATTTCAGATAGAGATATGACTTTCCACTGTATTTGCACTTTGAAAGAAGAGAAGGAGCAATGAAGGGATGCACAAAAGACTTGCATTTATATAGCGCTTTTGCTGACCTCCGGACGTGGCAGCCAATTTGCATTCTGTACTAGCCTAGATTTTTGAGCTCAAGCCTCAGGAGTAAGGCATAAACTCACAACCTTCTGGCTCGGAAGCAAGAGTGCTTCTCACTGAGTCACAGCTGGCTTAGTGAGTTTGCACAGAAGCACGTGCCATCCATCTGCCAGTATCCCCAGACCAGGATATATAGGCAGAAGTGCTCTTATTTCTAAATGTCCCAGGAGAAGTTTTTGTAGAAAGTTTGCTTCACAAAGCTTTTCGGTTTTTGAATTTGACAGGATTTGTAAAGGTTCAAGAGGTCATTGATTGCACCCACATGGCCATATGTGCTCCATTGCTCAATGACACCAAATACATCAACAGAAAAGGATTCATGTTCTCAATGTGCAGCTCTTATGTAACCAACAGCTACTGAATGCTCATTTATCTGGGAACTGCCATGTTGCCTTCATTTTAAGGCTATTCAACATGGGGCGGTAATTTACGCCAGTTTACGGTCCAGCCGAAGTCAATGGACTTCTGAATGGCTCGCGTATTTTATGGCCCTTATCCTGCCGCGATAGGGCCGTAAAATTCCTCCCGAGCTTTCAATATGATTCTAAGGCAATTATTTGACCCTGAGGAGCTCCTAGCAGATCAGGATTTTCATTGGCAGGGTTAGCTCAGTATTGTTATTTTCATCACGGGATCTGTGGGATTCAGATCTTCAAGCAAAACGTGGCGACTCCCAGCTCCAGAGGCATTTTCGTCCTCCAGATCCGCTTATTCACACATGCTGTATATACGCCGCAGTGCACTCCCCTGAGCCTCACTCTCTAACTTCACCAAGCTTGGTGCCTCTGAGCTGATACTTGAAAAACTAAGTGAAGGTGCATGCTGCCAAATCGCTGACATCACTGGAGGCTGAGGCCTGTGGCTTTTTGCAATAGCATAAATCAAAAAGGGTAAAAAGAAGAGAGGTTAGGATGGGTTGGTGAGGGGCAATACTCAAATATTATTCTCGTAGATGGAATGAAAAGTGGGTTTCTTAATAAGTTTCGTTGAGAGGGGCGATAGGAGGAAAGACAAGATTTCATGACAAACCCTCAGCTGGCACATGTGCTATTTGTGGAAAAAAAATATATGTCTGGATACCAGAAATCCACATTGACCAGCATATCCCAGCATACATACTGGAATGGGACCACAGCTATTGACCCTGATGACATTTAGGTGGTCAGTGGGCGGTTCCTTAATGTAAATGCCACTTTTTTCCAGAGGAAATTATGGTGTTTTTTAGGTGTCCAGGCCCTGCATTGGTTTATTTTCTTCCTTTGCATATCCCAGCAGAGTTATGGTGAAATGCGCTGGAAAGGCCATGGATATTTGGCCCAAGTACAAGTCTGAGCTGACGAGCAAGAGAATAATTTTGTGACATAAGAGTAAACTGGAGCATGAAAGGCCAGAAGAATAATGTGGCATTCAACCTTAGAGAGAGTTTAGCTTTGAGGGCAGTTACACTAATATTTTACATGAGGGTTAAAGTATTAAGTTATTATGGTGGATTTGATTACATTTTAAGAAAACACTGGTTAGTGCATGGAGGCTCAGCTGAAACTGAACAGTACTATAAGGTAGCTTAATGGATGAGATGATGTGAGAGCTAGGGGTTCAGATTCCTGGATTATTGTGACCAGTTTTGGACAGGAAGGGCTATGCAGGATGTATAAGGAAGGGACCATTGTTCTTTTTGGGATGATAAAGAGTGCTATGAGGGAGAGTTTAAAAGAAAAAGTGAAATGAGAAAACAGAAAGGATCATATAAATAACAATGAGAACAGGAAGGGT
This sequence comes from Cetorhinus maximus, assembly GCF_964194155.1. Taxonomy (NCBI): domain Eukaryota; kingdom Metazoa; phylum Chordata; class Chondrichthyes; order Lamniformes; family Cetorhinidae; genus Cetorhinus; species Cetorhinus maximus. The sequence continues at coordinate 120,629,738 of NC_135884.1, forward strand.
TAATAAAACAAAACAGAACAGGAAAAGCAGGGAGTAAAATAGGTAAAATTATGATACTGAAAGAGGAAGGGTTGTGTTTTATGTACATAAATACTGAGTAAATTGTGAATAATTGGTGAGTTAGAGGCACAAGTGGCAATGAGACGGTATGGTAGAAGATCATTAGTATTCATACAATTATTAATATACTATTCCTATTAGCATTCATTGCCCTGAGATGGTGGTAGTGGGCCTTGTTCTAGAATTGTTGCAGTCAGCGTTGTAAAGGTACTCCCACAATGCTGTAAGGTAGGATTTTAACCCAGCGACAATGAAGGGAGGAAACATATGTCTAAGTCAGGATGATGTGACTTCAAGGGGAATTTGGAGTTAATGGTGTTTCAATGCACCTTTGGCCTTCGAAATCATTGGGTGGTACTGCCGAAGAAGCCCAAGTTGCTTTATTGCAGGAAAAAATACACAATGCAGTCATGATAGACTGGTGGTGAAGAATGTGGATGTTTAGATTAGTGGGACAGGTGCCGATAAACCAGAATACATTTGCCTGGAGAGTGTCAAGCTTCTTCAATATTGTTGCAGCTGCACACATCCAGACAAGTGGAGAGTAATCAATCACACTCCTGAGTTGTGCCTGTCTTGGCCTACGAGGCCCTGTTTTGTATGGTTGGTGAGGAGGCCTTGAGAAACCAGGAGTGAGTTACTCACTGTAGAATGTCCCAGCCTCTGACCTGCTCTAGTAACCACCGCATTTGTGTGGCTTGTGCAATTGAGTTTCTGGTCTATGGTGTTCCCATGATATGATACAGATGATGTGTGGCTCAGCAATAATAATGCCATTGAATGTCTTGGGGAGGTGGTGAGGGCTCCCTCTTGTTGGAGATAGATTGGCTCTTGTGCAGTGTGAATGTTACTTGTCACTTATGAGCCCAAGCCCAGATGTTGTCCAGGTCTTGCTGCATATCCAAGCCATATGGTGATGTACAAAACTAGACATTGATCCTTTTTTTGATAGTAGATTTAATCACAGTATGCAGCATTACAGATCTCTGCCTTCTACCTACTAATCCACATTGTGTCCCAGCAGTCTCTTCCTATATTCTTTTGAGTAAACTAAAACCAAATAAACAAATTACTTAATTAAAACCCCTTAAAGGGGTACTATGATTAAAATAAAAACTAAAAAGGAAACTTATCAAATTAAATTAACATTCTCGGGGCTAATGATGCATTTCAGCTCCTGCAGCACCCACCAGTCGTGGAAGGCCTCAAGCTTACCAGGAGTCCAATGCACACTTGAGTTGCCTCATAACCTCAAGTGCAGTCAAAGTCACATATGATGCGCAAGTTTTATTGGCAATATCTAGCCCACTCCACCGACATCGAGCATGTCCTCCACTCCAGTCACCCCAGCAGCCTAAGCCCTCTCTTCTGCTTGTCCCTTTTTATATTCTTCTAATAATCAATAAAAATAAACTAATTCACTAGTAAACAAGTTAACAGCCCATTAAAAGGGTACTGTAACTAAAAGTATCTTCAACAGAAACTTAAATTAAATTAAAATGTCACTCCTGGGGTTGATGATGCACTCCAGTTCCTGCGGCACACATCGGTTGCGAAGGCCTCAAACGTACCAGTGGAGTCTGCGTGTTCCCTCTCCAGTGACACCTGGATGCAAAAATGACCACAGAATAGAGGCAGAGAGTCATGTCTAACAACCCCCTCCACAGCCTGCTGCCTGGGCCTGTTAATGGCCACATTGGCCAAGCCCAGGAGCAGGCCCATGAGAAAGTCCTCCGATCTTCCTGTGCACCTCGGCACTGGGTGGCCAAAGGTCAGGAACATGTGGCTGAAGTGCAACTAAACCTTAAGGAGCAGCCCCTTCAAATAATCAAAAAGGGCTGCAACCTCTGACAACATATATACACGTGGAACACGGACTCCTCGAGACAACAGGTAGCACAGGCGGCCTGGTTATCTGTGAACCATCTTAACCTTCAATTGCATGGGACTGCTGCACATGACACCCTCCACGTGAAATCCCTGACGGTAAAGGGGTGGTGGACTCCCATGTAGAGAGTTCTCCGCCGGGGGCCCCCACCACCTCCGGGCGGCTGAACGAATCATCATGGCACATGGACAGTTGACGAGGGCATGGAAGTGGAGATTGTGCAGCAGCAGCCCATACAGAAAACCCCTCCATGCAGAATGGAAAGGTACAGGAGGAATTTCCATGAGATGACTCCAATTTTAGGGCTGAGGTTCCCAAGGGAATCTTCAGGACATGGGTCCAATATGAAATTCCGACTGAAAGAGGATCAGTTTAGACAGGAATCCACCGCATGCTTGAGCTGCCTTGACACCTCAAGTGCAGTCAGGGTTACACGTGATGCATAAGTTTTATTGACAACATCCAGCCCTCTCCTCCGCCATCCCGCACATCCTCGACTCTGGTCACTCTGAGCAGCCTAAGCCCTCCTTTCCATCCGTCCCTTTTTTATGGTTTCTTTAAACAAATAAAATAAATAAACTAATTAACTAATGAAAGCCCCTTAAAGGAGCACTGTAACAAAATGACAAAACTTTAAAGAAAACTTATCAAATTAAATTAAAATAATGTCCCCAGGGCTGATGATGCACTCCAGACCCTGCGGTGCCCACCGGTCACAGAAGGTCTCAAGCATAGTCCCTTTTTACACTCTTTTAATGAAACAAAAATCAACAAATAAAAAAAACAATAAATCAAAGGGGGGTAAACAGCTCCTGATGGGGTACTGTAACTAAAACAGAACACCAAAGGAAACTTACAAAATCAAATCAAGATGTCATTTCCAGGGGTAGTGATGCGCCCCAGACCCCACATAGCCCACCAATCAAGCTAAATCTTCAGGTGTGAACTAGGTATCAAAGTCACTGACTGTTCAGAAAATCGCCATCTGTCTGTGAGTGAACCCAAGATGGATGTTTTTTTGTACATTGAAGGCACAAGCTTTTCTCATGTTACAATACTAATCTCTGTGTTGTTGCACGCTGAGCAAAGTTTTTTGAACTTTAGCCAATTGCATCAAATTTTGTTTTCAACCTAGCCAACACGCCATGGTCTAATTATAGCAATATGAAGCTGAACAAGGTATGATCAGGCACTCTGCGCTCTGCTTCTCAAGTTGTAACAGGCATTCGATTTGATTAATAGGAATGTAACAACCTAGGTGTTTATTAACAGCTGATTTAGTAAAGATCTACTGTTGCAGTTTGTATGGATTCCTGCAAAACGTATTTGGCATCTTGTCTAGTAGCTTCAGTGCTGGATACGTTAAGGTGAACTTTGTGTAAACCTAATGGTAAGAAACCACGTTGTGGCAACATACAAAAGTCTGTGCTAATGTGTAACATATAGCTCAATTTTTTAACTATAGCTATTATGTAACAAGGAATGAAACCATGACCTGCAACCTGACATTGTCGATTGATTTCAGAGGCTTGTTGGCCTCACGTAAAGTTGGGTTGCTGGTGTTGGCAGCGCATATCAATCCCGCAAGCAATCAAGCAAGCGATTTGTGTAGCCCAAAGGGCTTTCTGCAGTTCCAAACAGAATTTGGCCTGACAGGGTTGGCAGGCCAATCAGAAAAATTATTTCATCCTCTGTGTAATGTGTTGTTGCTGTCTACAAGGTATGTGAGAGTGTAATCAATTAGCTGATTGCTTATAATACTGATTGATTCATTGGAAAGCGATTGTTCCTTCTTTTGTAAACGTGCAACCTTTCCTGCCTATCGTTCTTCATTCTCTGATTTGGAAGGCAATTGTAGGGCCGGACGTCATGCGCTGTCGAAAGATTTCTACCATACAGTATGACATCAGTGATGTCATCTCTCAGATTATAGAGATGGGTCTGATGTAACTGACACAGTCTCATCAGATTGACTCATTCATGACAATGAGTAATAACAGAATGGAAAAGGGTAAGAATAAACTGGACAGAGGAGAACATTTTTAAAAATATTTAGTTAATAATCCTGCCCAGGTCATTCCTACTATAAGGAAAGTGAATCCTCAAAAGGAACTCCTGCAAGAAACCTTGGACACATTATTTTCAGCATTGTAAACGTTTAAACGAGTGCTCTGTCACTATGTGTGATAAAATGGATTTAGAATATGCTATTTTTTTCTCATGCTCAGACTTTACCATTCCCATTAGAATTAAAAGCTGACCTATTTATTTATGTGTGTCCAGTTACTCTAACCATCCATGATGCTTACATCTTTTCATCCACTTTCAGTCTTTTCCTCTAAAGGGAAATACTGCAGATGCTGGAAATCTGAAATGAAAAGAGAAAATGCACGATGTGGACCCTTGTCTTTACTTGTCCCATTAACACCTTTGACATTAAGTCACTTCTGCCCTCCATCCTAAGATAAACCTTCTCCTTTGTTCTTTCCTTCCTCCCCCACTCCCCTCTCCATGGCTCTGCACTGGTTTAGAAAATGTTGATCTCTCACATCTTCCAGGGCTGATTAAAGTTCCAGTAGCTGCCTGATTTGGGGGAGTTTTTTTCCAGCATTTTCTGTTTTAGTTATTTCATCTTGCCCTTGTCTGTCTCTGTGGCCGGGATTTTCCGCACCCGATTGTGACGGGCGTGTTCAGTGGCGAGATCAAAGGACCTCGCGAGAAGGTCCGAGGCTCGTTTTCCAGCAACATGAATCCAGGAAGCAATTATCCCCTCGCCCCCCGCCCCCCCCACCGCCCCTGTCAATGGCATTTCCCGCCATCAAACGTCGGGAGCTTAATTTGAATGCAAACGCATCTCACTATTGTGGCCACACGTGGGAATCACCCCGCCACCTCAAATTTAAAGTCCACGGCAGTGTGAATTTACGATGATACGTTGTTATGTTCCTTCTCTGTCAGGTCACTTTGCTCAGTCAACACGGATGCACGCCTATCTACTGCTGAGTGAGTTGGTAACCAAGATATTGCAGATGCAGAGACCAATGTAAGATGAAGCACACGCTGTTTATTAATACAGGTAACAGAGCACTAGCACAATGTGTGCTTCTCAAACCAGACTCTATTCTAAACTACTGATTAACATTGTAGCCCGTGCTACACAGCAATTGGGTAACACAATCACGTGGTCAATCTGCTCACATTCTCTTAAAGGTGTATTGCACCTCAGATTACCACATCCCTCCCCTTTACTCAAAAGTACAATTTATAATCTTTACAATATATCAACCATTAAAATAAATAAATAATTTACAAATTCAGTCTCTCTGGAGGCTTTCTCAAATGTGCCGAATGTCATAGTTCTACAACTTCAGATGATTTATCTGAGGCTTCCCCCTCAGGAGTCACCTGTCCACTAGGCTCTCCTGTAAGTTAGTTTCTTTGACTCTCTCAGGCTCAACGGGTCCCACAGGTACTTCCATACCAAGTGGAGTTCCTTCCACATGTGGTGTAGACACCAACAGGAATGCTTGGCACTTCCTTGTAGAACTGTTTCCCTTTTCCTGATCTACTTGTCTCCTAATTATCCAACCTTTGACCGAAATGTGATAGGAAAAGGGATCTGTCACTGCACTAGTTTCAACTGATAGCCTCTTGGGCCCATCTCCAAAGTTCTTTGCAAATATTGTGTCTCCAACAGTGAAGTTTCTTTCACAACTGTGGTAATCGTGTCCATTCTTCTGAGCCTCCTGACTTCTCTCTACCCTCCCCTCTAAATTCGGCCATATTCGCTCAAACATGTCCTGAGAAGTCTCTTCATCAATAACTCTGCAGGGACAATACCGGTGGTCTTGTGTGGTGTAGTCCTATAGCTGAGCAGGAAACGTGATAATCTAGTTGCAATAGAGTCACCATCCAGTTTTTCATTCCAGGCTTGAAGGACTGGACTGCCCTCTCGGCCATACCATTGGGTGCAGAGTGGTATGGCGAGGTCTTAACACGTGTTATGCCATTGAGACTTGCAAATCTTTGGAATTCCCTACTGGTGAATGCCGTTCCATTATCAGACGCTATTGTCTCTGGTAACCCGTTTATCGCAAACTCTGACACAATCTGTCTGGTGGTGGCAGATGTGGGTGATCTCACCTCATATACATCCATCCACTTTGAGTGAGCGTCTATAATCAAGATAAGCGTAATGCCCAAAAAAGGCCCCATGTGATCAACATGGAGGTGGAACCTCACGCCTTTCCTGGCCATTCCCAGGGATGCAATAGAACTTAAGAGAGAAATGTCTGTACCTGCTGGTGCTTTTGACTAAGGTTTCAATTTCTGAATCCATCCATGTTCACCATAAGTAGCTGCACACCAACATTTTCATTCTAGGGATGCCGGGGTGAGCACTATGCAATTTGGTCAATAATGGCTTTCTTCCTCTCGAGGCACAATGACCCTCGCTCCCCATATTCTGGTAGGTGAGCTTGTATCTCCTATTAAAATAGGTCTTCATTTCATCAGACTTTGGCTCGTTAGACCATTCCTGTAGGACTTGTTCCCTGACTTGAGACAAAACTGGATTGCAGTCTGTCCACTCTCTTATTTGTTTGGCATGCACTGACGATAAATCCAGAAAGTTTAATAACAAGACAAGTTCTTGAGGAATTAGGACCTTCACATTGCGGTCTTTTAGAGGTAATTGGTTTAGTGCATCGGCATTTGCAAACTGGCTTCCCGGCCAATGGATAAAAGTATATTCGTAAGCGGCTAGAATCAGTGCCCATCTTTTGGTGCATGCAGAGGCAATTGGGAGTATTGCCTTATCTTCCCCGAACAAGCCTAGTAGTAGCTTGTGATCAGATACAATGGTGAAGTGGCGGCCATGGATGTATTGGTAGAACTTCTTAATGCCAAATATGATGGATAAGCCTTTTTTCTCTATTTGTGAGCATCTTCATTCTGCAACACTGAGTGCTCCTGAGATGTAACCAATGGGCTGTTTGGAGCCATTCGCCATCCGGTGGGAGAGTACTGCCCCTGCTCTGTAAGGGGATGCATTGCAGGTCAAAATTAATTCTTTCTTTGGATTGAAATGTACCAACAGGGCCGATGAATGTAGCAACTGCTTTACTGTCATAAAGGCCTGTTGTTGGGGAGCTTGCCAAGTCCACCTGTGGTTTTTTTTTGAGTAAACCGTATAATGGAGCCAGTACTGTGGACAAAACAGTTATAATAGTTAATCATTCCAAAGAAGGACTTGAGTTCTATGCTGCTTTTCAGTCCTGGCGCCTCACGAATAGCTCTCACCTTGTCTTCTACTGGTGAAGGCCCTACGGGTCGACCCTATGGCCCAGGTAAAGCACTTATTTTGCTTGGAAGATACATTTTTCTCTTTTCAAATGTACTCCACCTTGTGAGAAATGCTTCAATACCTCTTCCAGGTTAGCCAGGCGTTCTTCATCATTTAGTCCTGTTACTAGGTCACCATCAAGATAAACCATCACATGGGGCAGACCTTGAAGTAAATTTTCCATAGTCCACTGGAAAATGACACAAGCCAATGAGACTCCAGAGGGTAACCTGGTACATTGGTATAACCTCCTATGTGAGTTGATAGTCACAAAATCCCAAGAGGCCTTTTCTAGCTCAACTTGCTTGTAAGCGTGGTTCATGTCGAGTTTCGTATGTGCGATTTCCCTTGCCAGCACCGAGTATAATTCATCAATTTTTGGTGTAGGATGCCTGTCAGGTCTGGCCACGTTGTTAATGGTCAACTTGTAGTCCCTGCATATTCGCACACTCTGGTCAGATTTTAGTACTGGAACTATGGGTGCTGCCCATTTGGAAAATTGTACAAGTTGTAAGACTCCCAACCTTTACAGCCTGTCTAATTCGACATCAACTTTTTCTCGTAATGTATAGATGTCAAGAATCTGGGGCTGCCCTAGGACCCAAGTGGATTTTGGCTTGCAGCCCCTGAATGTTCCCAAGCCCTTCCCCAAAAATGGAGGCATATTTCTGTAATAATTCTTACACGTCTTTCATTTTGAGTTGAAAAATCTCGGTCCACTCCAACTTTATTTCCTTAAATCAGTTCCGACCAAGTAGATTGGACCCTCCCCTGCTACCACTATCAGGGTTAAATTAACAGACTGATTTCCATACTGTACTGGAACCTTGCATATACCTTTTACTCATATGTCTTCACTAGTATACGTCTTTAATTTAGCATCAGAATTTTCCAGATTTAATGAGTGGTCTCCTCCATTTAGCTATTTGAACGTATGTTCCCCTGTAACTGTTGTGGATGCCCCTGTATCCACCTCCATTCGGATGGGTTTCCCATTGACTTCCAATGTCACGTAGATTGGCTCTATTTTACCCGTTTTTAAGCTGTGTAGTGAGTAAAAATCGGACTCTGTTTCTTCTGGTTCCTCTATTGTGTGGATTTCATGGTTTCTACCTTTCTGCTTAAAGTTTTGTCTTAATCTGTCTTTACAATATCGCATAATGTGCCTGTTGTGATGGCAGTAGAAACACTGGGTTCTTTTAAATTGTCGTTCGCTTACAGGCTCTCTGGTTCCATTTCTGTCATTATTATTAGAGGTTTTCTCTGTTAAACCATTACTCTTTGCTGGCCTGTTAATGTTGGCTGCTTCCCGCCTGTCCGCAGAGTCCTGAGCTTCCACGCTGTTTCTAACCAGTACTTCCCTCTCGACGCGAAGGATGGCGCCATTTTGTGCTCCCTTGATTTCTTCTGAATCCCTGGCTGTGCTCTCCACTGCGAGCGCCAGCTCCAGCGCCTTGCTGAAGCCTAAATTGAATGGCATCTTCATTAATCCCACATACTAATCGGTCTCTTAACATGTCATTAATTGATGTCCCAAACTCACAGTCATCTGTCAGTTGTTTTAAAGCTGCTACATAGCAAGCGACTGTATGTCCAGGGGTGCAACATTTCGAATTAAATTTAAAACGTTGCATTGTTACCCAGGGTTTCGGGTGAAAGTGGCTTTTCACAAGATTTACCAATCCATCAAAGCTCTTGGAACCTGGGGTGTTGAGTGCCATTAGACTATGAATTAGGCCGTATGTTTTACTGCCACATGTCGATAAGAGGACCATTCACCTCTTCTCCTCCCCCAATATGTCGTTGGCCAAAAAGAAGAACGCAAGATGTCCAATATAAGGTGGCCAGTCATCGGTGGTCTGATCAAATGGTTCAATATGGCCAAACTGTGACATACTGAAGGGAGATAACTTTGGCGACTATGATGAAGCTGTACTTACAATCGCCTTGCAAGGTACGGCTGATCTACTCCTGTTTAATTTCCACAGCTTTCTTTGGTGTCGTCGCCTGGTCGTGTTTTGCCTCACCGCCAGTTGTTATATTCCTTCTCTGTCGGGTCACTTTGCTCAGTGAACACGGTTGCACACCTATCTACTGGTGAGTGAGTTAGTAAACAAAATACTGCACACTCAGAGACCAATGTAAGATGAAGCACATGCTGTTTGTTTACACAATAACAGAGCACTAACGCAACATGTGTTTCTCAAACCAGACCTAATTCTAAACTACTGATTAACATTGCAGCCCATGCTACACAGCAGTTGGGCGATACAGTCATGTGGTCAATCTGCTCACATTCTCTTCAAGGTGTATTACACCTCAGATTACCACACGTGCTTTACAACTGCCTTTAAAAGGCATGCACTTGGCAACCTGAACTTTGAGAGTAACTCAGAGATGAGCATACACAACTTTGAGCAGCGCTCATAATGATCCCAATGATCACAACGCAAAGAAGCGACTTTGCGGATTCAGCGGCGGTCACAGGCAAGTCTCCACAGTGGCATCTTCGTGGCTGGCTTGTGGTACCAGTGCAAGGGAAAGAGTGTTGGAGGGAAGGGAACCTCAGGGTAAAGGCAACAGTGCAAGGTGTTCAGCACAGACTGAAGTTTGAACATAAACACGTGCCAGGGGGTGGTGGGGGAAGAAAACGGCCGGTGAAGTGCAAAAACATGTCAAAGATGAGCACTCTTCTGCAGCTGAGAACATTTAGCTTGAGCTCAATTGACATGTTTGGAGTCAGGCTAGTCAAGCAATTGTACTACTCACTCAGCACTAATTCCTGACAGTGCCAATGATTACTCCTTTTCTTAATCCCTCACGCACACACTTCAAATTCAAATGAGTGCTTCGGTGCTGCAGAACCACTGGGCATCTGGGAAAGCTTGAGGATCCACTTGGGAAAGGTGGCCATCGAACACTGAGGGACAGGTGAGCTCCTAATCCCATGCATTATGTTTAAGTTGACATTGAAAAGTCACCCTCATCATCCAAGTAAACTGCGAAGCCTTGAAGTGCAGGTTAGGACAATGCCTGCACCTGAGATGAGAGTTCAGGATGCAGTCGAATGGCCGAAGCTGTCGCCACTCGGTTATGTGATGTGGGGCGGTGCTGGGTGGGGTCACGTTGAACCATCATGCGCATTAAAATCTGGGCATCCACGTGATGGCCTGGATTCCTCGGCATACGTTAAGGGACATTGAGAGGCAGCTGCAGGCAATAACTTAACCAAGAGTGGTCCTTAGGAGACAATTGTTGACCCTCACATCTCTCTTCTTGATACTGCAGCGAGGAGACCATCAGGAACATGGAGCCTGGTGATCTTGCTGTCTGCCTCATTGGTTATAGGCAGGAGAGAAGAAGGAGAAGAATGCAACAGAGGCTCCTGGCTCACCAAAGGGAGGAGCAGAACCCCGAAGACCAAGGGGCAGCATCACTTCCTCCGCATGCAGGCAATGAATCCCAGAGAGCCGTTGTTCGTAGGCACATCGCTGGACCCAGGGTCTATAGGCGATGCATGTGCTACCTGCAGATGAGCAAGAACCACTGTTGCCAATGCTGGCACATGTCAAGGGAACCGGTCACTCACATATGCCACCTTCTGCAGGATTTGGCACTACGGGGACCTGGAGGGCATCCACTGTCAGTGGCAATTAAAGTTGTTTCCGCACTCAATTTCTATGGCAGTGGTTCCTTCCAGGACTCCACTGGGGATGTTTGCAGGATTTCACAAACCTCCGCCTATAAATGTATCCAGGAGGTCATGGACATCCTTTTTTGCCAAGGCACACAACTTTGTCAATTTCGACAGGGATCAGGCAAGCGAGGAAGCAAGAGCGGTGGGATTTGCTGAGATTTCAGGATTCCCACAGATGCAGGGTGCCATCGACTGCACTCGCGTGGCCCTTAAATCTCCCTGGCAACAAGCAGCCCAGTATGTGAACCATGAAGGCTTCCACTCTCTCAATGTTCAGTTGGTCTGTGACCAGAACAAATGGACCATACCTTGGAAGCATCCACAACTCGTACATCTTCAGCAGGTTTCAGATCCCTGACATATTCCAGGGACCACACAGGATGCAAGGTTGGCTCCTCTGGGGCAAGGGCTATGTCCTACAAAGAACGTGGCTGATGACACCCGTGCGGCGGCCTCAGACTCCTGGTGAGAGAAGGGATAACGAGGCTCATGCTGCAACATGGAGTTTGGTTGAGCACACCATTGGTATCCTGAAAATGAGGTTCCGGTGCCTGGACAGATCTAGCGGAGCACTGCAGTACACTCCCCAAAGGGTGGCATGCTTCATAGTGGCTTGCTGCACGCTACACAACCTGGCAATGCAAAGGGAAGAGGACCTGGATGATGAGGAAATACAAGAGCTGCACCTCTCCTCCTGTGAGGAGGAAGTCAAAGGGGGTGAGGGTGATGAGGCTCTGGAAGGCGAGGATTCAGGCGATGAGGTCATTGCATTGGCCAGATGAGGCAGGCATGCTTATGAGGCCCTCATTGCCACAAGATTCCAAGAGGATGATGACAAGATGCAGTGAAGACACTCCTGAGATCTTCACGTTGCATCTGGGGATGTCTGACACCTGTCTGGCTGAGGGCAGCGGACATATGCTCTGTGAAGAGGCTCATATCATGGAGATGCTGCTGAGATACAGGGGGCACATGGACATTCAGGTAGTTTGATCCTTTGGCAGGCTTCATCACCTGTTCCCTTCAGCACCACACCTTCACCTGTCAGGAATGCTGTCGAGATGGGGTATCAGCCCCGCGTCTAAGGTCTGAAAGTATACTGAGAATATCATGGAAACCAGTGATGCTTGGGTATGAGATTCTTGTAGCAAACAAAAGCCACATGGAGGCATCACAAATCTGGAGAGTGACTTTGAAACCGGACAATCACTGTGCTCAAAAGGGAAGAGGCCCTGGACTGCAACACTAGCCTTCATTTTGCGCAAGAAGCAAGGTTTCACATCTTATTGACATGAACATGCTCATGATAGCAAGGAGCCATAGACAAGGAGACATTTTTGGGAGTGGTCAATGATCAACACTACAATGGTCAACATTAAGTATAAGTCATTAACGCCTTATGCAACTACATTGTCTTGACCTTTCTAACCCTTTAGGTGTCTTGGTGCTCCCCCGACATCCACAGCGGAGGTGAAGGTGGCCTGCTGACTGCTAGGCCCCGTTGTCGGTGATGATCTTGGCACACGTGCTCTGGAGGGCTGAAACCTGGAGGGTCCCCGTCTACTAGCAGGGTCCTGATGTGTGGTAGCGGCACCCTCCTCAGCTTGCAGAGCTGGAGATGCTGGGGTCACAGGAAGAGGGAATTTGGATGGGCTGGTCACCCCCAGAGTCATCTGGGTGGATGGCCCTGGGGTGTGTGCCTGCTGATCCTCCTCCCTATGGGTGCCCAAGGGCCCCTGACTGACTCCTTGAGCTTGAGATGCCTCACCCCACTCTTGCGTTGACACTGATGGATGCCAGCAAGTGCTTCAGCTATAGAATGCAGCTCCTACAGCAGTGCAGGACCAAGGTCCGTGATGGTCTCCATGGCGGCTGCCATCCTACCAGTGTTGACCTCAGTGCACTGGCATGCCAATGCTATCACCTCAGCTCGACAGTGAATGGACTCCTCCATTGTGCCTTGCAATCTGTGGAGTCCACCCCTTCCTGATGTTCCCGAGCTTGTCTTTGCAGCTCCAGCAACTGAGGTATGAGCAAGTCCAGAGGCTTTTCATCTGACTCGGACTCAGCAACATTCTGGCCTCCAGCAGTCCTCCAAGTACAGACAACCTGGGAAGACCCTGCCTCCACCTGCTGTGGATCAGACAGTGTGGTGCGCTCACCAGATTGTGACCCTAAGGCTACTCTAGAACTAGACCCCACTGAGGTGCATGACTCTGTGCTGGTGGAGGGTGTAGGTGAGCGCTGTGATGGGTCTTCACTTTCGTTGTCTGTGTTTTCCTCCTCCGTGATGTCCTCAGGCTGGACTCATGGACCTGGCTCATGGACCCCCTGTCAGCTGCTTCCCAGATGTGCCTGCGAAGCAAGGGGAGAAAATTAGTGCATGGCAGGGGACTGCGGAACATCAGAACTCACCCACAGGATGGTTGTCTGATGGATTTTGCACTGCTGGATCCTCACTTGTTAGACCACCGCCGACTTCACAGTCAGCACAGAAATGGCCCAGATCGTCACCGGCCAGCTGGATGACAGTATTTTCAAAGTCTGCGACCTCTCCCTTTTATTGTGTGCCAGCTTGTCCTGTGTGAATACTAATAGAGAAAATGTAAGGAGGACACTTGCCAGGCCAGATAAGGAGGATGCCCGGCATGTGTGGGTGGTGAGTGGCGCCATGAACAGGATGAGGACACAATCAGCAGGGCAGGTGAAGGTGTGTGTGAGAGAGTGAATGGTGATGTCGTTTCAGCTGGCAGTGAATGAGATCCCCGTGAATGTGTGATGGGTTTGAGAGTGTGTAAGTTGAGAGCAATGAGAAGATTGACTTACCCTGATGGAACAGAGGGGATCATTCATCCTCTTTAGGCACTGGGTGGCTGTCCTCTTTTGGAAGGCATTGTCACTGACCACCACTGCCCCAGTCTCCCATGCTGGATTTGTCAGCTTGGATGAGGCTCTTCAGCCAGAGCAGGTGCAGAGGACATCGCAGCAGGCTCCACTGCACCCCGTAGGTGCTCGAGGGAGCTGTCGCTAAATTTGGGGGGGAAATGTTTCCTCCCTTTGGCAGCTATCAGTCCCCAGCAGTTTCCTATCCCTTGGAGAGTGCAGGGGTGGCCTTTAAATATGGCGTCTGGTTTACTGAAAGCCTGAGGTGATATGAACATCCAAATCAGGAGCAGCAATAGGCCACACGGCCCATCGAGCCTGCTCCACCATTCAGTAAGATCATGGCTGATCTGAATGTAACCTCAATCCCACATTCCTACCTACCCCAGATAACCTTCCGCCCCTTTGTTAATCAAGAATCTATCTTGCTCTGCCTTAAAAATATTCAAAGACTCTGCTTCCACCGCCTTTAGAGGAAGGGAGTTCCAAAGACTCAACCCTCAGAGAGAAAAAAATTCCACTCACCTCTGTCTTAAATGAGTGACCCCTTATTTTCAAACAGTGACCCCTCATTCTAGATTCTCCCACAAGAGAAAACATCCTCTCCATATCCACTCTATCAAGACCCCTCAGGATCTTAAAGGTTTCAGTTAAGTCACCTCTTATTCTTCTAAATTCCAGTGGATACAAGCCTAACCTGTCCAGCCTTCCCTCATAAGACAACCCACCCATTCCTGGCATTAGTCTAGTAAACCTTCTCTGAACGGTTTCTAATGCATTTACATCTTTCTTTAAATAAGGAGACCAGTACTGTACACAATACTCCAGATGTGGTCTCACCAATGCTCTGTACAACTGAAGCATAACCTCCCTACTTTTGTAATCAACTCCCCTTACAATAAATGATAACATTCTATTAGCTTTCCTAATTACCTGCTGTACCTGCACACTAACCTTTTTTGATTCAGCACTAGAAAACCCAGATCCCTCTGAATCTCAAAGCTCTGCAATCTCTCACCATTTAGATAATAAGCTTCTTTTTTATTCTTCCTGCCAAAATGAATGATTTCACATTTGCCCACATTATATTCCGTTTGCCAGATCTTTGCCCGCTCACTTAACCTATCTATGTCATTTTGTAGCTTCCTTACGTCCTCTTCACAGTTTATTTTCCTACCTATCTTTGTGTCATCAGCAAATTTAGCAACCATTCCTTTGGTCCCTTCATCCAAGTCATTTATATAAATTGCAAAAAGTTGAGGCCCCAGCACTGATCCCTGTGGCACACCACTTATCACATCCTGCCAACCAGAAAAAGCCCAATTTATGCCAACTCTCTGCTTCCTATTAGCTAGCCAATCTTCTATCCATGCTAATATGTTACCCCTATACCGTGAGCTTTTATTTTCTACTGTAACTTTTGATGTGGCACTTTATCAAATGCCTTCTGGAAACCTAAGTATAGTATATCCATCAGTTCCCCTTTATCCACAGTAAATGTGACTCCTTCAAAGAACTCCAATAAATTGGTTAAACATGATTTCCCTTTTACAAAACCATGTTGACTCTGCCTGATTGCCTTGAATTTTTCTAAGTGCCCTGTTATAACATCTTTAATAATAGCTTCTAACATTTCCCTGTGACAGATGTTAGGCTAACTGGCCTATAGTTTCCTGCTTTCTGTCTCTGCCCCTTTTTGAATAAAGGAGTTGTATTTGCTGTTTTCCAATCTAATGGAACCTTCCCCGAATCTAGGGAATTTTGGAAAATTAAAACCAGTGCATCAATTATCTCACTAGCCACTTCTTTCAAGACCTTAGTGTGAAGTCCATCCGGACCTGGAGATTTGTCAGCCCGCAGCCCCAACAATTTGTTCAATACCACTTCCCTTGTGATTGTAATTTTCCCGAGTTCCTCCCTCCCATCTATTTCCTGATTTACAGTGATTTCCAGGATGTTACTTGTGTTCTCTATAGTGAAGACAAGTAAAATATTTGTTTAATTCATCCGTCATCTCCCCACTTTCCATTATCAATTCCCCAGATGCACTCTCTATAGGACTAATTCTCACTTTGTTAACTCTTCTCTTATTTAAATATCGATAGAAACTCTTACTATCCATTTTTATCTTACTAGCTAGCTTTCTCTCATACTCTATTTTTTTCTCTCCTTATTAATCTTTTTGTCATTCTTTACTGTTCTTTATATTCTTCCCAATCTTCTGACCTGCTGCCCCGCTTTGCGTAATTATATGTCTTTGCTTTAAATTTGATACTGTCTTTAACTTTTTTAGTTAACCACGATGGTGGGCCCTCCCCTTGGAATTTTTCTTTCTCATTGGAATGTATTTTATTCTATGTATTTTGAAATATCCCTTTAAATGTCTGCCACTGAACTTCTATTGACCTATCCCTTAACCTCATTTGCCAGTTCACTTTACCCTGCTTTAATGCCCTCATAATTCCCCTTATTTAAGTTTAAAATACTAGTCTTGGATGCACTCATTTTTCCCTCGAAATAATGTAAAATTCAATCATATTGTGATTGCTGCTTCACTAGCCTTCGCTAGGAGGTCACCAATTAATCCTATCTTGTTGCATAATACCAGGTTTAGTACAGCCTGTTGTCTGGTCAGCTCCAGAACGTGCTGTTCTAAGAAACTATCCCGAAAGTATTCTATGAACTCCTCATCTATGCTACCTTTGCTCATCTGACTTTCCCTGTCTATAGGTAGATCAAATTTCCCCATGATTATAGCTGTAACTTTCTGGCAAACTCCCATTATTTCTTCTTTTATACTTTGTCCTAATGTGTAGTTACATTTAGGGGGCTGTACACCACTCCTACGAGTGATTTCTTGCCTTTATCATTCCTCAACTCAACCCAAACCGCTTCTACATCCTGGGGAAGAATTTTCCCATCAGCGAGCGGGGGCGGGGCCCACTCGCCAACGCATAAAATGACACAGAATGATGTCGGCCGGAACTCCCGACGTCATCCTGCGTCATTTGCATTTTCAGGTCAGCGGGGGCGCAGCCAAGTCAGCTGTGCATCTGCTGACTTGTCAATGGCCTATTGAGGCCATTTAAAAAACAATGAAACCAATTAGTGGGCCTGCCCATCCAACCTTAAGGTTGGCAGGCAGGTCGGGAGTGTTGGCAGCCACCTGAAAAAGCCCGTGGATGAGGTTTCATGACTGAATTAAAAAATTAAGATTCACTTTTATTTAAAGTTACATGAGGGGACGTGGATGGTAAATGAAATTTTCGCCAGAATAACTTTTTAGCTTTGCGGACCGGTCTCCCTGAGGTAGCACTTGGTCTCAGGGAGATTGGAGAGCACTTCCGCATTGGGCATTCCCCCCCCTGCCCGCACAGGGGCCGCACAGCACTTCTGTGCGGACGTCACGCTGGGTGGGCCTTAATTGGCCCACCCACAAAAAATGGCAACGCGCCCCCGCTCGGGGGGGCCAATCGCCCACGCCTGCTCCCGCACTTTCCCCCCCAGTGGTCGGAAAATGTTGCGCCTGGTTTCCTGAACTTAGGTCATCCCTCTCTAATGTGCTAATACCATCATTAGTTAAGTGGGGCGGGCAAATAAGAGACCACCCCACCAGCAATCCGATGTAAAACCCATACATCTCAACTTTTTAAACAAAGTGCCGCACAATACGGAGGAAAAAGCCACCATTGCCATCCAAGGGTCACACACTGTTTCCCCAAGCGATATCGGACTTTGCCAATTTCTGGGACAATTCCAACCTGAACGTTTTTTGATGCTACCTAGCTACCTTTAACCTGAACAGGATTATCTGCACAGTGTGCAAACTCATAGTCTGTGGAAAGGCTCACCAAATGTTAATTGTAACTTTTATCTGTACAGCCAGTGTCTAATATATTTTTAAAATATATTGCATAGGGTTTCTATGTATTTCTCTCTAAACAGTAGCTTGCACTAATTTTCTTCTTAATTAAATAATCAATGTAAGGAATGAATTTTCTTAATTCTGGCGGTGCACGAGCATAAGCTGAAGGAACCTGAGCCAAGACCCTTTAGGTCAGCCTGAGCAGCCCATCACCTCTTATACTACAGGCCCTCGGGAGAACTTTGTCACAGCACTAGGATAGAAGATAGCTTGGTGTGTTGACACCTGAAAGCACAGTACTAAGAAAGAGTATAGGAAAATGTATCATTTGGATTCAAATGTTTTTGTAAAGGTAAATTTTGGTTTGAAATACACTACACTGTTTCTTCTGTGCTCTCGTATGTTATTATTTCAGGAAAGGGAGCATTCCTTTGGCATGAGCTTCCTCATTCAGATGATGCTTAATGGCGAAGTCCTGTTGGGCCAAAGATGCCTATAGTGATGTCATCTGGTCAAGAAGATAGAAGAAACTGTGCTGAGGTGCTGCTGCTGCAACTGATCAATCAATGAAGATGTCCTGCAGAGTCCAACACCTTGCAGCAGGGAGTGGGGACACAGCCTGGTTTGCATTACTGATGAGCTGGATATTCAGGGAATGGAACCCCTTTGTAAGATTATTAGCTACGAACCAGAACATTAATTGTTAAAATCCAACTTTATCATAAGAAACTAACATCTAACCTTGTAGTTTACTAACTTTTGACTTTATTAGATACCCTTCTTTGTGAGATAGTAAAGTGAGAAAATTTAGGAACAGGGCACAATATAGAAAGATGCCAAGGTAGTGGGACCATGAGAAAATGATGTCAAGTTACAAAAAGAGCTTACTCGCAGCAGAAAGCTAAGGCCTTTAGCCTGTCTGTGAGATTGCTTGTGTTTGTAAAAACACAGGATTGGAATGTGTATGCCCCCGAGGAGGTGAGATCTTGGAACGTTAAATAAGAGCCACAGGTGGATGTAAAAGATATAATGGAAAGGTATGACGCTCACATGAAAGATACCTGGTCGGTTAGGGAAAGTATCCTTTTACACCAGGCTGTAAATAATTGGGATAAGGGAAGGGTTAATTGGATAACAGCTGGGATAAAATATGTCCTCACTTTGTTTTTGCATGGAGGAAAGAGAGGCCATCCAGAAGCAGAGTAAATTATACAAGCGAGAGAGAGAGGAAAGGTTTTGAAGACTAAAAGAACAAAGCTGCAAGGGAAACTATTTGTGTGCTCTGCCATCTAGATCTTAACACTGGTGGTATAATCAACATTAAACTGTAAATCAGCGCCCACATTTATTGACATAGTTTATCTGAGAACTTAATAAACTTGTCCCGACATTGTCTCAATGAAGTCGATTTACAACAAAGCTTTGCTGCCAAGTCTGATCCTGCCTTAAAGGGATGAAGACCCCCAAAACCCATAATTTTTCATTTGCATGCATCAGTTGATTTCTTCAGCACCATGTGCATGCCATCATGCCAACCTGGGGAATCTAGCCATCTTTTAGAAGTCCCTGGCCCTGTGCCTCTGCTGTGTGGGGGTGATGCTTAGGTGAAGGAATTGGCTGCTCTATAAATGAGATTATCTGTCAGCTGCGCAGATGCCTGTTTTTTGCATTCATGGGATGTGGGCATCGCTGTACACCCATGGTGTCGTTAGGCAGAGAGTTCCAAGATTTTGACCAAGTAAGTGGCAGTGAAAGTACAGCGATATATTTCCAAGTCAGGATGGTGTGTCACCTGGAGGGGAACTTGCAGGCGATGGTGTCCCCATGCACCTGCTGCCCTTGGTCTTCTAGTGGCACAAGTCATAGGTTTGGAAGATGCTGTCGAGGAGCCTTGGCAAGTTTCTGCAGCCTGTGGCAGCCTGGAAAGATGTAGAATGGGAAAATTTGAGGCCTGCTGTCACTTTAATTGCCTTGGACAGAGCAGTTGTGGTAATGAAGTGGGTTTTCTAATTTCCTGATAAAGTTTGCAGAGATGTGCAATGGCACCCTTTTGAGAGCTTCAATCATCAGATACACACCCAAGAGGTCCCTTGTTGGTCTGTATACACACTGGGGGAAGGTTAACCTGGTAGACAGCAGTCCCCTGCTATGCTGCCTAATTCTCTGGCCTGGACTCAGAGATGCTGTAAATCCTTCACCAATATGATGGTATAAGGTGGTTCGCCGGTGGGGAAAGCCATCCCTTGCCCGAAATCAATCTGACGGTAGATTTGGGGGCGTGGAATAAATCAGGTATTCTAACAAAAATTCTGGAAAGAGAGGAAGGCATTCTGAAAAAAATGAAGTGTAAATGTGAGTAGTTAAAAAGTATGAAAAAAGAGATTTGAATAAGTTGCCTGGCAGCCTATGCTCAAAAATTAAACTTGTTGCCCTCTTCAGGTCATCAACTCCTCACTTGCACATGTCTGAAATGCTATTGGGAGCT
Source organism: Cetorhinus maximus (assembly GCF_964194155.1). NCBI lineage: Eukaryota > Metazoa > Chordata > Chondrichthyes > Lamniformes > Cetorhinidae > Cetorhinus > Cetorhinus maximus. Next base: position 120,649,960 of record NC_135884.1, read on the forward strand.
ATTAGAACATGTTATATAGACTTAAAGTTACATCAATCACAGGAGCGGTGCAAACCCAGGAAACTGCCACGTAATGAATAGATCGGCCATGCAAATGAGCCCTGTCAAGCTAGGATGGGCATATGATTTGCACTGATAAATGATTAAGGAAACTTGTGCTTAGTGCACTAATTCCATAAATGTACTTTAAATGTACAGCTATCGGGCTATAAAGAATGGAAAGTTTATATTCAGTCTGACGTTCTAAACAAAGGCCTGGCAATTGTCCATCCCTAACTGCCCTTGTTCACAGGACATTTAAGAGTCAACCACATTGCTGTGGGTCTGGAGACACACAAAGGCCAGGCCTGGTAAGGGCATCAGAATTCTTCCCTAAAGGACATTAATGAACCAGATGGGTTTTTATGACTATTGTTTCGTGGTCATCAGACTTTTAGCTCCAGATTTTTATTGAATTCGAATTTCACCATCTGCCTTGGTGGGATTCTAACTCGGGTCTCCAGACCATTACCCTGGGTTGCTGGAATAAACTAGTCCAGTGACAATACCACTGTGCCACGCCTCCCTCATATCAGCTCAAAATAAAAACCTACACAATATAGTAGCATGATTTTGAACAGTGTAAGTGCATGCCTAAGATCTCAAGCCTTGATACTTTATGTTTTTTTCCAGCATAATTTTTGCCTGCATGAGTGACCTGCAGAAACATGCCCAAGTGACCATTCTTCTTCACCTGTTAACCTAGACAAAGAATATCAACCATGTGGCGATATCACAGCTAAACCAAACCAAACCATAACCCAGTAGCTGTGCAAAAGCACTTTTCAGCAATACCCATTGGATAAAAACCAGAAACAGGAACATTGGTTGATTTTCTTTCACCTTCATAGCCCAGTGATCCTGATGCCAAACGTAGTTGCCAGTTAAGATGAACTAATTCAATATAGATAAGGAATTGAAGCTTGGAATCTTCCTGGTCTATACATCTCACATTCAACAAACCAATGATATTGAGCCATTGACACAGCATGCTGCCAAATTTCAATAAACATTAACTCTGTGCTATTTAGAGTGAAAATCATTATATCTCATTTTATTCATTCAGTAAAATGTATCCAGGCTCCACTCTGCTGCATTGACAATAATTTTTATATTCCAATGGAATCAGCAGCAGTATGTGCAGCGTGGGACTGGGGCAAAGGGGGGAATGGGGTGCGAAGCAACCATGGTGATTTGGAAATACCTTCCTAGGGAAGTAAGAGAACTAAGAGGTGAGTTCATGAAATATACTATAAATTCAATTAATTTTTATTTTAACAATATATTTGAAATATTTACTTTGGATTTCAATCCTGGAGGCCAAAATTCCAGGTTCCATCCCTATGATCTCTGACCTTATACATCTCATGGCTCCATCCTTGACATCAACAGAACCACAATTCTCTATCTCCTGACTCTATCCCAATGGTCTCCGTGCTTTGTCCTTCTCTATCTCCTGACTCTATCCCAGTGATCTCCCAGTTTTGTCCTTCTCTATCACCTGACTCTATCCCAGTGATCTCCCAGTTTTGTCCTTCTCTATCTCCTGACTCTATCCTAGTTACCCCTGAGCTTTGTCCTTCTCTATCTCCTGACTCTATCCTAATTATCCCTAAGCTTTGTCCTTCTCTATCACCTGACTCTATCCCAGTGATCTCCCAGTTTTGTCCTTCTCTATCTCCTGACTCTATCCTAGTTATCCCTGAGCTTTGTCCTTCTCTATCTCCTGATTCTATCCTAGTTATCCCTGAGCTTTGTCCTTTTCTATCTCCGGACTCTAGCCTAGTTACCCCTGAGCTTTGTCCTTTTCTATCTCCTGACTCTATTCTAGTTATCCCTGAGCTTTGTCCTTCTCTATCTCCTGACTCTATCCCAGTGATCTCCGAGCTTTGTCCTTCTCTATCTCCTGACCCTATCCCAGAGATCTCCAAGCTTACAAGTCACTTAACATTCCACTTTTTTAAACTGTTATGAGTAAGATTGTAGCTAAAAGCTAACTCTATGGGTGGAATTGTCCCAGATTTGCATTAATTGCACTGAAATGACATTTTACCCGTAGGCCGCAATGGCAGCTTCCGTGCCGTATCATCCCAAACCCAATTCATTAATTCTGCAAACATGGGAAACACACCATTTCCATGGTAGGCGGGCTCTCATTTGCCCGCCATAGCATTACCTTGCCACTTCATCACGCCGGGCGCCACATTTAAAGTGCAGCCGCGCATACACACACATCAGTGCTTCCAGCCCAGTACTGCTGCACAAAGGACAGGGTGGCCTCGAAAGGCAAAAAGACTGCAGCCCCCAGATTAGTGATGTGTCCCTCGAGCGCCTTTTGGATGTCGTGGAGGCTGCTGTGATGTCCTCATTCCCCTCTCTGGTCGCAGGAAGGGCAGGGCATCACCAATCCATTATGGGAAGCAGTAGCAGCAGTGGTCAGCACTAATGCCCTTCTAAAGAGGGCAACCACCCAGTGCCACTACAGGATGAATGGTCTCATCCGTTCCGCCAGGGTAAGTCACTCTTCTAATCACTCTCACACACACCCTCATATCTCCATCAGGCTCATGTCCTCTCAAGCTCGTGTCCTCATCCTGTCCATGGCTGTGCTCACTGCACAAACATTCCATACAGTGCCATGCATCCTGCTCACACTCTCTCCATCTGTTTTTGTGCAGGAGAAGCTGGCTCACAACAGCAGGGAGAGGTCCCAGGCTGGGGGTGGAGTGGCCCACATTAGGCCCCTCACTCACTTTGAGGAGCGTGCCATCGTGCTGACTGGTAAGAGCATGGACCGTGCTTGCGGTGAAGGTGAGGTCGACAGCGAACACCCTTGTGAGGATCGTGCACCACATCATCCCTGTCTCAACTCAACTGTGAGTGCTCTCTCTCCTGCTTTTGACTCTGCTGACATGCACTAATCATCTCTACTTTGGTTCACAGGGAGCTCTTGCCAAGCAACCATTACCCTCAGCTCCATCAGGTCCTCATCTTGAGCCAAGAGGACACCCCCTCCATTGAAGAGCTGGAAATAAGCAGCCTGGAAGATCCATCACAGTGATTACCCACACCTTGCACCGGCACAAAGACACCCACACCCTGCACCAGCACAGAGACACCCACACCCTGCACCAGCACAGAGACACCCACACCCTGCACCAGCGCAGAGACACCCACACCCTGCACCAGCACAGAGACACCCACACCCTGCACCAGCACAGAGACACCCACACCCTGCACCAGCACAGAGACACCCACACCCAGCACCAGCACAGAGACACCCACACCCAGCACCAGCACAGAGACACCCACACCCAGCACCAGCACAGAGACACCCACACCCTGCACCAGCACAGAGACACCCACACCCTGCACCAGCACAGAGACACCCACACCCTGCACCAGCACAGAGACACCCACACCCAGCACCAGCACAGAGACACCCACACCCTGCACCAGCACAGAGACACCCACACCCTGCACCAGCACAGAGACACCCACACCCTGCACCAGCACAGAGACACCCACACCCTGCACCAGCACAGAGACACCCACACCCTGCACCAGCACAGAGACACCCACCTCGTGGGACCTAGGCCTAGAGCAGGCTTGGGTTCACAATCTGTTGGTCACTGCACAGACACGTGTCCGCAGCAGAAGGAGGCAGGTTCAGCTGAGCTCTCCAGCGCTCAGAGGACTGCTGAGGATCAGGCATCTGTGAGGTCTGAGTCAGATGACGAACCTTGGGTTTGGCCTTCCAACTCATCCTGGAGAGTCGGCAGAAGGTATGGGAACATCACACAGAGCTGTTGGAAGCTCTCAACAGAGTGGCTTGTAAATCTGAGGAATGCGTCCGCCTGCTCTCTGATGAAGTGGTGCCCATATGTGCGCGTATGGAGGTCTCCATGGAAAGGATGGCAGATGCCATGGAGACCCTGGTCCAGCAGAATGTGGAGATGTGTGCAGACCTGCACTCCATTGTGGGAGCCATGGATGAGCTCCTGCAGTGGCAACGCAAGAGGGAAACGGGGCACCTCGATGTTCCTTGAGATGCTCCTTCCCCTTAAGGAGTCAGGCTGGGGTCCCCCAGGCACCCGAAAGGAGGAGGACTGTTAGCTGGACACTCTTGGGTCATCTACTCAGGAAGCTTAGAGACTGTCCTCTCCCTCCGAGTTCTCTTTGCCTTTGACCCCCTCAACCTCGACCTATGTCACCGCAGAGGGAACGGCTGGCCAACGAGTGATTCTGGAGGGAGAAGTGTGTGTGGCAGTGCCTTTTGGAGCCTTGTGCAAGCTCTCACACACACATGGATCCTTCACGTATCACACTCACCTCAATGGCCTGAGCATTTTCAATGTGGCTGCTGGGGATCGCTTTCAGTTGTCCATTTGAGCTGAGCTCGGTGGTGAAGAAGCTGCTAGAAAGAATTCTGAGGGACTGAATATATCTGCACTTGGAGAGACACGGATTAATCACGGGTAGTCAGCATGGTTCATAACTCAGACCCTCCAGCCCAGGCAGCATCCTGGTGAGTCTCCTCTGCACCCTCTCTAGTGCATCACATCCTATAATGTGGTGACCAGAACTGCACGCAGTACTCCAATTATGGTCTAACCAGCATTTTATACAGTTCCAGCATAACCTCCCTGCTCTTGTATTCTACGCCTCAGCTAATAAAGGCAAATATCCCATATGCCTCTAGACCACCTTATCTACCTGCCCTTTTGGAGCCTTGTGCAAGCTCTCACACACACGTGGATCCTTCATGTATCACACTCACCTCAATGGCCTGAGCATTTTCACTGTGGCTGCTGGGGTTCACTTTCAGTTGTCCATTTGAGCTGAGCTCGGTGGTGAGGAAGCTGCTAGAAAGAATTCTGAGGGACCGAATATATCTGCACTTGGAGAGACATGGATAAATCACGGGTAGTCAGCGTGGGCTTTAGCAAGGCTTTTGATAAGGTCCCTCATTGCAGACTGTTCAAGAAAGTAAGAGCCCATGGGATCCAAGGCAAAGAGACTTGTTGGATTCAAAATTAGCTGAGAGGCAGGAAGCAGAGGGTGATTGTAGGGTGATGTTTCTGTGGCTGAGAGTCTGTTTCTAGTGGAGTTCCGCAAGACTCAGTGCTGGGACCCTTGCTGTTTGTGGTGTACATAAATGATTTGGACTTAAATGTAGGGGGTATGATCAAGAAGTTCGCGGATGACACAAAAATTGGTAGGGTGGTAAATAGTGAGGAGGATAGCCGTAAACTGAAGGAGAATGTCAATGGACTGGTCAGGTGGGCAGAGCACTAGCAAATAGAATTCAGCCCGGAAAAGTGTGAGGTAATGCACTTGGGGAGGACTAACAAGCAAGGGATGACGCTATGAATGGTAGGACCCTGGAAAGTGCTGAAGATCAGAGGGATCTTTGTGTGCATATCCATAGATCGCTGAAGGTAGCAGGGCAGGTAGATAAGGTGGTCAAGAAGGCTTATGGGATACTTGCCTTTATTAGATGAGGTGTAGAATACAAGAGCAGGGAGGTTATGCTGGAACTGTATAAAATGCTAGTTAGACCACAACTGGAGTACTGCATGCAGTTCTGGTCACCACATTATAGGATGTGATGCACTGGAGAGGGTGCAGAGGAGACTCACCAGGATGCTGCCTGGGCTGGAGGGTCTGAGTTATGAAAAAAGATTGGAAAGACTGGGGTTGTTTTACTTGGAGCGGCGAAGGTTGAGAGGCAACCTGATAGAGGTGTATAAGATTATGAGAGGCATAGATAGGGTAGATAGGAAGGCACTTTTTCCATTAGTAGAGGGGTCAATAACAAGGGGGCATAGATTTAAGGGAAGAGGGGAGTTGAGGAGAATTTTTTCACCCAGGGTCTGGAGGGAGTCTGAAAGGGTGGTTGAATCAAAAACTCTCATAACATTTAAAAAGTATTTAGATATTCACTTGCGTTGCCATAGCCTCCAGGGATATGGACCAAGTGTTGGAAAATGGGATGAGTGTAGTCAGATCTTTGTTGACAAGTGCAGATACGATGGGCTGAATGGCCTCCTTCTGTGCTGTAGGTGTCTGTGAGTTTACGAGACCTGCATCTCCACCCACCCATTCATCACACTCCTATGCAGCACCTGATCTTGCCCACCGCAAATCTCTTTCACTTTCAATTTAGACAGCATGGTGGTGATTCAGTTTTGCATTTACTCCGCTGTCCTTTCCGCTCCCCCAGTCACCCAATTCCTTTCCCCCATCACTGTTGACCCCTTGGCACTACCCTCCACCTCCCCTCCGTGACCTACCGGCCACAACCCTTTTCCTTCGGAGATGTCTAGGTGAACGTACACGTTCCCTTCCTTCCCACAAATCCCACCCCCATCCACGTTAACCTCCCTGACCTCCTTCTTCCCACCCCCAGGGTTTGTGTCTGCCTCCGAGACCCCACCAACCACCCTCGCCGTCCCTTCTACCGCAACCGTTGAACCCTCACCCAACAGCCTCACTCTGCCCTCACTCATTCTCACCATTCCTTCGTTCCATGCCCACCCTCAGTTCACTCCCCGGGAGGCAGTCATGAACTCATCAGAGCCCTCTCTTGCACGTTCATCTGGACACCCCTCCCCCCACCGGACCCCTTTTCCCCCTGTGGACCGCTTCACCCCTCTCGACCCCTTCACCCCTCTGGACCCCATCACTTCTAGGAATCCCTTCCGCTCTTGGAACTTCTGCCCTCCTTGGAACCCCTTCGCCCCTTGAACCCATTCCCCCCCTCCGGACCCTTTCCCCCCGCTGGAACCCTTCCCCCGTCTGGACCCCTTCCCCCCCTCGGGACCCCATCCCCTTTTGGAACATCCTCTCCCCTTGGAACCCCCCTCCTCTTGGAACCCCTTCCCATCTTTGGACTCCCACATATTAGTCCTCCCCCCAACCCATGGACAGCAGCCAACCGCCCCCCCACCCCAACTTAGTCCTTCACCCTTCCTGAATCCTTCTGACACCCTTACTTCTTCCTCCACCCTTCGTTCTCCACCTCCACCCGACTCTTTCCTCCAGCCTTACTTCTTCCACCAGCCTTACTCCTTCTCCTTTCCTGATTCCTTCTGACACCCTTACTTCTTCCTCCACCCTTACTCCCTCCCCTCTCTGCATTCCTTCCTCCCCCCCAAACCCCTCCCCCCGCAATCCTTCCCCCCTCCAAACTCCTTCCCTTACACCTTCCACCCCTCTCCAGTTGCCGCCTTCTCCCCTATTACCCCCTCCTCCCCCGTACTCCCTCCCCCCAACCTCCCTCCGACACCTTGTTTCCTCCCTCCCAACCTCACCCCCAACATCTTCATACCCCCCAACCATACCCCCCAACGCATTTATTCCCCCCCGCATTTATTCCAGCGGTTGGTGGGTGGGTGGGGGGGTGGAGGAGGGGGGATGATTCTAGTGGGCTGGCCTTATAACGATGTGCTGATGTATTACAATGTCACCTGATGGTGGGAAACGCAGCCCACCATCGAAGGGCTGAGCAGACGATCGCATACTGGTTTCACGGCATCGTGAAGCCAATTCCTGGCGGTCTTGCCATATTCTCCTCTCCTGCCGCTGAGCATGTCTGATGCCAGCGGGCACAGAAAATTCCACCCTACGTTTGAGTAATGAAGTTGGACTGGTGAATGCTGAAACATGTTTCTCTATCAGGAACATGAATAGCTATCTGATTGCCTATGAAATACATTCCGTTGACCTGGATATAAACCTAAATCCCACCTCCACGTATACAAACATTTTCACTAAGTTGCCAAATCAGATACAACCCTTAGGTTCACAGCACACCCACCAGACTGGAAAAAAGGTCACATACATATATCTCGTCCCTTTCCCTGCATGAGTAGAAGGCTGCAAAGGAACAAAAAAAATACACTTCCTCCTTCTCCAACCACACATTGGACTATTGAGGAGAATTTTCCCCCTCACTAGTAAGGTACCTAGAGCTTAAGCAGAAAAACATCCACCACAAGTCTGCATACTCCAGATCAGAGCATCAAAACTGAGTGCACACATCCCCAGAGGAAACTATTAGCCCCTTCTTAATCTGTGCTTGTTTTCAAGGTGTGTAATTTTACATAACTATAATTTTACATCACAAAAACAAGACATTTGCCCCAATGGATCTATTCTGGTTTTTATGTTCCACATAAACCTCCTCCCACCTTATTTCACCTCACCCTATCTTTCTCTTCCTTTGTCCCTCATGTACTTATCTAGCTTTCCCTTAAATGCATCTATGCTAATCGCCCCAACCACTCCATGTGGTTGCAAGCTTCACGTTCTAACAATGCTGCGTAATTAAGTTTCCCCTGCATTCTTTACTGAATTTACTAATGACAATCTTATGGCCTGTGATTTTGAACTTCCTTACAAGTGAAAATATCTTCTCTACTTCTACCCTATGAAACATCTTTATAATTTTTAAGACCTCAATCATCTCACCCTTCAGCCTTCTCTTTGCTGGAATCAAGAGCCCCAGCCATTCAGGGTTTTCTGACAGTTGTATCCTCTCAGTTCTGGTATCAATCTGTAAATCTTTTCTGTACTTGCTCCAGTCATTTATATCTTTCTGAAAATGTGGATGGAGACCAGAACAGTGCACAGTACTGCAAGTGTGGTCAAATCCAGATTCTATGCAACTTTAACATAACTTTTCTGATTTTGAATATTTATTGCATGGATCCTCCTAACAAGTTCAGCAACCAAACACTATTAAAGTTCATGAGCCACTAAAATGAACATCGCACATGTACAGAGGATTGTGTGCGCCAGCAGTAATTTTAAAATGAAGGGTGCATTCTGAATGAATCGAAAGCAGATTAACCCAGAGCTCTTCACATTCAGTCTTTGAGTTTGTTGTCAATCTTCATTCAAAACATAATGCAGAATAGACAGACAGACATGGGTAACTCGACACGGGGAGGCTTTCACTGAAAATATACAGAACAGACACTGTTTCTGCAACAAGCTGACCAACTCAATATCCTTTTGTTATAGAAAAATCATCATATTCACTCTTTTGTTCAGTTGCTTTTGTCATGTCCTATACTAATTTCTATTGACTAATAATTCTCTAACCTATTGACCCCTCTGAGCAGTACAGTCTTCCTGTCAGAACCTGTGCATTTAAAAATACATTTTCTTTGATGTCTGCCTTTCTGGAATAATTATACTGTACCTCAAATGTTAGCACATTTACTGCTTGTGCAAGAAGTGACAATAAAATCAATAAAACACAATTCCCAAATGTGTATCAACTGTTTCACAACATAAGGGATTAGTATGCTACAACAGTGCGCTCTGTCTCATTTCTCTATTCAAGTGCTACTTTGTAAAAGTTTTTTACTTTATTGACAACTGACTTTCTTTTAACCCATTCCTGCTGAGTTAATCCATTTGGAAACTTCTTTGAACCCTCTCCCTTGTGTCTCTAGCGCTCCATTTCTAAAGCAGAGTCGGGTATCATACGCATCGATCAATAGATATGATGAAGGCTTCAGTGTTCTACCTTTGACCAGCGGCTACAGTTTTTCGATGATTCTGCAGGAGTCAAAAACTCAACAAAGCGAATCGCGGGTGCTGTAAAGGGAGCATGCTGCTCATGTCTGTGACCACTGTATGCAAAGCTTGGCATTAGTCACCGCCAGGCCGCCTCTGACAGCCCTGAATTGAAGGAGATTAATGTGAGGCAGGGGCACTTTATTATTGTCACTCTGTTCTTTCACACTCTGCCTCTGACTTTCAATTTTGCTCCAGAATTAATTGTCTGCTCCGTACAGTATGACTGATGTGGAAGGATACAAGTGCCATAGGCACCTGGCTCTGGCCTTGGTGCACTGACTGGTGTAGAAGGATATATTGTGTGGTCAGTCTCAGGAGCCAACAAGCATCGTTCACAACCATTAATATTTCTTTTTTTTAAAAAACATAGATTGTTATTTGCATCACATGATTTCTAATATTAATATTTGTTCTCAATATTTGGTTAAGTTATAGAATAATATATGATGCTACTTTCATTAATAGTGTCAAAATCTATTTCTCCTCTGGCCACATTTTGGATACTAATCAACATCCTATCATTTCTTTCTGTGATACACTCTGAAGAAGAATTGCTGACACAATGGAATAATCATAAAGTCCCTAAAGCAGACCAAACTGTCGCGTTAAAATAAATAAAACGGTGCTGCAGGATTATTCAAAATATGTCATCCGTAATCATTGCATTATTACAAACTTTCTATTCCATTTTTTTTCTGAAACATATGACTTGCGTAGTATGGTTGAAAACGCGTAAGTGAATCTGACACCAGCGACTGCAGTTGCTTTTCCATGTTAAAATCAAGTTTGTATTTGTAATATCTGCACCCATGACATCTAGCTGTAAGGATAAGTCTGTTTGAAAGGGCAAAGTAACTGGTACAACATCCTTCAAAGCTAACATCAAGTATTCAAATTTTACTAAAGCAAAGTGCAAACAATTAAATTAATCAATCTTGGAGGCAATGTACCTAAACAGATGTTCAATAAAGCCAGCCTGTTTACAGGGAAAGGAGTCCACTTTTAGCTGTCCTTCTGTCGTGACATCCCTCAGCCTGTCCTTCTTTAAGCCTCATGGGCCACCGTCATCCAGTTCTGCTGTGTTGTTCCTTTATTATAAATAACAACAGGCCACCTGGACTACCTGTGGTACCTGGGAACAGAGGCTTAATGATCCTTCAGGCTACATCCTCAGCTCTCTCCTGGTCCCAGATAATGGGACTGATGGGAATGGCAGAGGAGTGACGGATGGCAGTGACGGATGACTCCAGACTAACATGTGCTGACAACCAGTGAATATGGGGCAGTGTTGCAGAAAGGTCAAGATGAAAGTGTTTGCTTGACTTTCAAACTTTCACAGTGTAAAATACGATAGCTTTAATCATTATAACAAGAGATGCGCAAACAAATTAAAGTACCTTTGGCTGGGAAGAAAGAATAAAAGGAACTGCACGTAAAGTGAATGGTCTGCACACTCAGTCTGCCACCTTGAGCAGGATGGAGGAAAGAATGAATAATGGACTTTCTTCAGACAGGTGATTCTCCTTCAGGAAAAACTGGAAGTCCTGTGGGGTAGGGGCTGTATTCACACCTGAGACAGTTGTACGTCTTCATGCACTCATGTTTGCCCGCTTGCAAGATGATCTTGCCTATGTTCTGTACGCTATTTAATCTGAAACAAATGATTGCGCAAAAATGCATTATCACCTTGGTGAGGGATCAGGAGTATAAAAAAAGAAGAAAGGGTCTGTAGGCAAATTCATCTTCTGCAGCTACAATCAATCTTTCACCCAAAGAAATACACAATAACTAGGCAGAAAAAGGGCAAGATTTATGGCCGTGTAGCATCAACACTGACCAACGTACACCTAAACCCACTCAGCCTCTCTCCCTACCGGGATAGCTCCTTTCTAAAGCTGCAATAACAAACTCTTTCTCTTTACTTTAATCCCAACTGTAGCTTAATTTAATGAGTGAAAAATCTCACAATTTAAATTGGAAAGAGGAAAAATAATGCAATAGAAAAATGTCTTAAAGGGATACCACCCTCATGAAAAGTGCTTGGCAAATCCTTTTTCAAGGCAGCACAGCTGACATAAGCTTTGTTGAAATTTGTCATTTTGTGATGGGAATGATGACCAGCTTTACTTTTTTACCTGTCCACCACCAAAAAAATAAAGGTTGGTCAAAATCTTTTAATAAAAACCATGCCCCTGTGGTACATAACTTTGCAATTATACCCTAAAGCTGTAACATCATACTGAGTGATATTAATAACGAATACTTTTTATATAAAATTGCAACCAGTGTATTAGCCTATTTAAAATGAATGGGTTGTTATTCGTGTATCAACACGTTCCATACTCCTGTTACCAATATCACGACTTGACAAACTGTCTCCCAAGTTTTCTGGAAAGTTCTTGGCAGTTTTTTTACCTTCTTCCAAAATTGATTTCACACAGCTGCACTGTCCTCATGGCCAAAACTATCAGTTATTTCACAGAATAATAACCATAATCCATCATTCTAAAATGTAATCAAACAGGAGTAATCCTATAAATTGGTAAAGGAACCAGTAAGTAAAAGGGCTGCTACATGTCAATCTGGCCTGTAAATCTGTTAGAGAAATGTCAGCAAAATAAGGTGGTTCTTATAACAGGTGCCCATTTGCCAGTTTTACACTTCAGCAGAAAGTTGACAATCTACCCCAGTATTGCAAAAATCCGCAGATTGGAAATTTTAAGTTAACTCTTGCCAGATTTTCCAGTTGAATACCATTTAAAACATATTATTAGTGATTTTCTCATAGCAGAATGTAAACTTATTTAAATTGAAATGCTCCAGACGTGATATTGAGGTCCTGTCTTTTATCTAAGGAGCATGTAAAGATCCTATTTGGAAAATTTCCAAGTTCTCATAATGCCCTGACCAATGGTTATCCCTCAACCAACACCTAAAACAAATTAGCTGGTCATTATCTCATTGTTGCTTGTGGGACTTTGCAGTGTGAAAATTCGCTGCTGGTTTTTCCTACATTACAACATTGATTGCATTTCAAAATGAGAATCACTCTTGGACATCCTGAGGTCATGAAAGGTACTATGTCAATGCAGGTACGTTTTTCTTTCTAAACGGGTAATGATTTCAGTAGTTAATAATAATTAGTATAATTATATATAAATAGTATAAAGCAAGAAATGTTATATAAACACATTGAACAGAAGTGGAATTTTATGGCCCCATCATGGCAAGGTGGGGCTATAAATTACAGCAAGCCATTCAAAGGACTTCTGCAGGATTGTAATATCCCACTGGCGTAAAATTCTGCCCAATATATTGGAAGTATTGCACAGAGTGGTTTTGAGTTAAAAGCGCTAACAGGGGTATTACGAAGACATGTTTAGCAACCTTTTCTTATATGTTAATAGATGTGATGTAATGATGCAAATTGCACTGGAATATTTGGTTATACCTTTAACATTTGAAACCAGACACAGACTGTGACCAGGAGTTGAATTTGTAGGCGTTAATGAGGGCTTGCACGGAGGCAGGCTGACGCGGAATTCTACACCGTTGGCCAGCGCGCGGGTTCCCTGGCTCCATCCCACACCCAGACCATTTCCCCAGAGGTGGGATGACGCACTCTTGAGCGGAGGGTAGCCAATTGATCTTGCTAAGACTCTACTAAGACCTATTACCAGGAGCTGACTGGAATTTTCCAATTGGCCTCCAGGTCCCCAGAGTTGTCAAGGAAGAGTTTGGCTTTCTGGAGATGGCATCTCAGTGGCAGAATGGGGGCGGGGGCAGAGCTCCAGGCAGGCCTAGAGATTATCCTTGCCTGTAACTACAGGCGACCCTGTGGAGGGGCTCCCCCATCCCGCCACAGTAGTGACCTGGCTGCTCAGTCCAGTTTTTATTTTAAATTTAAAACAGTTGGAGAGAGGACACCTGCAGCTTGGGGCACTCCTTCACTCACCTTGAAAGGCCAGCTTCAGTTCCCTCTGAGGTGGAGGGCCCCCTATCTGCCTTCCAGCTTTGTAAGCCCATCCACCATCCCTAACTGGACAGCGAGCCTGCCCACTGACCACTAACTGTCTAACTTGAGGAAAATCACAGCTGAGTGACTGTTTCTCACACAATGTGGGTTTCTAACTCCCATTTGAGCCTGACAGTGGGGACCTGAAGCCTTTGGTGAAAATCCTGCCCCAGCTTTTTCTGCAGTTTTTCATGTGTACTGGGAGGGGAAGAAAACTTCACCATCTATGCATTGGATTGCAGATGGGTGACCTGCGCATAACTTAAACGCCCCATTGCTTGGTTCACTTTGTAAAATTTTGACAACAGTTGCCTGAATTCAGAGTGGCTTTGGAAGCTTTAGCAATCAGCTAAAAGTTTATAACCAGGCCTTTCATACTCTCCTATTAAGGGGCATGTGCATGAGCTAAAAGAAGAAATGAAACAAGGAACTTACTTAAATGTCAGAGGGGGCTTTTCAGGCCATCAGAAATGTTACTGCCTACTAATAGCAAACATAAAATAGCAACTTTTCACTTCAACAGAGCTGAATTTTCTACTTATCACCTCATGAATGGGAAAAAAATCAAGGCCCATAACAACCAGAGTGCCATCATAGCCCCAAAAAGTGTTAGTGAATGTTTCTACATCCTGTTCTACTGGTTTAGCCACATGCTTCATTTCTTGGTGAGTTACGAGCTTGGGCCGTGCAGAATGGGCAAAGTGAAACGGCGAGCGAGCCAACAGCGGTGAAAGGAAATCAGCGGGTCACTGTAAGCTGAATATCTCCTGCTCCCTGATCCAGGGATTATTGACAGGAGATTGTTTCCGTGGCACAAATTGTGCACTTTTGTCTTTGTTTCCTGGTAATGGCTTCCTTGTTGTCACTGTACATAGGAGTCAAATTTACACTCAAAGGTAATGGGCCAGCTTGTTTACAGACGCAATCATATAGATATCATGGGGTATTTGCTTACCACCAGGGATTGAAGGGCTTCAGAAGTCTGCAGTGGCATCACATAGTGATCAGCCTCCAAAATGATGACAAATTTTAATTTTGAAGGGGTAGGGAGTAAATCAATCATCCCACAACTCATTATACTTCTTCAGGGCCTTTAAATTTTAAATCCCCTTTCTCATATAATGGTAACATTATAGAGCAGGAATATATATTGTCCCTACAGTCCAGTGCTGCTTTGGTACAAATAATGAACTACATCAAATGTCAAATTCCCATTATTTATATCCATTTTAATATACTTATCCAAATTTGGATGGATGTAGTGGATGTTCAGCACTACTGTTTGCTACTTTTTAATCTTATGAGGATTGGTAGTTAAGTTTATATCCACTGTAAACTTACTGGGCAGAATTTTTCCCTAGTCAGGCAGGCAAACGGCCGACCAGAACTGGAGTAACATAGCGCGCGATGACATTGGGGGAGCGTCCCAATGTCATCGCCCACTCACGCGATATTCTGGTCAGTGAGCGCACGCAGGAGTCGGCAGAGCGCTCGCCGACAATCAAGAGGGCTGCTAAGCGCATTAATTAGCTAATTTAATTGAATTTTTCCCTGCCTGTCCAACCTTATGGTTGGCGGGCGGGTGAGCAAATAGGCCAAGCGGCCTTTGCGTTTTTTGCGAAACCTCATCCACGGGCGGGATGTAGCTTAGACCAGTGATTAAAAAAAGAATTAAAACTTTTCAAACTCATTTTTAACCTGTCCCTGCTCATGTGACAGAGTCACATGAAGGGACATGTTTTCCTTATTTTTCATGTTAGAAATCTTCAGTTCCCTGAGGCAGCTCTGTGTCTTCAGGGAGCTTTCACTGTGCACAGCCGCACGCATGCGCTGACTTCCGCACTCCCACTCCTCCCTCCCCCCGCCCACCCAGGCAGCTCTGAGCGTTTCAGCGTGCCATTCACGTCGGCTGGCCATTGATTGGCCAGCCAGCGTGAAATCACGGTCGGCGCCCGATTGCAAGAGGTGGTCGGTTTTGTGGCCACTCCCAGGCCTGCCCGCCGCGCCCGCCCCACAAGGTAAAAATC
Source organism: Cetorhinus maximus (assembly GCF_964194155.1). Taxonomy (NCBI): domain Eukaryota; kingdom Metazoa; phylum Chordata; class Chondrichthyes; order Lamniformes; family Cetorhinidae; genus Cetorhinus; species Cetorhinus maximus. The sequence continues at coordinate 120,665,635 of NC_135884.1, forward strand.
CTGCCCACCATGTTTCATTGTTTCTGTTCGCATACCCAATTACTCATAATAGAATTAGTTTTTGCTGTTTTTAACCATGGCCTTGTGAAGTCCTTATTGTGGTCTTTTACCAAGTTGAAGAAGATCACAGGAATAATCCAGAAAAGAGTAGTGGGTTCTGTGTTTACTCTCAGCTCACTGCAAATTGCCCAGATACTTAGCCAGTAAAGGCACATTATAAGTTATAGGGAACAAATACTCACCTATTGGGGTGATCTGAAAGACCGAAAACAAAAGGAAGAACTTATAGTAATGACTCAAAGATTATAACAGCTCCTCCTCATCCCAGTCAAAGGTGATGTCCAAAAAAGGAGACCCCATGCAAGAAGGAAAGAAAGCTAATACAAAAGTCTCTGACTTAAAAAAAAGCTGCTTAATTTAGTGACTATTGGAATATGTGTGGAACCCATTATAGTCATGCTAAGTGAATAAAAAACTGCAGAGATTTCCTACTTGAACAACTGCTATAAAGTTGAGCCTTGCAATGATGTCAAACTAAATCTGTTTTCAATTGGTAATAATGGCAATCAAATATCCATAAGACAACTGCCTTAGAAATACTGCCTGTTTAAAGATCATGTCAAGGCACTTTCTGACGGGAGAGGGTTAAAAGAAAAGTTTCCATTGTTCGTGCACTTAGAAAAAATATATTAAAAAATATAATTTCCGTGATCATTGCTCTTGGAGTGCTGGAGGTTTTAGAATTACAGCAATGATATTTCTCTCCAATAACACAGTTCAATTAAATCAAAATAAATAATTTGGAACTGTATATTTGATTTAAAAAGCAGACCATTATTCATCAATATCCCTTCATTCTAGCTGTTCTGTTATCTCTAAGGGTAATATTCAACATCTGAATCTTTCCCTTTAATTATGATCTAAAACAAAAAAAACGTAGAGAGAGAAAAACAGAAATAATAATTCACAATATAAATTAATAATCTTTTTCTGTTCAAAATTCCAGTGCATTAAGTTTCACAAAATTGCACATTCTGTTTCTGCTTTTTTAATTAAGATGTTTATTAAAAAAACATTCTCTACCACACAACAGGCAAGCATTCAGAAGAGAATGATAATGCTGCACAGACACTTTAACACCATAGTCTGGGGAAAAGATGGCGAGAGGTTGATGTAGTGATTAGGGACATTGCTTTTCTAAAAAAAGCTTTTCAAATTATAAGCACACTGCCTAAAGTGTAAACATCACTTCATGCAATATTAATGTTAATAAAATCTTAATAGTCATTTTCATTTTACAAAGCCTTTGACGATTAAACTTTTGAATGATAGAAAATAAAAAAAGTCAGACTGTACAGTTACGGTGCAACCCCAGATACACTTTTGATCCAGTCATTCGGGTTGTGTTGTACAAAGGTGATTGTATTGTCTCAGTAATAAAGCACATCCTGAAATTGGTTTTTGTTTTCAATTTAATAGCTCGCAAAAAACCCCAAAAAGTGATCTGACTTATGCTGGGTCTTGTTTAACAAAACACAAACATTCTAGTGTGCAAGATTTACACTTCAACAGGAAGTGGTTTGATTTTTATGATGATTTAAGATATCCAAATATTTGATTAATCATCTCAGTAGAATATTCAATTACAAAAATCAGTGGACAAAGTCCAGAGCATTATATTGTATTGTCATATCTTTCTATTGCTTTCTATATAATCTTTGTTTGAAAACAATCTATCCACAGTACAATATATCTTCTGCATGCAGAGGCTATGATGCATAACCAATTATTCTGATTAAAGTTGCTCTGTTAACTCTAACTGCACTCACTATGCTATTTATCAGTTATTGTATTGCATTATCCTTTCAAATAATTATCACAGATGGTTTTCATTTCCAATATTATTTTAAAAAAGCATGATAAAATACAAGGAATTCACACTTCAATCAGGTCACATGTTCCAGCCTTCCACAAGCACATGGTAAAGTATAACAGACATCACAGTGTCAATTGGTGATGGATATTTGAAGTAACCTGTAAATGCTTTAAGCACACAAAGTCATTTAGGAGTTTGGCTCAAAGTGTGGGTATGGCCATTGTATACTGTGCTGAGATGAAAGGTAAGTAGTCTCCCACATTCATTTCTATCATGTGTCACATCTGCGTATTGCACTGTTAGTATTTGCAATGTCTTAATGTTTTTACAAGCTCCATCACATAAACTTGGATGAGTCAATATGTGTCCAACTGGGAGGAAATGAGCATGGATCGTGTGCATTTTAGTTAATCACAGTACCTGGCACAATTAGAAGAAAACTTGAATTATACTGGGTTTTGAGCTTGCTGCAGATAGAACAAGGATACAAAATGTGACCCTCAGGTGGAATAATAATGAAGGATGTCCCTTCACTATCTCTACAAGTGCATAAATTGTAAATTACTTATAGAAGAAATATAGCAAATGAATCATACAAACTTAGTGCATGTGGTAAAGCAGAGCAGATGCATAGTAAAAATTCCATTTCATGAAAGCCAAACATTAAGGTATATTTGTTTAATAGGGGTGACAACGGAAAGATGTATAGAGCATGCAAGATATCCAGATCAAGGTGTTCTGGGGAGAAAAATCTGAGAATCTGACCACTTCTTTGTCTTCTCAGCAGATTTTTCTATTTGTAGCTATAAATAAGAGGTGGCAAGGAACAAGGAGCAAACTAATGTAAATGCACAAAAAAGGAAAATTTTAAGCATGTAAAGCAGATTGAAACTAGACTGATTGTAATCTGAATAAAAATGATCAAGTTAAAGTCAGAAGGCAGTTTTAAAAAACTAAGCATATTAGGAATCTGCACATCTTTAAGATATGCAAATAGAATGCAAGTTACAGGCATAAGGGTAATTAATTGCAAATCTAAAGAATAATGTTTTTGTCAAGCCTGTCTTGGTGTTGTGTAACAGTTTGAAGACTAATGTGCTTTTATATTGTGGATTTGTTAACTGCCTGCCTAAAGATCAGAGATGTTTAGCATATTGAAACACTTGTTTCCCTTAATGCACCATCACAGCATACACAAAGTATATCAAGCCCTAGTTCTAGTAAGATATAAAAAGCCGCAAGTGGAGTGCCTGGGTTTTCATTTCTTTCTACCCATGTGTTTCCTGATTTTATTGTTGTAGATAGAATTCAATTTTACAATGAACTGATCCAACACCACAACGCTATAACCTAAGATTTTCATCCCCATTGCTTTCCACTTAGCAGTCCTCTTACTAATGATAATAGGGGACCGTCTTCCTCATCACTATTACTGTTTCTGCTCCACAATTAACGATTAGGAAGTATATCTTAATATGAGAAACAATGGTTTCTTTCTCTCCCCATAGCAGGTTGCTCTGAAACGTGACAAAGCTCGCTCCACAACAGCAAGAAACCATCCTATAACTGGAACCGATTGCTGTCGGCCTGGCTGACCTGTATTACCAAACCCCTTATGCAACCTAAATATAAGTTGGCAAACATGTGAACTGAAGGTTCAAAAATGGTTAAGCTCTTGAAAACATGTTGCCATTTTTAACATTTTAAAACTGACAATCTACGCTCAGTATCATTAACTAACTTAGATTGGAAATATAGGGACAGGAATATGCTATTCAGCCCTTCAAGTCTGCTCCACCATTTAATTAGATCATGGTTAGTTTATACCTCAATTCCATTTACCTACCTCTGAACCATATCCTTTGAAGAAGGCTCTGAAGAAGGGTCATACAGACTCAAAACATCAACTCCGTTTCTCTCTCCACAGATGCTGTCAGACCTGCTGAGATTTTACAGCATTTTCTGTTTTTGTTTCAGATTTCCAGCATCCTCAGTATTTTGCTTTTATCCTTTTATACACTTACCTAATAAAAATCTGTCTAACTCAGAGTGAACATTTAAGTTGGCCAAGTATCTACAGTCTTTAGGGAAACGAATTCCAGATTTCCCTTACCCTTTCAGTGAAAAATCACTTCCTGATTTCACTCCAGAATAGCCTGGTTGTAATTTTAAGATTGTGTCTCCTTGTTTTGGATTAAATAGTTTCTCTGTATCTATCCTATTGAATCCTTTTGTTTAATTACATACAATTAGATCATCTCTCAACCTTCTAACCTCAAGGGAATGCAGCCTGATTTTATGCAACCTGCACTCACAGTTTAACCCTTTAAGCTCCCATATCATTTTGGTAAATCTGCACAGTACCCCCTCTTTATCTAATATATCCTTCCAGGTGGGTGGTGCCCAGAATTGAATGCAATACTCCAGGTGGAGTCTGAACAAGGATTCATTTTCTTTAGATCCACAAGTGCTTAGACTGACAAAAAATAACCAGCACTCTGATTATACAAAGCAAGCACTGTTCATTGCAAAGACAATAGTTCAGCAATGGTCAGCACACCAGCACCATCATAATTCTAAACTTTGCTTTCTTAGTCTGTGTGTACTTCACTATAGCAGCAGTTTACAATCAGAAGTTGGCAGCTAACACTCAACATCACTGGAACAATGGCTTCCTGATGTCACTGCAAAGCATGATAGCCACATTAACCCACCTCAGAGAGTGGTTTTAATTCAAAAGCAGTAAACAATTCCATATTGCGGTTTAGTTTCTTTGTCTTAAAAAAAAACTTTTGGAGTGCCAGGCCATAAAACTGTATCCCATAAGCCAAATACATTAGAAGGAATTCTGTTGTATGAAAAATAAACCACTCATAATTTTAAGCAACACAACTTCACTTAAGCCTGTTGTGCTCATCACTCCTACATTCTACATCACTCAATGTTTGTTGTGGGCTTTATTCTGTAAGTCATCATTCTTCCATTCTCTGTATAATTATTTATTACGTTTCCTGTCTAAGTAGTTATTTCCTTTTTAATCTTTAGTAGCATCCACTCCTGGCTGCTTTACTAGTGACACTTTAGTCTTACTGGAAAGCAGTGCAGCTTTTCATTACTGTTACTGTGCTGCTGGTAGCTGGAGAACAACACTGTGGCTCTGGGTTACACTTCATTGGCTTATCTACTATGACAAGGAGAGATGACATGTTTCAATCCCAGCCACAGGATGAAAGAGGAGGTTCCCAACAAAACACCTCCACTGCCTAGGAAACCATTTGGTTTGTAATGTCTAACTAGCAAACAGCAGGAAGGGCAGACAAATAGATTTTCTTCTATATTTATAACCAGCATCAGTCTTCCTTTCAGACTCCCAGTGCAGGTAGCTGTTTTATATGAAATGAACAATCTTTATAGACGTACAAAAGCCATAACAAGGCTGATTTCCAGCAATGTTGAGGTATATAACTCTTTACGAACTGTCAGGCATCTTGCTCCACAAATCACACCTAACTTATGATGTTTGCAGTGTAATTTTTATTCCTGTTTGACTACCCAACTACCCAGTGGTAATAGGATGTTAGCAAAGGGCAGCAGCAATGTTTATACATTCCATGACTGATTGGCAAACTCAACACATTTCATTTATATCTTGTGATTTCAAACCTGTTAAGTTTGGAAAAATGAAACAAAACCGCAAGAAGAAATACTCCCAGACAGCAGTGTGGCATACTCATAGCTCTAAGTCCAGCCCACATCTGCTTGAATTGTCTCTGAACATTAAGATATCTAAATGAAAATCAATACAATATGTGCCAGCATTTACAAGTGAAAACAAGTATCAAGAGACCTGGACTAATCAGGCTTTCAGCTCATACAGGCACTGCAGGCTGTACCCCAGAGGTGTCCTAATTGGCCCAGGCTGATCGTACAAGAGTTAAATTTATAACCAGATAAGACATCTTGTTTTTCTTTCCAAGCCATCATTTTAAAGTGTTCATCTTTACCTGTGTGCTACCAGATGATCTTGTTTATCGGTCACATAAGAACTGCTTTTCACCTGTCAATAAAAGGTGGAAGAAAGAGTAATTTACTCCCTTAACGAACAAATGGCCTGGTAAATATGAGCTGCCAATTGAACAGGTTAAGCGAAAACCAAAGTGTGCTCTCTCCTGCATATTCAAATATCTTGGAAAATGGCCATCAGTTAAATATATTTTTTAAGCCTGTTAAGAGAGAACATTTTGCAAGGATTCTTAATGTGACCTGTTCCATTTCCTTTTTAAAAATATTTTCACATTGCGAATTCAGTCAGGCAGAGGACACGACTAGTGCTTTCCCAATAAATCAGAGTGTTCCCGTGTGGCAGAAGCAACAGGGGAATAGTGTAAGAGCACTGCTGCATGTTGACCTAAGCAAGAGCTTATCGAGAAATGATGTCCCCTTAAACAGACTCCTGTTGAGATGCACTGTATTTTGCACTGACAAATTATTAGTGCCCTGACTGCAATGCTTCCAACAAAATAGGCTGATTTAGCAATGCACAAACTGCCCATTATCTTACTGCATAAAGAGGCCATTTATAGGAAAGCCTCAGGACACCGACCCATAAGAAATAGCAGGCCTGAAAAATGACCCCCATCTGGTGCCACCAACACTGCTAACTACCCTTGGGAAAATGTCTCATTCAAGCCTATACAGTCCTATTAAATTTAATCATACAAATTCACATTTCTTTTTACATGACTTTTTATATTTCAATATTATGTACTCCTATTACCTTTGTTTTCCACTGCATTATTTTCTACCAAATGTGTATGTGAATATGTGAAACCATTAATGATATCTGTCTTTATTGTTATGAAAATGATCAATACACTTCCCTTTCCCTCCTGGCAGATAAAACCAAATACCTCGCTGATATTAATGTGTCAGACTGTGTCAGACAGAAATTCTTCATAAAACCTATTGCAACACATCTAACAGTGGCTCCTGCTTCATATATTATTTTTAAAGCTGGATAAAGATTTTTAAAGGCATAGACCACAATTCTTTGCTAATGATAGCTCGGTAGAAGCCTCTTATTCAGGGCAGAAATGAGGATTTCTGTACCATCTCCTGTAGGTTTCCTAGCCGAGCAGCTGTAAAAAGCAAAGAAACAAGCAATGGCCCTGACAGCTGAAGCTAGGCAGGGATTTAGACACTTTCCTTTTTATTTTCTATTCCCCATGTTGGTGATTAGAAACTTCTGTATGTTTATGTGGATGGCCCAAGAGCCTTTGGGTTTTTTCTTTACAAGATTTCAACATGTATTTTATGTGAGCTTAGCCTAAATAGCCAGCATTCCCCAACTGGAGGTGGAATGAAAGAGGGGGAAGTAGGAGAAACAGCTACACTTTACAAGTGTCAGATGAAAACACAAACCCAGAGGACACCCTCTGTAATCCCACCAATGATGCACCAGCCCATGATGGCTACCAGCCGACAAATACCCGCAGACCTCAATCCATTTTATCGTATTCAAGCTGCAGTGTTATATTTCCTGCCTCCCCTTAGCACCACACATACAGTGTACTCGAAAACAAAAATCTATAATATTGATCTGGCAATGTCACCACAATTATTCTTTTGAAACAGCCATTGAAAACAAATTACATCTGCACTGCCTTTTCATCCGATTGTTCTGGGTGAGCAATACTCACTGTAGCCTCCAGCATTTTCAACATTAAAGCTGTGTCACTAAATACGACAACGATAGGGCCAGTTAAAAAGTTCTAAGAAGTAGACTAGGTCATGGAAATCCTAAATAAGTGGCTTATATTTTCACCCTTGTTACTTAACAGAACAAAAGCCAATTAGTGATTTTGCTGCAGTTTTCAGATCATGATTTTCTTGCCCAAATAAATATTAAACCTTCAGAGGCTCAACATTATAGTTACCTTACCACAATATCACTGAAATATTTTCATTCCATGTTTTGCGAGCTTTAAATACAATGCAGCAAGGTGCTGTTTCTTATCAAGTGCAAATTAAATTCAGCAACGTGTTCATGGATTTCTGCAAAACATTACGTTGAAATCACCCTGATAAAACAATTTTATTTTACTAAAGTGGACCAGTTCCTTTTTCTAAGCATTCTGAAGGAATAGAAGTATTATTCCTCTGTGTGTGCTCACATAAATGGTCTCACCTGGTGGGAAAGCTTATATCATACTTAAATTTCCTTTCCTTTCCCTACGGTTGGTCAAGACCGCATTCTTTGTGAAGCCTTGACCACACAAGTCACTGCAGTGCTTCCCACAGCAGGGAAACGACAACTTTGGAGTATTAAGAAAACCAATAGCCTTGTTGACATGAACATGGGAGCCTAACCCCTAAAGCCTCCTGATATGAAGCATTGATTTTTCTGTCTGGGTACAGTACTAAAGCCATTCATTCTCTATGGTCAGGACTCATAAGGCCAGGAATAAAAAATCTGTTCTCTTCTACTTTTACCTCCAGGCAAAGTTGAGGAATAAATTCTATATTTCCAGACATGATTCGTGGAGACCACATTTACAATGAGCTTGTTGCATGAAAACAATTTGTTCCACAACCACTAAACCTGTGGCCACTTATCCCTGCATGCACTACCCTTCAGGAAAATTATGCTCTCGCTTGATAATTAAGCCAGGTTCACAAAATAAATGAAGTCATTGTTTCCATACACATTTATTTCTTTTAAAATGGCCCTTTTATAACATACCATCTCAGGTCATTCCTTATATCTATCCATTTTAATGCATTGACAAAGATTATTTCTATAACAAATTTCCTTAGCTGCAGGGTAGATTAGTCAGAATGAGGGTCAGGTTGAAGTTATAACATTTTTTCCATAGATGAGGCAGGCATCATAACACAGAAATACAGCCTTCCCTTGGCATGCACATTTCTGCATATAAAAACTGGAAAGGTTTGATTGTGTTATTAAAATCTGATATGATTGCATCACTTTGTATGATAAGGTGCTTAATAGAAACATTTTGAGTCAAAACTGAAAACAATTAGAGAGCTCTGTTCAGAAAACAGCATTTTAATTTCAACCACATTTGAAGTTTTTGCCTAAAAATAGAAACAGTAGCATCTCAGCTGATTCAAACTTTAGTCTGGTTAACTATGCAATCTTCTGTTAGTTTAAGAGATTCACTGTATGAGGCCTTTACTGCACTGTTCACATACCCAACCCTAATGTTGAAGTGAAGATATGGTCATTACAATAATAGACTCAGTAACAATAAGGTGATAAAGTCAAATGATCACAGGCCTCTCTGGATAATTATATAACCTTATTAATACAAGTGAAATGATCAGCAGAACTGTCAAAATTGGAAAAATCCTTGTTAAGAGGTTTTCAGTTGTGACATATACCGGAGGTGTACCCTTGAGTCAAAAATATAAATGTACTTCAATGCAGGAAGCAGTGTCACATGGACCACAGTGCATGGCCAAAGGAAATAAATATATTCTTCTTTCTATATCCTTTTTCCCATGCCCTTCTGTTCCCTTTACTCCAGTTTCATAGTCTACTTGGCAGTGAGATGTGTTTCCTTTCTCCTGTAGCAGAGTCAGTTCACCATCCAGAATAGTTGTAAAAGTACTCAATTAAAACTATATTACTATTCCAACAACTTTAAAAAAAGAGAATACAACAAATTACCATGAGGACCCTGAGGTGTGGGAGGCTGCAAATCTCAGGGATGAGATTCCAAACTCCTATCAGAGATTCTCGCCAATTGTGAGAGCAGTTGGCCCTAATTTTCAGGTTTTGATCGGATCCTGAAACTGAATTAAGGTTTATCAAATATGGCAGGCCTGGATTGTCTGAAGTGGGCCTATCTTCTACATAAATGGCCTGGCTCTAACCACACAATCCAATATTGTCAATTTCATCACCTTTGCATACAGGAAAAAGGCATTTAACCAATCAAAGTATGAAAACCACAATAAAAATTAAGAAAATTATTGGCTGTTGTACTAGTCAATATTTCCATAGATTAAACATAATTAAGTGCAGTTCAATGCAGAAAAGTGAAAATTCTGGTGCTGGACCTTTACTACAGAGGCTTGAGCTGGGAAATTAACTTGAGTCAGGAACCCTATAGTAACAATGGCATTTGTGAAACTACTTAGGCAATAAGTATCCATTCATAATTTTTTGAAAATTACAACCCTTTAAAAATGTCAATCAAACAGTCCATTAAAGTAGCAATAACATAAGTTTTAAGCACTTGACATCTCTTAACCTTGTGCAAATAAACATTGAGACATTGACTAAAGAGATCACGGAAAAAATAACTTATTATAACCTCAGAGATGTAATTCAAGCAAAATTATTACTTCTCTGTACCTGTGTAAATAAACTCACTCACATAACCCTTTTATAAGAGTTTGGGCTGCATTTGCAGCTTATCTTCCTGGTCTTTAGCATCAACACTCTTGCAGCAGTATTGCAAGTAACAGAGGAGCAGCTTTCTTGTCAACAACAGTAACTTCCTGCTGCTTTTCTACACTTTCCATTGTGTTTTCGGCCACTTTTCAGCTCAGTGCCAATCTTGGCTTATTTTTATGTATGCATCCATCGTTGTGAGATACTAGCTGTTCCTAAAACAAGTGCCTTCTTCTCTAACTTGCTCTCGGCAAGCTGGAGGATGAGAAGGAATTTTGTCAATGTGAGAAAAATCAGGTGTGCTTGCATGACCAGGTTTAACAGATTGTGTCTACCCAAACAGGCTCAGCTGACAATACCAACATTGCCTTGAATGAGTCAGAGGAGTTCTGTTGCCTCTGATTTCACTTCACTTCCAAAGTCCTCCACCACTGAGGTGGCCTTGGCCATGATGACTTACTTGAACTTTCATGCCACTGGCTCAGAAAACATATACCAGATCAATCAACCTGCAGTGAACCACCACTTGCATTAGATCACTGATGGATCACCAGGGTCAACATATGTTTCACAGCAGGAGACGATTTTTCATCTTTTCATGAACTGCTGATGCTCCTAACTCCTACAGCCAAGAGACTTATTAATACAAAAATCCTACAGTCAGGAGATGCAATCAAAGAACCATTGTGTCTCAGTATTTTTAGGTCTTTCTCTACTTTTTTCCACCATTATTTTATAATTTATAAATATCAGCTTATTCTCAAAGATTTTGTACATTTTAAAATGGTTCTCTTAGCCTCTTACAGCCCTAGCTCCCATGGCTTTACTGCACCACTAAATTAATGCTCCAGGAACATTTTGTTTAATTAAAAGTGTGTTTGTAAAATGGGTCCCTGAGCTTTAGCTGTGCTGCCCCAGAATGCATTGTTGACTTGTTGGTTAATGGCTCCCATATCTTTTCTGTCCTGCGAAGATAAAGCTCCTTGAGCATTTTGTTCTTTGAAAATGCATTTTAAAATGGATCTCTGAGCCTTCTGTCCCACTGGCACTCTTTGGTTTGCAGCCCTGCCCTGCCAAGTTAATGGCTCTCTGTAATCCTTTTGTCATTAAAAGCCATGTTGTTAAGCACAATCAAATGAGATACTTTAAAGCAACTCTGACTCCTCGGGGTCCATTTTCAATGCCTTTGCCTGGTATTAATAGGGGCATTCAGGCAGTGAGAATGATGATGAAGTACTTCCCACCCTGATTGCGCCTTGCCCACCATTTTGATTGCTGGAGGGAATGGCACTGACCAGCAATCCGCCTGTATCAAGCAGCAAAACAATTTAGGTTTTCAAATAGGATGTTCTATCTTGCAGATAGGATCCCACTACAGGTTTCACAGGAAAAGCCGGGGCAGCTGCTCAGTGCAGAACCTGCTCAGGAAAATGGGCAGCAGAGGATGTAAATCATGGAGAGTTAAAGATATATTTTGAAGTTTGTTGTTTGCTGGATCACTGAGAAGATGTGTAAGGAAGCACTGATTGTTGCAGAGCTGTAAATTTAAAACAGTTTGTTTTTCTTCTGTGCAACTTCTATCTGGGTGGTGGAAATGGAAGAGGAACATGAGCAGCAGGTCAGAGAGGAGCACGATGCTCAGGAGCAAGCTGTAAGAATGACAAGTATAGGGGGGAGGGTTCAATGAAGATGCCGATATCCATGCGAAAGGGACACAGATATCACATAGCACCTCCCCATTTCACAAAGGAAAAATGTGTTAGGAGGCTCTGGTTTAGCAAAGTTGGCATAAGCCAGTGTCGCTTGCTTCAGCCAGACTTGAAGCCACGCCAAGAACTGGCTTGAGGATATCAAGCTCATGGCAACTCTAAATTTACTTGCTACTGTGTTGTTTCAGGCTGCAGCAGGTACCATAACACACATTAGACAGTCGGTGGTGCACACCTGTGTCAAGCAGGTTACAGATGTCATCTTCAGAAGGGCAAGCCATTTCATCAACTTTTCCATATGGACAGCAGGAGCTGGCAGGAGTAAGCTGCTTGGCTTCACAACTATTGTAGGCTTAACCCAAGTACACACATATCACCCCATGAGCCTGTAGCCTTCCATTCAATACATATGCAGGCAGTTACAGACCATAATCTAAAAATTATACATAGGCGTCCACATGTTCTGGGGAGGTAATATGCTGCCATACTGCAATAATCCACAGTGCCTGCACTTTTCCTGCATGTGCATGGATGCCTTCTTGGTAACAAGTGCTTCAGTCTATCTACCTGGCTCATGACACCACTCAGAACATCCATAGTCTTAGGCTGAACCTTGCCACAACACGAGCCATGGAATTACCCAAGCCAATGTTGAGCAGGTCTTTGGAGTTCTGAAGTCATGTTTCCTTATTCTTGTCCAGGAAGATTGCCATAATATAAGGGCCAAGAGAGTTGCATATGTTGGTGGCAGGTTGTGTCCTGCACAATTTCACCATCAATCGTGGACAGATCCTGGATAAGGAGTAGTGCGTAGCCTTCCAGGGCCTTGATGAAGTGGAACTGGGGGAAGAAGGGAAATTTGCAAACCAGCAGTACTGTATACCTCAAACAGTCTGAGAACAAATGATCAACCAGCAGACTGTCCTGCAACCCATCAACACCATTCTCCCTTTACATCTAGCCAGTCTTCCCACCTTTCTTCAAAGGCAAATTAACTCACTGCATGAATCATACAAACGCAAACACATAATGAAAGTCCTGCAACTTCTCATGAACAAATTACCAGCTATAAAAGTTTGACTTTTTTAATGAGGTTAACATATTCCAATAAATTAATATTCGCTCAAGTATTAATTTTAAATGTATGTTGCCTAACTCTAGTGCAGCTACATTTTGCTGTCTTTGTGACTTTAGCATGGTTGGTGGAAGACTGCCATTGTGTTAAGGACACTGGAATTATTTGTGGTGGGAAATTTCCAGCAGTGTGGCCCTGAGAGGAACCAGTTACAGACTGGTACATTTCAGCTGCTATCCAGGCAATCTAGCTCAGCTGACTTGGTCACACCTGTGTCTGCATTGGGTGAGACTCTGACAAAGACTCAGAGCCACTGCCCTCCGAAAGGAAGGCAGCATCAGCCATTACCACACAGCCATTGCCACTCCCATGGAGCTGTGCATCATCAGCCCTCCCACTGATCTGCATGAGAGCAGACTGCAGGAGGTCAGTGACTCAATCCATTCAATCCTCAGGCTGCTGATGATGTTGCCCAGCTTCTCCAGGCTGCAGGACACAGTAAAAATCAGGGGTCTTTAATCAAAGCTGCCATGGGTGGTGACAAGTCTTGCATTGCAGGACTCTGTTGTTTCCATAGACATTACAAACTCCATGGAAGGCTGCAGAAACTCATTCCTTGCATTAGAATAGCACACATGCTGGAGGTGGACTCCACCATACTATCAACCATAACGTGGAACTTCCTTACCCAACCCATCCACTATGTGCTAATGCAATTCCAATATCCTTCTCGTAAGGGTTGGCTCATTAAGTCTCTATCCCATCACTTTCAGCAACGCAGTCACCTCAGTCTTAAAATGTCCTTTCCACCACTGCCTGTTCCCACTCATCCTGTGCAACACCTTCTAACTCACTATCATTCCCACTTAGGGTGCTGCTGTCTGGGCTTGATCATGCTGAAGTCCTTGGGGATGATGGTGCAGGGTGGGAGTAGCTGCTGCTGACTCAGTTCGCCATCTTTGAAAGGGCTTAATTCTGCAGAAGAACCAGGGAGCAGAAAAATGACCAAATGAATAGCAATGATTTTGAGGTTAGGGAGCCTCCTACATGTGAGAGCGGGAAGGCATCCACAACTTGGGCAGGGTCCTGAAAGAAAATTTCAAGGTTAAATAGAAGAGTCAGATTTTGCTGACCTGCAAGCCACCTCTCCATCTCCAATGCTGAGAGGGAGGTCATTGCCCTGAATGCCGAAGGCGACCTGTTCCATTACACTCAGGACCCGAATGTGAAAAGCTCTTCCTCCTGGGTGACCTCATCCCTGGGTGTTTTGAGTCAATTTCTCCTCCAGAAAGAAGAGGAACATATTAGTGAATGGCCCCATATTAGGCTTATAATTTGTTGTGAGGCATGCTGCCCTGTGACCTTGAACACACAGTTGAATGGGAAGAATGGGAAGATGTTACAGTGCATGGAAGTGACAGGAAAGTGATATGTGGGTGTAAGGACAAGAAAAGTGCAGAGCTTTTTCGCTGCATCCTTGTGACAGTAATATTTCACACATGCCATTTGCTTGAGGGTAACAAGAGCTGCGAGAGCTGGCTGGGTTCCCATTGCTCATTGGACTATAAACAGGTGCAGAGGAGGATGGGAGTGCTTTGAGGGGGTGTTGGGGGGATAAGTGACGTAGCAAGGTGTGATGCAGAACAGGATTCGTGTCGAGGCATTATTGCTAAAACCAAAGCAAATACTGCAGACGCTGTATTAAAAACATAAAGTGCTGGAAGTACTCAGCAGGTCAAAGAAACAGAGGCAAAATTTGAGGGTGATGATATTTTGTTGGAACTGGAAAGGACTTGAGATGTAACAGCTGTTAAGCAAGTACAGAGGAAGGGAAAGAATGGGGGGGAAGAAAGGAAAAGGTCTGTGATAGGGCAGAAGGCAGGAGAGATTAAATGATAAAAGGAGTGATAGTGAAAGGCAAAGATGGTGGGAGTGGGACAAGTAAAGAAACAAAAGGAGCCTGGAGGAGGTATAAATGATGACAGTAGAAACATTATCAGCATCTGACGTCTGAAAATAATAGGTGCAGTGGCTATGATCTGCAGTTATTGAAATCAACATTGAGCCCGGAAAGCTGTAAAGTGCCAAAGTGAAAGATAAGGTGCTGTTCCTTAAGCTTCTGCTGAACTTCATTGCAACAGTGTAAGAGCCCAAGGACAGAGAGGTCAGGGTGCATATTAGGTAGAGAATTAAAATGACAAGTCACCAGAAAACTCAGGGTCAGGCTTGTGGACAAAGAATTTGTTCGGCAAAGTAATCACCCAATCTGCCTTTGACTTCCCTAGTGTGGAGGAGTCCACATACTGAGCAGCAACTACAGTATAGTAAATTCATAGAAGTACCATCAAATCATTGTTTCTTCTATAAGGAACATTTGGAGCCCAAGAGGAGGTGGTGAAAGTTCAGATGTTGCATCAAGAAATAATTCCTACTTTGGCTGAATTTGTAAGGTCATTAAACTTCGTTTAGCACTGAAACCATATGCTGGGGTCTGGCTTTGACTTGCTCCACAATGTCTTTCCATCAGGCTTGGCCTGGGAATGCAAGCCTTTGAAAAAAGGATCAGAATGTATTATTCTGCCTTCTCACCTCCTGCAGTAGAATCCTCAGGGCTACCTCAGAGAATCATGGATCCCTGTCTTGTGCCATTCCCAATGATTAATATGATCTTAATGTGCTTGAGGAGTAACCATCTGTGCTTACAATGATGGGTCCCCTGGAAATCATGCTCCAATCATTGGTGACCTGTCCAGAGCCCAGCTGGACAGTTGGAGCGAGATTTGAGCTACTATTTTTAAACTCCCTGCAGTTGAGTCCAAAATCTCAATATCATGTGAGGCAATTAATTTTTGGTAAGATAAAAAAAAACTGACAATTGAAACTGATCTGTTATAATCGTATTTTACACAGAAAATATTCGGACTTTTATATGAATTTAATAATATTTTTGGGATTAGGTTTTGGAAATGCTTTTGATGGACAGCAGGACTGGCCAGTCACACTGCCATTGCTGTCTGGAGCCTTTATATCCCTCCCACACATACACAACTTCTAAGTGATGCCAGAATTGCTGGCTGAAAATAAAAATAACTTGGTTTATTAGTCCTGCCATGATTTTACTTACAGTTCCAGAGACAGAAAGACAAGGTTATATAGAGTCAAATGGAAATCTCGTAATTCAAAATCTCTGGGAAGATCTTTTACAAATGTGCAAATCAGTGTTGTAAAACCGAGAGGACAAGAACCTCCATTAAAGCTGCTGGGCTTGTGCTCTTAGTCTTTCTCCTGTCTCCAATACTGACAGATCCCAGGAATCCCCTCATGAACCAAACCTTTCACACCCAGTTCTCCCAACCCACAGGTCCCCCATGACCCATGAACTAAGTTTCAACATCCCCACCCTAGCAGTGCTGCATAAGGAGCAGCCAAACAGTGCTTCCAAACCCCAGGATGTCTCCTGTGCTGCATAATCTCCAGATTCTCACCATCCTGCTACCAAATTCCAAGACACTCACTCTAATTCTGCCAAATGACAAGAACACGTCTGCCATTGCTTACAAAGTCCAGGGCCCTCATTCCTCAATGCTGCTAAATCTCGTGGTTTTTTTGTCCAAACTATGGGAAAAGGTGTTTTTTTATTTTTCTTTCAGGGGCACAGGCATCTATAGAAGAATTCTACTTCTACACTCTACTTCCCTTCCTATTGGCAATTGATCTACTCTGGTAATCCTTTCCAACAGATTTTAGAAGGAAAGATGTCTCCATGTGAATAAGATGTTGATTATAATTAAAAATAATAAAAATGACTGTTGCCTATGTGTCTAGAAGGCTGTGGGTTCAAAGTTCACTCCAGAATTTGAGCAAATAATCTACCTTGGTATTTCAGTACTGCCGTGTCAGGAGTGCTGTTTTTTTAAGTTGTCTTATTGCCTATTTAAATGGATGTAAAAGATTCTATGGCACTATTTGAAGAAGAGCAGAGCATTATGGTATCCTGGCTGACATAACACCCTCAACCAACAACAAAATTGCAACCTTATCCCAATTGCTGTTTTTGGGGCCTTACTATGCACAAATTGATGGGCACCTTTGCCTACAAAACAATAGTGACTGTGTTTCAAATGTAAGTAATCGATTGTAAAGCAAGTTCTGACATCATGTGCTGGATTGTTGTGGAGGAGGCGAATAGGTCGGGTCAAGTCAGGAAGCCTCCTGACCCAGTAGGCCAGTCTCCTTTAAAAGGGCTCCCACCCATCATATATTCACTCTGGGGAAGCTGGATGGAGTCTGGCCGGCTGCCTTCGGTGGGGCAGGTCCAAGGGGGCAACTGAGGTGGGCAGAGCGAGCCTGGCTGGCTAAAATGACTATTTCCATTTTTAAAGATGAATGTCAGGCCCTCAAACACTCACCCCTCGCTCTCCACACTCCACGTCTACTCATATACCCACACCTCCTGCATGACCCCCTCAGACCCCTCCATGCCCTCTCATATTCCCCATGCCCCCTCCTTGTCTCCATGTGTCTTCCATAGCCACTCACTATGGACTGACCTCAGTAGCCATGTTTTTGAAATGAAGATGAGAAAAGTACGCTTCTAACAATCTTACAGAGTTCTCACAAAAACACACTTCATACTGATAAAACTCTCATTCATAAAACACAGTCAAAAAAATAATTCAGTGGTGGTCAATCTGTTATAAAAGCAGACAAATAGCTATTTCACTAACCACATCAAAGACAGATAATCCTTTAATAACCTCTTAAAACTGTCAATCAAGATGCGAGTTTGGCTCCCTGCTGAAATGTGGTACTGAAACTTTTGAAACTCAGCGAAGCATTCCTAATGGGCTCAGTTATAATTAGAATCACTCAGAAATGTAAACAATGGAGTTGATTGAAACTGAAAAACCATATGGCCTGTTTTTTTCTAGGCTACAGCGGATGCCCTGTTGATCAAAGCAGTCCAGACGCAGATGCATTTTTCTAAGCTATAGCTGCTGAAGCTTTTTTTTTTCATTTTAAAATAACTCTGGGCATTTAAATCACTTCAGATTATTTCAATGGAGATCCCAAACAGTGTTTTTTTTTTCACTTTTGAATATATGAGAGCATTTCTCCCAATGGAAAAAACACTCTAATGCATTTCAACACTTATACAATGCTGATCAATGAAATGTTCAGCTTATCTTTAATCAAACATTGCAGTAAAAACACATCTAACTTACAATGCATCTTCTAAATATTGAAACTGAAGGAACAAATTTCATTTTTTATATTTCAAAGCCTGTAAATAAAAGAATTCCAGCAACATGTGGCTGTTTCTTTTATTGTTCCCCACATGGGAATAGGGTACCCTTGTGATTTACACCTCCAATGTCTACTTACTGAGGGGGCCCAACACCACTCAAATTGCAGGGGTGAGGTTTGAACTGCCCACCCCACAATGAAGCAGGCAACAGCGTGACCGCTATATATCCTCAAGACGCGCTGGCAAAAATTGTTGGAAGGGGGAATGGCATTGGGAAGCCCAGAATCAGATCCTGCTAGCCATTTTTAAAAGGGCTCCTGAGTTGTCCACACTCAGCAGAAATCCAGGCCCATGATTCGGGAATCATTTAGATGAGGAGGCATAACAAAGTTTGTGTGCTGCCAACCTCAACGTGATCGGTTGTGGGCTGATCTCATGTCACACCTAAAAGATGCCCTTGATAAATTTCTCCCCTAGAAAAATGTTTTTATTCTATGGCTGGTGAGTAATCTACTTTTCCTTCTCAATTTATTGATGCTCTTCCTTTGATATTAACTTTCCATCGCATTGCAGCACCCTCCTGAGAGAGTTTCGCTCCAGGTTCAGTGTGGGCCCTGTCTTTGGACACACCTTGAAAATTTTTACCTTTAGTATGAACCAAAATGTTTTTCACTAATGCTATATGTGTAGTCTAAATTCAACCAAGGAGAGGTCTGATATATATAATCTAAGATGAGCTACGAAAGGAACTGCTTTTGTTCAAACATCTAGGACTGGAATTTTGCACAGAGATGGTGGCCCCACTCCTCCAGCTGAAAAGCAAATGGTGAGACCACGTCCACATGGCTGTGAAGCCCTGACCTGATTTTATAGTCATCATGCCATTAATTAGCTCAGACCGAGACCTCTGCCCCATCTGGAAGGAAGACCCATCTCCGAGAGCTGCTGACTAATCAAATGGCCAGCTACTGTCCAGTCCCAGCAGCATCACTGGTCATGACGGCCACTGCTGGGACTTCAGCCTATCCCCAACAAAGAACATCGCTGGAGCCAGATAACAAGGTAAGTCTTGGGGGTGGGGGTGGAGAGTGGGGGTGGTTAGGGGTTTGCCTTGGCCTGCCAAACTGGCCCCAGTGACAGAGATAGGTGTGGATAGGGATGGCAGCTATTGGGAGGGCAGAGACAAGCAGTGTCAGGAGTCACTTGACATGGGGGCTGGGGGTGGGGCGAATGGGGTGGGGTGCGGGGAATCCTCTATTGGGCCCGAACGGGGGGGACCACTCCAGCCCGCAACAAGGCTCGGCACATTCCCCCACCAGTAAAATTACAGCAGTGATGTGAAGGGTCCCTTAAGTGGCCATTAAGCAGCCAATTAAGGCCTCAATTGGTCCAAAGGTACACAGAGGACGGTAAGCAATGGGCACAGTGCCCCCCCATCATGCCACCCAATTTCATCCCCAAATCACCCTTGCCTGCCAGCCTGCTCCTGATTGGGCATTAAATAGCATTTAATGGATATGTAGGCATAACTGCAAGTGCCAACTTTACAGGCAGGCTGCTAAAAGGTGGATTGACTAGAAACTGACCCATAGGGTGGCCTGTTTTGTTTGTTCTTTCAAGGAACGTGGGCACCACTGGCAAGGCCAGCATTTGTTCTCCATCCCATGAGATAATGGTCTTCTTGAACCAAAGCAGTCCATCTGGTGTGAGTACTCCCACAGTGCTATTAGGAAGGGAGTTCTGGGACTTTGATCCAGAGACAGGAAAGGAACAGCGATATGATTCCAAGTCAGCATGGTGTGTGGATTGGATGGAAACTTGCAAGAGTATTCTAATCGGACATATTCCTGGCTCCTGACTCCAACCGCCCCATTCCCACACACCTGTAAGTGGTTGACCAACATGTCCAGCCTCTTGACGCACCATTTTCCCAAATCAAGTGGAAAATAAATTCGCTGCTCACTACCTGACTGGATAATTCCTGAATATTAGTCAAACCGACACTTTTTCTCATCCATTATTTTTATAATTAATGAACAAAAAAGTGTTGAAAGAAAAGTTTTAAGGAAATACAATTTTTATAAACTCCCTCCGCTAATAACCCCCTCCCCCCACCCCCGCTATGATTTTTCTCCAAGCTTGGAGACATGTATAAAGTAAAGAAAATGGGCTGCAATTGTTGTCTAATTAGTCTTTTGGCGAATTTTAGCTTTGATTTTTTTATATTTTTGGGATGAAAATGAACAGAATTGTGGAGTATTAAAAATATTGATATAGCAGGTCAAAACTTTACGCTTTCCAATTTTCAGCTGAAGGAAAGTAGTGAGTTTTGCCAGTGGTGCCCATTGAGCAAACCAAACAATTTGCAACAAAGTTATATTGGGCTTTAACCTTCTTTTTGTATCATCTTATTTTTTTTCTCGTGACTATTTTGGATTAAACAGTGAATGTTGATTACTTCATTGTGAAACTGGCTTGAAGAAGTTACTGTGCATAATGGATGGAGAAAAGCAGAATCAACAAAAACAAGGAGCTTGTCATTAATCTGGTATCCTTCAGCTTTCACTGAGCGTGTTAATTCAGCTCACCCTCACTGTTGACCGAGTCCTACAAGGTAACATCTCCCTATTGATGTTATCAGTTAGGTCATACTGATGCTGTTGACACTACATAGACCCAAGAACCAGGAAAAACCATTTTTATCATTGCTGTCCAAAGCAATAGTCATGACTACACTCGCTCAACCAGCATATATTTGTAGACAGGACAACAATCACAATATATGTGAACGTCTGTTCTACATACCTGTATGAGGTACACGTGTAGAACTATTTGTGTTAGGAGATTATAATATGGCTCAAGGCCCAACTGTGTCACCCCTCTCCTTCACCAGTGGTCCTCTGTATACTTATTGTTTCATGTGCTTGTGAAGTGTTGATGAGCTGCTGTCGCTCTACTCTGATCACCATTGTTAAAAAAGGTGGGTAAATGCAATTAGGAAAAGATTAATCAATTTCTACAATCTGTGGAAAAAGCTGTGTTAAAATATAACTAATAAACATATTATATAAAGCTTGCCGCCCATTTTCAATCACCCTCAGGGGCATGACTGAAGTCACAAGCTTATAGGCCTGAATTTTATGGTCCCTTCATGGCGGGGACGGGGCCGTAAAATGCGGCAAGACATTCTAAACTTCATTGGCTTCGGCAGGAACGTAAAATCCCGCTGCCGTAAAATTTCGCCCATATAGTCACAGAACTACATTCCACCACCAAATGGCGAATTCCTGAGACTGTTTCTCAGAGAAGACATTGGTTGGGATTATAGCCTTGACAAACCATTACTGAGAAATATTCCATTAAAATAATGGGTAGTTTAGGTTAATACGCATTTTTCAAATCACCTACTAACCAATAAGAGCGCAACTGCTGCTTACGATTTTGATACCTGTAATTTCACCTATATTTTCTTCTATTTTAAAAAGACTGCACCACAAACCCAACTAATTTTTCATTAAAAAAATCTCAATGCTTATTTTACAATTAGCAGCATGTGTTCTAGAATTAACATTTCCGAGACCTATTTGCATGGAGTCTGATTTTGCAGTGATGATTTTTTTTTCTGTAACCATAACTGTCCTTCTATTAGCTAAACTTTTCAGAGCTGTTGTTTTGCTGTGTTTTGTCATTCTTGACCAAGTATATGCAGGTCAAACTGTTTCGGGAAGCTTTTTCTTTATTTTGAACATAATTAAGTAATAAATTAGAAACATGTTAATTGTATTTAAAATTTTATGCAACCCGATCCCAAAACATTTGGCCAGTACGAACCTATTGTTGTTGGGGTTGCATAATTGGACTGAATGTGTAAGGCCTTCAGCAAAGCTGTAAGGAGGATGATGAGTTTGATAAGAGCGGAGCAGGGGCAGAGGAGAAGAGTGTGTTGATCCATCACAATGAGTTTTTAAAAGTACATTTAGCAAATAATTTGCTTACAAAAGAGCTAGAAGGAAATGAGAAAATTATGAGATGACAGACAAAAACTATTGCAGTCAGGTAACAAAAATGCACCATAAAATCAAAATAGAATAAAAACAGCTCAGTAAAGCATAAATTAGACAAGTTGGCATGGAGGGGAGGCTGTGTTAGATTAATTCCAAAGTGAAAGCGAATGAAGTGAAACATAGATGTGTGAAACGGACAGGAAAATGGGAGAGATTACTAAAGCTGCAAAGTTGCTCACATCAATGACAACATTTTTCAGATTTTTACTTTGCATGCAGTCAGTCAGAATTCAATGCAAAAGCTTTCAGTTGCAGTCGGATAAATTGTCAGCTCAAACACCCACAATCGTAGGAGGATCAAGGAGACTGGAAGCCAATCAGTCAGTTGCTGCAAAGGTATATGATGTGGCCTTCATTCCTCAAAACAAGTGTGCTCAACCAAATTTCCTCCCAGGCTTCTGAAAATTTGAAGCTCTAATAGTATTTCATGTGTTACCAGAGGTCATGCTTACAAAAGACAGGTGGGAAGGAGAGTATGATTCCATATCTAGCACAAAGCATAAAATGCTGCCAAAAAAAGGTTGACATTTGGAGACTTGTCTGAGACAGAAATAGAATGGACAATTTCACTTAAATTTAGGTATTGTTTGAAGACTACATAAACTGGTCAGAAATTCTGAAGAGACAATGAATAACAGGAAATCATTTTGGACAATCATTAATCAAAGCCTTTAGTCTCTCACTAAGAGAATTAAGTAATTAAAATTGAATTGTTGGATCTTAATTACATTTACACTCTATAGTTGTTTGATTCAAAGGATGTGCACTGGTGCAAAAATATAATTGCTAAGTATGTGAAAATCTCTATGAACAATTGATATACAACTTCAAAACATCCTTAAGGTAATTTCAATCAATATGCAAGTGGCAGAAGCTGTTGGTCAGTATTAGTAATTAATTAAACTTGATAATTAATAGGAAGCAAAATATTGTTGTTGATAAGGAGAAATCAAGGTTAAAATAACATTTACAGTAAAACAGAAGGGAAAATGAAAAAAAAGATCAATTTGACCAGCAGGGTACATTTAATACTCACCAAGAGATGTAACCATAGTAACCCATTGTGAAGGTGGGTCTCCAAGAGTCTTCTGACAGGTGAGAAAGCTTGTGAGAAACTTGCTGCTTCAACTCAGTGCTTATGCAAATATTAACTGATTAGCTTGATTTAGGTAATGGCTGCTCCTGAAATTGAGTGTTCTGTGTGATAAATCATACCTTTACCATATTTAATAATTGTGCCCAACTGTGTTGCTATTGATTGGGATAAAGAGATTACTATCCCCATGAATCAAGTAGCATAAGTATTTAACTAGTTAACTAGCACAAAGAAAGGATATGGCCATTATCATCATAACCTATCAAACTATTTTTGCCTAGGAAACAGGTTGGTGTCTGGTATCTATGCCTTAATTCCTCTATCCTCCTGTGACTGGTAAAGATCTTCTTTCTTCCAGGTTTTCCTCAACTTCCTCAGTAACTTAACTAGCATATTGTTTGCATGAACCAGGTGCATTATCCTTTCCTCCCAAACTCAACCAAGTGGTAAGTAATGGACAGTACTGTTTATCCATTTGTAGCTGGTTCCAAAAACCTTCCTGTGTATATTAAAAATTCACACAAAGCTGGCATCAATGATTCTCCAAATAGTATGACTGGACATAACTTTTTGCAATAGTTGCAAGGAAAGTGCTGATTAGGTCCAATAACTCAGCATTGGAAATGCCGTGACTGTCAGGTCCTACTGGACCATAAACTCTCCAGGATGGAATAACCTCCCTGTTTTCTCAATACTCTCATTCAGTCAATAATTTACAATGAGTTCCAACATTGGAGGTCATGGTTGGATACAAATGAATTAGTCTTATCTATGTTCTGATACAGACCTTGCTTGGTTGGTGACCAACCTCCATGAGATTGAGAACTGCTTCCTTGATTGTGCTATATTGTCTTTTGCTTCTATTTTCCAAAATTATCACACAAGCTGATCAAATTATTGGTACTTATGCAGATCTTGACCCTGAAAGAGAGTACCTTGTGTTTATTTATAAATCTCAAACCATAATCTGCTTGATGCCACACTGCCACTTCTACAGGTTAAGTGTGAATTTTCAAAGGCTAATCTTGTAAGCTGCCTTTGGATGTTTTTTGCATACTTGACAGAGTTTCCAGCTTCTCATTTTCCATCAGCTCTTTCAATCATTCCTATGGTATTTATTACAGAACTTCCAAGACACAAAGTCATAATCCATTGGAATGAACAATAACAGCATCTTCCAATTACACAGCACCTTTAACATGGTGCCTGTTGTGATAATTTATTACAGTGATGATCTTCTTAGAATTGATTCTGAGAAGGGCCACATACTAAATTTTTGGATAATTATGAAGTGGTAGTGGTGTGTTACAGTTCACTCAGGGAGTCCAAGCTGTTGTGGCAACATGCACTTTTACATGTATGTTGTAGGCTGGAGCAATGGATGGTAATGGTAGAGGCTCAAACATTCTTTCCATCACCTGGATGACCAGGAATCTCTCCCACTCTTATCACCTTCCAACGTGTGTTGGAGCGATTTGCAGTTTGGTACTAAACCTGGAAAAACTCAGCAGGTCTGGCAGCATCGGTGGAGAAGAAATCAGTTAACGTTTTGAGCCTTCACGGCCCTTTGGCAGAACTGAAGCATAGTTAGGAGAGGGGTGAAATATAAGCTGGTTTAAGGTGGGGGGGCGGGGGGGGAGAGAGAAGTTGAGGGTGTGGTGATTGTGGAGATAAGCAAGCAGTGATAGGAGCAGATAATCAAAAGATGTCACAGACAAAAGGATCAAAGAGGTGTTGAAGGTGGTGATATTTGTCTAAGAAAAGTGCTAATTAAGAATGGAAGACAGGACACTCAAAGTACAGCTCTAGTGGGGGTGGGGTGGAAAGACTAACAAGGTTTTAGTTTTAGATTTAAAAATAATGGAAATAGGTGGGGAAAGAAGAATCTATATAAATCATTGAATAAAAGGGGGGGGGAGAAACGGGGTGGGGATGGGGGGAGGGGGAGTTTAAGATCTAAAATTGTTGAATTCAATATTCAGCCCGGAAGGCTGTAAAGTGCCTAGTCGGAAGATGTGGTGCTGTTCCTCCAGTTTGCGTTGGGCTTCACTGGAACAATGCAGCAAGCCAAACGCAAACTGGGCGACCGTTTTGCAGAACACCTGCGGTCTGTCCGCAAGAAAGACTCAAACCTCCCTGTCGCTTGCCATTTTAACACTCCACCCTGTTCTCTTGCCTAAATGTCTGTCCTTGGCTTGCTGCATTGTTCCAGTGAAGCCCAACGCAAACTGGAGGAACAGCACCTCATCTTCCGACTAGGCACTTTACAGCCCTCTGGGCTGAATATTGAATTCAACAACTTTAGATCTTAAACTCCCCCTCCCCCCATCCCCACCCCGTTTCTCCACCCCCCCACCCTTATTTTTCAATAATTTATATAGATTCTTCTTTCCCCACCTATTTCCATTATTTTTAAATCTAAAACTAAAACCTTGTTAGTCTTTTCCACCCCACCCCCACTAGAGCTGTCCTTTTAGTGTCCTGTCTTCCATTCTTAATTAGCACTTTTCTTAGACAAATATCACCACCTTCAACATCTCTTTGATCCTTTTGTCTGTGACATCATTTGATTATCTGCTCCGATCACTGCTTGCTTATCTCCACAATCACCACACCCTCAACTTCTCTCTCCACCGCCCCCCCCCCCCCACCCCCACCTTAAACCAGTTTATATTTCTCCCTTCTCCTAACTATGCTTCAGTTCTGCCGAAGGGCCGTGAAGGCTCGAAACGTTAACTGATTTTTTCTCCACCGATGCTGCCAGACCTGCTGAGTTTTTCCAGGTAATTCTGTTTTTGTTTTGGATTTCCAGCATCTGCAGTAGCTTTTAGCTTTTTGTTTTTATCTTGGTACTAAACCTGTTTGGTCACATTATGAACGCACCTGCCTTGGCCATCAAGTCCTGAGTAAGACTTCAGCCTAGAGCTTCTGGCTCTGAGGCAGAGACACTATGCTTTAACACAAGACCCCCTGAATTATGAACTAGTAACTGAAAATTCACTATCTTAAAATAATTCTTGAATTCACAGGCCAAAAACTGGAATGAGATTGTCAAGATTCATATTCTCTGACTATAACTAAAGCTGACAACGGGAAAGAAACATAATGGCAGATAAATATGCACTCTACAAAATGCAAGGGATGTGAAAGTCATGCACCCTGTTGTGTAAGTGGAAAATCTGGTAAAGAAAGGGATAGTGATGTCCCCATCCTGCTTTGTTTTTGGCTGCATCTTATTATGTGGAAAATAGCAAACTAAATCAAATGTGTTTCATTGCAGAGAACAAAACACCTGGGGCAGAATTTTCCCTTTGGCGTGCGGGGTGGCGTAAAATTACGCGTGGTGACATCGGGCGAGCGTCCTGATGTCACCGTGCACAATCGCGATATTTCGTTGGGTGGGTGGGTGATGTTCTCCGCTATTAATTAACGGGCCACTTAAGGCCCTTGACTCACCAATCTATGCCGATTTTTCGGCGCCCGTGTAATCTTCAGTTCAGTGCACGAGCGCAACGGGCAGGCGGGTAGGACACTTTTGTATAAATCTCATCCACGGGCAGGATAAGAGGGCTCACTGGGGTCGCGAGTGTGCTCTCTCAAGTATTGATTTTTCAAAGTTTTTGAAACTTGCCTGTGTGATCTGCAATGCTTCAAAACGCATACCAGCTGCTTTGTCTGGACTCTTAACCTTCAGGTCAGCGCTCTGCAGTGAGGAATCTTTTTTGGGCCTGCAGGCTTCTGGAAGCCTCCCCATAGCCTGGGAATGGAAGCTGAACTCTCCACTGGAGGCACCTCCTCTGAGGAGGAAGGGAAGGCTAGAAGGCGGAGGAGGCCAGGAGTGCACATTTAGCCTCCAGGGGAGCCACCTTTGGGAGGACAGGCACAGGTACAAGGGGCGCAAGGCCAAGAGGTAGACCAAAGAGGAAGGAGCCACAGAAGAAGCAACTATCTTGCTGCCAGGGTTTACAGGCGGCAAAGCAGCTACCTCAATATGTCTGCGGTGCAGTGCCGAAGGAGGCTCCGTCTCTCAAGGGAGACAGTCAACTGTATCTGTCAGATGATTGGGCCTGAGATCTCCGCTAACTGTGTGGGTGGACACCCCATGCCAGCAGCTCTGAAGGTCGCAGTTGCCCTCAACTTCTATGCCTCTGGCTCCTTCCAGGAGTCGGTAGGTGATCTGTGCAGTGTCTCCCAATCAGCTGTCCACACTTGTGTCAAGCAGGTTACAGACGCTCTGTTCAGGCGGGCATTGACCTTCATCCACTTCTGTTGGGACCAGGCAAGCCAGACACAGTGAGCCAGAGGCTTCGCGGCCATTGCTGCCTTCCCCCATGTCCAGGGTGTAATAGACTGCACACATTTGGCCATCGAGGATCCAGCAGGTGAGCCCGGTGCCTTCGTCAACAGGAAAGGCTTCCACTCCATGAACGTGCAGATAGTGTGTGATCACAGGATGCTGATTTTACAAGTCTGTGCAAGGTACCCAGGCAGCTCCCATGACGCCTACATCCTCAGACACTCCCAGGTGCCGGGGCTCTTCAGTGCTCCGGCTCGGCTGGATGGTTGGCTGCTGGATGACAAGGGCTATCCCCTCAAAAGGTGGTTCATGAAGCCTCTCCGCCATCCAAGAACAGAAGCTGAGCAGCGGTACAATAGGAGCCACCATGTATTTCCCTCAGATGCTCTCGCACACCCGGCCGCATTTCATGCCCCTGCTCTGTTGCAGACGACTCCAGAGCCTCCACAAGGGCTGTGGTGGAGAGAACCATCGGTCTTCTCAAGATGCGCTTCTGATGCCTGGACCACTCAGGGGGCACACTCCAGTACCCCCCGGATCGTGTGTCGCTGATAGTGGTTGCATGCTGCGCTCTCCACAATCTTGCGCTGAAAAGGGGGGACGCAGTGGACAATGAAGACGTCGACGCAGTGGCTGCGGCTGCACACGATGAGTCCAGCAGTGAGTCCAAGGATGAGCAAGTACAGGAAAATGCTGAGGGAGTGGACGCTGACCCGGGCATACTGCAGGGAGGCAGGGACACCTGGGAGGCTTTAATCCAGCGAACCTTCAGCTAGCACACCACAGATGGACCTCTAGGACAAGCCTGGGCTGTAGGCTCCATACTTGATACCTAATTGCCAAATCTTTCAGGTTAGGAACAGTAGCTTAGAGCCTTATTAATAAAGCTGAATGTCCCACAAAGCACTCCTAACATTTTTGGAAACCATACATATGCAGAAGGAAAGATACACTCTCAACCGTGGTCACATGTCTGAATTTAATATCACAGGTAAAGAAACTTAATGAAACAAAATGACAAGGGTGTTCAAATTCAAAGCAAATCATAGAGACCTCATCTCAGGCCACACAAAAGCACCAGTGATAAACCCGTGGTGTGCCTAAGGTGCCTTATGTTTACGTTTCCCGGTGCTACGTCTTGGTGCTGCCCCATCGCTGGGAGTGGCGTCTGAGCCAGCCTGCTGTCTCTGCTGTCCTGTTGGCCTTGTTGACCTTGGCAGTCGTCCTCTGGCCCCTGGAGCCTGTGCTGGCCCTGCCTGGGAGGGAGCTGCCAGTTCCACAGCCGGCATCTCCCCAGTCGTCGCAGCGTCACCAGATGCAATGGTCACTGGGAGAGGGCGAAGGAGCTGCCGCCCTCATCCGGAGCGCCCTGAGAGGTGCCCGTAGAGATGACAGGCAGCTGCTGTGCCGATGTGGGGTTGGTTCAGACCTCCCTACTCACCATAGATGGATGGGCAACGAGCTGTGAAAGTTGGTGCCCACACCATCTCTCACACTGACATGAGGTCAATGCCGATGTGAGGGCTTGCTGGTCAGAGCGCATCCCCAGGAAGCCCTGATGAGTCTCCTGGAGTAGCTTCTCCACGAAAGTCACCATTCTCTCCATGGAGGACGCATGGTGCTCGGACATGTGGTTCATTGATTCGGCGATAGTCCGTGTAGACTCCTCCACCATGGAGACCAAGCCAAGCACAGCCTCATGTATTTCCCTCAGATGCTCTTGCACAACCGGCCGGATTTCATGCCCCTGCTCTGTTGCAGACGACTCCAGAGACACGTCATCAGGCACCGACTGAGCATATACCTGGTCCCCTGCTGTCCTCTGACTGCTGGCGCCACGGGCATTCTCTGTCTCCACCAGTTCATCCAGTGACTGTGAAGTGCCCTCACCGCTGTGCCCCCAGGACACTAGCCGATGTTCTAACTCCCACCGAGGTGCTAGTATCTGCGCTGGTGCCTGCCTGGCAGAGATGATGTGACGCTAGTGGGTCAGAGACTTCAGGGCCCTCAGCTGTGAGAGAGGCCCTTTGCTGCCCCTCCTCCCGGCCCTGCTCCACTGATGCTGGAAGGAAGAACTAGGACATTGGATCAGTTAACGTGGAGACAATGACAAAGTGCATCCCTGTCCCCTGGATCATTATGCGCTCATCCTTCCATAAGTAATGGTCAAGCCATGTTGCAAAATTAAATCAATTAACATTCAGCAGTACTATGGCTGTTGGGAGAACAATGCTGACCTCACTGCTGGGCAAACATACCTGGCTGTGGCACCCCAGCCTCACCGACACCAGTGGACCTGGGCTCATGGAGCCTCTCCAAATCCAGGGCCTCCTGGTCAAACCGGCTGAGAATGGCTAACTGCGCCTGGCCACCACCAGTCCTCACACATTCTTCCGCTTTATGAGCATTCTTCTCCTGAAAATGAGAGAAGAGCATTGATTAGTGCAAATTGTACATGGACTCCCTTCACACACAGCCCACCCCAACCAGAATGGGACATATCAGGGCTCCAGTGCCTCCTCACCCCGCTGCTGCCGAACACTCACACTAAAGTGCTAGGCCTGCTCCCCAACCCCCCACCCACCCCGGCCACAAGCTGCCTACATCACATTAGGCACCACACGGTATATCCTTCCATAGCAAAAAGGAGGCACAAGCATGTGTAGTGCAGAGGGCAGCAGATGGTTCATTGCCACGCCACCTTGAAGCTCCCTTCCCAGCCTGTCACCACCCTGACTTGGACATGCCCTGCAGTTCCAGCGCTGCGCCTAGGTGCAGCTCCTCCAGGTTACCCCCAAAACAGTCATGTGGGTCTCAGTGTACCACATGCTGCGGATGCAGAACCATTTCTTCACCATCCCTTCAGGGTGACCTCGGCATGGGCAATATCTGCTGGCCCACCCAGCGAAGGGCACATGCTGTCAGTGATTCAATGCAGTCACTACACTCAGGCTTGGTGGCAGGGGGGGTGCAGCAGGGGGTGAAAGAGCCGACCTGCGGGTTAAGTGACCAATGCCAACATTGTCCTCACCCTTCCAGAGCGCAACTAGTCGTTGAAGCGCTTGCGGCACTGGATCCAGGTGCGCCGCACCACGTCACAGGAGCTCACCACCTCCGCCACCTCCTCCCAGGCAGGTTTCACCATGTGGGGGGCCTCCTCCTCCCATCCTGGGGAACCAGCACCTCCCACTGCGCAGCCACCTCCTTGGCACACTGGCCCCCCCGCCCTACCCTCCAGCCTGGCCTGCCCTGATGGCCTACCCTCCGGACTTGCATAACCTCTATTGCCCCTCTGCAGAGCCCTTTGCCCAGCCATTGCGAGCAGCCTTTACAAGGCTGCCAGGCCTTCCTTTATACAGGCCGCCGGGTCGCCATTGGACCCAACGGGCTGAGTGCGCCCGCCGCCGCCCACCCACTCCTGCTATTCACGGGAATTGTGAAGAATGCTGTGCGGGCCTTAATTGGCCCGCCCGCGTAAAATGGTGGCGTGGACCCGATCGTGTGCGGAGATCAGGTCCGCGCCTGCTCTCCCTCCGCTCTCCCGCCATCCAGAAAATTCTGCCCCTGGGCACTATAGCTGAAGTAAAACTTTAAAAAAATTATTTTGACCTCAGTTATTTGTTAGTATTCAAATTCTATGATGTTATGAAAATTTTGTTTAATAAAAAATCTATTTATCATAAAATGATAGTTGCCTTCCTAATGTTGGCGGAGGGGATAACTTTTCTTGGTGCTAAAAGGGGAAGAAATTCTTTCTCTTTTCACAATGTGATCATTTAGAGAAACTCAGTTCACTACTGAGCACAAGTACAGAGCATAAGGTAAAAATTAACCACTCGGCCTCTAACCAAAATCACCAACTGGGTTCTTTAGTTATTGTATTGTGATAAAGAACTGGTTTGTCTGTTGATCATTTTACCCCAATCGGTGTTACCTATACCTATGGTGCAGTGTAGATTTATCAGAATGATATTAGTATTTAGAGGTTTAAATAATGAGGACAGGTTGTATATACTTGCTTTTATTCCTTGATATGCTTGTAGGAATAAACTCCATGGGCTAGATTCTCCTCTCATTGATGGGTTTCTGGTGTGACCACAGTGATGCAGACTGTCTGGTGGAAACAGACCATTTGATCCAACCCTCTGGTTTTAATGTTTATCTTCCACACTAGTGTGAGTCATAGCCATTATACCCACTTCTTTCCCATATCCCTTTTTTCCTTTTTCCTTCAATCATCCATCTAATGTATTCTTGATGTTCACATGGTCTCTTCTACAAATGCCAACTCCAGTAGTGCATTTGACAGCCTCACAGCCCTCTATGTAGAAATCCACATCTAGTGTAAAGCAGTACTTTAAGCAGAGCTGGGAAAAGGTACTGTAGCAGCAAAAATTCTGACTCACCCCCCCCAAAGCATCAAAATCATTGTCACATAGGCAAAATAAACAGTTGGGCCCAAACCTGCA
Source organism: Cetorhinus maximus (assembly GCF_964194155.1). NCBI lineage: Eukaryota > Metazoa > Chordata > Chondrichthyes > Lamniformes > Cetorhinidae > Cetorhinus > Cetorhinus maximus. Next base: position 120,697,891 of record NC_135884.1, read on the forward strand.
AACTCTACTGCCTAGAAGAACAGGAACAACAGATTCATGAGAAGGCAACCACCTGCATGTTTCCCTCCAAGTCTCACACCATCCTGACTTAGAACTATTTTGCCTTTCCTTCATCGTCATTTGGCCAAAATCCTGGAACTCCCTTCCTAACAGAACTGTAGGTTGACCTCATGAGTTTTAATGGTTGAAGAAAGCAGCCCTCCACCGCCTCCTCAAGGGAAAATTGGGATGGACAATAAATGCTGGCCTTTCCAGGAGCACTCACAAGCAGTAAATGAATTGAAAAAAACCTTCCCAGCGGCACAAAAAATAGTCTCCTCAAAATTGTACACAAAAGTGAGGAAGTAATGCTTCAGTTGTGCAGAGCCTTGATCAGACCCCATCTGGAGTACTGCATTCAGTTTTGAGCACAAAACTGTAGTGTATTGAAAATTACATTGTGCATTTTGCTCACTTATGGCTGCAATACACATACACCAGTAGAGGGAGCCCAGAAGGGGAATAAAGGAACCCATGTTTTAACAGCACACACATTTTTAATTCTGAATGCTCCTTGCTGAATCTTACTTTTCTTCCCAAGAACTTCACAGAAACCTTGGAGAGGGTACACCACAGATTCATCAGAATGACACTGGGGTTTAGAGAATTAAATTATGAGGGCAAGTCATATAAGCTTGTTTTGTATTCCTTGAATTTTGAGAACTAAGGGGTGATCTAATTTAGGTGTTTAAAATGATATAGATTTGATAGAGTAGATGCAGAGCAACTATTTCCTCTGGTGGGGGAAGCCAGAACAAGGGGACATAATCCTAGAATTAGGGCTAGGAGCAAAATCAGGAAGCATTGTTTCACACAAAGGGTGATAAAAACCTGAACCCCTCTCCCCAAAAGAATATGGATGCTGGGACAATTGGAATTTCTGAGATTGAGCGTGATAGCTTTTCGTAAAGTGACGGTATGAAACAATACAGAGAAAAGATAGTAAATGGAGTTGAGGTATAGATTAACAGTGATCAAAAAGAATGGTGGAACAGTCTCCAGTGGCAAAATGGCCTACACCTCTTCCTATTTATCCATTTCAGGGATACCTTGCAGCAGCTCTTATGTTACTGAAACTAGGGAAGCTTTTATATGGAAGGGAAATGGAGGAGAATGGGTTGGAGCGGGTTAGCCACACACCCATGGCACCATATCATTGTGATGGAGTAGATTTGTAAAAGGTGTAAAAGGAAACATTTTGTGGGAGGATTCAGATGCAATTTCTTTGAGGCAGTAGAACAAAATTCTTGTGGATAAATATATGGTATTATACATGCCAGCTTTTATGAGGTTAAGGTATGGCACAATTAAACCTCTTAAAAATGAACCTAGAACCTTGACTGGACATAAGAACATAAGAAACAGGAGCAGGAGTAGGCCATTCAGTCCTTCGAGTCCACTCTGCCATTCAATGAGATCATGGCTGATCTTCTACCTCAACACCATTTTCCTGTACTATCCCTGGGTCCCTCGATGTTGTTAATATGTAAAAATATATCGATCTCAGTGTTGAACATACTCAATGGCTGAGACTCCACAGCCCTCTGTGGTAGAGAATTCCAAAGGTTCACCACCCTCTGAGGGAAGAAATTCGTCCTCATCTCAGTCCTAAATGGCCTACCACTTATTCTAAGGCTGTGTCCTCTGGTTCAATACACCCCAGTGAAGGGAAACACCATGCCTGCATCTACCCTGTCGAGCCCTGTAAGAATTTTGTATGTTTGAATGAGATCACTTCCCATTCTTCTAAACTCCAGAGAATAAAGGTCCAGTATATTTAATCTTTCCTCATAGGGCAATCCCTCCATCCCTGCAATTAATTTAGTGAGCTTTTGTTGCACTCCCTCTATGGCAAGTATATCTTGCCTTTGGTAAGGAGCCCAAAACTGCACTCAATACTGGGCATTTTATATTATATTAGAAAGAGTAACAATGGTGGATCCTCATTTCACTACCAATGGTATTACCTTTGCCCTGAAGCTGGAGCATGGCACTGAACCTGGCAATGTCACTTTCCCAAAATAACATCTGAATATATAAATGTACCTGAATAATTAGCCATTCTTATTGGTGACAGATCTCCAAGATAGGTTCCGTGGAGGCTTTGTTCCTCTGTGTATAAGGCTCTGATCAGACCACATTTAGAATATTGTGAGCAATTTTAGGCCCCGTATCTCAGGAAGGATGTGCTGGCCCTGGAGAGGGTCCAGAGGAGGTTCACAAGAACGATCCCAGGAATGAAAGGCTTAACATATGAGGAATGTTTGAGGACTCTGGGTCTATACTCAATGGAGTTTAGAAGGATGAGGGGGGATCTGATTGAAACTTACAGGATACTGAAAGGCCTGGACAGTGTGGACATGGGGAAGATGTTTCCATTTTAGGAGAGACTAGGACCCAAGGGCACAGCCTCAGAGTAAAGGGAAGACCTTTTAGAACAGAGATGAGGAGAAACTTCTTTAGCCAGAGAGTGGTGAATCTATGGAATTCATTGCCACAGAAGGCTATGGAGGCCAGGTCATTGGGTGTATTTAAGACCGAGATAGATAGGTTCTTGATTGGTAAATGGATCAAAGGTTACGGGGAGAAGGCGGGAGAATGGGGTTGGGAAACTTATCAGCCATGATTGAATGGCGGAGCAGACTCGATGGGCCGAATGGCCTAATTTCTGCTCCTATGTCTTATGGTCTTATCTTCCTTAAACAGCCTTCTTAAAAGCGTCAAATTAGCTATTGTTAAATACTGCTGGTGCAAATCCGCACGCCGCCTAATTTACGCACCGCCTGAAAAATCAGGCAGATGCAAAATGGCGGCTGATCTGTTATCACACGTTTTCTGCAGAGTGGTTGAAGGGAAGTTTTCTGTCAATATTTGAAAAGTACCCACTGAGCCCTTTAAATTCACCTGCAACTTTTCTGTAGCGCACAGACATTGAATGGTCATCTTATAGAGGCATGATTGGCACCTGGCATAAATAGGGTGGTGATGAGAGAAAATGGGATGCATCACATCGCTGTATCACTACTACTTAATTTAAATAAACCTATATATTGTATGGGAGATGTTTCCAGCTCCAGCTAGAAACTATGGAGCAAACTTCAGCCAGCGCTAAAATAGGCAGAGATCTGGAATAATGGCTCCCTTACCATTTCCTCACCCTAACAGCCTGAACACTATGAAAAATTGGTCAATGTTTTTTGAAAAATATATGTTCTCTAGTCTAGGGACAGCGTCCTGGTCAAACCAAGTATTTTTTTTTCCTTTTCAAATGATTTCCTCATCACATTTTGAATTCCCTGGTGGTAGAATTACTAGTAATGAGACAAATTACATGCGAATCAGGTCCATGATTGTGTATTTTCACATTTCAGTACAAAGACCCTAAAATATATTCCAATGCTTTCTAAAGCACAGAAAGATGCAGCGCAATTCTGCCTGTATCTATGTACCAGGCACTTTTAAGAACCAGGTTATTAATGGATAACAATTAACAATTCACTGTGGATTGAGAAGGAGTCTAGAAAATTGATTTTAAGTGACACAGGCTAAATGAGGTAATAATAATTTTGATCTCAAAGCTTCCTTAATGGTTAGGTGGCACTGAGCCCTATAAATCCAAAGGATTGCTAGCTGATCTCACCTGAGAGAGTCATGAAACACTACAGTTGTAGAGACTTTAGATTGGAAGAAAAATCAGCCAGGGTGCCTGCTCCTGGTTGCTATCCATTGGTTCCTTCAGTAATGTGTACGTGTGGAAATAAAGTGAGAACAGAATTGGGCTTGATGGGATGCTTAAATAGAACTGTGACACTGAATTGCTAGTGTTTCTAGGCCCAACAGTGACCTCAACATTGGGGCAGGAGCAGGTCAGAAAATCCCACTGCAACCACACAGACCTGAATTCTGCCTCATCTGATTTTCTGACAGGCTATTTGGAATGAAGAATATAAACCACTCTATTGGCATTCATGGGTCATATTTCAATATTTAAATCATGCAAAGAGACCCCCTTGCTGAATTTCAAGAGTTTGACTGATGAAATTGGTCTTCGTGATAGTTTTAAAGGCTTGATAGCGCATCAGAAGCCCACTTGCCTTACACCCAATTTTCTCTTTCAGCAACATAATTCGTCCATGTGTGCGGCTAACGCTAATGATAATGGCCTACCTGAGAAACAGGAAGGGAGAAGTGATGCACTTAAAGGCAGATCGAAATCCTGCCCAGTGTACTACCAGAGGCAGTGTGGACCCAAGAGAAAATACGGAATACCAACTTTAGTAGTGAGGCGGTACAGTTTCCTCTGTGGATCAGATAAAGTGACAATGAAAAGCTTGAGCAAAATCAATTAACACTGTGTGTAGAGGATATTTGCTTGCACTCCGACTTCTGTTTGAGAATATATGGGTCAGAATTTTGCAGTCAGCGGCAAGGCAATGGGGTTCCCTACTGACCTATAAGAAAACTGCCACCAAAGATCAAGTGATCTCTGTGGTGTGGATTTTCCCTTTCCCAGCATCAGTTTGAATCTGGTGCCAAGTCAATACTTCATCAAGTGTCCAGCAACAGTGATGTAATCATGCAGGATAAGCCACCAATCACATTGCAGTATTCTAACAAACTGCAAACCAGGAAGTAAAACACACTGAAATGTTCACTTTTAATTAAAATTTTACAAGGCATAAAATAAATTAGGAGGGGGGGAGAAACTGAAATATCATAAACAAACATTTATAAAAATATTCCGGCAATGTGTTTCTTTTTAATCATAATGGAGAAGTTTGACATTCCACACATATAAAATTAGGTTTTCTGGGCTAGTAAGGTTATTCAACAGTAATAATGTAGCCGCTAAAACATGTCATAATATCATTGAAAAATACCTGTTTCGTCTCTAGATATAACCAGTCACGATAGTGTTATTGACCATAGGCCTCTTCTGCTATGTCTTTGTAGTGTTATGGTTTGCACCCTGTGATTTTATCAGTGAATGTGATGCTATATTGTCACTTATTATAGCACTTATTATTTGCATTTGCAATTGGATGCAATGGGTGATTGTTTTTTTAACCTGAATTATAACAAAACTTAAATGGTATAAACATTACCAGGAACACAAATAATGTGAAGGCTTTTTTTGCCTTTATCAACCTGACCAGTGGAAATTTCTAGTAAGTGTGTACAATTATGCTACTAGTGCATACTGGCAATTGTAATTGACATGATTTGTATGAGGTGCAATGTAATAACTGAATATATTAAAAATTCTTATAGCTTGATTAGCATGAGCACATTTCTGCTGCTGCAATATTATTAACAGCACAATTATCATGGCATCCCTAGGACATGCTCTTAGCACTTCAGTGAATAAGCAAACCTTCACTAACGAAGAAAAAAATTAAAGTACAGCAAATTTCAAAGCACCAGCTATGCTGAATATCATTAAAAATTTATAAAACTTTCTCTGAACATGACAAGTGTTTGGTTTAACTGAGGATCTGCTATAAGTAGTCTACGCTGAGAAAAGAATCCTGTCAGTCTGTAGTTCCCTTGGACTTTACCCCTCACCTCAATCCAGCTGAAAGATGTAGCCGTTCAAGACTGACAGTTTGACTCACCATGACCTGTCAGAACATTAATCTTTCAATGCTTTGTTTTAGTTAGGAGCCAAACTGCACACAACATAAGCAAGTTGTTTCAAGGCTTGGAATGAGATCAAACATTTCTGGCATCTCCACTTACCAGAGCCTTGATTTACAATATATTTGTCAGCGACTGATTAGATGGTGAGTGCTTAAAAACCTATAGAAGTCTAAAAATTTTACCACATCTTGCTCCTTAACACTGAATAGGTTATACTCTTATCTATCCAACAAATTCACCTTAGTTCATACATACGTTTGGAAAAGCTTTTTTTCCTATTGTGTTGCTTCACAGTGGCCCTTTTTTCTGGCGTGTATGCATCAGCAGACATACTGATACAATCTTAAGGTCATGTTCTTTTCAAACTGACAGAGCCTTCCAAAGTGTTGACGAGGTGCATCTCAATTATATTGTGGAAAAGACAACTGATTTCATACAGTAAATCAGAGTTTCTTAATCATAATACCTTTAAGGCTTGTATTTTAAAGAAAGCTTGAACTAAATTAACTCCCTTGGTGCGCGGCTTCAGGTTATGCACCTGATTCCTGCACTGTTACTTAGAAGTTCCCCAATTCATGGTCCTTTTTCCCCCTAAATGCATTTATAACAATGTCTCTGTTAATCATGTTTAACTTAGTACAGTAAGATGATGCACAAATTGTTCTTGTGAGAGAAAAAGAGCTAATAGCTTGCATGTATTTGCTTGCCCCTCTCCCATACACCCTAATCAAGCTATCTCCTACTGTTCCATTAGCTGGGAGGGGTTGACAGTGCATGTTTCTCCACTGTCCAATGCTATTCCATGAAGTCCGCAAAAGTGCTCCATCTCATGGTTCAGCTGAAAACTGAGGAAACTGAGCCACTGACAGCAGATGAGCTTCACTGAGGGTTAAGAACTAAGACTCAAACTTGCCACATTCTCAACTGGGACATTCTCACTAAAGCTACCAGCCCACCCCAACAATTTGATTTCTTGAACAACTCTGGTCAACATACTCATTCTTCTTGTTAAAAATAAAGTCTTCCCGTGTGACAAGTCTTTCATCAAAAGATGATCTTTTGTTGAGAATCTTGTACTGATAACTGACATAGGAAAATTATGCAGAGTAAGTCTAATAAGAAAATGCCTTGAATGCTGACATCCTTCATGATGACACTTTGATGGATATGTCATCTGAAGATCTGACAGAACAGACATATCCAGGTTACACAGATCAATATCACAGTTTGAAATTGAAAGGTGCTATGAACATTCTAGCCCAAAAGGTACAATGATATGAATAAGCATGTTTATATCTATTAAAAGATTTTATATAACAGGAAAAAAAAAAGAAAAGTAGAAATGCAAACATGTAAAAATATCTGGAGATTATATGCCTTGGTCTATCTTTCTGTGTGGTGCAGTGCTGAGACTCAAGGGCATTAGGGGAAATAAAGAGTCAATTTTTGTGATCTTCGTCCCCAAGAAACTTTTATTCCTTGGGGCAACAATCAGGAATAAGGCTACTAGGTCTCCGCTCCTTAATATTTTTTCTTGATGAATGAAGCAGATCCTGTCCCTGCAATAGGTCAGGTCCAACAAGGCTTATTCAAGTGAGGTTGGAAAGATTTTTCCTGCCTTCTGACCTGAATTTCTTATGCTTTGGTCATTTGGCTTCCGAGATGCAGTGCCACATGAAGAATAATGACTATGGACCTGTCTTCAGTGATCCACTCAGATCAACTTATTTGAGGAGGCCAGGCTGCAAGGCCAGAAGCTAGGAGACTTCATGAATGGGACCAAGCTGATTTTGCAACGTGGAGGCCTTCAGGCAGCTGTTCCCAAACAGCAGGAAAAAGGCCCAAAGGCCATTAGCCAATATGGCTGCACTTCTTGTTTACATACAAAGACACTTTTACATGGAGAGCAAGTGCCAGAGGTGCAACCAAGCCAAGTTGATAGCTTGATACACCAAATACAGGCACTGCTCAGCTTGGGCTGGTGCTCGAGCATGCAAATAGGCCAAGAAAGTCAATCCCAGAACTTTATTTCACATACAATGCAATATGTAAACACATTGCAAAGGCGACATCAAACTTAATTATTTTATAGCAATATTTTATAACAATTTTATAGCAATGGTCGAGATCTTCCATTCCCTGGAAGGTGGCACCCAGAGGTACCATGGAAGATACGTTGGGGGACCCCCTGGAAGTCCCTATGCCAGGACTGCATGCGAATTGCCTGGGAAGTTTCAACTTCCCAAAACTCTGATTCAAAGTCGGAGACTTTGGATGGTTCCAACTCTCTTAGCAGAATTGTTACCCAGGAAAGATAAGAAGGATTAAAACTAGTTATACTCTGGGGTAACTATAATATTGATCCCTCGGCTCCCCACTTGACCCTCCAACTACCATCCACCCCGAGACTACACCCCTGACTCCCCCTGACTACCCTCCCAACCCTCGACCAACCCCAAATTCCAACTATTCCCCCACCCCCATGACAATCTGCTCGATCCCTTCAACTACCCTCCCCAACCCCCAAGTGACCCCTACCCCATGACTACCCACCTGACCACCAGGCTACCTCCAGCCTCCTGACAACTGCCAACCACCCCCCACCCTGGACTACCCCCCACCCATGAATACCCACCTGACTACCCTCTACCCCCCGAATACCCTCCCAACCCTCCAAAAACACCCCCCCCAAGCCCCTGACTACCCCCCGCCCCCTGACGATTCTGCCAATCCCCCGACCCCTTTCCTCAACCATCCAACCCATTGTACCCCGACCCACAGTAACCCCTTACCCACTTACCTTACAGACTTACCTTCTCTCTCCTAGTTTGTCAAAGTGGCTGGGACATTTAAACTTACTGATTTATGGCAGCTGGTGCAGTGAAAAGGGGTGTTGCTTCAGTTCCCCCAACGATCCTGCACTGCACTGTAGGCCTCCAGGAGCAGCTACGCTTCACCCTTCCCAGCAGGCCCAGGTTGGAAGTCCGGGCGGGAAATGTGGAGCTCCAGTCCACGGTAGGAAAATAGGAGCAGAATGGCAATCTAACGGTGATTACCACTCCTTAGAAGGTCTGGCCCAGACAATTTTCTTTTAGAAAGTGAATAGTTATAAAATGAGTTTTGGTGTTATCACTTGGGCGTAAATTATTGCCTGTGGGCAGCGCAGCAAGGAAGGGTTGAAGAGCCACAATAAAGAGAGGCCTTTTTATCCATCTGTTTCAATGGAAGTAAAACTGAGATGGCTGTATTAAGGGGGGTAATTATCTAGCCCGATTTTCGTATCTGTACCCTACCAAAGCCATAATGAGGAGATAGTGACCAAAGCTACCCTAGATTATAATTTACAAATAAAAGTAACACACCCTTTTTTGTTATGTACAGTTTCAGTGAAATTAGGGGAGTACAATATTTGGTACAATGGATGGGCAGTTAAATGGCCAATTTGACTCACCCAGACTGATTACATTGCTTTCTTTAGGTTCCTAATTTTAGTCAGCTCATTTAAGCAGGTGAGGGAAAGCTGCTGCAGATTCTTTAAATGTAGAGATTGAAGCAAGACTACGATTTTACACAAACCAACCTGGAGGCAAGAGGAGCCGAGGCCAGAAGAGGCCCTTGACAGTAAGTTAATACTTCAATGAAATATATGGCGGAATCATCCCAGATTTGCACTAAGCATGGTAGCGGGTTTGTGGGCAAAATTGCATTTTACCCACCAGCCGCAATGGCGGCTTTTCCGCCGCATTATCCCAAACCTGCGGCATTAATTATGCATTCCCGGGAAACAAACCGTCTCCATGTTGGGCAGGCTCTTGTTCGCCCGCCACGCCATCACCTCGCCACTTCAGCACATTGGGTGCCATATTTAAAGTGCAACCACGCACCTCCAGCTCAGGACTACTGCACGGAAGACAGGATGACCCAGAAAGGCAAAAAAACTGCAGCCCCAGGTTTAGTGATGTGTCCCTTGAGCGCCTTTTGGATGCCATGGAGGACCGCCATCAAAATCCATATTGGTTTAAATAATACCGCAGGAGAGCCAGCTACATTACCACTCTGGCTTGGTAGACGATGGCAATGGTGATCAGTGCCAATGCTGCGCAGAAGAGATTGGCCATCTAATGCAGATAGAGAATGAATGACCTCCTCTGTGCTGCTAGGGTAAGGCAGCCATCTCATTACTCTAAACTCACACACTCAAGCCCATCACACATTCACTGGCACCTCACTCACTGCCAGCTCAAGGGATATCGCCACCCGTTCTTTCACACACACCATCACATCTCCATCTCCTCCTGAGACTGCCTCCTCAGCCCTCACCATCTTGAGGCCACTTGTACAGATCAATTTGTGCCCCCACACAAACCCTGGCCAGTACAGCCCTCATCCTGCAGCCTCTTCCCTTGCCTGAGGTCACTTCTCCCCCTTCCCCAAGCAAGCCCTCGCCCTGCAGCCGTTGAAAAACCATCCACATATGGCTGATCTGGTAGGTGGAGACCTGCCCGTGAGCCCCCTAAAAGTGATGTGGTGCTGTCTGCAGAGCTTGGTACTGATGCCTGTGAGCGCTGACTGAAGCAAGGTAGGCAAACAAGCCTCAAAGTCCCGAGCAAAGTGCAGCCTGCCAGGTGCACATTGCTTATGTGCTGTTGTAACCATGCCGATGTGGGCAGATGATCCAGTGTGGAGGTTGATTCCGGTGGGCTGCCTTGTAATGGTTTGCAGATGTATTACATTGAGGTTCCCAATGTCTGATGGCGGGGATCGTGGCCCGCCATTGAGGGGCTGAGCAGACGATCACAAACTGGTTTCACGATGTCGTGAAACCGATCTTTGGCCTTCTCGCCATATTGTCCACTCACGACACCGAACACGCCCGACGCCAGCGGGCACGGGTGTTTCTGCCCATAAACAACAAGTGCTGGAAATACTCAGCAAGCCAGGCTGCATCTGTGGATTGTTTTTGTTTTGTTTCCTTGTCAGCCAGGAAGATCAGGAGTGCCCTGTATCCCCCATAGGATAACCTTGCACCTTCCCTGCCCTGGGCTTTCGCCCACCTCCCTGAGTGCTGGGACACGTCCTTTGGATATTTGGCAGCTATACCCTGCCACTTGAAATCCTACTGTAGCCAGTTAACTCTTCAGGGCAGGTTTAGGTGGGAGTTAAAACTTCCTGGCCTCACACTTTGGAGAGCCATCCACTTTAATACCTGACCACATGATTCTTGGCAAAAGTTAAAATTGCCCCTAGAATCTTTTGAAACTGTTCATTTATACAATCCTATTCTGAGAATTAGCTCAGGCTATGAGGAAGCAATATCACACAGCTATCACTTCCTCACAAATGCATGACAAAATAGTTTCAGAAGCAAGTTTGTTCTGGTGGATCACATTCGTACCTTACAAGCAAAACATTACACATACAGTGACATCAGTATTTACAGAGAGGGGAGGACAGAGCAGGAACATATGTCAGGTACTGGGGAACCTGGAACACGGAGGCCCTGCTGAATTTATCCAGGCTCTGGGAAACCTGGCCTGACTCATGAGACTTAAAGAGCTGCCAAAATCTGAGGAACACATTTTATTAAAATCACTGAGCAGCTCTCCCGAGCAGGCTACTTGGCTGACCCCACGCCACTGCGATTAAACTGGAAGTAGGTGTGCTCGCAGTACACTGGGCTCAGGTTTCACAGTTTCCCCATTTAACCACCCCTCCACCCTAATGGTCTCCAGCACCCCAGTGACATTGTCACCCATTCATCACATTTAACATTATTTTCAATACTTCCTTTAAGTCTGTTTGCAGCACATCACAGTTCCCGGCCAATAGGATTAGGGAAATTTGTTCCTCAATCTTTATCAAAATTCCAGGTTGATTCAGCTTTCAACAGCCACGATCATAATGAATGATGGAAGCAGGCTTGAAGGGCCGAATGGCCTACTCCTGCTCCTATTTTCTATGTACTTTTCTATGTATGTTTCTAGCTGTCCTGCCCCATACTTTACCATTTCATCTGATGGCCAGGCTTGGATTTTAAAACCATTCCCCCATTTCACTGTATACAGTATCAATCTCCCAACACGATTTGCCCTCAGGTTACCAAAAAATTGAATTTTAATCCCAGTGTTCTCAGGTGATTCACCTCTCTGAGGCAAAAGGTCAGATCAGGTAAACCAACAATATTTAGCTTCAAGTTGATTTTGAAGTCCTAAAAGTCCCAAAGTCCTACCCCAGTCCTTAGTGATTCTACTGGCAATAGTACAATTGGAGGCTAGATCACTTCTTTACATTCACATGCTGCTGATAACCTGCCAGGGTTTCTGTATGGGCGACAGGTTAAAACAACAGAAACTGACAGCATGTCAGGGACCCAGTAGTAAAAGTAACTTGCTGGCTTCCGCATTTAACCTAAGCACATCTGGTGGAAACCCCCGTGAGTCAAGCAGGTCTGATATTTATATATGTTCAATGCTCTTTCACTGTAATTTTAGCCCTGGATTCTGCCTTTAACTTTATGTTCACAACTTACCTGGTTGAACAAGGCAAAAGGACAGCAAGAGTTGACGGACCTCTGAAATTGACAGACAAGGAAACATTTAAATACTGAGATCAAAGCAAAATGCTGCGGATGCTAGAAATCTGAAACAAAAACAGAAAATGCTGGAAAAACTCAGCAGGTCTAACAGAATCTGTGGAGAGAAGAAAAACAGAGTTAATGTTTCGAGTCCTTATGACTCTTCTTCAGAGCTAAAGAGATGTAAAAATGTAATGAAATGTATACTGTTTAAGGGGGGTGGAGCAGATGAAGCTGGATAGAAGGTCAGTGATGGGTGGAGGCAAAGGAGAGATTGCCAGAGATGTCATTGACAAAAGGACAAATGGGTGTTAATGATAGTGATACTGGCTAAATGAGGTGCTGATGGTGGCATTAAGATCAGAAAGCAGAAAGTGATAATGGCAGGACAAGGGTAAGCACTCTGGAAAGAACAACATGAACAAGAGGTCCTTGTGGGGGTGGTGCAGATGCGTTCCTGAAGATGAGGGCTACCTGTGAGGAACCTTACCACTGATGCCCAGGAAAAGTACAATTAAAGTTACATGAACACAAGAGTGTCATTGAGCAAATCAGTGGGATGCTGAAGGTGCAATTCAGGTACCTGAACAGATATGGGGATGCCCTTCAGTATGCAGCAGCAAGGGTGTCCAGAAGGATAATGATGTGTACAACATTGTGCAGTAGACAGGGCTTGAGCTGTAGGAAGAAGAAGGTGATTACCAATCTGCCTCTTCAGAGGAGGAGGAGGAAGGGAAGGAACCTGATGCAGCTCTGTTAGCTTTCGGGAATGCTTGGGATGAAACTGATTCAGGCATGCTTCAGGTAATCTAAGACTGTGTGCTAGTCCAAGGAGTAATGTGCAGCAGAAGACTGGAAAAGGTGGAGTGAGAGTTTTGCATTTGGATTTGCAAATCCTCTTCCGGCACAATATTCAGGAGCAAGGTACCATACTCTTGCTGCTGACCTCATCTGCCACTTCCAACCATTCCTGCAAGTTCTCTTATTGTTCTTCTTCCTCTTGTCTGATGGGAATAAAATCCCCCTGCACATTGACCCTCTAGTTTTCCAATTGCTGGCTCAGGTCTGGCACTTCTACAATGCCTCTATTCAGACCCTGGCAGCATCCCTTTAAATAGCTGAGCTGATAAAGACTGATGCAGGTCTTCACGTCCACCCAGTAGTCAGATGTAAATGCTATGGCCGAGTTAAAAATCCACTGACAAGTACATTGCTCAGACTTTCAGGTTCCCAACATGCTGTCAGCCTCCCTCTGCTGCAAGTGGGTCAGAACATTAAAATATCCACTCCACCACTACCAGGGTACTGTGGATGCAGCAAGTACCATCTACAGGATGCACTGCAGCAACTTGATGAACTTACTTCAACAACACCTCCCATTCCTGAGTAGAAGAACAGCAATACCATGGGAACATCACCACTTGCAAGTTCCTCAGGGCTTTTTGCAACTAGTGTTTAATATAGATGTGTATTTATTTATCACAGGGGTAAAAGTAAGTGATAATCAGAGAGAAAGAAAAAAGAAAGACTCGCATTTATATCGTGCCTTTCATAACTTCAGGTCATCCTAGCCATTGAAATACTTTTTGAAGCATAATCATTGTTGTAATGTAGGAAATGCAGCAGCCACCTTGTGCACAACAAGCTCCAAAAGCAGCAATGTGCTAATCTGAGGGATACATATGGGCCAGAACAGCAGTGAGAACTCCCCTGCTCTTCTTTAAAAAAGCATCATGAGATTTTTTTAAGCCCACCTGAAAGAGCTTATGCAGGTTGTGCAAAGCAGGACAGAACAGACAGAGGTGGAGATCCATGGTAGACAACCTTCTGGGAAGGAGATGACACCAACGAATGAACCAAAGGGCAGATGTGCCCTTGGTTTAAGATCTTATCTGAAAGATGGCACCTCCAATGGTGAAAGAAGGCTTCCTTTATCTAACCTGAAGCCATAAAGCTTCACCAAGTCCAGAGTCAATGCTGAGCACTTCCATACCTACTAAATATATATCACTGACCCCACAGCTGGTGAATCTGTCCTGCTTTTGGGACAGGAGATACCCAGGAATGGTGATGGAGGAGTTTGGAATATTGGCGGAAAGACATGACTCGCTATTTAAGCCACTTCTGCAAGGCTTTCATCAATCTTCCACTGAAGAGATTGGGAGAATATATGGAAAATTTTTCTCCAGATATTGTATCTGGCGTTCATTAGTTTGTCCTGCTAAGTTTTTCCTAACCAGGAAGAACCAATTGGACTTAATTATCAACATTCAAATTTTTCAAACCAGTAACACATATATCACAGATAATTCTTTTGTCACTAATAGGATGTACCTACATTTAGTTGATTTATTCCAGAAACATTCACTACAAATACAAAAAAAATAAACAGAACTCTTAGATAAGCCTGCTTTAAAAGGAGTAGAATTGTTCCACTAGTTTGTAGATTCCATGTCAAAGTAAGGAGATATTCAAGCAGCAACAGCTATATGTTTTTGTTTTTGCCTATCTGTTCTTAAAGCCCAAAATTGCACTCTTCTCATTATATAATTGATCTGTGGAAATTTGTCTGCATGTTTTGAGTGCGTAAAGTGAACAGGGATTGGTGCAATGTTTCCTGGAAATTATATTGGAACTCCTGATTGTAGTATAAAGAGTTAACAGAATGGATACAATAATCTGTGGTGTAGATGATGATGTAGCACTGACAGCAGGCAGTCTTGTGCTAGGCATTCTAGGCAGCAGATGGTCAACTCTGAGAAGAGATGTGCCTTCTCTGAAGCCCAAACTGTACATACTGTAAATAGTGTAAATAAACTAGTATTTAGGTAAATACCCTGATATGCCTACAGTTCCTCTTTGTTAGAGTTCAGAGTTAGCATGTTCTACAACAAGGTAACAGCAGAAGCGGCACCAATCTAAACAACTGTTGGTGCCATACGATGATCACCCAAGGGCCACAATGCCAACGATCCATGGTCAGCCTGTAATCTCGTCCTGTGCATCTGCAATAGCCTCATCGAAGATAGCAATGGTGGCACTGTAACTGCCCCTACCCTGCCTGTTTCCAAGCCTAGAAGACCCACACAGTGCTCACTGCTGGGAGGGCATGGTGCAATAATTTTCTGAAACCGAGTGGCCTCAGGTCTCCTCACCCAGACACAGCCAATCCAGATCGGTTCCTTCCTTTATTTTTTTGGGGCCTGATGCAAACCAGATCATAGATAACCAGAGGCTCGATAAAATCCCTGCAGGTTTTATCTCAGTATTGGGAACCTTTGACGTATTTTTCACTCAGCCAAGGGATACCGTTGCAGGATGAAAATGCTGCAGCCATGTCTCCCACAACTCAGAAGAGGTTATCCAGTCGCTGCTTGCCACTCTGTGCCCAATAGGCAGTCCAAACCAACAACAGCCTGTGACAGAGCATCACATCGGTCAGCCTGACCCAACCAATCGAATTCGGCCCACAACTTCACAACACACTGAAGCATCGGTAAAGTCCACTCATCTTGCAGGCCCAAATTTGGTAGCCTCGGCCACGCTGAATCCTGCTAAAATAGTACAAAAGTCAGGAGCCTAGACCGTCGGCATCTTGAAATGTTTACGCTGCTGCGTGAAACGATGGCACAGATGGCAGGGTTGTCCAACATGGGGTGCTGTGTGTTTCAGACATGGCAGGACGGGAAATTTCCGGAGTTTCCGCTCAATTAGAGTCTCCAACAAATGGAGCAAAAAACAGTACCACAAGCAGATAACGCCTATCTCACACTTCCTAGGCAAAGTACATGAGTATTCCCAGGATTACTGGTCCATCAATTTAGAAGTCAGAGGGTTCCCAACACACGTCAAACTCAACACAGGCACAGGGGTATCACCGTGCATGGCTCCACACAGTTCCTGTTCAGCCATCAAATATTAAACTTCAAGGCCCAGGAGGAATTACCCTATGCATCAAGGGTCAGATTACATTCCCACTATGCCACAAGGGGCAACAGATCAGATAGACCCTTTATATCCTCCTTAACCAAAGTATTTCCTACCTAGCAGGAAGACATGTTTGCAGTTGGGCATCATACAGGAAGTCAATGAGATCCTTCCATCACACACCAGGACCACATTCCACCAGAAATGGAGACCAGAAAGGGTAAGCTGAAAAATGAATATCACATTTCTCTGCACCCAGATATCATGCCAGTGTGCTTATTCACCACTTGGAGGGTGCCACATCCTCTATCACCAAAGGTTGAGGAGGAATTTGACCGCATGTTGCACAGCGGCATTACTTCACCAGCCTCACAACCAACCCAGTGGTAATCCAAAACAAAAATAAAAATACCTGGAAAAGCTCAGCAGGTCTGGCAGTTAACATTTCGAGTCCGTATGACTCTTCAACAGAACTAAGGAAAAATAGAAAAGAGGTGAAATATAAGCTGGTTGAAGTGGGTGGTGGGACAAGTAGAGCTGGATAGACAGCCAGTGATAGGTGGAAATAACCAAAAGATGTCATAGACAAAAGGACAAAGAGATGTTGACGGTGGTGATATTATCTAAGGAATGTGCAAATAGGTGACATTAAGGGTAGAAAGCAGGATGAGCAAGGTACTGATAGCCCTAATGGGGGTGGGGTGGGGTGAAGGGATCGAGATAGGCTAAAAGGTAGAGATAAAACAATGGATGGAAATACATTTAAAAATAATAGAAATAGGTGGGAAAAGAAAAATCTATATAAATTATTGGAAAAAAGGGGGATCGGAAAGGGGGTGGGGATGGAGGAGAGAGTTCATGATCTAAAATTGTTGAACTCAATATTCAGTCCAGAAGGCTGTAAAGTGCCTAGTCGGAAGATGAGATGCTGTTCCTCCAGTTAATGTTGAGCTTCACTGGAACATTGCAGCAGGCCAAGGATGGACATGTGGGCATGAGAGCAGGGTGGAGTGTTGAAATGGCAAGTGACAGGGAGGTCTGGGTCATGCTTGCGGACAGACCGAAGGTGTTCTGAAAAGCGGTTAGCCAGTCTGCTTTTGGTCTCTCCAATGTAGAAGAAACCGCATTGGGAGCAATGAATGCAGTAGACTAAATTGAGGGAAGTGCAAGTGAAATGCTGCTTCACTTGAAAGGAGTGTTTGGGCCCATGGACGGTAAGGAGAGGGGAAGTAAAGGGCAGGTGTTGCACCTTCTGGGGTTGCATGGGAAGGTGCCATGGGAGGGGGTTGAGTTGTAGGGGGTGATGGTGGAGTGGACCAGGGTGTCCCAGAGGGAACGATCCCTGCGGAATGGGGGGGTGAAGGGAAGATGTGTTTGGTGGTGGCATCATGCTAGAGTTGGCGGAAATGGCGGAGGATGATCCTTTGAATGCGGAGGCTGGTGGGGTGATAAGTGAGGACAAGGAGGACCCTCTCATGGTTCTGGGAGGGAGAGGAAGGTGTGAGGGCGGATACGCGGGAGATGGGCTGGACACGGTTGAGGGCCCTGTCAACCACCGTGGGTGGAAAACCTCAGTTAAGGAAGAGGGAAGACATGTCAGAGGAACTGTTTTTGAAAGTGGCATCATCAGAACAGATGTGACGGAGGCGAAGGAACTGGGAGAATGGGATGGAGTCTTTACAGCAAGCGGGGTGTGAGGAGCTGTAGTCGACGTAGCTGTGGGAGTTGGTAGGCTTGTAATGAATATTGGTGGACAGTCTATCACCAGAAATTGAGACAGAGAGGTCAAGGAAGGGAAGGGAAGTGTCAGAGATGGACCATGTGAAAATGATGGAGGGGTGGAAATTGGAAGCAAAATTTAAAATTTTTTCCAGGTCCAGACGAGAGCATGAAGCAGCACCGAAGTAATCATCAATGTACCGGAGAAAGAGTTGTGGGAGGGGGCCGGAGTAGGACTGGGACAAGGAATGTTCCACATACCCCATAAAGAGACAGGCATAGCTGGGGCCCATGCGGGTACCCATACCCACACCTTTTATTTGGAGGAAGTGAGAGGAGTTTTGGGAGAAATTGTTCAGTGAGAGAACAAGTTCAACCAGACGGAGGAGAGTAGTGGTGGATGGGGATTGTTCGGACCTCTGTTCGAGGATGAAGCAGAGAGCCTTCAGACCATCCTGGTGGGGGATGGAGGTGTAGAGGCATTGGACGTCCATGGTGAAGTGGAGTCGGTTGGGGCCAGGGAACTGGAAATTGTTGATATGATGTAGGGTGTCAGAGGAATCATGGATGTAGGTGGGAAGGGACTGGACAAGGGGAGAGAGAATGGAGTCAAGATAGCAAGAAATGAGTTCCGTGGGGCAGGAACAGGCTGACATGATTGGTCTGCCGGGACAGTCCTGTTTGTGGATTTTGGGTAGGAGGTAGAAGCGGGCCGTCCGAGGTTGGGAGACTATGAGGTTGGAAGCTGTGGAAGGAAGATCTCCAGAGGAGATGAGGTCAGTAACAGTCCTGGAAACAATGACTTGATGTTCAGTGGTGGGGTCATGGTCCAGGGCGAGGTAGGAGGAAGTGTCTGCAAGTTGATGCTCAGCATCTGCGAGGTAGAGGTCAGTGCGCCAGACAACAACAGCACCACCCTTGTCAGCGGGTTTGATGACAATGTCAGGGTTGGACCTGAGAGAACGGATTGCAGCAAGTTCAGAGAGAGACAGGTTAGAGTGGGTGAGAGGAGCAGCTGGTTTCAGTTCCCAAGTCCAATGGCCACCTCCAGCATTGTGTGGATGTTACACAGCTTAGTAAAGTTGTGCGGAGGGAAGATTGCCAATAGCATCCTTTTTGCTAAGCTCGACACGAACAATGAGTTTTGGCAAATATCCTTCAACAAGGAGTCTAGACTGCTGACAATGTTTATCATGCCGTTTGGTCAGTTTTGCTTCAATCACCTCCCTTACAGCATTTTGCTCTACCCCCCGTGATATTCCAATGCACCATGTCCACAATCCTTGAGGGCAAACAAGGTGTTATCTGCCACATGGACGACATTCTCATACATGGCTCTACAAGAGCAGAGCATGGCCATAGGGTAAGAGAAGTCCTCAAGGTGCTCCAGGAAGAAGGCTGAATAACAACTGTGAGTTCACCAGAATCAACATAAAAGTCCTAGGCCAAATCATCCAATGACATGGTATTCCAGTTGATCCACAGAAAACAAAGGCTATTCCTTAGTTTCCCCAACCGATGTACAGCACCAATGTCCAACAGTTCCTTAGGATGGTAAGCCAAGTTGGAAAGTTCATCCCTAACTTGGCCACGCTCACAGAACCCCGACGAGACCTTCTGCAGAAAGGCCAACACTGGTTCTAGGGAGCAGAACAACTCAAGGCCTTTCAATCCATTAAAGACCATCTGGTCTTCTCGGATGCCCTGGCACACCACACCCAACTTTGTTCACGGTTGTCACTGCTGGCTCTTCTTCCACTGGCCTTGGCATTGTTCTCATCCAGCTGCAAAAGAATGGGAATCAAAAACCTGTCTATTTTGCTTCTAGAGCCCTGAAAGAAACTGAATGAAGGTGTGCCACTATTGCAGAAGAGGCACTGGCAGCTACATGGGCTGTTGAGTGGTTTTCTGATTACCTGATGGGGCTGCTCTTCCACATGGAAACAGACCACAAGCTCCTCATAACTCTCACAATCCCACAGAGATTGTTGAAATGCTCATACATACTCAATGATTTTGCCTCTGGTTGATGCAGTCCCAATGTATGGCCATTTACATCCCAGGGAAGTCACAAACCATGGCGGATGCTCTTTCCAGAGCCACAGTCAACCATGCTGATGCTCCCGATTCTACGTTTGTGTCAGATGTGGAAGCATTCTCCTCGACTGTCATGAGCCTGCTGCCCAAATCCATCACCAAACTCCAGGATGTTCGACATGCCCAAAAGGAGGATGCTGAATGCGTCCAAGTGGGGGAACTCTGACTCCAAGGGCGATCTAAATATAGCCCCACCAACCATCTCATCCGCAAATACCATGAGCAATGAGCCCACTTGAATATAGTGGATCACCTCCTAGACAATGGGATCATCCATATTACCAGCTCCCTTCTTCATCCTCGTCAATGTGGAGGCTGGGTGAGCAGTCCAGCCCAGCAAGCATCTGATGCCCAAGTATCCAGATTGGCCTTCAGCCCTCATACATAATTGGGTCACACCCCTGGCCAATGGATTTTCTCTGGGCAAACTCCTTATGGGCCATCATCTAAAAATGTAGGCTCCCCAATAGTCTAGGAACCTTCAGCCTAAAATCACCCCCACTGATCATAAGAAGGTGAGAGAGAACGATTTGAATCTCCATGCAAAACAATGCATGGAGCCAGTGATGTAAATAGTTCAAAAACAAACATAATGTAAATGACACAGAGCTAAAACCCTGCCATCTTTAATGCCATGCCTGCATGTTTGGGTCCATGATTGAAAAGCAGAAGGCCTCCTTCTTTCTAGGACAGAACACCCGTACTCATACTTGGCCCAGTTGCCACCTGGTTCTATCTGAAGAAACAGGAGAGCTCTCATTTTGCTCATACCCACTAGACTGCAGGTTTTTGACAATCACGAGATGTGGGATGAAGACCCTCAAAGCACTCCAGATGCTTCGAGTGGCAATGAACAACCCCAGAGCCCACTCTCAGGCCTCCGGCCCAGTGGAGCAGTCACAGGACACGGTCTGGAAGAGTGGTGAAGGCTGCGCAGAGACTCAACCACTAGCTGGGGGACTCTTGGGGGTGGGGGAGAGGAGGAGGATCCAGTAATGTAAATAGTTAAAGACATTGGCGAGGATTTTTCCAGCCCCACCATTGTTGGGACCCACCGCAGGGGATGCAGTGGGCCAGCCAAAAGTCCATTGACTTTCAATGGGACTGGAAGATCCCAGCGGTGGGCCGGGCCAGAAAATCCCGGCCATAGTTTCACATTGTTGTAGTATACTTGCTAGTGTGGTGTAGGATAAAGAGTTGAAGAATGGACATGGTAATCTATGATGTAGATGATGATGCAGCACTGAAAGCAGGCAGTCATGTGCTAGGCACTCTAGGCAGCAGACGGGCAACTCTGAGAAGATATGTGCTTTCTCTGTAACCCACTCTGTACATACTGTAAATGATGTAAATAAAAACTAGCATTTATGTAAATACCCTGAAATGCCTACAGTTCCTCTTTGTTGGAGTTCAGAAAGCACGTTCTACAACCCTATTGAAATTCTGCTCTTCCTGATGCTGGCTGCTTGCTCCTCTATGTAATGTTAGGTGTTCTTGGCTCTCTATGATGCAGGCCGCTCCATTTTTCCATGATATCAGCTGCTTACATTTCTCACTCAACTGCTCTATTTGACAGATGTGGTTATGTCCTCTTTCACGGTGGATTTTGAAAGTAGATCATACAAAGTCTCCATGCCTATGAAACTGAAACTGGAGGAATTAGATTTTAACTCCACCTCCTTGGCTGGAGTAGAATAGAGGGATCTTTAAAATGGAGTTAGGTGGCTGAGATGCCAACCAAATGCGACCAGGAACCTCATGAATCAATGCAACTCAAGAGTCTAATGATGTCAGTGGAACAATGCAGGCTTTGTAACCCAGTCCTGGATAGAGGAGCAACCAAAGCTTTCCCGCCAGAAGGATGAAGAGGTTCTCCAAGGTAAGTGAAACACTTTCCTCTGTGGGACCAGGAGGACCACAAGTGCTCCTGTGGGTCTCACAAGAGAGTTGTAGCCTCCCCTGACCTGGACCCCTCAATTCCCTCCCACAAGGCACTCCTGAAGTTCCATCCCTGAGACATAGCTGTGTGTCAGCAAGTCTTCCCTTATTTCAGCTGACATCTTCGAGCTGCCCGAACCTTCTGGCATTGACAGTATTATCTTAAATTCTTAACTATGTGATCTACTAAAGGGTTATGCTTTTTACACGTTCCATTTGAAAAATGTTTGTATAGAATTTTCTTAAATGCGATTTTAAAAATAAAAATGTACCATCATACCCTAATACTGAATCTAACCTATATCACCCAAACACTTGACATGATGCCAAAAGTTCCAATATTCATAAATGAAGAGCTACTGAAATGAAACTGCCCAAACCACGCAGTTCTTTAAGGGCTACAGTAGTTACTAATCTGGGACCAGGACCGGACTTTCAACTTGTTCCCATTTCAAAACATTTATGTGAAGGGGAAGTATTCAGTACTATGACTGCAGCATACTCAGTTTTGACATTAATAAACTTAAGAAATATTGCAAATCCTTCCAACACTTGCTGCATTTAATAAACGGCAGCGACACTACATTGCTCATTTCTTTGTTCCTAGTACAACTTACTATACTAATTTATGTGCATATTTTTGCAATTTATTGAAACAATTATGTTTACAGCTGAGGAAAAGATTACTGTACTATGAACTCATGGGACACACAGCAGTAATCCAGCGCAGGATAAAGTGGCACTTCTTGCATACTGTGAGACTTCAATTTTCACCAACCAAAAATACCAAGGGAGTAGCCTAAGTAGAAACCAATAGTTTGCACATTTCCAAAAAGAAAACTTGTAGCACGTTTACCTTTATACAGTGTGAAAGAAAACCAAGACACACATGTTAAAATGACACACAATCATCAACACTTTGCTCACTGAAACTAAAATGCCAAATCCTCTGTCACCAAAGTAAAACAATAAAGCTGATGGTGATTACTGATGGGGAAAAGGACAGCTGTGGGCGGAGTTCTTCTCAGACTGAGGCCTGAGCCATTTGAAGGCCTGAGCCTCATTTACAACCCACGAGTGAGTGTGATGCTCACTGGTTGTCAGTGGTAAGTTGGTCATTCCCAGGCTAAGAGAATTGGGGCCTGAAGTGGAAAGAGACAATTTGTGTTCTTCCAGAGCCCCTGCACCAAAACCTTATCAATAAATTTTCACAGCATTTTTCCCAGGACAGCCACGATGGGCTGGATGGCCTCGTGCTGTGCAGTAATCATTTTATGTTTCTATGATTTTTGGGGTGGTCCCCAGCAGATATCTTTAAATATTGCTGATCAGGCTATATTTACTCACCGCCTGGTGTGAATGAATGGAGTATGCATCTTTATCTGCCTACTTGTATCTCCAAATTGCAAGTGAGGCCTATTCCATTAAAGGTTTTCCAGCTTCCAGTCTCACAACACTACCCAAGATAGCAGCCACCTGAGTGGCAAAAGAGGCGACAACTGACTCAATGCCATTTTCAGACCACCTGGCAGCCCACTAGCACTGAGCTAGTTAAACTTAGACTTTTCTTATCCTGAGATCAAATATCAGCTGCCTTGTTACTGTTGGCAATAGAAAGTTAATTAAAATACACAGGGCTAAAAATTTGATTAGGCTCGTTAGCGGTCACGGGGATTGTGACACGCAATTGAGTTGAGGTGGGCAGCACACAAACTTTGAGCTGTCAGTTCATGGACCTGATTATGGCATGCAGCCCAGCATAAAACATGCTGCAGACTGGCTGCACAATCAGTACGAGGGTCAGGAGTGTGCATGGCTAGGACGAGTTACAGATAGACAGCACCTCTCAAAGGCAACATGCACCTCTTCAGGGAGAGGTGCATTCAGGCTGCAGCAGCTAGTCGACATAGTCATGAAAGTTTTTGAGGGAAGGAAGAAGATTGTCAATGAGGAACAGGACAGAAAAAGAGCTCCCAGATTCTCTGATGTGGCGCTAGAGGCCTTTAGTCCAGCAAATCAAAAGGAGGAAAAGAGGTCATATTTCCACAGGAGGCCAGGGCGTCCACCAGGCAGAATGGGAGCAGGTGGCCAAGAAGGTGCATATGCGAAGTCTAGCTCCAGGCCAGGAAATGTATCTTCCAATGACATCTCCTATCCTCTGCTCCACCAATCATGCGATGTGCTGCAGCCCCATCACTCACCCATCAGCAATCAGGACTCAAGGCTAACATTCAGATGCTCCACCTCACTCTCACACACCTATCACCACCTCAAGCCTCACACCCAATTCTTGCAGCTTCCACATACTTCCAGCTGTGGAGCTATGATGGGCACATCACCCAAACACACTCAGTGACATTGCCCCTCAATCTTTTGCAGGACAAGGTCATACAAGCACAGGGAGCAGCAGAGAACCGGTGAGGAGCAGGCACAGGAGTATTTCCAGAACCTCTTGGAGGAGACAGTGCTCAACATTGTAGGACCAGCAGTCACTGAGGCCATTGCATCCAGCATCACCAAGAGCATCCAGGAACGTGATATGTTTTTGCCTAATGCACCTTCTCATGCACTCACCCTGCAACCTAGCACAAAGTGCAAGCTGTGGACCTTTTGCTTTCCACCCCAACATTCCCTTCCCTCACCACAACATTCTCCTTCTGCGCTTTTGTTTTCAGATACCTAAATACTGCAACCTGGTCGGTCAGTACAACCCTACCTTTAAAACCACAAGTAGAGAACCCATCTGAAAAGAGGCACCATCACTTAATCTGATATTTGCAACCACAAACTCAGGTACTTTTTTCTTTCACAGGATGTGGGTGTTGCTGGCTAGGTCAGCATTTATTGCCCATCCCTAATTGCCCTTGAGAAGGTGGTGGTGAGCTGCCTTCTTGAACCACTGCAGTGCATGTGGTGTGGGTACACCCACAGTGCTGTTAGGGAGGGAGTTCCAGGATTTTGACCCAGCGACAGTGAAGGAATGGCGATATAGTTCCAAGCCAGGGTGGTGGATGGCTTGACAGGAATTTGCAGGTGGTGGTGTTCCCATGTATCTGCTGCCCTAGTCCTTCTAGATGTTAGAGATCACAGGTTTGGAAGGTGCAGTCAAAAAGCCTTGGTGAGTTGCTGCAATGCATCTTGTAGGTGGTGCACGCTGCTGCCACTATGCATCAATGATGGAGGGAGTGGATGTTGAATGCGGTGGATGGTGTGCCAATCAAGCGGACTGCTTTGTCCTGGATGGTGTCAAGCTTCTTGAGTGTTGTTGGAGCTGCACTCAACCAGGCAAATGGAGAGTATTCCATTGCACTTCTGACTTGTGCCTTGTTGATGGTGGACAGGCTTAGGGGAGTCAGGAGGTGAGTTACTCGCCACAGATTTCCCAGCCTCTGACTTGCGAAAAACATATATGGGTGAAGACATTCAAGTAACAGGCATAAGCAGAGTAACTGTCCATTATGGAAGTTAATCAGCAAAGCTACCAGTGTTGGTATTGAGAGGCAGAGGACCAAGCTTTCTAGGGTGAAATTGACTAAGGGAAATCAACATTGATTGGCCACTGAGATTCCGAAAGGAAGCTGGAAGCATTCCTGTTTTGGAAAAGGAGTGCGTAAGGACTCAACAACCTGGAGAAATACAGACTGTCTTAAGCCAAAACCTGGAAGAGCAGCAGAAGGAACTCGAAGAGACCCTGCTTGATGTCAGAGTTCAAGATGAGGTGAGAAACCTTCGAAGGGAAAAAGAAAAGCTGTTGAGAGACCTTCACACACTACAAAAATCCTTCAGGTCAAAGTTTGTACCTCTGGAAAGGTATGAAGAGAAACAGCAAGAATTCAGCACTTCTCTGAACAAACTGAAGGATGAGTTGGCAGAGAAGGCACAACAATGTTCAATTGTCCAGGAGGCAGTTAACAAATACAAAAAAGAGATGGAAGAGCTGAAGAATCAGCTAACTGAAGCAAAAGAGGCTTTGGAAGCAAAAGTCACAGAATTTTCCAAGAAGCAGACAGATAATGAAATTTTGAGAGACTCTGAGCTCAGACAAGTTGAGCTTGCTTCTGAGAGAAATCTGGCCAACAGTAAAGTCAAAAAGAAGACCAAGATTAAAGTCTGCACTAGAAAGAAAAAAGCACGTAGGAAGAAGATACAGAAATACTAATAGGGCTTTAATTTTGGCAGCATACAAATAAACTTCTGTCAACAAACAATCAAATCGCAAATGCCGATGCCCTTACGCATTTGCCTTTACAAGAAAATGATGAGCATGTCCCAGTTCCACAGGAACATTTTTACTGTTAAATTTCTTAGATTCCTCACCAGTATGTACTCGACAGATCAGAGACTGGACAAGCCGGGACCCAGTCCTATCTCAGGTACGAGAACGAGTGCTACATGGTTGGTCACAGGAGCCCGTGTCTGATTAAGTGAAATCGTGCTTCAACAGAAGGCATGAAATAACCAGCCACGATGGCATCTTATTGTGGGGAGCACGAGTGATAGTTCCTCCAAAGGGAAGGGAGCCATTTTTAATTCAACTATACAGTGCCCATCGAGGAATTTCCCAAATGACGACCATAGCACGCAGCTATCTATGGTAGCCTGGGATGGATGGTGAAATAGCATTTAGTAAAGCACTGTGTGCAATGTCAACAACTGCAAAAGTTGCCAGCAACAGCTCCATTACACCCTGGGAGTGGCCAGGTAGACCCTGGGTGCGGATCCACGTTGACTACGTTGGATCTTTCCTGGGAACGATGTTTCTGCTCATTGTCGATGCCCATTCAAAATGGTTGGACGTATATGAGGTGAAGCCACCAATGTCGGCCACTACAATTAAGAAAGTACGTCAGATTTTTGCCGTTCACGGACTACCAGAAGTAGTCGTTTCTGATAACGGCGCATCATTTACAAGTGTTGAGTTTCAACGGTTTATCAGCCTCAACGGTATCACTCAAGTGAAAACTGCACCGTACCACCCTTCCTCAAATGGACTGGCTGAAAGAGCGGTTCAAATGTTAAAGGCAGGCATGAAAAAGCTAACTGCCAATTCCTTAGCAACCAAGCTAGCACGCTTTCTTTTTCATTACAGGATGACCCCTCATACAACAACAGGTGTCACACCTGTGAAGTTATTGTTGAAATGCCATCTCAGGATGAGCTAAAGCTTAATAATGCCAAATTTAGAGGTGAAGGTGGAAAGGAGTCAGGGAAGTCAGAAAACTAAACACGATTGGCATAGTTGTGAGAGCAAATTTACTGTGGAAGAGCCAGTATATGTGAAGAACTTCAGAGAAGGACCAAAGTGGTTACCGGGTGAAATAAGGACGGTGACTGGACCTCTATCTTGCCACGTGTAGGTGGAAGGCCAGGTCATCTGTAAACATGTGGACCATTTAAGGAAGAAAGAGACAAATCACCAAGATTTGGTTCCACCAGTGATCATGACCGGGTCTGCGTTTCCTGTTGAGGATACTCAGCCCCAGGGCTGACATGTCTGATATTCCTGTAAGAGTTGAGGATACAGAGCTGCAAGTGCCCACTGAAGCACCTGATGTTCAGGCAACTCTGGAAAAGGAGGTTCCTGACGTAGAATCTGACGTTGTAGAGCTGCAACATTCCACATGTACCAGGAAACCACCTGAAAGACTGAATTTGTAAATTCCTTATCCAGTGTAAATATTATGTTGATTTGAAAAATATGTCCTTGTAAATATAATATGCATAGCCGAGTTAAAGGGGGAGGTATGTAGTAATTATGGTTTTATTTAGTGTGTAATGTATCTTTAATACTAAAATTGTTAAGGAAGATCACATGACTTGTATTAACCAAATAGGAGATTGGCACAGGCTACCTCAGCAGTCGGCGTAGAGATAGAGTTGGAGTTGAAAGCACACATGTAGTTGCTGCTGAGTATATTGTAAATAAACTTAATATTTCCACCAAAAGATCAACTCTATCATTAATAGCACAACTCAACCACTCTACAACACCCACGCTGATCCCTTTAAGCAGCATTAGTGAGGGGAATATCCCTCGTATAGCTGAATGCATGTTCAGCTGAGAATGTCCAAGAGAGGACATTAACAAGACCTGCAAGGTCCAAAATAGCAGATTGGGCACAAAATCAACATTGGAACACTGTTGTCATGATCTGCCCATTCTGAAGGTTTCAGGCATACACACAGCAAGCCCACTCTTGCACCCTTACAAACATGGTCCACAGTGCAGGCTACACTGGAAGTGGCCGGAAGCAGTTCAGCCTCTATTTTGTGAGCTCTGGGTTTCGGCTGCACTTACCCCAGTGACATTATGGAATCAAATGTATAACGGTTGGTGCTGTTCCTTGCATTTTTCTTGAATTCCATTTTTAGTACCTTCCTTCTCCTTGACCTCTTCCCTTCTTTGGTTCATCAGTCATTCTCTTTACACCTCTGCGAAGTGCCTTGTTATATTTTTCCACATTAAAGATACATGAAATGAAAGTTGCTATTGCTGTGTTCGGACAACAGGAGGTAAGTGGCTGTTGCTGTTTTTCCCAACCAGCGATTCACCAGTAGTCTTCAATTAAGCCAACTATTCCCCCAGCCCCCACCATTACCACCCTACCCCCTCCACTCCCCACCATCTCCATGACAAGTGTAGGTTTTCAGCATACGGCCTGTGCTAGCTCAAATTAATAAATCATCCCAACCACAATAGATGTGGATGTTCTTAGGAAGTCTGAGACAAGATAACAAATTAACCATTGTTCCCAGCAATTGTGTAAACACATCTTTAAAGCCTGGGTCACTGTCTCTCTGGCTGCAGGATATGATTATAAGGCGAATTCTAAACTTGTGTGAACCCAATTCAATTTAAAACATGCCACTTAACTGTAACTCATTTCCAAATCCTTCCAGTGGAAAATTACCCAAGAATCCAGAAGCATGACAGGAATTGCAGATCAACTGTGTAATGCCATCTTGTTTTTTGACCTTTATAATATGGCCACTTCTGCTGCATATTGACCAAGGAGGTCAAATACATATTACTTTATTATAATCAGCAATCCATAAAATGGCTGTTAGAAGCATCTAGACCCAAGAAACATTGTCATGTTGTACAGCAGTTATGCGAAAAGATGAACAAAATCCTGTTTTTAAGATATCTAATTGCTGCGCTGAATGAATGTGTGTAATTGCTATGGTTCATGAAGTGGCTGTTTGTTTAATAAATGAGCCATATGTATTTGAAAGCTTTCGTGAGGGATTTTATTTTTTGACATGATAAGGTGTATCGTGTTATTGATGAGAAAGCACTGGCGTGGAAAAATTGAACTGCAGATTTCTTTAAATATGCAACATATTCTGCATTCTGTGTAGAATTTAACAGAAGTTCTCCACAGATTTCCACTGAGCCTGATAATAAGTTGCCATGGTTTACGACATGCACGCACAGGAATTAACACGGAGGCCTAGCTTGTACTGTAGGGCAGCAGAGAGCCATTCTGAAACTTTCTAATGGTTGGGTAAGTAGTTTTAATGGCTGTGTTACTGTATTCTTTATAAATTACACAATAGCATAATGCATATGGGTAAAGGACTGAAAATTCTACAGAAGTAATTGGTCAGGTATTGGATTTCTCATTTACGTTTTGTAAACCACATTCTGAGAAAGAACAGTGATCTACTTTAAACAGACATGCTTTGGATCAAGGTGAGCATGAAGTAATGTTCTAGAGGAGAGGGTTATTCACTTATTATTAACGACTGAAAAGTTATGCAATTACATCTTAAACTGAAGCTTGACTTAAGCCAAGGGAACCACTGGTAATACATGAATTTCTCATTATTATGAACAGTTATTATAAGAATAAGCAAATCCAGCATTCAAGTATCAAATTCATTGATTTAAATAAAATGTGAACAAATGAAAAAGGAAAATAGGAATTTGTCTTGGTTTGTCTGGTGAAAATGTTTCTTCATAGTTAGCTAATCTCTTTGTTCCATTTAGAGCTTCTCTTGGACCAGTTGCTCCCTTAGAAGGACACAAGTTACAACCAGTTTAAGATTGACTGAATGACCAAATCTGTATTTCTAAGAGGTAATGGGGATAAATCTACCAACAATTGCAGCTCTTTTATAGAGGCAAGTTAAAAGATGGCAGTTTGGAATTTCTTATCATGGTCTTAATCTTCCTAAATGGATTATTTTACAGTTAGGGTAGATGTTATCTCATTCTTGGATGGTCTCTAGGAAGAATACAAATCCTTGCTCTTATATTTATAATTGTATAACAGATGGGATCTGACTATTGACTATGTATTGTCTCATCTACCAATATCAGTGTCTAATTTTGATTTAAGTTTATTTCTGCTTCCTACAGTGTTACCTGTCCAATAGAAATGAAAATAAGTGTACACTTCAACCTGAAATTAACGTTTACTGAGGGAAAAAAGAAATCTTTTTCTTTCTTGCATTCATTTATGGCACTGCCATTCATGTAATTCGAAGAACTGGAACTGAGCCTTTTAAAGTTAAAGGTGGGGGGGGGAATGGGGAAATCAACTTCAATGGGAGTGCAAAATGTGTGTTAACATATTGGCCATCCCATTATACAGCTTCTTGATCGTTCTTTCCATTTTAGGCTATAACAAGAAGGAGCAACCTACTACCGACCTGCCAAAATTGAATTTCACCCATAAAGTGAGGGTAACCTTACTTTATCAGTAACATCAGAACAGGGTCGGGGAGGAGGATTTTAACTGCGAGCAGGTTTTGAATGGGCAAGAGGCAGGGAAGGCATCAAACCCAGCCAACATTAGGAGATTGAAGACTATTTTAACTCTCAGGCCTCATTTGTATCCTGCCGGCCAGCTGTCTGCAAGAAAAGGATAGAAAGATGCAGATGTCTTACTTCCAGTACCAAGGTAAATCACAAGGGTAGGGGTAGTTGGGGCAGGAGAGGGGTGGAATTGGAGCCTAGTTACTCTGCTCAGGTAAGTCGCTAAAATGTCATTGCAGTCTTAATGACATCATAGGACCATGATTTGCATATGTTGATGAGTTTGTCTAAAGGAAGGGTCCAGTTAAGCATTTAAGGTGGCAACAGGCAGGAATCAAGCAGGGATAGGCGGTAAGCCTTTGTACAGCTACTTTAACTGTGTGTGCCTTGTGAGTGGGATTGTTTAAAACTCCCCCAAACATTTGATTGGATGTACTTATTAAATCACTGATGTATAATATATGAGAAAAAATAAAGAAACAAAAAATGTTGCTGTGCAGTTTTAGTTTTCCATCTGTTTAAAACATTACTAATAATGACAACATGATTTTACTTTACAAGTACTGGCCCTGAGGGGTTCCAAGTTGCGCCATATTGTATTGAGAGACAATACTTGATATGGATACTAATTACAATGGTCAGATATCTGGGGCTGAAACCACCTTGAGGCATTGCGGCTGTTCTAGCTTGTGATTAATGGCATCAAATGTTCTTTTGAAGTGAAAAGAGATTGACATCTACAAGATGATTCTTTTCAAAAGGAGAATGTAGCACCCTAAAAATGTATAATAGCTGCTTGAAAAAAAAATGGTGCACTCTGAATATTGATCAGTGGTTATCTTCTCTAAAATCTTTGAAGACTTTGGAAATATCAGTAGTTTCATCATTTCTGCCTTTAAAATGTCATTTTCAGTACAGGTTGGAACTTTCAAAATTTCAAACAAAACTTTATAGATCTGGCTATTGATTCATCTATCTGAAGAACTGTTGTTTTAATTAAGCATGATCATTGCAGTCCATAGCTTCTCAGTTCTTTGAGTTTTTAATTTCCCATGAATCAAATCAAACCTCACTTATTCATCAATTTGAGAATTATGTTCACTTATAAGACTGAATGAGTAATTGTTTCAATCAATTTAATTCTGATGTCAGAAAATAAATGATTAAACCCCTTGGAAACTGTTTTCAGGCCATTTACTCATTTGTGATCTGAGGCCAGTTTGCTTCAAAATGAGAACCACTCATACAAATCCAAGTTATAATGTCCCTCAGATTTTTTGAATATTTTTAGCAATTCTGAAGCCTGTCCTGGCCCAGGATGTATGCACAGAGTACCTATATTCATGTCTACACACACATCATGCCAGAAGCAGAAACTGAAGTGTAAACTTAAGGAAGAAGCTGTTCTCTTTTTTGTTTATTCTTTCTTGGGATGTGGGTGTCGCTGGCAAGGTCCCCAATTGCCTTTGAACTGAGTGGCTTGCTAGGCCATTGGCAAGGGCAGTTAAAAGCCAACCACATTGCTGTGGGTCTGGAATCACATGTAAACAAGACTGGGTAAGGAGGGCAGATTCCCTTCCCTTAAGGATACTAGTGAACTAGATGGGTTTTTACAATAATCAACAATAGTTGTCATGGCTACCATCACTGACACTAGTTTCATATTCCAGATCTATTAATTGAACTTTAAATTTCATCAACTGCCATGGTGGCATTTGAACCCATATCCCCTTGGGCCTCTTGATACTAGCCCAGTGACATTACCACTACACCACCATTGCCTTTCATCTCCTGTTTTTAACATGGGTTATAGGCACCCACAGCCAGAACTTGCTGAATGGTGTTTCTTCTTATCCTGTTCATTTCACATCCTGGTGTCAGCCGAATTCTGGGATGAGTGTTATACTGCTCTCTGCAAACTGGAGAAGTTTCGCTTCTTCTGTTTCAACATAGGATATATGGCACAGAAACAGGCCTTTCGGCCCAACCAGTCCATGCTGGTGTTTATGCTCCACCTGAGCCTCCTCCCATCTTTACTCATCTAAATCTACCACAAAACTATCTATTCTCCCTCAAATGTTTGCCCTGCTTCCCTTTAAATGCATCGATACGATTTACTTCAACCTCTATCTGTGGTAGCAAGTTCCACATTCCTACCACTCTTTGAGTAAAGAAGCCTCTTTTGAATTCCCAATTGGATTTTGAGGTGACTATCTTATATTGATGACCTCTAATTATGCTTTTCCAAAAAATATCCACTCTATTAAAACCCTTCATAATTTTAAAGACCTCTGTTAGGTCACCTCAGCCTACTTTTTTCAATGTTAAAAGAGACCCAGCATGTCAATCCTTTCCTGATATCAATACCTGCACATTTCTGGTAGCAGTCCATGTCCAAATGCAGCAAGAGCTGGACAATATCCTGGCTTTGGCTGACAAGTGGTGAGTAACATTTGCACCAGACATGTGTCAGGCACTGACCAACTGACCATCTCCAACAACAGAGAATCCAACCATCGCCCCCTGATTTTCAATGGCATTACCATCACTAAATCCCCCACTATCAACATCATGGGGGTTACCATTGACCAGAAATTGAACTGGACTAGCCATATAAACACGATGGCTACAAGAGCCAGTCAGAGGCTAGGAATCGTGCAATGAGTAATTAACCTCCTGATTCCCCAAAGTCTGTCCACCATCTACAAGGCACAAGTCAGGAGTGTGATGGAATACTCCCCACTTGCCTGGATGAGTACAGCTCTCACAACACTCAAGAAGCTTTACACTGTCCAGGACAAAGCAGGCCACTTGATTGGCACCATATCCACAAACTTTCACTCCCTCCACCACCAACACACAGTAGCAGCAGTGTGTACCATCTACAAGATGCACTGCAGAAATTCACCAAGGCTCCTTCAAAGAAAGGATATATAATAATAGGGACCTGACAAAGGTTAACGGCTCATTTGCACATGGATCTTTGAGGCTCCAGCAACCATAGGAATGAGGAAGGGGCCTGGGATGGATGCACCCTGGCTCTCTCTCTCTCTCTCTCTCTCTCTTTTACCTGGAGATCAAACTGCAGGATCTGACAAACTGCAGTAAGGTAATTTTTTCCAAGAACAGGACATTCACTCCCTCCACCACCGACACACAGTAGCAGCAGTGTGTACCATCTACAAGATGCACTATAGGAATTCACCAAGGCTCCTTAGATAGCACCTTCCAAACCCACGACCACTACCACCTAGCAGGACAAGGACAGCAGATACATGGGAACACCACCACCTGGAAATTCCTCTCCAAGTCACTCACCATCCTGACTGGCAAATATATCGCCGTTCCTTCACTGTCACTGGGTCAAAATCCTGGAACTCTCTCCCTAACAGCACTGTGGGTGTACCTACACCACATGGACCGCAGCGTTTCAAGAAGGCAGCTCACCACCTCCTTCTCAAGGGCAACTAGGGATGGGCAATAAATGCTGGCCCAGCCAGTGAAGCCCACATCCCCTGAATGAATTTTTAAAAATTCTTCACTGCACCTTCTCCGGTGCCTCTATATCATTTTTATATGGGGGCCAGAATTGCACACAGTACTCCAAGTATGGTCTCAGCAAGGTTCAATACAGGTTTAACTTTCCTATTTTTCAATTCTATCCCTCTAGAAATAAAGTCCAGTGCTTGGTTTGCTTTTTTATGGTCTTGCTAATCTGTGGCACAACTTTCAGTGATTGGTGTGTTTGCAGATGTTAGATCAGTTTTGTGTTGTGTGACAGTTCAACTGTAACCAAAGAAGATGTGGAGTCTGATACTCTGAACTCATCAACTGTCTTGTGGAAACAATATTCTCATGGCTTTAGAGGTCAAAACAATCAATTTTAGGTTCAACATTAAGATTCATTAAATGATGGCAGCTCATGGTTCATCACTTAAGTTTACAGAGTGGAGAGTCCTTTTAAAATCCTACTTGAGAATGCTTTCTATTGATAAACTATAACCTCATTTATCACAAGCTCCTCCCACAAAAGAGCAACTGAATGCCTAAGCATTTCAATTCATTAAATTGGATAATATTGTAGAGCTAGAAATAGATAAGCAGATGTACAGAGCTGTTCAAATACAGATTGATTTATGAATGACCATCTTCATTAATGTTCAAGTACAAATATTGCACACTTGGGGCAGAATTTTATGTCCGGCGGGTGCGCTCCGACCCGATTGGGCGTAAAATCCCGCGAGAAGGCGTTGGGCGAATGTCCCGACATCATCATGCGCTCGCGCGATATTTCACACAGTGGGGGCGCGCAAAAGTCGGAAGCGCACCTGCCGACAATTAAGAGGGCAATTAAGCACATTAACAGTGCAATTGTCTCTGATTTTTCATTGCCCATCCAACCTTACGATTGGCGGACAGGCGAATCTGCCAGGCGGACTTTGCATTCTTCATCAAACCTAATCCAAGGGCGGGATGAGGTTTCCATTATTAAATAAAACAAACAATAAAAATCTGTGGACAGCATTTTAATCATTTGTATATTCAGGTGCCTGATTGTGATGCTTGGACATTCTTTTCCTGATTTTCAAAACTTCATTTCATGGTTTTTGGGTCTGCAGCTCCCTGCCTTTAGGACGCTTTCTCTCAGTGCTCGCCTGTGCCCGCGGAAGCGTCATCGCCCACCCTCCTCCCGCCCCCACCCCGGCAGCTTCTCAGCACGCGCTTCACGCCAGCTGGCTGTTAATAGGCCAGCCAGCGGGAAATCGCAGTCAGGGGCCGATCGTGGTCAGTGGTCCATTTCCCAACCGGTCCCAGGCCCACCGATCGCGCCCGCCCACTGAGCTGAAAATTCAGGCCTTGAAGTCCAACATTACTAGTGTAATAAAGAAGAGTCATACGGACTCAAAATATTTGCTCTGTTTCTCTCTCCACAGATACTGTCAGACCTGTTGAGTTTTTCCAGCATTTTCTGTTTTTATTACTTACTAGTGTAGTTTTTTTTGCACCAATTTCACTTTCAATAGAACAGTGTCATATTTTCCAAACCAAAATTGATTCTTAGGGAAGGAATGAACATTTATAATTTTTAATTTAAATTTTGTTTTTTAATTTTGTATTGTCCATTGACATTTGCACCATACCAATGTGCTGGATCTTTAAATGTAGAAACGGTATCATTGCAATACATTCAGAGGGTATCTCTGTAATTGACACCTCTGCACCTTATTTGGAAACTTCCACAAAATCTGGAAATATCAATTTCAAAACTTGCAAGAAATCTAAGAGACAGGGTTATAATTAATTTTCAACATCTGAAGGCTCTTTCATATTTTGGAAACATCTTCTGCACTTATTTTAGACTACTGGATTCTTAAAAATAAATTATTTCCAGCAACATAATTGATTTGATCCTAAACAGTTCTAAACAAGGCCAAATAAATGTAAACAAACCTGCAATTAAGCAGCTCGTTAATAATTTCCAAAAACCACACTGCCAAAGAAATCATGGGCACCAACTCACTGTCTACTCAGATCAGGTAAATATGGGACAAATCTTCAAGACATAGCTAACACTTCTAAATAT
Source organism: Cetorhinus maximus (assembly GCF_964194155.1). Taxonomy (NCBI): domain Eukaryota; kingdom Metazoa; phylum Chordata; class Chondrichthyes; order Lamniformes; family Cetorhinidae; genus Cetorhinus; species Cetorhinus maximus. Next base: position 120,734,173 of record NC_135884.1, read on the forward strand.
TTATACCTGAATACAAATATATTTTACTGACATGCAGGAGGATAATCTGAAGTACATAATTTCATGTTTGGAGCAAAAGGAGGGTGTAGTAATTAAGAATAGTCCTGTGATGTAAGATCACACGATCTGTGTAATCCAATATGTTAGCAGCATAGGTTACAGTCCACAGTGAGTGTAGAGATAGAGATGGAGTTGAAAGCATACGTGCAGTTGCTGTTGGCTGTACTGTAAATAAACCTAATATTCCACTTAGAAAGTTGGCTGCAGATCAACTCTATTACAGATAGGTGACAAGGCCTAACTAAGGGGTATTACAAATGTAGCAATTTTGAAGCATTTTCTGTCAGGAAGGTTAGTACAATACACTGCTTCATTGAGTACATAACAAGTAAACTAAGAGCAGTTATTTGAGTCCTGAGTATTGGTAACATGTATAAAAACTGAATAACTCCAACTCTCTGATGATGCTGTATCCAGTAAACATGCATTGTGCTGTAAATTATAAGCTGAAATAGATAACACAAGAATACAAAAAATCAAGTTTATGGAAGAGCTCTGGGACTATTTAGTGAACTCATTAGGCGGATTATGATAGCAGATGTAAAGAAGATATTATCACAGTGAGGCCCCGGGTTACATTCTATATCCCTGGGGACCAAGAGAAGCAGTATCAACAGCTTACACTAGACACTAACCTCACTCCTTCAGGGAAAGCTCAGATAGGTTGCATCTGCATTTATCCTCTATTTGTGTTTCTACAAGTGTTAACCAGAAATCTGTTTTGAAATGAAATGACATAAAACACCAGTACCTAAGTTCAGTTGAGGATCAGTGATTCCTGGCTGTAACCTGACACATCTACTGAGGGAAAATACATCTGGTAACAAAAATAAAATAAGTTAAAAGCAGAAATAAAATGAACATGATTGTTCATGGATCACAGCAACAGTGGTAGGCACCCAGAGAGGGTAATTGCTGGGACAGTGAAAATATCGGATGGATGTTTATAAATTCTGAAGAATTTGTGAGCCTGTTAAAAACAGGAGGGCAGAATGGTTTCCTTCAAAATCCAAGAAGCTGTAACAAGATCAGGAGAACCAGCATGTGACTTCGGGGAATTCAATTTCATAAATGGCAACAGAAAAGAAGCAGCAAATTAAGGGGAGGCAATGGTGGTATTGCCACTGGACTGGTAATCCAGAGAGCCAGGGTAGTGCTCTGGGAACGCAGGTTCGAATCCCACCATGGCAGATGGTGGAATTTGAATTCAATAAAAAGTCTGGAATTAAAAGTTAAATGACCATGAAACCATTGTCAATTGTTGTAAAAACCCATCCGGTTCACTAATGCTCCCTTTAGGGAAGGAAATCTGTCATTCTTACCTTACCTGGTCCGCCCTACCTGTGGGTCTGGAGTCACAGCAATGCAGTTGACTCTGAAATGGCCTAGCAAGTCCATCAGTTGTAACAAACCACTACAAAGACACAAAAAAGGAATGAAACCGGATGGACCACCCAGCATCGACCTAGGCACCGGAAACGACAATGTCGACACTGCAAAGTCCTCCTTTCTAACATCCGGGGGCTAGTCCCAAAATTGGGAGAGCTGTCTCACAGACTAGTCAAGCAACAGCCTGACATAGTCACCCTCATGGAATCATACCTTACAGATAATGTCCCAAACTCCACCATCACCATCCCCAGGTATGCCCAGTCCCACCGGCAGGACAGATCCAGCAGAGGTGGTGGTGCAGTGGTGCACAGTTGGGAGGGAGTTGCCCTGGGAATCCTGACCCCATGAAGTCACATGGCATCAGGTCAAACATTGGCAAGGAAACCTCCTGCTGATTACCACCTACTCCCCTCCCTCAGCTGGTGAATCAGTGCTCCTCCATGTTGAACATCACTTGGAGGAAGCACTGAGGGGCAAGGGCACAGAATGTACTCTGGGTGGGGGACTCCAATGTTCATCACCAAGAATGGCTCGGTAGCACCACTCATGACCTAGCTGGCTGAGTCCTAAATGACATAGCTGCTAGACTGGGTCTGCAGCAGGTGGTGAGGGAGTCAACAAGAGGGAAAAACATACTTGACCTCATCCTCACCAACCTGCCTGCTGCAGATGCATCTGTCCATGACAGTATTGGTAGGAGTGACCACTGCACAGCCATTGTGGAGATAAAAACCTGCCTTCACATTGAGGATACCCTCCATCATGTTGTGTGGCACTACTACCTTGCTAAATGGGATAGATTTCAAACAGATCTAGCAACTCAAGACTGGGCATCCATGAGGCACTGTGGGCCATCAGCAGCAGCAGAATTGTACTCGAACACAATCTGTAACCTCATGGCCTGGCATATCCCCTACTCTACCATTACCATCAAGCCAAGGGATCAACCCTGGTTCAATGAAGAGTGCAGGAGGGCATGCCAGGAACAGGACCAGGCATACCTAAAAACGAGGTGTCAATCTGGTGAAGCTATAAAACAAGACTACTTGCGTGCCAAACAGCATAAGCAGTAAGTGATAGACAGGGCTAACCGATCCCACAACCAACGGATCAGATCTAAGCCCTGCAGTCCTGGCACATCCCGTTGTGAATGTTGGTGGACAATTAAACAACACACTAGAGGAGGAGGCTCCACAAATATCCCCATCCTCAATGATGGAGGAGCCCAGCACAGCAGTGCGAAAGATAAGGCTGAAGCATTCACAGCAATCTTCAACCAGCAGTGCCGAGTGGATGATCCATCTCGGCCTCCCCCGGAGATCCCCAGCATCACAGATGCCAGTTTTCAGCCAATTCAATTCACTTCACGTTTGCACTGGATATTGCAAAGGCTGTTGGCCCTGACAATATTCCGGCAATAGTACTGAAGACTTGTGCTCCAGAACTTGGCGCGCTCCTAGCCAAGATGTTCCAGTACAGTCACAACACTGACATCTACCCAGCTACGTGGAGAATTGCCCAGGTATGTCCTGCACATGAAAAGCAGGACAAATCCAACCTGGCCAATTACTGCGCCAACAGTCTACTCTATGTCATCAGTAAAGTAATGGAAGGAGTCATCAACAGTGCTATCAAGCGGCATTTGCTTAGCAGTAACCTGCTCACCAGTTTGGGTTCGGTCAGGGCCACTCAGCTCCTGACCTCATTACAGCCTTGGTTCAAACATGGACAAAAGATCAGAACTCCAGAGGTGAGGTGAGAGTGACTGCCCTTAATATCAAGGCAGAATTTGACAGAGTGTGGCATCAAGGAGCCCTAGCAAAACTGGAGTCAATGGGAGTCAGGGGGAAAACTCGCCGCTGGTTGGAGTCATACCTAGCACAAAGGAAGATGGTTGTGGTTGTTGGAGGTCAGTCATCTCAGCTCCAGGACATCACTGCAGGAGTTCCTCAGGGTACTATTCTCGGCCTAACCATCTTCAGCTGTTTCATCAATGATCTTACTTCCATCATAAAGTCAAAAGTGGGGATGTTCGCTGATGATTGCACAATGTTCAGCACCATTCGTGACTCCTCAGATACTGAAGCAGTCCATGTCCAAATGCAGCAAGACCTGGGCAATATCCAGGCTTGGGCTGACAAGTGGCAAGTAACATTTGCGCCATACAAGTGTCAAGCAATGACCATCTCCAACAAGAGAGAATCCAACCATCGCCCCTTGATATTCAATGGCATTACCATCACTGAATCCCCCACTATCAACATCCTGTGGGTTACCATTGACCAGAAACTGAACTGGGCTAGCCATATAAATACTATGTCTACAAGGGCAGGTCAGAGGCTAGGAATCATGCGATGAGTAACTCACCTCCTGACTCCTCAAAGCCTGTCCACCATCTACAAGGCACAAGTCAGGAATGTGATGGATTACTCCTCATTTGCCTGGATGAGTACAGCTCCTACAACACTGAAGAAGCTGGACACTGTCCAGGACAAAGCAGTCCGCTTGATTGGCACCACATCCACAAACATTCACTCCCTCCACCACCGACGCAGAGTAGCAGCAGTGTGTACCATCTACAATCTGCACTTTAGGAATTCACCAAGGTTCCTTAGACAGCACCTTCCAAACCCACGGCGACTACCACATAGAAGGACAAGGGCAGCAGATAAATGGGAACACCACCACCAGGAAGTGCCCCTCCAAGTCACTCACCATCCTGGCTTGGAAATATATTGCCATTCCTTCACTGTCGCTGGGTCAAAATTCTGGAACTCCCTTCTTAACAGCACTGTGGGTGTACGTACACCACAAGGACTGCAGTGGTTCAAGAAGGCAACTCACCGCCACCTTCTCAAGGGCAACTAGGGATGGGCAATAAATGCTGGCCCAGCCAGCAAAGCCCACAACTTGTAAATGAAATTTAAAAATCACAAAAAATTACAAAAATAATAATATTCCTTTGTTGTTTCTCCAGCAGCTAAGAAGCTGCTTAACTTGCTTTGACTGTCAACAAGTTTGATTATCTAGTCCATAATTGTTGGTGGAACTGTTTAAATAATAACAGAGAAAAAGACATTAACAGGCAAGGTCCTACAAGTGATTGTACAAACAGTGATGGAGTATCATGAGTTCACTTTTAGGCAGAGGAAGACAGCTCACCCAATATGCAAAGCATGACAAAAACATCCCAGACAATGCCAACAGTTCCTCTGAGGATATAATAGTAGGTCCAGAAGAATGTGCATGACTTAAAGTAGAGCACAAAAATACGACTATGAACATCAGCATTTTCACTAACATACCCCTAAAGTGCAACAGTAATGCAAAAAGAGTGTTAATATTGAAACCTATCTAGCTGCAGTGTCTCTCTTCCAATTCCATGCCACAACCCTACCTCTGCCTCCTTCCCAGCCTTAACCTCCACCATAGCCCAACCGTCCCCATTACCTCAGGAGGAAATGGAAGGACCCAAACCTAAAATTCAAATGAACATAAATGACGATGTGATGCTAATGCTTAGCATTAAACATTACAGAACTGGATGGAATATCACTGTTCTCACCAGCATTTTCCCATATAACAAACGTAAAACAACAAGGGTGCCTTAAAGCTCATCGTAAAATGTTTATTATACAATTTTAAACACAGTTCTGTCAATCGATGGAAAATCGCCTACTAGGTTACATCAATGGGACACTGTCCACACTCAGTGGGCAATTGTACAAGGGCTGTTGCCCATTAATGTCAATTAACACATGCCAGTTCACAACTGTGCAACAAAGAAAAGAGCAGAGGCTTTTCCTTAAAATAAAAACTAAATTTAATAACATATGACCAATATAGATTGCAATTTTCAACCTATACATAGCACAATATTGATCTGCTTTAGAAAAGTGACATCAACTAGTGCTGAGAATACAATTTTCTTCAGTATTTAGAATTTCAGTTCAGTTCAGGTCTCATGCCTAATTCTCAAACCAGTGTTGTATCACGATAATTCTCATACTATACATCACAAATGTAGGTAATGTATATATTATAGAGCTATAGCCATGGCCAGGTGAGAGGCTGCTACACACAGCAGTCCTTCTCAGAGAATGCTTTCATTTCTTGACAGGCAATTGCCATCTTCTTGGAAGTCATTTCACCTGTCTTGCACTTCACACACCTTCAGCTGCACTTCGCTGCTGCAGGCCTTCACCATGGTATGTGAGCAGCTTATACATCTCTACCATGTACCTCTGATGAAGAGCAAGAGAAACAGTAAAATCAATAGCAACAGCTCCAGTACCACGAAAAAGACCAGCACCAACATCAGCTACCTCCTCCTCAGCCGCACACCTCTCCACAGGGTAGAGGGGATGGATATAGAGATCCATTTGAAGGAGGCAAGACCCCAAATACAGGGTTGATTGACAGAGGATCAGCTCTCTCGACATGTCTAAGCACCAGTGCCTCAGAAGCCTCAGGTTTTCATGGTAGGTCATTGCTGATATTTCAGCCTCCTGGAAAAAGATCTCCTTCCCAGTGGACTATGTGTACATACGTTGCCAAAGGTCAACAAGTTGTCTGTTATTGGAGGCCCCCTGCCCTCCACCATGGGGTATCTTCCTCTCTCAGAGTTTGTAAGTAGAGGGAGTGCAAACAGAGAAAGCAGAGAGTTTATGAATGCTAGAAATGACTTGTGGGGATAGGAGGGCAGGATATGTGGAGTGTAACTGTGAGACCTGGGTGCAAGGGGGCAACAGGATGATCCTAGGAGGATAGTGAGTCTGAGTGCTCAGATAGGAATGTGAGGTGCATGGAGAGACAGGAGTGAGTGGAGCTGCCAGGCGTCATGTTCTGAGCCGTGCAGCTCAAGCCAACACTGGGAAAGTCAGAGCTAGGACTTGGCACCTATTAAGTGTTAAGCCGCTCATCCTTCCCACCCTCCTGATGTGCTGAATCCTCTAGGTGCACTGTATCCAGGTTGAAAGGGCCATTCTTCTGTTGCTGACATCTTCAGCCATTTCCATCCATGCCTGTTTGTTTGGAGAGGTTGTCCTCTTCCTTTTTTTAAATTCATTCAGGGATGTGGGCTTTGCTGGCTGGGCCAGCATTTATTGCCCATCCCTAGTTGCCCTTGAAAAGGTGGCGGTGAGCTGCCTTCTTGAGCCGTTGCAGTCCATGTGGTGTAGGTACACCCACAGTGCTGTTAGGAAGGGAGTTCCAGAATTTTAACCCAGTGACAGTGAAGGAACAACGATATATTTGCCAGTCAGGATGGTAAGTGACTTGGAGGGGAACTTCCAGCTGGTGGTGTTTCCATCTATCTGCTGCCCTTGTCCTGCTAGATGGTAGTGGTCGTAGGTTTGGAAGGTGCTGCCGAAGGAGCCTCGGTGAATTTCTGCGGTGCATCTTGTAGATGGTACACACTGCTGCTACTGTGTGTCGGTGGTGGAGGGAGTGAGTGTCCTGTTCTTGGAAAAGATTACATTACTGCAGTTTGTCAGATCCTGCAGCATGATCTCCAGGTAAGAGAGAAAGAGAGAGACTCAGGGTGCATCCATCCCAGGCCCCTTCCTCATTCCTATGGTTACTGCAGCCTCAAAGATCCATGTGCACATGAGCCATTAACCCATGTCTGTGTCCCTATTATTAGAAATCCTTCCTTTGACCAATCTAGAATGCGATCTGATTGGCCAGGGAACCTAGAGGCACAATGCTAATGCAGTGGCTCAGTTAAAGAGCCATAGCTAAACCCACTTAAGAGGCCAATGGGCTCCCAGTTGTTTTGACAAGGATTACATTTTAAAAATTTTGTCCCAACTGTCCACTATTATTTCTGAAAATATTAAACCCATGTTACCAATAATCAATTTGATCTAGAGAGTACCATTTTGTTATTTCTTATAAAAGTCAGAAATTCTGACTATGCTGTTTACAGTTTATCCTCGCTATATTGGCAGATAAGTCCGAGGTTAGTAAGACACGGTTCAACATTCTGGATGGAATTTTCCCAGAATTGTACTAGGGGCAGTAGCGGGCAGGTAAAATGGAGTCCTACCCGCCGACACAAATGGCGGGTTTTCACACCATATTGTCCCCAAGCCGCCTCATTATTTATTCACTCTCGGGCTCTCATTCGCCCGCCATCCCTCACCCCACCGTTGCATCCTGCTGGCCGCCATCTTTAAAAGGCAGCCGCCAGCAAAGCGCTCATCACCACCAGCTCACCACCACTGCCTGGGAGACATGGACAGCAAAGGCAAAAAGACTCCAGCTCCCCGCTTCAATGATGGATCCCTCAAGCAACTGTTGGGTGCGGTGGAGGCCTGATGGGATGTGCTCTACTGCAGCTCTAGCCGCAGGATGGGCTGCAAAGTCACCAGCCCAATTTTGGAGGCAATGGCAGTGGTGGTCAGCGCAAACACCCTACAAAGGAGGACAGCCGCCCAGTGCCGCAAAAGGATGAATGCTACCCTCCGTTCCGCCAGGGTAGGTCACTCTTCTCATCACTCCCAAATCACACACTTACAAACTCATCACACATCCACAGGGCCCTCACTTACTGCCAGTGCAAGGGACATCACCATTCACTCTGTCACACACACCGTCATTGTCCTCAGCCCGTCCATTGGACAACTCACCACCCACAGAGGCCAGGCATACTTATCATCTGGCCCAGCAGGAGTCCTGATACACTCTCCCCACATCTATCCATGCAGGACAAACTGGCTCACAACAGGAGGGGAAGATCGCAGACAGGCAGAGGGATGCCGAAGATCAAAGTTCTGACAGAATTTGAAAACAGAACCATCCAACTGGCAATGACCGGGACTGGTCCTGTGCTGACTGTGAGGTCGGTGCTGTTCTACCAGGTGAGGATCCAGCAATGCAACATCCATCAGACAACCATGCTGTGTGTGATGTATCCTCTTTCACAGGCCACTGCCATGCACTAATTATCTCCCCTTGCTTTCGCAGGCACATTTGCCAAAGAGCCAACAGAGTCCATGACCCAGGGTCTCCAATCAAGTCCCAAGGAAACCTCTGAAAAGGAATCTGAAGGCACCCTCCCTGAAGTCCCATCACAGTGCTCACCCACACCCTCCACCAGTACAGAGACACACACTTCGGTGGGACCTAGCTTTAAAGTAGCCATGGGATCACAATCTGGTGAGCACATCACACTTTCTGATCCACAGCAGACAGAGGCAGGGACTTCCCAGGTCCCCGGCATTTGGAGGATTGCTCGGGGCCAGAACATGGCTGAGTCTGAGTCAGATGATGAGCCTCTGGACTTGGTCATGTCACAGTAACTGGAGCTGCAAAGGCAAGCTCGGGAACATCAGGAAGGGATGTCCACTGCACTCCTCAGATTGCAAGGCACGATGGAGGAGTCTGTCTGTCTTCAGGCTGAGGTGATAGCGCCTGGTCGCCACAAGAATGCATTCAATCGCACCCTGCACCTGTGGGAATCCCGGGATCAGGGCGAATCCAATGGCCCTTGCATCCTGGCTGTCCTGATCCTGGGCAAAATGCACAAAGTTGTGTGCCATGGAGAAGAAGGCATCCGTGACCACATGGATGCATTTGTGGGTAGCGGATTGTGAAATCCCACAGAGGTCACCTGTGGAGCCCTGAAAGGAGCCACTGGCATAAAAATTGAGTGCCCTGGTCACTTTCACAGCCACTGGCAATGGATGCCCTCCATGTCCCCTTGGTGCCAAGTCCTACAGTAAGTGGCTGGTGTGAGCCACCAGGTCCCTAGTCGTGCGTAGTTCTTGGTGACACTGATTCTCAGTCATCTGCAGAAATGGCAGGCGGCGTCTATAGACCCTGGGTGTCGCTAGGCAGCGAGCAGCCATGGCTTGTTGTCAGTCCTGGACACTGTGTGCGGGAGCCCCTGCTGCCCCTTCTTCATGAGGTTGCTGCTCCTGCCTTTGCACAGCCAGGAGCCTCAGTTGCTCTCTCCTCAGTATTTTACCATCTCTATAGGCCATCAGGCAACAGCTAGGTCACCAGGGTCCATGATCCTGACATGGTCCTCCTGCAGCATGAAAGAGAGAGAGATGTGGTTATCATGTCTGTACTTAGCGCCTTTCAAGGCCCTGTGTGAGTGCCCCTTAACGCTTCCCAGGGGGTGCTGGTCACTCCTCAGATAGCCAGAGATGAGTGTGCTGCATGGCTGCCCTGTCAACCTGCAACATGGGGGACACTGGCCCCAACCAGTCTGCTGAGATTGCAAGGGGCTGTGAGCACCTCCAGCAGTGACTGCTACATGGCCAGAGTTGGCGAGGAGATTGTACAACGTGTGCAGTCCAACTGCTCCACGGCCTAATGAAGTGGTGGCAGACTCGAAATCTGTGTTGGGGAGGTGGAGGGGTATGGGGGTAGGGTATGGAGCACTTGGTGGCCCTTTGGTGCCTCCACGTTGCTTGCATGGGTAGGCAGACAAGGAGCCTGATCTGTCTCAATTGCGGAGGCACGGTCAGTTTATACAGGTGTCCTTAATGCATGGCCATTTCCCTCACTTACCCTGACCCCTACCTTGATTGCCTGTGCATGGGATGCAGCACCAGGGCAGTACTTGATCACCCCTACACCGACAGCAGTCGCCTCTGAGACTGGTCAGCCCTTGCTCCCGGACACCCCCCCACCATCAGCAGTTGCCTCCGAGACTGGCCAGCACTTGCTCCCGGACACCCCCCCCACCATCAGCAGTTGCCTCCGAGACTGGTCAGCACTTGCTCCCGGTCACCCCCCCACCATCAGCAGTTGCCTCCGAGACTGGCCAGCACTTGCACCCCCCGGCTCCCCTGGGGCCTGTAAACAACAGGCGACCCATGGAGAATGCTGCTGCTCACTCACCTCAGTTCCCCCAAAGTGATGGCCGCCAAGTGCACGCCGCCTGCGTGCTGTTGTGAAACGTAGCAGCCTGCTTTCCCGCCAACGTGGCCGGACGATACGGTGGGGTTCCAAGAGCCTGGCAGGATGGCCTCTTAATTATAAGCTGATATATTACAATTAGCTCCCTGCCGACCGATGGCGGGAAACACGGCCTGCCGTCGGCGGGCTGATGGGACAATCGCGACTTGCCTTCACGCCATCGTGAAGCAGGTTGCGCCACAATTTCCGCGCACACCACCTATCACGCCCACCGCCAGAGGGCTCGGGAAATTCTGCCCTTTACGTATGATCCTTGAAAACACACAATAGAATTTTTATCTGCCATTAAGGAGTGGGTTCCTGGTGGATAAATGCAACTTGGTGAGTAATCAAAAGTCCCTAAAGTTTTGTCTTCCACATAATGTACAGAAGTATTCAAGACACAGGATGAAGTGCAATGCAAATAATAAAAAACAAATTACAGCCCAAAAATGACTGTTGGCAGTATTAACACATCTGCTACTTTAAAGTAGATGTTAACCAATTTATTTTAAATGGGTTAATGCACCCACTAAATTAGTGGATAGAGGAATGTCATATGAATGTGTTAAGCACTTGCCTGCCAATTAACCAAAGCTATTCCTCAGCTTTGAAGCTTTATCACCAAGAAAAGAAGAGAAAATATGACAAACAAAATGATCTGTGCAGTAATGCAATGTCTCTTGCAAAGTCTGGTCCTGCAAATATCCTGGTGGATAAAAGGTGTGAATAAGGGAGGTTCCACTGCAATATGCACCTGGAAGTGCGGATCTCCCACTGTGGACATCAACTTACAGAAAAAAGCGATACCACAATTCATACTGTTAATGAAATTACTTTTGAAAGCAGGCCATTTTTCATGACTTTAAATCCACTGCAGGTGACCTTTAAGTGTTCCCGACCATGGTTAATGTACTGCCCAAAGAAACTTAATGCAACAGTCTGTTTTCTCACAATAGAGTGTACTTCTCAAAGGGAACTGCACTACACTCTTTCTTCCTAGGCTCTTTTCTTCCCTGCCTCTGTTTTAATTGCCGTTGGAAATGATTTGAGGGCTGGAATCATCTGCGCTCCTGCTGGTAGTGATTTGGAGGTGGAAAGGGCATTTACATAGATGGAGTGATAATGTACCTGAACCCCACCACCTTCCTGTCTCCACCAGAATTAAGTTCTGGGCAGGAAGGCCCGTGGTCAACCCACCCACCATGTTGTCAACTGAGGTGCTTAAGTGCCCAATCCATGACCATTTAGGGACATAATCCTGCTGCCTCTGGGATTAACCAAGCTGCAAGTGGGCCTGCCACCATGCAGCGTTCACAACAGGTGAACCTGTGCAGGCTGCTTGTTACCTCGAGGGGGGGAGGTTGGGGGTCCCTCAACCAAGGGCACTCATAGCCTGATTGAGGGACTGGACATCAGGAAGGCAGGGGGCACTTGGAGCCAACCCCTGCTCTTGCTTCTGACTCCCTACCCTCTCTCTCCCCGTGACCCCTACCCTGCCAAAAGCCCACCCCCCACATTACCTACCAGCAGTCTGGGTGCTCTGTGATTCTGGCACTCTGCAGTGTGTCCTTCTTGCAGTAACCGTGACCTCCTCAGTAGCACTGCAGAGCACAAGAGCTGCCAGTCTCTGATTGGCCAGCAACTTTTGCTATGCGGGACTTCTGCCCCCTGGGTATTGATTCCAGGTTAAGGGCTTTCCACTATCTGATTGGTGTGTGGTTTGACAGGCCATCTGGAAAAGAGGTAGTGCTGGTAGATGAGACACCCGATCCCACAACAAGATTTTGCCTGAGTTATCTTGGGTTATCAATCACAGAAATCTCATTGTATTTTCAAGGACTGGAACCTTAACACCAAGTATTCGCTGCTAAAGTCCACTTGTATCCATTATATCTTTGAGCTGGTCTACTTTTCATTGTTATCCAAGTTATTATTAGAGTGCACGTCTGGATTAATAGGTCTAAAGACACCTGTATCAACCCACACAGTAATTCCAACAAGACATCTGGGATCAGCCTTTTCTTCATTTCAATTTTTAAATTCCAAAAAATCACTTTTCCAAAATAGGAAAAGAAACTTAAATCACTCCTATTGCAAGAATTCACACTTACATTTCTCCTTGTCATTGGGTTGGTGATGTGATTTCCCATGGGATTAGTTCCTGATTTTGGTGGTGCTGTCAAGATAAAATGTCAAGTAGATGCATCGCATCGAGAATGGACAAAGAGGAGGTCCTTCCCCTAAATGTTCTTGAGTAACTCTTTTCAGCTGCTTAAAGAGTACAATTAGCAGACTTAGGAACATATAACCTGTTTATTGTTTTGGCCAGTGAATATGGGTGTGCATTGGGAAACTTTAAAAGTTCAATGTTGAAGAATTAAATCATTTTTCCCTTTTTCCCAACTTCTGGTATAGTGTGATGAGAGAATAAATCCCCATTATTCCTGCTCAACAATATACAGTATTCCCTATTTCCATTACCTGCACTAGTTATTCTAGAGTCATTTATGAAATAAAGCCCCAATGTTGTACCAAATCAGTACCAAGTCATTTTTCACATACACAATGGGTATTGAGTTGATGCCCTCCTAAATCATTTCACAATAGACCCTTTCAGCTAATTGAGAGAGAGGGACTGTCACCCTGTCAAGGCTGGGCCCAGAAGTGGAAAGAAAGTACCCCTAGCCAAAGTCTTTGTGCCCAAAATTAACTACAGGTACATGGAAGGTTTATTAAAATCTAATCCTGTAGGGTGATTAACTAACTAACTTTGATAAATTAATTATCTGTGTAAACATAAACTATCTATTGATGTGAAACGTATATAAAAATCATGTTTGCAGTGCCGTGTGCAATGCTGAAGTGAGATCTATTGCTGTAGTGAATTTTAGTTAAGAGAATGATCTTAATTCACATGTACTTTCCATAGTGCAAACTCAACATTGTTCTATTGTGTAATAAAAAGAATAACATAGCACCTTTTATTTCCTGTTGTATTACAATAAATGCAACCTATCACAGTAATATTCCAAGCAAGAAACAAAGTGCAGCTGCTATCTCATTCAATGGTCTCTCTTCTGCAATGTGGAGTTAATATGAAACCTCACACAGGTCAAAAATCGACAGGAAGGAGCAGCCAATATAGCCCAACTTTGTTTATGCTAATTTCTACATAATGTATTGTTAGCACAGATAAGTGATTTGCAGAATTACAATATGATTTTACAAAACAAAATGGGCTTTTATGAACATACCTGGACGTGATTATAATGACTAAGATTCATTGTGTCTTGAAATTACTTACAGTTCATCTCTCCATAAAACCTAAATCATCAAATTGAATATTTCACTGAAGAGGTATCAAGTCTGGTAAGAGTTTATAACCTGTATTTCGGTGACTCCCTTGGACAAAATCCATTTATATATCATGCCTACAAGTTCAGAACAATTGAATAACTTACATAAACGAAGAATACATGCAGGGGAACAATGCTTTACAAAAATAAACTCCTCAAAGTCAAAAGCTGCAGAATTTACAAATACAAAATGCACAGCATATTGGACATTGTAGGACTGGCTTACGTTGGTTTCCTCAATGTACAGAGTTATATATGTTAATGCTTAACAATATGCCTTTTACAATACTTTATTTTCTCACTTGCCAGTTTGAAAAAGTTACTAGTGCTGATGTGGAGAGGCCACAGACAGATATGCATTGACATTATGTAAAGCTGCCTGACCTTAAACAGCAACCCACCATAAACACCTTATGGTCACTGTCATGTTATGATCATGATATAACACCTTGGGCTTATTTACCGTACAAGATACATGGCACCAATCACTCATAAGGGATTGGGTAAACACATTGTGGGTTCATTTATTAAGATTGGCACATGAGAAGTTATACAAAGGTTTGAAGCTTGAAGGCATCAGAGCTGTGTGTGTGATCTTCTCAAAGCAAAAGTGAAACTAAGACTTGATCACATTACACATTTCCCTTCCAGTGATGTCATGCCAATATCTTCTAAAGGCATATTACAACACCCCCTTTCTTTTTAAATCGACTTTCCTTCATTCTAAAAAAGTATAATTATTTGCAATACTGTTCATGTTTAGTTACGATTGCATAAGTGCATAGAACTGATGAATCTATGAGTCTGTAAAGCAGAAAGGTAACCTGCTGGCACACCCAGATCTTATGATGATAACATTGGGCAGAATTTTCCCTTCATCGGGTGGACGCGAAGGGCAGGCCCGGGAGCGGCCATGAAATGGACCACCACCCGCGATAGGGCCCCAACAGCGAATTCATGCTGGCTGGCCAATTAACCGCCAGCCAGCGTGAAAGGCATGTTGAAATGCTCAACGTTGCCAGGGTGGGGTGGGAGGAGGGTGAGCGCGGAAGTCTGCACATGCGCATGGGAGCGCGCGCAGAGGGTGTAGAGCTGCCTCAGGGAGCTGAAGAATTGGACACTGACCAATAAAGATTTTAAAGATGAAATAAACATGTTCCCAAATGTGACTCAGTTGCATGAAGAGGGACATGTTTGAAAGGATGACAAAATTTTTTTACAGGTTTCATATTTGCCGTTGGAAACCTCATCCTGCCCGTAGATGAGGTTTCGTAAAAAATTCAAAGGCTGCCTGGCCTACTCGCCTGCCAACCGAACAGTTGAGCAGGCAGTGAAAAGTACAAATTAATTAATACTTTAAGGGCCTTAGTAGGCCTCTTAATTGTCGGCAGGTGCGCTGCCGACTCTCACGCATGCCCGCTAACCAAAAGATCGCGAGAGTGTGCGATGACATCGGGACACTCGCTCGACATCATCACGCGTGATTTTATGCCCAATCAGGCCAGGCGCGCGTCCGTCCAAAGAATGTAAATTCCTGCCCATTGTCTGGAGGCTTCTTTAATTGCTCACAGCGATCTGTGGGATTGTCATTCTTGGATGTTGTTCCTGGTTGCATTTGAGATCTTGCCCTAGATGCAATAGGACTATACATCAGTTGAGGAGCTGGAATGGACTTGATTTGTCCTTGGTCACACCTCATGGTTCCACCTTTGTGTGCAATGACTCCAAAGGGCCTTGGTTCTGACCAAATCCTTGTCACCTTGGCTGGTGCCGCATATTTTTTGTGGGATCCTCGGTGTGAACCTGTTGACCCAACCGTAAATTTGGCAATTCTGTATCTGCATTTTTATCATGCATGTTGGTAATCTTCTCTTGTAGTTTTAAAAGTTGCTCTCCAGTTTCTGGGAGAGTAAAATGGGTAAGAGTAAGTAAATTGGTACACACTGGTCTGCCAAACATGAGCTCTGCAGGTGATGGAAAAGTTGCACTTAAAGGATTTGCTTTCAGGTGTAACATTGCAATGTGTCGATCTTGCCTGGTCTGTCTACATTTAATAATTAGGGGTTTTACCATGTGAATCATTCATTCAGCCAGGCTGCTAGATCTGGGGTAAGGACAAGATGTAGTATGATTGATATTCCACTTCTCAGATATATCCTCGCTTGTTGGGTGCGCGCAATCGGTGGGCTTGGGAGCGGACGGGAAACAGGCCCCAATCCGAGTGAGATATTGCACAAGTGCGCGATGATGTCCGGACGCTTGCCCGACATCATCACGCTATTTCGTGGTCGGACGGGTTGGGTGCGCGCTTGGCCGCAGGACATAAAATTCTGGCCTATGTTTCTGACAGGACACCGGATGGTCATTCTCATTGCTTGATGATCTGTTTGGACTAGTGCATGGCTCTTTGTAGCTGCACCAACCTTTGCTCCAGTACACTTCTTCTGCCAATGGCCCTTTCTGTCACATGCCTTACATGATTGATGAAAAGCTGAGCATTTCCTTGGTGCATGCAGAATTCCACACTTTCCACATGTCTTGCTAGGTTTTGGTGTTCCAGTGAGTGCGTCAAAAACTGGGGCTGTACTTAGGACCTGTAAGCTTTGTCGTCCTGCGAGGATCACTTTGTACTTACATCCATCCTTGAGTGGCTCTTCAATGCTATACATTTTGGGCTTGTCTAGCAGATCATTCTGGAATGCTTCTGTGGGAGTAGATGCCATCGCCAATCAACAATTCTGTCTGCTTGCTCTGTGTTTGAATAATCACAAAACGTACCCTTTTCTCTGCATCTACTGACTCCGTAGACTGTTATTGATATGACATAAGCTTAATTCGATGAATACAGAAGTTTAATCTGTTTTTGAACCGGTTTTCCGATGTAGTCCACATCTTTTGGGGATCTTTTAGCTCTTCTTCTGCTGTGTCGACCTTCATTCCCAATTGTTGGGTGAATTTTTATGGCTCACTTGTCTGATTCAGATACACGTGAATCAAGAAACCAAGGGCCGAACTGCCGAGCTCCTGGGCTGTGTATCTGGGGGGTATCCCAAAGATGCGCTGGGGAACACCCCCACAAACCCTTCCCCAGAGGTTCCCAGGTAGGGATTGCATGGCAATTGCCTAGGAAGTTCAAACTTCCTTTGGGCAGTTGCCCTGCATGGGAACCATCTGAAATCACAAACTTGGGATGGTTCTGACTGTAATACAGCAAAAGTTACCCAGAAAAAGTTAGAAGAATTAAAACCACTTCTAGCTTCTGGGTAACAATTGTACTGGCCTGCCCCCACAACCCCGACCCACCAACCGCACACGGGCCTCCCCCCACTACCCACCCCTGATCGCCCAGGATTCCCCCACCCCCCAAACCTTCCAGAACTCCCCCTAACCCCCACTACCCCACTGGCACTCCATGGGACACCCCCAACACCCCACTAGTCCCCGCACACCCCATGAGACTCCCACCACCCCCTGGAACACCTCCCACAACACCCACAACCCTTCAAGGATTTCCCCTATGCCTCCACTGCCTACAGAACTCCCCCCACAGCCCCCCCGAACCCTCCCCCAGTACTCCCCCCAACCCCCAGTGCCTTCCTCAGGTTCCCCCAGCCCCCTGAACTCCCACAGGACTGACCCCTCCTCCCGCCCCCCCACCCAAAACCTCCACAGGATTACCCCATCCCCCGACTACCTTCCCCCCCACCCAGGACTCCCCCACTCCCTCCAATCCCACAGGACTACCCACTCCCCCACTACCACCGCCACATCCCTGACTACCCCCCCACTACCTCCCTGACTACCCTCCCACCACCGACCCGAACCTCCCTACTCCCCCTAGGCCTGACCCGACCCAACCCCCAGCTCCAGGCTTGACCTGAACCAACCCAAAACCCCCACAGGTCTGACCTGGCACCCCCTAGCTAGTGCCATATAAAAGGGATGTGTCCTTCTCTCTGACACTGCAGACCTGGACAGAAGACTGTGGGAACCCACTGCACAGCCTGAGTCGAAAGGTCAGGCGAGATAGGAGTGGTTGGATTTCAAGGTAAGTAACTATGAGCAGAGTGGCAAACTGACTCAAATGTCACTCCACCGGAAGTTATGGGCCTATAGCTCTGAACTCTGTTTAAACATTTTGAATTTGGATAATAGGTCAGCTGCATCATTAAAACTGGAGAGTTTTGTGGACATTCTGACAATATCCCTTTGACCTTCCTTCTCCTGGGATGAGTGTCACTGCAGCTGCTTTCACACAATCTTCTGAAGCTCCGCCCACGAGGAGGAATTGTGGCGAGAACACATCACGGAGTAATGACGTCTTTGCTTTTTATTCAGTTTGTTGTTCAACAACTCTCAAAGCTGTCCATTTTAATCACAACTTTCTATGGCTCGATTTTCTTTTTTTTTTGTTTGACTCTTCCCTGCCCTATATCGATCCGGCCTGGTCACTCGCCTTTACTGACTGAGCTACCCCAGTGCTGATCCTCTCAACGCGCTGTACCACACACGGAACTGATAGGCTTATGTGCAGCAATCTCACCATGAGGAATCCACCCATTTACCAGCTCTTTACTTGAGCACTAGCTCAGCGCTGTGGCTCCAAAGCTTTCCTTTGCAATCACCATGTTGTGTTTTCAACACTCTCCAATGCTGCGACTTCATTGTGGTCTTCTCATGCCATGTAGCATGATCTAAGACTGTTCATTATGTCGTACCTGTACTTAGTCCTGCTGCCATTTGCCTTACCATTGGTGATCACTATGTTGTATTATAATAATGATATAATACACAAGGCACCAATTGCTCATAGGGGAAACACATTGTGGATTCATTTATTAAGACTAGGCACGTGAGAAGAGGTTGTATGTAAGTATAAAGCTTGAAGACTTCAGAGCTGTGTGTGTGTGCTCTGATCAAAACAAAAGTGAAACTCAGGCTGGATCACATGACACACCTCCTTTCTACTGATGCCAAGCTGATATCTCATAAAAGCATATTAGAACAGTCACCAATGACCAAAGGCTTAACTGTACTAGCCACATCAGTATGGTGAGTGCAAAGAACTGGCAGGAAATGGGTACTCTGAAGTTAGTGGCTCACCTCCTGATCCTCAAGCTCAAGTCAGGACTGTGGTGGATTACTTGCCACCTCCCTGAGTGGGTACAGCCACAACATCACTCAAAAAGCTCGATACCATCAAGTACAGTGTAGTTTTCTTGATTGACACCTCTGCTATTGAACTCAACATGCATTCCTTATATCGTTGGCACACTGTGGTTGCAGTATGGATGACTTATAGAATACACTGCAGCAACTTACCAAAGTAACTTGCTTCACCTGCAGCAACAATGTGCATTTATGGAGCACTGTTAAAGGTGGTAAAACCTTTCAAGGCATTTCACAGCCACATTATCAGACAACCCCTAATAAGAAATGCTCATGAATCTCTGTCACTCTTTACCTATAATATATAAGTTATGGATAAACAGGGGGCACTTTTCAAATTTCATACTGCCATGCACTTTAGGAAGCCATGGGTACTGTGCCTACAACTTTCTATCCATTTGGACATATAATTGTGAGCAGCAACCTAGTGATTTTCCAACATGCACCACTAATGGCTGGGCTCTCCACTGTTAGTACAAGCTTAGGATGTTTTGAAATTCCTCCATTATCCTTCAGGTATGGAGATTTCTGTGTTACACTTTGTTAAAACAATATAACTAACAGCACCGAAGGAGACCATTTGACCCATTTTAACTCTGTGGGCTTTGAAAGAGTTAAAATCTTGCCCATTGTGGCTATGCCAGCTTTTTACCAGAACAATCCAAAATTAAACCAAGGCCTTGTTTTCTTCCCCATAGCCCCATGCCTTCCTCTTCTTCAAATATTTATCCAATTATATTGCTTAAAATATGCAATGGTCTCGGCATCAAACACTCCCTGTGGCAAAGTATTCCAATCTCCAATTATCCAATGTGTAAATAGGTTTCTCCTAGCATCTGAGTCTCATAGTGACAATGCTAAATTCATTAACTCTTGTCATTGAGTTACAAAATAGAGGAATCTTTCTTCTAGGCACCCTATCAAAAACCTCCATGATTTTAAAATCTCTATTACATTTACTCTTAATCTTCTCTGATCCAGTGGAAATAGTTCCTGAATCTCACTCTTCACAATCATAGTATCCCATTCTTTGCATCATCCTGGTTTGCACTATATACTTCCTATGGATTTAGTGTCCTTTAATTCATGGTGTAATGCTCTTGTGCATGAAATCAACTTGGATGCAAATTATTTTTATCGAATTTAACCAAGTCTTGACATACTCAATGTCTTCAATAATAGTTGTACAGAAAAATAAACTATATTAACTATTTCCACCCTGGATAGTGAACATAAACCTTGTAAATTCTATCCTTCTTGTCCATCCCCACAAATTGTGAAGGAAACTTCAGGTTTTATAAAGCTGTGCACAGCCACTTCTTTATCAATTGTTGTACTGATCTGTTGATCAGTGTCCTGTTTGTTTCTGATATTGGATATCCTCTTACCTCGCAGATCACTGACCCCTTATTCAGCACTCCTCGCTAACAAAAGACCTCACCCTTACTGACAAAGCTTTTTCTTTCTAAATATCATCCATACCCTGAAGAATTCTGGGAGGAGCAACTTGACCATTTTATTATTTCTAGCTATAGTACAAGCCTACAAGCTACTTATAAATGAAAATGAAGCAAAAATCTTAACCAGGTGAGATTAAACCAAGTACTAATCCTACAAGAACATGTATTCCAGAATAGAGTACTTTACAATAGACAATCTAAAACTTCACACTGTATTTTAACTATCGCCTCGACAGTGCCTTTTACAACTATATCATCACTTCTTTACTCCTATACTCTATGCCTCCATTTATAAATTTCTCTTGGCCTTTCTATCACTACATCTACCTGCACTTGTGCTTTCAGGCCTTAATGTGTTTGACCCTGAGGATCTTTCCATTAACTGTACATTCCCACTCCTTGCTTTTCCTCCCATGGTACTTCATGCCTCTCCAAAGTAAATGCATTTCCTTCTCACTTGCTTGGCAACTTCCTACTTTATTCTTTCATAGGATGTGGGCATCGCTGGTTAGGTCAGCATTTATTGCCTGTCCCTAATTACCCTTGAAAAGATAGTGGTGAGCCCCCTTCTTGAACCTCTGCAGTTCATGTGATGTAGGTACAACAATTGTGCTGTTCTGTCCAACAAATTTCAATGAATGCTCAAGTAAAATTCATTTATAAATACCAAGAAAAAAAATCAAACTGAACTTGAGATTTCCAGTTCCAGTGGCACCCAGTAATTTTAGTCCATTGTTTCCTGTTTGTAAACCAACTTTCTAACCTTGCTTCTACATTTGCCAGAATGTTTGCAACAAGCCTCATGTGAAACACATTATTACACACTTACTGAAAATCCAAATACACTGTATTTACTGTATTCTTTTTATAGAACCATTGAATAGTTACAACACAAAGGAGCCCATTCAGTCCTTCACATCCATGCAAGCTGAATTTTAGTTCCAGATCCCAAGATGAATTCTAGGTAGGGAAATTGGGATTGGCTGTGGTGAGACCGTGGAGGAGTCCTTGAGGAAGCAGTCAGTTAAGAAGTTGCTTCCAGGACCGGTATCTGACTAAGCAGGGCAGATAGGCTTTGCGGTTAGGAGGGCCAATGTGAGCATCTGAAGCTGTGGGTGGCCAGCAGTCCAAATGGGAGAAGGGGCGCTGCTGCTCTAGGTGCCCTCGGAAGATTTGTAAGTGTTAAAAAATATAGTGTGGTCAGAGCTGCCAGACAATCATAGCAGAGGGGTGATCTGTGGCTGGGCCTGTGGCCTAGCTAGGCTGCTTTGCAGGAGCTGCCTCTGGCCACTCTCAGGCTACAGCCAGCAGACTGCCACCATTCCATTTATAGACACCACCCACATCAGGGGACCTTTCTGCCATCTGGAAAATCCAGGCAGCATTTGAATGGTGCTCTCAATTGGCACTTTAATTGGCCAAATTGGCCACCTGCTGGTGGGCAGGCAGTCGTCACTTCCCAGAAGCTGCCTTCCTAGAAATAGGCTGGAGGTGGGAACATGCTGGTGGCCAGAAATTGCCAGGCTCGCCTCCCCAAAATCCACCCCTGTCTTGGGATGAAATTTCAAGCTGCAAGAGTAACTCAGCTAGTCCCACTTCCCTGTCTTTTCCCCATAGCCCTGTAATTTTTTTTCTCTTCAGGTGGTTATCCAATTCCCTGATGAAAGCCACGATTGAATCTGCCTCTACCATACTCTCAGGCAGCGCATTTCAGATCCTAACCACACACTGCATAAAAACATTTACTCACATGTCACCTTTGGTTCTTATGCCAATCACCTTAAATCAGTCCGCTGATTGCCAACCCATCTGCCAATAGGCAGAATGTTTCTCTCATTGGGCAGGTGCGCCTCTGACCCGAACAGGGGAAAAATAGTGTTCGATGAAGTCGGGCAAGTGTCCCAACGTCATCACGCATTCGCACGATATTTTGGTCGGTGGGTGCGCGTGGAAATCGACAGCGCGCCCGCTGACGACTAACAGGCCTATTAAGGCCATTAAAGTAATAATTAGATGCAATATTTCACTGCCCGTCCAACCTTACAGTTGGTGGACAGGTGAATCGGCCAGGCGGCCTTTGAATTATTTATGAAACCTCATCCATGGGCGGGATGAGGTTTCCAACAGGAATTAAAAGTAAAATAGAAATGCTTAAATCTCATTTATTACATGTCCCTGACAGAGTGACATGAGGGGACAAGTTATTAACATTTTAAAATTCTTAATTTATGTTTTTAAAATTCTTCAGCTCCCTGAGGCAGCTCTGTGCCTTCAGGGAGCTTTCAGTGCGTGCACCCGTGTGCATGTGCAAATTTCCGCGCTCGCCCTCCTCCCGCCCCCACCCCGGCAGCGCTCAGCGTTGCAGTGTGTGATTCACGCTGGCTGGCTGTTAATTGGCCAGCCAGCGTGATATCACGGTCCGGGGCCTCCCAGGCCCACCCACCACGCCCGCCCGACAAGGTGAAAACCCTGCCCTGAACAATTTCTTCCTATCTGCTCTATCTATAGCCCATGTGATTTTGAATACATCTATCAAATCTCCCTCAACCTTCTCTTCTCTAAGAACAACCCCGCCTTCTCCTTTCTAACCATGTAACTGAAAGAAGAACTGTGGCCCTAGCACCTACCCTGAAGAACCTCACTGCATAACTACATCCAGTCTGACAAACAACTGTTCCTACACACCTGTTTGCCGTCACTCAGCCAACATTATAACCATGCTGCCATTGTCCCTTTTATTCCATAGGCTTCAGCTTTGCTGGCAAGCCTTTTAGGTGGCATTTTATCAAATGTCATTTGGATGTCCGTATATACCAAATCCACCACATTACCCTTATCAACCCTCTCTGTTACCTCGTCAAAAAAGTCAAAGTTAAACATGATATGCCTGTTACAAATCTATGCTGGCTTTCCTCAATTACTCCATGCTTGTCCAGACAACTGTTAACTTTGTCCTAGGTCATTGTTTTTAAAAGCTTTCCCACCAGCAATGTGAAGCTAACTGGCCTGTAGATTTTTAAACAAGAGTGCAACATTTCAATTTGCCAGTCCTCTAGCAACACTCCTGTATCTAAACAGGATTGGAAGATTATGGCCAGGGCCTTCACAATTTCCATCTTTCCTCCCCTCAGCATCCTCGAATGCATCCCATCTGGTTCTGGTGACTAAGCAATTTTCAGTACAGCCATGCCATCTGCCTCACATGAGGGTAAATGTTTTCACGTAGTGAGTGGTTAGGATCTGGAATGCACTATGGTATATTATGGTAGAGGCAGATTCAATCATGACTTTCATAAAGCAATTGGATGATCATCTGAAGAGAATTTTTTAATATATTTTTGTTCATGGGGTGTGGGCATCGCTGGCTAGGGCAGCATTTATTGCCCATCCCTAATTGCCCTTGAGAAGGTGGAGATGAGCTGCCTTCTTGAACCGCTGCAGTCCATGTGGTATACCTACGTCCACAGTGCTGTCAGGGAAGGAGTTCCAGCATTTTGATCCAGTGACAATGAAGGAATGACAATATATTTCCAAGTCAGGATGGTGAATGGCTCATAGGGGAGCTTCCAGGTGATGGTGTTCCCATGTGTCATCCTTCTAGATGGTGGTGGTTGTGGGTTTGGAAGGTGAGATCTAAGGAGCCTTGGTGAGTTCCTGCAGTGCATCTTGTAGATGGTACACACTGCTGCCACTGTGCATCGGTGATGGAGGGAGTGAATGTTTGTGGTTGGGGCTCTAGTCAAGTGGGTTGCTTTGTCCTGGATGGTGTGGAACTTTTTGAGTGTTGTGAGAGCTGCACTCATTCCAGGCAAGTGGAGAGTATTCCATCACACTCCTGACTTGTGCCTTGTAGATGGTGTACAGGCATTGGGGAGTTAGAAGGTGAGTTACTCATCACAGGATTCCTAGCCTCTGACCTGCTCTTGTAGCCACAATATTTATATGGCTAGTCCAGTTCAGTTTTTGGCCAGTGGTAACCCCCAGGACATTGATGGTGTAGGATTCAATGATGGTAATGCCATTGAATGTCAAGGGGCGATGGTTAGATTTTCTCTTGTTGGAGATGGTCATTGCCTGGCACTTGTGTGGCATGAATGTTACTTGCCACTTGTCAGCCCGAGCCTGGATATTGTCCAGGTCTTGCTGCATTTGGACATGGACTACTTCAGTATCTGAGAAGTCGCAAATGGTGCCAAACATTGTGCAATCATCAGCGAACATCCCCACTTCTGACCTTATGATAGAAGGAAGGTCATTGATAAAGCAGCTGAAGATCGTTGCACGTAGGACACTACTCTGAGTGATGTCCTTGAATTGAGATGATTGACCTCCAACAACCACAACCATCTTCCTTTGTGTCAGATATGACTCCAATCAGCAGAGACCTTTCCCCCTGATTCCCATTGACTCCAGTTTTGCAAGGGATACTTGATGACACACTCAGTCAAATTCTGCCTTGATGTCACTCTCACCTCACCTATTTACAGGACTATGGGGAAAAGACAGGGAAGCAGGACTAGCTGAGTTACTCTTGGAGGTTAAACTTTCATCCCATGCCGGAGGAGTATTTGGAGGTGGGCGTACAGGCAATTTCTCACTACCAGTCGGTGGGCCAGTCTACTGCATGTTCCCACCTCCAGCCTATTTCCAGGGAGGCAATTTCTGGGAAGTGATGACTGCCTGCCCACCAGCAGCAGGTAGCCAATTTGGCCAATTAAGGTGCCAATTGAGGGCACCGTTCATATGCTGCCTCGGTTTTCCTGATGTGGATGGAGTCTGTATGTGGAATGGGAATTAGACGCTAGTCTAATAATCCCTAAAAGGCCCCACCCCTCCTCTTACTACCCTTTTACTAGTTATGTGCCTATAGAAAACTTTTATGTTAGATGCTAGTACATTCTAACACCCTCTCTCATTTCCTTTTACCAGGGACAGATCCATTTTTAACCCACTAAAGTTAGTCCTCCTCAATTATGTATTTTTATTCTAGATTGTTGTTTGCCCCTTTCCATAGCTGACCTAAACCGTATGATATCATGATTCCTGTTCCCTAAATGTCTCCTAATGACACTTGATTTACTTGACCCACCTCATTCCCCAGAACTAGATCCAGATTACGCCCTTCTTCAAGATACTCCACTGAATGTGTAAGCAAAAGATAAATAAAATCAACCATTTACAAAGTACAGAGCAATTTCACCATCAACATAAAATGCCTTCCAAGACTCATACTTAAGAGCCAGTCTAATCTCTAATTATCTTAAGCGTATTCAAAGAGCAATCAGCATCTAATTGACGATGAAGGCGTAGCAATTATACCTTGTGGCTTTAAAAGGAACTACTGATTTACAGAAAACAGCAATTTAGCAATAGGACAATGCATTGTACATTGGATAGAGCAATGCTCTTGTCCTTATCAAACAGTGCACCCTTTGATCGACCCTGAGTAGCGCCACAGGATATCCGCTCTTATGAAGTGTTTTCTACCTGTAATTTTATATAGTAGATCTATTACTTAAGAACTAATGTTGCAATAACATAGTGAGCTTGTAATATTGCTGATGGGTTCGTGGTGTTAAATCGTTAGCACCGACCAGATTCCAACACTGCTCCATACTCATCATCTTGTACCAGAAACCAATCAGATCCAAACAAGAACATATAGGACAGTCACTTTGGATTTTCTAATTTGAAATCAGCTTTTTTTAAAAATGTTTTCTTTCTTTCATACATATAAGTCACAACACAGTTAAGCTCCCTAGCTGACTTGAATTTTCCCTGCTCTTTAATGTTAAAACATGGCAAGGTCTAAATCTACTCTGTGTGTGTGTATGTGTGTGTGTGTGTGTGTGTGCGTGTGTGCATGTGTGTTTGTGTGTGCAAGTTTGTGTGTGTGTGTGTGCGTGCATGTGTGTCCGTATGTGTGATGTGGGGGTGAAAGTATAGACAGGGGCATTATGACAGCATGCAACCAAAGGAAGTTTCTTATACAACATATTTCCTGGCCAGGAGTTTTCAGATGATGGGATTTCACACCATGCCACAAAGAGTCGATGGGGAACACATCCCCACTGATCCTAGCTGCCCCGCAGCCATTTAACACTTTAAAGGTCAAAGCTTTCACTCCCATTTGGCGATGAAGTCGTGCCTTGAAGAGCTGTCGTCCAATCTAATTGACTGGCAGTCCTGTAATCCCAATGGGTCCAGGTGCGAGCTGTGGCCACTGTTGGGACCTCAGGCAGTCCTCTGAGAAGAGGGGCTAATTGATGCCGGACCTTAGGTAAGCCCGGACTATCAGTGAGGCCCGGTGGCAGGCAGACCCAGCGAAGGGGTTGAGGGGTGTATGTTTTTTTTTTCAAAGGTTTGAGAGGTCAGAAGGGGAGGGTTAAAGGTAGGGGTGGGTGGGGGGGAATGACCTTTTGGGAGGGATGCCTCCGATGAGCACAGGAGGCCCCCTAAGGAGGTCCCCCCACTTTTGCTCAATACCAGGCCCATGCAGTAAAATCTGCTGGACTACCCACCTGGCATGGGCTCCCCCTGGCACAGGTAATATAGCACCATGGGCTGGATGAGGCACTTAAGTGGTCATTAATTGGGCACATAAGGGCCTCAATAGAACCAAGAGCAGATTGGCTGCCCAACGCCTTCACTGTAAAATGGGAGACAGTTCAGGATGGGCAGGAAGGCGGTGGGCAGGCCACACACTGCATTTTCCAAGCCCTCTGCCTTCAAACCTGTCAGAAGGGTACCGTAAAATTTCACCCCCTGATAGTTGAAAACAGCACTGCTAAGGGCTTTAAGGAAATTTGAAAGACAATGCAAATAATCACAGAACAATTAGTTACACTTCTAAATTGGCATGATAGAAGACCTTTTTTTTCCATAGGCATCACCCACACTGCACCAAGCTATTCCAATTTCTCCCCAGTCAGAGGTAACTGTCCTACTGGGAGAATGCTAACAATCGGTGAGTAGAAGTCCCAGCCCACCGTTCTATTACTGGTGGAGTAGAAGTGCAGGAAATTCATCCCCTTTTGTGCTGCTATCATATTGTGAGCCTGGTTCTGAGTCTTCATGAAAGGTGAGAAGAAGAGAGGACCATACACAAAGGAAAAGGGAGCTTTAGGGAACACGAGAACACAAGAAATAGGAACAGGAGTAGACCATATGACCCTTTGAGCCTGGTCCACTACTCTAGAACAATCATTGCTGATTGCAGACATCAACTTCATTTTTCTGCTTGCTCCCCATATCCCTTGATTCTCCGAGAGACCAAAAATCTGTCTATCCCAGCTTTAAATGTATTCAATGACGGAGCATTCACAACCTGAGGGTAGAAAATTACAAAGATTCACCACCCTTTGATTGAATTAATTTCTCCTGATCCTAATCATAGATGATCGACCCCTTATCATGAGACTGTGCCCCCATGTTTTAGATCCTCGACCAGCGTAAACAATCTCTCAGTGCCCACCCTATCAAGCCCTTTCAGAATTTTGTAAGTTGCAATGAGATCGTCTCTCAATCTGCTAAAATCCTGAGAATATAGGCCCAATTTACTCAGCCTCTCATCATAAAACAACCCCCTCACCCCAGGGATCAATTTGGTGAACCTTCACTGTACTGCCTCCAATGCAAGTACATCCTTCATTAAATGTGGAGACCAAAACAGCACACAGTATTCCAGATGTGAACTCACCAAAATCCTGTACATTTGTAGCAAGACATCTTTATTCCGGTACTTCAATACCCTTGCAATAAAGGCTAACATGCCATTTGCCTTCCTAATTGCTTGCTGCACCTGTATGCTAACTTTCTGCATTCTTTGTAGAAACACACCCAAGTCTCTTTGAATATCAACATTTACAAGTTTCTCACTTTTAAAAAAATATTCTGCTTTTCTATTCTTACAACCAAAGTGAATAACTTCACACTTCCCTACATTATAATCCTCCTGCCATCTTGTTGCTCACTCACTTAACCTGTTTATATCTCTTTGCAGCCTCTCTGTGTCCTCCCCATGGCTCACCTCTCCACCTAACTTGGTATCATCAGCAAACTTAGATACATTACTCACTCTTCACCTAAGTCATTAATATAGATTATAAATGGCTGAAGCCTCAGCATTGATCCTTGCGGCACTCCACTATTCACTGTCTGCCAACTTGAAAAAGCCCCATTTATGCCTACTCTCTGTTTTCTATCCATTAACCAACTCCCTGCCCATGCAAATATATTACCTCAACTCCATGAGCCCATATTTTGCCTATTAACCTTTCGTGAGGCACCTTATCAAATGCCTTTTGGAAATCCAGGTATACTACATCTACTGGTTCCCAATTATCTACCTTCTTAGTCACATCCTCAAAAAACTCTAATAAATTTGTCAAACAAGATTCCCCTTTGGTAAAACCATGTTGACTTGTTGTAAGCATACTATGCTTTTCTACATGCATTGTTAAGACTTCCTTAATAGCAGGTTCCAGCATTTTCCCAACAACTGATGTTAGACTAACTGGCTTGTAGTTCCCTGTTTTCTCTCTTCTTCCTTTCTTGAAAGGTGGTGTAACATTTGCCAACTTCCAACCTGATGAGACCGTTCCTGAATCTAAAGAGTTTGGAGAATCATAGCTAGCGAATCCATTCCCTCTGCAGCTATCTCTTTTAGAATTCTACGTAGGCCATCAGGTCCCAGGGATTTGTCAGATTTTAGTCCCTTAAGCTTCTCCAATACATGTTCTCTGCTGAACATCACATACAAGAAGGATTTGCTTAACAACTATGGTTAAAGGGAAAATACCCTCAGCAAATACTGTACAATCAATCTTTTACAATTCTTGACAAAAATCCTACAATGTGAGTGGCTAAGATTAGTCATAACTATGGAGCCAACAGTTAAAGCAGGTAAGAGATTGAGTCTGTGATGGAAGGCAGCAGAGCAGGATCTGGGGCATGTGAAGAATTAATGTCAAACAACTAAGTGAGAAATGAAGATTGCAGAGAGCAAGAGCCATTGAGAAAGTGATAAACAAGGCAAATGAAAGTCAAATGACAGCAAATGAAATGGAGATTGTAGATACCGTCAGGCATGCAATGGTGCAAGAAATGAAAATTATATGGAGTGAGGGACAGATGGGGATATGAGAAACGAAAACCACAGAGGCAGCAGGGTAGCTGGATATATACCAATGGAGATTGCACAAAGTTCATATAAGACATGGAGAGGGAGAAGAAACATAAGACCGAGATCATAGAAACTGAGGAATCATGCAGGAGAATGGAAACTGTAACTCCGGGGCAGATTTGAACTGGGCACAGTTTTTGAGTGAAGGGGCACAGAATAAGAGTCAATCTTTCCCAACATTATCAGGTGAAAACTTGTGTTGTTTAACTCTCCAACAGCCATCTGCCACCAGAAATGGTGAGTTGGTTAAAATCAGGTGGCCTAGAGGCAGCCTACCACCTGAATGGTGAACATCAGAAAGGAAATGTCTTGCAAGTCTTGCGCTTGATGATGTCAGATGAACCCAGGGGAGTAGAGCCCATGACTTTCCTTGTGAGACCTGGAAACGCACTGCTGTTTCTCTTGATCCCACAAAGGGAAGATAACATCTTTAATTTATAGAGCAACCTTTATTGAGTGGGGTAGCAGCAATAGACTTCACAGTCAGGTCAATGTTAAAAGGCCATTGACACCCTGTTAATTTAGTACGATTCCAATTTACATACAGCTATGGGGGTCCTGCCTGATTTAGATGATTGCCTAACTTGCAGTCACTAACAGTGGTGTAGATATCCATACAGAATGGGAATGGTGCAGGTATTGATGTCCTGCTTTGCTACAAGTTTCATTGTATCCCACCAAGAGATACGGCATTGAAACAAATAGAAGAGCATAAAGTTGTAGAACCCATCCACTAAGCATGCCAGAAAAAGTTAAAGCTTATCCGTTCAAGGGTAAATGAACTTTCAATAGTGAGTATGGGCCAGGTTTTCACCAAGTCTGGCCAACTCAGGAGCCCTTTATAAAAGGTGTGTGGGACCCAATTCCAGGATTTCTGCCTCCATTTCTGTTTCCGGCAATTTTCACCAGTACGGGATAAAGGTACGGGTAGCAACCTATATGCAGCACACCTACACATGCCAGCTGCATTGCGTAGGTGGGTAGTTTAAACCCCCTCACACCACAAATTTTGTGGAGTCAGGGCCTTTCAGTAAGTAGGCGTGGTTCATGACCTCTCAGAGAAGGTGTGAACCATGGGGGAGCCCCATTCAACCAAGTGGGGAATCACTCACCTGCTCCTGTAATTCTTTCATTGATAGGCTTTGAAATAAAAAAAAATTCTTTCAGTTTCAATATTTAGATGTGCACTGTAAGTCAGATGTGTTTTTACTGCAGTGATTGATTATAGGGCTCTGTCCTGCTAAGGTAAGTTGACTATTATGTTGATCAGCATTGTGTAAGTGTTAAGATGCATTAGAGTACTTTTCCCATTGGGAAGGTGCTGTTCTGCATTCAAAACTGAAGAAAATACTGCTTACGATCTCTAGTGTAATAATCTGAAGTTATTTAAGTGCCCAGAGTATTTTTGAAATAAAAAAAAAACCTTCAACAGCTTTCACT
The DNA here is from genome assembly GCF_964194155.1 of Cetorhinus maximus. Lineage (NCBI taxonomy): Eukaryota > Metazoa > Chordata > Chondrichthyes > Lamniformes > Cetorhinidae > Cetorhinus > Cetorhinus maximus. The sequence goes on from NC_135884.1 coordinate 120,765,150, forward strand.
TAGACAAGAAAAACCCACCTGCTCTTGGATTGCTTTGATTGATAGGACACCTGGTGTAGCTTAGAAAAAAAAACAGGCCATCTGATATCCAGTTTCGATAGTCTCCATAATTTACATTTCCCAGCATTTGTTATTATAACTGAGCAAATTTTGAATGCTTGATTGAGTTTCAAGAGATCTAGAACCACTTACCTCAGCAGGGTGCTGTGTTGACATTTTGACTGATAGTTTTAAGAGGTTAAAGACAGCTTTAAAAGGACTATCTGTCTTTGATATGGGTAGTGAAATAGATGTTTGTTTTTTCAACAGATTGACCACTTAGAAGATTTACATTTTTGAACGGGTTTTATGAATGAGAGTTTTTTTTCATCAGTAAGTGTTTGATTGAGTGCTCCATTAGATTGTTAGGAATTTAATTTTTTCATCTCCATTTCAAAGACATGGCTCCTGTGTTTCAGCCATCGTGGATATAGGGTGAATGGCTATAAACAATATATGGGGAGCATGACGGGGCATGGGGATTATGAGGGGGCATGGGGGAGGGCCTGTGGGGTGGGTGAGGGAAGGGGCTGAGGAGGGTGAGGAGTGAATGTTTGAGGGCCTGAGATTCACCATTAAAACTGGGCAGAAGTCCCAGTAGATGGAAGTGGGTGGTCTCACCTGCTGGCCTGGCCAACACAATAATATGGTGGGTGGGGACCTTTTTATAGGAGGCAGGTCGGCTGGGTCGCTAAGTTTCCCAACTTCACCTTCTTGATCCTTCCACAAGAATATGGCCCAGCCTCTGTGGCACTGAGAATTCACTTTTGTATGTGGGGAGAGTTAATTCTTTGAATTTTAATTATTTTTGAGATTTCAAAAAAATTGAAAAGTTTAAGTGATTTTTAAAAAAACATTTTTTTCTCTTTTATTTCTTTCCTTTAATCCAACCTTTCTTTTGCTCTTTGTGTTTTACAAGATTTTATATTGAATTAAACATTCTAACTGGCAATTCCTGGGGCGGAATTTTCTGTGCCCGCTAGTGTCGGGCATGTTTGGCGTCGTGAGCAGACAATATGGTGAGAAGGACAAAAATCGGTTTCACAAGGTCGTCGATCCGGTTTGCAATCGTCCACTCTGCCCGTCAATAAGGGGCCACGTTTCCCACCGTCAGACATCGGGAATCTCAGTGTAATACATCTGCAAATCATTATAAGCCCAGCCCGCTGGGAATCAGCCCCCCACACTGGATCATCTGCCCACGTTGGAGGGAAAACGCGTCATTGCAGAACACAGCTTGACAAGTGTGATGTGCAGAAGGCGGGACTTAATGTCAGAGCCTTTCCGCGGAACAGAAAATGCTAAAGCCCTACAGCAACGGGACCCTGGAGGAACGTCCATGGTATGCTGGGTGGCTTCTCATGGACAGGGCACTGCCACAAAGCAGCTCACGGAAGGTGGAAAGTCACCGTTGAGGTTCTGCTCACAATGGATGATGGTCGAGGTGGTAGAGAGGGAGTCCAGCTGTGTTTGGGAGAGGAAGTTGTACCAAGGGTGGGAGAGGAAGATCTAGGATCAACTGGGAAAGGAAGGTGTGTTGGTGGGGGGGTCCTGAGGTTGTGGGAGGGGGAAACAAAGGTGTCGGTGGTAGGGGGAGGAGGGGGGGGGGAGGTTGGTGGGGGGGAGCGAAGGTGTCGGGGGGTGTGGTTTGGACAGAGAGAGGGAGTATGGGGGAGGAGGAGGTAACTGGAGAGGAGGGGGTAACTGGGGAGAAGGCAGCATCTGGAGAGATAGGTGTGAGGGGGGAGGAAGGTGTAAGGGAAGGAGTTTGGAGAGCGGAAGGAGTCCGGAGAGGGGAAGGAGTCCGGAGAGAGGAAGGGGTCCAGGGGAGGAAGGAGTCTGGAGAGGGAAAGCCTAGGGGGAGGAAGGAATCCAGGGGAAGGAAGGAGTCTGGGGGGAGGAAGGAGTCCAGAGAGGGAAGGGAGTCCAGAGGGAGGAAGGAGTCCAGGGGAAGGAGTGAGTCCAGGGAGGGGAAGATATAAGGGTGGAGGAAGCAGTAAGGATGGAGTGGGGAGTCAAGAAGGGGGAAGCAGTAAGGCTGGAGGAAGAAGTAAGGGCAGAGGAAGGAGTCAGTAAGGGGGAAAGACTAAGTGGTGGGGGTGGTCCAGGGGTTATAGGGAGAAGGAGTTCCAAAGAGGGAAGGAGTTCCAAGAGGGGAAGGAGTCTGGGTGGGGGGCGGGGTGGTGGGGAGGGGGGGGCGATGTCCAGGTCAATGTGCAAGGCAGGGCTCTGTTGAGTCCATGACTGCCTCCTGGGGAACAAACTGAGGGTGGGCATGGTAGGAGGGAATGGTGAGAATGACCGAGTGCAGAGTGAGGCGGTAGGGTAGAAGGATGAGAGTGCGACGGTATCGGTAGAAGGGACAGCGAGGGTGTTTGGTGGGGACTCAGAGGCAGATATGGATCCTAGGGGTGGGAAGGAGGAGGTCAGGAAGGTTAATGTGGATGGGGGTGAGATTTTCCAGGAAGGAAGGGAACATGTATGTTCACCTGGACATCCCCAAAGGAAAAGGGTTTTGCTGGTAGGTCACGGAGGGGAGGTGAAAGGTGATGCCAGGGGGGTCAACAGTATTGGGGGCAAGGAAATGGGTGACTGAGGGAGGGGAAAGGGCAGGGAAGTGCAAGAAAAACTGTAGCACTACCATGCTTGCTAAGCTGAAGGTGAAACTAAAGTTGTGGTGGTGAAAAGAAGTGCTGCATGGGAGTGTGACCAGTGGGTAGGCACAGATGCAGGTCAGCTCAGATAGACAACTGAAAATGAACCCCAGCAGGCAGCATTGAAAATGCTCAGGACATTGAGATGATGATGTGAGGAGGATCTGAATGCGTGGGAGAGTGCTTGCATGAGGCTCCGAAAGGCCCTGCCATACACACACACTCCCCACTCCCTCCAGAATCACTCGTGGGCCGGCTGCATGCAGCTGAACTGCTGGTTGGGCGGAGTGGGGGGATGCAGGGGGAGGACTCGTGAAACCTGTCAATGTAGCTGAAAGCTGACCACAACACATTATTCAGTGAAAGTGAATATATTTCCAGACTGTAAAATGACAAATTGTGTTCACCTGTGCAACCAACTGTGGTCATAATTTCTTAACTTTTGAATGCTTAGACTTCTTGGTGCTGCCCTGACATCTGCAGCAGGGGTGGAGATTGCCTGTGCAATGCTTGGCCCTGTTGCCTCTGATGACTTTGACGTGGGTCCTCTAAAAAGCCAAGGCCTTGGGGGCCCTGGCTTGCTTTGGCTGCCCTCCTGTGTGCCAGCTACTCCCTCTGCAGTGACAAGGAGAAGGTTTAGGGGGTCAGAGGAAAAGGGGACTCAGAGGGAGTGGACAGCCTCTGAGACTACTAAGTGGATGACCCAAGGATGTCCAGCAGCCGCTCCTCCCAGCTTCCTGTGCCCGGGGGTCCCGGCCTGACTCTTTGAGGGGAAGGAGCAACTGGGGGGATGTCGAGGTGCCCAATTTCCCTCTTGCGTTGACGTTGCAGCATCTCACCCATGACTACCGTGATGGAGTGCGGATCTGCATGAATCTCCATGGGTAGGAACTTCCCCCCATCGGGGGCGAAGTTGAAGGGCGGGCGCGCACTGGCGTGCTTCCAATCGGCCCCCCCCAAATCAGTGTGCTCCCTGTGCGGGCAAGGGGGATTCCGAAAATCGAGAGTGCGCTCTTTCGCGCATGCACACGAAAGAGCGCACTCATCTCCCTGAGGCTAAGTGCTGCCTCAGGGAGATCGGCTCTAAATGTAAAAAAGCTAAAAGTAGAAAAATAAAATTTCCCTAACATGTCCCCTCTTGGGACATGTCCATAATTTTTACAAAAGCTTTATTAAAATTTTTAAAAACCTACATGAAACCTCATCCCGCCCGTAGATGAGGTTTCATGCTTTTTCTAATTCTCGCTGGGGCTCCTGACCTGCCCGTCAACCTTAAGGTTGGACAGGCAGGTCCACTAATTAGCTTAATTACTCTGTCAATGGCCTCAATTGACCATTGACAGGTCGGCGGGCACGCAGCTGATTTTGCTGCGCCCCCACCTACTGGAAAATTTAAATGGGTTGCAGTGATGTCGGGAGTTCCGCCCAATGTCACCGCGCGTCGTCGGCGAGCAGGCCCCGCCCCCCCGCTTGCTGACAGGGAAATCCTGCCCTATGTGCTGCTGGACCACAGTCTCCATAGCATCCGCCATCATCCCCATGGAGACCGCCATACTAGCACATATGGGCACCACTTCGTCAGAGAGCAAGTGGGCACACTCCTCCAAGTCATGTGCCACTGCGTTGAGGGCTTCCAGCTCTGCGTGATGTTCCCACACCTTCTGCCGACTTTCCACGATGAGTTGGAAGGCCAAATCCAAAGACTCGCCATCTGACTCGGACCTCACAGATGCCTCTTCCCCAGAAGTCCTCCAAATGCCAGGGAGCTCAGCTGAACCTGCCTCCTCCTGCTGCGGACATGTGTCTGTGCGGTGACCACCAGATTGTGAACCCGAGCCTGCTCAAGATCTAAGTCCCATTGAGATGTGTGTCTCTGCGTTGGTGCAGGGTGTGGGTAAGCACTGTGACGGGACTTCCAGGCTGCTTATTTCCAGCTCTTCAATGGAGGAGGTGTCCTCTTAGCTGGAGATAATGACATGGATGGAGCTGAGGGACTGGCTGGTTGAGGGTTTCAGTCACTTGGCAACTGTGAACCAATGTCGAGATATCTAGTGCATGTCAGCAGAGTCAAAAGCAGGAGAGAGGGCACTCACAGTTGCATTGAGAGAGGAATGATATGGTGCAGGATCCTCAGATGGGTGTTCGCCACCAACCTCACCATTGCCACAGGCAGGGTTCACATCTTCACCAGTCAGCGTGATGACACACTCCTTAAAGTGAGTGAGGGGCTTATAGTGGGCCACTCCGCCCCTGGTCTGGGACCTCTACCTGCTGTTGTGAGCCAGCTTCTCCTGCATAAAAACAGATGGAGAGATTGTGAGCAGGACACATGGCGCTGAGTGGAATGTTTGTGTGGTGAGCAGAGACATGGGCAGGATGTGGACGCGAGCTTGAGAGGATATGAGCCTCATGGAGATGTGAGTGTGCGTGTGAGAGTTAGTGGTGTTGTCCCTTGAGCTGTCAGGTCCCTGTGGATGTGTGATGAGTTTGTGAATGTGTGAGTTGAGAGTGATGAGAAGAGTGACTTACCCTGGCAGAACGGATGAGACCATTCATCCTGTTGCAGCACTAGGTGGCTGTCCTCTTTTGCAGGGCATTTGCACTGACTACTGCTGCCACCACTGGATCCCATGCTGGGTTCATGATGTTGCTGCCCATCCTGCAGTCAGAGCAGGGGTAGAGGACATCGTGGCGGACCTCCACTGCGCTCGAGGGATGTGTCAAACCGAGTTTGCTGCAGTCCTTTCTGGGCCATGCCTTCTTTGCAGCAGTCCTGGGTTGGTAGCACTGAGAGGTGTGTGCACGGCTGCACTTTAAATACGATGCCCGGCATGACGAGGTGGTGAATGAGAGCCTGCCCGCCATTGAAACAGCATGTCTCCTGGGACTGCATCATTAATGAAGCGGGATTGGGATGATATGGTGTGAATAGCTGCCTTTGTGGCCGGTGGGTAAAATGTCCTTTTTCCGGCCCGCTGCCGCACTTAATGCAAATCTGCTATGTTCCACCCCTGGTTTTGACTCTCCATGCCTCAATATGAATTCTTCTATCTGATTGGCTGAGGAGTCATGCCATTGCACAGGCATGACTACAGGCCTCTGTAGAGAGTGCCGCACTGCTTTCACTCTCTATAATTACAAATCGCAGTGCAATAGCCCACAAAAAGTCTGTAAGTGCGAGTATTTCAAAGGGCAAGACCTGTTCATTCACCACTGACCATAAAATCCAGGCTGTTAATGAATTGGAAGCATGTGAGTTATTTTTGAGTTACAAAATTCCTGAAATCTTTTCTATGTAATTGCTTTGCTCCTTTTTAAGTTCACACAAGGTAAAAGATCAGTTTGATGCATCTGCTTCACAACACAGGTAACAAAATATTTTCATTAATTTGACTGGCATAGGATTTCACATTAATTGTGGGATTTGAAAAAACTTTTCATTAATTTTTTGAGCTAACAAGAATATGAAATTAAAGACTGGAAATTACAGCTGATGATTTTAACATATAAATCTGAAATTCCTACCTTCATTGTGGATGGAAGCATTAGCCTATTTAAAATATACATCCGTTAAGTATTAATTTGCCAACTTTGTCAATCCAGCCATGAAAGTACTCTGCACCATACTGTAATCTGCATTTGTGCTGAAATATATTGTGCAAACTTTAAGCAATGGAAAAAGGCGGGGTAGCAGAATTAGGGCAATTGTAAACATTTAACAATTATGAATAAGATAAGTTTATACCACAGACCATGAGTAGGAACAAACGTAAAAGGATAATTATAGTGTCCCAAATACTTGTTGGGTTATAACTGGCAATTAGGGACTGCACTGCACTACACACAATGTTTTTACACACTAGGAGTTAGGAATGTTTAAATCAATACACTGCCCATCAGAATCTGACTATCAAAGACTATACTTGGTAAAAATCAATTTTCACCTCTTCTTTCTTCTTTAAGTCCTATTCTTTATTTCTATTTTTTAGTGTGAGCTTGGGAGAAGAATAGTCTGAAAATGTTTATAAAGTCTTGATTTCAGTTTGCTAAGTGGAAGTAAATCCTTACCATGCTATTAAAAAAGATTTTGGCAAGCTGATGCTTGCTGCACAAAGGTCAGTGATTTGTAGGCCTATCCTAGCAATTTTCCAGGTTTTGGCATTTTGAAAATGCACACAGGACAGCACTTCAGTAAGCTGACCTTGACAGTGAATTGGATAAATAAACCTTCAATTTACCCCCTTCTGCTCAAAGCTAGCCTAGCTGATCTCTCTGGAGCCTTCACCTATCCACATCGTTCAACTCATCGCAACTTTCAACTGATGCACGTCCGCAGCTTTACAATCCTTGTGACAAACACTATCGTACAGTTAAGCTACAGCATTTGGCTTTAGAAAAGTCAAAGTCAATAGTGCTTGCATTGAAATTTTAATGCATGTTCCATCTTTACCCATCATCCTCTCTGCATATATCCCAGGAGGCACTTCAACTGAGAGTACCACTCCATAACAGGTAATGACGTGTCATTTAATGATACTGTCCAAAGTGATCCAAGCCTGCAGAAAGTAATGTGTGCTCATGTACCAGATAAGCATAGCTGAATGTACCAGAACAGCAATATCTTTCACCACACTGTCAGAAGAATAAAATGTGACATATGCTCTGCCATTGTACCTGGCCTTTCATACTTTACCATCAAGGGAAAAAAAGCATTTTCAAATACAGTGCACCAAAGTGTAGAGTGGGTTCAGAAAAAGGCGGATAGCAACATATCAGTGATTAAGTATTCACAGCCTCTTTAATACTCCAGTGCTCTTGGATTCACTACTAAAATCTGTGAATTATACCTCATTGAAGGATGTCCTTAATCGACTCTGACATGTTATATTGGAGGCAGAGAAAACGTTTCAGTATGATAGATAAGGTTAAAAGAGCTAGTACTGTGATCATTTACTCTGGTGCCTAGCAAAAAATCTAAAGCCAAAAACCATTTCCATCATTCATTTCCTGCTGAAAAAAAGCCATATCTGACAGTCTGTTAAAGCTGATGAGGCAAAGTGAACACATTCAATTTTCTGTCAAAGTTATGTTGTTCGTGTAGATAAGAAAAAGATTTTTAACATTTCCACAGCATGCTCTGAGGATTAAAGCTGAAACTAAACAGCCATCAGGAATGTGTATATTACTTCGAGTTGTGGTCGGTAATAGGTAATGCAATTATGAAACAGATATTTCTGTAAAGCTTATATAACGTATACTGAATAGTGTACTAAATAGATTCCCTCTGAAGATAAAGCCCCATTACAGCCTTTTGTCAATCATATGACATTATTTTATATTTGGCTGTACTCATCAAAAGCACAGTACTTTGACTGGTTCAATGCTGTATATTCAAATTCAGGGAGGGAGCCAGAACCAATTGACGTTCCAGAACCAATTGACAAAGACGTTCCAATCCACCGCACGATAGCAACCAATCACCCGCTTCAGCACACCAGTAGAATGGCGAGATCTCCAAAATGTTTAAGCTTTGAAAGTAATTTTTGAATGCTGTAAATGACTAGAGAAACCAGATAACAGATGAAACAGTCGCTGAAACCCTGGTTGAAAATTAACAATGGTCTCTACTTGTTCAGCACTGGTAACATGAGAAGAATAGACCAAATAAAATGATGTAACTTCATTCTTCACCTGAACTTGGTAATCCTAAATTTCCTGGTATAATAAAGACAGGAGTCCATTATTTTCTGAGTAAAGATGTCCCATGAAACTTCTCATTCTGCACCAAATTTAACTGCCCTTACATACTAAAAGTAACTTAGCAGCTGACAAACACAAGGCTGCAAAACAATTTCTGCACTTAAAGACCTTCACACTGCAGACATTGTGGGAAGAACCAGCAATTTTACATTTTTAACATTACAAAAAATTCTACATATATAATTTAGAGTTAAAGGCTATAATTCAACTTCAGGGTTTGTTGTCGCAGTTTTGTTATCAGATTTCCTCAGCTAAATTGCTATGTTTTAACTTTTCCATATTTTACATTCTCCTGAGGAATTTTTAAAATCAGTTTTTAATCAATTTTCATTGATAAATTACAAATTTGTTTTCTGGGCGGTGATTTGGTAAAATCTTATTTCCTCCAAATTGGAGAAAAGAAATAAGTCCACTGTTTTCTAACCAAAAACCAAGTCCTGAGAAACACGCGCGTTATATTTATAATGTCAGGGGAAGCATGTTGAAGAGCTTTCATAATGACAATTGCCATATTAACAATAAAATAGGTACACTATACAAGGTAATTGAAATATACCATTCATTACACATTCTGAAAAATTAAACATTAACATCAATGATTTTGTATTTCAGTGAGATTTTAAAGATATTTGTGCTTCATGATAAGGTTCTGATGGGTGCTTTGCACATACATTTTAGTAGTCAACATTTTGCAGCACACAGTCCATTCACAAATGCTATAAATATACTTTACTGCTAAAATAGTTTGACAGTATTTTGTGATCATGGAAACATATTACATTACTTTTAGAACTGCCATTGAGGCCCATAAAGTGGTGTCTGTGAGCTGTGCAAATTGTGGGTTGTCATTTAGTTTAACTGTCCTTATTCAGTCCTTTTTTTCTTGAGGTTGAGTAATGTTCAATATAAAAACCGCTTTTTGCTGATCTTCTCTGGACATAAACTATTTGTGCTTTTTTCCCTTGATTTTTTTCTTCTTTATGTTAAATACGAAGTCTGAAAAACACTCAGAATAACATGGGCTTTTAAATAGATAATAAAACCTGATTTTAAAAGGTCCTTAATTATTGTACATATAAATTACAGTTTAGTTTTTTATGTCAGTTTATATCAAATGCAAAGGTTTTCTGGACTGTATTATACAGTTTTATCTTTCTCCTCAAGAAGGTGAATCCAAAGTAAAGCCATTTCACTTTGCAGCTAAACCTGCAGATTTATTGTTGAAATGCTCTTCAGCCTGAACATACATTCTTCATGTCTGCATCTTAGCAGAAGATAATTTATTCTATGGACATGAATGATAATTTCACTACCCAGCAATATGATAATTCACTCCAGTGAAATTAAAAATGATAATTCATTCCAGTGAATTACCACTTAATGGTCCAGCGCACTCTAGATTGTGTTTAAAACTGAAATGGAATCCCGCATGGAACAAACAGCATATCACATCGCTGATGGTGCATTACTGACGTCTGCCTGCAGTGCTTCTAAGTTATGGGTCTTTCACTTGTAACACACTTCCACCACTGTCATACCCTACATGGGCTTTCATATTGTAAACTGTTTAACATCCTATTTAGTACATTGCTGTCTTCATAGAGAGTTTCTGAAACATTTTTTGCTCAGTGCATCCTGTTATATTTTTTTCTGCCTACATCTATTACTGTAGTTCCCAATCCCTATTCATGAACTGGATGTTCAAATTCAAGTTTCTTTTTTGGTGTAATCAGTTTTAGAGGAAGTGTTGTGCATTCTTTTCCACAGATGTGTTTTCTGGTATTCAAACTGACCACACTGATAAAATTCAGTGAGAATCCAAATTAGAACTGTATTCACATCCTGAAATGGTTTTAAGCATATCCTAAGTTGTAAATAAATATATCTCGCAGTCATACAAATAAAAATGTTCAAAAAGTTAGGAGTGTGATATCAAGAAGCAGAAGTCATAAACTGGTTGAGTCAGAAGTGTGTTACAATCGTGATAACGGTTTTCTGGACTGTATTATACAGTTTAATCTTTCTCCTAAAGAAGATGAGCCCAAAGTAAAGCCATTTCACTTTGAATCTAAACCTACAGATTTATTGCTGAAATGCATACATATTTGTTATCAGTTGGGCTCGCAGTGTGGCTCACTTATGCATACTAGAAGCTACATATATTCACACACAGGGCCCTGTCCTTTGCAAACAGAAAGGACATGACCATGCATTGTGCCTTTTTCAACTAAATAAAAGCTTGGGGGACTGCCATTCCCTGATTCGTTCCCCATGGCAATGCCTTGGCCAATCAGAGTGGACCTGCCTGGTTTGAATTGCAACATAAGCCTAACAGTTAACAGATCCCTGGTGTATTCTCCAGGACAGCACCCCTGCCAATCAGAGTCCACTTGCCAATCAATTATCACCTTCTTCTCGTGCAGTATAAATTGTTGTTCCCTTTGAGATTTGGTATTCTTGTGGATCTGTCCTGATGAGTGCAAAATGAAAAGCTTCAACAGCATGTCTCCTTTTTAAACATCATAGAATAGACATAACTTAGCCTGTGCTTTCTCCTACACCTTTTTTTTAGAACTCTGGACAGAACATCAGCAATTATGCTGTTTTGCCCATGATCTTTTGATCGTCAACCAAATATAGTGAAGATACATAGAAGTTTTCTTTAGAAACATCTTGATCAGCTTATATTTCTGTTTTGTGCCACGGGCCAGGATTTTACAGCCCCGCCATGGTGTGTCACCCCCCAGCAGATGCGGCGAGCCATTTAAATCTCCATTCAGTTCGGTGGGACCATAATATCCTGCCAGGCAGTAGGGGCCATGAAATGCTGGCCATGGCTTTTTTTTAGTCTTTCTGGTGGAACTGCAAACGAATACTCTGGCAGCCTCCCCCTTTTCACCTATGGATGCATATTAGTCACGTTATATGATACAAATGACGTTTGCATAGATTTCCCAACTTTACTGCAGAAGAACATGGGGCTTTTCTTGCTCTTCTCTGTTGATGGAAGCATGCCTTCAATAGGTCCTTTAAGTTTGCTACAAAAAGCATGTGTTTCTGATTGACAACCAGCTTCACAATTATCCTCCTCAAGTACTTCCTTCAGAACAGATTTTGTCATTTCATTGTTTTGATCAACACCAGATGAATAAACTTGCACTGAGGGAGTTTTTCACCATTTATTCAAGTCACCTTCTAGTTTAGCTGAGAGACGTGGCACAGCCTTCTGCACACGTTCATATTCTTCATCACTGATGCTTCAAACATGAAATATTAATCTCAACTTCTTTTACAATTTCATCCAAATATTTGTTTACCAGCTTATTTTCCAATTCTTTTCCAAGTTTATTATTCTTTTCATTCAGCTCAGCAACTGCTCTGGTCTTGGAGGATCTATAGAATCCTTATATAAGTTCGATAACTTCAAATGGCATCGAATTCATTTTGGAATCTTTCCTTCATGGTCCTGACTGCTCCTTAGACTCTTTCAATTCATTCATGAAATTTTCCTTAGTTGCTTTCAAAGAATGGATCTGCTCCTCCATGCCACACATCTCATTCTATTTGTTCTCCAGATTGCACTGGAGTTCAAGAGTTTCATTGCTCTTTTCATGGCAAAGTTCCAGTATTTCAACAGCCTTGGTTTTTAATTGTGCATTCAAGCAGCTATTCTGATTCATCAGTAATTCCTTTTACTATTCAGAATGCTTTTCATGACAATTAATAGAGGCTTCTGCTACTTGAAGTTTATCAAGTTTTAATTGAAGGTCTATCTTGATTGAATTTTCTTCCACAAGTTCATCATTTAGACATTTAAAATCCTCATTCAAGTGTTCTACTTCCTGTCACCAATGCTCAAATGTTTTCACCAGTTCTTGTTTTTCATTATCTAACTCATCTTTTGCGTTTGAAAGTCAGTTCTCTATAATGATCAGTTTTTCCTCAGCAGATCCTAGTTCCTCATGCAGCCTTGACATTCTTGAATTTCTGATACTAACTTTTCTTAGCCCTGGGCTAATTGTTTTTTCCATCTCATCCTGTCTAGCCTTACAAGCTTGGGCTCTAGTTACCAAGCAATTATGGAACAGTCCAGGATGTTGCTCCTGCAAAATCTCCATTTCTCTCACCTCAGCCAGCTCTCTCGAAATTCTTGGAGATGCTAATAACTTCAAACCTGCCAAATCATTGCCCAGGATAAGATCTACCCCTTCCATTGATAAACCAGGACCAATTCCCAAAGTAATAATTCGGTTTACTAAATCATTTTATCAATTAACTTTGCACAAGTCATAAGTCCCATGAATACCCCCCATTAATACATTGTCTTTCATCAAACCATCTGGAACACAAATTGTATTATCAGCCACATCAATGACTGAACTGCCCCTGTTGCTTTCAAAATATTAATTTGTTTACTTGTTTTGTTGGAAGAGTAAGGGAATACTTCTCCCTTAGAGACAAAACCTCTATAATCTCCAGTAACCTGACTCACTTCATTAGTATCTAGGGAAGAATCTCATGGGCCATATCCTCCATCCTAGTAGGTTCTAAGGAAACACTTTGCAATTGTACCATTGGTAGTTTTTATCACAATTTACTCGTACTGTCTTTTCCGAAGACTCCTTAGGTGTCCCAATTACAGCCACCAATTTAATGTTCAGCTTTCGACAATTTATTTTTACATGTCTTGTCTTATAGTAATAAAAGCATACTAGTTTCTTTACATCACTTTTATTCTATATACTATCATTTTTATTGACAGTAACAGCTTCTCTTAAATCGCGTATCGTAAGCTTTTCTATAGCCAGCTCATATTGTTTAATTTCTTTCTCTTTTTGAAGCTCTCTGTTTGTTTCCTAATCTCTTTCCTCCCTTGCTAAGTTCTCTCGCTGTAGTTCACATTCAAGCCCTGGCAGTTCTCTTCCTTTTTTCTCTTTTTCAAGTTAAAGTCATTTAATTTCTTTCTCTTTTTGAAGGTGAGCTTTGGCTTTTCATTTCCTACATGGATTGTGGTTCAAGAAGGCAGCTCACCACTACCTTCTCAAGGGCAATTAGGGATGGGCAATAAATGATGGCCTAGCCAGTGGCACTCACATCCCCTGAATGAATAAAAAAATACAAGCTGCTTCATCTCCTTTTCTTGTTCAAGCTGCTCGATCTGCTACTGAATTCTAGCCAACTCAAGCTGTTTTCTACCAGGGTCAGGCTTTTCTTCTTCCAATCTAAGATGCTGTGCTATTACCTAAGTTATATCTGCTTTTTTAGTCCCTGCTTTTAATTCTAATTTCAACTTTTCAGTTAATACTATTAATCTAACCTCGGTTAATTGTTGCAAATCACTCAGGGATATACCTACCCTTTTCAGAAGAGTCATAGCAACTGACAAATCCATTCTTATTTCAATAAGTGTAGTAAAATTCACTGTGAGATCCTGTTATCCTTAACTTTAACAAGTCCCAGCACCCGTATCTGTTTGTGGATTCAAATCCTGCAAAGAACCCCAATTTTGTTATGATCTGGTTAGGGACAAGTAACTTTTTGTTTGAAGTAGATGAAAATTGAAATCCCAGATACTTACTAAGATAATAAAGCCACATGATTCCATGGTTTCAAACAAACCGAAGAGATTTTACTATACAAGAGTCAACAAACCAAACAGTCAATACTATCTCTCTTATACTCTTAATATCCAGAATTAACTTGAGGTAAACATGAATTATCAGACAAACCGTGGTCAAACACAAACCATAAACTACATAACAAATAGCAGACACAACCAAAACAGATCCCACAAAATTTCTCAGCAGCCTACCCAGATGTCAGTGATCACTGAGAGTCACAAAAATCCTTTAAATTCTGTGTTCCTTGTAAGGGAATTCAGCTCCTCTCCTTTGAGGAAATAGCCTCTGATTTCCCTTCAGCAGTTGCTCCAAAACAGGCTGCCCCAACAACTGCTCTCCTCCTAGTTGCTCAATCTCTTCTCCCAAGACTGCAGAGCAGATAGCTTCACTTCAGCCGCACTGAGCTGACAACTGCTGCTCGGCTTTTCTGAGCATAAACTTGCAGCTGCATTGAGCAACCATTGTTGCCGGGCTTTTCTGAGCTGCAACTCCCAGCTACACTGAGGAACTACTGCTCCTGTGCTTCTCTGAGCACCAATCTCCCCAGCTGTACAGAGTAACTACTGCTTCTGAGCTTCTATGGTCCCCAACTGCCCAGAGCTAAAGGCAGCACTTCAGGTGCATGGAGCTGACCCTCTATTTCTACTGCTTCCGACTAACTGTCAGGCGGGCTCATTTTCATGCCATACCACTACACGGGCACACTGCCCAATCCCTGCAGCTGCGGAAATCCTGAACAACAATTGAATGCACTGCCACTTCCATGGAGTGGACATTCACCTGTTCAACTAATTGGGGTTCCAATTGCATATGAAAACTCAAAAGCTAGTGCAGCACGCATGTCAGCAACTTTGCAGCCCAGCCACCTCATTATCATTTCCTCGTAATATGGTGAGGGAACACCCACAGTGCTGTTAGGGATGGAGTTCCAGGACTTTGACCCAGTGAGTGTTCTGCTTCCAATTACCTCTCCTACCATGTTCTGAATCCCTGTACAAAAACAAAACACTGTGGATTCTGCAAATCTGAAATAGAAACAGAAAGTGCTGGAAATACTCAGCAGGTCTTGGAGCATTTGTGGAGAGTGAAACAGGTTGATGTCTTTTATTTGCATTCTGCTGAAAGATCATCAACTTGAAATGTTAACTCTGATTCTCCTCAGATGTTGCCAGAGTTGCTGAGTATTGTCTGCATCTTCTGTTTTTATTCTTGAATCCCTATGTTCTATACTGGTCCCATACCCCACCTTCCCCCGAGTGTGCACTGCTCCTTGATTCCATCCCATCTTGCCCCACAGCCTGACACTGCACTTTACTCCCCAATCCCCTGCTCTAAGTTGTTCCCCAGTTCAGAATAGAACCAGGTTAAACATACCATAGCTATCGAGGCTGAGACTACCCAGGATCAACGCCACAGGAAGGTAACTAGATGTTTAAAAACTCTCAGTAAAAAACAAAATTAAATAAGGAAGATGTGTCAGAGCTCAGCAGTGAATAACAAATAAGAATAAATTATAGAAATGTTGCATGATTGAAAGTAAATATATCATGCGATCCACTATGCATCGAGGAGAATAAGCAAAAAAAAAACATGGCTTGAAGCCTGCAAAGTGAAATGGTCTGGTCAGTGTGTGTATTATAGGTGCAAACATCTGATGTATGATTTACTTCTTCCATAGAACAATACTGGAACTGCTTATCAATTCTATAATAAGTGAAACATAGCCTGGTTAAATAGCTTTGTGATTAGCAACTCCCTACAAGATTAATTTAACAATATTATTACAGTACATGTCCCATGAGCTTTGCGGGTGGTGGCATTATGGAATGCTTTTCTCTTCAGCCAATTCTGCTCAAATGGCTTGCTCTTTCCAAATGGCCTAGCCCTGTTCCTAATTTATATGATCATATGTTCGTACGTTCATGTGTTTTTTATTTCCACATGCTTAATTGTGGCCCATAACTTCCGAGCTCTCCAGTGTCGGATTTGGGGGGTACCCCAAATATGCACTGGGGAATCCCTCTGGCAAGTTCCCAGGTAAGGGTTTGCACAGCAATCGTCCAGAAGTGCACACCTCCTCTGGACAATTGTGCTGCACTGGGAACCATCTGAAAATGCGGTTTAAGTCGCAATCTTTGAATGGTTCTGCCAGGGGTTACACCAATAGTTACTCAGAAAAAGTTAGAAGAATTAAAACCTCTTCTAACTTCTGACTAACTATTATAAAGACCCAGACCGACCCCATAGGACTCTCCCCACACCCCCAACCCACTCCACGGGACATCCCTCACCCCCAGACCTCTGACACACCCCATCCCCCCGATCTCCAACACCCCAGCCCTCCTGACCGCCGATCCCCCACTCCTCCGACCTCCAATCCTCTACATCCCCCACCGACCTCTGACACCCCAAATCCCACCGACCTCTGACACTCCCCAACTCTCCCCTGACCTCTGACACCCCCAACCCCTCTGGAACTCGGACACCCCCCACACAGACTTCCAATCCCCTCTCACCCCCGCCCCCCTGGACCTTTGACTGACCTCTGCCCCCAAACTTGGACTCCCCTCCCCACTCCCCATGGACCTCCAACCTCCCCCGACCCCCTGACCTCTGAATCCCACCGACCTTGGAACCCCCTCCACAATCCCTCTGGATCTCAGACACACCGGCCCCCACACACCCCCCCACGATCCCCCCCCAGACCTCAGACTCTCCACACAACCCTCAAGGACCATGGACCCCCCCACCCCACGACCCCACCGAACCTTCGACCCCCCCGCTCCCCCACAACACCCCCACCCCACCCCTCAACCCCTTCCAGACCTCCAACTGACCTCCACCCTCAACCTCGGCAAGTGCTGTAAAAAAGGGTGTGGGGCCTTCTTGAATCTGCTGGAGCTACACGTCCCTGGGGCCTGCGACGAGTCTTTCGATGCAGGGCCCAAGCAGCTCCAGCAAATGGAAATGTCAACGTAATTTTCAAGACCAGGTAAGTAGGTATTTATTTCTTCTAATTCCTGTGGGCCAGCACTTTCTGATGCTAGTCGGATGTTACAGCCCAAATATTTGGCAACATGAAGGGTTGTCATTCTATCCTCTATTTGACATAGACACTGACACAATTTCTCTTGGGGCAGAAATTTTTGCTCGGCGGGTGGGTGCACGCCCGACCCGCTCGAGTGTGAAATGACGCGCGTTGACGTCGGCCGAGCGTGCAGTCGCGCGATAGTTTGGTCAGCGGGCACGCGCCAGAGTTGGCAGCACGCCTGCCGATAACTAAAAGGCCTGTTAAGGCCAATAAGTAATCAATTAACGTTAATTTTTCACTGCCCTTCCAACCTAACAGTTGGCAGCCAGGCAAAAAGGCCAAGTGGCCTTTGCATCTTTTTGGAAACCTCATCCAGGGGTGGGATGAGGTTTCCAAAACCAAATAAAAATAAAATGAAAGTTTTAAAATTGATTTAGAAACGCATCCCTGCTCATGTGATAGAGTCACATGAGGGGACAGGTTTCGTTATATTTTTATTTTTTTATTATTGTTTCTCATGTCTCTTCATTTCCCTGAAGCAGCTCTGTGTCTCAGGGAGATTATGAAGCACACACATGCGCATAGGTCACGCTTGCCCGGCTCGCACTCCTCCCCGTGCCCACACAGGCAGCGCTCAGCGCTGCCGCTCACATTTTACGCTGGGCGGGCCTTAATTGGCCCACCAGCGTGAAATCACAGTCCAGTGCCGATCACAGGCCGTGGTCGGCTTCCTGATCGCCCCCGCCGAACCCACCCGCCAAGGGAAAAATTCTGCCCTTGGATTTAAATGGTAAAATTGAATCCTAAAGTCTTGAAAATCATCTGATAGGTTCAGGACTATCGAAAAGGATAGAAAGTGTTCCATGCTGTTAGGTGATGTTTTCAATGCATCCCCAGGAATCAGATTAATTAAAAGAACTATAAGAAATATTTATGCTAAAAATAACACATGCAATTTCAAGTCATCAGTTAGACATTAACATATACAGATTTGACGAATAGCAAATTCTCCAGAAAAGGATGTACCAAGACAAAATCATAAATGATCCTCAGTTGAACCTTCTCTTGCCTATGGGTGATTCCTTGGCGGTTCTAAACCTGAAAGCCTTGCTTAGTGTAGCTTGAGTCCCCATCAACTCAAGAAGCCTAGGAGTTGGGCACAGAACACATAAGGTGTAAAAATACCATTGGCAATGTTATAGGAGTGCATAACCAATTTGCAACAAATTCCTTTCTCCATCATTTTAAGAGTAAAACTTTTAAAAATAAATCATATGAAAATGTTTTAAATAGTCATTAAAATAACATGAGTGTAATTTAATACAGGTGCACTAGTGTTTGTATGATAACATTATGGATAATAATTTCTAGATATGGATCATGTCCACAATGGTGTTCTGCACATTACAATAAACTGAGTTCCAACAATCACTGTCATATTTCAGAATTTTTTGACCATTTTTCCACAAAATGTTTTTTTAAAAGTTACATTTAATTGTTTTTTTTTGAAAAAACAGAGGATATTCACACAAGCTTAAAATAAAATGGCATTGAATCAAAAGGTGGTTTAATTGCTAATAAACCAAGCTTTGATGTTGCTTCCCCGAAAACCTGTAAATTATAAGCCATTCATTAGCCTTTCTCAGTAATCAGTAAACACTTGTCTGCTTGTAATCACTCAACAGAGATAATCTGACAGGCTTTCTCCCTGCTGGCTATGATGAGAGAGTGATAACAACAGAGGCAGAGACAAAGGCAGTCCATGAGGTACAGACCTTCAAACAAAATTGCATAGGCAAGCTTTGGCAAAGTTCAGAAGGTTCGAATGGAGGCAGGTAGTTAGAAATTAACTTAGTGAGGAATTATAGCATGTTCATTATATTATTATGCAAAGTTATACTGGTTAAATAAAGTGAGTCCGACCATAACTGTTCTCTATATGTTCATCCACCATGCTCCAAACCAGCTTAATAATTCATAACAAAAACAGAATTACCTGGAAAAACTCAGCAGGTCTGGCAGCATCGGCGGAGAAGAAAAGAGTTGACGTTTCGAGTCCTCATGACCCTTCAGCAGAACTGAGTAAAGTTAGGAGAGGGGTGAAATATAAGCTGGTTTAAGGTTGGGTGTGTGGTGGGGGGAGAGAAGTTGGGGGGTGGTGTGGTTGTAGGGACAAGCAAGCAGTGATAGGAGCAGATAATCAAAAGATGTCACAGACAAAGGAACAAAGACAAAGTGTAAAAGGTGGTGATATTATCTAAGAGAATGTGCTAATTAAGAATGGATGGCAGGACACTCAAGGTACAGCTCTAGTGGGGGTGGGGTGGAAAGACCGACAGGGCATTATAGTTATAGATTTAAAAATAGGTGGGAAAAGAAAAATCTATATAAATTATTGGAAAAAACAAAAGGGTGGGGGAAGAAATGGAAAGGGGGTGGGGATGGGGGAGGGAGTTCAAGATCTAAAGTTGTTAAATTCAATATTTAGTCCGGAAGGCTGTAAAGTGCCTAGTCGGAAGATGAGGTGCTGTTCCTCCAGTTTGCGTTGGGCTTCACTGGAACAATGCAGCAAGCCAAGGACAGACATGTGGGCAAGAGAGCAGGGTGGAGTGTTAAAATGGCAAGTGACAGGGAGGTTTGGGTCTTTCTTGCGGACAGACCGCAGGTGTTCTGCAAAGCGGTCGTCCAGTTTGCGTTTGGTCTCTCCAATGTAGAGGAGAACACTAATAATTCATATGTGGCTTCATCTAACCAATTCTTTTCCTGGTATAGCTTCAAATTGATAGAAGAAATTGAAAGACATGAATTTAGAGTTTAGATTACAAGGGGATACTATAATTACGCACCCAACTGGGGAGGCGGTAGCATAGTGGTATTGTCACTGGACTAGTATTCCAGAGACAAATACAAAATTTGCTGGAAAAACTCAACAGGTTTGACAGCATCTGTGGAGAGAAAAACAGAGTTAACATGTTGAGTCAGTATGACTCTTCTTCAGAACTAAAGAGAAGTAGAAATGTTGTGAAATATATACTGTATAAGGGGGATGGGACAGGTGAAGCTGGATAGAAGGCCAGTGATAGGTGGAAGCAAAGGAGAGATTGCAAAAGATGTCTTAAAAAAAGGTCGAAGGGGTGTTGATGGTGGTGATACTGGCTAAAGGAGGCACTAATGGAGACATTAAGAGTAGAAAGCAGGATGAGCAAGTGACCGATGGCCCTAGTGGGGTTGGGGTGTGGGGGGGATGGTGTGGGATACCCTGGGTAATGCTCTGAGGACCTGGGATTGAATCCCACCATGGCCGATGGTGAAATTTGAATCTAATAAAAATCTGGAATTAAACGTCTGATGATGACCATGAAACCATTGTCCATTGTTGTAAAAACCCATCTTGTTCAGTGATGTCATTTAGGGAAGGAAATCTGCTGTACTTACTTAGTCTGGCTTACATGTGACTCCAGACCCACAGCAATGTGGTTGACTCTTAAATGCCTTCTGAACAAGGGCATCAAGGATGGGCAATAAATGCCCACATCCCATGAACGAATAAAAAATAAATTATACTGTCATATAGTTAGATATTTGGCACCGTTATATCCAAGAGAACAACAAGACCCTAACTTGTAACAGTTGCAGAGCAACAAATTTTTTTAAAATAGATAAAAATAAAGATGGGTGTAATAAAGTGTATTATGGAAACTTCCAGATCTTCCTCTCCAATACTTCTCTTACATTCATGTTGTTTCTGTGCAGTGTAATATTGTCATCTCCACCCTTGCCTCAGTCTATCTGCTGCTCAAATCCTCATTCATGTCTTCTAAACTCCACACTGGATGATTCCAATGCTTTCCTGGGCGCCCTTCCATTCTGCATCCAGGATAAATTTTGACTGTCCATATCCTATCCTGCACCAAATCCAACTCACCCAGCACCAAGGTTGTCTGTTAAAAGTTGCATTTTATCCATTACAGTATCTCAAAGCAATTGGAAAACCAAACCAATATGATTAAAAATCTACCCTGTTTCGATTGTATCTTCTGAGCGTTTCCCTGCATTGCGATCTGATACCGTAACAAGCAGTCTTTACATTTCGTTTGAGGAGGGTTCACTTCAAGGTAAGACAATCATCATACTCCTCACTAACACGTTTTATAACTCCTACCCAAACAGACTGTTTTCTACATAATCCAATATAGACTCACAGACATGGTGCAACCTTCACTAAGGGGGATAGGACTGAGTTCTGAAATATGGCCTTCTGGAAAGTCTTGGGGACCCTCCCAAATGACACAGTTCATTAAGCTAGCGAGTAGCTAAACCATACTGACAATAAAAGTTTGCTGTTCTGTGCTGGGTTGATTGATCTTAGACCAAGTGGGAATGGAGCACAAAATCAGCCGCTGTCTCCTTGGTTTTGGAGGGGCATTGGTCAGGCTTCTCGCTCCTGATGAGTATCATCCCATTGGGTGCACATGTTGTCTGAGGGTAAAATTAGGCGCGCAGAATAAATGGTTATTTAGAAAGGTGGAATTATATTTCGGCAAGAGATCATCCAATTTAAGAAAAAAAAGGTCAAAAAAATTGGCAAAGCAAGTGTTGTTTTTATAAATGGTGCATGTTCTTCTTAATAATTTTCCATATGCTAAGCTGTTAATTTCATCTGTGTTGTTGGGGCAGTTCATGGTGAAAATTCATATATTTTCTGATGAATTGCTAATGTACAGTGTAGCAAGATATCAGAAAGAAACAAATAATAAAAAAAGGAGTTGCTGGGGGTGAGTTAGATTGGACAATAGAGTGGGGATTTTCCTGGCTCTGTGCATTAAGGCCTTAAACAGTAGCAGATTGGACAAGTCGAGCAGATGTCTGTCAAGGAACTCATCCTATTTTTGGTGGGCAGGTTGAGCTGCAAACAGGCGCTTCAATCGTCAGATTTGCTTCTATTCACAACGCCTAGGTGAACCAGTGTACTCCATGCAATCCTAGGGAATCAATCTTAGGTTTTCAGTTCCGACTCTTGAATTCACATGCAGGCCAGAATGATGCAGTGAAAGTCTGCTGTGTCTGGTATGCCTATTGAATGAATAGTCGTGCCAAGAGTATGGACAGTCTCAAACAAGTTTCCAGTAGTACACTATATTCTGGTGTTAAGTTAAAGCCATGCTCAAGGTTCAATCGAGATCAGCACTGCCAAAAAAAAGAAAGAGTTATGCTTCAGTGATGGGTGTGTCAGGTAGTAATTCACTTTTACAAAAGCTATTAAATGTCACTCATATATGTAATCTGCATCCATCATGGACCTGGCACGCTCAAGAAATGACAAGAATTTATTGTCACTACTTTCCCCTTTTATTTCATAAAAGCTAACTTTCTTTCTAATTAATGCTTCTGAAGGTTATTGCAGTTTAAAAAGGAAATGATCAGAACTGTTATTTTTATGACTGATGTTTGCCTTAGCTTTTTAATTTCTGTTTTCCTTTCTGAATTCTTCCTTATTTCAATATTTTGAATGGTTTCAGAATGCTCAGCTGTTGAAGGCAGTGGAGCAGCTGAGCCATGGAGAACAGGAAGATCCCAGTTTAATGCCCACCCCGCAATGAATTAGCACATCTCAACTAAAGCTTCATGGAGGCCTGCATCTCATAGGTTCATTCCATAAAACCATTTTGTAAAACATTGTTTAGGCTCTCCCAATGATTTAATGAGTTTATCCAGTGGGTAACACAGGTTCACAGGACAAGCGATCCTAGCTTGATAGTCATTCCTGAGAAACGGGCACAATTTTAATTCTGTGTAGTTTAACGGCCAGGATTTTACATTGGCCAGACGGGCTCGGTGGGACCGGGCGGGGGCAGTCGCGAAGCCAACAGCCGCACGCGAACGGCTCTGCATCACAGTTTCACGTGGATCGTGAACGGTAGCGCTAAGTGCTACCTGTGCAGGCGGGGGGAGGAGGGAGAGTCGGGCCTAGCGCGCAGTTTGCACATGTGCGTGAGAGAGCGCTTCAATCGCCCTGAGGCACAGAGCTGGAGATTGAAGCGCTTTTTAATAAAATAAATAAAGACATGAAAAATTTGATGAAATATGTCCCCTCATGTGACTGCATCACATGAGATGGGACATGCTTTTATTTTGAAAATAACAGTTTTATTTAAGTTGCATTAGCTTTAGGAAACCTCATCCCCTCGTGGATGAGGTTTCCTAAAAAATATAAAGGCCGCTTGGCCTTTTTGCCTGCCTGCCTACCGTTAGGTTGGACGGGCAGCATAAATTTGAAACAAAAACAAAAAGTGCTGGAAAAACTCAGCAGGTCTGAGAGAGTCTGTGGAGAGAAAGACAGAGTTAATGTTTTGAGTTCTTATGACTCTTCTTCAGAGCTCTGAAGAAGAGTCATATGGACTCAAGGCATTAACTCTGTCTTTCTCCCCACAAATGCTGTCAGACCTGCTGAGTTTTTCTAGCATTTTTTGTTGTTTTTCAGATTTCCAGCATCTGCAGTATTTTGCCTTTATCAGCGTAAATTTGAAGTTAATTAGTTTGTTAATGGCCTTAATAGGCCTTTCAATTATATTTACATATTTTTGTTTAGCATCGCACCCATTGATTTCTTGGGTTTCCTGAAAATTGCCATTGAAAGCAAGGTAAGAACACCATGGCAATTGATTAGAACCCATAGAGATACTACAATAAATACTCAATCCTCACAGCTGCCTTCTTAACCATTAGTGGGAAATGATTAGTTCTCAGAACATTTGCGGAGAGTTTACTTTCCACATTTTGGAGATTTTCTGTATCATTTCAGAATTTGTAGTACTTTGGCTGCCTTAGGTTGGACAAGGAGCAATATGACCAGCAGCATGACCAGCAGCCAGCTGTTGAGAGACTTGCAGCTGGACATCAGACAGGGGAGCAGCAGAGGTGTGAAGCACTCCCTATGACACAGGATGTACAGGCAGAGGCTGCGTTTCCTTGACATGTCAGAACAGTAGTGTTTCAAGAGGCTCAGGATGTCATGTAGGGTGGTGACAGGGCTCTGCAGCCTCCTAGAAGACCATCTGCTTCCCGTTGGGGCTGCTGCCATGCCTTCCAAGTCGTTAGTGTCAAAATCACCCTCAACATTTTAGCCTTTGGATCCTCTTGGGCTTTGCTGAAGAAATAACCAGGATCTCCCAGTTAGCAGCCCACAAATGCATACTACAGGCGACTGATGGCTTGTTTGCCAGGGTTGGCAATAATGTGAACTTTGCCTATAACGATGCCAGACAGAATGAGTGAACACTCGGGTTTGCATCTCTGGCTGGCTTCATACAGATGCAAAGTGTCATTGGCTGTGCCAACATGGTAATCCATAGACCTCAGTTCTGCCAGGAGTACTTGTAAACTGCAAAAAGCCTCCACTCCATCAATGCGCTGGTGTGCAATCACAAAAATATATTTCTTCAGGTATGCATAAGATTCCTGGGAGCTGCTGATGCTTTTGTCCTGTGGCAGTTAAAGCACATCAACTTCTTTGGACTTGCAAGCAGGCTTAAGGAATGGCTGCTTGGCGACAAGTGATACCACTTCCAACTTGGCCAATGCCAAACCACCAGCATGTTAAAGATCCACTTCACAAAGTGATGAGGGTGATGCAGCACCAGTTGCACACATTGCTGCCTTGAATGCCAGGGATGCCATTTTTAATGCAAGTTCCACTTTGGTTACATCAGAAAAACAATGTCAGAACCAAATGTAACTGGCACTCTTCCTCTTCGCCCCCCGCCCCAAATCCACACCCCAACACGACCAACACAAAGCAGGCCTGCAAACATCCCCAACATTGGTCCACATCAATTTATGTCTCCCCAGTGTCAAAAAAGTTATAAGTCTACTTACACCCAGCAACCAACAATGGGCAAGATGGGAAAGTGGTGCAAACCTATAAAATTTACGTGATTCTACTAAAGAATGAAGACTTCACAGCATACATTTTCTCATCCCCATATACATACCTTGTACAACTACAAAGTTTTATACTTCTTTTTCCTATTGCTCCTTCAATGTGCAACACCTGTGGCTTCACCAGAGGTAGATCCAGGCTGCTCAGATCCCTGCTCTGGTCACTGAGATGCTCTTAGATGATGACCTCTAGGTTTTGGAGGCCATGAGGGCCTCTATGCAGAGGCAGACAAGACCATAGGGACACAGGTCAGCATGCCAGCTACTGACAGGGGGTGGTAGGAGTGAGAAGAGGAAGTGCTTTTTATGGAGCTCACACTTCAATGTCTCCCTCTGCATTAACCTTCTCATGGGCCAACTACACGCCACTGTTACCTGCAGAGCAGCTTGGTGCAGATCAGTGGGGAGCTGCAGGGCCAAGGCTAAGTTATGTGCCATCCTGTTGAAGGCACCATACAGGTTGGCATCCAGAATCTGTATGGCGAGAAGTCAAGGTTCACTTTATTGATACGTTTAATAAACCATGGGGTTTATCACTCTATTGCAGGGAGCCATCCTTGCAATACCCAGCAACATCATCTCACATTCGTGTTTGAGTTGGACTCCTCCATTTTCTCTGCAATCGTGGTCAATGTGCTTGGAAGACTATCAGTGCATTACAGATTTTGTGCTTCCCCAATCATTATCCTTTTCATAGATGGTTCCCTGGCCATAGCATCTATGTCAAGCTGAGCAGAGCTTGGAGAGGACTGCAACCTCCAACACAGACTCTCCAATGCTGCTCCAGCTGCCACTATCTGCTCTTACTCACTTTTGGAGTAAGTTAATTAATGGCAGGGAGCAGGGTCACCATCCAATTAAGGTTGGATAGTGTGACTATGGAGGCTGCAGGGCCAATTGGAGGCCCTCCATCACTGACACAACACCAGCCCCACCAGCCAAGGCAGATTCATGATAGAAAAAGAGAGGGTGTCTCAACACAGAAAGTGAAGGAGAGGTCAGTTCTTCTTTAATTTAAATGGTTATAGCTGCTTGGCCAGTATGGGAGAGCAATCCCTCCATGGGGCAGCCAGCGGTCACAGCCTTGGCCCAGCGGCCATGACTGCTGCAGGTGGGGTTGTCCCTCACAGGGTGAAGCCCTACCCCTCACTTTCCCACCGTGAGCCTGCCATGGTTGCCTGACCATAGTCATGATGTCTCTTCCTTTATTGTCGATTAGAAATCCCAGTCGGCGTGCGAATGAGGCACTAATAGGTCCTGTAACTGGCCCTACTTGCCCTCAATTAGCTACCCGCTGCTTGCCGGTGGGAAGTTGGTCTGACCCTGACCCAGCCCCCTCAAAAATGGCTTGGGCTCAGGATCGTGGCTGTGAAGTGGCACAATGGCTGGCAGTGCAAAGTTGCGGGCCCACCAACCTCCAAAGCTGACCCCAACTCACTTCTAAAATCCAGTCAACTATACTAAAATTATGTGTGGTTTTCGAACACAATAACATCCCCACCCCTGGTTCCAGCTTGTTTTCGAGTTATCATCAGTCCAACACTACTGAAAGTCAACACTAACCCTCTATCAGAAGTGTGTCAGTATGCTAGTCAAGTCAGAACAGAATCTACAATATTACCCTCTGTAATCAAATGATCTCCCATTATTCGCCATCTAAGTGTTTAATTTGACAACCTGGGCAAGTTACCCAGGCTTACAGGAGGCCTGTTGAACCACACAAAAGCATTGGTTTATGTAATAAATTTATGCCCTACAGCATCATTTCTGCCCAGCACTTCAACAGAGAAGATATTGGCAGAACTAATAGAAAAAGTGCTAGAGGTAATTTAAATAGTAATTTTGACAGTAATCTGGTGGCACACAGCTCAACATCATACCACTGACTATAATCTTTTGAGGGCTAACTTTACAAGTCAATACTAGCATCAATGCCAACTCATATATGAAAATAAAATCTCACCCACTAACTTTTATTTTGTAATTTACCTGTAAATTTCATTAAAGGGCCCTCGTATTCTTATAAAGTGTCTTGAAAAGAGCTGCCCTATGTCCCAACTGTCGGTGTGACAGACCTGGGCTACAAACTGCTTCAAGGGCAAGACAACCTTCAGTAAAAAAAAGAATTCAAGCAATCCCCCAGAAAAGGTTCATACAAAAGCAAAGTAACTTGAGGTTAAATGGATTTGTGAACATAAAAAGGGGGCGTCACATTTTATTATGGGATCCCTTAGTGTTGCAAATTCACAATCATAGCCTGAGACTGGAGGTCATTGAACTGAATGCCACATAATTAGGAGACTCCAAAAACCAAAATAAAGTATAAGATTATACAATAGGTACTGTTACCAATGCCAGTGGAAATACAAGTAATTATGGTTTTGTCATAAGAATTTATTTTTAATGAAGAGCCACCCCCATTCTGACTGTGATAATTGTGGCCTTTAAGTAATACATGGATAGAGAAACTCACTTTGCACGCAAGTAATGTTGTGTTGTAATTAGCATGTACATCAGATTACCATGGATTACAGTGTATCTGTGGCTAATGACTACCTATCAGCAGCTTTGTGATGCTATGTTTCCTAATGTTAGCAGCAGAATCCAGCAGGAGAAACCATTCTGTGTGCCACGTACTGAATTTACTAGAACGTATTAGAAAATGAATTACTAAATTGTGCCCAAATTTGAGGTTATTCTGTACAAACAGTAACATGATTGCACAGCAAGTATTGTTATTGTTTCATTTAGAATTATAAAGAATTTGACCATAAAAGACAATCATTAACATACTTGTAATTATATGAGAAGAAACTATACACATTTGAGATTTATTGAAAGAAATCTATTGCAGTTGTATTATCTTAAAAAGTTTAAATTATTATTAGGTCCCCCTTGACATTGTTCACAAGTAGGCCAGATCCTGGAGTGTGGTTTCTGATTTTTAATGAAGCCTTGCTCTGGGGCCCAAGAAATCGACTCTGAAATATACGGGGGTAGATTTTCAACTTGCCACTTAGCTTTACAACTGGTATTGCAAATCAAAAACTTGTTAAAGAAACCACTTGCTTTTCAGTTCCATTGAAATGAATGAAAAATCTACCCCAGCATCTCAACTGTGGCCCCAGTTCAGAAGCGAGCAGTATTGTACCACGACTGGTCCCTGGAGTTCTGTCTCGGAAGGAGCTGCATAAACTTAACCATTGAGTCAGAGTTCCTGCGGGGGGTGGGGGTGGGCGATGCTGGAAACACAGCCTTGGTCTCTCTTCTGGGCTAATTGCTGATGAGACAGCTGCTTTGATTTTATTTTCGCAAAGAGCAATGAAGTGGGTCAAAAATTGAAGACACATGCTGAACCAATATGCTCAATGCTGGCATTTGTTGGTACAGCTTCTCAGGAACTAAAGTAGTGAGCCAGCATGTTAATGATAGGAGAGATGGTCAACTGCACTGAAACTGAAAGGCATCAGGAACTTGGGAAGCAGAGAGCAGTAGGTGGTTATAGCCTGGAAACCAATGGGATCCAATCCAACCTGGCAGGATATAGGACCCTGACAGAAGGGAGGATTGCAATGAAGCATCCCTTATTATTTCCACTGTCCAAAGTCAAGTGGTCTTGATCTCGAGTCCCTGGAAACCTAACAAATGTCCCCTTTGTATGGGAGCTACATTAAACCATCAACCTTGAGTAATTCACTTGAGGGTGGAATCAAGCTGCTTCCTTGCCTGATCCCTCAAAGATGGGCTCCACTTCAATTGGGCCAATGTCTGAGACACCTCCTTTCACTAGCTATCACTAGATACCAGCTATCACTTGATCATTGGGTCTCTGGCAGCCAGGGGCCAAGGAAATTTTTGGCCTGTTCGCCCCCACCCTGAGTTGTGGACCTTCCAATGCGGAGGGTAATGTTTGGGGTGGATGAGTTTATCACAAATGTGCATCAGAAAGACTACACATTTCTGGGGCAGTTATATTTAAAGATGTGTAGTGATGTGAATGAAGGCTTACCAAGGTGGTGGTACCTCTCAATTTATTTTCCACAGAGGGCTGATTGGTCAGATTTTATTTTGGTGAAATGTACTGGGAAAAACAATTAATAAGCTTTGCTTAATACATTCACTACATAGCAAAAATAGAAAACAACCAGTTACAGAATAGTAAACAGATAACCAGTAAGGAAGAATAATATTGACAGGAACAGAAGCAGCCCATTCAGGTTCCCAAGGCTATTTTCCATGCAATCAGATCACGTTTCATCTTAATTTAACTTGATTTACCTGCCTTTGCACCATATCCTTTATCTAACAAAAATTTATCTCAGTTTTGAATTTTTCAGTTGATATAGTCTCATCAGCTTTTTGAGGGGGAGCTCATGTCAAATGTTGCTCCTCAGATGCCTCAGTCACACTTTTTATTACAGTCACAAAAACCCTTTATTATATAAATGGCTCCCTTCAACTTATAGGAATTACACAATAAATTAGACAAAGTATATAGGATTTAAATACTTGACGTAATGTGTCTTCCAGTAAATGAAAATCTGATAATTTTACTACTCTGAAAATTACATAATAAAACAGTGGGAAAGAAGCTGCTGCTGCTGCCTTGGGGGGGGTCATTTTGATTCTTTGTGAGTGTAAAACATGCAATAGTAGCTCAGCCGACCTCTAAACGCTTGGCCCAATTTTGTTCCATTAACTTTAGGAGAGGTTTTTAAATGGGTAGTGGAACCAATGTCTTGCGTTTACACGATTGTCCAAAAGTCAAATTTTTAAAAATTCATTCATAGGATGTGGCTGTCGTTGGCTAGGCCAGCATTTATTGCCCATCCCTAGTTGTCCTTGAGGAAGTGGTGTTGAGCTGCCTTCTTGAACTGCTGCAGCCCATGTGGTGTTGGTACACCTGCAGAGCTGTTAGGGAGGGAGTTCCAAGATTTTGACCCAGCGATATATTTCCAAGTCAGGATGGTGAGTGGCTTGGAGGGGAAAGTCCAGATGGTGGTGTTCCCGTGTGTCTGCTGCACTTGTCCTAGATGGTAGCAGTCGTGGGTTGGGAAGGTGCAGCCTAAGGAGCATTGGTGAGTTTCTGCAGTGCACCTTGTAGATGGTACACACTGTGCCACTGTTTGTCAGTGGTGGAGGGAGTGAATGCTTGTGGATGGGGTGCCAATCAAGTGGTCTGCTTTGTCCTGGATGGTGTTGAGCTTCTTTAATGTTGTTGGAACTACACTCATCCAGGCAAGTGAAGAGTATTCCATCACGCTCCAGGCTTGTAAATGGTGGACAGGCTTTGGGGAGTCAGGAGGTTGTTTACTCACCACAGGATTCCTAGCCTCTGACGTGCTCTTGTGGCCGCAGTATTTATATGGCTAGTCCAGTTCAGTTTCTGGTTAATGGTAACCCCCAGAATGTCGATAGTGGGGGATTCAGCGATGGTAATGCCATTGAATGTCAAGGAGTGATGGTCAGATTCTCTCTTGTTGGAAAAGGTCACTGCCTTGCACTTGTGTAGCGTGAATGTTACTTGTGAACTGTTAGCCCACGCCTGGATATTGTCCAGGTCCTGCTGCATTTGGACATGGACTGCTTCAGTATCTGAGGATTCGCAAATGGAGCTGAACATTGTGCAATCATCAGCGAATATCCCCACTTCTGACCTTATGATGAAAGGGAGGTCATTGATGAAGCAGCTGAAGATGGTTGGGACGAGGGCACTATCCTGAGGAACTCCTGCAGTGATGTCCTGGAACTGAGACAATTGACCTCCAACAACCACAACCATCTTCCTTTGTGCTAGGTATGACTCCAACCAGTGGAGAGTTTTCCCCTGATTCCCATTGACTCCAGTTTGTCTAGGGCTCCTTGATGTCACACTCTGTCAAATGCTGCCCTGTGTCAAGGCAGTCACTCTCACCTCACCTCTGGAGCTCTGCTCTTTTGTCCATGTTTGAACCAAGGTTGTAATGAAGTCAGGAGCTGATAGGCCCTGGCGGAACCCAAACTGAGTGCCAGTAAGCAGGTTACTGCTAAGAAAATACCGCTTGATAGCACTGTTGATGACCCCTTCCATCACTTTGCTGCTGATCGAGTGTAGACTGATGGAGCGGTAATTGGCTGGGTTGGCATTGTCCTGCTTTTTGTGGCCAGGACATACCTGGGCAATTTTTCACATTACAGGGTAGATGCCAGTGTTGTAGCTGTACTGGAACAGCTTGGCTAGGAGTGTGGCAAGTTCTGGAGCAGAAGTTTTCAGTACTATTGCTGGAATGTTGTCAGGGCCCATAGCCTTTGCAGTATCTAATGCCTTCAGCCATTTCTTGATATCACGTGGAATGAATCGAATTGACTGGAGACTGGCACCTCTGGTGCTAGGGACCTCTGGAGGAGGCCAAGTTGGATCATTTGCTCAGCACTTCTGGTTGAAGATTTTTGCAAATTCTTCAGCCCAATCTTTTGCACTGATGTGCTGAGCTCTCCCATCATTGAGGATGGGGATGTTTGTGGAGCCTCCTTCTCCAGTGAGTTGTTTAATTATCCACCATCATTCACGACTGGATGTGGCAGGCCTGCAGAGCTTAAATCTGACCCTTTGATTGTGGAATCGCTAAGCTCTGTCTACTGCATGCTGCTTGTGTTGTTTGGCATGCAAGTAGTCCTGTTTTATAGCTTTTTCCAGGTTGACACCTCATTTTTAGGTATGCCTGGTGCTGCTCCTGGCATGCCCTCCTGCACACTTCATTGAACCAGGGTTGATCCCTTGGCGGTAATGGCAGAGTGGGGGAAATGCCAGGCTATGAGTTTACAGATTGTAGTTGAGTACAATCCTGTTACTGCTGATGGCCCACAGTACCTCATGGTTGCACAGTCTTGAGCTGCTAGATCTGTTTGAAATCTATCCCATTTAGCACAGTGGTAGTGACACACAACATGATGGTGCGTATCCTCAATGTGAAGGTGGGATTTTGTCTCCTACTGATACTGTCATGGACAAATTGGTGAGGATGAGGTCAAATATGTTTTTCCTTCTTGTTGGTTCCCTCACCATCTGCTGCAGACCCAGTCTAACAGCTATGTCCTTTAGGACTCAGCCAGCTTGGACTGTAGTGATGCTACTAAGCCACTCTTGGTGATGGATATTGACATCCCTCACCCAGAGTACATTCTGCACCCTTGCCACCCTCAGTGCTTCCTCCAAGTGGTGTTCAACATGGAGGAGTACTGATTCATCAGCTGAGGGGGCAGTATGTGGTAATCAGCAGGAGGTTTCCTTGCCCATGTTTGACCTGATGCCATGAGACTTCATGGGGTCCAGATATGATGTTGAGGACTCCCAGGACAACTCCATCCCAACTGTATAGCACTGTGCCACCACCTCTTCTGGGTTTGTCCTGCCAGTGGGACAGGGCATACCCAGGGATGGTAATGTCTGGGACATTATCTGTAAGGTATGATTCCTTGAGTGTGACTATGTCAGGCTGTTGCTTGACTAGCCTGTGAGACAGCTCTCCCAATTTTGGCACAAGTCCTCCCCAGATGTTAGTAAGGAGGACTTTGCAGGGTCATCAGGCTGGGTTTGCCATTGTCATTTCCAGTACCTAGGTCCGTCTGATTTCATTCCTTTTAGACTTTTTAGCCGGTTGATACAACTGAGTGTCTTGCTAGGCCATGTCAGGGTTAAGAGTCAACCATGTTACTGCAGATCTGGAGTCACATGTAGGCCAAACCAGGTAAGGTTTCATTCATTAAAGGGCATTAGTGAACCAGATGGATTTTTATGACAATCAGAAATGGTTTCACGGTCATAGTTAGACTTTTAATTCCAGATTTTATATTGAAATCAAATTTCACCATCTGCCGTGGTGGGATTCGAACCCCAGGTCTCCAGAGCATTACCCTGGGTCTCTGGATTACTAGTCCAGCGACAATACCACAATGCCGCCACCTCCCCATTAAATGGCTCCCTTTGTCTTTAGCAGTATTGATATGTATAACATTACTTTATCGTTGGGCAGAATTTCAGAGTTTTCTGAGTTATCTTGCTAAGTGCAACTCCAAAATATGTGTGCTCCCGTACAGCAGAAAAGAGATGTAAATATTTGTCACGTTCACGTGGCAAGGTGAAGAGCGTGGTTTTGGAAAAGACAATATTAGCACATAGGGACCAATGAACAGAATTTAAAATGCTTTTAGTGGGATGAACTGTGCATCCTATCCAATGCAACCCACTGCTAGCAGCACTAAGTGTTTGCTCTCACCACAGAACTTCTGTTTTAGCTAAAAAAGTGTTAGTTGCTCAGAACTTTCTTCTAAGGCTCCACAGTCCTTCCACAGACAGTGGCCATTGTTTCCAATAAACACTGCAAACAATTCAGCAACGTTGTCATGAGTTACTTCCTATGATACAATAAAGAGAAAAATGTCATGCTTCCCACTGTCCTTTAAGATAAATGTCCTTTTCCACGTGGACCAATTTAAGGACATGGCATTAATGTAATTTTAAAAAGCACAACATTTTGCAAAATCGAAGCTAAAGAAAGTTTGAAAAGAAATTCACATTCCTTTCTTAATTCCATTTAAAAACAATGTAACTTACATCAAAAAACCTACCATATGTATCTCAATAATAACTGTAAAGGCAGAATAAGACATTTTAAAGCATGTGCTAACCCACTTACAGACAGTATTGCTCCCTAGAGTCCTTATAGCCTTACACCTTCTTTATAGGAAAAGCTGAATAGGTAAATGGGTTACATCAGCCTCAGAAATCAATGTGTATACTCTTTTCTCAGCCACAGAGGAGCTTGTCGAACCCATTTTATCATAGCTCTAGGAGCTGTATTGATCTGACTGTTAACTACTCTAAGGTGGCTAACAATCCAATGAAGATGCGTCCATATGTCCATCCTCAAACTGTCTGCTCTCAAAAGCCCTTTCAGAACATGTGATTGCATGTTAAATTACTTTTGTGTCTACTTGATCAGAGCTGACTACTCTGGGGCCTAAATGCTATTAATTACTGGAGGGTTCAGCACTAATATAGTTACATGATGTTAAAGTGCAGAATGGATAAACCATTGCTAAATGCATGAATTTACAAACTTAACTATGCCTGGAATACCAAAGACAACATGCTGTTACCTAAGATACCTCTTTTATTAATGCATACTTTGTGTACTGGTGTGATTTGCAGATCACAGTTCCTGTTCACATTGCTCAACAATAGTGTAATAATACATTCTGTAGTCCATACGATGACATCCAAACAATTCA
The DNA here is from genome assembly GCF_964194155.1 of Cetorhinus maximus. Lineage (NCBI taxonomy): Eukaryota > Metazoa > Chordata > Chondrichthyes > Lamniformes > Cetorhinidae > Cetorhinus > Cetorhinus maximus. Next base: position 120,799,463 of record NC_135884.1, read on the forward strand.
ATAGGCTTTTTTTTTGTTTTTTATATTCGTTCATGGGACATGGGTGTCACTGGTTAGGCCAGCATTTTTATTGCCCAGCCTAATTGCCCTAGAGAAGGTGATGGTGAGCTGCTTTCTTGAACTGCTGCAGTCCATGTGGTGTGGGTACACCCACAGCACAGTTAGGGAAGGAGTTCCAGAATTTTGACCCAGAAACAGTGAAGGAATGATGGTATAGTTCCAAGTCAGACAGTGTGTGGCTTGGAGGGGAACTTGCAGGTGGTTGTGTACCCATGCATCTGCTGCCCTTGCCCTCTTAGGTGGCAGAGGACACGGATTTGGTATGTGCTGTCGAAGAAGCACTAATGAGTTGTTGCAATGCATCTTGTATATGGTACACACTGCTGCCACTGTGCATCGGTGGTGGAGGGAGTGGATGTTGGAGGTACTGGATGGGGTGCCAATCAAGCAGACTGCTTTGTCCTGGATGGTGTTGAGCTTCAAGGGGAGATGGTTGGATTTTTTCTTGTTAGAGATTGCCTGGCAGTTGTGTGGTGTGAATGACACTTGCCACTTATTTGGATATTGTCCTGGTCTTGCTGCATTTGGACATGGACTGCTTTAGTATCTGAGGAGTCGCGAATGGTGCTGAACATTGTTCAATCATCAGCGTTACATTTAAGACAAATATTAGTCAAATATTAAATGAGCCAAATATAAAATGAAAGTGCACAACTCTTGTCTAAACATCAACGTGTTCAACAATCAACTTCGCTGGGGTACATGATGCATTTGTGCAATACTAGGATAGGCCAAAACATCGATGATCACATGCATTTCCACACAAGCAAACTTACTGACCAATATTATTTTTGAACTATTTATACATAATAACATTCATTTGTAAGATGAGCTATTGAAATGCTTTCATGTAATGAGGTGGTGGCATAGTGGTAAAGTCAATGGACCAGTAATTTGAGGACCCAGGGTAATGCTCTGGGTTTGAATCCTACCAGGGCAGATGGTGGAATTAAATTAGAATGGTCTAATAATGATAATGTATTGATTCTTGAAAAAAAAAACCCACCTGGCTCACTAATGTCCCTTTAGGGAAGGAAATCTGCTGTCTTTACCTAATCTGGCCGACATGTGACTCCAGGCCCAAGTCCACAGCAGTATGATTGACTCTTAAATCCCCTCTGAAATAACCTAGCAAGCTATTCAGTTGTATCAAACCACTAGAAAGCCTACAAGGAATGAAACCAGACGGACCAACCAGCATCGACCTAGGCACCAGAAATGACAACGGCAAACCCAGCCCTGAGGACCCTGCAAATCCCCCCTTACTAACATCTGGGAGCTAGTGTCAAAATTAAGAGAGCTGTCTTACAGACTAGTCAAGCAACAGCCTGACATAGCCATACTCATGGAAACATGCCTCCTGCTGATTACTACGCACTGCCCCCGTGCACCCCCACACCTCTTAGCTGATAAATCAGCACTCCTCCAGGTTGAACACCACTTGGAGGAAGCAATGAGATTGGCAAGGGTGCAGAATGTACTCTGGTTGTGGGGGTGCTCAATGTCCATTACCAAGTGTGGCTCGGTAGCACCACCACAGACTGGGCTGGCTGAGTCCTAAAGGACATAGCTGCTAGACTAGGTCTGTGGCAGATGGTGAGAGAACCAACCAGAGGGAGAAACATACTTGACCTCATCCTCACCCACCTGCCTGCCACAGATGCGCCTGTCCATGACAGTATTGATAGAGGTCACCACCACACAATCCTTGTAGAGACAAAGTCCCATCTTCACATTGAGGATACCCTCCATCGTATTGTGTGGCATTACCACTGTGCTAAATGGGATGCATTTAGAAGCGATTTGGCAATTCAAGGTGGGGCAACCATGAGGCGCCGTGGGCCATCAGCAGCAGCAAAATTGTACACAACCATAATCTGTAACTCATGGCCCAGCATATCCCCCACTCTACCATTACCACCTAGCCAGGGGATCAACCCTGGTTAAATGAAGAGTGCAGAAGGGCATGCCAGGAGCAGAACCAGGCATACCTAAAAATGAGATGTCAACCTGGTGAAGCTACAACTCAGGACTACTTGTGTGTCAAACAGTGGAAGTGGCATGGGATAGACAGAGCTAAGCAATCCCACAACCAATGGATCAGCTCTAAGGTCTGCAGTCCTCCCACATCCAGTCATGAATGGTGGTGGACAATTAAACAGCTCACTTGAGGAGGAGGCTCCACAATTATTTCTATCCTCAATGATGGGGGAGCCCAGCATGTCAGTGCAAAAGATGGGGCTGAAGAAGTGCCAGGTGGATGACCCATCGCGACCTCCTCCAGTGGTCCCCAGCAATTCGATGCACTCCACGTGATATCAAGAAATGGCTGAAGGCACTGGATACTGCAAAGGCTATGGGCCCTAACAATATTCTGGCAATGGTACTGAAGACTTGTACTCTAGAATTTGCCATGCCCGTAGCCAAGCTGTTCCAGTAGAGTTACAACACTGGCATCTACCCAGCGATGTGGAAATTGTCCAGGTATGTCTTGCGCACAAAAGGCAGGACAAGTCCAGCCCGACCACATACCACCCCAGCAGTCTACTCGCGATCATCAGTAAAGGATGGAAGGGGTCATCAACAGTGCTTTGAAGCGGCACTTGCTTAGCAATAACCTGCTCACTGCCACTCAGTGTGGGTTCTGCCAGGATCACCCACTCCTGACCTCATTAAAGCCTTGGTTCAGACATGGACAAAAGAGCAAAACTCCAGAGGTGAGGTGAGAGTGACTGCCCTTGACATCAAGGCTGCATTTGACCGAGTGTGGCATCAAGGAGCCCTAGCAAAACTGGAGTCAATGGGAGTCTGGGGAAAATGCTTTGCTGGTTGGAGTCATACCTAGTACAAAGGAAGATGGTTGTGGGGGTTGTTAGATGTCAATCATCTCAGTTCCAGGACATCGCTGTAGGAGTTCCACACGGTAGTGTCCTAGGCCTAACCATCTTCAGCTGCTTCATCACTAACATTCCTTCCATCATAAGATCAGGAGTGGGGATATTCGCTGATGATTGCACAGTGTTCAGCACCATTCGAGACTCCTCAGATACTGAAGCAGTCCATGTCCAAATATAACAAGTCCTGGACAATATCCAGGCTTGGGCTGACAAGTGGCAAGAAATATTCACGCCACACAAGGGCCAGGCATTTACCATTTCCAACAAGAGAGAATCTAACCATCGCCTCCTGGCGTTCAATGGCATTACCATCATTGAATTCCCCACTATCAACATCCTGGGGGTTACCATTGACCAGAAACTGAACTGGACTAGCCATATAAATGCTGTGGCTACATGAATAGATCAGAGGCTAGGAATCCTGTGGCAATAACTCACCTCCCGACTCCCTAATGACTGTCCAGCATCTACAACGTACAAGTCAGGAGTATGATGGAATACTCCCCACTTGCCTGGATGAGTGCAGCTCCATTAACACTCACGAATGTCGACACCATCCAGGACAAAGCAGTTGATTGGCATCCCATCCACAAACATTCACTCCCTCCACCACCGACGTACAGTGGCAGCAGTGTGTACCATCTACAGGCTGCACTGCAGGAACTCACCAAGGCTCCTTAGACAGCACCTTCCAAACCCATGACCGCTACCATCTAGAAGGACAAGGGCAGCAGACACATGGGAACACCACCACCTGGAAGTTCCCTTCCAAGCCACACACCATCCTGAGTTAGAAATATATCACTGTTCCTTCACTGTCACTGGGTTGAAATCCTGGCACTTCCTCCCTAACAGCATTGTGGGTACATATACCACATGGGTTGCAGCAGTTCAAAAAGGCAGCTCACCACCAACTTCTCAAGGGCAATTAGAGATGGGCAATCAATGCTGGTCTTGACAGCAATGCCCACATTCCGTGAATGAATTTTTAAAAATTTTTACTGTGGCTGCCCTCCAACCTGTGACAGTGGTGATTCCTAAGCAAAATGGTTTAATTGGCCATAGCTGCTTTCCAATGCCCACGATTTCAAAGAACAAATTTTATGCAATGTGTCTTATTATCCCTTTTTGTCAATGTGTAATGTGACAGAATTAATTATTGACTTCAGAGTGAACACACCCCTAGGTAGCAGCAATCACAAAATGACTGAATTTTACATTCAGTTTGAAAGGGAGAAGAGTGGGCCTAAGACTAGTATTTTAAACTTAAATAAGGGCAACTATGTGGGTACGAAAGCTGAGCTTGCTGAAGTGAACTGGTATTCTAGGCTGGGGGATAGATCAATAAAGAAGCAGTAGCAGACATTTAATGGGATATTTCAGAATACTCAGAATAAGTATATTCCTATTATAAAGAAAAATGCTAAGCGGAGGACCCACCATCCGTGGTTAATTAAAGTAGTTAAGGAAAGCATCAAAGTTAAGGGAAAAGCATATAACTACTCAAAGATGAGTGCCAGGTCAGATGATTGGTCAGAATATAAAGAATGGGAGAGAGTGACTAAAAGGTTAATCAGGAGAAAGAAATTACAGTATGAGAGGAAGCTAGCTAGAAATGTAAAAACGGGTAGCAACAGTTTCTATAGGTATTTAAAAAGAAAAAGGTAAGCAAAGTGAGAGTTGGTCCTCTAGGGAGTATTAAGATCGGTCCCTGGGCGAGGTCCCCAATTTGTTAACTTCCCGAATGGGACTCCAATTTTGTTGTGCTCCCGGGTGAGGAGGAATGAGCTGGCTCCCCTTCCTTATTCAACCCCCTCAGTTGGTCACAAGGTTAATTTAAAAGGGACCCCTTCCCCCAGGGATACCTTTTCCCAGTCCAAATGTATATTTTTAGAAGGAGCCAATTTAACCAGGCTTTCTTGAGTCAAAGAAAGAGTAAGTTTATTAGTTACTAAAAACCTGAGAAAAATAATAAAAATGCAACACATACACACACACAGATCAGGAATAAGAAGTTAAGAGTCCAAATAAAAGTTTTAAAAAGTATATAAATCAGTCTTTGGCTTGTCCATGAGACGTAGATGGTGAAATGTTGCAGCTGTTAAGTTGGGAGGTTCTGGTAGAGCTGACTTTGGAAGTTTCACAGTTGGTTTGGAGATACTTGGTTCTGCAGGATCATTGAAGAAGCTGTCCTATTTTGTTTTTTATTGTGGCTTCTGCTAAGCCTTGCCTCCAGAAACAAAAAGAGAGAGAGAAAAATAGAGACTTTGCCTGCACTTGCAGGGGTGACAACTAAGTCTTCTTCTTGCTATCACATCCAGCATACCAGCACCAGCTTTTTAACTGATGTTTTTCCCTGTGTATTCTGGAAGGGAAAAACTAGGTCTTACACCCAGAGCCCATGTTCTTTTCATCTCAGACCATTTACGCATTCTGAAATATAAATCAACAGGAGATGGATTTTAGATGACTGCTGGGGTGTGGTAATTAGTCTCTTTTGCTGCAACCACAGGAGATTAAAGTTCAGTCTTCTACATCTTTCCTTTCTCCCTTTCAAGTATCTCTGAAGAAGCCCATGACACCTTTTCAGATGCGATATTCCATGTTCTCTCAGGGCAAGTCTGCCAGTATAATCCACAAAGGAATTTTCCAGAAAGTGGTCACTTTTTACATTATCAGCCATCTTTTGCTCAGTGTTCTTGCTTGTATTCCTTTAGAAACACACAAGTCTTCCTTAAAAAGTTCAATATGCCTGTAAGTAATTCGTGGCTGTAATCGGCTTTACATGACAAGAGTGACAGTAGTAGATAATAAGAAAATGGAGGATGAAGTGAACAAATATTTTGCTTCTGTCTTCACTATAGAAGATACAAAAAACATTCCAGAAATAGCTGTAAATCACAGGTGGAAGGGAGAAGGAAATTTGGTGAAATTACAATCACGAAGGAAGCGGTACTGAGAAAACTGATGGAGCTGCGGGCTGACAAGTCTTCGGGTCCTGATGAACTTCATCCTAGGACGTTGAAAGAGGTGGCTAATGAGGTAGCAGGTATGTTGGTGTTCATTTTCCAAAATTCGCTCGATTCTGGAAAGGTTCCATCAGACTGGAAAGCAGAAAATATAACCCTTCTATTCAAGAAGGGAGGGAGGCAGAAAACAGGAAACTATAGGCCAGTTAGCTTGACGGCTGTCATGGGGAAGATGTTAGAATCGATTATTAAGGAGGTTATAGCTGGACGCATAGAGAAATTCAAGGTAATGGGGAAGGGTCAGCATGGTTTTGTGAAAGGAAAATCATGTTTAACCAATTTATTGGCCAAAACTCTCCGGCCCCGTTGGAGTCAGGCGCCATGGTGGGTGTGAGGGGTACACAATATGGCAAGAAGGCCAAAAATCAATTTCACGCCGTCGTGAAACCAGTTTGTGATCGTCTGCTCCACTCATCAAAGGCGGGCTGCATTTCCCGCCATTGCATGTCAGGAACCTAATTACAATACCTCAACATTTCATTATAAGCCCTGCCCGCCGGAATCATCCCCCTTGCGAGATCATCCGGGCACATGGGCCTGATTGCACATTGACATATTTCACAACTGTACATAAGCAACATGCACCTGGTGAGCTGCATTTTGCTCAAGACTTTGAGGTTTACGTGCCTACCTTGCTTCGGGCAGCACTCGAGGCCATCAGCGCCAGGCTTCGCAGGCAGCACCACATCACTTTTAGGGGGCCTCACCAGCAGATCTGTACCTACCAGACCAGACCTAAGGCGGGGGTGGCTTTCCAATGGCTGAAGGGCTAGGGTTTGCTTGGTGAAGAGGATGAAGTGGCCTCAGGCGAGGGAAGAGGTTGCAGGGCAAGGGCATAACTGGGAAAGGGGGGTATCCAGGGTATGCGTGGGGGCAGGTGGCCTCAAGATGGTGAGGGCTGAGGAGACAGTCCTGAGGAGATGAGGCCAAATGGAGATGTGAGGATATGTGTGATAGAGTTAGTGGTGATTTCACTTGAGCTGACAGTGAGTAAGGTACCAGTAAACGTGTGATGGTCTGTGAGTGTATGTTTAGAGTGATAAGATGGTTGCCTTATCCTGGCAACACGGATGAGATCATTCATCCGTTTTCTGCAATGGATGGTCAACCTCTTGTGTGCAGCATTGGCACTGACCACTGCCTCCCAAGCCGGAGTGGTGAGATTGATGGGCCACCTGTGGCCAGAGTGGGGGTAGAGGGCATCCCAGTGGGCCTCCACGGCATCCAGAAGGCATCCCAGAGATGCATCACTGAATTGGAGGTCTGCAATCTCCTTGGCTTTTGGGGCCATGTCTTCAACGGAGCAGTACTGGGTTGCAAGCATTGAGAAGTGTGCTTGTGGCAACAGTTTAAATATGGTGCCCTGCATGAGGAAGTGGCAAGGTAACTGCGCAGCGGACAAATCGGAGGCCACCTGCCAGCCAGACAGTGTGTTTCCTGTGGCTGCATAGTTAATGAGGCAGAAATGGGACAATATGGTGCAAAAACCGACCATTGTGGCCAGTGGGTAAAATGACATTTTTTACCCGCCCACTACCACACTTTGTGCAAATCTGGGATGATTCTGCCCATTGGAGTTCTCTGAAGGAGTAACATGTGCTTTGGATAAAGGGGAGCCTATAGGCGTGTTGTACTTAGATTTCCATAAGGCATTTGATAAGGCGCCACATCAAAGGTTATTGCGGAAAATAACAGCTCATGGTCTACGGCATATCATATTGGCATAGATAGAAGATTGGCTGGCTGGCGGAAAGCAGAGTATGCATAAATGTCTCTTTTTCTGATTGGCAGGATGTGACGAGTGGAGTCCCACAGGGGTCTGTGCTGGGGCCCCAACTTTTTACAATTTATATCAATGACTTAAATGAGGGGAATGAAAGGGTGGTAGCTAAATTTGCAGATGACACAAAGATAGGTAGGAAAGTATGTTGTGAAGAGGACATAAGGAGGTTGCAGGTGGATATAGATAAATTGAGTGAGTGGGAAAAAATCTGACAGATGGAGTATAATGTAGGAAAATGTGAAGTTGTTCACTTTGGCAGGAAGAATCAAATGCAGAGTATTACTTAAACAGAGAACGACTGCAGAATTCCAAGTTGCAGAGGGATCTAGGTCTTATGCTTCAGTTATACAGGGCATTGGTGAGACCACATCTTGAATATTGTGTGCAGTTTTGGTCTCCTTATTTAAGGAAGGATGTAAATGCGTTGGAGGTGGTTCAGGGTAGGTTTACTAGATTGATACCTGGAATGAGCAGGTTGTTTTATGAGGAAAGGTTAAACAGACTGGGCTTGTTTCCACTGGAGTTTAGAAGAGTGATGGGTGACTTGATTGAAGTATATAAAATCTTGAGCAGTGTTGGCGAGGTGGATGTGGAAAGGACTTTTCCTTCTGTGAGTGAGTCCAGAACTAGGGGACACTGTTTTAAAATTAGGAGTTGTCCTTCTAGGACAGAAATGAAGAGATTTCTTTTCTCTTAGAGGGTTGTGTGACTTTGGAACTCTCTGCAGTAGAGGCGGGGTCATTGAATATTTTTAAGGCTTAGGTAGATAGATTCTTGTCAGGCAAGGGAATCAAAGGTTATCAGGGATGGATGAGAATGTGGAATTCGAAATACAAACAGATCAGCCATGATCTTGTTGAATGGCGGAGCAGGCTTGAGGAGCCAAATGGCCTACTTCTGCTCCTATTTCGTGCGTTCTTATGTATGTAATGTAATGTTATACATTTTTGGTTGCCTGTAAATGGGCCTCTAATCCTTAATCCAGTGGTCTCATCAAGCAGCCAGCTCACTTTTTTTTATTTTGTGACCAAAATTGTCTAAATGGGCTACTGATCCCATCATGTGCTAGAATCTGCCTACCGGTGAACACTGGAGCAAACTTGCTAAAGCTTGGGGCATCAGAGAAGGCCTCTTCATTTAAATAATAGGAGGGATGCCTACACTTATTGAGGTGCACCTTGTATGTCAATCTGCAAGAAGAGGCTTAAAATGGAAGTCTAGGGTTTCAGATCCAGGCGGGATTGGTGATGGGATGAATGGGTGAATATCATTTATATGCCCTCTTCAGTCCCCTGGATAAGTTTGTCAAAACTGCCACCTTTGTTTTAACAATCTTCATGGCTTAAATCATGTCCCAGGCCTGGGCTCATAGCTGGGCTCTGCTTCAGCAAAGCTGGTCCTCTCGTTTTCACTCTGTGTACCTTCCAGCTGGCATCCTGTTAGTCCCGGGATGAGAAAACTCCCAGTTTGGGAATTGACTTCTGTGCCAAGGCCCCTCTGTGCCAGTGGCCTTGTTAGGGATAAACCATGGCTCCGCCACAATAAGTGGAAATTGGCAGGAAAGGCTGGCACAAACTGCCTTATTCAGATCCTGGCCTAATTTGTGACTCTTCTGCTGCACTCCTGCTTTATTCTGCACTGCTTCTAGACCTATGACAATAATGTGCAGCGACGCTATTTTAACTCCCAGGCTTTAACACCAGGCCACGTTTATATCCTGCTTGCCAGCTGCCTGTCTGAAAAGGGTGTAAGGAGGCAGCTGGTCAGCTTCTGTTCCTCCAGGTGCCCCAAAGGTATATTTTAAACTTACCTCTTAGTGCCTCAGCTCCTTCCCGGACAGGTTGTAGGAAGTGAGATGAACGTGGTGGTCACTCATTAAGTCAGCAGTTAAAATGCCACAGGGATTCTAACAACATCATAGTACCACAATTTACACCTATTACTGTGGCTCCTACTGAGTCAGACAAGAGCCTCGTTTACCTAAAAGAAGGGGCTGAGGTGGGGAAGGTAATGATCTCGTCGGCAGGTCCTCATTTCAACGATAAGTGGCGGAGCCCTACAGTGAAGATGGCCAGATTGACAGCCTGGCCGGAGGTGGGATTGGGAATTTAGGGCAGGAGGTCACAGCTGGGGAGATGTGAGAACAATCCCTGATGGTTAGTGCTGGGTTTGGCCACGATTGAGAGGTGGGAGAATAGTCCTGTGCAAGGGACACCCAGTGATAATGTCACTGGACTAGGAATCCAGAGGCCCAGGCAAATGTTCTGGGGACATGGATTCAAATCCCGCTACGGTAGCTGGTGGAATTTAAAATTCAATTAATAAACCTGGAGTATAAAGCTAGTCTCAGTGATAGTGACCGTGACAATGATCATTGATTGAGGTAAAAACCCATCTGGATCACGAATGTCCTTTAGGAAAGGAAATTTGCCGTGCTTACCTGGTCTGGCCTACATGTGTCTCCAGATCCACAGTCATGTGATTGACTCTTAACCGAAATGGCCTAGCAAGCTGCTCAATTCGAAGACAATTAGGGACGGCCAACAAATGCTGGCCTTGCCAGTGACACCCTCATCCCATGAAAAAAAAATGTAAAACATAGGTGGGAATGAAGCAGGAACACAGCAGTCAGTTTTCAGAGGAGATTTTTAACTGTATGGCTGTCTTATTCCCTCTGAGCAGAATGGGTTTAAGTCACCCCCTGCAAGCAACCCAATCATCTGTAGGCCCTGATTTTAACTAGCCCCACCTGATGGAAACTGGGCACACAGGCAGTTAAAATAACGGAAGTCGCTTCCCCCCTCAGATCCCACTCCCTTCCTGCCATACCTGGATATTAACCTGCTCTTTTGAATGCTGGAAGGAAGTGGGTTAAACTTTAAACATGCATATCAGTTCCAATTTTAAGTTTTAACTAGATGCCTGAGTGATGAGACAGCGTCTGACTTCATGTCAGGCAAAACATGTCAGGACCAGATCCCATCCTGAAAAGATCTTTGTGCGCTAGGAGGGACAGAAAGGCCTCACAATGAGGCCTCGGGTCTCCCTTGCACAGCACTATTCTCCCACCTCCCACCATGCCTCATCTCAATCGTGGCCAAACCCAGCACTAACTGTCAGGGATTGTTCTCATACCTCCCCAGCTGTGACCTCCTGCCCTAAATTCCCAATCCCACCACCGACCAGGCTGTCAATCTGGCCAACTTCGCTGTAGGACTCCGCCGTTTATCATTGAAATGAGGACCTGCCGATGAGGTCACTAATTTTGACAGATTGGTTGGCTGCTTTCAAGCCGACCCATTAATATCAGGGCCTTAAGATTCAATGTCATTGGTCCTTAAGTGAAAGATGCTGCAACTAGATAAATTCCAAAGTTTGTCCCTCTATGTTGTATCATTGTAAAAGAAAATCTGAGCCACCCAATATCTTAGCACTATCTAATGATTGCATGCATCCATTTATACAAGAAGTTTATACATATTAACATGGGTTAGGGATGTTAATGAATGCTATACAGGATGCTTTGCATCAGATAAAGGAATGTGGGGTTATCAAGCAAGGCAGAATTCCAAAGGAAGTTAGTATGAAACAGACAACCTACTCAACAAGGCAGAGGCAATAATTAGGTTTGCTACAATTATAAAATACTGTACTATAGCCTAAGGAAACATAGGATACAGCTCTGCATTCCAAAGGTGAGAATGTCGAAAATAAAATCATCTAAATTGAACAAGCATTGCTTTTTTCGAAACTACTGTGCAGAGATCAGTGAGAAGAATGCCAAAGACAATTAGATACTGAATACACAGAAAAGTATCCTTTATCCTTGGTACCCTGAACCAGCATTGGCCACAACACGTTTGAGCAAGTCACATCAAAATATTCTACTGTGCATTGGTCGGTCTTATTTCAGAACCTCACAGCAGCTGGAAGTGTTTGTTTTGGATAGAACTGTGATAATCAGGTTTGGGCTGAAATCAATGCAGCAAAATACAACCACTGTAAATATGAACAAATGCATCATTTTGAAAATGGTCCTCCCCTTATTGATAGCAATGAGAATCAAAGTCTCATCAGTTCCATTGTACTAGTGGTGTCATAATGTCACCAGTAGGTCAATGTCATGATTTAGAAGGCGCAGCTGCTGCTCGGGGAATATATACCACCTTCACATTTTGCCAATTGCAATGGTTATATGTTCTGCATCCTGTATTAAATTGTCTATGAAATAAAATATACACATACTGAAGTGTTTTATTTAATTGTTTTAGCCGCTTCATATATTTTTTTTCTTTAAGATTTACGTTTTATCCAATTCTCCCTAGGTCACCCCTCAAGAATGGATTATTAAAGGATATTTCTTTTCATTTCCCAAAGCTGGTTATTTCGGTATCTGTCATATATACTGTGGCCCTTGTAAAGATAATCCAGATGTCTGCAAATTATAGGAATGAGAGATGGCATTCTTCTGTTAATGTCTCACATGTATAAATCAAAACAGGCAGCTGAACAGTTAGGCTACCTTCTCATAAAATCACATTTCCTTTTGGATAGTTTGTAGCATTGTTTCCATATTTCTGCATCATACATTTTAGAATTAATATGGGCTGCAACTACTCCAAAATACTCATATATCTAGAGTTAACTAAATGGCAATGATTCTGCTGGCTCATATATGCTCAAAATAGAAAGCTGTTGAAAATCAAACGCACACTGTGCTTCTTAGGGGTGATAGGAAGTTTTATTGGTTGAGCAGTGCACTCCCAGCCAGAGGGTTGTGAGCCTGAATCCCAGTCATGACTGTCATTTGAACGTGTCTGCCCTCATTAGACATGTTTTACCAGTTGTTACAGAGTTGTTGGATGGAGCATTGATGACAGTGGACTGCTCCATCTCATGGGAGGAAACAGTCTAGTCCTGCACAAATGGCATTAACAATGACCCTGAAGAGGTCTGTGGCCTAACTCATCCCCATCCTCCCAATTCCAGGAGGTCAGTGCCATGATACAAGGATATGGAACTTTAATGATAGGTTAAAGTTTAATATTAAGCAGATTTGACAACCAAATGCTCACAGGTGAAATGATCAGCTATTTTCCCTTTGTATAACAATCTTTAGACAAGTATTTTGTTTACAGGTGCTGCTGTCCTTCTCTAAACAGTCACTTTCTGACAATCAGTCAGAACTAACAATGTAGAGGGCAACACTATTTGTAAGCAAAGTGTATTTGAAGGATCTCGATGTTGTCTATCTTACCAAGGTGGCATTTGAAAGATAAATTTATGGTAGAAGATCCAACAGGATAGCAAAGTGGGCTGGGGATGAATTACAATTTAAAATAAAGTTATTTTTAATTCTACACTTGTTTAAGGCTTTGAATATATTACAAAATGTTATCAAAGATTACGGATGTATTTCAGCTCTGTTGAGGTCCGTGCTAGTTCTAATTTATAACTAAGCCACAGGAATGTATTTGAAAGCAAGCTTGGATTAACTTTCTCTCCTAGATTCCTTCCATGTGAGTAAACACAGGGCCCTACATAGTGTCTTACCATAACAACATGGCTGATGTGTTGTCTTGGGGAAAATTTCTTCTGTTCACTATTTGGGATGAGATCAAAAACATGCTCTTCATACTCGAATTACTATCCATTGTGACTTTCTAAACATAAGTAATTTTCCTGCAACTGGGAGAACTGGGCAGTAAGTTATCTTGTGTTATGCTGGAGCAGGGTGTGTCGCAGCTCCCAGGTTTGAATTTCAGAAGCCCAGAAAAATAGTTGTAATTATTTAATCTTCTTCAGGAAGTAAACTTTTTAGGAGGCAGAATAATCGCATAGAAAAAAAAGATGATGCCGCCTAAATTTAATTGTTGGTAATTTACATTCAAGACCAGGAACATGCAAAAAAGGCAATGATCAGTCCCCTGCCATGAAGCGTAGCCTTTTGTCTGAACTTATCATGCTGCCCTCATGCTACTGAGGAGATAAATCTAGAGATTTAATAAACAAGCACTAAGAATGTCATCAACATAATCTATTTCACCAACATAATCTACAGTACAAAACTACATTCTTCAAAAGCTTTCAAATTGGGTCAAACTTTCAAAGTAATTGTTTAACTTCAGATCTTTTATAACTGATATGAGGGTTCTGACAGTGCCCTGAACAAATTAAATTGACACAAAGAGAAAGGATAACAATCAAAGCTTGATTTAATACAGGTGTTTGAATTTACAGACTGCCACAGCTGCCTGGGCAGTGACAGCTGTTGATTTTATCATTAATACTAAGCTATTACAAACTCTATAGTCTTGGGACAGTACAGCCTTCCTGTTAGCAACATCTCCATGGTTGATAACATTTGGCTGAACTTTCAGATCTTAACCTCCCTCCTGACGTTTACGGTCAAACCAGTCTAAAATGATCAGAGGAAAATGCGCACAGTGGGGAGACAAGTAAAATAATATTGACTAGACTGTTCATGGCTATTAGGAAGAAAGAGCAAGGAAGGTGGAGAGCCCTATAGCTTGACAGGCTTCAAGATAATCAGGGAAAAATCAAGTCAACACGTTCATCCTTAGGAAAGCAAGGCTGCTGAACACTGTAGGTCATTGTACAAAGGAGAAAAATAGAACAAAAACAGGACTAGGTTAATAAAGTTTTAATTGCTCTGTTCTTACCTGTTTTGTTGCCCAGATATTATCAATTTACAATAAAAATCAAGTCAAAGGTACTGGGAATAATTTGTCACTGAGTGGAAACGAGATGGTTAAAGAATCTACAGCTTGTTTACACCTTGCATGGTTTTCTTTCTCATTGTATTTTCCACTGGAGTCAATTGGGCAGGGTATAAAACAGGCTACTGTTCCCCTTATACCCATTTTTTTGTGCAGTTATTAAAGTTAAAGTGACCCCCATTGAATTTGAAGCCACATTTAACCCAGTAACTGAAGTTAGGTAGCAGTTACATGTTTTCTGTGTTTATTAATGAAATCCTTTTCAAAGTAATTTCCCTCTTTCATTAGGTTCTATAATTTACCTACCAGATAAAATTTGGGCCAAGATTTTACGCCCGCCAGAATATTAATATCCCGCCGAACTGAATGAAGATTTAAATGGCTCGCCACATCCGTCGGTGGGGTTGGAGGGAGGGGGGACATGCTGTGGCAGGGTCATAAGATCCTGGCCTTGATTTTCTTCCAAAATTCTCCCAAGCACACCCATAAAACAGGTACAATGGAGAGGGAATTCGATACTAATCCTTGGCTTCCATTCTGGTTCTCAAAAACACTACTCCCAAACTTTGTGTATGTGGTTCTTCCAGTGATTCTGCCTGATTCTACCTGGAAGAGGATGCAGTAATGTGAATTATATACAAATATATTTCAGATGTATTTACACAAAGATTTCCTTTGATGGTGCAGACCTGGGGCAAACTGTTCCCATAAAAACATAGCATGACTGCTTCCTAAATTGGTATTTAGGTAGAGGTTATTTATGACTTTGAGTGCTAGAGCAAAATGGCAGATACCCAGCTCTCAATAGTTAATTTCCGTTGACCTTGATATCTCAAGTCAAAATAATCCCCTATCTGTCTTACAGACCAGGCTGGTATTGTTAAGAAAGATCTTTATTTTTTAACATTTGGAATAAAAACTCATGTTTCAGTTTCAGTACTCATTAGAAGAAACTGTTAGTCTTTTACTCTTCATGATAGAGGCAACATTTAGCACTGTCGATCACTCTCCCTTTTGCAAGGTGGCCTCTATGGAGACAAATGGGGAGCAACAACAATAAATCTCTTTGACAATTACTGAAGAAATGTCCCTGGGCCTCTCCTAACCTGGCAAAAAATATCTCCCTCTTACAATCAGATCTTCCCAGCCCCTGCCCATATATCTGCTCCATTCCACACCAACTGATTAAAAAAAGAAAACACTTACAGTCAAACCAGCATCTGCTTCCTATTCCATCATTCTTCATACCCTCATGTGGGCAGGTATTCTCAGAGGAGCTGTGTCAAGTCCAGTCCATTTGAACATGAAGCCAGTGAGCGATCCACCCCAAATGGGCTTGCAGAGGCTACTCACCATGATTAGGCCGATGCAATATTGGATGATGCAGGGGCTGCCTGAGGAGCAAGGTAATCTTTTAGGGATGGTTTTGGGAACACAAGGTGGAGGGGAAGCCCAGAACAACAGCAAGCCAAACAATTTTTGTGAGCTCCAGGGGAACACTCATGCACATCTTGGTCCCTCAGAAGTCTTTGCTTTTGGTCCAAATGTTTCTATTGAGCGACGTGTCCAGAGCAGGTATTCAGTTCAGTAAGCTCTGGACTCTGGAATCCTATCTCTAATAAGACCCCAATTAAAATAAACTTATTAAATTTCTGTACGAGTCAGGCAAGTACATAATTTATAATAACAGGGGCATTACTCCATGCATTATACTGTTAATGTGCACCCAGAAGTCTTGTGAGGAAGCAGTAGTGTCCCCACCTCCAAGCCAGAAGCTCTCAGTTCAAGTCCTACTCCAGGATTTGATGGCCATGAAAGGTATGTTCATAATATGGCCTAATGGAATCACAGCATTATTATAGTGCAGAGGGTGGCCATTCAGCCCATTGTGTCTGAACTGGCTCTCTGAATGAGCATTATGACTTAGTGCCATTCTCTTGCCTTTGCCCCACATCCTTGGACATTGCTTCTATTCAAATAATCATCGAATGCCTTGATTGAACCTGCCTCCACCACACTTCCAGGTAGCGCATTCCAGACTTGAACCATTCGTTGTATGAACAAGTTTTTTCTCATATCACTATTGCTTATTTTGCAAATCACTTTAAATCCATGCCTTCTCATTCTTGATCCTTTTACGAGCGAGTACAGCTTCTCCCTATCTACTCTATCCAGCTCCCTCATGATTTTGAACACCTCTATCAAAACTCCTCTTAGCCTTTTCCTCTCCAAGGAGATCAGTCCCAAACCTCTCCAATCTATCTTCATAACTGAAGTTTCTCAACATTCCTGTAAACCTCTTCTGCATTCCCTCAAATGTGTTCACATCCATCCTATTGTGTGGCACCCAGAACTGTACACAATACTCCAGCTGAGGTCTGACTAGTGTCTTATACAAGCTCAGCATAACCTCGTTGCTCTTGGACTGTATGCCCCTAAGGCCCAGGATACTATATGCTTTATTAACTGCTCTCTCCACCTGTCCTGTTACCTTCAATGATCTAAGCACATATACACCCAGATCCCTTTGCTCTTGCACCCACTTAAGAATTGTACCCCTTAGTTTATATTGCCTCTCAATGTTCGTCCTACCAAAATGCATCACCTCACACTTCTCCACATTGAACTTCATCTCCCATCTATCCTCCCACTTAACTGTCCACTCCACCAACTTGTCTATGTCCTTTTGAAGTTCTACACTGTCCTTCTCACAGTTTACAGCTTCCAAGTTTTGTATCATCCGCAAATTTTGAAATTGTCCCCTGCACACCAATATCTAGATCATTAATATATATCAAGGAAAGCAAGGGTCCCAACATTGACTCCTGGGGAATTCCACTACAAATCTTCCTCCAGCCGGAAAATTTTCCATTAATCATGACTCGCTGTTTCTATTGCTCAGCCAATTTTGTATCCACGTCACTACTGTTCCTTTTATTCCATAAGCTATAACTTTACTCACAAGTCTGTTGTGTGGCACTGTATCAAATGCCTTTTGGAGGTCCAAGTACACCACATCAACAACATTATCCTCATCTAGCCACTCTATTACCTCTTCAAAAAACTCCAGCAAGTTAGTCAAAGATGATTTCCCCTTTGGAAATCCATGATGGCTCTTCCTAATCAACCTACATTTTTCCATGCGACTACTAATTCTATCCCAAATATTTTTTTCTAGAAGCTTCCCTGCACTGAAGTTAAACTGAATGGTCTGTAATTGCTGGGCTTATACTTTTTTGAACAAGGGCATAATGTTTGCAATTCTCCAATCCCCTGGCACCTTGAGTTTTTGGAAGAGTGAAAGATTATGGCCAGTGCCCCTGCAATTTCTGCTCTTGCTTCCTTCAATATCCTTGGATGCATCTCATCCAGTCCAGGTGCCTTGTCAACTTTAAGCACCGACAGTGTATCCAACATTTCGTCCTTATCAATTTTGAATCCTTCTAGTGACAGAGTTTCCTCTTCTGTTACTGTGGCTTCAGTAGCATCTGCTTCCTTGGTAAAGCTAGAGGCAAAGTATTCATTTAACACCTCAGCCATGCCCCTTGTCTCCATGTGTAAATCTCCTTTTAGGTCCCTAATTGTCTTGATTCCTCCTTTCACCACCCTCTTACTATTTATGTGCCGATAGAGGATTTTGGGATTTCCCTTTATGTTGGCTGCCAGTCTTTTCTCATGATCCTTCTTTGCTTCTCTTATTTGCTTTTTCACCTCCCCTCTGAACCTTCTATATTTAGCTTGGTTCTGAATTGTATTGTCTACCTGACACCTGCCATAAACACACTTTTTCTTCTTTATCTTAATTTCTATCTCTTTTTTCATCCGTAGAGCTCTGGGTTTGTTTGCCCTACCTTTTCCTTCTGAGGGAATATAGCTTGACTGTGCCCAACCCATTTCTTCTTTGAAGGTAGCCCATTGTTCAGCCACAGTTTTTCTCGCCAACCTTTAGTTCTAGTCTATTCGGCCCAGCTCCATTCTTGCCCCATTGAAGTTGGCAGGTTGAATATCAGTCTGTAAATCCTTCCAATACGCCTTATGGCAGGTGGTAAAGAACGGGAGAGTTTCTTGGTCAGCCATATTGCAGAAGGCAACGGCAAACCACTGCAGAACTTTGCCAAGAATAACCGTGGACCAATCCAATGGAAGCCCATGGTCACCAATACTTCCTTAGGGTATTGCACTTGGAGGAGGGGGAAGGTGCAACCATTGCATGTTACATAGAATGTACAGCACAGAACCAGGTCATTCCACCCAATTGATCTGTAATGTATATGTTCTACATAAGCCTCTGCCATTGGTCTTCATCTAGTCCCATCACATAATCTTCAATTTGTTTTGCCCTCATATGCTTCCCCTTAAATTCAAAAATGCTATTCACCTCAACTACTCCTTGTGGCAGCAAGATCTACATTCTAACCATGTTTTACAGACCTTCCCCTTTAAGGCCACACAATTACACTGCTGCAATTGGAAATCCTGAGATCAATTACAGGTGAATTGCTTTTGGCAAGGGAAGTTGGCCAAATGCCAGGTGTTTGTAAATTTCTGGTTAGGTCAGTCAGTGGAT
The DNA here is from genome assembly GCF_964194155.1 of Cetorhinus maximus. Lineage (NCBI taxonomy): Eukaryota > Metazoa > Chordata > Chondrichthyes > Lamniformes > Cetorhinidae > Cetorhinus > Cetorhinus maximus. The sequence goes on from NC_135884.1 coordinate 120,818,539, forward strand.
ATTCTGGCCACTTTGTCAGTTTTACTATTTTTACCTGCTGTGAAACTTTGTAAATTCCAAATGATTGCCTCTGTTCCTTTTGCTATTTATTGCATGTGTCACAGAAATTTACAGCGTGATGTTTCAAGTGTGCTGGAGGGATGCAATGGACAGAAAATACGTGATCAAAAGACCACTTTTAACTACACATTAACAAATATCCAGTAGCGTTGCTTAAATTGAGTTGATGGATACAGTCATACCGCTAAGAGGGGAGGCCATAGGATTTGGGAGGATGGAATCAATGAATATCCTTGGACTTGGTGGCATCCTTAGATGGAAGGAATCCTCATACTTGAACTTGGGGGCATGGGAGAATATATTGGATTCAACAATAGTACAGGAGTAAAATGTTGAGGTTTGTTCACAGTGGAGAGCTTGGGGTTTCGTGTTGTGAAAAGACAGCCCAGATCTACAATTTGTCATAATAAAGATACATAAAGCACCGGTAGTGTAATGCTCCCATTCTCTGAGTTAGACTTTTGATCTGAAATAAAAAAATAAACATTTAATGATTATTCTCTAATGATTTCAGAACAAGATGGTGAATGAACTTTAGCAGCTTTTTGAGGTACAATTTTATATTTAAATTGAGATCCTCAGCAATCTCAATTGCATCATGAGGAGGCAGAGCTGTACTGGGAATACTACCCATGCTCACAACACAAACATTTCAGGAGCATCAGGCACATGTGTAGCTGAAAATGTACTTCAGGTGCATATTCCACCCATTGTTATCTTAAAATTGCATTAAGATCCTCCAATTAGGATGCCAATTTGTATATTAAAAGTGACTATAGGTATTTGTGCAATTGTCCCAGGTATCTAAATCATGTGAGATATTTTTGGTGAGCACAATACTCATCAGATGAGCAGAACTTGATCCCTTAGATGGCACAGGAGAAAATAAAATTTATGAAATAATGGTTTTCTTCTTATTGTTGGGGAATAAATTCTACACCTCACCTCAGAAAATGTCCAATAGGAAGGCTTTTAAAAGAATGTCTCCGCTGTTTATCGATAAGTGACTTTCTATCCTCAAACTGACCTGGCCCTTTACTTGCTGTGTGTTTTCTGTTGGTGTGTTGTATATGATAAACAAATGGGCCACAAAATTCAGTCCATATTTTCAATGCTTTGGGTGCCAATGGCATCCATGCCTTACCCCTTACTTCTGACACAGCTTGTACTGACGCCATTTCGGTGAGGATACTAGTGTAATCATTTGGGGTGTGTGCTGGAAATATGCAGATTAGGCAAATCGTAATGTCAGTCAGTGTATAACGCTGATTTAATATCAGCGCTGCCATTTTCAACATCACTGTTCTAACCAATGCCCTCTTTAAAGCATGCACAGCTGAACGTGCATTCAGCGGCAGGAAGGATCCCCCACATCAACCATTTTCATGTTAGTTACCGATTGAGTTTTATGTGTTCTGTCTGATTTGTAGAAGTGCTTTGAGCTTTCTAGAGCTATTTTAAGTTGATGAAGGCAACAGAGAGCGGTGCTACACATGGCAAAGATTTTGGTTCTGATTTCAACAATTCTGGTCAGACCACTTGCTTCCAATCAAGGATGCTGTGGTTACCATCCCCCTTGGCCTGTAACATGACAGGGAGATTGAAAACAACAACAATAGAGGAGGACAAACTGCTCATGGAAATAGGAGAAGGAGGGGGAGGAGGTACACAGTGAAATCTGCCACCTCTTGCAAGCAGACCTGTTGCCAGTGACTGTGAAGATGACCATGGCCATGAATTTCTTTGCCTCAGGGCCTTTTAAGGCTGAAGCAGGGGACATCTAAAACATTTTCTAGATTGACATCCACTACTGCTTAAGGGAGATGCCGGGCATTCTTTATGCCAGGAGGGGAGAGTACATAGCATTCCCTGAGAGAAGAAGGCAGAGCATGCATGTTGCTTCATTAGGAAACAAGCTTACCTATTGTGCGAGGTACCATCAATTGCACTCGCATAGTTCCATGTCTACATGCAGAGATGTATTATTACTGAGAAGTGTTCCACTCCCTGAATGTACAGTTGATGTGTGACTATGCTCAGCACACAATGCAGGTGGATGCCTGATATGCTGGCCACAGCCAGGTTGCCTTTATTCTGTACCAAGTCACAGCACCATCAGTATCTGAATCACCACATAGAAACAGATGGGTGACTGCCAGACAACAAGGGCCATCCGCTGACCCCTTGGTTCATGACTCTGGTATCTAACACACATGGGCAGCATGCATCGATGAGAGTTGTGCGGACACATGAAACATCGTTGAGAAGATCACTGATGTGCTCAAGCAATGGGGTCACTACCTGGACTGCTCTGAAGAACCTCTGCAGTATTCACCAAAAAGTATGCCACTATTTGTCCTGGTCTGCTGTATCATCCACAACCTGGTCCTCATGAGAACATAGACTTTGTCACCAGGGATACAGTGAGTAGCTAAGGAACAGGAGAAAGAGGAGAATGAGAAAGAGGAAGGGGAGGAGAAGACGGAAAAGCAGGAAGAAGGAAAAGCAGAAAGAAGAGAGATGGCAACCACCATCACCACAGCCAGTCAGTCCATGATTGGCTCACCCAATCACCCAATGTAGTAACATTGAACACAACCCCAATTCCCCATTCATAGGCAATAGCAAGGGCAGTGAGGGAGTGACAGTGGTGGGGGCATGAATGATGTCTTCCTGAGAGATGACAGCAGGCTCACATTCCACAGTGCTGCTGCCACCTCCCGGGTCAGGACCCCAGCAATCCCAGTAAACTGTTGGAGGACAGATTATTGCAATGCAGTGAGACCCTGGAAACCTTTTTCAACTTTGGTCTCTGCATCTGTAACAGCAGAGTCTAGCCTACCTGGCAAAAAAGCTTCTGTCTGAGCTTCCACTAAAGCATTCAGGCATTGGATGGCATCTGCTTGTGCTACGAAAGAACTGAGATACCAGCCACTGGACACTGTATCATGATTGGGTCTCCAAGTAGCCTCATGGAGTTGGCTGCCACTTCCATGCTGGAAAGGATTGTCTCCAAGCTCTGTACTAAGTTGGTTCTGGATTCCTCCATGGTCCTTTCCTGTGACAGGGGGCTTTCTGACAAAGTTACCAACTTGTGCATACCCATCAACCTTTATCTGTATGCTGCCCCAAAGTTCTTTCCTGAGTCCTCAGTAGCAGAACTTGTGTGTGACCTCCAGGGGGCTGGTACCAGCACTACCCTTTCCCCCTGACCTGGCTGCAGCCCAAGCTCCATCCTTCTGCACTTTGGACCAGACCATAACGAAGACATTACAAAATGTACGGAATACCGCAGCACATGGCTTCTCATGCCAAATTCCTTCAATCCCTCCTAATGCCAGTGCTAAAAAAGAATTGCATATCTAAATAGATAGCCAGAGACAAAAGCATGATCCAACCCAAAATGCTTGGGAGTGAGTCTAGATAGGAACGTATCCTTCCAGGAACATCTAAAGAAAACAAGGACAAAGGTCAAAATCAGAAACAATTTACTAAACAAACTTGCTGGATCTATGTGGGGTGCTGCTGCTACTACACTCCGGACCTCAGCATTCGCCCTATCATGCTCCGCAGCAGAGTACTGTACACCTGTCTAGCAAAGGTCATAACACACACATCTTGTGGACACTCAATTGAATGCAACTATGCATATCGTAACTATAACCATCTGCTCAACACCCCTTCTCTAGCTTTCTGTTCTTGCAAGCTGCGAAACATCTATTAACTGACGAAAACCCACAAGCTGGTTGAAACCATTCGTGCTGCACCTCACTTATCACTCCATGATGACATAGAATATATGAACATATGAATTAGAAGCAGGAGTGTGCCGTTCAGCCCCTCAAGCCTGCTCTGCCATTTGATAAGATCATGGCTGATCTGATTGTGCCCTCTAATTTCCTTTGAACTCTCTGACTCACTTGTCAGCCAAGAATCTATCTAACTCATCCTTAGCCATATTCAATGCCCCTGCCTCTACCTCTCTCTGGAAAGAGAATTTCACAGACTAACAACCCTCTGGAAGAAATGAATTATCCTAATCTCCATCTTAAATGGATTTATTTTTAAACTGTGTCACCTGGTTCTAGTCTCTCCCTCAATGGGAAACATTCTTTCAACATCCACCCTATCGAATCCCTTTAGGACCCTATATGTTTCAATGTGGTCACCTCTCAATCTTCTAAACTGAAATGGATACAGATCCACCTGTCCGACCTTTCCTCATAAGATAACCACTTCATCCCAAGAATCAGTCGAGTAGATCTTCTCTGAACTGCTTCTAGTGCAATTATATCCATTCTTAAATAGGGAGACCAAAACTGTACACAGTACTCCACATGTGGTCTCACCAACATCCTGCCCAGCTGAAGCAAAACTTCCATACTTTTATATTCCATTCCCCATGCAATAAACAACAACTTTCCATTTGCCTTCCTAATTACCTGTTGTACCTGCGTACTAATTTTTTGTGATTCATGTACCAAGACACAAAGATTCCTCTGTACCTCAAGAGTTCTACAATCTCCCTCCATTTAAATAATATGCTGCTTTTCTATTCTTCCTGCCAAAGTGCACAAGTTCACATTTTCCCACATTATACTCCATGTGCCAAATTCTTTTCCCACTCACTTAACCTATCGATATCCTTTTGCAGATTCCTTATGTTCTCTTCACAACTTACTCTCATCCCTATCTTTGTGTTATCAGCAAATTTATCAACCATACATTCATCCTTTCATCCAAGCCATTGATATAGATTGTAAATAGTTGAGGCCCCAGCATTGTTCCACTGGTTAAATTTTGCCAACTCAAAAATAACCATTTATGCCTACTCTCTGTTTCCATTTGGCTAACCAATCCTCTATCGATGTTAATCCAATAACCTTACATCATGAGCTTTTATTTTGTATAGTAGCCTTTGATGTGGCATCTTGTCAAATGCCTTTTGGAAATCCAAGTACACCACATCTACAGGTTCACCTTTATCCACCTTTCTTGTTACTTCCTCAAAGAACTTTAATAAATTATCAAGCACGATTTCCCTTTCTCAAAACCATATTGACCCTGCCTACTTGCATTAAGATTTTCTAAGTGCTTTGCTATAAACTTAATAATAGATTTTAGCATTTTCCCTATGACAGATATTAGACTAAGTTGCCTGCAGTTTCCTGCTTTCTTTCTCCCTTTCTTCAATAGAGGAGCTGCATTCATTATTTTCCAATCGGATGGGGCCTTTCCAGAATATAGGGAATTTTCGAAAATTAAAACCAATGTATCTACTACCTCAGCAACCACTTTTTTAAGACCCTAGGATGAAGTTGATTAGGGCCTGGAGACTTATCAGAATTTAGTCCTAATAATTCTCTCAGTACCTGTTCCCTGGTAATTGAATTGTTTTAAGTTCCTCCCTTCCTTTCACCTCTTGGCTTACAACTATTCCTTGGATGTTATTTGTATCTTATACAGTGAAGACAGACACAAAATATCTATTCAATGCGTCTGCTATTTCCTTATTTCCGATTATTAATTCCCCAGACTCATCCTATAGAGGACTCAAGGTTACTCTTTTCCTTTTTAAATACCTATGTAAACTCTTAGGGCGGGATTTTCCGACCCCGTCCGCTGCCGGGGTCATCTGGTCTCTCCGAAAGTCAATGGACTTTTGGCTGGGCCGCAGCATACCCTGCATTGGGTGCCACCATGGTGGGGGCATGGGGGGCTGCTGAAAATCCCAGCCTTACTGTCGGTTTTTATAGTTCTACTTAGCTTTCTTTCATAGCCTAATTTCTGCCTCAGTTTTTTTTAGACATTTTTTGCTGGGTTTTTTATTCTGTTCAATATTCTGACCTGCCGCTAATCTTAGTGGAATTGTACATTTGTTTCTTTCAATTTGGACTATCTTTAACTTCCTTAGCTCATCACAAATGAAACATCCTTTTCCTAGAGTCTTTGTTTCTCACTGGAATGTATCTTTGCTGAGTGTTAAGAAATATCTCCTTAAATAGCGTCTCTACTGACCAACCCCTTAATCTAATTTCCCAGTTCACTTTAGCCAGCTTTGTGATCATACCCTTATAGTTGCCTTTATTTAAGCTTAAAACACTAGTCATTGACCCACTCTTCTAATTCTCTTTTGAAGGCCTCGATTCAATTTGCATCCACCACACTCCCAAGTAGTCCTAAGCCCTCACTGCATACTCAACGTTTTTCCTCATGTCGCCAACGGAAACATTGTCTCTTTATCCACTCTGTCTAGACCCCTCATGATTTTTAGTACCTCCACCAAATCTCCTCTTAATCTTCTCTTTTCGAAGGAGAACAGCCCCAGCTTCTCCAATTGAAGTGCGCTTAGCAGTGGGCTGCACGCTACAATCATATACATTAGAGACAGCCCAAAGTTTGCATTCTGCTTACATCAGAAGGAATGAGTGTGGGTTAATTATGCATCCCAATCCCTGTGCCTATTTTCAGGCCTTGTCCAATTTTTCTCCTGTAGTGTCCATGAGCAACCTCCTACTTAGTAAATTACATTGGCGTTTTCATTCATGCCAGATTTTGCTTTGATCTAATTGGCAATACCAAGCTGATTTCTATACTCAAGTAAGGTGGCCATAATGGTTATTAACCTCAGAAATCAGGACATTCAACTTCTCCCCACCATAACTGCATTGTTTTTCTTTAAAGTACATTTTAGCATCACAAGCACATGGCATGATCTCAACTATCTCCAGGATTGTCATTTTCATGCTCTGCCAGTGAGTTATGACACATTTTTGAGTATGATTTTTACCTCTCTAAGATGATTGAGATAATTGTACTCAGGGATCCTATTGTGTCAATGGAACCCCTTAACCTAGAGCTTCATTGTCCTGGTTCACAATAGAACTTCTCACACTGCACTGTCAGCACCAGGGAGAAGGCAAAAAATGTCTTTAGGAACAGCATAATCGATAGCTATACAAAAAAATATAGCCTTGAATGCTAAAGAAACAAAACAATACAAAATTTCTATCTTAAATTCACTTGGGCATTTTATAGTCATTTGTGAAATTACAGTTTAAAGTATAATTTCAGCTTGTTATTATTATGCAATGGATGAGGCAGGTAAACAATAGTAAGATTATTAACAGGGTAGGACCTAAAAGTGTAGGTATGATGGATGATGCTATAGGAACATCAGACTTTGACCAGCATTGGATTTTCAAGGTACATTTTAAACACTGTGGGCTGGAATTTATTGAAAACAATAATGGTTTATGAACAAAGCATACCATTGTTATGCGCAAATCGACCAGCAGCTTGTGGTAAGGAAGAAAAACCCTGTAAATTGCAAATGAGTGACTTGTGCCAGTCCATAGTCAGATCCACGAAAATGGCATCTTTCCCTTCCTGAGCTTCATGAAGTTGCTGCATTTGCACATTAACTGAACACTAAACTTGCCACAAAAAGTTAAAGCTATTAATTAATGGCATAAGTAGCTTTTTGATGACATCAATGCAAAAGGCAAAATACTGTGGATTCTGGAAATCCAGCATATGAACAGAAAATGCCGGAATTACTCAGCAGGTCAGGCAGCACTGGTGCAGAGAGAAAGAAAGTTAACATTTCAGGTCATTGAGCCGTTGTCAGAACTGGAAAAAGTTTCAGATGTAACAGATTTTAAGCAAATACAGGTGCTGGGAAAAGGCAGACGGTAGAAGGAGGAAGTAAAAGGGAAAATCTGTGAGAGGATGGATGTAAGGGTGATTTAAATGACAAGGGATGAAAGGAAAAGGCAAAACAGAAGCTAGTAAAGAAACAAAAAATGGGCCCAAAGGAGCTATAAATAGCAACAAAATAGTTATTACCAGCGGCTACTGCCTGAAAAAAATGGACACAGAGGTTATGATCTGAAATTATTGAAATCAATGTTGAGTTCAATATGCTGTAAAGTGCCTAATCGAAAGATAAGGTGCTGTTCCTTGATTTTCCATTGAGGTTCATTGCAACAGTGCAGGGGGCCGAGGACAGGGAGCTCAGATTCGGAGTGAAACAGAGAATTAGCAAGCAACCAGAGGCCAGGGTGCTTCTTGGTGGTAATGGCTGCCAGTCAACCTTTCTGGCCCAGAAAGTGAACAATTACAGGCATAGAGTCTATTCCTTCAGGTCGTCAATTGTTGTTGGAGATATTTTAAAAATTTATGTTTTCTTCTCCTACTTTTCCTTCTTGACTCTTTTTTAATTCTCTTCATTCAGTCTGTCTTGAATTCATCGTTCATCTCAATCCTTCTCCTGTTTCTTTCTCAACTCTTAAATCTCATTGGATATGAGATACACTGATGATCCCATCATTCACCAAGGTCCCAGATGGCATGTCGCCCTTGTCACAATGTAATTCACACTTTCAGCAACTTACAGAGTAAAACATTTTTCAGCTGAAGGGAGCCGGGGAAAGCCTAACTAACCAGGAAAGAAATGCTATCCTGAATTACTTTCCAGAGTATACCAAACCTCTTAGCTGTGTCTCTTCCACCACACCCTCAATGTGTCTCTTCCCCCCCACCCACCTTAAACCAATTTATATTTCTCCCTTGTTGAAACTATGCTTCAGTTCTGCTGAAGGGCCATGAGGGCTCGAAACGTTGACTGATTTCTTCTCCACCGATGCTGCCAGACTTGCTGAGTTTTTCCAGGTAATTTTGTTTTTATTTTCTCTTAGCTTCCAACTTTAATTAGATTGTGCTGACATTAAACATTACAATTGAGAACAGTAGCAATAGCACTAAGGGCGGAATTGTCCCAGTCTTGCAAATAGTGCGGTAGCGAGCGAGAAAAAAAGTTGTTTTACCCATGGGCCACAATGGTGGCTTTTCGTCCCATTCCTGCCTCATTAATTATCCAGCCACAGGAAACACGCCATTTCGCTGGTGGGCGGGCTTCAATTTTTCCACCATAGCGTTACCTAAATTGCAACTGTGCGCACACTTCTCAATGCTGCAGCCCAGGGCTGCTCTGGTGAAGACATGGCCCCATAAGCGAAGAAGAGTGCAGCCCCGATTCAGTGACACATCCTTGAGACACCTTCTGAACATCATGAAGACTGCCGCGATGTCCTCTACCCCTGCTCTGGCTGCAGGAGGCCCATCAATCTCACCATTCTGGCTTCGGAGGTGGTGGCAGGAGTGGCCAGTGCCAAGGCTACACACAAGGGGTCGGCTATTCATTGCAGAAAAGGGATGAATGATCTCATCCTTGCTGCCAGGGTGGGGCAACAATCTCATCACTCTAAACTCCCATTCACAAGGCCATCACACATTCACTGGCATCTCACTCACTGCCAGCTCAAGCAACATCACTACTCACTCTCTCACACACACCATCACATCTCCATTTGGCCTCATTTCCCCTAGAGACTGCCTCCTCAGCACCTTGAAGCCACTAGCGCAGATCAGCATCTACCCTAACACACATCCTGGGATACTCCACTTCCCCAGTACAGCCATCGCCCTGCAGCCTCTTCCCTTGCCTGAGGCCACTTCTCCCCTTTCTTCAAGCAAGTCCTAGCCCTGGTTGAAAAGCCACCCTTGCCTTACGGCTGGGCTGGTGGGTAGAGACCTGCTCGTGAGACCCCTTAAAAGTGATGTGGTGCAGTCTGTGAGGCCTGGCACTGATGACCGCGAGTGCTGCCCGAAGCAAGGGAGGCAAACAAACCTCGAAGTCTTGATTGAAGCGCAGCTTGCCATGTGCACGTCACTTACATACAGTTGTGAAACACGTTGGCATGCAATCATGCTGACGTGCCCAGATAATCCACCATGGGGGGATGATTCCGCCGAGCAGGGCTGTTAATGAGATGCTAAATAATTGAAGTTAGGTTCCCGATGTGCGGTGGTGGGAATCGCAGCCCACCATTGATGGGTGGAGAGGGCAATTACAAACAGGTTTCACAATGGCGTGAAACCAATTTTTGACTGTCTCACCATATTGTCCCTCCCCTGCCCGCCAAGTGATGCCTGACGCCAACGGGGCCAGAAAATTCCAGCCCACGACTTTTGGACTGGCAAAATTTGAGAATATTTGCAATGAACTGTAGGTTGAGAGATACGTTGAATATTTTTTAAATATCTACAAGACAGTCGTTCAAGCCAAGCCTGGCGCCTATTGCACTGGTTTTCTAAAGTGAAGTTACGTTTCAACTTCCTGCTCAAACTCATTTACGTAATCCTAAACATAAAATCTTCCATAAATCAGTCCAATTGGACAGCATCTTAGAATGACCCTGGCTCCATTTTATTAAGAGCTGAAATTGAGTTTATTACGAAAAAAAGCATTTTTAATAAGAGCGTCTAGTCTACCACCTGTGACTAACTGATTTTAAATCACTGGAAATTACTTTAAAAACTATACAGGCCATTTACTATTTTCATTAGTATATATTCATCAGCATCTCAGTAATTTTTTTAAATTATTTTAAAACTTTGAAAAGACCCATTCTAGTCCTAATGTCTTTCTGCTGAAAAGAAAACTTAATTTGAGTAGCTTGTTCAAAAAATTTCAAAAACCATTGACAAAAATTTGCTGGGCTCATTAATTCAATCCGGGGGCATATTGAGTTTTGCTGAGCGGGGTGCCTTGCAACGTAGGGCAGAATTTTCTGCCTGTCAGGCGGGCGGGCCCGACACAATCTCCGGCGGGCGGGGAGTCGATCCCCGCCGGAGAAGCCGGCCCTGTCGCCATTTTAAGTGGGCGGGCCAATTAAGGCCCACCCAGCGCGACGCCCAGCGGGAAGCGCTATGTGCTTCCTGTGCGGGCGGGGGGGGGGATTCCCCAAATGCAAGAGTGCGCTCTTTCGCACATGCGCACAAAAGAACACACATCTCCCTGAGGCTAAGTGCTGCCTCAGGGAGATCGCTGACACTTTTAAAAACATTAAAAACAGAAAAAAAAAGATCCTTAACATGTCCCCCTCATGTGACAATGTCACATGAGATGGGACATGTTAATAAATTTCACTGAAACTTTAATAAACATTTTTAAACCCTGCATAAAACCTCAACCCGCCAGTGGATGAGGTTTCATGTTTTTTCAGAAGCCCGCTGGGGCTCCTGGCCTGCCCTCCAGCCTTAAGGTTGGACAGGCAGGGCCTTTAGTTGTTTTAATTATCCTGTCAATGGCCTCAATTGGCTATTGACAGGTCAGTGGGCGGACAGCTGATCTCACTGTGCCCCGGCCTTCCTGAAAATTTAAATGGGGTGGGATGATGTCGGGACTTCCTCCCAACGTCATCCCACGTCATTTTCGTGTCAGCGAGCGGGCCCCACCCCCTGCTCGCCGATGGAAAAATTCAGCCCATAATGTTTTTTAAACCAGCATGAAAGGTCACAAAAGCGGATAGTCCCTCGTTCAAAGGCACTCAGTGCCTGATCAAGGGACCTGGCATTTGAAAGGAAGGGGGCCCCCTGAGAGCCACCCCCTGCCCTATCTTCTGACCACCCCCACCCTGCCCATCCCCAGCCAGCAACTCCCACTCTGTGACCCCCCATTCCATCCTCACTCACCTGGTTCTCTTAGGCCTCTCCCTGGTCCTTTGCCAGCAGCAGCCATTGTTCCCAGTGGTACTGTCAGCAATGGAGAGCTGCCAGCCTCTGATTGGCGGACGGCTGTCAGTGGGTGGGATTTCTGCCCCAGGGTCTGAAATCCCCTGAAGGGGCTGCCGCTTGCTTGTTAAGTGCCTGATAGGCACTTAATTCTGTTGGCCCTTCACCAACGGAGGCAACATGGCTCTCGATGTGACCCAAATCACCAAGGTTAGTTCCTTTCCTTTATAACAGGTTAACAGTGCCTACTGTTCATTAGGCTTGCCCTTGTCCATTTAGCCTCTCTGACGTTTTGTGTGGTAAGTGTGAGATGGAAATGACACTACAACCTCAAAAGGGCATCTGGACGTGAGTGAACAGGGCAAGAATTGTGTATCACCTTAACCAACCAGACTGAAGGATTATGAAACGACTAGTGCAAGGTCTGAACAAGGAAATGTAAGTTAGAATGCAATGTCAAATCAGGTACAGAAAGATAAATAAAGTGAAATGAATTAGTGCAATTAGATTAAGAGAAGGAAAAATGGAGAAAGTAAAAAAAATGATTTTATTTCAAATTTCCAACCATAATTAAAACCTGAAGGAATGAGGCACCACACTGCTGACAGTTCACTTTCAGGACCAGAGTGGTTGATTAGCAGTAATTAACACATATTACATCATTAAAATGGTACTTAGACTTGAAATGACTTGACCTCACTTTCTGTGCTGAGTCTAGTCTATGCACAGTTCAAATAAAGGAACTTTGTGACACTCAATGCATTTGAATGGGGAAACCTGACAGTGAGAAGCTGCTTTTGAGATCAAGTACTTTTGTTTGGCAAGCATTTAAAGTTTTTTTTAGAAGACATCATTGGGATGTCTTCAAGGCTTTAAGCTGAAGCCTTGTAAAATGCATTAAGTGGGGTTAGCCTAGGAACTCCACAGGCATGTGGGAGAAGGGTCGAAGAAAGATCTGTCCACGCCAATTCCCTCCCTACTAGAAAATGACTCTGTGAAATGTTGATGGAATCCCATCACCTAATGCAGGGATCCATTGGGCCTCTACGTTGAGACCACTCAGAATTACGAGCCCCAGGTTTTTAGTACACAGGCATGAATTGATGCAAGTCTTCTTTCTCTGATGGCTATAAAAGTGGTAAGTGAAGTGAGCCAATATATTAATGACTGAGTCCCCAGAATAAAACTGTTCTTAATTCTATATTAAAATGATAATTTAAGAGGCTATTCAGGACAATTAGAAAGATGCCTATGTGAGAGAGAAAGAGAGAATGAGACTGGAGATTTTACAATGGTGCAAAGGCTCTTGATGAGTTAATGTAAATGGCTATGCACTCTGTACCGAATAGTGATAAACACAACCTATGAATATCTTTATCGATATTAGGTACAAAAAGTAACAAGTGCATTCGACTCTTTAGAACTACTACTCTTCATATGAAGAATGCTGAAAATACCACCACAAAAAAAATTCACTTGACTTTTATCTTTGTGCTTCATATCCAAGCACCAGTTACATGACAAAAATACAACAGATCTTCTTATGACTTGAAGTTTGTGCCCAGATCAGAGACACGCACAATAGATTTCAACTGGTGTATCAGTACATTATTGGTGAAAGAACATAGCTACAAAAATACATTTTAAAATATTCAGGTTGCTATTTATTCCCAATTTTTAATGTTGCAATATTGCTTACCTGAAAAAGTCTTTATGGAATTATTTCCTTTCTGGAATTATTTCATTTCAATATTTTTCAGCCAAGAGTATTTTTTTTTTAATGACCGGAATTTATCAAGGCCAATAGTATTTGTGATGCATTAAATTACCTGGTTTCCAGAAATATATCCTCAAATTTTTCTGTATCCAGTTATTTTCAGTGTCACATTTCAATATTTAAAATCAGTATGCTTGTGATTCCAAAACTCTGCTGGCGAAAAAATCGTTCAGCATATAGCACCAAAAAGAAGTGAGATCACCGAATGCTGGGAAATTTAAAAAAATATTTCCTACTCTGTTTATGTACTTTTTTTAATTAAATTGATTTTCATGTCTTTTAGGGGAAGAAATAATCAAAAAGAATTTTACAGCTTTCGCAGAGGCTCATTTTTGTCATGGTGTCGTGCCATTCCACTGATGTCCAAAAAGTGGTAGTTTGTGTGTCATCATAAAAGTATGCTTATGATGGCATAAAGAAAAGTAAATAAAACAGGATTTTTGCCACCCCTAATGCCCACTCCTATTTTTTCTGTTGGCTAATATAAGTGAAAAAATAAATCTGCATAAACAGTGAGAAAAGACTCTTGCATTTATGTAGTCCTTCTTCACGTCTCGGTGACATATCTCTTTTAAATGACCTTTCAGGTCCTTGGAATGCCCCATCATTATTTACAATGAATGAATTATTTTTCAAGTGTAGTTGTTGTAGTTTTGCAGCCAAATTGCACGCAGCAAAATCCCAGAAAAGGAGTGATAAATAAGCAGATAATGCACATTCATCATGGATTAACTTTGACAATGAATATTGCTCAGCTATTTAACTGAGAGGTATCACAGCCATATCTGATTTCACTGATAGACATATGCACATGCACTTTCCAGAACGGTCATTGGACAGTGATCAAGAAACTAGTAATAATTGACAAACCAGACAGTTCATTGATGGCACCTGAAGGGGTAGATCTACTCAAGTCTTGATAACCATGCTAAGACTTGGGTTGTCTTAGATGGACAAGCAGTGAAAAATATAGTTCTCTGTGCTAGAATGGTTCTTAGACTTAACTCATTAAACTCAGACAGTACCGCAATGCATGGGAGGCTCCCTAGGCTTTGATTATTGCCAACATCTACCTATATTCTATGGGCTTTAGTGGGTGTACCCCAGTGAATTGGGGGGGGGGGGGGGTGGGGAGTGGTAAGTATAAATTCTGCTGATCTGATTTTGTCAGTAATTTGGTTTGGAGACTCTTGTGCACAAAGCTGATCAATCACCCAGCTTACCGGGAAGAAACTCACCAAGTAGCATTAAAATAAATGCACATTTTGAAAGAAACAATTCTGTTGTGTTTTAATATCCATGATAATTAGAGGATCGCAGAGAAAGTCTCCTTATTACACATCACAAAGTGCTTATTTAATGAAGGAAAAATAATCCATCTGATTTGAGGAAGTATTGTAGTTTAAATAAATAAAAGGGGGGAAAAACACTACCTTCCAATAATGTCATTGTAATCCAGTGACTTATATATAGACAGTCTCCTTCTCTTAATGCAAATCTATTATCAATGATGTAACAATGTAAAGTGAAGCTCACTATCATATTTCTGTGGTCAGTGTCACTATCTGTTCCATGTCCACAGTAATGTTGGCTGCTCTGCATCAATTGTTTAATGGTCTCTGTTCATACTTTAACTGAGAGATTTAGTAAATAACATTACTTTAATGAATATTTTTAATTTAACTTCATTTAATAATGATGCACAGAATAATAAACGTCTATGAGAATAGTTGATAAGTTTGTTCTTATATCAGGCAAATGTGATGGAAAAATAACAAATTTAATTAAAAAAAACAGTTCACAATTGTATTGTCAATTAAAACACAGCCAATCCTCATCTACTAAAATCAGCTTATTAGCAGATCATTAATGCTCAGGGAGTCAGCACTTCCAGTTTATACCAGTAATAAAGCCTTAAAGCATACAAAGGAATGGAGTTTCTCCTTTTAATACACAGGCATATGTAATAAATCTGTTGGATTACAAATTAATTTGTTGAAATGTTTGGGCCGACCTGTAAGTACTTGATGTAGCCCTTCCCAATGGTTTAAAAAAAAAGAAAATCCTGCTTTTAGAAAAGAACCAGGGATAATTCCCTGCCTGTGGTGAGTTAGTTGAATTCACCTGGGGCAGTAGTGCCGGTACTTTAATTGACCTCGGCATACCTGGGCAAGGATGAGGATAAGCTTTGTGCTGAGAGAGGCAAGAAGATATCTAAAAACAGAGTTTCCTTTTCTCAACGATAGTATGAGATTGGTTCTCTAAAGAGCTGTTCAAGACAGGAAGGGGGTTAATTTAAACAGACCTGATTTCTCCTCTCACTATCCATCTGTAAACAGAAAGGTGTTTGATTTGCTTCCCTCTTTATAAGCAGTGGCGTATTTTCCAACACCTCAGTTTTGGTCTGATCCAGTTTCTATTAATAATCCATGCAAACTCGAGATAGGGTGAGTTTATTGCGCGCTCTCAAAACGTGGGAGGGGTGGCTACGTGCGCTCATACAGTAAAAGATAGATAGAGAATGATTTACAGTGCAAAGACCACAGAGAAAAGAATTGTTGTTTCATGTGTGTCCAGATTCCAGAATCAAAGTCCAATGGTGTATTCCTTCACAGAGGTCAGCAGGCTGAACTGATGCTGAATAATTCACTTATCCAGTAGAGTTGTCTTCCATGATGAGATAGGCATGCAGAGATGAATCATCTCTGTACAGAAGCTCCAGTCAAAACAGTGTAGATGGGGGTCAGGCATTCAGCCTGGACAGACCCCCTTTTCTGTGCTGCTGGTAGATGGGAAATGGCAGACTAAGATTTCTTAGTACCACAAGGCAATATTACTGGTTCCACCAGCTGGGGGTTCATGTCATATGACTCCCACCTCTCCACTCTGGCTTTGACAAAGGGTGTGTATCACTTTGTCTGGGTCCCTGAGATTGTTAATGTTCCAAGCATTAAGTCTTCAACGGGACATCGCAGGGTCCTTTGTCCTAGCAGATGAAACGGTTCCAGTAGACCAGGCCTGGCTTATGAAATGTAGATGGCCTTTGTGTAGTTCTCTTTGAATTTAGTCTCTTGCAGCCCACAGGGCATCATTAGGGACTGTTCGGAGATAATGAGGTGTCAGTTTCTGTGAAACTGCCATATTAGCTCCTATTGTTCAAAGGTCACAGACAGACATATACTTAGCCATTTTAAGAAAGGATCTTGGTCCAATTTTTAAAATTTTAGAAATTAGCCATGGAGATATATATATATAATAAAAATATAGAGTGTGAGGTCTTAGCTCCCTGACAGGGCCAATATTGCTCCATGTATATCAATCTATATACTCTTCACTTATTTCTTCAAGTGTAATAATTTAAATTCAGCATTAGCAAAATGAATAGTCATTTTCACCATCTTCAGAATATTAGTATCATGCATGCTGGATTTTAGAGAAGCAATAGATTGCCTAAATTATATTTTGTAATTATTTATGTAGTACAGTCCCAAAGAGAGGCAAGAAACAGACCATAATTTGTTTATGTGAATCTAAGCTGACTTTACAAAGACTCCCATTTATTGCATCCCCTACAGTTTTTGCTCAGGGTATGTCCTGAGGGCACATTGTGCACACATTTTTCTATTGCTGGTTATCATCATGTTACAAGCTACAATTTGGTCTGAGGTCTGAATGAATTTAGGAAGCAAATTGAAACAAACATTTTCCAGATTTCTGAAATAAAGCTGAATCAGCTATTGGAAAAATCATTCTGGTGATTTACATCAAATACTTTTTGATTATACTTACTAAAAGTTGATTGTAGCCTTTTTAGTTTCCCACAAACTACAGGCAGAAAACGAATGGCTACTTGAACTGTTCATTGGCTGCATGCCTGCTTGGGGATTTGGAAAACTGGGCTTCACCGATGCTTCTTAAAGGCAGCTAGAATCTCTTAAAGGGAGGCACACACTGGTTGCAGATAACAGGGGATGCTTGTAAGAAGATAAATTGCTGTGTGAAGTTTAGAGAGAGTACACCTAGGTTTTCTGCTGCAGTTTTGGAGGTCTAGGTCCAGGTAGATCACCGGTGACCCTTTTTTCCCCAGATGGACGAAAGTCCTCCAGGCAACACCTACCCTGCAAGTGGGAAGAGATCCCTGAGGATATTGATGATAGGAGTTTAACTCCCAGGGTATGGCTGCAGAAGATTTGTCAAAGTAAGAACTTTACCTCTCACCTCAACTACTGTATCCTGACACCTGCAATTTCACTAAGAAAGGGAAGAAAGAACAGAAAGAAAGATTTGCATTTAGAACAAAGAACAAAGAAAAGTACAGCACAGGAACAGGCCCTTCGGCCCTCCAAGCCTGCGCCGATCATATTGCCTGTCAACTAAAACATTTTGCACTTCCGGGGTCCGTATCCCTCTATTCCCATCCTATTCATGTATTTGTCAAGCTGCCTCTTAAACACCACTATTGTACCTGCTTCCACCACCTCCTCTGGCAGCGAATTCCAGACACTCACTACCCTCTGCGTAAAAAACTTGCCCTGCACATCTCCTCTATAGTTTTCTCCTCTCACCTTAAATCTATGTCCCCTAGTAATTGACTCTTCCACCCTGGGAAAAAGCTTCTGACTATCTACTCTGTCCATGCCACTCATAATTTTGTAAACTTCTATCAAGTCGCTCCTCAATCTCCGTCGCTCTAGTGAGAACAATCCAAGTTTCTCCAACCTCTCCTCATAGCTAATAACCTCCAGTCCAGACAGCATCCTGGTAAACCTCCTCTGCACCCTCTCCAACGCCTCCATATCCTTCTTTACATAGCGTATTTCATGACTTCAAGGTCATCCATGATGCTTTACAGTCAATGAAACACTTTTTGGACTGTGGTCACTGTTGTAATGTGGAGATTCCTCACAATACTGCCCCACCCCCATCAATCTCCTACAATAACTGTACCACAATTCACTCTACCTTCTTCTCCTCAAACTCCCACTTTCACTAATATTGCAAACTTCACTTCATGATGCTTCACATCTACATACTGCTTAAAAGCTATTCAACCATGACAGGCATGTTCTATAAAACTTTACAAGAATAGCACCAACACACTCCCTTCTTTCTTGCAAAAAGGCCTTTCACAACTTGTGACAGGATCTTGTGACCAGAGGAAGCTGAGTCCACCTGCCTACCCTCTCCCTTGTGGAAGAGAATGTGCTGACCATTATAGGCAGGGGGCAGAGTCATGGCCATAGTGAGTGGCAATGCTGCAGGAGATGTCACTCAGGGTTCCTTTACACTTATCCTCTTTTATGCTTCTTACTTTTATCTTTCCCCACACACATTGCATGACAAAGTGCCTTTCACCAGCCACTTCTCTCTCCTCACAATGAAAATTAACCTTTGACCCTCTCTTTCATTTCAGGCACTGAAAATGTGGCTACGTTTTCAGGAACAGGAAGGCAGCTTTCCTAAAGGTGCAGCATCATTCAGTCCGAACCGAGCAAGTACCAGCTCAGAGATCGACACAACACGTACTTTAGAAGATAGGATAGAGGAGGTAACTTTGCATGGTAAATCACTGACCATAGGTGCGTGGTGGAACTAAGATCCAAACCGAGAAATCACATACTAGCTCTGCCAAACTGGCCTCAGGGACAGGCTTTGTGGGCCCAGGCTGATGTGCATGCACCATGAAATGGCAAGTGCACTGGGCAGGACAGCTTGCCAACCAGCTTATGTGCGATGGCTCAGAGAATGGGGGAGTTCAGCTCCAACTTTTGCAGAATAGCAAAAAACTTACATCAACCAGTTCAATCGGCAATGTAATTGAAGATTATTGTTTCTTTTTAGTTTCATTCCATTAAAAGTATTCCTTTATGTATTTAAGAGTGGTTACATGCTGCAGTTTTATTAATACAGCTGAAAATGGGTTTATCAGCAAAAACAAACATTTTTATTAAGTGTCCAGTCCTGTTACCTTTGAGTGACCTGATTTAAAATCACTGAAAATTACTTAAAAAACTATATTGAATCATTTAATAGTTTTATTGGTATATACTAGTCAGATTCTTAGTAAATTCAATTATTTTTGATATGAGAAACGTGCCGACCAATGTGTGTGCACCTAAGAAAATGAGTGCAATTTGAAGAGCCTTCTTGAACCAGCGTAATCAGCGGGATCACATAATTTTAACACAGTGGAGAGGTAAGTTTTGTGGGCAGGGCTCAATTTTAGTAGATTGAATCTTGAAGCAGCGTAAAAGGTCGCAGTAAACACAAACATAAGTGGTTTTAGGTGAAACACGATTACGTTTAAAATTCCCAATCTTTTTCATTAGTCTGGCTGGTTTCCATCCAAGTTGCACTGATATTACTCAGGAAATTAATGGAAATATACGCATTGATGTTGATATTTGTAATGAAGTGAGGGCAAAGCCCGGAAAGCTGGGCTGAAGGAAGGCAATCGGATGATGATAGCAAGAACACCGGTGATAAGGATTGCAGGACTGTTGGCATATCGTGGATAGTTTACATGAAGCACTTTTGGATGAGCTCTGGCAGCTAAAGGCACTGGTGTTACATGCTGCTCCTGTTCTTCCTCCTCTTCTTGCTGTAACGTCCAAGAGATTGAGAATCATGACTGACACAATTTCACCACAAATCCAACAGCTCCATCGTCAAAAACTTATACTTGAAAACAATACAGAGCGATTTAAAACATACCGCTGCCCCCTAATTAGTCAGACTAGGTTGACTGCAGGTCGATTGGGTCCAATCTGACTAGGATCAATCTGCTTTCAATGGGACTTCTCCTGTTGACGGTTTCACCTCCGACCATGCCAACCCAATGGGAGGGGCGTTTTAGCCTGCTTTTATACTTTGGCTTCGCTGGCAACTGCTCTCATACTCAATCCCCTCTGAACCACTGGATTGATAGGTTATGATTGGTTTCTGGAGTGCAGAGGTAACGTGTTCCAAAAATTGTCAGCTTATTTCCTCAGCAAATTTAAACAAATCTTAAAACGTACCCTTACACTTGCACCTTCTCTGCAAGGGAGACTGGTGTAGGGTGAATGAATCACGAATGCCGAGGAAACTGGACAAAACCTGTGTGATGCACTGGCAATGCAAGCAGCTCTATTTTGAAAAGGCTTATGCCTGGTGTTTCATTTGATAGGACATTTTTAGTAATGGAATGGTGGCCCAATGCCTGAAACAGAACCCCTATTGCTATTTTAGGTCAGAACTGGTCAAAGCCTGTACATTCCAACCAGTTCCACGGGCAGTGGAATTGAAGATCAAGGCCTCCCAAAGATAAACATCAAATTATTTTTGTGGATCCTAGTGGAGCAAGATTTTCATCTGAGATGCACAAAAATGACCTTGGCTGCTTCCACCCTAGGGCCCTCATCCTCTGTGATTGCATCACCAACCATAAACCCGCAACTTTTTCTTTATTCATTCATGAGATAAGTCATCATTGGCAAAGCCAATATTTTATTGCCTATCCCTAATTGCCATTGGCAAGGTGGTGGCGATCCACCACTGCAGTCCATGTGGTGTAGGTACATCCACTGTCTTGTTAGGTAATGAGTTTCAGGGTTTTGACCCAGCAATGCTGAAGGTCTTTGCAGAGAACATGCAGGTGGTGATGTCCTGCTGCCCTTGCACTTCTAGGGAAGCCCAGGATCAGCCATGATCATATTGAAAGGAGCAGGCTTGACGTGTCATATTGTCTTCTCCTGTTTCTATTTCTTATCTTCTTATGTTATTATCACACTCCTGACTTACGCCTTGTGGACGGTGGGCAGATTTTGAGGAGACAGTGGACAAGTTACTTGTTGCAGAATTCCCAGCCTCTGACCTGGTCTTGTGGCCACATTGTTTTATATGGCCTGTCCAGTTAAGGTTCTGGTCAACAGTGACTCTCAGGATGTTGATAATAGGGGATTCTGTGATGGTAATGCTGTCGAATGTAAAGAGGAGATGGTCATTTCCTGGCATTTGTGGGGTTAATGTTACTTGTCACTTATCAGCCTAAGCCTTAATGTTATCCAGGTCTTGTTGCATACAATCTACACTCCTCATTGAACCAGGTTTGATCTCCTGGTTTGATGGTAATGGAATGAGGGATATGCCAGGCCATGAGATTACAAATTATGATGGGATACAATTCTGCTGCTGCCGATGCCCCACATCTCCTCATGAATACCCAGCTTTGAGCTGCTAAGTCTCGTCTAAATATATTCCATTTAGCATACAACACGATGGAGGGTATCTTCAGTGTGATGGTACAGCCTTATCTCTACAAAGACTTTGAGGTGTTCACTCCAACCAATACTGTCACGGAGAAATGCATCTGTGAGAGACAGATTGGTAAGGATGAAGTCAGTTAGATTTATCCCTCCTCTTGGTTCTCAAACCACCTGCAGAAGGCCCAATCTGGCAGAGAGGTCCTTCAGGATTCAGCCAGCAGCGGTACTACTATGCCACTCTTAGCAATGGACTTTGAAGTTCCCCTCTCAGAGTACATTCTGTGCCCTTGCTACCTTCAATGCTTTGTTCAAATGGTGTTCAACAGGGAGGAGTATTGATTTATCAGTTGAGGGATGATGGTAAATGGTAATCAGCAGGAGGTTTCCTTGCCCATGGTTGGCCTGATGCCATGAGACTTCATGGGGTCCGGAGTCAATGCTAAGGACTTCCTGGGCTACTCCCTCCCGACTATCTACCACTGTGACACCATTCTGTAGGTCTTTCCTGCTGGTGAGTCAGAATATACCTAGGAATGGTGAGGGAGGACTCATGGACAATGGTTGTAAGGTAAGATTCTGTAAGTATGACTTTCAGGCTATTGCTTAACTAGTCTGTGGGACCGCTCTTCCTTTTGGACTAGTGCCAAAATTGGAGGACTTTGCGACATTGACTGGACTGGATCGGCCATTGTTATGTCAGTGCTTAGGTCAATGCTAGATGGTCTGGTTTTATTTTTCTTAGACTTTTCTGTAGCAGTTTGATACAACTGAATTGTTCGCTAAGCTATTTCAAGAGTCAATCACATTGATGTGGACCTGGAGTCACAATTAAGCCAGACTAAGTTAAAACAGCAGATTTCCTTCTCTAAAGGCTGAATGGGTCAGATGGGTTTTTATGAACATCTGGTATTTTCATAATCATTATTACTGACGCAAGCATTTATTCCAGAGTTATTTAATGAAATTTAAATTTCCCACCTGCCATGGTGAGATTTGAACTCATGTCTCCAGTTTATTAGCTCAAGCCTCTGGATTACTAGTCCAGTTACATAACCACTATGCTACTGTCACCTGATATCTGTCCTGGTCTGATCTTGAGGCTTCAATCTGGCAAACATCAACTGGACAGCTTTTTGATGTCCTGCAATTCACCTACAGAATGTAAATGAGGATGGGTCTCACAATCACAACCATAACGAGTGCCCAGCCAGTTAGTCGACCAAAAGTCAAAATCACCCCCAGTGAGCCGGCAATGAGTATGACAGTGTAGCTGCCAGCATAGTCAGTAAATGCCGAAGATTTAAGAATCTGTCATTTTAGTCTGCATGACAACTGTCACTGCTCTTCAATAATTTCACCCTGTGAAGCACTTTGAGACATATCAAAATGAAAGGTGCTGTATAAATGCAAGTAGTGCGATTTAAACATATTGCATCAAACAATAACAATCCAAAACATAATTATTTTTGGCAAGTAAATAAACATTACGTTTTCAAATAAATTTTTGGCTCGCATTTTGGTGACTGACATCATTGGTATGTAATCTACAAAAACGATTGTGTTCTAAATGTTTTCAGGGTTGCATGATGGAGTTTGATAATCAATTTTACACCTGGATTGACTATTTGTAAATCGCTGCAATTTTAAGATACAAGCACAGGATTTTACTAAGTGGCAAATAATGTACAAAAGAAAAAGCAACATATTTTGGCATAGATTTAAAACAGGTTTAAAACAAAAATATAAGGTTGTAGCAAAGTTTTGATGAGTGAATGACTCATCCATTATCTATGGCTCAAAAAGATTTCATAGAACCCTTGTAATTAATTGCAGCACTGCCAGCACTTTTTGAAAAATTTTGCACATGTGAGTATACATCATGTACACCGTATGTAACTAAAAGCTACTATAGTGGCTCTTTCATGCATTACAATGCATGTGTCTAACTTCTTAACCAAGCCGCTAATCACACAAATTATTGCAACTAATTACATCTGAAGGTCTAATTAATTCTTTCAGTACCACATCATTTAGTGCGCATTCACACTACAGCACCTGTTTTGAAAATCCTTGTAGCTAATTTGTTTATAAACAAACAATATTTGCATAAAATGCCTAATGAATGGATTAGCAGTTAGCACTCTGATACGCAGGTTACAGCCTCGTAGTATGAATAGTGAGTAAGGTCACGATAGATAACATTACATTACAGTTTAAGTTATAGAAATCTAGCTTTAAAGGGACATCACCTTCAGTAAAAAGAAAGTGCTTGTAAAACCTTTCCAACTTGTTTACAAATGCACATCACGTTGAAACTTAACTTTGTGTCATTTGTGTATGATGCCATCATAATGCAAGTGTTCTCCTTGCACAAAAAAAAGAGGTTTGCCAAATAATTTTCCATAAAGATATTGTCGCTTTAAGCAGAAAAAGTCATTTACTATCAAGAAGTATTGAGAGTGTATAATTGGTAAAAGTGTACAAGCAATGCTGAAAGATATCAGTACTAAACTTTTTCACGTTATGATGGTTAAATCACAAAGGACTTGTTTAATAAAATATAATCCATGTGCTGCATAAGGGAAACATAGGCATAAAAATGATACTTGTCAGGATTTTGATAAGTGTGGTAGTGTAGGTGAAAGATTACCTGGTTTCCAGTTTTATGAATTTTAATTGAAGTGTTCTGTACACAATGCTGTCATTATCAGTAGTAGCAGACTAGTGCATTACACTCACAATATGCTTGTTTTCATTCATTATATGAATGAGTATGGCTCTTGAAACACAGGGTTTTTAAATCAATTAATTCAATCTACAGGTACTGGAATTTTTGTGTACAGACATTGAAAATGGTTATTTAGTATATATGATAAATTTCTCAGTATAGGTTAAAACACAGAAGAGAAGAAAGCGCAAGGAATCTACATGTCAGTGGCGCTGACACTGACTTAACATGACGGACAAGGCAGCCATAAGACACATACCAATAAAGGAAAATCTCAGCCCCTCGTGCTTTATTTGGAGCTGGCCCAGGTGCTCGTGGTCTCAGAGATTTGAAAGAAACCTGATGATTTTGACCAGACAAGACAAGCAGTCACTGAACAAGTACCTCTGCTCTGTCACAGAGGAAAAAGAGCGAGCAGACATCTCAGAAAGTGGCTGCTGTTTACACTCTGCTACTTACTCTGCCACAAGCTCCAGTGAAGCTACTTAGTGAGTGAAAACCTTAACTCACTGTAAAAACTACCGTTTGTACCAAGAATATGCTAAACTGTATCAATGCCCCAAGTGAATGCAGTACATATTGTGTGGCGGAGTTGGCACACACCAGCAATTGTCAGTGTTGGACCTGCATTCACACATGACATTCATTTGAAGAATTATCTTTTAAAATGGAATTTAATTTGCATATAAGGAATGAGAGATTTATGATGGGCAACACTGTGCAGCGCAGCATCTGCCTAGCATCAGTCATAATTTAGCTTGTTTGTGACCAATCCTAAATTTTGCAGTATTTGAAGATGAAGTGCTCTGTTGCTATGTTATTGTCAGGAGCCTAAGACTTACAAGAGATTTATTAGTAATCGTATCACAAACATCTCTCAAGTTTTTCTTTTAATATGTGCCAAGTTTCTCTGAGGAATTTTCACATTGCAATTATATTTCTCAATGTTCACATTCTGGAGCTTAGTTGATTTTCTCTCCAAAAGAAGGCGACCCATGAACACACTACAGTGGCTCTGGTGCATTTTTCGTACACTGTTTAATAATCAATGTATTCATCATTAAAATCTGAACCCTGAAGCAATGGTTTTTAGCATATTCTAATGACTAGCAGCTTGCAAATTACTTTGACCTTTCATGTACATTCTGTAAGCACCTTGTTCTAATGTGTACTGTATTTATAGTTTGCCAATACAAACTAGCCAAAGATTGGATAATTACTGTAATCTATTAGCTCGATTGCTCTCCATGCTCATTTGTAGAATGTGTCATATGGGCCATTTTGAAAAGCACTAGGGAAGACAGGATATCCTTCATCTCAACAAGACTTAAAAGAAAGAAATACTTAGTTTTCAAAAAGAGCGGTAATGTATGGAAACAAATAAAGTCAGTCGTCCTAATGGACAAAAGAAAGCATCTTCGGATCGAGATGCTCTCTGAGACTGACATAGAACATAACATAGAGTGGCTGAGATCTCTGCTGCAGAATATCAAGCAAACCACTTTTACTGCAAAAAACATCACCCTGACCTTCAAGCAATTCTTTAATGGACAATACCAATGTCTTTATTACAAATGGAAGATAAAAGGTGCTACTGTAAGAAGCTGCAAGAAAACAAATTGGTCCTTGAAAGACTGTTTATGGAAAGAGGTGAATGATTATTTTTTAGGAGAACAGACAAATTTTCTGAGAAAGTGCAGATAACAGCTGCACCCAAAAGGGTGAATCTGCTCAGGGCTCTTCTCCCCACTCCTCTATTCTACTCATTGACAGTCCATTTTGAGACAGTTATGGATAGATAACATTACAGACACTGGTAATTAAAACAACACTAATTTTGTCTCACTGGCTGCGCTCTGTTGTTTGAAATCATCTATCATGGCCTTCATGCTTCACACAATGAGCAGACATTTGTCTAGTGAAATCTTGCTTGGTCAACACTTTTCTTAATACAGTATCCCAGAATACCTGTCTGCGTGTCTATGTTCTACAGATTGAGATAACAACTACAAAAATGTTTAGTTAGCTGTTATTGTGACAATCACTGGCTATGTTCTTCATAAATATTTTATTTGTTCTCATTTTCTTTAAAATGTTTTAAATATTTCTTTAACAAAAATAAGTTGTACCTGACTTCAGCCAGTGTCTTCTGCAGTGTAAGCAGGGCGTGTCACTATGTGTTCTTAAAAGTCAGCATCTTATTCAACACATAGAGGTTTGGGAATGACTTGAGGTGACGCATTTAATATTTTCCAATTAGGTTAAGATTTAGTACATCATTAAGATGAGTAGCTAGCCAGGCATACTGTACACTCTTTGGGGCTGCCGTACAATGTCAGAAGTAGTGCAAATAGACATGATCAATTACCGCAGATCGCCTTAGCTATAGGCCTTAAATGTGAAATAGCAGCTTCAGGCATAACTCAATGGTCAAGGGACAATAATCGGGTCTGCAATAATATCAAGAGACCAAATTTAAAATATGGTTTGTAAAGTTTTTGCCATTAAAATTTAAATAGATACCCAATGTCTTTGAAAATCACACAGTCTGCCAGGCAAATGTGACTTTAAGTAAAAACTTTGACCTTAAGCCTTGGTGAGACATTTTATCAAATTCAATAGTGATTATACAATCTTTTACCTCAACAGACAAAAAGGTACTTAAAAAATTAGCTCAGAATCCAGCCTTGACTGCTCCCCTAATTGCTCTCTCTGGGAAGTATCAGGCGCTCAGGTACTGACGACACAGATGGAACCTGACTTTCAGGAACCTAGCTTGGGCTGGGAGGTGGATTTCAGTATTAAAGGTGATTGCTACCTCAGGTGAAGCCATTGTAAAGAATAACATGAAATTATTCTGTTCTCTGTAGCTTTTATTGATAAATTTAGCATCTTCCTACTACAATAAAGCAAGATTTTAAAATCCTCAAAACATTATGGAAATGGTTAACTGTAGAAACAATTGGATTATGATTTACAAAAATAGTAGAGTTTTTGATATGTGATCTTTAACCTTTAGAACAGTTTACCAATAAAATGTATTTGTTAATTATTTCTTTGAAATCTCTCAGATAAAGGAAGTCGTGGGTTCGGTCAGCATAGATTTCCACAAACTAAAATAAGCCCAAAAACAGCAAGATGTTAAAATATAACAATTTTACCATTATCAAAAGACAAAACTTAACAAGCTGTATATAAACAATCATTTTAGACACCCATTAGATTAACTCCTTCTTTGATAAATTTACTCTATGTTCCTATATACAGACAAAACAATCCGATAACAGGCACAGTGTGATGAAAGAAAGACACTCCAAAATATCTTCCACTTATTCTTGTATCAGTTCGAAAAAGATTTTTATGTCATCTCAGTGTGCTGAAATAATATGCAAAATTGAATAACAAGAACAGTCCTAATTTATCTTTTCTGTGTCAGAAAGAAATATTATTCTGTGTTTGGGCTGTAGAAAGGGTGCTAGAGCTTAAGTCTGCATTGAAACTTCAACATTGCACAAAAGCACCACCCAAAGGCTGACTGTATACAGGAAATAATAAGAGACACAGTAGACTGAGCTTTTTTTAGTCAATTTCACAGATGGATTTGGAAATATGACCCTTCTCTGCAACCTGGCAACGAGTTTTGATTGAAATGGCTTATTCAGTAGTTGCACCTGGTGAGAACTGATGATAATCCAGACTAAAGCATTTTGTGACACACAGATACACACCAAGTTCATGCGTAATTGAACAAGCTCATTAAATCAGCCATGATGTAGATGTGACAAAGGGCACTTTAAAGATGAAACATTTATTTCCTTCTTTCCTGACAATATAAAACTTTATACCCTTTGCGTCTGATGTTTATTTAAATCATTTACAGAATGAATCATGCGCATTTTAGCATGTTTAAAATAAATTTAACATATCACAAAATGCGATGGCATGACAATTTCAAATAATACTTGCAGTGAAATTTAGAGAATAAAGTTCCTAATTCTATTATTTTGGCATTTTTCTTGGGTTCTCCATTTTGTTTTTCCTTTCAAACTAGCTCTGGTTTCATGTTTCCCTCCTCGACATTTTCTCCTGAAGGGGCTGATTCATCTTTGGGTATAGCGACATGGGCACTGGTCACAAGATCACAAGATAAATATGGATGAGGAAGGCTTTTTTAGTTCATCCATCCACAAAGACATGACATTCCTCTCATTACAATGTCTGCATTTTTTAATTGAAAAATTCTACTGTTTTCACCTCTACGAATCTATTTGGGAGTCAGATTTATTTTTTGAGTGCAGCTTGTGTGAAGAAGGACTTCTCGCCATAAATCCTAAATTTGATTGCTGCCACTATCATTTTTGGTTTGAAGTAATATTTCAGATGTATCTTTTCAATACCATATGCTATCTTGTATACATTTATGCAATCTCTCTTCAAGGAGGAAAAGTCCAAGTTTCTGCAGACTTTCCTCCTAATCCAAACCTCTTACAACAGTGATCAGCTTAATGACTATTGTCTGAACTGGTCCCAGCATCTGACTATCTCTTTTGTGTCTCACTGGATAGTTTACACATGGCTTCCTCTGACTTGCATTCTACTATATTGGCTATACCATTCAGTATTCCATTTGCTTTGTTAATTGCTGCTCTGCATTGATCAAACATGTTAAATGTTCTGTATATTAAGATCCATAGATCTTTTTTGATTTCATCCCAAGCTATTTCCACACCGTACATGGAATATGCAGGTCACCCACGTTTTTTCCAACATGCAGTACATTACACTAGTCCATATTACATTTTAACTGTCATTGTTCTTCCCACCTATGTATTTTGTCCAAACTATTTTGTAATGCCTCCACTGCCTTTTCAAATAACAATTGGACATCTTAGTGTGAAATCATCCACAAATTTATCCAATTTGCATTGAGTTTCTAGATCCAAGAATAAATTTCAACGTCAATCCCTAAAAGTTCCTACTCAGCATTCTTTCCCACATCCCATTAATTTTCTGACCAATTTCTTATCCACCTTCCAATACCTTGTCAAATTATCATTCCATGTCTATGTGTGGTATCAAGCTGTTTGACTCAGCTTGAAAGTAGGAATTACAACTGAGCCTAATCCTATCTCTATGACATTTGCAGACAAAGCAAGCTTTCCAGCAAATACCAAAGTGGAGCAAAAGCCCGGTCTGTATGTTTTATTCCTCTCTAGCCCAGGATTGCTAAGGCCAATTGTTGTACCTCTAGCACTGTCCTAGCTAAGATCAATTAACTTACCACGTTGTTAGGACACTTTTTCAGAGGTTTGAACAACTTGTGACAAAGGGTACTTGTAAATTTAAAATGTAGTGCCATGGTAAACATCTACAATAATAAGCACTTCACTGTACACTGTCTTCACCTGGTGGTAAAGGCAGGAAAGCTCAAGCCGTGGTTAAAATTGCAGTCGGGGCCTGATGATGCAATCAGATCCAGATCTGTGTATTGAAAGAAGGACCTGGTTTGCCTCACACGGGCATCCTTCCAGCTTGCTCAGAAAAGCAGATTAATATTGAAGACAGCAGGCTTCATGTGGGATGTCAAATGCCCACATGACTGGTTTCAGCTAAAACCACATCCGCTGTATCTAGCACACATCATCGTGTTCCAGACAGCACACTCCAGACATTATTTTGTAGTTGTTAAAATGTGTTGCAGATGCTAAGTATTTTTAAAGCAAAGAAAGTAAGATGTTTTATTCTGATATAAAGTCTAAAATTAAAAAGGAAAGTAAAAATACTGAGCTGTAATCGACTTCAGGTATTTATGGTATTTACAACCAGCTCCAACTCCTTGTATAGGTAGTACTCAGAATGCAGTTCCTTCCAGTACTTTCCACAGGAAGCAAGTGAGCAGGGATAAGATCAGATTTCTGCTCTGGTTCAGTTAGACTTTGTGGCATTAAAGGGCTAGTTCAAACACAGTTGCACCTCAGCAGCTGATGGCATTTCTCAAACTAATCTCTTCTTAAACAACCAGAACGACTCGCATTTCTATAGAGCTGTTAACATGGTAAAACATCCCTAGGCAGTTCACAGGGACGTCAATCAAACAAAATTGGACACTGAGCCACATAAGGAGATAATAGGACATTTGACCAAAATTTTGGTCAAAGAGATAGGTTTTAAGGGGTGTCTCAAATGAGGCAAGAGAAGTAGAGAGGCAGAGAAGTTTAGGGAGGGAATTCCATTAATTAAGGTGTAGGGAGATGAAGGCATGGCCACCAGTGTTGGAGAAATTAAAATCGGGAATACAGAAGAGGCCAAAAATAAAGGAGCATATGGAGATCTTGAAAGGTTGTAGAGCTGTAAGAGGTGACAGACAAAGAGAGGTGCAAAACCAGGGAAGGATTTGGAATCAAGGATGGATATTGAGCTGTTGCGCGTCAGGGAACCAATAGACAATGAGTACAGGCACCGTGGAGTGAGTTGGGTTACAGGCATCAGAGTATTAGGTAAGTTTATAGAGGGTGGAGGGATGTCAATTATGTAAGGGATAAAGGGATGTCAATACTCCCCTCATTATATAATAGCATATTGTGTATTACTTAGTACAATGACCATGTAAAACAACCTACCTTTTGGCTTACAATGAGCATTTACCACTAGTGTAGTAAAATTCCTCTACCTCAGCAGTGACAATTGGGCATATACATCATATACATACATATATTTTCAGCCACATTATCACTGCTGAGTGGATGGATGAGATTTGTTAATCTGTATATATTTGAAATCTTCATCTCAATCATCATGAACTAGTCAGTCCACTTCTGGATTAAAGAAATTATGGGCAGAATTTTACATTTGGCGTGCGGGCGCGGGCCCGACACGCTGGAACGTAAAATGATGCACGATGACGTCGGGCGTGTGTCCCTGTGTCACCGTGCACCCTCGTAATATTTCACTAGGCGGGCGCACTATGATGACGGAGGCATGCCCATCATTAATTAACAGGCCAGTTAAGGCCCTTGAGGCACCAATTGTCTTTGATTTTACGCAGCCCGTGCGATTTTCAGGGTGTTGCTCGGGTGCAACGGGCAGGCGGGTAGGCCACATTTTCAAAAACCTCATCCACAAGCGGGATAAGAGGGGTGAGTGAGCTCACTAATGCGAGTTGTTGGTACTTTAGATTATAACTTACTGCTACTTGCTTGTGTGAACAGGACAACTTCATTTCGCTTCCGGGCTGCTTTGACAGAAATAACAGGTTTCAGTTCAGAACTCCAGAGGAGTCATAACACTTGGGACCTTCCAGGTATCAGACAGCCATCCCTTACCCTGGGAATGGGGATTGTGGTCTCCACTGGAGGCACCTCCTCTGAGGAGGAAGAGAGGACCAAAAGTGGGAGGAGGCCAGGTGTCCCTATTCAGCCTCCAGGGGAGCAACCTGTGGGAGGACAGGCACAGGCACAATAGGGGCAGGGCCAACAGGAAGTCCAAGGCAGAAGGGGCTGCAGGAGATGCAGCTATCCTGCTGCCAGGGTATACAGGCGGTGATGCAGCTACCTCAATATGCCTGAGGTGCAATGCTGAAGGAGGCTCCGCCTCCCAAGGGAAAGCATGACCTCCATCTGTCAGATGATTGGCCCTGAGATCTGCTCTAACTGTGTGGGTGGACACCTCATGCCGGTGGTGCTGGAGGTCACAGTGGCCCTCAACTTCTATGCCTCCAGCTCTTTCCAGTGGTCAGTGGGTGATCTTTGTGGAGTCTCCCAATCAGCTGTCCACAGTTGTGTCAAGCTGGTGACAGACGCTCTGTTCAGGCGTGCATTGACTTTCACTCACTATCGCACGGACGAGGCCAGCCAGGCAGAGCAAGCCAGAGGCTTTGCCGTGATTGCTGGGTTCCCCCGCATCCAGGGTGCAATAGACTGCACACATGTGGCCATCAAGGCACCAGAGGGCATTCCAGGTGCCTTCATCAACAGGAAGGGCTACCTCTCCATGAACGTGCAGATAGTGTGTGATCACAGGATGCAGATTCTACAAGTCTGTGCAAGGTACCCAGGCAGCTCCCATGACGCCTACATCCTGAGACACTCCCAGGTGCCAAGGCTCTTCAGTGCTCCAGCCCGGCTGGATGGGTGGCTGCTGGGTGACAACAAGGGCTATCACCTCAAAAGGTGGCTCATGATGCCTCTCCGCCATCCAAGAACAAAGACCGAGCAGCGGTACAACAGGAGCCATGGCACCACAAGGGCTGTGGTAGACAGAACCATCGGTCTTCTCAAGATACGCTTCCGATGCCTGGGCTGTTCAGGGGGCACACTGTAATACCCCCTAGATTGAGTGTCACTGATAATGGTTGGGTGCTGCACTCTCCACAATCTGGCGCTAGAAAGGGGAGACACAGTGGAGGAAGAAGATGTTGAAGCAGCTGCTCTGGCAGCAGACGGAGAGTCCAGTAGCGAGTCTGAGAATGAGCACAGTCAGGAGAACGCTGAGGGGATAGACGCTGACCTGGGCAACCACCACCACATGCCAGGGCTGCAGGCTACATACTCGATATCTGACAGGAACATTTGCTTGGTGAACAACATGCACTATGTGCCAATTCAATAAAGTTCAAGGACAAACAAGTCACTCATAATATCATGGGTTACCCTTCACCTGCAGAACTAATGAAGCACCCAGAGGCTTGTTGTACAAAAACACATTTGATGGTGTGGTGCCTGGCATACATAAAACAAATTAAATGCAAAGGTATTCTCTGTCACACCAACTCATAATTAACGTAAAAGAGGGGGAAAAACATATCACCAGTGATAAGCCTGTGTTGTGCTTAAGGTGATTTATGTCTCCGCTTGCTGGTACTATGTCTAGGTGCTCCCCCCTCGCTGGCACCAGCATTGGAGAGCCTGCTGACTCTGCTGTCCTGTTGGCCTCGATGACCTTGGTGGGCGTCCTCTGGCCCTTGGAGCCTGTGCTGGCCCCACCTGGGAGGGAGCTGCCAGTTCCACAGCTGGCTTCTCCCCAGTCGTCGCAGCCTCATCGGACGCCACGGTCACTGACAGAGGGGCGGAGGAGCTGCTGCCGTCATCCGGGGCACCCTGAGAGGAGCCCGCAGAGACAACAAGCAGCTCGTGCGCCAACGTGAGGTCGCTTTGGATCTCCCTGCTCACCACTGATGGATGGGCACATAGCTGGGATACTGGGTGCCCAATCCATCTCCCGCACTGACAGTGACCACCTGAGGCCACTGCTGAGGTGAGGGCTTGCAGGTCCGAGAACATCCCCAGGAAGCCCTGATTCAGCTCGTGGAACAACCTCTCCATAAGAGTCGCCACTCTCTCCATGGAGGAGGCAGTGGGCTCGGCCAAGAGGGTCATTGCATTGCTCATGCTCCACATGGACTCCTCCACACCAGAGACCATGGCACGCATTCCCTCATGTATCTCCACCAGATCCTCCCGCACATCCTGCTGGACTTCCAGCATCTGCTGCCTCCAGAGGCACATCATCAGCCACCAACTGAGCATGTTCCTATACCCCAGCAGCCCAAGGCACTCTCTGCCTCCACCTGCACCTCAAGCAGGTGTGCAGTGGCCTCACTGCTGTGCACCGAGATACTATCCAATGATCTAATGCCCACCGAGGTGCTGGTATCTGCGCTGGTGCCTGCCTGGCTGAGAGGATGTGACATTGGTGCGTTTATATCCTCTGTGTCCTCTGGGGTGAGCAGCGATCCTTCAGGCTCCTAACCCCAAGGGTCTTCTGGTGAGCCTGAAAGGAAGGACAAGAGTGTGTCATTAGTTGAAGTCATTACACTGTTACTGTGTATGCCTGGCACCCGGATTAGGATGCCCTCGTCTTTCCATTATCAATGGAGATTCCGTGTTTGAGGCTCACATCAATATAAATATAATATAGGAATGGTAGCCATTACAGGCATTCTGACCTCATTGCACTGCACTCTTACCTCCCTGTGGCACCTCAACCTCACCACGGCCGGTTGGCTAGCCGCATGGTGCCTCTCCAGATCCAGTGCCTCCTGCTCGTATCTGGTCAAGATTAGAAGGCAGGGTGGTCCTCTGACAGTCCGCTGCCTCTCAGCATTATTGTGGGTTGTCTTCTCCTGAAAGGAGAGAGGAGCATTGATTAGTTCACCCTGTACCTGCATTGCCATTGCAGCCTGGCCAACCCCACCTGAGGAAAACCTTAGGCTCAGATGATTCATGACCCTGGAGTTGCAAAACACTCATTCCAAGCAGACAGGGCTCAACCCTCTTGCCCAGATGCTGCCCCATTGACATTTGCCGCTCACACTATAAGAACTCTGAGGTCCGGTGGGGGTGGAGGGCGGTGCTCCTAACTACTTCGCTAAGTGACCCATGACAACACGGTACTCACCCCTCCCGATCGCAGGAGATCATTGAAGCACTTACAGCTCTGCACCCATGTGCGCCTCACCACATCATGGGAGCTGACCCTGGATGCCACCTCCTCCCAGGCATTTTTGGTGAGGTGGGGCGGGGGGAGGCCTCCTCCTCCCGTCCCTGGAGACAAGTATATCCCAGCGTGCTGCCACCTCCTCCAGGAGGGCAGCGAGACACTCGTCGGAAAAACGCGGGGCCGATTGCCCCGCCAACCTGCCCTCCCGCCAGCCGTGTTCAGTACTGACGTTTTCCATAACTAGGGTCCTCCGAGTCAATGGCAGCCTTCGCATGGCTGCCATAGCCGCTTTTGAATTGGCCGCCGGGTCGCCATTGGACCCGGCAGACGTTGAGCTCCCACCCCCTGCCCTCCCCTTCTCGCTGATGTCGAAGTCACGCATTATGCTGCACGGACCTTAATTGGCCCGCCCATGTAAAATGGCGGTGCGGAGCCAATCACAGGAGGCAGTTCCCGACCGCCCACGCCCGCTCCCGCCAAGCCCGCCTGACCAATGTAAAATCCTGGCCAATAAGTAGGATTGTATTGCATTAAATAAACATTTAATGCGTGAACCAAATAGTCCTTTTGATGAATACATTATATTTATCTCACTAAAAGGGGGCAATGGAAAATATTTCAACATGAAAATAAAATTAAAAGCAACTAATTTTGATAACTCTTTAATATAGGTGTGTTTAGCCTCCATTACATGTACAATTATTAAGAGCAATTGCTGGCATGTTTGAATTTTGTGAACTGTGACGTAATTAAAATCTTCCAACTCTGAGGTGCACAGATCTTGCTGTCCATTCCTGCCAGAAATTTTTGAACATATTTTATTAATTCATTTTTTCTTCACAGTAATTGTTTATCTTGGAAAATAAATGGATTTGATTAGCGGCACCAGGTAAGAAAAATCATTAAAGCGGGAGCATGAAACAACACAGATTAAAAATGAACACGTGGTATAAGATGCTATTTTTGAATGCCTCTGCTTCAGTTCCTACAATATGCTACATTTCTGATGATGCTTTATTGAAAAAAAGCTGTGCCTCAGACTGCTGGTGTATGGTCTTTTGCAGTCCACAATTCCTCACCAGGTTCATGATTTTGGCTTTGTGGTCAAGGGGTGGCCATAAGTGAAAGGAAGTTAGTTGTCTTCCTGAGAGAAGGAAAGAAAAATATTGAGAAAATGTCCACTCTCATGTATCTTCTAGAAGCCAACTTAAGAGCAGCATTAGAAAAGATTTTGGAGTAGGTTTTCTTCAGCAGCCTCGGACCAGAGAGCTTGCATGTCATCTCCTTTGAAATACTGGAAGAGGAGAAAGGAATACAATGGTTACTTGTAGGCTCATAGTTCAGTAGGGTGGGAATAATTTGGAGCCAAAAAGGTCTTCTTTTGGCGACATCAGTCTTCAGTAGAAGAGAGGATGCTGTGAATTGAAAAGTAAAGGGGGGAGCAGTGCCAACATTGGATAGGATAAAACTAGATAAAGAAAATGTGCTTAAAAGATTGACAATCCTCAAAGTAGAAAAGTCACCAGTCCAGATGCAATGCATCTGAAATTAACGAGAGAAGGGTGGAAATTACAGAAGGTCTGGTCACAATCTTCCAATCCTTCTTAGTTAGATATGAGAGTAGAACTTTTGGACTGGAGGGTTGAAAATGTTACTCATTTGGCTAAGAAAGAGGAGAGGGATAAACATGACAACAACAGGGCTGTCGGTCTAACATTGGCGGTGGGGAAACTTTGGAAACAATAATCTAGAACAACATTAATTGAGCATTTTCAAAAGTATGAGCTAATAAATGGAAGACACACAGGTTTGTAAAAGGCAAATCATGTTTGATTAACTTGATGAGTTCTTTGACGAAGTAAATGGGATAGTTGATGAGGATAGTGCAGTTGATAAGTATATGAACTTTCAAAAGGCACCTGGCAAAGTAGTACATAATAAATTTGTTAGTAAAATTAAAGTCCATGGGGTTAATAGGACATTAGCAGCATGGATACAAAATTGGCCAGGGACAGAAAGCAGAGAGCATTGGTGACTATTTGTTTTTCAGAATGGAGGGAAATATACAGAAGCTGCCCCAAAGATTAGGACCACTGTTCTTTTTGATATATATTAATGACTTGTCTTGGTGTATGACCATAATTTAGAAGTTTGCAAATGATCCGAAACTCAGGCATGTAGTAAACAATGTGGAGGATAGTAGCAGACTTCAGGAGAACCTAGCCAGACTGGTAAATGGACAGATGCATGGTAGATGCCATTTAATGCAGAGAAATGTGAAAATGCTGGAATCTATTATTAAGGAAGATTTAACAAAACACTGAGCAAAGTATAGTATGATTAGAACAAATCAACATGGTTTTACAGAAAGGAAATCCTGTTAGAAAAATTTAAAGTTTTTGAAAGTGTATCTAATGGGTAGATAAAGGGGAACTAGTAGGTTTGGTATAGGAAGGGCAAGGTATCTCAAAAATTTGAGCCATAAGTGAAGCTAGCTGTTTCACACCATTACTGTGCAATAGCAACACGAGTGGTATTCACCACTAACAGAATGCTGCCATCAAACCAAAAGGATGATCTACCTATCATACAAAAATAAGTAATAAGGTATATGAATATCAGTGCCAGTGTGCAGCTAGATGTGTAGGCCATACATCCCAAAGACTGGTGGATTGTATCAAACAGCATGTCCCAGCCGCTGTTCACAATGGGAGAGGTATAGACCATATCCAACTAGCCCGTGCTTGCAAAACTCAAAATACATTATCCAACATTAAATGTGATTCCACAATTGGACAGCATTTGCTAAACAATCCTCAATGTGCTAAGAATTATGCTGGCAACCAATTTAAGATTGTCAGTCAGGCTCGCAGTGTGATGCATTTGCATGTACATATATTAATACACAGGGCCCTGTTTTTTGCAGACAGGAAGAACATTTCACACATTATGCCTGTTTTAGCTAAACAAAATATGTGACAACCATGCGCTGACTCATTCCTCAGAGCAATGCCTTGACCAATCAGGGTCAAGCTGCCTGGTTTACGTTTCAAACAATGCTTGACGGTTAACTGTCAGTCACCATCACCAGTGCATTCTCTATGGCAATGCCTCTACTAATCAGAATCCACTTGCCAACCAATCAGCACTATCTTCTCATACATATAAATAGTTGTTTTCCTCTTATATTGGTATTCTTGTGAACGGCCCTGATGAGTGTAAGACAAAAATCTTTGACATGTCTCTTTTTTCAGCAATACTTAAGTTCTGTCCTACCAAACGACAATTGGATATGGTATACCTGGGTTTCCAAAAGACATTCAATAGGTGCCACATAAAAGGTTAATAGGCAATTAAGGGCTTATTGGTTAGGATTTTCCGGCCCCGTGTTGGCAGGACCTAGCCAAAAGTCCATTGACTTTCGGTGGGACCGGATGATCCCAGTGATCGGCAGAGCTGGAAAATCTCACCCATGGAGTTGGGGGTAATATATTAGCATGGATGGAGGATTGGTTAACAGACAGGAAGCAGAGAGTGGGCACAAACAGGCATTTTCAATTTGGCAAGCTGTGACTAATGGAGTGCTACAAGGATCATTTCTGAGGCCTTAGCTATTTACAAACTATATTAATGACCTAGATGAAGAGACAGAGAGTGATGGACCTAACTTGGCTGATGACACAAAGCTGGGTGGAAAGGAAAGCTGTGGTGAGTATACAGACAGGCTGCAAAGAGACAGGTTAAGTGAATGAGCAACAAGATGGAAGATGGATTATAAAATGGGGAAATGTGAAGTTATTCATTTTGATTGTAAGAATAGAAAAGCAGAATACTTTTTAAAAACTCGTAAGTGAAATTCGTAAGTGTTGATGTTCAAAGAGACATAGTGCACTTGTACATGGACCACAGAATGTTAGCATATCTATGTTTAAGGAAGGATATACTTTCATTGGAGGCAGTATAACAAAGTTTCATTAAATTGGTTCCTGGGATAAGGGGGTTGTCCTATGATGAGAGGCTGAGTAAATTGGGCCTATATTCTCTGGAGTTTAGAAGAATGAGAGGCAATCTCATTGAAACCTACAAAATTCTGAGGGGGCTTGATAGGTTAGATACTGACAGATTGTTTCTGCTGCCTGGGCAATATAAAACACGGGGGCACAGTCTCAGGATATGGTGCCAATCATTTAGGACCGTGATGAGGAGAAATTACTTCACTCAAAGGGTTGTGAATCTTTGGAATTCTCTACCCCAGAGAATTGTGAATTCTCTACTGTTGAATACATTTAAGGCTGGGATGGACAGATTTTTGGTCTCTCAGGGAATTAAGTGATATGGGGAGCATGCAGGAAAGTGGAGTTGAAGCCCAAGGTCAGCCATGATCATATTGAATGTTGGAGCAGGTTTGACAGGTCATATGGTCTGCCCCATTCTTCTTTTCTTCAACGTAAATGTACCAATCATACACACGGATTGGTGAAACAATAATGTGGGCTCTTTATTTGAAGGTAAAACTATATACAAATAATGTTCATTGGGAGACTGAGGCACATGTCTGACCTCAACCAATACTGCTTGCACACTGCATACAAGACATTGGACTAATACATCACATCCTGTCAAGGTGTGTAATGATTGACAGTAGTTTATGATATGCCTCCTTAAAGGTGTATGTCATCATATAATCATATAACATCTCCCACTTATCTAACGGTTATGAAACTGGCTTACATTTCTCTTGGGCTGGGGATGAGGTGGTTTCCCCGGTGGAAGCCAAGGACTACAATCCCCAGCATGCCACAAGTTTCAGCATGTGCGCAGCGTGCAGCACTGTGTCTGGTCGCACATAATCTGTTCTGGGCTTCTCCTCCTACAGTTGAAGGGTTCAGCCAACCTGACAGCAGTGCGCCTGCATAGAAAAATGGCACAAAAATCTAATCACAGTACCCAGTATAGCATCATAAAAGGATGGAGTCCTGAAACAGTGGGGACGAACTGCTGAGGAGGGCCTACAGAGAGAAGAAAACAACTGGGGGAGGAACCACCAGAAGAACAACCAGGGAGAACATTGGGGAGAGGACCCAGAGAAGGATCCAGAGAAGGAGAGAAACCACTGGGGAGAGGAGCAAAGAAAGAGGCTCCAAGTAGTAAAAGTGATGTGGTTGACAGGGTCCAAGTAGTGAGGATTTGGGAGAACCCTGGAGAGCTCAAAAGACAGTGGAAGGTTGGTGACTCTGTGCTGTGGGTTGTTAGGGAAAATGTAATGCTTTGAAGCAATGGTGTTCTGCTTGGCGTCTCTGAAGAGCTGAAGTTGTGTCTGTGAATTGGCGCTGGTGTGCAGACATTGGAATCCAGGGGAACGTGGTCTCAGGAGACGAGATTGAAACCCGGAGGTGAGCAGTCGTTGAGGCAGTCCGAATCCAAGTGGCTTTGAGGGAATTCAGAGACTTGATCTTCGAAAGTGAAAAGTTTGGTATCCCTCGTGAGACAGACAGAGTTTTAATGAGACTGGTTGACTCACAGTATTTACTGACACCTACTGAGAAATCCATGGAGTCTGTCTTGGTTGCATCTGCCATTTATTATGCAGTGTGGTGTATTCAACCACAGTTTGCCTATTAGTTCACATGTATCTCATGTTGATTCTGAATGTTAGAGTATAAGATAGATATGTTACATCCAATATTCGGATGCTGAGGAAAGAATGAGTCTGAAGCCAGCCTGTACCTTAAGACAGAAGCTAAAAGCAAAATACAGCATTTTCTGTTTTATTTTAAGTACCTTAAGACAGATTTATTTTCAAACCTGCAGAGTAAAAACAGACTTTTCCAATTCCCTCAACACTCAGTGTGAACACCTTTTTATACTCTAGTAATGAAGCCCTAATACTTCACAACTGGGGACAGCTACTCTTGATTACTAACTTAAAGCATGTACTTTTTGCAGCTCAATTCCAAAATTAACAAGATATTGTAAATTCTTTTATTTTTCTGACCTTGTATAATAAAGTTTATTTTGGTTGTTCAAATACTGTGGAATCTTGTGGTTTTCTTCTCTTCGTAAATGGATCTTGGATCTCAAACTTTGTCTATTTTAAATAAGAAGCTATTGGTCCCTAACCGGATCATACCAAAAATTTAGGGATGTGGTCCAGGATCATAACATTTTAAAGAATCAAACAACTTATATGACAGCAAAGAAAAAATAACATTGTGTCTGAATGTACTTTAACAAAGGGCAATAAGTTTACAAATCCCTGAAACGGACGGTTTGCTTATCCACCCAGACATAGTCATGGTGATCTGGGGGCTGCTGTACAGTTTCAGAATGCTGGTTAGGGATGATTTGTTTGTGTTGCATTTTAGGCTGTGTTCTAGTCATAATAGGTTTACTCAGTGTTTCTGGTTGTGATATTGTTCTGATTTGGAATCTGTTTCGTTGTACTGTCGTGCCATTTGGTGTTCATATGTGATATGACCTTGGTTCTGACCATTTCTGCTGGATTCCAGATGCCAGCGGTTGGGTGTTGTACTCGAACTTTCTGTCCAATGTTCAGGTTGGGTAATTTGTTACCCACATGCCAGTCATGGGGATTTTTCATCTTCCCCTGTTTTTTGAGTAATGCATACTCCTGAGGGTATCAATGAATGATGACTGGGAAGGTTTGTCCGCGCTTGTTTGCTAAATAATAATTCCATATTGGTTCCACAATGCGATGTTTGCAAGTTCGGAATGGGTATATGTATTTGGTTCAAACAGTGTTGTATAGCCTATTGGCTGATGATCTACATTGCAGTTAGGTGATCTTCTTCCAGTGTAAGCACAGGGTTTCCAATGGTGCTCCTTGTGGTCTGTGGTCCTTGACATTGTCTTGATGATACAATGGATGGTGACCAAGGACAGGTCTTTGCCCGCCGGTGAGCCTCCATTCACTGGACCTGTGGTGTCTACAACATAAAACATCTGGGGTGACCACAGTGAGTATTTGTATCGACACTAGAGTGACGGATCCCAAGGATGGAAGCGCCGAGACAATGAACATAAGAGTTCGGCATTGGTTGGTCAAATCATCACTTGCCACATGTGTGGGAAGATACAATTCAGTGTGTGCAGTGGAAGGATGTTTGCACCTGCACCAATATCCAGTTTTGCATATAGATTAAGGTAACCCTTCATGTGTGAGCACATAATCTGGATGGTGGTAAAGGCTTCTGTTGGTACCACTATGCCAATACTCTATTTGATGTTCACCGTGCTGAATGTTGGCTCACTTTGTGCAGTAGTGATCTGG
The DNA here is from genome assembly GCF_964194155.1 of Cetorhinus maximus. Lineage (NCBI taxonomy): Eukaryota > Metazoa > Chordata > Chondrichthyes > Lamniformes > Cetorhinidae > Cetorhinus > Cetorhinus maximus. The sequence continues at coordinate 120,860,655 of NC_135884.1, forward strand.
TCATCCTCAACATCTGACTGTTTAACTTGGCTTGGGAGAGCAGAGCGGCTATAAAAACAGCAAGAGAGCCGGCGAGACTTCAGAGAGCAGAGTGGCTAGCTGCTGCTGCTGCCTGTGGACAGCCAGAGCCACACTCCGAAATAGAAATCGAGGTGTGACATCACAGGAAAGTCATAAGCTAATTGGCTAGTGAGGATTGCTGCTTAGGGAATGAGTCTCAATGCCTGGCAGATTAAAAACGATAAAAAATATTAAATAATAGTAAGGAACAAGTGAGTAGCTGGTGAGCATTATCTTATCTTTTATTTTTAAGTAAGGTTTATTACAGCAAGTAAAATGTGTTAAGTATTAGAAGGATTTATCAGTACTAGCAAAGTTTATTAATAATAGTAAGGTGTGTTAGTGTTGGTAAGGTTTTTTAGTAATAGCAAGGTTAACTAATAAATAAAGAAATGGTAGAGTTGCTCCAACCTCGAGTGCATATCCTGCACAAAGTGGGAACTCCAGGAGTCTTCCTGTGTCCTGGATAATCATTTGTGCAGCAAATGTCATCAGTTGCAGCAGCTTGAGCTCTGGGTTTTGGAACTTGAACAGCAGCTTACATCACTATAGTGCATTCATCTGAGAGCTTCATGGATAGCATGTTTACAGATATGATTACCGCACAGCTTAAGAGTATGCAAGGAGAGAGGGAACGGAGGAATGGGTGACCACCAGGCAGTCATAAAGGAACAGGCAGGTAGTGCAGGAGTCCCCTGAGTGCATCCCACCCTGCAACCAGTATTCGGTTCTGAATACTGATGACAGTGATGGTTCATCTGGAGAGTGCAGCCAGAGCCAAAACCATGAAGCCATGGGTGGCTCAGCTGCACCATGAGGGCTCAAGGAAGTCTGGAGGAGGAATGGTGATAGGTGATTCAATCATTAAGGGAATAGACAGGCATTTCTGCCACCACAGACGTGAATCCAGGCTGGTGTGTTGCCTCCCTGGTGCCAGGGTCAAGGATGTCACTGAGCGGCTGCAGAGCACCCTGATGGGGGGGAGGGTGAATAGCCAGCAGTCATGATCTGCATCAGTGCCAATGATATAAATAGGAAGAGGGATTGTATGTCAGATTTATGGAGCTATACTCCCAGTGCCACGTGCAAGTGAGTACAGAAATGGGAGGATAAGACAGATGAATGCATGACTGGAAAGATGGTGCAGGAGGGAGGGCTTTTGAGTCTTGGGACATTGGGACTGGCGCTGGGGGAGACAGGACCTGTACAGATCGGACGGGTTGCACCTGAACAGAGCCCAGGCTGAGTTCCTTGCAGATGTTTTGCCAGTGATATTGGAGAGGGTTTAAACTAACTTGGCAGCGGTGTGGAAACCAGGACATAATATCAGAGAGGAATACCAAGGTGCACAGAGTATTGGGAGAGACAAATAGCATAGACTAGGGAATAGTAAGTTAATAAGTGGTGTCAAAGTAATGGAGAAAGTAATAAGATCAGCATGAGGATTACTGTGCATCTGTGTGAATGCATGGTGTGTGGTAAATAGATTGGTGAGTTACAGGTGCAGGTTGCCATGTGGAAATATGATGCTGTGGCTAGAACAGAGACTTGGCTCAAAGAAGGGCAGGATTGGGTGTTAAATATTACTGGATACAAGGTATTCAGGGAAGATAGGAAAGGAAGAAAAGGGTGAGTGGTGACGGTATTTATTAAGGAGAGCATTGCAATGCTGGAGAAAGAGGATGTCCCAGAGGGATTAAGGACAGCATCTATTTGGCTAGAGCTAAGGAACAAAAGCTGTGCGATTACTCTATTACTGTAGTCTACAGGCCACTAACTAGTTAGAAGGATGTAGAGGAAGAAATTCGCGAAGAAATTACAGAAAGGTGCAAAACTTATAGGGTAGTTATAATGGGGGACTTCAATTATCTGAATATGGACTGGGGTAGCAGTAGCGCAAAGCGCAGATAGGGGCAAGAGTTCTTAGAGTGTGTTCAGGAGATTTTTCTTCAGCAGCATAGAATCATGGAACCACAGAAAAGTTACAGTGCAGAGAGAGGCCATTAGCCCATTGTGTCTGCGCCAACCAAAAAAAGGAAGAAAAACAAACTAGCCGCTCATTCTTAATCCCACTTTCAAGAGTATCACTTTATTGGGATTATGGCTGAAATCTTAGATGCTGAATTTCAGCACCAGTGATACATGCCCCTGTCAGAAAGATATAATAATTTTAACAATGTTCTTGGAATTTATTGTAGAGTAATAGTGGAATCTGTGTCTATGGATCTGTGTGTGTTTGTGTGTGTGTGTGACTTAATTGAATTAAAGGCAGTTGGTCTGAAAGCTGTGATGTATCAGAAGCTGAGCTAGGTTTGAAATGTTAAGTAGGTAAATATGGGTAAAGTTTTAGAATGTGAGGTGTATAGGGAACATTTGCATTTTTAAATAAACCAGACTAGCTTGAATTCAAAAGAGGGGGTGAAATGTTTCACCTAGCCAGGAGAGATTAAGAAACAGTGGGCAGAATTTTCCCAGAATTGCACTAAGTGCGGCAGTGCGCAGGTAAAATGGAGCCTTACCCGCTGACGAAATTGGTGGCTTTTCATGCCATATCATCCCAAGCCCAGGTCATTATTTATGCAGTCTCACGAAACACACTGTATCCATGGTGAGCGGGCTCTTATTCGCCCGCCCACCATCACCCCACTGTTGCATCATGCCAATCACCATCTTTAAAAGGCAGCCGCCAAAACGCTCATCACCACCAGCTCACCACTGCTGCCCGGGAGACATGGCCAGCAAAGGAAAAAAGATTGCATCCCCCCACTTCAACGATGAGTCCCTCGAGTGACTGCTGGATGCCATGGAGGCCCACCGGGATGTCCTGTACCTCCGCTCTGGCTGCAGGATGGGCAGCAAAGTCACCAACCTGGCTTGGGAGGCGGCGGCAGCGGTGGTCACTGCAAACGCCCTACAGAGGCGGACAGCCACCCAGTGCCACAACAGGATGAATGATTTCCTCTTTTCCACCAGGTTAAGGCACTCTTTCCATCTTTCCCAACTCACACACTCACAAACCCATCACAGATCCATGGGGCCCTCACTCACTGCCAATGCAAGGGACATCACCATTCACTCTTTCACACACACCGCCATTGTCCTCATCCCGTTCATGGGGCCACTCACCACCCACACAGGCCAGGCATACTTATCATCTGGCCTGGCAGGCGTCCTGATACACTCTCCCCATCTCTATTCATGCAGGACAAACTGGCTCACAACAGAAAGGAATGGTCACAGACAGGTGGAGGGATGCCAGAGATCAAAGTTCCAACAGAATTTGAAAACAGAGCCATCCAGCTGGCCGGCGATGACCGGGGCCATTCCTGTGCTGACGGTGAGGCCAGCACTGCTCTACCAAGTGAGGATCCAGCAATGCTACATCCATCAGACAGCCATGCCATGAGTGATGTGTTCACTTTCACAGGCCATTGCCAAGCACTAATTATCTCCCCTTGCTTTCGCAGGCACATCTGCCAAACAGCCGACAGAGTCCATGACCCAGGACATCCAATCAAGCTCCAAAGAGGAAGCTGAAGGCACCCTCCCTGAAGTCCTGTCACAGCGCTCATCCACACCCTCCGCCACCACAGAGATTAACACCTCGGTGGGACCTATCTTTAGAGTAGCCTTGGGATCATAATCTGGTGAGCACATCACACTTTCTGATACACAGCAGGCGGAGGCAGGGCCTTCCCAAGTCCCCAGCACTCAGAGGACAGCTGGAGACCAGAAAGTTGCTGAGTCCGAGTCAGATGACGAATCTCTGGACTCGATAATGTCACAGTTGCTGGAGCTGCAAAGGCAAGCTCAGGAACATCAGGAAGGAATGTCCGCTTCACCCCTCAGATTGCAAGGAGGAGTCCGTCCATCTTCAGGCTGAGGTGATAGCGCCGGCATTGCAACGCACTGAGGTCAACATTGGTAGGATGGTGGCCGCCATGGAGACCTTGGTCCAGGACATCACTCCTGCACTGCTGCACGGGCTTAACTCCATCGCTGATGCCATTGTTGGCCTCAAACAGTGTGTACGCAAGAGGGGTGCTGGGCAGCTCAATCTCATTCTAGCTATCCCTTCTGCTCACGGAGTCAGCCATGGGTCCCCAGGCACCCATAGGGAGTAGGGTCAGCAGGTGCAAAGTCTGGGGTCATCCACCCAGGTGACTCTGGGAGTAAGCGGCCCATCCGAATCCCATCTTCCTGTGACCTCCGCAGCTTCAGCTTCACAGCCCGCGGAGGGTGCCACTGCCACACAGCAGGACCCCAAAAGCAGGCCGGAGCCCTCCAAGTCTCAGCCCTCTAGAGGACACCTGCCAAAATTATCACAGACAGGGCGTCACAGTCAGCAGGCTGCCTCCACCTCTGCTGTGGATGTCCGGGGAGCACCAAGACGTAGCGGCAGGGTTAGGAGTGTTAGGTAAAAGTAGTTGCACAGCCTGGGCACGGGCATCGATCACTTGTACACACTGTTCACTATTGTCAATAAACTCCGAAGAATGTCTCCCTGCCTGTGGCTCCTTGTTCTGATGAGCAGTGTTCTTGTCACTCAGATGTGAAACCTTTCTGCACAAGATAAAAGGCGGGTGTCTCAGTCCAGGGCCTCTTTCCTAGCTCTGTGCAGCTTCAGACCACAATAATGGTCCAACCTCACACTTCCGGGAAACATTACTGATGCCTGCATCTCGGTGGTGCTGGTCATTGCTGCCAAAATGTAGTGGGCAGATGCCACGGAGTTCTCTCATTCTCTGTGTGCTCTCAGCACCTTTAAGGTGGGTCTGGCCCCCATCACACCAGCATCTGCGCCCAGTGATGCTGTTCACCAGCTCCTGAAGGGCTGAGGTGTTGAAGGCGGACACAGCATCAGATGCATCTAAAGTTTCATGGCTGCATCTCTGAGATGGCCCTGATCATGGAGCGCAAGTGAGCTGCCCTCAGCCAGACAGGAGTCAGACATTCTCAGAGGCAATGTGAAGATCTATGGAGTGTCCTCACTGCATGCTGTCATCATCCTCCTGCGACTGAGTGACTATTAAGGTCTCCACTGCATCTCCATGACAGGAGCATTCTCACAGAGGGTATTGGTGCTGTCATAAGCCAAACTGGAGTCAAATGTTCACAATTGTGATTTGAGGATCTATGGGGACACCTCACTGCACGTTGTCATCATCCTCCACAAATCTGGCAGCTATGTGGGCCTCCCAAGGGCGCCTGCCTCATTTAGCCAGTGCAAGAGCCTCAACACCATCATCATCAGCACCAAACACCCGCTCAACCTCATCCCTGTCGGTGTCCTCCGCATCAGAGGAGATGTGCAGCTCCTCCATCTCCCCCTCAGCCAGCTCCTCTCCCCGTTGCAGTGCCAGGTTGTAAAGCGTGCATCAGACGATGACAATGTGTGACACCCTCTGCGGACTGTATTGCAGGGCTCCGTCAGACCGGTCCAGGCACATCTTCAGCATCCCAATGGTCTGCTCCACCAAGTTGCGAGCTGCTGAATAAGTCTCATTATACTGTCGCTCTGCTGCAGTCTGAGGCCACCGCATGGGTGTCATCAGCCACGGCCTCTGCGGGTAGCCCTTGTCCCCAAGGAGCCAACCCTGCAACCCCTGCAGGATGTGTTTCTGATGGTCACGTACCAGCAGCACGTCCAGTGAGTGGAAGCCCTTACAGTCGATGAAGTTCGCCAAGTACAGTGGCAGAGACGTGAGTGCCACATGAGTGCAGTCAATCACACCCTGCATCTGTGGGAATCCTGAGATCAGGGCGAATCCACTGGCCCTGGCATCCGGACTGTCCCAGTCCCGGGTGAAATGCAAAAAGTTGTGTGCTATGGAGAAGATGGCATCCGTGACCTCATGAATACGTTTGTGGATGGCGCATTGTGAAATCCCACAGAGGTCACCTGTGGAGCCCTGAAAGGAGCCACTGGCATAGAAATTGAGCTCCATGGTCACTTTCACAGCCTCTGGCAGTGGATGCCCTCCATGTTCCCTTGGCGTCAAGCCCTGCAGTAAGTGGAAGATGTGAGCCACCAGGTCCCTAGACATGAGCAGTCATCGGTGACTCTGGTTCTCAGTCATCTGCAGGAATGGCCGGCGGAGTATATAGATCCTGGGTGTCACTAGGCGCTGACCAGACACAGCCCGCTGTTGCTCCTGGGCAGTGTGTGCGGGAACCCTTGCTGCCCTTTCTTCATGAGGTTGCTGCTCCTGCCTTTGCGCGGCCAGGAGCCTCAGTCGCTCTCTCCTCAGTCTTGTACGGTCTCTGTGGGCCCATCAGGCATAGAGCTAGGTCACCAGGATCCATGATCCTGACTTGGTCCTCCTGCAGCATGAAAGGGAGAGAGAGAGAGAGAGAGAGAGACGTGGTTATCATAGCTGTACTTACCACCTTTCCTGGCCTTGTGTGGCTGCCGCTTAGCAGGTCCCTGAGAGTGCTTGTCACCCCTCGGATGGCCAGAGATGAGTGCTGCATGGCTGCCCTGTCAACCTGAGGCATGGGGGACATTGGTCCAAACCAGGATGTTGAGATTGCAAGGGGCTGTGAGCACCTCCAGCGGTGACAGCTACATGGCCAGAGTTGGCGAGGAGATTGTACAATGTGTGTAATCCAGCTTCTCCACTGTCCAATAAAGTGATGGCAGACTTGAAATCTGTGCTGGGGTGGGAGGGGGGGGTGGGGTGGGGGGGGAGCGGGGAGCCTCTGCATTGCTTGCATGGGCGGGCAGGCTAGAAGCCCAGCCCCAATCATATCACGCCTGATTGCAGAGGCAAAGTCAGTTTATGCAGGTCTCCCTAATGTGTGGCCACTTCCCTCGCTTACCCTGCCCCCCAGCTTGATTGCCTGAGCATGGAATGCAGCACCAGGGCAGCACTTGACCCCTACCTCCCTCACCGACAACGGTCGCCTCCAAGACTGGCCAGCACTTGCCCCCGGACAACCCCCTCCCTCAGCAGTCACCTCGGGGGCCAGGCAACAGATTTCCCCCAGCCCCCTTGAGGCCTGTAAACAACAGGTGAGCTGTGGAGAAAGCTGGTGCTCACTCACCTCAGTTCCCCCAAATTGAAGGCCGCCAAGTGCACATTGCCTGCGTGCTGTTATGAAGCATATCGGCATGCTTTCCCGCCAACGTGGATGGGCAATATGGCGGGGTTCCAACGGCCTGGCGGGATGATCTTTTAATTACATGCTCATGTCTTACCATTAGCTGCCTGCCAACCGATGGCAGGAAACGCGGCCTGCCATTGGCAGGCTGAGCGGACGATCATGACCTGCCTTCATGCCGTCGTGAAGCAGGTCACGCCATATTTTCCGCACATGCCGCCTATCACACCTGCCACTAGTGGGCTCAGAAAATTCTGCCCAGTGTGTTTATTTTTCCCAAAGATTACTGGTAAAATTTGTACTATGATAGATTTTTATTATTAGAGAGGTAAAGTCCAAAGACATAGTGAAACAATGGGAATTTGCATTCAGAGGGGAAATCTGTATAAAGATGATGAAGTTGTGTGTAGGAAAGAAAGAGTTCTAAGATCTAACAAGTTTGAAAAGCCTCCAGCCTCTGTGCTCAAACTGCTGTCTGCAAGAACTGAAGTTAAGAAAACTCACTTTGAACTTGACTGTACAGGGTATTGTGTTACTTTGTCTGAGTCTGTTTAAATCTATGTATTTTACTTTTGCCTTAATGGAGGTGTAACTAGGAGTTAGATTAATTAGGGGAGCTAGGAGTTATCATTACAGTAATTTGTAGACCTATGTGCGTGCTTAAAATCATTTATTCTATTAATAAATGTTTAATTTAGTTTTGTAAGAAACCTTTAAGACTCAGCAGTCTTATTATTACTGAATTGAAGGCACACATCTTGAATTGTACAAATTGCAAAACAGTTGTGACAGTTGTTTCAAGTTTCCCTTTGGGGTTTGAGCAGCTCAACATTTACCATTGGCTGTGCCATAACACCCCAGGAACAGAATCTTGACATTGACAGGGAAGATGGGCCATCACCTTTAGCCCAAGTCACAAACTCTGCACCCTTGCAGCCACTTACATTTACCCCCATTCAACTCACCTGGTTATGTGCAAGACAAAACCAGACTGTTTGCAAAAATGGTTTCCTATTCTATCTCAAGCCGAGCTTCTGGTCACATATACCCATCCATTTCCACCTCCCTGACTTTGTCCAACTCCACATCCATCTCAGCCCATTTGCCACTGAAAGCCTCGTTTATGCTCTCCTCAGCTCCAGATTCAACATTTCCAGTCTCCTCTTGATGGCTTTCTATTCTCCACCCTTGCTAAATTCAGTTCATCCAAAATGCTGCTGTTCCAACCCTATGCTGTACAATGTCTAGCTCACCAATCACCCCTGTCCCTGTTTACATACTCACACCCCATATCACCAACTCCTCAGATTTAAAATAGTATTCCTTGTGTTGAAATCCCTTTATGGGCTTGCCCATCTCCATAGCTTCCTGGCGCCCTCCAAACACAGAGAGGGATTAAGAATTCTTGGCCCCACCCCTGGCTCCGGGTAAAAATGCACACCTCCACTCCCAAGAACCTCATCCCCGCCATGGGTTTTGCTGCCTGGATCTAAGAGATAGTGCCATGCCAGAGCATGGAGCCAAGAGAAAGTCAGGCAGAACCTTACATGTTGCTCAAGGTTTGTCCTGGAATACAGTATCCAATAGGCTATGGGAAAATTCAGTGAGGCCTCCATGGAATTCAAGCTGCACTTGGTGCCCTAGAGCATTGCATAGCATTAAACTTTTCTGGCTAGGGCCCCTTGGCCCCTGCATTGATACATTCCTGTACAACATGCCCCACCACCTCCAAAATCACTGAACTACATTCCTGATTCTGATTTTTCATACGCTTCCCCCATCACTGATGATTATGTCTTCAATTGTTTAGGCTCTGAGGGCTGCCCCCACCCCCACCCCAAACCCCTCTGCCTCTCCAGGTCTCTCTCTACCTTTTGGACCCCATTGAAGGGAGTTTTTGGTTACCCTCCAAATAGCTTCCCCTTCATCTCCATGTCTATGATTTCACCTTTGTGAAGCACCTTCAGATGTTTTTCAACGTTAAAGGCACTGAATAAATGCAAATTATTGTTGTACATGTCAATGGTCAGGTGTTTTAGAAAAGGTCAGATCTTGTGACTAAAAGCTCCTGTACATATTTAACTACTGTAATAGAAAGGAAGACTTGCATCTATTCAGTGCCTTTCACAGCCTCAGGATGTGCCAAAGTGCTTTACAGCCAATGGATATATAGCCATTGCTGAAACGTAGAGAAAATAAGCAATGCAAAGACTATTGTAAAATTTTACACCCAAAACCTCACATTGTGTAGTCTGTTATTGAAGACAAGAATGATATGCAACACCTGTAGCTTTACTACATTAAAAAGAACATTTGTGGTTAACAACCATTAAAATCTAAGTATTAAAAGTTCTATATCCAACAAATAATGAATCTTAACTAAGGGAATTGTCTAACAGGTGTATCTACCTCAAAAATATTTTCATTAAATTAAGAGATAGAAAATCATTCAAGTAAAAATCCAAGAGATTACCTTTTCAATCCAATGAGGAAGGAGGTACTGCTAGACCTGGTTCTTGATTACTTGGCCCACCTCATTTCTAAGTGTCAGTGGGAAAAGCGTTAGGGGACAGTGAACATTGTATCATAAGGTTTAGATTGGCTATGGAAACGGACAAAGAACAATCCAAAGTAAGAATAATTATCTGGGAGAAAGCCAACTTCAATGGGGTAAGAACAGATCGAGGTCAAATAAATTAGAGTCAAATATTGGCAGCAAAAATGGTAGCTGATTATGGGCTATCTTCAAAGAAGAGATAATTCAGGCATGGTCGAGGTATATTCCCTCGAAAGGGAAATGTAGGATAAACAAATCAAGAGCTCTCTGGATGACAAAGGAGGTAGAAATTAAGATAAGGAAGAAAAAGTGTGCTTATGACAGGTGTCAGGTATAAAATACAATTGAGAGCCATGCAGAATATAGAAGGCTCAAAACAGAGGTGAAGAAGCATTAGGAGAAGCAAAGAGGGGGTATGAAAAGAGACTGGCACCTAACATAAAAGGGAATCCCAAAGTCTTCTATAGATATATAAATAGTAAAAGGGTGGTAAAAGGAAGAGTAGAGTCAATTAGGGACCATAAAGGGGGTTTACACATGGAGGCAGGGGACATAGCTCAGGTTTTATTTGAACATTTTGCATCTGTCCTTACCAAGGAAGAAGATGCTACCCAGGACATGGTAAAAGAGGAGGTAATTCAAGCACTAGAAAGGTTTAAAATTGAAAAGGAGGGGATATTGGTTAGGTTATTTTTTGTAAAGTTTACAAGGCACTGAGACCAGATGAGATACATCCAAGGATACTGAGATGCATCCAAGGAATCTGAGGGAAGTGAGGGTGGAAGTTACAGAGGCACTGGCCATAATTTTTCATTCTTCTTTAGATTCAGGGTGGTACAGAGGACTGGAGAATTGCAAGTGTTACACCCTTGCTCAAGAAAGGGTATAAAGATATGCCCAGCAACTACAGGCCTGTCAGTTTAACTTTGGTGCGAAGGAAACTTCTAGAAACAATGGCCGGAAATTTCCGGCCCCGTCGTGGTGGATTTCCCCCATGGCAAATGCGGTGAGCCAGTTAAATGTCCATTGACTTTGAAGGGACTGGAAGATCCCACCGGCGGGAGGAACAGGATTATTCCAGCCAATAATTCGGGACAAATGCAGGTTAGTTAAGGAAAGGCAGCATGAATTTCTTAAGGGAAAATCATGTTTAACTAACTTGCTGGAGTTTTTTGAAGAGGTAACAGAGAGAGTCGATGAAGACAATGCTGTTAATGTGGTGTACATGGATTTGAAAAGACATTTGATATAGTGCCACACAACAGACTTCTGAACAATAGCTCATGGAATAAAACAGACAATAGCAGCATGGATACAGAATTGGCTGAGTGACAAGAACCAAAGAGTAGTGATTAATGAATGTTTTTCCTGCTGGAGGAAGGTTTGTAGTGGAGTTCACCAGCAGTCAGTGTTGGAACTTGCTTTTCCTGTTATACATGAATGACCTATATCTTGGTGTACAGGGCAGAAGTTCAATGTTTGTGAATGATATTAAACTTGGAAGCATTGTGAACTGTGAGGAGGGTAGTGTAAAACTTCAAAACAGCATAGACAAGTTGGTGGAATGGGCGGACAGGTGACAGATGAAGTTCAATGTAGAGAAATTGAAGTGATTAATTCTGTTAAGAATAACATGGAGAGACAATATAAAAAAAGGGTATAACTCTAAAGGGAGTGGAGGAGCAAAGGGATTTGGGTGTATATGTTCATAAGTCATTGAAGGTGGCAGGACAGGTTGCGAGAGTACGGTTAATAAAGCCACAGTATCCTGGGCTTTATTAATAGGGGTATAGAGTACAAGAGAAAAGAGGTTATATTGAACTTGTAAAAGTCACTAGTTTGTCCTCAGCTGGAGTATTATGTCCAGTTCTGAGTGCCGCACTTTTGGAAGGATGTGTATGCATTAGAGAGGGTACAAAAACAATTCAAAAGAATGGTTTCAGGAATGAGGGACTTCAATTATGGAGATGGATTCAAGATGTTAGGGCTGTTTTCCTTAGAGAAAAGAGGCAGAGAGGTGATTTTATAGAGGTATTCAAAGTCATGAGGGGTCTGGACGGGGTAGAAAGGGAGAAACTTCCTGCAATGACTTGATTTACTGGACAGTTTTCAACTAGAAACAGATAACTTTATTACGGAGAGCTTTTCAGATGTTACATGCTTGAACAAAGTCCTCAACAAGAAGCCCTGTCCCCCTAATTACCCACGCTTAGGTCTCATTAGTCGGCACCTCCAAAAATATTCACGTGACCCCTGATAGGCAGTAGGAAGGGCTATACCTTCAATTACTATATTTCCTCCCACTTTAGCTTTTTTCACAGCTTCTATTTACAGAGAACATTTGAATATCCCACAACATATACTTATATAAAACTCAGGTAATTAAAGATTAAGTCTCTGAGGTGGTTTCCTTATTCGGTTCGAGCAGCGTAGCTCTACCACTTGAGGTTCTTCCACTGGATCGACATGATCAGGAACGCAGCACCAGATACATCATTAGAAATTGGCAGCTCAGGGTTTGACAACTCTACAGAGACATCAGGCATGTCTTTTGTAGGTTGTTCTGTGACCTCAGGGATTAAAAGTTCGATGTTAATCACAAGTGAGATAACTGGTTGTTGGAATGTCTCTCTTCTCCATAGATAATCCACATGTTTTTGAACAATTTGGTCTTCCACTTCCATCTGGAAAGATAAGGAACCAGTTTCTGAGACAATTGCACCAGGAACCCAACAAGGTCCACTTCCAAAATTCCACATGAAAGCTATATCTCCTACAGTAAATCCTAAAACTTTGCTATGATTATCGCGATTCAATTTTTGATTACTCTGATTCTTCTCTACCTTCTCCTCTATGTTTGGAAACACTTGGCTTAACCTTGTACGTAGGCGGCGTCTCATCAATAACTTAGACGGTGTTGAACCCGTAGTTAAATGAGGCGACATATGTTAATTGAGAAGAAAGTGGGAAAGTCAAGTTTCTAGAGTACCTTCTAATAACCTCTTCATTCCAGATTTGAAAGGTTGCACAGCTCTTTCAGCTAATGGTTTACCATTTGATGAGGGATGGTATGGTGCTGTTTTAATATGTCTGATTTCATTTAAACTCATGAATCTCTGAAACTTTGTTCTGGTAAAGACTGTACCCTTATCCAAAACGATGACTTCTGGTATGCCATGTATACTAAAACATTGACGCAGCTTTTCACTAGTTGCGCTCAATGTTGGTGATCTGACTTCACACACATCCATCCATCTAGAACACGCATCCACGATCAATAAAAACATGATACTTAAGAATGGTTCCACAAAATCAATATGTAGTCTAACCCAGGATCGACCATGCCACTCCCAGGGATGCAATGGAGCTCAAACAGGCAACTTCTGTTGTTGCTGACACCGGAGACAGTACTTGACCATGCTTTCAATGTCACTGTCAATGCCTGGCCACCAGACATAGCTTTGTGCAAGCAAAACAAAAAGCTTTGATATGTCTGGATGTGCACTGTGAAGCTCTGTGAAGAGTGGTTCTCTTCCTTGCGAAGGGATGCCAACTCTTGATCCCCACAGAAAGATTCCATCTCGACAACTTAACTGTTTTTCAGGCATGAAATTATCTGATCTCTTCAGACACTGGTAAATTTGACCACCCTTGCAATACAACGTATCTGACTTTCGACAAAATTGGATCTCTGTTCGTCCATTTCCTTATTTGCTTCACAGACACAGGTGAAGAATCCAAGAAATTCAGCACAAGCGCAACTTGTTGTGGCACTGGAGCATGTACAATGCTATCTGGTAACTGAGTGGGTCGGTATTTGCAATATGCAAGCCAGGAGGTGCATAAAGGTATACGCTTACACAGATAATATCAAAGCCCTATGTTGAATTATTGCTGATGCTATTGGAGGGATGGCTTTATCCTCACTGAATAAACCCATTAATGGTTTATGGTCTGACACAATGGTGAAATGTCGTCCTTGCAGATACTGGTGGAATTTCTTCACTCCGAATATCGCCAATAAACCTTCCTTTTCTCGTTGGGAATAATCCTTTCCGGATGAGGAGAGGGTTCTGGAGACATAACCAGTTGGCCTCTCTGATCCATCTTCTATCCTATGTGATAACACAGCTCCAACACCATAAGGAGATGCATCACATGTTAATACATTTTCCTTTCGACGGGTCATAGTGTAGCAATAAACATAAGGAATGTAATAGCTTCTTAACTTTCACAAAGGCTTCTTCCTGTTGTGAATTCCATGACCAACAATGATTCTTTTTTAACAACAAGTGTAATGGTGCTAACACTGTTGACAAGTTTGGCAAGAAGCGGCTAAAATAGTTGATCTTGCCCAAAAAGCCTTGAGTTCTGTCACACTGAAAGCAGAGGGTGCATCTTTGATTGCCCTAACTTTCTCTTCTCCCAGATGCAAGCCCATGACATCCACCCTGTGACCCAGGTAAGTAGCTTCTGGTGCTTAGAATGTACATTTTTTCTTTGAAGAATCATCTTAACACCTCCTCTAGATTGGCCAAGTGTTTGGTTTCAGTTGACCCTGTGATCAAGTATAAGTATACTACCACTTGGGGAAGTCCTTGCGAAAGACTTTCCATTGTCCTTTGGAAAATTGCATATGCAGACGATACGCCAAAGTATAGGCAAGTATATTGATACAGACCCTTGTGTGTGTTGATGGTTACAAACCCTCTAGATGTGCTATCGAGCTCAAACTGTTGGTATACATGGCTCATGTCCAGTTTTGTATAGGATTTGCCTCCAGCTAGCTTTGCATATAAGTTATCTATTCTCAGGATAGGATATTTATCTAGTTTGGCTGCCTTGTTCACAGTCAACTTATAGTCCCCACAAATGCGTATAGTTGGTCAGGCTTCACCACTGGGATTATGGGCGCTGCCCATTCTGAGAATTGGACAGGTTGGATGATGCCCAGCTTTTCTAACTGGCACAGTTCGGTATCTACCTTCTCCTTTAAGGCATAAGGCACAGGTCTGGCCTTAAAGAAATGGGGTATCGCCTGAGAATCTATATATATTTTTGCTTGCAAGCCTTTTAACTTTCCTAATTCGTCATGAAATACACTGTCGTATTTCCTTAGCAGTTCAGGAATTCTTCCTATTCTCAGGTGAAATATTTCAGGCCAGTTGAGCTTGACTTTTTGTAACCAGTCTTGACCCAGAAGACTAGGTCCATCACTTGTCACTATGATCACTGGAAGCTGGGCTGTCTGTTGCCTATAGGACACAGGTACTATGGCGATGTCCTTTACCTGTTTGGATTCTCCAGTGTATGTCTTCAATTGAGCAGTTGTTCACTCCAGATTCAGTGGCTTGGTACCTTCATTTAGGTATTTAAATGTGTTTTCTCCAACCACTGTGGTTGAGGATCCCATATCTACCTCAATTATTAGTGGCTTCCCATTAACTTGGATTGTGACAGTAATAAGTTCGATTTTTCCCGCGGTGATGTTGTACAGGGAATAGACATCGGTATC
This sequence comes from Cetorhinus maximus, assembly GCF_964194155.1. Taxonomy (NCBI): domain Eukaryota; kingdom Metazoa; phylum Chordata; class Chondrichthyes; order Lamniformes; family Cetorhinidae; genus Cetorhinus; species Cetorhinus maximus. Next base: position 120,875,891 of record NC_135884.1, read on the forward strand.
GGCAGCTTCAGGTTCTGTTGTATTATTCAATTAAATCATATTGGTTTTCTGCCTTATGGGCTGTTTCGATTTCGCCCTGCATTGCTTTATTACGTGACCTTTCTTATGGCAGTAATTGCATTCTGTCTCCTTGAATCTGCAGGTGCCTGGTACATGGTCACCCCCACATCTATAACAGATTAACCTTGGAGTCGCTGCTGAAATGTTTCTACTCGGCCTTTTCGTTTTTCTAACAGCGGGAATTGCCTCTTGCTTCGCTGCTGTATCTCTGGTTTTTGTGCCACGCCTGGCGGTAAGTTCCCACCCTACATGAATAACAGCGCCATGTTGTACATGTTGTAAAGCTTGCTAGTCCCTCACAGCACATTCCATGGCTAGTGCTATTTCCATGGCGCTATTCAAATCGATGTAGACGTCTGCAAGCAAACGGCACTGAATAGTATCGTCGTGAGCTCCACAACCTAATCCTGCAGCATATCATTAAGTGTGTCTCCGAAGTCGCAGTGTTCAGTCCATTGCTTCAACTTCACTATATAGATTGCGTGGACTCTCCCAGGCCCTTATTCTGGAATTAAACTTAGACCTCTGCATTATTACAGATGGCTTTGGCTGGTAATGAGTTTTCATGAGGTCTACTAATGCATTAAAGGACTTAGAGTTGAGCGCATTCAGGGGTGTCAGGCTGCGGATGAGACTATATGTCTCACTACCACATACACTCAAAAGGATTGCTTTCTGCTTCTCCGCGGTAATTTTGTTTGCTATGAAATAAAAATTAAGGCGCTCTACATACTGGCTCCCGCCTTCCATGGACGCGTCATAAGAGTCGATTCTGCTGAAGAGTGGCACAACTGGTGAGTATTATTTTCCTTTTTTTTAGATTTGATGTACGCACACTCACAAGGCGAGGTACAGCGTCGGAGCTATTTTTACCCTCGTAGCCAAATGTAATGACTTGACGTACTGGACAGGTTTAAACTAGAAACACATGTTATTACAGAGAGCTTTTCAGATGCTACAGGCTTGAACCAGGCCCTCGACAAGAAGCCCCACCTCCTGGATTACTTACGCTTAGGACTCATTGGTCGGAGCCTCCAAGAAGAAACACGCGACCCCGATAGGCAGTAGGAAAGGCTATACCTTCATACCTTCAGGCTATACGCTTCCCATTTATGAAAGAATTGAGAACAAGAGGACTTAGAATTAAAGTAATTAATAAAAGAATCAAAAAAGTGATATGAGGGAAATCTTTTTCACGCAGGAAGTGGTTAAGGTCTGGAATGCACTGCCTGAGAGTGTGGTGGAGGCAGGCTCAGTTGAAGCATCCAGAAAGGAATTAGACTGTTATCTAAGAAGGAAGAACGTACAGCATTACGGGGAGAAGGAGGGGGAATGGCACTAGGTGAGTTGCTTACTCAGAGAGCCAGTGCAGACACGATGGGCCAAACGGTCCCATTCTGCACCATAACATGTGATTCTGTGGTCCAGTCATCCTCATCACCTGACTGTGTAGCTTGGATTGACATCTCGTGGATCTAGTCCTGACGATGTTCGGTACACATTCTTGGTTGTTTGGAATGCTGTACCTGGCTGGCCTCCTTTTGTGGTTTCTCATGATGTTCTTTTGGCTTTTGCTTTCTGCATTGGCCATCCTGTGGCCACAAGCCTTGCATACAACATTTAAAGCTGGACAACTTCAGGGTGCATGTATGAGGCCGCATTGCCTGCATTGCATACTAGGCTTGCAGGCATTGGCTATTGTGCCAATGGTGGATGAATTACACACGGCCTGTAGACTCTGTCTACCCATTGGGATGGCTTTGTATTTGTATCCGCTTTGTCACAGCGCTTCCATTGTGGAACCCTTGGGTTAGTCCAAGATGTCTTTTTGGAACCCTTCCATTGAGCTGGATGCTAGCACAAGTTTGAGTATTCTGTTAGCTAGCTCTGCTGCTGTGAAATCACAAAAATGCCCTTTGTCTCTCGATCTACTTATGAATTGGTCAATTGTCTCTGTCGATTGTTGCCTATAAGACAAATCCCAGACAGTGTATTCTGAAATTGAGCTTTGCTCATAATTGATCTTTGAGTGTTTTATTTGGATTTTTCAGATGACCATCAGACATACCTAAACATGTTCAGTCTGTGGAAGCCTTCATTGCCTACAGCAATTTTAATGGCTTGTTTATCTAGTTTGGAAATATTGAAGTCCAGAAAACATAGCCCGATGCATTATCAGAACAAAGTAAACTCTCTATAGGGGATCTGATGCCTTTCAATTGAGTGTTGGAAATTCTGTAGTCATCTTCTGGCTTTTTGCAGGGTTTTTAAATGCTTTCTGGAGCTTGTAACCATTATTCAAGTTTCTTCCAGCTCTTTTAGAGTTAATTTAGCTCTGAGTTCAGTACCTTTGGTGGCCACTGCCTTAGCTGGCCTTAGGTTACTGCTTGACTGCAATGGTGGTGCTGCTGAGCTCTTTCTGATTTTTCTTGGTTTAACCCTAAGCTCCACCCACAAAGCAGTGATTTAGGTGGGAAAATGGCTGCAGACTTCAAAATGAAAGCAATCAGTGAAAATAAGGTTTTATTTATAGACTTCGTCTGGCTTATAGGAACTATTACTAGATGGATTCTTCTTCCCAGCTCAGTCAGTAGTATTTTAACTTCCCTGGAAGCAGCAATGACAGTCTGTCTCCTGTCTCTGAGTTTGGCTTACAGCGAGACCCTCCAGATTTTGCTATTTAATTGGTGCTCCTGCTTAAACTTTGCAGCAATAAACGTTACTATTTAAGTGCTCCTAAATTCAAACCATCTTACCGGGACCCAATGCCTGCTGCCAGGAGCGGGGTGCAATCCCAGAATGGACGTACGGTGTACAGAATCCTCTCAAAGCTGCAGAATCCTTATACACGGTGATAGTTATTTCACTCTCACATCTGCTGTTTTCTTCTGCTGTGTGTGAAGGCTTCATGTTTGTATATTTTGCAATCAAATCTTCAAAAACCGTGTTGCCACCCTGCTATCATGTTACTTTCTGCTTCTCTTCAACAAAAATACACCAATCATACACAAGGATTGGTGAAACAATAATGTGGATTCTTTATTTGAAGATAAGACTATATACAGATAATGTTCTCTGGGAGTTGTGAGGCACACATCTGACCTCTCGACCACTGCTGCTTAAAGACTGCCTACAAGTCATGGGACAAATCCATCACATTCTGTCCAGGTGTGTAATGATTGACAGTAGTTTAAGATACACCCCATTAAAGGTGCATGTCATCATATCGCCTTCTGTGCTGTATCTAAACTTCTGTGTTATATCATTCCATGATTCTAAGAATTTAAACAAACCAAAATGAAATTACCCTAACTTGAATATTGAACAATGGCATAATGACTAGGAGGAGCTTGCTACCAATCTTCAAAATGACGACTTGTCCATCAAGCTGCATCACACTTTGAGTCATAATATCTTAATGATGAGGCAGAGCTGCGGCAGAGAAGGATTGAAAAGGAAATAAATCCTGTACTCCGGATACCACTGCCTTGTGGGATATCTGTGCCCTGGGTCCAAAGATCTACAAGTGGAAAATCAGCTTGCTCAGTCATATAAAGACCCTTGGCAGAAACTTGTGACCATGAGTAGATGTCATCCTCGAATCAAGGGACAGCCATTGACAACTCATAGCCAATTATATGCTGTGTTGTACTTTTTGGACCAAAATTGGGCTTTAGGCACAGAGCTTTATTTTACTAATTTTCATTGATAATCCAACTTATGTCATCAAAAATGCAGCTTGGTTAACTCTTTTCGCAGATTTCTTTCCCTAATTAGTCTGGTTTTTAAAAAATCTGCTGTTTTGTCTTTCCCAGGGGATTACATGACTGTATGAATGGGGAATGTATGTAGACTGTTATTGCAAATTTATGGGACAGGCTGGATGGACCAATGAGTCTTTTCCTGGTTAATCATTTTTGTATGTCTGAGTTACTTGTGGTCCCACAGTTTTCACTGGGAAAGTGATCCAAAAGACTTCTTTGGCACAGGAGTATAGGAATTGCTAGACGACAAAAGACCCAAGGTGCAAAGTTCGGCTCAGTATTGGTGCTTTTGCTACTATAGGAGCCAGCTGAGGTAAAAAAAAATGGTGTTAGTCCCACTCCTCACCACTTGTGTTGTGGCCTGCGCCAATCACCATGTTGTGGAGGGCAATAGCATGGCTGTCTCTGCATCTACCAGGAGTATGCAGGAAGTGCTAAACATGGCATCAGTCAGCATCTAACGTCTGATTTGACACTGAACCTGCCGTTTTGGACTTTGCTACTCCTATTAATGGCCTCTCTTCAAAATACACATATATATGAATATATGTTCAGCTGCATGACGGAACACCCCACTGCCCCCTCCACCAATCCTACTTAAAAGCATCACCATCCAAATTTTAGATAAGGTGCTTTTGATTATCTACTTGCTGCAACAGAGTTAATGGAAGTGCTGGTTTGTTGGATCAAGTGTGCTGCAGAAGATAACTCAGATTGCTGAGATGCCACCCAGGGGCAGTGGCCGTGACTCCATGGAGCACAAACCTTGTCCTCTTTCAGGGTGACAGCATTAATCTTCCCACCATTGCCACTCTGCCAGTATTCCTGCTGTTGCCAGACTGCTGCCACCATGTCAAGGTGGACAGTAGTTTCTGGTCCAAGGAACCATGCAATCTGAGGTATCTTCTGGGGCACATGAGGGGTTGGGGGAGGATGGACTGTTGGGTTTGGTGTTGGCTTTTATTTCAGGATTTTGACCAAAAGAATGCTGTAGCAGAGGAGCTGGAAGGTGGGATTTGTGGACCAAAATGAAGTGAGGATAAGATTTCAGAGGGACTGGAGTCTGATTAGTCGCTCAGAAATAGCCCATCCAGAGCGAGAGAGGGGCCACAGCACCTCCTCCCTTCCTATTCCTCATTCTCCTTCTACTCTTTCTCATCCACTTAATCCTCCTGCTCTTTCTCCTCCTCCCAATGTGCCCTCTGAAGGCCTGCTGGTAAGATCTTCACCCCTCATGAGGTCAAGGTTGTGGTGGATGCAGCAGAAGACCACAATCGTGGAGACATGTGCCGCTGTGTACTGAAGGGCTCCCTCCATTATGTCCAGGAAGAGGAATTACTGTTTCAGGATGCAGAGGGTTTGCTCCACATGTTTCTGGTGGCAGGATAGCTCTCATTGGAGGCACATTGTCCATGCATTACTGGATGTTGGAGGGGAGTCATGAGCCAGATAGGGAACAGGTAGCCCTTGTCACTAAGCAGTCAGCCTTTGGTTCTTTGTGGTAGCCCAAATCTGGCAGGTACAGCTGGCTGCCTCTGCCATGGCTGCTGCCAGAATAGTGGGTTTTTACTGGCAGAATCTTCTGGACAATGGTCACACACAAACTGCACGTTAATAGAGTGATAGACTTTGTGGCTGCAGCATATCTTCCCATTAATATGTGTGTCCGGCAGAGCCATATGCATTTAGTAGATGGCACCCTGCACCACTGGGAATCCTGCTAGCCTGGCAAAGCCTCGTATTCAATCCTCCAGCGAGACCCTCTCCTTCTGTACAGAGCCTTCTTCACCTTCTTGATGCAGCAATGTGAAATTTCGGAATTATCACCTGCTCCCACTGCAACGATTCACTGGCATAAAATTGAGGGCCACCATTAACCTCACAGGCACATTGGCCTGTTGTACAGCTGCAGGTCCTGGTGTAGGAAGTGGCACAGTTCAGTCACCGCCTCCTTGGTGAAACATAGGTGCCTCAGACACTGCTCCTGGCTGAGGCAGGGGTCAGGGAAGTGGTCCTTGAAAACCTGAGCTGAGTGCGGCCTTCAATTGAGAGCCCTCCTCCCTCTGTGCAGAGCTTCCCCTCTCTGTTGCCCCTGCTCCACCTCCAAGTGATGCTGCAGCCCAAGAGGTACCATAACTATAGCCCCATTACTGAAAGCAGGCTTTCCCCTGATGAGCCTTTCAACTCCTCTGACCTGTCAAAGTCCAGCACCATTCCCTTCTGAATCCAGGAACTTTACAAAACTCTCCATCAACGCTGAAAACAGTACTTCCACTCACTGCAGTGGAAAAGAAAGTCAAAAGCACCTCACCTGGAACTCCCATGTTAATCCTTTTAAATAGTGCTGGTGGGAAACACATATTCAGCTGATGTTGATTAAGAGAGGGCATTAACCAGGCCCACGTGGTTCAGAATTGCAGTTTGCTCGTCAAATCAGCATTTTGTGCTGTTGTTACAATCTGCCCACTCTGCATTTTTCTATTGCACACACAGCACACCCATGCTATTGTACTTACAGTAAGCACATGGCACGCAGGCCACACTGGAAGTGGCAGGATGTGGTCCAGCCAACACTTTTTGAAGTTTTGGGCCTCCGTAGAACCAAAGCCAAATTTTGTGGTTTCGCAGTAGTTGGAGCATTCTCTTCCAACATTTGTATCATCCTGTAACATTTGACATGTTTATATTCATCACGGGGGTGGGTGGAGGGGAGGTATCATTTCCTCACCATAGCAAAGTCATAAATGTGTTCTCATGAGCAGCTGATAGAGGAAATCTTCCCCCCAGTGGTCGATCAAGGACATTCAATTCCTGATGGAACTGGGGGGAAAAATGCTAGCTCTCCTCATTTACATTCTTTAAAATTTCAAAGTAATAAATAGTTTTATCCTGGTTGGCCTGTTTTTAAATCTGCAGCCATGTGCTCTGGCACTGTTGGATGCTCATTGTGTAGTCCCTACAGATATCAAAGTGAGCAGGCATGAGTGATTTCCGATGGTATGCAAGGAGTAGTAATAGGCAGAGTGCACCCATATTTTTTCAGGTAATCTAATGCTTCAGTTTGATTGAATCCAATCTGACTTCACACTGCCCTATGTATTCTTTTTATTCATCCTTTTGCTTCATTTATAAGGGAAGGTACTTGCATTTATTATAGTACTCTTCACAACTTCAGAACAACCTAAAGTGCTTTTCAGCCAATGAAGAACTTCTTGAAATGTAGTCACTGGTATGACATAGAAAAACCTGGCAGCCAATTTGAGCACAGTGAGATCCCACAAACTGGATCTCAGAGCTAAATGAGATAAATGACCAGATAATGGCCCAGATCTCAGTCTCCAGATGGTTGGAGACCAGATGTACCCGGGAGGATACACTACAGGACCCCTCTGAATTCCCAACACAAGGATTCTGTGGGAATTGCCCAGGAAGTTTCAACTTCCAAGGGCAAGTCTGCTACGTCCGGAACCATCCGATTAAGTCTCCAACTTTGAGTTGGATTCATGGACTTCGGAAGGTTCCAACTCAGTTACATGGATAGTTACGCAGGAAATGTTAGACAGCAAAAAAAAATGCCTAACTGCTTGCTAACTATATAACTGACTGCCCCCAACTCCCCGCTGACAGCCCCAACTTTCTCCCCGACCCTTCGACTCCCCTCTGACCCTCCGAACTTTCCCAAACCCCAACTCCCTCCCGACCCTCCAACTCCTCTCCAATCCAATCTAACCCGGCCTCACCATCCTACAAACAGCTGGCTACTACTACTATCTAGCTGGCACCCTGCCACCCTACCCAACTGCCACCCTACCTATCCCACTACCCTGCCACCCAGCCTACTTAACTTACTCACACTCATTCACTAACACACTGAAAAGCTATTTAAATGTCCCAAAGATTTTCAGTTTGTTAGTGAATGAAGACTAAGTAAAATACAGCAGCTAGTGCCATAAAATGGGCTGTGGCTTGGTATCCCCCGTTGATCCTGTACTAAGAACAACTCCCAGGACTGGAATGCTCTATATTTCTGAAGAGGTTCGGTTCAGAGGTCCAGGCCAGAAATGCGGAACTCCATGTTAGGGCAAAAACAATGAACAGAATGGCAATCTGACAATAATTGCCACTCTTAGAAAGATTCGCCCCCCCCCCATCTGTTTTAAATGATATTGCCTGAGAGCTAGATATTGGCCAGAAGTCTCTGCTCTCCTTTGAAGAGTTGACTGTAACTTTTATGTCTATTGGACTGTTAACGTACTGTTACATGTTAAAGAAGAGACCTCCCATAGAGCAGCACTCCCTCAGTCCTGTACTGAAATATCAGCTTTGATTTATCAGTCTAATTGTTCCTTTCTCCTTTTCATCCTTTTTTTCTGATCTTTTCATTGCTATATAATTTATTTTGTTTGAAACAATTCCCTTTATTTCGCAGAGTCGTCCCTCTCATCCACCTATCGTTCATTAAGAAATGATTGTTCTTCGGTAGGCTACAGACTCAGTGTTAGTCTTCTCCTTAAACTCAACTTGTTTGCAAACTCGATTTGATGTGTGAGAATTTGACATATTGATGGGAGACAATTGTTACTGAGATTTGCATAACTCCACAAAGCTGATAAATATTAAATGTAGCCTAAAAAGTGCAATGAGGAAGATGCTGCCGTTCATTGATGTCACGTACATTTTGAGATAACAGTAAAGTACCAATAAATATGTTTCTTTGGAACAATGTTTTTTGCTAAAGGACAGCCTTGAACCTAAGTTTAGAAACGTTTTCAATCCCAGAAATGCATTTCTTCAGCTTGACTGTAATCCAGTCAGACCTGGGCCATCTAATGCCTCCTTCATCTAAAATGACAGGACATTTACAGCAAACTCACTTGACAACTCATCACTGCCACATCACTACCACACTGATTGTCCTTGAAAGCTGACCCTTGCAGCTAGTTGGGCCCAGTGGTCATGCCATCTCTGTCTTATTCCCAACTCCTACTGACAGGAGACATGCAGACATCAAAGGCAAGTCCTGGCACCTGAGACACTTTGTGTGACATGATATAGGTAAAACAGACCAACCAGAATGTGGTGCCTCTATGCCGACAAAGTATGATTTACACCTCGACCATCAGATTATGCATGATTACACTTTGGATTTTTTGTGTTATCTCCACTATAGTTAGTCAATTAGAACTGATTACATTAAGTATGCCCTTTTGTTATTTTTATAAAGGTAGTTTGTGCACAAAGTGTATCAACTATAATGCCAAGTAGTATATGTCAGATTTGCTTTTGATGTTTGAATGGCAGAAGCACAGCTATTTAATTGGATTAAAATATATTTCAGCAGCTGATGTAAAAGCAAACAGAAGCACAAATAGTTTGCAACATCACTCTTTTTAAAAATCATTTTTGATTAAGTTTGCCAGAATAGCTAATATACATTCTCTACAAAAAGCAAGCTTTATTTCATAAAGATTTAACACACAAAGGAGTATTTCTATTGCAAAACTGGACTCTATTACCCACCAAGTAGATTTCTTGTTTTACCTGAAATCTTTTTTGCTCATTAAATAAAAATGGCTAAGTACCCTAAAATCCAAATGTATCACAGTTACTGAAATTTGATTTGCTGAACTGTGAAGCCTGCAGTTTTTTAAGGAGGCACATTCACAATATCAAGACACTGGTGGAACATTTTATGATGAAATATTGTTCTCAATGACAAAATTTGCAATATTAAGAGCCAACTTAATAAGCTCTTCTGACTGACAGTTTGACGAGAGGCAGCAGCAGGTTCAAGTTTTGTTAGAGGAAGCAGTTCCAGTGTGATGATCTTTTGAGCAAGTACTCTGTCAATTTCAGTTCAGGATCATAATGTAATGCTCATTGTATGCCTCATCAGAAAATTGCAGTCCTGAGATTAACTATTTCTTTTGACTGAACTGAGGTGACTGTTTTGAAACAGCAACAGCATTGACAGTTTGCACTGCTACATTCAATTTTCTTACATAATAAAATATCACTACAGTGCCGCAATTAATGAAATTTGATTAGAGCTTCAGCACAGTGAAAAACTAATTGCCAGAAATACTGAAAAAGATTGAAATTCAGAAATAGCTTCATAAGAACTAAAACCTGATGTCATGTAGAGGACAAAACTACCCAGCAAAAATGTATTAAGCATTTCATGTCCGAACCAATAACTCCTGAATTTTAGAGTAAATCCCAGTTCTCTTAATGAGTTGAAAAACGGAAGTCTGTCATTCTTTTTGAGTTGCATGGATAAAAACAGGAGTGTTGCAATTTTTTAAACTTATATAAATGATGTTTTGCTAAATCTCAGCTGTCTACAAGCAAACATAACTTACCAATTTCTTGCAAAATGGAAATCCTTTGATAACAATACTATTATCCATATTGATCAATTATAAGCACATTCATAACTATAAAATGTAAACTTAACAATAATAAAGATCAGCGTGGCAAAACCATTTTATTCCAAATAAAGATAGCCATAATTATTGGAAACATTATGGAAGTAAAGATATCTAACTTAATTCATTTATTAATTTTGGGTACAGTATTCTCCTCCTTTCTCCTTCTTACATAGTCCAATAGAATATGGATTGAATTTACAGATTGGCATCTATGACCAGAAAACTTGATATAGATTATTAATCCATTTAACATATTTAATTATCTTTTCTCCAAAAGTGACATGCTGTACATAAAATAGGTCACATTTTCAAACTAAAAGAAATCATGGGTGTCACTTAATTGATCAGAATGCTGATTTTCTCTCTCTCACTTGGAAAACCTGTGGCCAGGATTTCCCATGCCCCCTGGCATCGAGCGTGTTCGGTGGCGTTAGCGGACAATACGGCGAGAAGGCCAAAAATCAATTTCACAATGTCATGAAACCAATTTGCGATCACCCACTCAGCCCATCGATGGCGGGCCAGGTTCCCCACCATCGGACATTGGGTACCTCATCATAATGCATCAGCACATTATTATAATGCCAGGCTGCCAGACTCATCCCCCTCGCTGGATCGTCCGCCCACGTCGGTGGGAAAACGCACTAACATATTTCACAACAGCATACTAAAGGCGTGCACTTGGCAGGCTGCACTTCACTCTGGACTTCAAGGTTTGTTTGCCTACCTTGCTTCGGTCAGCACTGGCAGTCACCAGTGCCGTGCTCCACAGACAGCACCACATCACTTTTGTGGGGGCTCACGGGCAGGTCTCCACCTACCAGATCAGCCATATGTGGCTGGCTTTTCAATGGCTCCTGGGCTAGGTCTTGCTTGGGGAAGGGGGAGAAGTGGCCTCAGGCAAGGGAAGAAGCTGCAGGGCAAAAACTTTACTGGGGAAGGAGGGTATCCCAGGGTGTGTGTGGGGGCACATGTTAATCTGTGTAAGTGGCCTCAAGATGATGAGGGCTGAGGAGGCAGTCTCCAGAGGAAATGAGGCCAGATGGAGATGTGAGGGTGTGTGTGAGAATGGGTGGTGATGTCCCTTGAGCTGGCTGTGAGTGAGATGCCAGTGAATGTGTGATGGGCTTGTGAGTGTGTGAGTTTAGAGTGATGAGATGGTTGCCTTACCCTGGCAGCATGGATGAAATCATTCATCTTCTTTCTGCACTGGATGGCCAACCTCTTCTGTGCAGCATTGGCACTGATCACAATTGCCATCGTCTACCAAGCCAGAGTGGTAATGTTGCTGCCCCTCCTGCGGCCAGAGCAGGAGTACAGAGCATCACAGCGGGTCTCCATGGTGCCCAAAAGGTGACCGAGGGCTGCAGTCTTCTTGCCTTTCGGGGCCATATATTCTTTGCAGCAGTCCAGGGCTGGAAGCACTGAGCGCGGCTGTACTTTAAATGTGATGCCTGACGTGATGAAGCGGTGAGGTGATGGCGTGGTAGGTGAATCGTAGCCCACCCACCATGGAAACTGCGTGTGTCCTGGGAATGCATAATTAATGTGGCAGGTTTGGAGTGATATGGTGTGAAAAGCCCCCATTGCAGCCAGCGGGTAAAATATCATATTCCCTGCCCGCTACCACATTTAGTGCAAATCCAAGATGATTCCGTCCTTTATCAGTTCTCAAGAGCTCTCCTTAGGTGGATTTCAAGGAGATCTTGAAGTTAGTGACTAGAAAGTTTGAAGTGCAATCCAGAGTGTTACCAATTAAGTTTACCAAGGATTGCACAACATGAGCAGAGTTTTTGTTTGTACAGCCTTAAGTATCTCTTGGGTGGAGTATAAAATAGAAAGTCTTTCAGAGAATATGGAACACCAGTAACCTGCCTGATTTTCTTTCTATTCATTTCATTGGAAAGAAAAACCTCTCAATTCTGTGCCTGGCATTCTGCCCAGGTAATGCTCAACTTACTGCTAATTATTAATGAGATTCAAGGGATTGGGTGATGTAGTGGATAAAGACACTGGGGTTGATTTTCTTGTGGTTTGAAACCAGGAGATGGTTATTCATTAGGCGTGAAGCACAAGAAATAAATGTGGAGATCTGTTCTACCATGGGCATAATTTAATGCCTTCCCCCGTGGCAAGTTTGGTGGTGGAGGGGCATTAAATCAGGGGTGAGGGTGATGGATGGGAAGACCCGCCATCAACTGAGGCCCTGCTGGTTCACCTTAGACAGTCCCTCGGGATCGAAGTTGACTTGCTTCCCACTCTGGTTCGATGAGTTCTGAGACGGCTGATAAGCCTAATACTTCAATTTTGCTTCAACATGCTCCCCAAATAAGCCTCCTCCATTTTGGTCAGTCAGAAGCAAGAACTCCCATGAGTCAGCGGGGAAGTTTGATCTCTTCAGGGATGCTTTGAGAACATCCCTAAAGCATTTCCGCTCTCCTCCTGGGAATCTCCTGCTGTGACCAAATTCTGAAATGAGCAGTTGATTCGGGAATCTGGTGTCAGGCATGTAGGCAACAGGTCCCAACTAGCAGAACTGGTTTTGTGTGATTAGTACCTCAGAGCTGGGCAAGATGGCTTGGGAGAGGATGTTGCTGTTGTGCTGCCTTTCTTGAGACTGGATTTGTCGGATCTTGTGAAGGCTTTGCTGGTGGTACTTCTCCAGCGCTTTAAGGTACCCATTTTTGGTTGTCCAAGTCTCCAAAGCTTATTGGACAGCAAGGATGACTGCTGCCCGGTAAGTGATGACCTTAGTTTCGGGTTCGAGATCCTAGACCTCAAATACTCTTTTCCTCAGTTGGCCAAAGGCTGTGCTGGCACTTTAGAAGTGATGATGAATGTTGTCATCTACATCTGCCTTTATCAAGAAGAAGCTCCCAAGATACATAAAATGGTTCACAAACCCATGCAGGGATGTTTGGGGGCTCCCAGGGAGGTGGGGGCGGGGGTGGTTCCCTCTTTCAAAGGCATTCAGTGTTTGATTGACGGACCTTGCATCAGGAAGTGGGGGCACCCGCAGAGAGCTACCCCTGGCTTTTGCTGCCAACACCCCTCCCCCCTCCCCTGCAACCCCTTTCCATCATCACTCACCTGTGGCCTAGGATCCAACAACAATCCCAGGCCTCAGGTGGATGTAGTGCCAGCAGCAGCCACCACCTCGCCAGCAGGCAGGACTCCTGCCCTCAGGGTCCTTGATCCTGGGGAAGGCCCGCCACTGTCTAGTTAAGTGCCTGAGTGGCACTTTATTCATCACGCCTTCCCTAAAAGAGATGGCATTGGGCATCTCGCTGGCTCTTCAGCCGGCAAGCGAGACCACCTTAGCCTCCATTAAATCCAGCCCCAAGTATCTGCCCTTTTAAGCTGTCTTACAGCTTCTGGGTCTCTCCTAAAGGGACTGGGTGGAATTGCTGTGCCTTCAACAGGTGAAACACAACCATTTTTAAGGGGGAGTTGGTTTTTCAAGGACCTCTCATCTCAGTTCCCTGAAAGATCAGCCTTGCATCTAAATCCCCTCACTTCAGAAGATTTGAGGAGGACAGCAACAGGGCAAATTAAGCCGATACGATAAGGCCTCCATTTCTTTTCCATTTTCTCCAGAGATTTTCACACCCGTATACCTTCTAGCTGCTGTTTTTACATTGAACGCCTTGTTTTTGCCAGAGCTTTTGTGAAGGTTGGTATTGGAAGGGCCTTTCCCATTACCTTCTTTTTCATCTATTCCTGTTTCTCTGAAGTCCAGTATTTGCCACACTTCTCGTCCTCTTTCTGGTAGCTTACTAGATATTAATGAACGATCTTTAAGATTTTTGAAAATGAACTTAAGTTAATGAGTAAACAAAATTGTGCTCCCAGAAATTAATTTAAAATTTTAAAGGTATTGAAAGTAAAATATTTATCCCAGTACTAAAAGAAATCCAAAGCCTATTCCCCTTTAAGAGTTCGAAGTTATCTGTACCACCCCATACACTTATGCCAGATAGACATTTGAATAACTTTCATGAATTTTGGCCTTTTTAATAAGCCTGTGACACAATGGGCAGAATTTTTAGGTCAGTGGGCGGGCGTGATCGGCAGGTCCGGGATCGGCCCTGGCCAATTAATGGCCAGCCAGAGTGAAACACATGCTGAGAAGCTCAGCGCCGCCAGGGTGGGGGTGGAAAGAGGGCGGGCGATGATGCCAGTGCAGGCGCAGATGAGCACTGATAGAAAGCTCTGTAAAGGCAGAGAGCTGCCTCAGGGAGCTGAAGACCTGAAAAGCATTAAAGAAAGTTTTAAAATCAGGAAGAAAATGTCCAAGCACAGTCAATCACCTGAACATATACGTGATAAAAATGCTGTCCATAGATTTTTATTTTTCTATCATTTAACAGCCGAAACCTCATCCCCGCCCATGGATGAGGTTTTAAGAAAAATGCAAAGTCTGCCTGGACGATTCACCCGTCCGTCCACCGTAAGGTTTGACAGGCCACGAAAAATCGGAGACAATTGCACCTTTCATAACCTTAATTGGCCTCTTAATTGTTAGCTTCTGACTTTTGCACACACCCACTGACTGAAATATCGTGCGAGCGCGGGATGACTTTGGGACGCTCACCTGGCGTCATCTCGTGCGATTTTGCGCCCGATTGGGTCAGGCGCTCGCCCACCCGATCAGCATAAAATTCTGTCCAATATGTGCACCATTCTAGCAAGTTAATTATGTCTAGATCAATCATGGTCAAAAAAAATCAGACCTAAGGTACACTAAGGCATGTTCCCCCAATTTTCCAGTTACCCAGGGCTTCGTCCATATATGCCAACTGATTGAAGTCAGAGAGAAACTAATGAATAACTTCAAAGAAGCTGATAGCCTACAACTGAAAAAAAAGCCCTAAATAAAGGCCCATGACAAAACCTGATGGTTTATTGCAGCTGAGTAACTTCAAATCTTGTCTCGGGATTTCACAACCTAAATGACTGTATCATAATCAAAGTTTGCATTTCAATTGTTTGTCCTGTGAAAACTGAAATTCAGTGGTTTCACATATGACAAAAGAGTTAGTTACTGCGGGATGTAGTGGGACATAAAACTATTTTGACTTAAGCTGTGGTTATACATAATATTCTATCATTATAGCAGGTGTGAAGGGCCTGTGCACAGGGAACTAAGCATAGTTGCAAGTTGTCCGATTAGTGATCAGACCAGGCAGAGAGTATACCAGGCCCTGGAACACAGGGCACAGAGGCATATGACTGCCTGCTGAAAAGGTGGGCAGGTGACATTTGACAACTATGCTTCTCTGTGCCTGCTCAACTGGCACAGGTGATCAGAATGGTCCAGGTCTTCCACTCTCCAGATTATCAGAGGCCAGATGTATGGCCCAAGATGCGTGTCAGGACCCTGAGGAGGTTCCGACGCACTGACACCAAGGGAATTGGCTGGGAAATTTCAATTTTCGATGGGCAATTTCTCTGTTGCCCAGGATGCTCTGAAAAAGTATCTGACTTTGATCTAATACGATGGTAGTTCCAAACAACACTCAGCCAGTTCAGTCGGTAGTAGTATGGAGCCACTCTGGATGATGGCTGTTAAAGTTCTCCACCCAGAGTCAGCAGTGCTTCTTCCAAGTGGCATTTAAGATGAAAGAGTACTGATTAATTGGCTGAGGGAGTGTGGTAGGTGGCAATCAGCAGGAGGCTTCCTTACTTGAGGTTTCCATGTTTGACTTGATGAGAATTCATGGGGTCTGGAGTTAATGTTCAGGACTCCCAGGGCCATTCCCTCCCAGCTGTATATCATTGTATTGCCACCTGTGGTGGGTCTGTCTATTCTCAATTATCAACAAAGTGATCAAAAGTGTTGTTGACAGTATTATCAAGCAGCATTTCCTCTTTAATAATCTGCTCACCAATGTTTAGTTGGGTTCCACCAGAACCACTCAGCTCTAAACCTCATTATAGCCTTGGTACAAACATCCACAAAAAAGCCAAATTCCTGTGGTGAGGTGGGAGTAACTGGTTTTGACATCAAAGCAGCATTTGACTGAGTGTGGCCTCGAGGAGCCCAAATAAAATTGAAGTCAATGGGAATCAGGTGGAATCAGGGAAAACTCTTCACTGGTTGAAGTCAAACCTAACACAAAGTAAGATAGTTGTGGTTGTTGGAGTCCAGTCATCTCTGTTCCAGGACATTGCTGCATGAGCTCCTCAGGGTAGTGCCCAAAGCCCTATCATCTTCGACTGCTTCATCAATGACCTTCCTTCCATCATGGTTAAAAGTGGAGATGTTCACTGATGATTGCACAGTGTTCCACTCCATTCACAATTCTTCAGATAATTAAGCAGTCTGTGCCCACATGCAGCAAAAGCTGGACAACATTCAGGCTTTGGCTGATAAGTAGCGAGTCACATATGCCACATACAAAATGCCAGACAATGACCATCTCCAACAAGAGAGAATCGCACCATATTCAGCTGCATTACCACTGCCGAATCCCCCACCATCTACATTAGGACAGAAGCTTAACAGGACCAGCCACATAAATACTGTGGCAATAAGAGCAGGTCAGGGTCTGGGTATCCTGTGGTGAGCAACTTACCTCCTGACTCCCCAAAGCCTGCTCACCATCTACTTGCCTGGATGAGTGCCGCTCCAACAACACTCAGGAAGCTTATCATCCAAGACAAAGCAGTCTGTCTGATCAGCACCCCATCCACCACCTTAAACATACACTCCCTCCATCACCAGCAGCATTGTGTGCCATATACAAGATACTCTTCAACAACTTGCCAAAGCATCTTCAACAACATCTTCCAAGCCCATGCCTCTACCATCTAGAAGGACAAGGGCAGCATATGTATGGGAACACCACCACCTGCAAGTTCCTCTTCAAGTAATACACCATCCTGACTTGGAAATATATCGTTGTTCCTACACTGCCGTGAATCAATAGCCTGGAACTCTCTTCCTTACAGGACTGTGAGTGTACCTATATCAAACGGACTGCAGCACTTTAAGAGGACAGCTCACCACCAGCTTCTTAAGGGTAATTAGAGGTGGCAATAAATACTGGCCTAGCCAGCGACGCCCACATTGCCTGAATAAATTTTAAGAAGAAATTGGCTGATAAACACTGTTCTTCAAAAAGTTTTGGAACAGTTTGTTCAGGGAGTCTTAACTGTCAACATGTATTTTTGATGTAGGCAAAATATAGGGCTGAATTTTACATCCCGTGGGCAGACTCAAAATCGCGCGAGAAGATGTCAGGCGAGTGTCCCGATGTCATCGCTCACTCGCACGATATTTTGCTGGGCGGGCACGCGCAAAAGTTTGAAACGCGCCCGCTGACAATTAAGAGAGCATTTAAGCCCATTAACGGCGCAATTGTCTCCGATTTTTCGTGGCCAGTCCAACCTTACGGTTGGCGAGGGGGCAAATCGGCCAGGCGGACTTTGCATTTTTCGTCAAACCTCATCCAAGGGCGGGATGGAATTTCCGAAATGAAATGAAATAAAATGAAAATAAATATCTTGCAGCATTTTTATCAGCTCTATTTTCAGGTGATTGATTGTGATGTATGGACTTCTGTTTTTTTTAGCTTTCAAAACCTTTATTTGGTGATTCTTAGGTCTGCAGCCCCCTGAGACAGCTGTCTGCCTTCGGGAAGCTTTCTCGCAGCGCTCGCCCATGCCCGCGGTGATGTCACTGCACGCCATCTTCCTGCCGCCCCCCATCCCGGCAGCACTGTGCATTTTGCAGTCGACGACCTGTTTCCTGACCGCTCCCAGACCCGCCGATCGGACACACCTGCCAAAGGTAAAATTCAGGCCATGGTGTATAAAGGAGCATGGATTTTAATATGTTTTCAGAAAATTTAAAAGATAAAGAAATTGAAAAGCTTCTCTCTTTGTATACAATTAGGCAGATCATTATGTTAAAAATAAAAACAAAAAACTGCGGATGCTGGAAATCCAAAACAAAAACAGAATTACCTGGAAAAACTCAGCAGGTCTGGCAGCATCATTATGTTGTTTATCAATGAAGTCTGTTCCCTATGCTATACCACAAAGTGTCTCCTGCTTACTCAAAACTAGTTGGGAACTAGAGACGAAAGGATGCTGGGTGTCTGTGCAGAAAAGGAGGGGGGAGTTGGCATAAATTGACCATGTCCCAGATTCTATCCTGGCCACGTTAAGTTATGACAGTTTCAGATCAAGACAATTTGGGCCCATGGCCTTTAAAAAACAATTCGATTTAGATGCCTCTGATGACACACCAGGGTTGCCTTGACATTGAATTAGTTGACTTTCTTTCACTGTTGATGGAAATGTGGAAGCTGCCAGGGAAGTGAATATTCACTTTCATGATTAGTTACTGCTGATCACAAACAAGCTGCACATCAAGGAAGTGGTATCCTTTCTCATTGACTATAGCTGTATGTTAATGGAGGGAGCATTTGTTTTCAATTGTTTTGTTCTCAGGTTGTGGGCAAGGTTTACTTCTGATTTCAGTACAAAACCTAGTGTCTCTAGACCCTCATTTTATACAGGTACATTTATGACTCAGAGTAACTGAGGTACTGAGATGGGAAATAAAGGGAAACCAGATATATGATAGTGATTGTGCTTTCACTGTGCCAGAAATGATGACAGAAAATCATGGGCACTGACGTGGGTAGGAATCTCATGTAACGGATTGCAAGGCCATATTCTGCCCTTGCCCATCCAATTACAGCTCCAAAATCAGGCATATTGCAGCAGGAACCTAGGCTTATTACACCAGTACAAATCTCTGCAAGCAGACAGTGAGAAGCACATCATATTGATTTGCTAAATGATTACTACCCCCATCGTAGTGAAGCACCCGACATCCCCTTATGCGAACAATTTGTGACACTGTGTATTAGTTCACCAATGCTTTATCCCAGCAAGGCAACCAAAAGATGTTAGAATGGTTTCAGTTCAATTTAAATGTCTGTTGTTACTGATCACTATTCTCAGTGCTAATAAATGAACTGCTACATTTTATTGGGGATAGGCGACCAACGCAAATCACAGAACCACAATTTCAATAAACACGCATAATACTTTAACTCCAGCCTATAGCAGGGGCTGGCTTGGGCTGACAAATAACATTCATGCCGCCTAAAGCAAGTAAAGACTATGGGTGGAATTTTCCGTCCCTGTTGCTGTTGGGCATCATGGCAATCGTGAGCGGACAATATGGGGGGCAGGAGTTCAAGGGGAGAAAGGAGTCCAGGGGAAGGAAAGAGACCAGAGGACGGAAGGTGTCGGAGTGGGGAGGGAGTCCGGGGTGGTGGGTGGGTGAAGGAGTCTGGAGTGGGGAAGGAGTACAGGGGGAGGAGGGGTCCAGGAGGAAGAGGGAGTAAGGGTGGAGGAGGGAATAAAGGTGGGGGGCGGATGTCCAGGTGAACATGCAAGGGAGGTGTCTGTGGAGTCGATGACTGTCTCCTGGGGAATGAACTGAGGGTGGGCATGGTAGGAGGGAATGGTGGGTATGAGAGAGGGCAGAGTGACCCAGTAGCGTGGAAGCGTGAGAGTGCGGTGGTAACAATAGAAGGGATGGCGGGGGTGGTTGGTGGGGACTCGGAGGTAAACACGGACCATGGGGGTGGGTAGGAGGAGGTCATGGGTCTCAATGTGGATGGGGGTGAGATTCTCGGGAAGATAGGGAACGTACACTTTCATCTGGATATCCTGGAAAGAAATGGGTTCTAGTTGGTAGATAATGGTGGGGAGGTGGAAGGTGATGCCAGGGGGGGTCAACACTGATCGGGGAAAGGACATGGGTGACTGGGGGAGGGACAAGGACGGGGGGTCGAGGGTGGGGGGGTTGCGCAGGGGTTGGGGGGCTGAAAACTATCCTTGCAATGACCTTCCCTCTGAAATCGAAGGTGGGCGGAGCCTCATGTTGGACAGGCACAGATGCAGGTCAGCGCAGATGGAAAACTGAAAGAAAACCCCAGCAGGCAGCATTGAAAATGCTCTGGACATTGAGAGGATTATGAGGGAGGAAGGCTCCGTGTGGCTGGGAGAGTGCTTGCATGAGGCTCCGAAAGGCCCTGCCACACACACACACTTGGCCCTCCAAACTCACTCGTGGGCCAGCTGGCATGCAGATGAACTGCTAGTGCGGGGGCTGCATGGGGAAGGACTTGCAAAGCCTGTAAATGAAGCTGAAAGACAGCATTACACATTATTCAGTGAAAGTGAATATGTTTTCAGGTTATAAAGTGACAAAATGTGTTCGCCCGTGCAATCACATGATCAGAAATTCTTACCCCTTCTAAGCCTCCTACTTCTTCTAGGTGCTGCCCTGACATCCACAGAAGGGGTGGAGACAGCCTGTGCAATGGTTGGACCTATTGCCTATGATGGCTTTGGTGTAGGTTCTCTGGAGAGCCAAGGCCTTGAGGGCGCCGGCTTGCTTTGGCTGTCCTCTTGTGGGCCAGCTGCTCCCTCTGCAGTGACAGAGGGTGAGGTTGAGAGGGTCACAGGCAAAGGGGCCTCGGAGGAAGAGGACAGCCTCTGAGATTCCTGAGTGGAAGGCCCAGGGGTGTCCATCTGCCGCTTCTCCTCCCTTTGGTGCCCAAGGGCCCCAGCCTGACTTCTTAAGGGGAAAGAGCACCTAGAGGGACGTCAACGTGCCCCATTTCCCTGTCACGTTGCCACTGCAGGAACTCAGCCATGGCTCCCACGGTGGAGTGCAGGCCTGTGCACATCTTTGTATTCCGCTGGACCATGGTCTCCATGGCATCTGCCATCCTCCCCATAGAGATCTCCATACACGCACAGGTGGGCACCACTTCATCAGAGAGCAGGCAGACGCACTCCTCCAACTTGTGTGCCACTCTGTTGAGGGCTTCCAACAGCTCTGCATGATTTTCATCTGCCTTCTGCTGACTCTCCACGATGAGTTGGAAGGCCAAATACAGAGGCTCATTATCTGTCTTGGACCTCACAGATACCCCTTCCCCAGCAGTCCTCCGACTGCTGGGGAGTTTGGCTGAACCTGCCTCCTCCTCGGAGGCACCAGACTGTGAACCCGAGCCTGCTCTAGGCCTAGGTCCCACCAAGGTGTGTATCTCTGCGCTGGGGGAGGGTGTGGGTAACCCTGGGTCTTCCAGGCTGCTTATTTCCAGCTCTTCAATGGAGGAGGTGTCCTCTTGGCTGGAGGAGTGGACCTGGTTGGAGCTGAGGGACTGCCTGGCTGAGGGTGTTGACCGCTTGGCAGAGCTCCCTGTGAACCAAGGTTGAAATGATTAGTGCATGGCAACAGAGTCAAAAGAGAGAGGGATGATGTGGTACAGGATCCTCATTTGGGTGTTTGCCGCCAACCTCACCGTCGCCACAGGCATGGTCCACGTCTTCACCAGTCAGCACGATGGCACGCTCCTCAAAGTGAATGAGGGCCACTCGATCCACGGTCTGGAACCTCTTCCTGCTGTTGTCAGCCAGCTTCTCCTTCATGAAAACAGATGGAGAAATCTGTGTGCATGTATAACGGGTTTGTGTGCGTGAGAGTTGAGAGTGATGAGAAGAGTGACTTACCCTGGTGAAATGGATGAGAGCGTTCATCGTCTTCCTGCTCTGGATGGCTGTCCTCTTTTGCAGGGCGTTGGCGCTGACCACTGCTGCCACTGCCTCCCATGCTGGAGTAATGGTCTTGCTTGTTGATCTTCACCCGGACCAGGTGCAGAGGACTTCGCTCAGCCTCCACTGCACCCAGTAGGCACTGAGGGAGGTGTCACTAAATTTGGGGGCAGCATGTTTCTTCCCTTTGGAAGCCCTCAGCTCCCAGCAGCTTTCTATGCCTTGAAGAGTGCTAGCTTTGTGCAGGGGTGGCCTTTAAAAATGGCGCCCGGTTTACTGAAGGTCTGAGGTAACTGCTGGGCAGACGAATTGGAGGCTGCCCTGCCAGTGATCCAGCGTGTTTCCCAGGAATTAATTATTAATGGGGCTGGATATGCCAGGAATAGGACGATACAGCACATTGAGGCTGGTGCAAGGGAGTGAAAGCTTTGTTTGATTGATATCTTTGCTACCTTGTAATAACCTGATCTTCTTTAATCAATATAACCAAAGCAAAAAAACTGGAGGAACAGCACCTCATCTTCCGACTAGGCACTTTACAGCCTTCCGGACTGTATATTGAGTTCAACAATTTTAGAACATGAACTCTCTCCTCCATCCCCACCCCCTTTCCGATCCCCCTTTTTCCAATAATTTATATATATTTTTCTTTTCCCACCTATTTCCATTATTTTTAAATGTATTTCCATCCATTGTTTTATCTCTACCTTTTAGCCTATTTCGATCCCTTCCCCTCACCCCACCCCCCACTAGGGCTATCTGTACCTTGTTCGTCCTGCTTTCTACCCTTAATGTCACCATTAGCACATTTCTTAGCTAAAATCACTACCATCAACACCTCTTTGTCCTTTTGTCTATGACATCTTTTGGCAATCTCCACCTATCACTGGCCCTCTATCCAGCTCTACCTGTCCCACCCCCCCACCCCTAAACCAGCTTATATTTCACCTCTTTTCTATTTTTCCTTAGTCCTGTTGAAGAGTCATATGGACTCGAAACGTTAACTGTGTTCCTCTCCGCAGATGCTGTCAGACCTGCTGAGTTTTTCCGGTATTTTTGTTTTTGTCTTCTTTAATCAATGCCTGTGTGTTTATTTACACAAGTTTAAAAGGTGTGAAGTGGATAAAAGCTTCTTATCATGAATATCATGAATGGTTGTTATTGATAGTCAGCTTTATGAGAAGGTAAGAGAAGCAATGTATTTCAGAGGGTGTATTGAATGTTTGCTTATTTTCTGGTTCTGAGCTTGGCACTAGGGTTCCCTTGTGGTTCATGTCTCCTTTGAGTTCCCTGAACCATGTCTGCTAACAGAACTTCTCAAGGGCAACTAGGGATGGGCAATAAATGCTGGCCCAGCCAGCGAAGCCTACATCCCGTGAATGAATTAAAAAAAAGAATGGGCCTGGCTCCATCAAAATTGCGGGTGGGTTTTAAATGCCCAACCCCACAATGGATCCGGCAAAGGTAGGAGTGCTGTGTGCAGACTGGCCACCTGCACCCTTATCCCACTCCAGCAAAAATTGCCAGAAATGAGAATTGGGGCTGGAATCCTGGAATCAGATCCCAGTTGCCATTTTTAAAGGCCTTCTAACTCAGCCCAAATCCACAGGAATCTGGGCCTGGGCAGTCAGTGATGGCTGGCTCACCACCTGACTCCATTGTCAATCCACCATTTACAGGACTAATTCAAATGCTCACCACTCTCCAGGATGAGTGCAGCCACTATAGGCAAGGAGCTCGACACCACCCAGGGTAGGTCAACATGCTTGATCAATGTCCCTGACAATAAATATCAGTCCCGCTGGTGCACTGTGGTTGCAATATGCGCTGGATCTACAGGATCTACTGCAGCAATTCACCAAGGTTCTCCCTCCCTTGCAATATGTACCATTGAGAAGGACAAGAGCATCAACTCATGGGAACACCATCACCTCCAAGTTCTCCTCCAGTTGCACACCATCTTGACTTTAAACATATAGCTCTATTCCTACATATTGGCTAGGTCACTATTGTGGAATTCTGCCTAAAATCATTGTGGGAGCATCGTTACCACAAGGGCTGCAGTGGTTCACGGAGAAGGCCCATCACCACCTTCCCAGGGTAACTAAGTAAGGGCAACAAGTGCAGCATTTTCACTGTTGTCCACATCCTGAGAACAAATGTATATATATTTTTTAAATCTATTTTTTCAATGAATATATTGAAACAAATAGCCTGTGTAAACTTACTTTGAGTACAGATCGAAAATTCCACTCTAAACTCACATTCAAAGAAAAGAGCATGCACAAAAGCACACCAATCAGATTGTCATCACTTACAACTGACATGCAAGGACATGCATAAAAACAACTACTTGAAACCAATTTTAGAAATAGGTTTTAGATCATAGTAAAAAATTAACCATTTGAGCATTTAAGGCCATTATCAGCTTTTAATTCCTAGATACCTTTTTAAGTGCTACTTTTAAAACAAAAGTTTCAAGTGATTGATATACATTTTTATTAGTTCTGTTGCATCAATGAGCTAAAGGTTCAAAAATATTCAACAATACTTTTGATTGAGAAATCATCAGTGATTGATGACACTGGCTATGTGATTATAGCATGGTTGAACAATAAACTTTAACCCATATGTCTGCTCTGGAAGTCCGAGTCTTAGTGGTTTCTGAAATCCTTTGTAAGGAATGACCTTTGTATCAAGCAGCGTTTTTGTTCAACATTTTGGCCCTGTGTTTCTGGGAGCATAATCATTGCAGGAAGTGCATGGAAACAATCATTTCAGATCTAAGGGATATGAAAGCTCAGGATAGTCAGGATTGATAATGATGGATATAGCAGCATAAATGCCATTTGACCCTTTAGCAGTACATTTAAAGCGTGACCCCTGCACACTCAACATCTTTAAATGTTCATGAAACACGGCAGTGTGTGGTCATTATTTCAATTTTTTCAGTATGAAAGAGTGGATTGATCACTTAAAGGAATACTCCAAAATAAAGCCTACAATGCACCGATGCTCAAAATGTATCTATTTCAAAAACAAAATCATATGTATAAGTTCAATGATATCAAACTCACCACAAGGTGGTGACCTTCCTGACCAGGCCATCATTTCTTGGCATTTCTGAGACTGGGAGAATAAAATGTGACATCACATCAGCGAACCTCAGCTTCCAGCACCCTCTGCTGTAGATTACAAGAATGAGATGAAAATTCATATTCACAACAACTGATTTGGTCCGTTTTCTAAACACATTCTGATGCATCTATTGTATATTTGGCTTCAATGTATGATCTAGTAACCTCTGTATGTTAACACACTTGCCCCATGTTGTCATTAAGTTATTTTTTTCTGACATGTGAACAGCAGTTAATCTCATAATTCTCTAATATTCTCCATTATGAAGATATTCATAGTTTCCACCTAAGGTCAAAATCAAGCCCATGCAGTTGTTGTGCTCATGCCATTGATGCCCACTTTACATTTTCTTTTAATTTGTTCTTGGTATGTCGGTGATGCAAGCAATTATATGTTTACAGGCCATTCCTAGCTGTCCTGAGATGCTGATAATGGGTCTTCTCCTTGAATTGCTGCACTCTTGTGATGATTCTTCCATGTTCGATTGTGGGTCCTAGAATATTGACCCAGCAGCAACAAAAGAGCAGGGATATATGTCCAATTCAGGATGGTGTGTGACTTGGAAGAGATGGTGTTCTCAAGAAATTGCCGAACACGTCTTTTTGTGCAATTGCAGGGGTGGAAGGCAATGTTGAAGTAACCTTGGTGAATTGCTGCAGTGCATCCTGTGGGTCAAACTGTGCATTGGTGGTAGAGGGTATGGTTACTGAGTTCTGTGGCAAGGCATCAATCAAGCAAATTTCTCTGTCCTACCTGCTATAAAGCTGCTCGATTCTTACACTCATCCAGGCGGTAATTGAGTATTCCACCAAACTCTTGATTTGAATCTTCTAGATCATGGAGAGCCTTTGAAGGGTCAGAAGGTGAGCCATTTGTTGCAGGTTAACCATCCAAGAACTCATATTATTCAATGGGTTCAAAACCAACAATAAACAGTTAAGGTTCATCAGTGGGAGTACCCTTACCAAAAATGGAGTTTGCCTTCAAAATCTAAGCCCTTCATATCAGGCTTTTTTTTATTATTCTTGGGATGTGGATACTGTGGGCATTATTGAATTTGACTGTCAACCTAGTTGCCTTGAAAAGGTGGTCATGGGCTTTCTTCTTGAATCACTGCAGCCCATGTGGTGAGGTACTCTCAGAACGTTTGTCAAAAGTTTGACAATTTTGATCTAGTGATAACGAACAGCAAAATATATCTGGGTCTGAATGGTGTGTGACTTGGAGGGGAACTTGTAACAGATGGCGTTCCAATGCAATTGCTGTTGTTGTCTTTCTAGATAGTAGAAGTTGGAGGCTTAGAAAGCGCTGTGGAAGAAATAGTGATAGAAATAAACATTTATGGGAATAAACAAATTAATTGCTTTTATTGCTAGAGGTGAAGATTTACTTTTTGTGTTTAGTGTAGTGAAATTATAAACCCGTTCTTTGTAATATATCTGGCACCCAAAAGAAATTTTCCACCTTTAAATCAGGAAAAAAATATGTTGCCAAAAGTGTTTGGTACAAAACATGTATTGGGTAAAGCACCACATTATGAAATGGATCAATCAATTCTTGCTGTCCACCATTTTTTTCTCTAGTTGTAATGTAAATAAATGCAGTGCAGTCTTCATTTTGTATCTACTTTTTGCAATTTCCTGATACAATCTTAATAGCATAACATAGCAGAATATTTTTCAGTTTCTTTTTAATAAGAACTAATCTGTAGATTTATTCCTTGCACGGGTTTTTTTTCAAAAAGTAATTTTGTAAATACTGATAGAGATTCTTCACTGAATATAACAGACACCTATGTGAACCATTATCCAGTTCTTTCACATACTTTTTCATAAATGACAGAACAGCTATTTAGTATCATTTACATTTTCTTTTTCTCAATTGTATAACTTGATAAATATTAGACAAAGAGATTACAAGGGAAATATTTTGATACTCAGTTTAAATTAAATGATGCAGGTTTAAAAAAAATTATGTTACTTCACTGTGCAGGGAATTTATTTGGATTTTTTTTTGTTTAAGCTGCCAAAAATAAATGAAGAATGAAATTGCTTATAACTACAGCAGCCATATTAGCAATTACATTTCTTTAATTAGCACACTCAAAAACAAGAGATATGCTCATTAGCTGTGCTGCGCATATGAAATAAAAGCTTACAGCAATTTCCAACATGCTTTTGATACACTGTTTTTAATAAATGAAATATTATTCATCTCGGCTGAAAAACTGGAAGATGCAATTTCATAGCAATAAAAGGAAATGTTCTGTTTTTTTTTGTCTCTGCTTCTTATGATGGGCCCATAGCACTGCAGGTTTGGTCTGGGCTCTATGAACAACAAATGTCAAAACATATGGACCACACCATTTATCACGTAATCTAGTCTTCGAATGGATGGGCACTATCAGCAATCTTGTATTGATCTTCACAGGCTCCTGCTATTGTTCATCTTAGCATCCAGAGTGGCAGCAGGCATTAATGAAAGAAACAAAATGATGCATACCAATCAGAGCCGATAGCAAAGTACGTGAAAAGTCTGTCAAACTTCTTAAAGTAATCATTGGGCAGATGCTTCTGCATATTGCGTATGTGACAACTTATATGTGACAACCTAATAGAAAATGTGCTTTTGAAATAAAATATGATGGGGGGGTCGTAGGAAACAAGGGAATATTTTTCTGCTGCTTTTTTTGATATCCTATAGCAGCGTTCTTCGTTGCAAGGCCCACGAGCCAGTGGCGGCTCCCATTGATGTTAAGTGCAGCTCCCCAACTAGTGGTGTAGTGCTCAGGGAGGAGAGGCTGGCTGCGAGGTCCGGGGCCCCGGGGAGGAGAGGCTAGCTGCGAGGTCTGGGTCCCCGGGGAGGAGAGTCTGGCTGCCAAGTCCAGGGCCCCGGGGAGGAGAGGCTGGCTGCAAAGTCCAGGGCCCTGTGGAGGAGAGTCTGGCTGCGAGGTCTGGGAGTGAGCCATTGCGGAGCGGAGTCCCAGGTTGGGAGGGGGAAGGTGGGGAGGGAGGGAAGAAAAGGCTGACTGCTGAGTGTGTCTGTGGGAGAGAGAGTGTGAGTGTGCATGTGTGTGTGTGTGTGTGTGTTATGGCAGGCGGATGGTAAATGCCAAGTTGCCCAAATCCCAGAAGAAAACTTGAAGCAGTTGTCACAACTTGCAATTTATACTTATTTTGTGATGCAGGCTTTGAATTCAGTAAAAAGGCCACCAAGTCTTATAGGCTTCTTACAAAACTAAATTAAACCGTTATTAATAGAAGAAATGATTTCAAGCACATACATAGATCTACAAATTACTACTATGATAACTTCTAAATACCCTAATTAATCTAACCCCCAGGTACACCTCCGTCAAGGCAACAGTAAAACAACATGGGTTTAAACAGACCCAGGCACAGCACACGCCCTGGACAGTCGAATTCAAAATGAGTTTTTTCTCAGCTTCAGTTCCTTGAAGACAGCAGCTTGAGGCTTAAATGCTGGAGGCTTTACACACTTGTGTTAGATCTTAGAATGTCTGCCCTTACACACAGCCTTCTCTCCTTTGTAAATATTTTCCCCTTTGAGTGCAAATTCCCATTGTTTCACTATGTCTTTGGACTTTTACCTCTCTAATAGTAAAAACCCATCAAAGTACCAATTTTACCAGTAATCTTTGGGAAAAACAAACACACTGGGCAGGATCTGCAGGTCGTCAGGCAGGCGCAGCGTGTGGGCCCGGGAATGGCTGGGAAATGGCCCGCCACCTGAGATCAGCCCCCGATTGCGATTTCACGCTGACTGGCCAATTAACAGCCAAGCAGCTTGAAAGGTGCGATGAGAAGCTCAGTGCTGCCAGGGTGGGGGAGGGAGGAGGGCAAACGCTGAAGTCAGTGCAGGCTCAGGAAAGTGCGCAATGAAAGCTGCCCGAAGGCAGAGAGCTGCCTGGGGAGCTGAAGAATTTTAAACCAATGAATAAAGTTTTTTAACAAAAACGGAAATTGCTGGAAAACCTCAGCAGGTCTAGCAGCACTTGTGGAGAGAGAAACAGAGTTAACGTTTCGAGTCCTTATGACCCTTCTTCAGAGCTGAAGAGAAGTGGAAATGTGATGAAATGTATACTGTTTAAGGGGGGTGGGGCAGATGGAGCTGGATAGGAGGCCAGCGATAGGTGGGGACAAAGGAGGGACTGACAAAGATGTCATGAACTGAAGGACAAAGGGAGTGTTGATGGTAGTGATTAATGCTAAAAAAGGTGCCAACAAAGCAGAACAAGGGTAGCATTGTGCGAAAGAACAACATGAAACAAGTGACAGATGGCCTTGTAGGGGATGGGTTGGGGGGAGGGGGCAGTGGCTGGGGGTAAAAAGGATGGAAAATGCGATAAAAAAGGGGATAAAACCACGGGTAAATGTATAAAAATAAAATAAGTGGATAAAAAATAAAAATGAATGTAAAAAAAAAAGGGATTAAAAAAGGGGGTGAGGAAGGAGGAGAGAGTTCATGGTCTGAAGTTGTTGAGCTCAATGTTAAGTCCGGAAGGCTGTATGGTGCCTAATCGGAAGATGAGGTGCTGTTCCTCCAGTTTGCATTGGGCTTCACTGGAACATTGCAGCAGGCCAAGGACGGACATGTGGGAATGAGAGCAGGGTGGAGTGTTGAAATGGCAAGCGGCAGGGAGGTCTGGGTCATGCTTGTGGACAGACCGGACAGACCACTAAGCAGTCACCCAGTCTGCGTTTCATCGCCTTGATGTAGAGACCACATTGGGAGCAACAGATGCAGTAGACCAAACTGAAAGAGGTGCAAGTGAAGCACTGCTTCACCTGAAAGGACTGTTTGGGCCCTTGGATAGTGAGGAGGGAGGAGGTAAAGAGGCAGGTGTTGCACCTTCTGCGATTGCATGGGCAGGTGCCATGGGTTGGGGATGAGATGTTGGGGGTGATGGAGGAGTGGACCAGGGTGTCCCGGAGAGAATGGTCCCTATGGAATGCTAACTCGGGGGTGAGGGGAAGATGTGTTTGGTGATGGCATCTTGCTGGAGTTGACGGAAATAGCAGAGGACGAGCCTTTGAATGCGGAGGCTGGTGGGGTGAAAAGTGACGACAAGGGGGACCCTATCATGGTTCTGGGGGGGAGGGAAGGTGTGAGGGCGGACATACAGATATACATGCACACACACACGCACACACACACACGCACACATATACAGACCCATAAACACAGATCCCACTATTACTCTATTTTACAATAAATTCCAATAGCAACATGAAATTTATTATATCTTCCTGACTGTGTGTGTGTGAGTGATAAGTGAGTGCGTGTGTGTGTGTGGGATTGAGAGAGTGGGTGAGTGAGTGTGCGTGTGTGGGAGTGAGAGAGTGGGTGAGTGAGTGTGCGTGTGTGGGAGTGAGAGAGTGGGTGAGTGAGTGTGCGTGTGTGGGAGTGAGAGAGTGGGTGAGTGAGTGTGCGTGTGTGGGAGTGAGAGAGTGGGTGAGTGAGTGTGCGTGTGTGGGCGTGAGAGAGTGGGTGAGTGAGTGTGCATGTGTGGGAGTGAGAGAGTGAGCGGAGTGAGTAACTCAAGGTGGAATTTTCTGAGCCCGCTGGCAGTGGGTATGATAGGTGGTGTGCGTGGGAAATATGGCAGGACCCGTTGCAAGACGGCCTGAAGGTAGGTCGCAATTTTCCGCTCAGCCTGTCGACAGTGGGCCACGTTTCCCACCCTCAGTCGGCGGGGAGCTAATTGTAATACATTAGCATATAATTAAAAGGCCATCCCACCAGGGTCTTTGAACCCCACCATATCGTCCGTCCACGTCAGCAGGAAAGCACGCCAACGTGTTTCACACCAGCACACAGGCGGCGTGCACTTGGCGGCCTTCACTTTGGGGGAACTGAGGTGAGTGAGCAGCAGCGTTCTCCACAGCTCGCCTGTTGTTTACAGGCCTCAGGGCTGCCGGGGGGGGTGGGGGAAGAGGGGGGGTGGTGGGCGGGGGAAACTGATGCCTGGCCCCGGAGGCGACTGCTGAGAGGGTGTCTGGGGGGAAATACTGGCCAGCTTTGGAGGCGACTACTGAGAGGGGGTGGGGGTCAAGTGCTGCCCTGGCGCTGCATCCCGCTCACAGGCAATTGAGGTGGGGGGCAGGGTAAGTAAGGGGAGTGGCCACACATTCGGGACACCTGTATAAACTGACCATTCCCCTGCAACTGAGGCAGATCAGGCGCAGCCACAGTGATATGATTGGGGTCAGGCTCCTAGCCTGCCCACCCATGCAAGCATCGTGGAGGCACCATGTACTCTATACCTTACCCCTGCACCACCTCCCCAACGTCCCCGGCACAGACTTTGAGCCCATCACCACATTATTGGACCGCGGAGCAGTTGGACTGCACATATTGTACAATCTTCTCGCCAGCTCTGGCCATGTAGCAGTCACTGCTGGAGGTGCTCACAGCCCTTTGCAATCTCAACATCCTGGTTTGGGCCAGTGTCCCCCATGCTGCAGGTTGACAGGGAAGCCATGCAACACACTCATCTCTGGCCATCCGAGGAGTGACCAGCACTCTCCAGGAAGCATTAAGGGGCACTCACACAGGGCCAGGAAAGGTGCTAAGTACAGCCATGATAATCACGTCTTTCTCTCTCTTTCATGCTGCAGGAGGACCATGTCAGGATCATGGATCCTGGTGACCTAGCTGTGTGCCTGATGGGCCCACAGAGACTGTAGAAGACGGAGGAGAGAGCAAAAGAGGCTCCTGGCTGTGCAAAGGCAGGAGCAGCAACCTCATGAAGAAGGGGCAGCAGGGGCTCCCGCACACACTGATCAGGAGCGACAGCGAGCTGTGGCTGGTCAGTGCCTAGCGACACCCAGTGCCTTTAGACACTGCCTGCAATTCCTGCAAATGACTGAGAACCAGTGTCGCTGACAACTGCTCATGTCTAGGGACCTGGTGGCTCACATCTTCCACTTACTGCAGGACTTGGTGCCAAGGGGACATGGAGGGCATCCACTGCCAGAGGCTGTGAAAATGACCATGGAGCTCAATTTCTATGCCAGTGGCTCCCTTCAGGGCTCCACCACCCACAAATGCATCCATGAGGTCACAGATGCCATCTTCTCCATGGCACACAACTTTGTGCATTTTGCCCGGGATTGGGACAGCCAGGATGCAAGGGCCATTGGATTCACCCTGATCTCAGGATTCCCACAGGTGTAGGGTGCGATTAACTGCACTCATGTGGCGCTCAGGTCTCCGTCGCTACACTCGGTGGACTTCATCAATCACAAGGGCTTCCAATCACTGAACATGCAGCTGGTGTGTGACCACCAGAAACACATCCTGCAGGTGTGCACGGTTTCCAAGGAATGTGCACGACGCCTACATCCTGAGTCCCTTGCAGATCCCTGCAGTCTTCCAGGGCCCACAGAGGCTGCAGGGATGGCTCCTTGGGGACAAGGGCTACCCACAGAGGCCTTGGCTGATGACACCCGTGCAGCGGCCTCAGACTGCAGCAGAGCGACGCTATAATGAGGCTCATGCAGCAGCTCGCAACTTGGTGGAGCAGACCATTGGGATGCTGAAGATGAGGTTCTGGTGCCTGGACTGGTCTGGTGGAGCCCTGCAATACGGTCCACAGAGGGTGTCACGCATCGACGTCGTCTGCTGTGCCCTTTACAACCTGGTGCTGCAACGGGGAGAGGAGCTGCTTGAGGGGAAGATGGAGGAGCCGCACATCTTCTCTGATGAGGAGGATGCTGACAGGGATGAGGGTGAGGAGGTCCTCAGAGGCGACGATGACGGGGATGAGACCCTCACACCGGCTAGATGAGGCAGGTGCGCTCGGGAGGCCCTCATAGCTGCTAGATTTGTGGAGGATGCTGACAACATGCAGTGAGGACACTCCATAGTGAGGACACTCCATAGATTTTTACATAGCCTCTGAGAATATCTGACCCCTGTCTGGCCGAGGGCAGCTCACTTATGTTCCGTAATCAGGGCCATCTCAGAGGCGCAGCCATGAAACTTTAGATGCATCTGATGCTGTGTCCACCTTCAACACCTCAGCCCTTCAGGATCTGGTGCACAGCATCACTGGTCACAGATGCTGGTCTGATGAGGGCCAACCTCAGCTTAAAGATGCTGAGAGCACACAGAGAGAATGAGAGAACTCTGTGGCGCCTGCCCACTACATTCTGGCAGCAATGACCAGCAGTGCTGAGGTGCAGGCATCAGTAATGTTACAGGGAGTGTGAGACTGGACCATCACTGTGGTCTGAAGGCCACACAGAGAACAGGGAAGTGGCCCTGGACTGAGGCAACTGCCTTTATCTTGCGCAGAAAGGTTTCACATCTGAGTGACAAGAACACTGCTCATCAGAAGAAGGAGCCAGAGGCAGGGAGACATTCTTAGGAGTTTATTGACAATAGTGAACAGTATGTACAAGTGATTAATACCCGTGGCCAGGCTGTGCAACTACTTTTACCTAACACTCCTAACCCTGCTGCTACGTCTTGGTGCTCCCCGGACATCCACAGCAGAGGTGGAGGCAGCCTGCTGACTGTGATGCTCTGTCTGTGATGACTTTGGCGGGCGTCCTCTGGAGGCCTGAGATTTGGTCGGCCCCGGCCTGCTTTCGGGGTCCTGCTGTGTGGCAGTGGCACCCTCCTCGGCCTGTGAAGCTGGAGCTGCAGAGGTCACAGGAAGAGGGAAGTCAGATGGGCCGCTCACTCCCAGAGTCAGCTGGGTGGATGGCCTAGGAGTGTGCACCTACTGCTCCTCCTCTCTTTGGGTGCCGAGGGGTCCTAGCTGACTCTGTGAGCAGAAAGGGGTAGCTGGAGTGAGATCGAGCTGCCCAGCACCCCTCACACATACATACTGTTGGAGGCCAACTATGGCAACAGTGATGGAGTTAAGCCCACGGATCAGTGCAGGGGTAACGTCCTGGGCCAAGGTCTCCATGGCGGCCGCCATCCTGCCAGTGTTGGCCTCGGTGCGTTGCAATGCTGACGCTATCACCTCAGCCTGAAGTGCATGGCAATGGCCTGTGAAAGAGGACACATCACTCACGGTATGGTTGTCTGATGGATGTTGCACTGGTGGATCCTCACTTGGTAGAGCAGCACCGACCTCATGGTCAGCACAGGACCGGTCCCGGTCATCGCCGGCCAGCTGGATGGCTCTGTTTTTGAATTCTGTCAGAACTTTGATCTCCAGCATCCCTCCACCTGTCTGTGACCATTCCCTCCTGGTGTGTGCCAGAGTGAATGGTGATGTCCCTTGCACTGGCAGTGAGTGAGGGCCCTGTGGATGTGTGATAGGTTTGTGAGTGTGTGAGTTGGGAGTGATGAAAAGAGTGACTTACCCTGGTGGAACGGAGGAGACCATTCATCCTTTTGAGGCACTGGGTGGCTGTCCTCCTCTGCAGGGCATTCACGCTGGCCACCACTGCCAGCGCCTCCCAAGCCGGGTTGGTGACATTGCTACCCATCCCGGCAGGCCTCCACGGCACCCAGCAGTCGCTCGAGGGACCTGTCATTGAAGTGGGGGGGCTGCAGTCTTTTTGCCTTTGCTGGCCGTGTCTCCCGGACAGCAGTGGTGGTGAGCTGGTGGTGATGAGCGCTTTGCTGGTGGCTGCCTTTTAAAGATGGCGGCCAGCCTGATGCAACAGCGCAGTGTTGGTGAGCGGGCGAATGAGAGCCCTCCCACCATAGAAACAGCGTGTTTCGCAGGAATGAATATATAATGGATTGGGCTCGGGAAGATACGGCGTGAAAACCCCATCATTTTCATCGGCGGGTAGGACTCCATTTTAACTGCCCGCTACTGCACTTAGTGCAATTCTGGGAAAATTCCACCCTCAGTGCGTGTATTTGATGAGGGCTGAGAGAGTGCGTGTGGGAGTCAAAGAGTACATGGGTGTCTGTAGGAGTGAGAGAATAAGTGCGTGTGTGTGAAAGTGAGAGAGTAAGAAGAATGAGTAACTATGTGTGGTGTGTGTGTGTGTGTGTGAGAGAGAGAGCATTTGGGGACGGAGTGAGAGCATGAAAGAGTGCGTGAGCATGTGTGGGAGTGAGAGAGTGAGTGAGCGTGTGTGAGAATGAGTGAGTAACTGTTGTGTGTGTGTAGAGGAGTGAGAGAGTGCATGAGTGTGTGTAGGAGTGAGAGAGGAGAGTGAGTAACTGAGTGTGTCTATGAGGGGGGCAGGACTGAGAGTGTGTGTGTGAGAGTGAGAGAGTGTGTGAGTTTGTGTGTGTGTGTGTCAGTGAGAGAGTGAGGAGAATGAGAGTGAGTATGTGTGTGTTGGAGTGAGAGAGTGAGTGAGTGTGTGTGTGTGTGGGAGTGAGCGAGTGAGTGAGTGTGTGTATGTGTATGGGAGTGAGAGAGTGAATAAGTGTGTGTGGGAGTGAGAGAGTGAAGAGAATGAGTGAGTGCGGGAGTGAGAGAGTGAGTGAGCGTGGGAGTGAGAGAGTGAGCATGTGGGAGTGAGAGAGTGAGTGAGTGTGGGAGTGAGAGAGTGAGTGAGCGTGGGAGTGAGAGAGTGAGCATGTGGGAGTGAGAGAGTGAGTGAGTGTGGGAGTGAGAGAGTG
Organism: Cetorhinus maximus; assembly: GCF_964194155.1. NCBI lineage: Eukaryota > Metazoa > Chordata > Chondrichthyes > Lamniformes > Cetorhinidae > Cetorhinus > Cetorhinus maximus. Next base: position 120,911,448 of record NC_135884.1, read on the forward strand.
AGTGTGGGAGTGAGAGAGTGAGCATGTGGGAGTGAGTGAGTGTGGGAGTGAGAGAGTGAGTGTGGGAGTGAGAGAGTGAGCATGTGGGAGTGAGAGAGTGAGTGAGTGTGGGAGTGAGAGAGTGAGTGAGTGTGGGAGTGAGAGAGTGAGTGAGTGTGGGAGTGAGAGAGTGAGCATTTGGGAGTGAGAGAGTGAGTACATGTGTGTTGGAGTGAGAGAGTGAGTGTGTGTGGGGGAGTGAGAGAATGAGTGAGTGTGGGAGTGAGAGAGTGAGTGAGTGTGGGAGTGAGAGAGTGAGCATTTGGGAGTGAGAGAGTGAGTACATGTGTGTTGGAGTGAGAGAGTGAGTGTGTGTGGGGGAGTGAGAGAATAAGTGAGTGAGAGCATGAGTGATTGAGGAGAATGAGTGAGGAGAATGAGCAAGTGAGTAAGTGAGTAAATGAGTATGTGTGAATGTGTGTGTGTGTGTGTGTGTGCGTGCGTGATCTGTTTGTATCTAGTAAACGGGCCTGCTTCTTCAGGAGTGAGCCGCTCCTGACAATGGCCCCCATCCAGCGAGGCACCTCCTGGCATTTTGATGCAGTTGCTACTGGAAGTGTTCAAGAGGCAGCCGCCATCGCAGTAGGATGTGGAATACAGGAGTGCACAACCAGCTCACTGGGAGAGAGAAGCACTTTCTGGAGGTAAATCCCTCACCCTTGCAAGTCAGTCCACTTCAAGCCAACATTCCCTCAGAAATAACAATGTATTCTGCTTTTCGATTAATGTCCTTTCTTCCTCTGTGTTATCACAAGCAGGAATGAATCAGGCAGTGGCCTCTATTATAGGAGTCAATGTGGCTCTCACATTGCAGGATTTTTCCAAAGTGGCCTTTGCTTGAAAAATAGTGAAGGTCACTGTCCTATAGGATAATCCATTCAAAAGTCCTAGTCAATTTCATGGAAACCTTATACACTTACTATTTTCTAATATAACATCTATAACAAATGGGATTCTAAGCCTTATAGACATATGAACGTTGAATATAAAAGCAAGGAAATGTTGAATTCACACAAAACATTGCCTAGCCCCAGAAGAAAAAATGAACGCACCATTTTAGGAATGATGATAGAAAGTGTACAGCGAAGATTCACAAGAATGATACCAGGAATGCAAGATTAAAGTTATGAAGACAGGCTTAATACAATTTTTCTTTGACTGAAATGAAGAATATTAAGGAGAAGACTAATGGAGGTTTTAAAATTTCGAAGATTTTGAGATGGTAAGTAGCAAATTATTGTTTCCACTTTGGCGATTGGTAACAAAGGGATGTAGACTGAGGATTGTACAAAAAGAGAGCTTGGAAGACTTCTTTCCACACAATCATTGGAAGATAGAATTTTTTATCCCAAATACAATCGGCGAATTGTACAACGAGTGGGTAATCTGCACCAGGTGAGATTGACCCCTTATGATTCTCTGAACAAAAGCTCAGCAATAAAATAACATAAAATGTGAATGTTTAAAGTTTGAAATAAAAGAAAAAGACATTGTTGGAAAAGTATAACAACCAAGCACACATGCAAGTAAAACAAAAAATAAAATACTGCAGGTGCACACAATGCGAAATAAAAATAAAAGATGCTGGAAACACTAAGCAGGTCAAGCAGCATCTGTGGTGAGAGAAAGTTAAGGTTCATGTTTCAAGTCAGTGACCCTTCATCGAACAAAATTTAACCCTGTCTCTCTCCTGACAGAGATGCTGCCTGACCAGCTTGGCGTTTTATAAATGATCTATTTACCATGAAAGTAAAAGTTCAGCTAAAATTTCACATGTAATCTTTCATCAGCAACAATGAGATTATTTCAGATTGCTGTAGTTTTCCTTTGTCAAGCAGGGCTTTGCATAGAACTAAAAACACAGCTGCATTATCAGGGACAGTGTATAAAAAATTAAATTCCTCTTTGTTTTAAATGGGTGACATTTGGAAGAATTCTAATCACTTAGCTGCACCCACTTCTCTAATACATGTGCCAGATTTTCCTCTTTCTGCACCTAGGTTGCACTTGATTGACAAGCGTAGTGGCAAATCATAGTCATAGAGTCATAGAGACATAGAGGTCTACAGCACAGAAAAAGGCCCTTTGGCCCATCAAGTCTGCACCGGTCAAACAAGTACCTAACTATTCTAATCCCATTTTCCAGCACTAGGCTCATAGCCTTGTATGCCATGGCATCGCAAGTGCACATCCAAATACTTCTTAAATATTTTGAGGGTTTCTGCCTCTACCACCCTTTCGGGCAGTGAGTTCCAGATTCCCACCACCCTCTGGGTGAAAAAATTCTTCCTCGCATCTCCTCTAAACCTCCTGCCACTTACCTTAAATCTATGCCCCCTAGTTATTGATCCCTCCACCAAGGGGAAAAATTCCTTCCTGTCTACCCTATCTATGCCCCTCTTAATTTTATACACCTTAATCATGTCCCCCCTCAATCTCCTCTGCTCCAGGGAAAATAACCCCAGTCTATCCAATCTCTCCTCATAACTAAAACTCTCCAGCCCAGGCAACATCCTGGTAAATCTCCTCTGCACTCTCTCTAGTGCAATCACATCATTCCTATAATGTGGTTCCTGAACTGCACGCAATACCCTAGCTGTGGCCTAACCAGCATTTTATACAGTTCCAGCATAACCTCCCCTGCTCTTATATTCTATGCCTCGGCTAATAAAGGCAAGTATTCCATATGCCTTCTTAACCGCCTTGGCTACTTGTCCCGCTACCTTAAGGGACCGGTGAACATGCACACCAAGGTCCCTCTGATCCTCGGTACTTCCCAGGGTTCTACCATTGATCATGTATTCCCATGCCTTGTTTCCCTGCCCAAGTGCATCACCTCACACCTATCTGGATTAAATTCCATTTGCCACTGATCAGCCGATCTGACCAGCCCATCCATAACTTCCAGTAATCTAAGGCTATCCTCTTCATTATTTGCCACCCCAACAATTTTCATGTCATCCGCGAACTTACTGATCAACCCTCCTACATTCAAGTCTAAATCGTTCATACATACCACAAACAGCAAGGGACCTAACATCAATCCCTGTGGAACCCCACTGGACATGGGCATCCAATCACAAAAACACCCCATCGACCATCACCCTCTGTTTCCCTCCACTCAGCTAATTCTGGATCCAATTTGCCAAATTGCCTTGGATCCCATGGGCTCTTACCTTCGTTATCAGTCTCCCATGCGGGACCTGATCAAAAACCTTGCTAAAGTCCAAGTTGACTACATCAAATGCATTGCCCTCATCTACACACCTGGTCATCTCTTCGAAAAATTCAATCAAATTGGTCAGACATGACCTCCCCTTAACAAAACCATGCTGACTGTCCTTGACTAATCCTTGCCTCTCCAAGTGTAGATTAATTCTGTCCCTCAGAATTGCTTCCAATAGTTTCCCCACCACTGAGGTTAGACTGACTGGCCTGTAGTTCCTTAGTTTATCCTTTCCTCTCTTATTGAATAACGGTACCATATTGGCAGTCCTCCAGTCCTCTGGCATCTCTCCTGTGGCCAGAAAAGTATTGAAAATTATTGCCAGCGCCCCTGTCACCTCCTCCCTTGCCCACTCAACAGCCTGAGATACATTTCATCCAGGCCTGGAGATTTATCTACTTTTAAACCTGCCAGACCACTTGGAACCTCCTCCCTTTCTATGCTAATTTATTTAATTATATCACAGTCCTTCTGCCTGATTTCCATACCCACGTCATCTCTCTCACTTGTGAACACCGACACAATGTATTCATTTAGAACCCTACCTACGTCTTCCGGCTCCACACACAAATTATCACTATGGTCCTTTGTGGGCCCTACTCTTTCCCTAGTTATCCTCTCACTCTTACTCAAATCAGGCCGGAAAGAATGCAAGCCCAGAAAGGTGACTGCCCAATGAACAGAAAATCATGCAGATTCCCTTACAAGCATATGATCCTCCTCAGATGATATTTCTCTGTATCCTCTGTAGGCAATCCAATGCACTCCGGTGCGGGAGCAGAAAAATTGAACCAATTTGCAGACCATGCAGGACCCATGCACTCGTTTAAAAAAACTAATTCTGGTTATGGTCCTCAACAATGTGAATGCATTGGTAAAATTATATTACAAGGAGACTTCTATTTGGACACAAGGCATAATACAAATGGGGCTGATCACTTACTGAAATTAAACTTTGGAGCCATGTCACATGCTGCAACATAATTCCAAATTCTGTGCTAGAACTGAGGCAGCGTTTGATAAAATGGTATCTTACACCAAACCATTTATGAGAAAGCTAAGTTACCTTTCCTGTTTACTAATGTGGATGGAACTAGTTTGGCCATTTTAAGTGGATTTACTTGGAGAGAGTTGCATAGTTGTAGTTCAATAGCGTGAATCACAACTATGCAGTTTGTTGCAGGGGGCTGCTGTATTATTTACATTTAAACAATAGTTGAATTTAAATTTTTATTATCATATCTCCATTTTGTTTTCTCATCATTAAAGAAGTAAATTTTCTTTTGGCTGTAACTGGATTGTTGTGACTAACACATCTTCACTTTATTAACCAACACTAACGTGTGAACGACTGATAGCTGAGAAAACGAATGCTAGTACTATGTTTGTCCTCTCATCATTAAGTGGCATTTTCCGTTTATTAACAAAATCAGGAGCTCCACATCTATGAGAAATGTTATGCTTTATTATTTAATGGTCTTACCTAAATTTGGGTAAAATTATTTTTGAAGTAATTTAGTAATTTGCATCAGCTTAATTTTGTTAGAACTGATACTAATATTACAAAATTACAGAATTAATATTCAGAAGGGAATGTAATGCTTTGTTTTATCAAAACATCTGAATTATCTTCTTCACTCAAAGAATGGTTAGAGTGTGGAATTCGCTACCACATGGAGTGGTTGAGGCAGGTAACACAGGGCAGAATTTTCCCGTTGGTGTGCGGGGCCTGGACCCACATGCCAACGCGTAAAATGACACGTGGTGATGAGGGGTGTCCCAATGTCACTGCGCGCCAGCGCGATATTTCGTTGGGTGGGCGTGCAATGATCTCCAATGCGCGTCCGCCATTAATTAACAGGCCACTTAAGGCCCTTGAGGCACCAATTGATGGCGATTTTTCGGTGCCCATGCGATCTTCAGGTGGTCGCATGGGCGCAGCGGGCAGGTGGGTAGGACACATTTGTACAAATCTCATCCATAGATAAAAGGGCTCAGTGGGGTCATGAGTGTACTAAGTCAAGTATTGATTTTTCAAAGTTACTGATACTTGCCTGTGTGATCTGCAATACTTCAAAATGCATACCAGCTGCTTGGACTGGACTCACAACCTTCAGGTCAGCACTGCAGAGAAGAACCTTTTTTGGGCCTGCAGGTTTCAGGAAGCCTTCCCTTAGCCTGGAAATGGGAGTTGAACTCTCCACCGGAGACACCAACTCTGAGGAGGAAGGGAGGGCTAGAAGGAGGAGGAGGCCAGGAGTGCACATTCAACCTCCAGGGGAGCCACCTTTGGGAGGACAGGCGCAGGCACAAGGGGTGCAGGGCCAAGAGGCAGCCCAAGGCAGAAGGGGCCGCAGAAGACGCCACCATCCTGCTGCCAGGGTATACAGGCGGCGAAGCAGCTGCTTCAATATGTCTGAGGTGCAGTGCCGAAGGAGGCTCCGTCTCTCAAGGGAGACAGTCAACTATATCTGTCAGATGATTGGTCCTGAGATCTCTCCTAACTGTGTGGGTGGACACCCCATGCCAGTGGCTCTGAAGGTCACAGCTGCCCTCAACTTCTATGCCTCTGGCTCCTTCCAGGGGTCGGTGGGTGATCTTTGCAGTGTCTCCCAATCAGCTGTCCACACTTGTGTCAAGCAGGTTACAGATGCTCTGTTCAGGTGTACATTGACCTTCATCCACTACCGTAGGGACCAGGCAAGTCAGGCACAGCGAGCCAGAGGCTTCGCAGCCATTGCTGGCTTCCCCCACATCCAGGGTGCAATAGACTGCACACATGTGGCCATCAAGGCACCAGCAGGTGAGCTCGGTGCCTTCGTCAACAGGAAGGGCTTCCACTCCATGAACGTGCAGATAGTGTGTGATCACAGGATGCTGATTCTACAAGTCTGTGCAAGGTACCCAGGCAGCTCCCATGACGCCTACATCCTCAGACACTCCCAGGTGTCAGGGCTCTTCAGTGCTCCAGCCTGGCTTGATGGATGGCTGCTGGGTGTCAAGGGCTATCCCCTCAGAAGGTGGCTCATGATGCCTCTCCACCATCCAAGAACAGAAGCTGAGCAGCGGTATAATAGGAGCCATGGCACCACAAGGGCTGTGGTGGAGAGAGCCATCTGTCTCTCAAAATGTGCTTCCGATGCCTGGACTGTTTGAGGATGAGCACGCACAGGAAAATGCTGAGGGGATAAACACTGACCCGGAATACTCCAGGGAGGCAGGGACACTTAGGAGGCTTTAATCCAATGAACCTTCAGCTAGCACACCACAGATGGACCTCCAGCACAAGCCTGGGCTGCTGGCTCCATACTCGATACCTGAGTGTTAAATCTGCCTGGATAGGAACATTAACATTAATAAAGCTGAATGTCCCACAAAACACTCATTACATTATTGGTAACCATCCGCCTGCAGAAGAAAAGAGGCACTCTCAGCCATGGTGACATGTCTGAATTTAATATTATAACAAAAGGAACTTAAGAAAACAAAATGACAAAGATGTTAAAAATCACACCAACTCATAAAGGCCTCATCTCGGGCCGACACAAAAGCACCAATGGTAAACCCGTGGTGTGCCTAAGGTGCCTTATGATTACGTTTCCCGGTGCTATGTCTTGGTGCTGCCCCCTCGCCGGGAGTGGCATCTGAGACAGCCTGCTGACTGTGCTGTCCTGTTGGCCTCGATGACCTTGGCGACCGTCCTCTGGCCAGTGAAGCCTGTGCTGGCCCTGCCTGGGAGGGAGCTGCCAGTTCCACAGCTGGCACCTCCCCAGTCGTCGCAGCCTCATCGAATGCAACGGTCACTGGCAGAGGGGCAGAGCAACTGCTGCCCTCATCCGGAGTGCCCTGAGAGGAGCCTGCAGAGACGACAGGCAGCTGCTGCACCGACGTGAGGTCGCTTCGGACCTCCTTGCTCACCGTGGATGGATGGGCACCAAGCTGGGAAACCTGGTGCCCAAACCATCTCCCACATTGGCACTGACCAGCTGAGGTCAATGCCAATGTGAGGGCTTGCTGGTCCAAACGCATCCTCAGGGAGCCCTGATTGGCCTCCTGGAGGAGCCTCTCCATGAGAGTCACCACTCTCTTCATGGAGGGCACATGGCGCTTGGCCATGAGGCCCATTGGTTCGGCGATGGTCCGCGTAGACCCCTCCGCCATGGACACCAAGCCAAGCATAGCCTCATGTATCTCCACCAGATGCTCCCACACACCCGGCCGCATTTCCTGCGTTTGCCGTGTTGCGGACAACTCCAGAGACACATCATCAGCCACCGACTGAGCATGTGCCTGGTCCCTTGCAGTCCTTTGGCTGCTGGCGCCATGGGCACTCTCTGTCTCTGCCAGCTCCTCCAGCAACCATGAAGTGCCCTCACCGCTGTGCCCACGACACTAGCCGATGATCTAATTCCCACCAAGATGCTAGTACCTGCGCCTGGCAGAGATGGTGTGACGCTGGTGAGTCCGAGACTTCAGGGCCCTCAGGAGTGAGAGGGGCCTCCTCCTCCCGGCCCTTCTCCACTGATGCTGAAAGGAAGTACAAAGACATTGGATCAGTTAACGTGGAGACAATGTCAATGTGCATCCCTGTCCCCCTGACCATTATGTGCTCATCCTTCCATAAGCAATGGTCAAGCCATGTTGCTAACTTCAATTGCTGAACATTCAACACTGCCATGGCTGCTGGGAGAACATTGGTGACCTCACTGCTGGGCAAACATGCTTGCCCGTGGCACCCCAGCCTCACCGACACTGGTGGACCTGGGCGCATGGCATGTCTCCAGATCTAAGGCCTCCTGCTCAAACCAGCTGAGAATCACCACCTGGGCCGGCCCTCGGCCAGTCCTCACCCGCTCGGCGGCATTATGTGCATTCTCCTCCTGAAAAGGAGAGCGTGGCATTGATTAGTGTTACTTGTACCTGGATTCTCTTCATGGCCGGCCCACCCCAACCAGAATGGGACATTGCAGGGCTCCAGTGCCTCCTCACCCCGCTGCTGCCGAACACTCACACAAAGATACCAGGCCTGTCCCCCCGCCACCCCCTTGGCCAAATGCTGCCTACACCACATGCGGCACCACACAGTCTAACCTTCCATAGCAAGAAGGCACAAGTCCGTGGACTGCAGAGGACAGCCAATCGATCGATGCCACTCCATCTTGAAGCTCGCCTCCCAGCCTGTCATCACCCTGACTTGGACATGTCCTGCAGTTCCAGCGCTGTGCCTAGTTGCAGCTCCTCCAGGCTGCCCCCAAAACAGTCATGTTGGTCTCAGTGTACCACATGCTGCGGGCGCAGAACCATCTCTTCATCACCCTCTCAGGGTGACCTCGGCATGGGCAATATCTGCTGGCCCACCCAGCGAAGGACACATGCTGTCAGTGATTCAATATAGTCACTACATTCAGACGCCGGAGGGATGGTGGGGTTGGGGGGGGGATGGGGGGGTGAGGGGGTGGGGCGGGGGGTGGTGCTGGGTGGCGGTTGGTGGGGGGGGGTGGCGCTGGGGGGAAAGCCTACCTGTTGGGTTAAGTGACCAATGCCAACATTTTCCTCACCCTTCCCGAGTGCAACAGGCCGTTGAAGCGCTTACGACACTGGACCCAAACGCTTCGCACCACTTCGTGAGAGCTCCCAATCTCCGCCACCTTCTCCCAGGCACATTTGTCGTGTGGGGGGGCCTCCTCCTCCCGTCCTGGGGTACGAGCACCTCCCGCCAGGCTGCCACCTCCTTGAGGAGGGCAGCAAGGCAATCATCGGGGAAACGAGGGGCACAGTGTCCCCCTGCCCTACCCTCCTGCCTGGCCTGCTCACCAGCAGTGCTCTGGGGAGCCCTTCCACTGGCCATGATTCACAGCCTTTGAAAGGCTGCAGCAACTTTTTAAAACAGTCCTCCGGGTCACCATTGGACCCAGCAGTCATTGCAGTCCCGCAGTCTCGGGAGCCGCGATAAATGGCAGCGTGGACCCGATTGCGGGCGGCGATCAGGTCCACGCCCGCCCGTGCCTGCTCCCGCTCCGCCCGACAGGCAGAAAATTCTGCCCACAGTTGCATATAAAGAGAAGCTAGATAAGCACATGATGGAGAAAGAAATAGAAGGTTATGTTGATAGCAGGGCCCGGGGGAGGGGGGCTGCAGACAGTGCCCAACACTAGGGCCCAGGGAGTCGGGGGGTGGGAGGGGTGGGGGGTGCCCCACGCTCAGTGTTATAAGTGGAATTTCTCATCACCCAGACTGAGCAGCCAGAACTTCAGACCTGAAAGACCAGCTTAAAAAAATTAATTGTTAAAGCCAGTCTTTCAGGTCAATTTCACTCATTGCTGCGCTGCTGATTCCACCCCTCAGACAGCTTCATGGTTCCGGGAAACCACAAAACTGCACAACATTGAGAAGCAGCGCAGCAACTGTCACGAGATGCTCTCCATTGGAAAATGGTAAGAGAAATCCCTGTAATTTTAGAACCAACTAGATGCTGTCTGTGTGTGTGTGTGTGTATGGTGGGGGGTTGTTTGGAGGGGGTGTGGAGGAGGTTGGGGGCATGGGAAAGTTGGAGGGGGTGGAGAGAGGGGAGGTTGGAGAGGGGAAGTTGGTAGGGGCATGAGGGTGGGGGACTCACTTTTAAGATTCAGTACCACAAAATTAAATACTGTAGACTTCTCAAAATTCTCTTTTGCATTTAAACCGGCATATAAGTAGCAGTCTAAATTTTTGTTATCCCTGAAGTAGACCCAATTTTGATGGAATGCTGTGTTGATGTACCAGAGGCTTGAGAATCTTGGGCCTCATCAAAATAAATGTAAGGAACTAAAAACCAGGAGTGATGCAAAACAGGGAGTTGACTCACTATTGCCTGTTTTATTACTCTTGCAAAGTCTGGGAATGAAATCCCAATTTGTCACTAAGAGATTACTTGAAGAATGATTTTACAAACCTCTACTCCATCCAATGTTCACCCTACCCTACACCATCCTATTTAAAATCTAGCAGAACGTGGTCACACTGTGGGATGAAAATTTCCCTGTATGTGAGGATTCATGACCATCCATTGTAACTTTGGCAAAAAAAATCTAGTGAAATCCCAGAGAAACAGCATAAAAGGCTTTTACCATAAAGGGTCTTTATAGAAACACAGTCTTATGACTTAAGTGCTTTTAGAAATTATTTCTCTCAGGGTTTTGTGGTCACATTCTTTTTTTAGCTGTTGGGGTTTCTAATTTATTAAATACATTTTTCAATCTAATTTGCCTGTTTCTCTCATACCTGAAACAACAATTAGAATTTTTTAAAATACTATTTGCACATTTATTTAATACAAATGTAATCTAACATCATATGAAACCTGTGGATAAGCTGTAAATTCACAGTGTACATCAAAATTGAACAGTGGGCTGGCAACAGAGAAGTCAGAATTGTAAAGTTGTATTAGCTATTGAGTTGAATTGTTTTGTAAATGATGCAATTTCTTTTGCAGGCACTTTCCTAACATCAGTTGATTGCTTTGTAACTAATTATCCTTAGAGACTCAACATTGGACCACCATTGTGATAGTTACTCTGCCTACTGCATGCAAGTGTAATGAAAGAAAGATAAAACTTACATTTACACAGCACCTTTCACGAGGTCCCAACTCGCTTTACAGTCAATTAAGGTCTTTTGAATTGCAGTCACTGGTATAATGTAGGCAATATTTTCAAATGACAGGGCATGCTCAAAGGGCAGAATGGTCTACTCCTGCTCCTATTACGAACGCTCGTATGTCATTCTGGATGGATGTGATGAGCTGGACTAGATAGCCTTTAGTCATCCATAATTATCATGCGAACGGAGGGTGGAATCACGGCTGGAGTTCTGTTTATTTTGTTGCTAATTAAAGTTTACTGTGAGCGGGCTTTGTGGGGTGAAATTGCCAGGAGTACATAATGGGCTTATCGTGAATCAGTAACCTGTTTTATACTGCACATGATTTTCAAGTGTCTTGTCAATTAACTTCAATCTTGTACTTTTTTCTACTTACCTATTATCCCACTCTATCTTGGTGTTTTATTGAGGTATTGAAATATTGTGATAAAGTTGTGTTGCATTGTAGGTACTGAAATATATTTCTGTGTGAAGCAGCAATCAGCAGAGTCTTCAGATATGCTGATCAAGAAAACACAGATACAATTGTGAGCCATTTAGCCTTTGTCCTCTGGCCATTGAAAAGGTGTGTTACACAGAGATACCTGAGGGCTTCAATGCTTCTCACTGACAGTGAAGACTTATGTTATTCAATCATTCCACTTTGTTGCTCAGGAGTCATTTATTCTTTCTACCCTGTGAGATTACTGATAACATAGAATGCAATTACACCCTTGTATGAAATAATTATATTGAATAATATCATATACACACAGGCAAAAGAAAGTCTTCTTCTACTTCTACAGAATGGAAAAGATCTTGTGCAGTTTATCTGGGTTGCAAGTATTGAATCTTTCCCCAAATATAAATTTACTGTCACCATGTCCGTATGGTGCAATGTACAGAACATGTTAATGAGGGCTGAGGCAGTCACTGAAATCGGTGTTATTGTCTGTACAGTGTTATAAATAACTAATGGGATATTTTCCAGTCAAATTAACAATATTACGTGATGCTGATAAAGTAAAATTTGTACACACTGGTTTGTTTACTTGTCGTGGTGGGATCACATATAGTGTGCACACAAACTAACGCTGCGTTGTTGCTCTCAATATTAATGACCCATATATAAATGTAAGATGTTTGTAATCAGATGCCAACAATGGGCATTATCATTTTACTAGGACTTTTCGATGATTGTTTGGTGAATTGATTGGTGAATCTGAAAAGGGGAAAAATATCATGCATGATTGAGGGAGAGGGTCAAAGTGGGGAGGGGGGAGTAAGGGGCCAGAAACAGGAGAAGCACCAGGGTCCATGATTTCTCTCCCTGGCCCTGGTTAATAGGGTTAGATGAACTGAGGTGGGAGGAGGCTTGTGTGGCGCATTAATGCTTTGTAGACCAGTTGGGCCAAATGACCTATTTCTTTGCTCTAAATTCACAGTACATACCCTGAATTGCTTCCAGGTCACTACTTCTAAATCTTTTAGCCAAGTAATCTAATTATTATGGGTACCATTCTTGCTTCTTTCAATGTGATGATGCAAGAGGAACAGCAGTAACAGTCATCACCTGGGCCTTGCACAATATAGTGGGTATGTGGGAATGTGTGCAGGAGACCATAACCAGCACACAGTGTCTACAGGCCAGAATTCACCTTCCCGAACCTAACTGAGGAGCAGAGCATGAGGGAGTTGCAATTCTCCAGGTAAACTGTCACAGACTTAGACAACCACCTAAACACAGAACTTGCTGCCAGATGGAACTGGGGCCATGTCATGCCGGCACTATTCAAAGTTACCAATCCATGAAACTTTTAGCCAGTTTCATCCCCATTCCTCACCCAATCTGAAAGTCTCTTTTCAGTCTGCAACAGGCGACATTAGTCGCATCTTCCAGTCTACAGTTCACAGCTACATTAAGCAGGTGACCAATACCCTATTTCCTGGACTGAGTAGTAAATCACTTTTCTCACTGACCTTAGCAGTCCACAAAGAGAGCTTGTGGCTTTGCAGCAGTTGCTGGTTTTCTTCACTTGCAGAGTATGATTAACTGTAACACACATGGCACCGGAACACAAGCTAAGAACATAGGCCAACAGAAAAATATACGACTGAATGTACAGCCAGTGGCCAATTACAGGAACATTATCAGGCAGGTGTGTGAAGGATACTCAGGGAACTGCTGCAAAGGATTTATTTTCAGGCACTCTATCATCCCCGTGCTATTTGACCATGAGGGGCATGGCAGGGTGGCTGCTAAGGGACAAGGGATTCACCCTGCAGACCTGAATGATGAGACTCCAGGGCAATCCCACCAATGCCAAGCAGCAAGGTACAACCAAAACCAGAGACAACCAGGTTCCTTATAAAACATACAATATGATAACTCAAGCACATTGTTCAAGGGCACAATTAAAACAAGGGGATCCCTCTGACCCTGCTGCCTTGCAGATGAATTTTAGATGTTCTTTTTGGCAGGTGAACAAGAAACTCATCCCAAGCTGATGGTGTCCTGTGTAAATATTCAGATCGGGTCTCAATAAGGTCATTGGTACTTGATTTACTATTTTAGCCTGAGAGGGATGGAACAGACTAAACCAGTCAGTGGATGGGTCAAGGGCCAGAAGAGTCCCAGGCAGGTAAGGGTTTTTAGGTTTCCTTGTGGGCCAGGGAAGCTGGAGGATTGGCCTCCTTTGCCCCGGACTCCTCCCCTCCCCTTGCACTTAGCTGAATGCCAGAAACCAACCCTGCAGGATGCTGCCAGGGCCCTCCTGCTTGTGACCTTCTGCTCTCGCCAGTTGGCCAGGTTCAGACAGTACTCCAATGAAGGTTATGGAAATAAGGCACAGCCATTAAGATCACATATACTGTACCCCACCTCTCTTTCACAATGGGCCAAAGTATCATGCATTGTTGTGGTGTGGTGCATGGTGCACAACATTGCATTGCAGAAAGGCTTGCATTTCGAGGAGGAAGAGCAGCTCCAACAAGGAGGAAGAGGAAACAACAGAGAAAGGAGGGCCACCTCAAGACCTGCATCGAAAGGTTCAGCTCAAAGCTGCACATAGGTCCTGTCCTGAGAACTTTCAAAGTACCCTTCTACATAGCAGTCAGTTGTGTATTATTCACCACTCCCTTCATACTGCATTGAAAAGCATTAAAGCCATAACTTCTATATCCGTGATCTTCTGAGCATTCAGACTGAGAAGCTGCAAATAAAACACACTGCAGGCCAGAGCCCCAAATGTGATAAAGGCAATTAATTTAATGCCAAACACAATAGATGCTTTGTATTCCTTTCTCACCCAGGTGATCAACCATAGTGCTTTTCTAATTCTACTACTCCTCAGAGGTGCTTTCCTAGTGTTCTGAGTAGGGGCAGGGAAAGAATATTTGCTGTTTCTCCCTCCACTGGGATCTCCAGGGATGCATGAGGAAAGCAGAAGACAGTTCTTGAACTCACTCTGCAGTTGTTGAGTGGAAACTGAAAGTAGGGGATGCAATTGCACTTTAAAAGATGCATCCCCACTTGAAGTACAGCTGGGGCATATGTTAGAAATTGCTCAGATCACATGGATGAGTCACCTGACTCTGCAGGTGGGCAAGAGGCTGGAAGTAAAGGTGAAAGGCTTGTTGATCCACCCCACCCCCACAGGTACAGAGCCAACCCTAAATTAAAATCAGCACTATGGACTTTCAAAAAGAGTGCATTTAAGCACAGGCATATTTAGGAATTTGATACTGGGAAGATATGGATCCCCAGTCATTCATTTAGTGGTTATGGCATTCAGTGATCTGCTTGGAATTATGCTCCTTAAGGAGATTATCCACTAAAGATGGCAGCTGAACCAGGAGTATTAACCTACATGAACCAGAACTAAAATAGTTCCATTCTTATGCAAGAAGCTTAATTTAGTATACATCAGTTGATTGTCCATTAAAATGTAACGACAAATATGTGTAAAAGGACAATGTTTGCTACTTTTGTGATTCCCTTTGCTGTCACGTTAAACGCTTTTGGGTATGCAGCATGATTACTTGGATTTCCCTCAAGGAATATCAATTTTGAGATGCCACTTAAGTGACTAGACAAGGAAATTGGTTTACCAAAACTCCACCTTTAAAAATGGCTGCCATGATACCATGTGCCCTACTTTGACCTTGGTTTGCCCATCAGAAGTGTGCCCATTGCATTAAAATGAAGCATCAATGGCTGTCCTTCTGGGGATTCCATTGTTGCTGTACTTTGATCAGAAGGATGATGAGGAAATTGAGGAGGAAAGGAAGGATACCAGGAGAGTACAGAACAACCTATACAGGCAACAACAACTTGTATTTATACAAATACCTTTAATATACAAAAAGGTCCAAGGCATTTCACAGGGGCAAAAGCTACCCTACAGATATGAGTACCACAGGATCTACAGAGGACCTAAATGGTTTTTTTCCTGTACACAGTAACCGAGAAGGGTGCATTTTCCCCTTGACACTGTGACAGAGAAAGACCAGCTGTTGAAACTTCTTTCCTTGCAGCCTCTTTCCATGAGGCACTGTCATCTCCGTGACTGTGAAGGTGATAGCTGCACTTAACTTTAATGTATCTGGAAGAGTCCAAGTGGCCTCTGGTGACATCGGTCACATCAGTCAGTCAGCAGTTTATCGCTGCATTAGACTCATCACAGATGCCCTGTTCATGCATGCCCCTGAGTACACATGGGCCAGAATTTTCGGCTCGGCAAGCGGGGGCAGGGCCTGCTCGCCAAGGCATAAAATGACGCGGGGTGACGTCGGGCGTGCGTCCCGTCATTTAGATCTTCAGTTCGGCGGGCATGCAGCCGACTCAGCCCTGACTCAGGGAACCCTCCCCCACCCGCACAGGGAGCACTCAGCACTTCCAGGCGCATGTCATGCTGGGCGGGCCTTAATTGGCCCGCCCACGTAAAATGGCGGCGCAGACCCGATCGGGGCGCCGATCGGGTTCGCGCCTGCCCCCACCCACCCCCGACAGGGGTAATATTCTCCCCGTGAACACAGCAAAGCATGGACAACAGGTTATCAATTTCTTCTGAGTAGCCAGATTTCCTCAAATGCAAGGAGCTGTTGGTGCTACTACTGTGGCTCTAAAAGAGGCCTTTGAAAGCCCCATCAACATGATGCATAGGAAGAGGAAGCCGTGGCAAAGTGGTAATGTCTCCAGACCAGTAATTCAGAGGTCCAGGCTAATTCTGTGGGGACATGGGCTCAAATCCCACTGTGGCAGTTGGTGGAATTTAAATTCAGTTAATAAATCTGGAATTATTATTAAAAAGCTAGTCTGAGTAATAATACCATGGAGCCATCACAAAAGCTCATCTGTCTCACTAAGAAAGTCTTTACCTAGTCTGGCTGACAAGCGACTGCAGATCCAAAGCAATATGGTTGGCTCTTAACTGCCTTCTGAAATGGCCTAGCAAGCCACTCAGTTGTATCAAAACTGCTACAAAGCCTTAGAAAAATGAAACCGAACGGATCACCTGGCATTGACCTAAGCACAGGAAATGACAATGGCAAGCCCAGCCCTGTCGACCCTGCACAGAAACAAAGGAAATAGGAGCAGAAGTAGGTCATTCATCCTTCTGGACCTCTGTCTCAATGCCATATTCCTGCTCTCTCCCCATATCCCTTGACATCTTTAGAGTCCAGTAATCTATTTCCTTCTTAAATATATTCAGTGACTTGGCCTCCATAGCCTTCCGTGGTTGAGAATTCCACAGGTTCACCACTCTCTGAGTGAAGAAATTTCTCCTCATCTCAGTCCTGAACTGCCTACCCAGTATCCTGAGACTGTGATCCCTTGGTTTGACCGCACCCTCCCACCCCAGGAGTAACATCATTCCTGCATCCAGTCTGTCCCGCCCTGTCAGAATTTTATACGTTTCAATGAGATCCTCTCTCACTCTTCTAAGCTCCAGTGAATACAGGCCTAGTCGACCCAATCTCTCCTCATACAACAATCCTGCCATGCCAGGAATCAGTCTGGTGAACATCTATGGGCTTGTGCCAAAATTGGGAGAGCTGTCCCACAGACTAGCCAAGCAACAGCTGACATAATCATCCCTTACAGACAATGTCCCAGACACTACCATCACCATCCTTGTGTATGTCCTGTCCCACCAACAGGACAGACCCTCCAGAGGTGATGGCATAGTGGTATACAGTCGGGAGGGAGATGTCCTGGGAGTTCTCAACATCAACTCTGGACCCGATGAAGTCTCATGGCATCGGGTCAAACATGAGCAAGGAAACCTCTTTCTGATTACCTACCAGTCCCCCTCGCCACCCTCATCTCCCCCCTCCATCAACCCCCAGCTTCACCTAATTAATCAGTACTCCTCTACTAGGTGGAAGCACTGTGGGTATCAAGGGCACAGAACGTACTCTTGATGGGGAACTTCAATGTCCATCACCAAGAGTGGCTTGGTAGTATCATTACAGACTGAACTGGCGAGTCCTATAGGACATGACTGCTAGACTTGGTGAGTGACAGCTAGAGGGAAAAACCTACTTGACCTCATCCTCACCAACCTGTTTATTGCAGATGCATCTGTCCATGACAGTATTGGTAGGATTGCCCACCGCACAGTCCTTGTGGAGGCGAAGTCATGTCTTCACATTGAGAATACACTCCATTGTATTGTATGGCACTACCACCTTAAATAAGATAGATTTCAAACAGATCTAGTAACTCAAAAATGGGCATCTATGAGGCTCTGTGGGCCATCAGTAGAAGCAGGATTGTATACAACCATAATCTGTAACATGATGGCCCGGCATATCCCCCAGTCTACCATTACCATCAAGCTGGGGATCAACCTTGGTTCAATGAAGAGTACAGGAGGGCATGCCAGGAGCAGCACCAGGCATACCTAAAGATGAGGTGTCAACCTGGTGAAGCTACAACACAGGACAACTTGCATGCCAAACAGCGAAAGGAACATGTGATAGACAGAGTGATCCCACAGCCAACGGATCAGGTCAAAGCTCGGCAGTCCTGCCACATACAGTCGTAAATGGTGTTGGGCAATTAAACAACTAACAGGAGGAGGAGGCTGCACAAATATCCTATCCGCAATAATGGGGGAACTCAGCACATCAGTGTAAAAGACAAGGCGGAAGCATTAGCACCAATCTTCAGCCAGAAGTGCTAAACCTCCTCCTGAGATCCCTAGCATCACATGTGCCAGTCTTCAGCCAATTCAATTCACTCCACATGATATCAAGAAATGGCTGAAGGCACTGGATACTGCAAAGACTATGGGCCCTGACAACAATCCAGCAAAAGTATTGAAGACTTGTGCTCCAAAACTAGCTGCACCCTTAGCCAAGCTGTTCCAGTACAGCTACGACACTGGCATCTACATGGCAATGTGGAAAATTGGCCAGGTATGTCCTGTATCCAAATAGCAGGACAAATCCAATCTGGCCATTTACCACCCCATCAGTCCACAGTCGATTGTCAGCAAAATGATGGAAAGCATCGTCAACAGTGCTATCAAGTGGCACTTACTCAGCAATAACCTGGTCACTGATGCTAAGTTTGGATTCCGCCAAGGCCACTCAGCTCCTGAGCTCATTACAACCTAAGTCCAAACATGGTCAAGGGAGCTGAACTCAAGAGCTGAGGTGAGAGTGACTGCCCTTGACATCAAGGCTGCATTTGATCAAGTGTGGCATCAAGGAGCCCTAGCAAAACTGGATTCAATAAGAAACATACCTAGCACAAAGGAAGATGGCTGTGGTTGTTGGAGGTCAATCATCTCAGCTCCACGACATCACTGCAGGAGTTCCTCAGGTTATTGCCCTAGGCCCAACCATCTTCAGCTGCTTCATCAATGTCCTTCCCTCCATCATAACGTCAGAAGTGGGGATGTTCACTGATGATTGCACAATGTTCAGCACCACTCATGACTCTCAGATACTGAAGCAGTCCATGCCCTTATGCAGCAAGACCTGGACAACATTCAAGCTTGGGCTGATAAGTGGCAAATAACATTCGCGCCACACAAGTGCCAGGCATTGACCATTTCCAATAAGAGAGAATCCAACAAACTGCCCTTGACATTCAATGGCATTACCATTGCTGAATCCCCCACTATTAACATCCTGGGGGCTACCATTAACCAGAAACTGAACAGGGCCAGTCATCTAAATACTGTGGCTACAACAGCAGGTTAGGGTCTGGAATTCTGTGGAGGGTAACTCACCTCCTGACTCCCCAAAGCCTGTCCACCATCTACAAGGCACAAATCAGGAGTGTCATGGAATACTCTCCACTTGCCTGAATGAGTGCAGCCCCAACAACACTCAAAAAGCTCAACACCATCCAGGACAAAGCAGCCCACTTGGCATCCCACTGCTGCATCCACATCCTCCACCACCGATGCATAGTAGCAGCAGCGTGTACCATCTACTAGATGTGCTGCAGCAACTCACCAAAAGTCCTTCAACAGAACCTTCCAAACCCGTGACCTCTACCGTCTAGAAGGACAAGGGCAACAGACACATGGGAACACCACTACCTGCAAGTTCCCCTCCAAGCCACTCACCATCCTGACTTGGAACTATATTGCCGTTCCTTCAGTGTCACTGGGCCAAAATCCTGGCACTGTGGGTGCACCTACGCTACAGGGACTGCAGCGGTTCAGGAAGGCAGCTCACCACCACCTTCTCAAGGGAAATTAGAGATGGCCAATAAATTCTGGCCTAGCCAGCAACACCCATATCTCGTGAAAGACTTCTTTAAAATCCCTAAGTGAGTGATGCTAGCCAACTCATTACTCATGTCACTGCATGCTAGCCAGGATGTAGCCATGGCCAGAATTTTTTGCTCGTCAGGCGGGCATACACATGATCTGAACGAGCGTAAAATGACGCACAATATTTCGGTTGACGGGCACGCACGGGAGTCATCAGCACGCCCGCCGACAATTAACAGGCCTATTAAGGCCATTAAAGTAATAATTAAATGGCATTTTCCACCGTATGTCCAACCTTACGGTTGGCGGGCAGGCGAAAAGGCCAAGCGGCCTTTGGATTTGTTGGGAAACCTCATCCATGGGCGGGATGAGGTTTCCAACGGCAATTAAAAATTAAATAAAATTTTTAAATTTCATCCATAACATTGTCCCTGCTCATGTGACAGAGCCAAATGAGGGGACTTTTTTTAACATTGCTTAAGATTTTAATTTTTGAGTTTATAAATCTTCAGCTCCCT
Source organism: Cetorhinus maximus (assembly GCF_964194155.1). Taxonomy (NCBI): domain Eukaryota; kingdom Metazoa; phylum Chordata; class Chondrichthyes; order Lamniformes; family Cetorhinidae; genus Cetorhinus; species Cetorhinus maximus. The sequence continues at coordinate 120,931,586 of NC_135884.1, forward strand.
AAGGCAGCTCTTTGCCTCAGGGAGCTTTCATTGCATGCATCTGCGTGCCTGCCAAACTTCCACGCTAGCCTTCCCCCCACCCCCCCTCCCCAGTTTCGCACTGGCTGGCCGTTAATTGGCCAACCAGCGTGAAATCGATGTCAGGGCCCAATCGCAGGCGGCGGTTGACTTTGCGACCGCTCCCAGCCTGCCCGCCATGCCCGCCTGACAAGGTGAAAATCCTGGCCCATAACTTACTTATTCTCAGACAATCCAGCATATCTGCACTGTCAGGTCAGAGGAGTGTAAAAGGTTGGATGATAGAAGGGGGAACTGGGTGCTCCTTGCCTGATGACACTTTCTCATTATTCAGGTGTAGAACTTGAAAGCAGGCAAGGAGGTTGTGTTCCACCAGGATCATTGTGGGATTGGCTACTGGAGTTCTGTTTCCAGTGCCTGAGCAGGGCAAGGAAAATCTTGCCGTCTAATCCAGTAAAGGTTTCCAGAGTTGTTGTGACTTGTTACATCCTCCATAGTTTAGCCATTAAAAAGGGATTGGCCCTTTCAAGCGCAGAAAGTAACAAGGGTGAAGATGCTGAGGACAAATGCCATGTTTCATGATGAAGAAACCCACGAGAGACTGCAAGAAGGTGGGTCTTGACATGTTACTGCTAGCAACACATCCTATCAGGCAGGAGTTCGTCATTAACTATTTCCAATGAAAAAGGATGCCCTCTCCCCGCTTGAAACAACAAAGACATGATGATCATTTACTTGTTCTAAAACAACCATGGAGCTAATCTGTAATACCTCCTTTTTTGGGATAGGACAGTTCTAAACATTAATCACCATAGACGAGAAAGAGCAGAGGTCTCCCTGTAAAAAGTACATGCAACATTCCCAGAAATGTACATATTTACTATTATCTTCTCCTGTTATTGTGTCCTTCCTTATCACTATAACTATCTCAGCTGCCTAAGACTCTTTTCTCTCATGATCCTAACTTTTTACTTCAATGTGGTGCAGCCTGAGTATCAGGAGGTTGTGAGATTTGTAGCTGGCACCTGTACCAATAAAATACTCACATACTGAGGTGGATCCATCTCAGTGAATCCTTTGTTCTTAAAAGACCTGCTTCTGCTGTTATGTCACTTGCCCATCCAATTCCTGCTGAGCCCAAATCAGATGCGGTGATGGCTTTAGAGGGCCTATGTCACTGCCATTGGAAGCAGCCACTATTTGCAGGCCAATAGAGCTATAGATACAGCCCAGCTGGGCTAATAGTCTTCATGAATGTAGATTAAATAATCTCAATGAAGTCCTGAAAACCCTGAACTAGAATGCTCCTCAAAGAATCTATGGAAGCAAATGGCAAATCCCTTAAAGCCTCTCCCAAGTTTGCATTGATCATCTAGACTGTCACAGTGATCAGAGTATTCCTTGCATTATGCGTACCAAGTATGGGTTGTGAACTTCTCCAATTTTCCACCATCTACACTAGATGAGAGGAGATAGACTCCACCACCTACACATATGAGACCTATGCCCTTGAATCTTTTAGAGATTGGCCCCCAAAATCATGGTTCATGGGTTTGTTATCCAAGTACATCATTTTTTTCTAGTTTGAGTTGTCTTTTTACACATTATTCCCTCCCAGTTCTTCCTGCTCTATGCTTCACTCAGTAATATCATCTCTGTTTCAGTAGTGCCCTCATCATGAGGGGTTTATCTGAGCTTGTGCATAAATAAGTAAAGTGCTATAGTGGAGTGGGTGAATCAGGAGGAGATACAAACCTACTTTTAAGTTAATTCTTTCTGTAACCAATCAGCATGTGTAAAGACCATTCATTTTAAATGGGTGATTTCTGATTTGTGAATTAAAAGACGCAGTTGACCAATAGCAAGGAGTTTTTCAAACCATCATAACGTCAGCAGACAGCGAAACACCCAGTTCTGCAAATCCTCCATCCCATTATCAACTTGGATGTGGTAGTTCTTCCGTAATCTCTGCCTCATCACAGCTTTCCAGCTGTGACTGTTCAAGAGGTGGAGAGTTTTCAACTCAACCATACTGATTGTTTGCTGCTTCCCATTCCTCCACCCTTAGCAGTCCTTGGCTTCCCACTGTCTCCATGTTTCTCCTTTGCAAGGAACATTAAGGTTTGAAAATTCTACAGACTAATTTTGCAGATATTGCTTTGTGACTATGCTATTAAGTACAGGCAATACAGCTGTCTCTTCCTCACTCGAACATTGCAGGAAGACTGAGACGAGACAGAATTTTTAAAAATGAGTGATAATTTGCTGCTCAGCCCCGTATGATGTAAAGTGTCATTTTATGAAATCAGCAGTCAATATTGTAAATTCATAGTTGAGGAGTTCATAAGAAATGTAATCAGTTTCAGTTGAGTGCAGAACCAAACAATTCTACACTCAAAGTTATCAGCTTAATGGTAGAAAAATGCATATGGTTTCATTTGGCCTATTTTTTGAGAAGGAAATCAAACATTTAAACAATCACCTTCCAACACAGTTAAATATTAAAATTATATAAAAGTGTGTAAAGAAGCTATCTCATTTCTTTCATTCATTGGTAGGATAGAACTTAATGATAACATTTCTTAGTCATGTTATAAATGTTATAAAACTTCCTTAAAGCTTGGTACTTGCATTTATAGGTATGGTTAAGCACCTTTCCAAATCCTGAGATTCTGAATTCCGAGTAAAGAAACAATAATTTTACATCCATTGTCGGTATAAGCTCTCTTAAGATCAGAAAGGTCAGGCATAGTACAATTTAGATGTGTAATGAAGCTTCAGCAACATTTCAATGTACCCTAACCCTGATCTGAGATAGACATTTGTTTCTGTACATACTGTAGCTTGAACTTCCATAACATCTTTATGGCCTTGCCAAGTGAAGTAAAAAATTTAACACTAATTTGTGTTGAATTTTGGGCAGTTTTTTTTACTGTGCACTGGTAACAAGAGGATTTCACAATTTACCAAATGTTGCTTTAAAAAAAAATTATCTACTTTATATATCAAATAATCTGTTCCTTAAAATTAAGAAATGGTAGAAAAATAGCCCGGATTGTTCAATCTGTTACACTTTGCACTCTTCCAGCTGCAGAAAGATGAAGATTTCACCTTAGCATTTTGAATTAGATTTAAACTAACGAGCAGAACTGGAAATTAATAATAGGCAACAAAAGGGCAAAATCTGAAAAAAAAATAGCTATTGCTCTGTACTGTACTAGGAGGGAAAATAAATTCCACAGTGGGTGCGACCTGATTTGTGGTGGTGCCAGTGTCAAACACTTACCGGTGCTGTTACAAAGAGCATTTATGCCACTGTGTGGTGCATAATATCTTTCTTACCTGCATCCTAAAGACAGGAGCAGTTAAACTATTAGCCCTTGCTGCACAATATGCATTGTGTGAAACTACAAAATCAAATTCTTCCAATTAATATAGTAATTAAACTCAATATATATGCACTCTGATACATACATTACATTATTGATATCTCAACACGTTCTGATCATTAAAATTTTTGATTAGTGCTTTCCCTCTCATTTTCCATCATATGAACATATTCTTTTTTTATAGTGGGACTTGCTTTGGATCAAATTGAATATTTATTTGAACAACAGAATTTTTAAATATGTAGATTATTAAATTGAAAAGATTTTGAAAGCCAATGCCTGCAAAATAAATAAAAGCTGTCATGTTAATGTTAAATAATGGCTGTAACAGGACTGAATTCTATTTGACATTAATTTGGGGAGGAAATTTTGTAGAACACAGCCACAAATAAGTTTAAATGAATGTATATCCTTGATGTTAAATAATTAAGCTGTACAAGTGTTTAGAATAATGAAATGGCCTGGAATTAATTGGAATAAATATAAAAATATATTTTAACTACATAGAAAATTAATCTTGCTCACTGGCCATTATGCATGTTATATTGAACATATTGAATATGACATTGTTATGACGTGGCAGATGATGCATGCCAGGTGGATCAAATCCACGAGGGAAACTTGATCACGCGGTCACAATGGTTTTGCAATTTGTATTTTATCTCAAGATACATGCCCTGAATTCAGAAGTAATAAGTCTACCAAGATTTCAGAGATTTTTAGAAAACTAAATTAAACATTTATTAACAAAAAAAAATTCAAGCACATACACAGGTCTGCAAATTGCTACAATAATAACTCCTAAAATCTCTAATTAATCTGGCTTCCAGTTACGCCCCCATTTAAGCAACAGTAAAAAAAATAGATTTTAAACAGATGCCAGCAAGTTACCACAATACCCTAGACAGTAGAATTCAAAATGGCTTTTCCCAGCTTCAGTTTCTGTAGACAGCAGGCTTCATGCACAAATATTGGAGGCTTTTCACACTTGTGTTAGATCTTACCTAACACATAGCCTCTCCTCCTCTATACATGTTTAATGCAAGTCACTTTGTTCCCATATGTCTTTGGAACTTTACCTTTCTCATAATATAAAACTTTTCATGGTGCTAATATGATCAGTAACCTTTGGGAAACATAAACACACTGCTTGGCCTGGCTTCTCTGGCTATGTGTAACATCCCATGATCTCGTTGAAATTCAAACAGCCCTGATTTATCTAAAAATGCAAATTCTCCTCACCTCACATTCTAAGACTTTAGCCATGTTTAAGTATTTAGCATTTCAAACCTGGCTTCGTTTGATGAGTCCACAGCCCCCAGACCAGCTGTCTCCAATTCAATTAAATCTCACACACACACACACACACACACACAAACTATCCAAACCCCATTACTTTTACAATAAATCACAATAATATTAAGAGAATTATTATACTTTTGTGACAATATGAAATATAAAATTTACAAGTTAGAGCCAAGATCCAATTGTGTTAAAGGAAACAGGAGCATTTTTTTAAATTGGTGTCTTGTACGTAAATTATCCACAACACTAATGTTATTTAACAGCACTTCTAAATAAGCAAAACAGTTCTGCACTGTGTCACTCTGGAAGATGGGTGGCAGGGCAGCAAAAACAGTGTTATATCGCTCCCCACAGCACTGCCAAATAAATTTTAAAACAGCTATTCTGGAACACTGGCATCTGGTTGGCATTGCTAATAATAACACCACCCAAGGATTATATGATCTTGCACAAATTGTCCCGATAAAGACTGAGTTCTAAATGCTTTTTTGTGCCGTTGCTTTTAAAATGTGTATTCGATTGGAGACGTTGGTAAGAATACATAGATACTTACCATCTTGTAAAACCATTCCTGCACATAAACCGTAGCAAAATAGAAATATTGGACTACTTATGCAGTGATTAAAAATATATCTATAATACCAAGTAAAATCAAAGATTTTGGCACTAAGAAAGGATTTTGCCATAATTGTAACTGCCAATATGAAATATGCAAATAAAGTTTGCACCATACCATTATAGCTGACTGTTGTGTGAGGGGGTAATATTTTTGGAACTTGTTAAAATCAGCTTTGAATACCCAATAGGACAAAAAAAAAATGTTAATGTAAGTAAAGTTAGAATCATCAACATTTTTTTATGAACAAAGCATTCTTCACTCTGCAAAGTTTGCCAACAGAAGTGTGTCCTCAGTTCAGATTTTAAAATTATTGCATATAGATTAGCTTTATTTTAGATTCTAACAATCAGGCCATGCGCTGCATTTATTAACTGTAAAATACACACTCTATTGTGCTTCATTGCAACTTATTAACAAGCAGGATTACACACATTTTGCACTTTTAAATTGGGGTAAATTTTGTTGTTCTGAAGTCTCTCATCATTTGTTTTTCACCTTATTATCATGCTTGGCTAGTCTTTGTTCTGGTATCCTATGTAAATGAGTGACCCATTAGAGCCTGCGATAATATATCAGTGTTGAAACTCTACTGCAACCACTTTTATCATGGCATGTCTTGTAGCGAATAGTCACGGTACAACTGGTTGATTATAGTTAATTCTAGTAGAAGGTATTAGCTTTGCATCTTGTGTAAAATTCTCTGTGAATATAATAAGGTAAGTTAGGCTGTTGTTTTAATTATCTTTGGGTCCATTTGGTTAGCAATTATAATTTAGCTATTATATAGTCTGTTATTTAACTTCAAATCACATTCTAAAATATTATATTGCACAAATTAGACATTAGCTTTGTCTCATGTCTGATTTTATTATAAAGATGTAAGATATCAGTGCATTATTTACTTTTTCAGGTTTTAAGCATATTACATTCATAGTTAACATAATATTTTCTTGGCTATTGTCCAAAACAAGCCGTTTCTGAATTTAAATTGTGCATCTCTCATAAGTCAATGACTTCCTGCAAATAAATAGAAAACTTGAATGGGAATTACTGATGAACCATCAAATGGCAGTGGGCCACCAAGAACAAATATGACTGATCATCATGTGTCTTTGCTTTCAAAACAAAATAGGATGGAATTTAGTTGTCTTGAGGTGGGTCCTAATCGCAGGCCTGAAAGTGGACGGCACTTCCACTCGCAGTGGGACTAACTGGCCAACAGTGATTACGCAGTGGCCAGAGGTGGCATTATGCGACAGGGGCAGGAGGAAAATCAATGAACCGCCATCAGTTGATGGGCTCGGTGGTCCGAGCGCCATTCTTAAGTGGCACCCGGGCATGCCTGCACTGACTACACGGTGTTGCAGAGGATGACAGAAATCCAACTTCTGACAAAACCTCCAGACTCAGCCTTCTTCTCTGCCACTGAACCCCAAGATCATCACCTGAACCTCCAGCCTTGTTTGTCTTGACCTGTGATTGACATCAAGAAGGGAGAGTCCATCGGCATATGCTCAGAACAGACAGAGGGTGGCCCCACGGTTCAGCAATGCCTCCCAGCAGGTTTTCCTCCAGGCTAAAATAAAAGCGGGAAATGTGAAAAACAGAAAGTGTTGGAAATACTCAGCAGGTCGGGCAGCAGCTGTGGTGAGAGAAACAGAGTTAACGTTTCAAGTTGAATTTGACTCTTCTTCAAAACTGAAGTAAGATAGAAATGTTTTTATTTCAGATCTCCAGCATCTGCAGTATTTTGCTTTCATGAAGGTAGAAATGGGATGGGTTTTATGTCATTAAAAGGAGGCAGGGTGGAAGAGCAAAAGGGAAAGTCCTTTCTGTACTGCAAAAACTCTCCAGTCCTTTCAAACAAGGAATTTGTCACTTCTTAGATGCAGTGATGAGCGGCTATCTGCGAGATGCTGCACGTGTCCCTCATGGAGTCCTGGAAGGAACCGCTGGCATATAAGTTTAATGTGACTTTCAAAGCCATTGGCATTGGGTTCCCTCCAACTCCCATAGGCTGCAGGCTGTTTTGCAGCAAAAACAGGTCAGGGGCTGCCTCCCTAGACATTCTCAACTGTCACTGGCATTCCCTCTCAGTCATCTGCAGGGATTTGAAACCAGACTGGTGAACTCTGGGACAAAGCAATTATCTTCATCAGACTGAAGCCTGGTTGGCTCCCTCCTGACCGTCCTGTGTGTGGTCCAGCCACAGGTTGAGCCCCTTGATGACATTGTGTATCTGGAGCCAGTTCCATCTTCCTCTGTACCTCTCCTTCTCTGCCCGAGGCTCCTGGAGCACTGGGTGGATAAGACTCATGTTGCCTCCAGAAGTTCAACAGAAGTCAGGACCCTGGCAAGGGTGTGCCCTCCACTGGGTCCCTGGGCTTCAAGAAAAACTGCCACCTCTTGTCAAATTGCCTCTTCCACGGTCGCCAACACCCAGCAGCTAGTCTGATCTGCCTTCATCCTCCATGAGCTCACCCTCGGCCTCCCTGAGCCCATCCTTATTAAAATAATAGTCATAAAATGGTTACAACGCAGAAGGAGGCTATCAGCCCATCATGTCTGTGTTGGTCCGATGAATGTGCAATTCACCTAGTGCCACTCCCCTACCTTTTCCCTGTAGCCCTGCAAATTCTTCCTTTTCAAATAATGATCCAATTCCCTTTTGAAGGCTTCATTTGACTCTACCTCCACCATATTCTCAATCAGTGCATTCCAGGTCCTAACCACTCACTGCATGAAAAAGTTTTTTCTTTCTGTCGCTATTGCTTCTCTCACAAATTACCTTAAATTGGTGCTCTCTGGTTCTTGATCCTTCCACCAATGGGAACAGTTTCTCCCTATCTACTCTGTCTACACCCCATCATGATTGAATACCTTCATCAAGTCTCTTCCCAACTTCTCCAATCTTTCTACGTAACAGAAGTTCCTCATCCCTGGAACCATTCTCTGAATGTTATCTGCACCCTCTCAATGCCTTCACCTCCTTCCTAAAGTGTAGTGCCCAGAAATGGACGCAATTCTCCATGGGAGGCTGAACCAGTGTTTCATACAAGTTTATCATAACTTATTTGATTCTGTGCTCTATGCCCCCATTGATAAAGCCCATGAAGCTCTATGCTTTATTAATTGTGCTCTCAACCTGTCCTGCCACCTTCAATAACTTACGCACAAATACACCCAGGTCCCTTTGATCCTGTACCCCCTTTAGAATTGTATCCCTTATTTTAAATTGTCTCTCTGCGCTCTTCCAACTAAAATTAATCACTTCACATTTCTCTACACTAATTTTCATCTGTCACTTGTCTGGCCATACTACCAATCTGTCTCTGTCCTTTTGAAGTTCTACACTCTCCTCTTCTTGGTTCATAATACTTCCAAGTTTCATATCATCTGCAAATTTTAAAATTGTACCTGGTACACCAAAGTCTAGGTCATTAATACAGTATATATCAGGAAGATGAGGCATTCCAACAGCAATCCCTGGGGATCTCCACTCTAAACCTTCCTCCAGTCTGAAAAACAACCACTCACTACTACTCTTTGTTTCCTGTTACTCAGCCAATTTCGTACCAATGTTGCTACTGTCCCTTTTAATCCATGAGCTACAACTTAACTCACAAGACTGTTGTGTGGGACCTTAACAAGTGCCTTTTGGAAGTCCATGTGCACCACATTAATGGCATTACCCTCATCAACCCTCCATGTTACTTCTTCAAAACATTCAAGCAAGTTAATTAAACACAATTTGCCCTTAACAAATCCATATGATTTTCTTTACTTAACCCACATTTTACCAAATAACTATTAATTGTGTCCCAAATTATCATTTCTGAAAGTTTCCCTAGCACCGAGGCTAAACTGACTGGCCTGTAGTTGCTGGACTTACCTTTGCCCTCTTTATTGAACAAGGATGTAACATTTGCAATTCTCCAGTCCTCTGGCACCACCTCTGAGTCAATGGAAAACTGGAAAATTCTGGCCAGTGCCTCCACAATTTTGACTTTCACTTCCCTCAGTACCCTTGGGCGCATCTTACCCAGTTCTGGTGCCTGGGTACTTTACACCTGCTTGAGAGGTCAGGAGTTGCTTAGTTTAATGACTGATGGAGCCTAACCAAGGCCTTGTACAGTGACAGCATGATGTTCTCCATTCTGTGCTGAATTGTCCTAGCTATATATTTTATTGCCCTATTTGCTTTCTCTATATCTCCTTGACACTGCTGTGTGCATTTAGGGGCTGGTGCATCCAAGTTTTTTTCCCATCTCAATAGATATTAATTCAGCTTGGACTCACAGGGCCACTTGCATATTCCACTGGGGCAAGACCCTAGCTTTTCCTGTTGGGCCCATGTGACAGATGCACTGCTGACTCCAAATAAATGTCCAGCTGTCAGCCCAATTTAAATAATTTTGGTGGACTCTTAGCATGGGTTTCATCCACACCCGAGAACTCATCATGTCAGAGATCAAGATTGAGAGCTGGTAAAGGAATACACCATCCATCTTATAAAGCTCTATTGTTAAGAGTCTAATACTAAAGGCCTGAAAATGCAGTCAACAGTGCAGTGTCTGTACAGAGGTCAGAAGCAGCCCACTTCCCAGGTCAAGTTACATGTTTATATTTAGGCCTAACTCTACCATTGTTTCTGTAAGTCTTAAAACTAAGGGGGAGGAACTCAGGAACACTGCCTCTACCCTCCAAGCCCCTGCACAGGGTAATTACTCTGTGGACAACTAGTGAGGTCTGAGGAGCCCCAGTTTTGGAGCTTTGGCTATTCCTGGGTGTTTCATCACATGACTTGCCCCCAAGCTCCAGCCATTAATCAGCCAACACATCTATCCTTATGATGCACTGCCTTCTTCTGCCAATTGGAAAGCAAAAAGATTCATTACCCAATTGGATGAAGCTTGACTGTTAGCCAAGCAGCCTTTCCCCACTCCCCCCATTTTCGATATTTTTATATCTGTTGAAGTGAAAAGTTCAAAGAAAATTACAAAAAAAAAACTTTTGATGTTTCTATGATTTTTCTCCAGGGCTGTACAGAGCGGTGTCCTGGAGATTGATCTTCAATTCCTCAAGGCGTCAGGCCAATCCTGGAGGGTTAGTAACCCTACCTGGGCCTCATTAGACTGAGAACAGTGCTGAGGGTAAAGGCCACACAGACGAGCATACAGTGGCCCACAGGTAACCAATTAATTGATGGTCTGAGGAAGTTGGAATTCAGAATCCAGAGGGATCACAATCAATGGGCAAGGTTGCAAAGTTTGGTGGGATCATGATCGCCTCCAGGTGGGAGTGATCGATGATTGGGTGCAGAGGAAGATTAAGAGTCAGGGGGCCTGGAATTCAGTGTCAGCGGTGGGAGGGGGGGGCAAGGACATCGGAGGTCAAGGTCAGGGCCTGGATGTTAAGACGTTAGGATGTTGGAGGTCAGGATTTCAGCAGCAATTATAGGCGATCTTTAAAGGTTGTTTTCCCTCGGCCACAGGTCTCGAAGCTCAAACCCCACATCAAAGCAATGTTGGAGCAAGGACCTGAAACAGGTATGAGACCTGCTTGTCTGAAAATGCAAATGGCCCAATGCCTTCTTCAAGTATGGGTAAAGAACATCTCATGTTTAGCCTTACATAATACAGCAGGTAGCATACTTCCAGTGGTGTGTATGCACATGTTATCTGCCTGCCATTTTGGGGCTTTAGGAGGTCGAAAAGTGTCTGAAAAATGGGAGATATGCAGCCCAATATTATTTGAAGCAAAGCCAAAAAAATCTCTGCTTTAATAGAACCTAAACACCAGCTAGCCACGGGACCACAGGCATCAGAAATAAAGAACTGGGTGATAGATGCTTAGACGGCCTCGATCATCTTGACAAAGAATAGTGAGAAGTGGTATAAAGTGCTTCAAGGCGATTTAATATAATGTAGTTAGAAAGATATAAAAATTATAATGTGAAGTTAGAAGATGAAGCCAAAGGAAGAGATTCGGAAAGTTGAGCTCAATGACTGTGACATGTGGTTTCCTTTCGTAAAGAATAACTGCGTGTTGGCTGTGAACATGCATGTTCATTTAACCCTTAATAAATGTGACTCCCTGTCCAGAACTAATTCTTGACGCATGGATATTGGACAGCAGCCCCTGTCTATATTATTATGTAAACACATTCTAATAACGAGGGAATGAAGAAAATTCCTGGTGCAGGACTCGGGTCCTAAAAACAACTTTAAGGAGATGACCTCTTTCTGGCCAGGGAAAAGGCTGAGGTTGTTCTCCTTGGAGCAAAGGAGATTGAGGGGCGATTTGATAGAGATGTCCAAGGTTATGACAGGTTTTGATAAGGTAGAGTAAAAGTTATTCCCATTAGCAGATGGTACAAGGACTAAGGGACACCAATTTCAGATTTTGGGCAAGAATTTCAGGGTCTTGATCATTTATACAACTTTTATTTTGCTTACATTGAATATTTTTACGTATGTATTATCCAATTATTGGATTTTCTATGTACCATGCATTAAATATATTGAATCAGCTGTCAAACTCACCAGGGGCCAATGTCACATTTTGGAAGTTTAATTACTCCAGTGCCAAATTTGTTGTTTTCTCAGGTTCTTTCTGTTGTTTTGTTTAATGATTAAATGGGCATTGAATGCAGGGTTTAGCTTCACTGTCTTATTTGCGGCTTATATACATTCTGATTCAAGCAGAAGGCTGGTCCAATAAGATTTCCTGATAAACTAGTGATAAGAATGGCACTGTTATCAGGAAATTGTTTATTTTGAAGCAGAGTTTTGAATTCAAGCATTCAATATATTTTTGGTATTCTTTTGTGCTTATCAAGGTGAGGGATGTCAGAGAGGATATAAAAGAATCAAATATGAAACAGTGTTGTCATCTGTGTTAACTGAACCATACATTTTCCCCTAAATTGTATTTGATTTTACTGCCTATTTGGTCAGATCTAAGAAGAATCACCAAGTTGGCTCGTCAGTGAGTATCTAGTTCAGAAACATTATAGTGTGCTAACAAACAGTGTGGATAGCATTCCCTGCGGCCAAGAGGTACTTCTGCAGTCATGCCTACGATCAGTGAGAACACAGCCTGCATTAAACATTTCATTGGGTGTTCTTTGAAAAAGGCGGACAGTTATTACATTTCATAAATATACAAATACAACAGCCCCCATCTCTGGCAGGTAATATCACAATCTTTGAATCATTGTTGATGGCTCCATTAAAAAGACACTTCCTCTCTAATATGCCCCTGTCTATAATACGCATTTTATATAGCTTCTAAAGGCAACATTAGACACTCTACTGTGCTCTACACTCAATTATTTTCTATAGCAAAAGTGATATGTTAATGTTGTTATGTTTTGAGACCAAGAGGTCAGAGTAGTTTGTTATTTGTATTGTACTTGCTGAACTACTACTGGCAGCTCTGCATGTTGCACAAGTCTGCATTTCTTTCTTTCTACGAATCAACCAATTATATTACTCTGTAGTATTTTTGTCTCATCTCCAGAGGCGTTTCTCAACAATTATACTCAATGTTCTCCCCCATGAGCTATTTTCAGATCTTTCACAAATGATAGACTTGCAAGAAAATAACTTGAGATTGTTTTGACTTGTTTTAAAGCAGTTACGTGGAGGTAGATGGCTGCAGACCAGAAAACTGCAGTAGACCATCAGGGAATAAAAAATAAATAAGTCTGCCATACAATGTATTACATCATGAAGTATCTTAGGGAATGCTAAGATAAAAGCAAAATACCATGGATGCTGGAAATCTGAAGTAAAAACAGAAAGTGCTGAGAATACTCTGCAGATCTGGCAGTATCTGTGGAGAGTGAGAAACAAAGAGTGGAATCATCCCAGATTTGCACTGCGTTAGCTGGCGGGTAAAACGAAGTTTTACGCCAGTCGCAATGGCGGGTTTTCACGCAGTATTGTCCTAAACCCGCCACATTACCTACGCATTCCCAGGAAACACTCCTTTTCAATGGCAGGCAGGCTCCCATTCACCTGCCACACCATCACCTCGCCGCTTCAACACGCTAGGCGCCATATTTAAAGTCCAGACGCGTGCACACTTCTCAGTGCTTCCAGCCCAGGGCCAATGCAGGGAAGATGTCCACAAAAGGCAAAAAGCTGCAGCCGCCAGGTTTGGTGATGGGTCACTTGAACACCTTTTGGTCACCATGGAGGCCTCGCCACGATGTCTTCTACCCCTGCTCTGGCCACAGGATGGGCAGCAGCTTGACCGACCAGCTTGGGAGTTGGTGGCAGTGGTGATCAGCGCCAATGCTGAAGAGGTTAACCATCCAATGCAGATAGAGGATGAATGATCTCATCCATGCAGCCAGGGTATGACAACCATCTCATCGCTCTAAACTCACACACTCAAGCCCTTCACACATTCTCACTCATTTCCAGAGACATCACCATCCATTCTCACACCCATAGGGCAGGATTTTACCGTCGGCGAGCGAGGGCGGGGCCCACTTTCTGACGCGTAAAATGACACGGGATGATGTCAGGCAGAAGTCCCGACGTCACCCCGCCCCATTTAAATTTTCAGGAAGGGGGGGCGCAGCAAAATCAGCTGTGCGCACGCCGACCTGTCAATGGACAATTGAGACCATTGACAGGATCATTGAAACAATTAAAGGACCTGCCCATCCAACCTTAAGGTTGGTGAGCAGGCCAGGAGCCCCGGCGGCAACTAGAAAAAACATGAAACCTCATCCACCGGCGGGATGAGGTTTCATATAGGGTTTTAAAAATTTTAATAAAGTTGTTATGGAAATTATGAATATGTCCCATCTCATGTGACATTGTCACATGAGGGGATGAGGGGAAATGTAAGGCAATGCTTTTTTCTATTTTTAATATTGTTGAAAGTAGAGCCGATCTCCCTGAGGCTGCACTTAGCCTCAGTGAGATGAATGCACTCTTTCGTGTGCATGTGCGAAAGAGCGCACTCTCGATTTTAGGGATTCCCTCCCGCCCGCACAGGGAGCGCACAGAGCTTCCCTGCAGACATCACGCTGGGCGGGCCTTAATTGGCCCGCCCACGTAAAATGGCGCTGCGCCTCTGATCAGGGGCGCCGATCGGAAGTGCGCTGGCACGTGACCGCCCATCAACCTCCCCCCCCGATGGGGGGACAATTCAGCCCATACTGTGGTAACTACGGTTTTATCTAATGTGTAGTATACCTTTAAGAAGAATGTTATAAAGAAAAATCACATGATCTTGTGTAACCAATAGTGATGTGGCATGGGCTAACTCTATAGTTAGTTGGAAGTCAGTACTCTGGAAATGAGCAGCAGAAGTATGTAGATGGAGTTTGGTGTAGAAGCACATGTGTAGCTGCTGAGTACCTTGTAAATAAACAGAATGTAATCCATCTAAGAAGTGTCTGCCGAACTACTCTACCTAAAGTACCAACTTGGTCACCCCGCAACAAGCGTGCAACTGGGACTCACAAGTCACAACAGATACCCTCACATGTCCATCTGGCCTCATCTCCTCTGGTGACTGACTCCTCAGCCCTCACCATCCTGTGGCAACTTGCACAGATCCACGTGACGTCATACACACCCTGGGTTTCCCTCCTTTCCCAGTACTTGGTTTTGCAGGCCTCTTCCCTTCCCTGAGGTCACTTCTCCCCCTTCCCCAAGCAAGCCCTCGTCCTGCAGCCATTGAAAAGCCACCCACATATGGCTGATCTGGTAGGTAGAGACCTGCTGTGAGCCCCCCTAAAAGTGATGTGGTGCTGTCTGTGAAGCCTGGCGCTGATGACTGCGAGTGCTGACTGAAGTAAGGTAGGCAAATAAACCTTGAAGTCCCAAGCAAAGTGCAGCCCACCAAGTGCACGTCGCTTATGTGCTGTTGTGAAACACATCGACATGTTTACCCGCCAACATGGGTAGACGATCCAGCAGGTGGGTGGATGATTCCGGCGGGCTGGCCTAACAATGATATGCTGATTTTTACAATGAGGTTCCTGACGTCCGATGGCGGAGAATGTGGCCCACGATTAGCAGGCTGAGCAGCCAATCGCAAACTAGTTTCATGCCATCTTAAACCGATTGCGCCATATTGTCCACTCAAGCCACCGAACACGCCTGGTGCCGGTGGGCACAAAAATTCCCGGCCAAAGTTAATGTTTCAAGTTGAATGCAACTCTTCTTCACCAATGCAAAGCTTCCCCCACCACTAAATCTCAGTTGCTTTCTATGCTCACTGCTGACACTTAGAATTTTAACTATAATCATGTGGGAAAAAGCAAAAAGAGGGAAAGTGGAAGTGGCGTTCAGTTCCAGTTACAACATTGGGAATGACACATTGTTGACAAAACCCCAGCAGGGGAAAGAGTTCATGGTCTGAAATTGTTGAGCTTAATGTTCAGACCAGAAGGCTGTACATTGCCTAATCACAACATGCTATTCCCAAACCTGCATTGAGCTGTTCATTATTCTGGCATTCAAATAGTCATTAATAGTTGTACAGAACTTGAGTATTGCTAAAAAAAGAGACACATCGAAGCTTTTCATCTTGCACTCATCAGGACACTTCACAAGAATACCAATATAAGGGGAAAACAGCAATTTATACTATATGAGAAGAGAGTGCCAATTGATTGGCAAGTGGGCTTTGATTGGTAGAGGTGTTGCCATGGAGAATGCAGCAGAGATGATGACTGGCAGTTAACTGCCAAGCATTGTTTGAAATTTAAACCAGACAGTTTGACCCTGATTGATCAAAACATTGCCCTGAGGAATGAGTCAGTGAATGGCTGTAACTTATTTTGTTTAGCTGAAACAGGCACAATGTGTGTACATGTTCTTCCTATCTGTAAAGAACAGGGCCCTATTTATTAATGTATGTCACTTTCAGTACACACAGATGCGCCACACTGCGAGCCCAACTGACAATCTTAAATTGGTTGCCAGTGTGATTTTTAGCACATTGAGAGTTATTTAGCAAATGTTGTCCAATCATGGAATCACATCTAATATTGGACACTGTGTTTTGAGTTTTGCAAGCATGGGCTGGTTGGGTACCCTGCCCATTGCAAACAGCAGCTGGGACATACTGTTTGTAATGATCCATCAGTCCTTGGACATATGGCCTACGTATCTAGTATCACACTGACATGGAAATTCATATACCACATTATTCCTTTATGTGATAGGCAGAATGTCTTTTT
The DNA here is from genome assembly GCF_964194155.1 of Cetorhinus maximus. Classification (NCBI taxonomy): domain Eukaryota; kingdom Metazoa; phylum Chordata; class Chondrichthyes; order Lamniformes; family Cetorhinidae; genus Cetorhinus; species Cetorhinus maximus. The sequence goes on from NC_135884.1 coordinate 120,948,132, forward strand.
GGCTTGATGGCAGCATCCTGTTAGTGGCAAACACCACTTGTGTTGTTACTGCATAGTAGCAGCGTGAGACAGCTAGCTTCATCTGTTGCTCAAATTTTTGAGATAACTTGCCCTTCCTGGGTAATCTGAGGTAGACTGAGCACTTTTCAGGGCCAAAAGTGGCAGCTTTAGGCACATTCATGAGTTTGCGTGATATACAACGTGAAATGATTCGATCAGACTGGCCATTATCTTGAAGATAGCTGTCTGTCACCATCACTGGTGCATTCTCCAATAAATTGTCGTTTTCCCCTTATCTTGGTATTCTTGTGAAATATCCTGATGAGTGCAAGACTAAAAGCTTTGACATGACTCTTTTTTCAGCAATACTCAAATTCTGGCATTTACACTCATTTAAATGCTTTGTCTTTTTACTACAACCATTACTACTGCCTTTGCCTTTTATTCCATGACATCTTTGTCATTTAATCTCTCCCACCCTCTATCTGATCCCAGGCTTTCACTTTTGCTCTTCCTCCTCCCCTTTCAACAGCATAAAACCCACCATACTTCTACCTTCCTAAAGTTCTGAAGAAGAGTCACATTTGACTCGAAACAATGGGCAGAATTTTCTGCCTGCTGGGCAGGCGGACCCAACCCAATCTCCGGCGGGCGGGGAGCCAATCCCCGCCGGAGAAGCGGGCCCTGCCGCCATTTTAAGTGGGCATGTCAATTAAGGCCCGTCCATCCGGCGGGAAGTGCTATGCGCTTCCTGTGCGGGTGGGGGGGGAATTTCCCAAAAGCATGAGTGCGCTCTTTCATGCATGCGCACAAAAGAGCGCACATCTGCCTGAGGCTAAGTGCAGCCTCAGGGAGATCGCTGACATTTTTAAAAACATTAAAAATAGAGAAAAAAAAATATCCCTAACATGTCCCCCTCATGTGACAATGTCACATGAGTTGGGACATGTTCATAATTTACACTAAAACTTTGTTGAACTTTTAAAATCCCCACATGAAGTCTCATCCCGCCGGTGGATGAGGTTTCATGTTTGTTCTATTGCTCGCCGGGGCTCCTGGCCAACCCGCCAACCTTAAGGTTGGACCAGCAGGTCCTTTAATTGTTTCAATGATCCTGTCAATGGCCTCAATTGGCCTCAATTGGCCATTGACAGGTCGACGGGCACACAGCTGATTTTGCTGCGCCCCCACCTTCCTGAAGATTTAAATGGGGCAGGATGACATCGGGGGTTCCGCTCGACGTCATCCCGCGTCATTTTACACATTGGCGAGCGGGCCCCGCCCCCTGCTCACCGACGGCAAAATTCTGTCCATTAACTTTGTTTCTCCCTTTACAGATGCTGCCAGATTGGCCTAGTATTTCCAGCATTTTCTGTTTTTAAAACAAAAACAAAAATACCTGGAAAAACTCAGCAGGTCTGACAGCATCTGTGGAGAGGAAGACAGTTAACTTTTCAAGTCCGTATGACTCTTCAACAGAACTAAGGAAAAATATAAGGTGAAATATAAGCTGGTTTAAGGGGGGGTGGGACAAGTAGAGCTGGATAGATGGCCAGTGATAGGTGGAGATAACCAAAAGATGTCATAGACAAAAGGACAAAGAGGTGTTGAAGGTGGTGATATTATCTAAGGAATGTGATAATAGGTGACATTCAGGGTAGAAAGCAGGACGAGCTAGGTACAGATAGCCCTAGTGGGGGTGGGGTGAAGGGAAGGGATCGAAATAGGCTAAAAGGTAGAGATAAAACTATGGATGGAAATACAATTTAAAATAATGGAAATAAGTGGGAAAAGAAAAATCTATATAAATTATTTGAAAAAAGGGGGATCAGAAATGGGTTGGGGATGGAGGAGAGAGTTCATGATCTAAAATTGTTGAACTCAATATTCAGTCCGGAAGGCTGTAAAGTGCCTAGTCGGAAGATGAGGTGCTGTTCCTCCAGTCGCTGCTCCCAATGCGGTTTCCTCTACATTGGAGAGACCAAACGCAGACTGGGTGACCGCTTTGCGGAACACCTTCGGTCTGTCCGCAAGCATGACCCAGACCTCCCTGTCGCTTGCCATTTCAACACTCCACCCTGCTCTCATGCCCAAATGTCCATCCTTGGCCTGCTGCATTGTTCCAGTGAAGCTCAACGCAAACTGGAGGAACAGCACCTCATCTTCCGACTAGGCACTTTACAGCCTTCCGGACTGAATATTGAGTTCAACAATTTTAGGCTGGCAAAGAGCCCAGGCGGCCTTCATATTTTTCATGAAACTTCATCCATAAATATTTTTTAAACATTTGATAAACATGTCCCAGCTCATGTGGCGTTGTCACATGAGAGGACATGTGTAAATGATTTTTAACTTTTTTATTATGAAGTTTCAAATTCAACTTAATCTCCCTGAGGCAATGCTGTGCCTCAGGGAGATTTCTGCGCTCTTTTGCGCGCATGTGTGAAAGAGCGCAGGCCCTGACTCCTGCCGGCTGAGCTGAGCGCTACCGGGCCGTGTCACACTGGGCGGGCTTTAATTGGCCTGCCCACGTAAAATGGCAGCATGCAGCCGATCGCAGACAGCGATCAGCTCCGCACCTACCAGCGCCCGGTCCTGACAGGGGAGAAAATTCTCCCCCTGAGCAGATTGGCCTGAATTTCTGATTTGCACTGTTGATGATGAGGCAGTAGTATATACTTATTAAATCACCCCTATATATATTTCCTTGAAATGCTTAGGCACTGTGTGAGATTAGTTACCTTGGTATTGTGGTTAGGGATCATTATTAATATTTTGAATTTTTGGCTTTGGAACCCACAAACATTTACCATCCTTGGTGTCAAAAGCTAATTACTGCAAAACACCACACAAGCCTCACGTGAAAGTCAAGAGCATGGGCATGTTCACCTATTTGGAAACACACATACAGAAATTGTATAGTCAGCTAATAGAAGGAAACACAACAGCCTGGATTTTATAGTTGCGGCTGTACAGTCTACGGGTGTAAGCTGGACAGACCTGATTAGAAACTGAAGCAAAGTTCCATTCCGCTGGATCTCTGTCAGCTTTTACACCTGGCCCATTTTCAGCTACAGGAAGCTTCCACCAAAGGAGGTAAAAATTAGAACACAGACAGTAGTTTCAATCATTTCAATATCACGCCAGGGCTCAAAGTATTAAATTATGGGGACAGGTTAAGTAAACTTGACTTGTGTTCCTCTGAAGTCATATGGGGTGAACTAATTGAGGCGTATAAAATGGCAGGGAATTGATTGGGTATATGCGGAGAAACTATTTTGTCTGCTGGGGGAATTCAGAACAAAGGAGCGTTATCTTAAAATTCGAGCTTGGTCACTTAGAAGTGAATTTACAAAGAATTTTTTTTTCATGCAGAAAGTGCTGGAAATCTGGAACTCACTACCCAAAAGGCTATGGATTGTTGGGTTGATTGAAATTTTCAAGATGGAAATTGGAACATTTTTGTGGGTAAGTGTATCATAGCCTATAGAACAAAAGCAGATAAATGAAGTAGAGATACAGACCTACCTGCATAATGGAACGGTGGTGAGGGGCTTATTGCTTACTCATGTCCTTCCTTTCCTATGTTCCTATCTGCCTGCTTCCTCATCACACACATTAGGACTGTGTTCTGCCAGGGAAAAGACAGCAGGCAATCTATCAGCCTGGAGGTCCAAAGGTGTATGGATTCTGAGTAAGTTAAAATCATGCCACATTTCTGACTCATTTTAGATTAATGTCATCTTAATTAACATCTGCTTTTGTGCTATCTCCAATTCACCATTTCACATTGGACAGAATGGAAGTGAATTTCATATGTTGTAGCAAGTTCAGCAGGAGATTACTGCTTGGTTATGTGAACTAAAGGTGAACCCAGGTGAATTTCCAAGTTCACACTTAGGTGCTTTTTGAGTGTGATTTTCCACTTGCAATATTATCCTCCCTGTAGAGTCCAATTTTGCAGCTGCAGCTTTCAAAAATTATGATAATGAGTTGCCCTTGGAAATTGGGTACAAATAGCACCCTTCCATTCACAGTACAAAATCCATTTCTGAACATGCAGCTAAGCAGAAAAATCTAGATTGAAGAACCAAATATGCAGAAGGCAATTTCTCATTTTCCGGCACTTGTTCGGTAGCCGCACAACTGGTGCATTTGATCTGAAAGTCTACACTCATAAACACCATAAGACAAAAAGGATTAATTACATGGTTCAACCAGTGCTCCCAGGAATCAAATTCTTCCCAGAGATTGGAAAATGCAGTGTGCTGGAGTAAGATGACAGGAACTCATCCAACAAACAGCATGATAGTGGAAAACACATCACAAGAAATGGAAAGTGGTGTTATGCGAGTGCAATAAGGCAAAATGCCAGAAGCGAGCATGGCTCCTAAAAGCTCTCAGGAATGATGGAGCACATTCTCAGTATCACTAACTTGTTCTATAATAAAGAATGATGTAGGTCATATTCACATATCTATATACCTTATCCCTGTTAATGAATAGAGCCATTTTCTATTATGTTTATCTTGTCATCGCAATGGCTCCTAATTTAAATTTTCACAATTTTCTAAGCAGTAACTTATGCTTGAACACATTGAAAAGGGCTGTGAGTTTGTGTCCTAAACAATGCGTATTGCAGACATGAGGTCTTCAGAACTTAATATCATATTGGATTGGATCTTTGCAGTAAAAGTAATGATAAGGCTAACAGCACTCTCTGTTTTAAAGAGCAAGTTAGTCAGCAACTTCCAGCAACCACATATGCGCAGTTAAACATGGAAATCAGCAAGTTTCTGTGTGAGTTGCCCTGCTCTTCCAGAAGTTTTGCTATCATCACCAAGAGAGATTAAAACAAATGGAGCACATGAAGCTGGTGTACTTGCCCGCTAGGTATCTACTAAGCATGGCAGAAAATGTTAAGACTTGTCATTTCCACTGTAAGTGAATTTTTAATGATGATAATTCTTAATTACTGCCAGTCAACCACCCTGGTACTGAAAGTTTACTTTTAGAAGCGTGGAGTCGCATTCCTTCAGACTTTAATTGTTGTTTGAGAATTTAAAAATCACTTTTGAAACTTGGCTGTGCCCCCCTGGAAACAGGCTGAGAGGTAGGGGGATTGGCAAAATGGAGGTGGAAGCCCAATGTCTTCCTGCTGCCATGGGATATTTTGAAAGTTGGGGACAACAGTGGCCCAGTCATCTGCTAACTGGAGGCAGATGGCCAATTAAGGTAATTAACTAATCTATTAAAGGTTATTTTATGCCTTCGCCAGTATTTTACATGTCAGAATGGTCCCCAGCCAGTTCCATTGAGGCAGCCTCCCCATGGCTTCCTAGGAGAGCTCTTCCTTTAATGATGCTTGATGGTCCACGGAGAGGCCCCTAGCAATGTTAACCACCCCCCATGACTCCAATGCAGCTGGTGGAAGCTCACCCACCAGTCTGTCCGGTATTAGCATATTAAAAAGTTCTCTCTGGCCCTTTGAGGGCATCTCAACGTGGAGACGTCCTCTCCTTCTCCCTGCAGCCTCGGCAGTGGCCGTCCCTATCGACAGTGCTGCCGAGGTTGCTGAGCAGCCAGTCCTCTGATTTGCTTGGGTCCCACACTTGGTCCCAGCAGCAGCGCCCAAAGTCTGCCAGTAAATTTCCAGCCTTTTTCTTTCTGTCACTTTCATCTTTCTCTCTTAATCCGATCTTTCATTCCCTCTCTTTATTTTGCTTTCTGTACATGATTTTACATTGAATTAACTACTGTAACATACAACTCCACTCCAGACTTTGTATGCCTCAACCTGGTTGATTAAGGAGAGACATAAGGCGGAATTTTATGGCCCGCCCCCACCACCGCTGGGGAGGTCTTCCGGACCAAGAGAAATCAGTGGAGTTTTGAACAGCTTGCCGCATTTCCCCCACTGCGCTTTGGGTGGAAGCTACGACTGCAGGCTTGAGGTAAGTCAAATTGAGCCATGGCTTCCAGGGCCAGCAGAGACAGGCTTGGCCCCAAATTTCTGGCTGGTAGGCAGGGCCGCCGACTCCATGTAAAGCTCCAGCCACTGGTTCGAGTACAAAACCCCATGGATAGTATTTGGGTAAGTTTAAGTATGCTCACACCATTCAGTTACCGCTGACTGCAAAATCCACCAATGCAGTGTTGGCAGGCAGTCCTCAAATGAGTATCAGAAGTCTTTAAGAAAAAAGGGACATTACAGCATAACCGTCATTTCAGCAGCACGGCAAGTTTTTTTTTCATTGGATATGGGTGTTGCTGGCTAGGCCAGCATTTATTGCCCATCCCTGTCATTTAAGAGTCAATTGCTCTGGAGTCACATGTAGGCCAGACCAGGTGAGGACAACCGATTTCCTTCCCTAAAGGACATTAGTGAACCATATGGGATTTTATGGTCATCATTAGACTTTTAATTTCAGATATTTATTGAATTCAACTTTCACCATCTGCCATGGATGGGATTCAAACCTAGGTCCCCAGAGCATTACCCTGGGTCTCTGGATTACCAGTCCAGTGACAATACCACTACACCACCGTAGATCCAGAGCCTCAGCAACTCAATGCAATACTGCTAGACTGAACCCAAAAGGTTTTCTATAACCTATGCAAGAGCCTTGCTAGTATGTAGTCACAATCACAACCACATCAGACAATTTATAACTGAAATCCATCATACAAGTAACGTTACATAAGTTGCTTAACACTAAACATGGCAAACAAATGTGCACATATGAGTTTTAATAATATAAAGAAAAAGCAAACCTTATACTACAGAAATATTCCCAAGTCTCTCAGCTGGTTGTATGCAATAAGCATATCAATTAACTTTACGCTGTCATTCGGACAATAGAACTCAGCTTAAATTAACTAGTTTTTCTTTCTTTTACCTGTAGCATTTCTAGATCAATCTCCATTTCCAACCACAAACCTTGCTAATGTTTCAATGTAACAATTGAATAAATCAGCGTAAATTAACCAAAACAGTTAATATTTTCTAGAAATGCAAAAATAACCCACCATAGCGTAGTTTGTTTCAATATAACTATCACAGCCAATAGCTTGTAAAACAGCTCCGAAAACATAGGCTACCTCGTCCCATAGTTACAGTTGAATGAGTAGCAGATTGCAAAGATTTAAACGACCATGAAAAATAGCTGATAAGATTAAAAATTACAGCCCTACCACAATCAACTAAATAGCATCCACCATGCTCTCCTGATATCTTTTTAGTTGCTTCTGGTCCATTCGAACTGACGAATGGGCTTACAGCTACTGAAGGAAGCTGTGACAGAACTTTGTAATACCCTGCAGCCATGCCTGGAAAAGTGTCCCAGGACAGGAGTAGTTTCGTCAAAGACCTAAGCAAGCTGTAGAGTTGTTATAGTCGCACAAGGTAGGCCACAGGTGTCGTCTGTGCCCAGGCTAGTGATTTCATCAATTTATCCATGGAAAACAGGTAGCAACATAAGCACGGGGCATTATTGTTGGCAAGCATGTGGCCATCTGGGCCCCTATTGCTAATGTCATCTGCTTATGAAAGAAAAGGGATTCCACTCCAGAAACATGGAATAAATAATAAAGAATTTAACAATGTTAATAACATGTCCCCTCATGTGACTCTGTCAAATGAGCAGAGACATGTTAGAAATTAGTTTCTTAATCACTGATCGAAACCTCATGCCGCCCGTGGATGAGGTTTCACCAAAAATCCAAAGGTCGCTTGGCCTTTTCACCCGCCTGCCAACCGTAAGGTTGGACGGCAGCAAAAAACTTCATTAAATTAGAACTTTAATGGCCTTAATAAGCCTGTTAATTGTGGGCAGACGGGCTGCCGACTCCCAGGCCTGCCCGCTGACCGAAATATCGCGCATCATTTTACGCTCGTTCGAGTCGGGCGGCGCCCGTCCAATGAGCACAATATTCTGCCCAAAGTCCCGGGTTATAGGACCAGGTAAATGCGGGTGGTCTCACCGTGAGGTGGCAAGTGAAGCCCAAGCAGGTGGAAGAGGAAGGTGGGGGTCTTGGTGGTCGGCGGAGAGGGGAGAGAGAGCACCTGTGGGAAGGTGCAGACCATGTGGATAGGATTACTTGATGTGAAAAGGAGGCCAGTGAAGGAGGCACCACCCCCGGCCAAGACCCAGCTGTGGCCAAGCTTCCGCCCTGTTCCTGAACTCCTCCCGCCAGCCTCAAAATTGAAGTAATTAATAGTCCATTTAAGGGCCTAAAATGGGACATGGGCAGACCGGCTGGCCTAGTCCACACCCATCATACGATGAAATTGCAGACAGGTCAGGCGAAGCAGGAGGGCTGTGGGAAGTTCATCTAGGGAATTTTATGGCCTGTCACCCACCCCCTCCTGCAAACACTCCGGCAGGGAACTGTAAAATTCTGCCCATGGGCAGAACCTTGCCCTTGTTGGCGGGCTCGGCGGGGATGGGCGGGGGCAGTCGGGAAGCCAACCCGCCTCCTGCTATCGAGGCCGGAAGGTGATTTCACACTGGCGGGCCAATTAACAGAGCTGCCTCAGGGAGATGAAGCATTTTTTTTTTAAAAATAAAGAATTGAAAAATGTAATAAAGCAGAGTCACATGAGGGGACAAGTTATTAGTTAAATTTTAAAACTTTTCTTTTATTTTTATTTGCTCTTGAAAACCTCATCCCGCTCGTGCAAAAATGCAAAGGCCGCTTGGCCCTTTTGCCAGCAAAAAATTTAACTTAATTGATTCTTTAATGGCCCAATCAGGCCTTTTAATTGTCGGCGGGTGCACTGCCGACTCTGGCGCATGCCCGCCGACCAACCTAACGTGCGACTGTGCGTTGACGTTGGGATGCTCGCCCGATACACGCCACTTCACGCTCGAGCCCACCCACCGACATGAAAATTCTTTCCCATATTTCACATATCCCTGTTCATGTGAGAGTCACATGCGGGGACATGCTTTCCTTATTTTTAAAATCTTTATTTCTCATGTTAAAAATCTTCAGCTCCCTGAGGCAGCTCTGTGCCCTCAGGGAGCTTTCACTGAGTGCACCCCTGCGCATGCGCACACTGCAACGCTCACGCTCCTCCTGCCTTCACCCAGGCAGCACTGGGGTTATCCGCATGTGTCTCACGCTGGTTGGACATTAATTGGCCAGCCAGCGTGAAATCACGTTCGGGGGCCCGATTGCGGTTGGCAGACTGTTGCGGGCTGCTCCCGGGCCCACCTGCCATGCCTGCCCGATGAGGGGAAAATCCTCCCCTATGTTTCTCTCATCTCCTCATGGTTCAGATTTGTCACCTTTGATGAAGAGAAACTGTAAAGAGTTAACATCAGGAGCACCTGATACTGATGTAACTGTGATGCAACGTCACATGACTGAGAGACTGAGATCTGGTGGGAAGCAGGAGTATACCTCATGTAGAATATTAAGATGCATATAGATCTGTAAACAAACAAGTATAGATTTACATATTACAGTCTATGGTAACATTCTTAGGGTAACAGGCAAACCCTGAAGAAACCCCATCTAGACCCTGAACCCAAGACAAAACATGGTGGCAGCTGGTGGTTTCTGTCCACTGTTCATGTGCACATTCCGAAACATAGTGACAACAGACAGAGCATAAAAACCCAGAAAATCTCCTAGAGAAGACTGCAGACCCAAAAGGCCTACAAATTATTTTAAAAGGACAAAAAGAGAAGTACAAACTCACCTGGAAATGAAGCTTCGAGGGTATAGTAGACCCAAAGTCCAGATAGCAGATCTCAGTCAAACATTCAAACTACTGATACAGCAACAGATCCAGAGCTTAGGGTAAGCATGGAGTCAATAATGCCATTCCCAGAACCATTCCAAAGCGTGGAAGGCTGATAGCAGGCTCAACACTGGGACAATTGGAGGAAGAGATTCTCCACATACAGAACAGCTTCAGGTTCACATAAGAAAGATCAGGTCAGTACATTATATTATGCAGCAGGGACTGTGGCAAATGATGTTATACAAGACAAGGTGCTGATGAGGCTTCGAGCTCATATGAGGATGCCCTTCAGGCATTTGATTTGTACTTCTGTATTTAAAAAAATTTGATCACTTAGCAAGGGAAATTTAATAAGAGGAAGCAAAAATTGGATAAATCAGTAGATTCATTTATAAATGAGCTGTACAGACTCACAGAGAATTGCAACAATACGATCCTTAGGGATGAATGAATATGCGATCTTATAATGGGATATTAGATGAAACCCTATCAGATCTTTTGCAAATGAGAGAGGATTTAACTCTCACAAACACAGTACAAATAGCGTGACAGACCAAGCAAAACAGAGTGGTTATTTGTAGGGAAAGTGATGTCCCTTGGAGAAAAATGAGTGCTGCCATCCAATATGTCGGACAAAAAAGAGAAGCCACAGTGAAGCAAAAGCCCACAAAATCAGGAAAAAGCAGACCAACCACCATCTTGAGATGCTGTCAGTGCGTTGGAAAACACTACACAAGTGGGAAAAGTGCCCAGCAGGGGGTGCTGAGTGCCACAGCTGCAGGAGGTTCAGACATTTTAAAATAGTCTGCAGATCCAAAGCTCCTATAGCTCATTGGAAGAAAAAGATAACAACAAAACCAAGTAGAATCCAAGAAGTGGAAGAGCCGCAGAAAAAACACATAAACTGCTTAAGAGCAGTTAATGAAACAGAAAAAAATTACTGGAGCATTAAATTAGGTGATGGTCATCTCACAGGATTCGAGCTAGATTCAGGTGTTTCAGTTTTTTTCTGATGAAGTGAAATGGCTTCACATTACAGCCATTCTCCATCCAGTTGCAAGGTCCAGAATGGACAACATTAAGAGTCATAGGCCAACATTTGGCAAGATTAAGATACAAGGATAAAGAAATTGTGGAACCTCCGTATGTGATAAAGAGCAAGGAGTCATCATTACTGAGCAGAAAAGCATTTTTGCAGCTGAGGTCCATTTACAACATTGATGAAATTGCTGATGAGCAGTCTAGTAAGGCATAGTCAGGAAATAATTTCCATCCCTATTTTCAGGCTTAGGAAAGCTGAGGAGAAAATATCATGTAACCCTAAGGGCAGATGCTAAGCATATATGAGTCTTCACAGTGAGGAAGGCCCCTCACCCACTCTTAGACAAAGTCAAGAGCAAGATTGAACACATGTTACAACACAGGGTCATCTCTCCCATAAATATACCGACGAAGTGGTGTTTTGCAATGGTCACAGTACCAAAGGCTAATGGTTCAATTGGAACCTGTGTGGACTTGACTCAATTAAACAAGTCAGTAGAGCGTGAGATCCACCCAGTGGCATAAGTGGATGAAAGTGTTTCCAAACTAGCAAAAAGCACCCTCTTCACAAAATTGGATGCCAACAATGGCTTTTGGCAGTTGCCTCTAGACAAAGAATCCAGATTGCTGACAACTTTTATCACCCCATTTGATCATTATTGTTTTAACAGGTTACCATTCAGAACTGCTTCTGCACCTGAGATATTACAAAGAACAATGTCTCGGACCCTGGAAGGCATGGAGAGAGTAATACGCCAAATGGAGGACATTCTTCTACACAGTTCATCAAAGGAAGAATATGACCATTGTGTAAGAACAGTCCTCAAAGTCCTACAAGAAGCAAGTTTGACGTTAAACGACAAATGTGAAATTTGCAAAGCCTATGATAAAATTCTTAGTGCACATTGTGCAATCTTCAGAAATTACGGCCGGGCAGAGAGTATCGATATGAGATCAACAGAAAGGCTTTGTAATAGAATGAGCTCCACAGCCAAGATCTTATAGAATTGAGAGAAACTATGGACATATCAGAAGAAACTGAAGAGCCTTGATATCACTGGGAAAGAAACCAATGGAACTATGGACATACTATTTAGATCCTGATGGAGACAAAGAACCAGAAACAAGTACTCTACAATGCAAAGGTGGAAGACACTCCTATTGAATGATGAGAAAGTGTAGTTGGTCCTCAACCTCAAAATGAAATCAGGACCAGATCAGGGAGATTGGTCAAGGCACCACTGAGGCTAACCATGTGAAGTTTGAGGCTTCAGAAGGAGATGTAGGAGTCTGTATATAGTTGGGATAAAGACTTGGGGGGAGATGTAGAGCAGAGGTTTAACATCAGAAGCGCTTGATACTGATGTAACTACTGATGTAATTGTGATGCAAAATCACATGACCAAGAGACAAAGAACTGGTGGGAAGCAGAGGTACAACCTCATGTAGAGTACTGAGATGTATACGGAGCTGTAAATAAGCAAACATGGTTTTTATGAATAACAGTCTATGGTGGCACTCTTAGGGTATCAGGCAAACCCTAAAGAGACCCCATCGAGACCACGAACTGAAGATGAAACAGAGGGCAGAATTTTATGGCTGACGTGCGGGTGGCGGAGCCCGCACGTCAGCGCTTAAAATATCGCGCGCTGACATCGGGTGAGCGTCCGGACGTCAGAGCGCGCCATTGCGATATTTAGTTGGGTGGGCACGCTATGAAGCACGACGCGCACCCGCCATTAATTAAAGGCCTTGTTAAGGCCCTTAACTCGGCAATCGATGCCGATTTTGAGGAGCCCGTGCAATCTTCGCCTCGGCGCACGGGCACAACGGTCAGGCGGGTAACTGATTTTTTAACAAACCTCATCCACGGGCGGGATATGTGGGCTCAGAGGGGTTGTTAATGTTTTATCTGGAGTATTTATTGCAGAAAGTGTTTTAAACTTGCCTGTGTGATTGTTAGCAGTTCAGATTGATTTCCAATAGCTTTCTCTGTACTTTGAAACTTCAGCTCAGCACTCTGCAGACAGTAATCTTCATCGGGCCTACAGCTTTCCGGAGGCCTCAATTTAGCCTGGGTATGGGTTCTGATATCTCCACCGGAGGCAGCTCCTCTGAGGAAGAAGGGAGGGATAGAATAAGGAGGAGGCCAGGACTGGCCAATCAGCTTCCAGGGGAGCCACCTTTGGTAGGCCAGGCGCAGGCACAAGGGGCGCAGGGCCAAGAGGCCGTCCAAGGTGGAAGGGGCCACAGAAGATGTCACTATCCTGCTGCCAGGGTATACAGGCGGTAAAGCAGCTACCTCAATATGACTGAGGTGCAGTGCTGAAGGAGGCTCCGACTGTCAAGGGGGACAGTGAACTATATCTGTCAGATGATTGGCCCTGAGATCTCCCCTAACTGTGTGGGTGGATACCCCTTGCCAGCAGCTCTGAAGGTCACAGTTGTCCTCCACTTCTATGCATCTGGCTCCTTCCAGGGCTCGGTGGGTGATCTTTGCGGTGTCTCCCAATCAGCTGTCCACACTTGTGTCAAGCTGGTTACAGACGTTCTGTTCATGCATACATTGACCTTCATCCACTTCCGCTGCGACCAGGCAAGTCAGGCACAGCGAGCCAGAGGCTTCACAGCCATTGCTGGCTTGCCCCGCGTCCAGGGTGCAATAGACTGTACACATGTGGCCATCAAGGCACCAGCAGGTGAGCCCGGTGCCTTCGTCAACAGGAAGGGCTTCCGCTCCATGAACGTGCAGATAGTGTGTGATCACAGGATGCAGATTCTACAAGTCTGTGCAAGGCACCCAGGCAGCTCCCACAACACCTACATCCTCAGACACTCCCAGGTGCCAGGGCTCTTCAGTGCTGCGGCTCGGCTGGATGGTTGGCTGCTGTGTGACAAGGGCTATCCCCTCAGAAGGTGGCTCATGACGCCTCTCCGCCATCCAAGAACAGAAGCTGAGCAGCGCTACAATAGGAGCCACGGCACCACAAGGGCTGTGGTTGAGAGAGCCATCGGTCTTCTTAAGAAGCGCTTCAGTTGCCTGGACCGCTCAGGGGGCGCACTCCAGTACCCCCCAGATCGGATCTCTGTGATAGTGGTAGTATGCTGCATCCTGCGCAATCTTGCGCTGGAAAGGGGGGATGCAGTTGATGATGAAGACCTTGACGCCCTGGATGAGGCTGCACATGATGAATCCAGCAGTGGCTCAGAGGATGAGGAAGCACAGGGCAATGATGAGGGGCAGCACGCTGACCCGCTATAACACCAAGGAGGCAGGGACATCCGGGACACTTTAATCCAACGAACCTTCAGCTAGCTCCACACAAATGGATCTGCAGGACCAGCATTGCCTGGCACTTCCACACATGGCACTTAGATGCTACATCTTCCACCTCATCAGCTGCAACTAAAGGCTTAGTACAGAAACATCAATGCCCACTCAAACACTCATGCTATGTCTGTGAAAAAGAAAAATGCAGCACGAAGGAAACACCCTCAGCCATGGTCAGAAAAGTGGACTTTATTGCCACCAAAATAAACAACAAACATCGCACTGACGCACATAATGATACATTCCCTAATCTAGGGCCAACACAAAATCACCAGTGACAAACCCGTGGAGTGCCTAACGTGCATTATGCTTACGTTTGCGGGTGCTACATCTTGGTGCTGCCCCATCGCTCGGAGTGGCTTGTGAGACAGCCTGCTGACTCTGCTGTCCTGTTGGCCTCGATGACCTTGGCGGCCGTCCTCTGGCCCGTGGTGCCTGTGCTGGCCCCGCCTGGGAGGGAGCGGCCAGTTCCACAGCTGGCACCTCCCCAGTTGTCGCAGCCTTAACGGATGTAACGTTTACTGGCAGAGGGGCAGAGGAGCTGCTGCCCTCATCCGGAACGCCCTGAGAGGAGTTTGCAGCGACGACAGGCAGCTGCTGTGCCGACGCGAGGTCACATTGGACCTCCCTGCTCACTGCAGATGGATGGGCACCAAGCGGCGACACTTGGTGCCCAGAACATCTCCCACATTGCGAATGACCACCCGTGGCCATTAGCGCTGTGAGGGCTCGCAGGTCAGAGCATAACCCCATCAGAAGATTCTCAATCTGCTGGAAGCCCCTCTCCATGAGAGTCGCCAATCTCTCAATGGAGGAAGCCTGAAGCTCTGTCCTGAGGTTCATACCATCACTGACACTCTGCCTGGATTCCTCTACCACAGAGACCAACTGAAGCACGCCCTCATGCAACCCTGCCAGATGCTCCCGCACACCCTGCTGCTTGTCCTGCAGTTGCTGCATGGCTGACATCTCCAGAGGCACATCATCACTGCCCGACTCAGCATGTGCCTGGTCCCCTGCAGTCCTCTGGCTGCTGGCGCCATCGGCACTCTCTGTCTGTGCCATCTCCTCCAGCGATTGTGAAGTGCCCTCTCCACTGTGCCCCGGGACACTAGCCGACGTCATAATCCCCACCAATGTGGTAGTCGCTGCGCTGGTGCCTGGCTCACTGAAAGGATGTGACACAAGTTGCAAGTCTTGGCCCTCAGGTGTGGAGTGGGGGCTCTGGACTTATTCCTGGCGGCCATGCGGTGGTGATGCTGAAATTAACAACAAGGACAGTGCATCAGTTAGCGTTCAGTCAGTAACACCATTCATCCCTTTCCCCCCCAGCCTCATAATGCACTCAACCTTGAAGAACCTAAGGAGACGAACATTGGTGGGTGGTACATTGTCAAGAGGAGGCCCAAACCTTATATGCGCATACAGACAGGCTGGTCAGATGGCCTAAGGAATGCCACATGGAATGTTATGTGGATAAGTGTTCGGTTAAGCACTTAGGCAAGACAAACAAGGTACGGGAATACAGGAGAAATGGTAGGACCGTGGGAAGTCACGACAATTACAGGGACCTTGCTGGGCAGACCGTTAAGGTAGCAGAACAGGAACAGAAGGCGTTTAACAAGGTCAAAGCCAAACTTGCCTTTATTAACCAAGGAATAGAATGTAGGAAAAGGGAGGTCATGTTGCAAGTTGCAGAAAACGCTGTTGAGGCCACATCTACACTTCTGCGTTCAGTTGTGACCTGCACTTCATGGGAGGGATGGCATTGGAGTGGAGAGAGTGCAGAGGTTCCTGACAAGGATGCATGCTGGCCTGGAGAGTTGGAGTTATGAGGAAACATTGCATACCCTTGCAACATTTGCCGTGGGGCACAGGAGATTGACAGGTCACATTATTGACCTTCATACCGTTATGAGGGGCATAGAACGGGTGGACAGAAGGCAACATTTCCCCTTGGGGCAGGGATGACTAACGTGGTGGCATTTATTTAAGTTGAGTGCCATGAGGTTGACAGGTGAGGTGCTGAGGACCTTTTGGACAGAGTAATGTGGGACGCACTGGCTGAAAGGGTGGTGGAGGTACAAACCCTCCTAAGATGCAATAAGTCTTTGGATGTGCAGCAGCGATGCCATGGCATGTTGGGTCATGGGGATAGTGGTCACAAATGGGATAAGGCGACTTTGGAAGGTGCTAGAGGTGCGCATTCTCAAGAGGCCGAGGGACCTTTGTGTATGACCCACACATGTGACTGTATCAGTCTGTGAATGAGCAGTGTTGCTGCATTAACGATTGCAGCAACCATCAATGCTTTGGATGGTGGGGAGACTGAGTGGATGGGACTGTGGCCCTCAAATACCTGGCCGCTGCACCCCAGCCTCGCCTACACCTGCCGACCTGGCCGCCTGCCTCCTCCCCAGCTCCATGGCCTGCTCCTCATAGGTGGTGAGGTGCTGCAGCACGGTGTGCCCACCTCCAGTCTGCTGCCGCTCCTGGCTATTGTTCTCTGTTTTTGCCTGCAGAACAGAGAAGAGCATTTATTGGGGCTGATCACTCATGTACTCTGCACACACACGCCACATCCCTACCAAAGTGGCCCATCTGAGGCCTCCGGCGGCACCTGTCCACACTACTGGTGATCAGTCACCAGAAGATAGTACGGCTGCTCCCAACCTCCTCCTCCAACGGACACCTTGGACACATTCGGCGTCCATCACTTTGAATAACACACGGGTCTTAGCGCCCATGGCAAGGAGGCGCAACTAGGTGCGGCGCTGAGGCCAGCAGATGGCTCTTGGCCACGACACCTTGAGGCTCCCCTTCTACCATCTCATCATCATCGATAAGACATGTGTTGGAGTTCTGAGTATGTGTCTAGCTGCCTCCCCTGCAGGTTGCCCCCAGACTACTTAAATGCGACAAACACCAACATATGCTGCAGGGAGAATCCATCTTCCCCTCAACCGCTAAGGCTGATGTAAGCGTGGTCACTATCGGTTTGCCCACCCAGCATGTGCCAAATGCCCAATGCAGTAATGACAGCAAGGCGTGGTGGGGGGTGGGTGGGGGGGGGGGGGTGGTCCTCAGAGGCTAAGACTACCTGCTGGGTAAAATGGCCAAGGCTGACATGGCGTTCACCCTTCCAGAGCGCAACAAATCATTGAAGCGCTTGCGGCACTGGGTTCCTGTGCAACGCACAGCATCATGAGAGCTTACAGCCTCCGCCACCTCCTGCCACGCCTGCCTGGTCACGTGGGGGGCCCTCCTCCTCCCATCCTCTGGAAACAACACCTCCCAATGATTTGACACCTCTTCCAGAAGGGCAGCAAGGCAGGCATTGGAGAACCGAGGGGCACATTGGCCCCCCCCGCTGGCCTACCCTGCAGCCTGCCCCCCTCCTCCTCTGCCCTCACCTCTTCTGGAGCCCGGTCACTGGCCATGGTGAACAGCCTAAAGGAGGCTGCCTGGCCTTTCTTTATACAGACTGCTGGTTCCCCATTGGAACTGGCAGTCTGAACACGCCCGCTGCAGATTTGAATTTCCCGCTGAACACGGGAGTCTGAGATGCCCTGGGCGGGCCTTATTTGGCCCGCCCGCGCAAAATGGCGGTGTGGCCCGTTTCGCCGGCGGGGATCGGCTCTACGCCCGCCGCCAATTGGGTAGGGCCCGCCCGACAAACACAAAATTCAGCCCAGAAGCTTTGTTGGAGCTTGTTTCTCTCTTTATTGGAATCCAATCACCAAGACAAAAGGCTGATATCACCACTAATCTAGTTGAAAGGTATGCATTCCATTAGCGCTTTGCATGCATAAATTAGTAAATACAGGGGATTAAAGGTGTAAACTTATTGAATAATTTTTTGAACTGCCCAAAAGGGCCAGTGCACTTAATATACAATAAATAACACCATTGTAATTGGCTCCTACAGTACTGGCAAATGGCTATTTGCCTGATGTAGATGGCAGCCCACTATAAGTGGCATAAGTGCTGGGGCCAATATCTAACTGAGTGTTAGTAATTTAACAATTATCACCCTTGTGATTTGAATGAGATATCATGAGTGATATTTAATGTAGACAATGGGGGTCTCGTGTGCCAGCTGGAAAGCCAGCGAGAGCCTGCATCTCCTCCTTTGGGGAAGACCCATCGGAATTAATTGCCAGTCAGGCAATCAAGTGGCCAGCGGCAGGCCTTCCCTGGGATTAAGGACCCCGGGGGTGGAGATCCCACCCCCATGAGGGCGGCCTACCCATCAGAAGCCAACAGCTGTGCATTGCAGGCAGCGCCACTGGGGCAACAGTGACTGCTGCTGGCAATGCAACCCCCAGCAGCTAAGGATCGCCGAGGGACCCAGGCCACAGTTGAGTGAGGGCAGGATGTGGGTTATGGGTGACGGTGTACGAGGGGGTCAGAGGTAAGTGCAGGGGAGTGGATCGCAGCAGCAGCCCCCATGCCCCCCTCTTCCATCCCAATGTCAGCTCCCTTGATCAGGCATTGAGTGCCTGACAATGAGAGACCGCCACCCCACCCCCCACCCCCACACCAGAAGCCCACAAGCAAACCTGACACCGTTTGCTTTTTGGAGTCCTCATGTGATGACAGCCCCACCCGCCACTGGCTGAATACCAGTGGGACACAATAAGGCCCATAAGTGGGCAAGGGCCTCAATTGATGATGGGGCATGAAGCCTGTCCACGAGCCTTCCAGCCACAAACTTAGTTGCATCAGAAGCAGGAAGGCAGCATGGTTTCTTATCCAGCACCCTCCCACCAAATTAAATGGCACCTCGCCTCCAAACTCACCTCAGGGGAGGGCATTAAATTCTGCCCCACATCATTAACATGTTCCTTCACTTCTCCAATTACATGTTCACTTCTACAAATTACAATCCCAGCTGCTGTTAATACTGGACGAGTCAGATCCCAGAGTGAAACCTGGCTTGATAGATCCTAATTTAGAAACCATGAAGCAAAGTTACAGAACAAATTCACAGGAGTCTACTGATGTCAACAAAGAATAAAATATTCATTAAAACAAGAAAAGTGAACTATATTACACGAGACAAAAAGGTCGGGAAGATCTCAATACAAACAGAAGAATATGATTCTAATTCCCACTATTGCTTTAGCCCAGCAATATCTTTAAAGATACATAAACCAATGAAGAGTTACCACTAACTTGACACAAAGGCTTCTTGCTTGGGACTGGCATAGTTGCAAACGGTTTTCTTCTGGTGAATTCCTGAGCATTCTCTTACTGTCTCTCATCCAACTCATATCTCTAGCCGAGACACCCAAAAACTGTACTCTAAACTCACTGTCTCTTCAACTGCAGAGAAAACAAGTGAGTTTCCTAAGCTCAGTCTTCCAGTAGCATCTCCACTAAACTGATCACTTTACTGAATTCCATAACTGATTATTCAGTTAACTACTGTCCCACTAGCCTTTTAGTTTATCTTCTCAGGAAGTTTTAAAATCCCTGCATTCTCTCTCTGACACACACTTACTGAACTCATGTCTTTTTTGTGTCTGTGTCCTTGGACCATTGTTGCTTGGCAACAGTAAAGCGTTTCTACTTTGTGGTTTATTCCCAAAATCACTGAACTTTCCACCCCTTTTAACCCATCTCTTTAACTTCAGGAGTTGTAAGACCTCTTTAAAAATGTATATATACACAAAAAAACCCAAAAGACCTGAAGCCTTTTAGGGACAAGTCTATCCAGACACCCAGGTGCCATGGTTCATGAACAAAACCTAAATGAAATTGAAATTATTTGGTACTTTTCTTCACACACACACGTATATATATATATATATATATATATATATAAATACAACTTAAAATCATCACAGAATCACACAGTGCAGAAGAGGCCCTTCGGCCCATCAAGTCTGCACCGACACATGAGAAATACCTGACCTACCTACCTAATCCCATTTACCAGCACTTGGCCCATAGCCTTGAATGTTATGACGTGTCAAGTGTTCATCCAAGTACTTCTTAAATGATGTGAGGCAACCCGCCTCCACCATCCTCCCAGGCAGTGCATTCCAGACCGTCACCACCCTCTGGGTATAAAAGGTTTTCCTTACATCCCCCCCTAAATCTCCTGCCCCTCACCTTGAACTTATGTCCCCTTGTGACTGACTCTTCAACTAAGGGGAACAGCTGCTCCCTATCCACCCTGTCCATGCCCCTCATAATCTTGTACACCTCGATCAGGTCGCCCCTCAGTCTTCTCTGCTCCAATGAAAACAACCCAAGTCTATCCAACCTCTCTTCATAATTTAAATGTTTCATCCCAGGCAACATCCTGGTGAATCTCCTCTGCACCCCCTCCAGTGCAATCACATCCTTCCTATAATGTGGCGACCAGAACTGCACACAGTACTCCAGCTGTGGCCTCACCAAGGTTCTATACAACTCCAACATGACCTCCCTACTTTTGTAATCTATGCCTCGATTGATAAAGGCAAGTGTCCCATATGCCTTTATCACCACCCCACTAACATGCCCCTTCAGAGATCTATGGACACACACGCCAGGGTCCCTATACATTGTTCATAACAGCAAATAACAGTGATGGACTGAAACCCATAATGAGATGAGGCCAAATAATAATTAAGCTGCTTTATTTTACAGCCATCAAGTGAATGTATAGAGCAAAAAATATATTCAAATCTCACCTTAATCCAACTAACTGTAGAATTCTCCTGAGAACGTGGAAAATCATTTAAAAAATATGCCATACTATAAGTTTGCAAACTTAATGTTTTCCTGGTCTGCCTTTAAAATTGGACAGTTTTTGCACTTGTTTGGCTTTAATACACATCTTCAATGTCTTGAGCCAGTAGATTTTTAAAGATATCCTCTGTGAACCCACTTTGTTTTAAAACATTATCCTTTTCACATCAAAAAACATCATCACAAATCCTGAAATTTGACAAATATCCGAAGCAGAAAAGCCATTGCCACATGTTTCATACCTTGGTGTAATAAACGATTGGTGCCATTGGCCACAGCATTACAAATTTAACTGGATATTTTGCTCCACAGTATAATTTTCTTCCATCTCAAACACAACACATCAGAATACCAGTTACAGTTGTTTGGTAGCAGAGAACTTGTGTTGCTGAAAAATGAGACATCACAGCTTTTCATCTTGCACTCTTCAGGACACTTCGCAAGAATACCAATATATGGGGAAGACAACAATTTATATTGTATGCGAAGAGAGCGCTAATTGGTTGGCAAGTGGATGCTGATTGGTCGAGGTGTTGCCATGGAGAATGCACCAGTGATAGTGACTGACAGTACACTGCCAAGCATTGTTTGAAATTTAAACCAGGCAGCTGGACCCTGATTGGTCAAGGCATTGCCCTGAAGAATGAGTCAGCAAATGACTGTCACTTATTTTGTTTGGCTGTATTTTGAGTTTTGCAAGCACGTGCTGGTTGGGTAAGGTCCATACCTTGCCCATTGCAAACCGCAAAAGGGACATGCTGTTTGATATGATCCACCAGTATTTGGGACGTACAGCCTACATACCTGGCATCACACTGGCACTGAAATTCATACACTACATTACTCATTTGTGTGATAGACAACATCTTGTTGGCCTGACAGCAGCATTCTGTTAGTGATGAATACCACTCGTGTTGCTACTGCATAGTAGCGGCATGAAACATCTAGCTTCAGCTGTTGCTCAAATTTTTGAGATACCTTGCCCTTCCAGAGTAATCTGAGATAGACTGGGCACTTTTCAGGGCCAAAAGCCTTGAGCCCGTTCATGAGTTTGCATGATATACAGTGCAAAATGATCTGATCAGGTTAGCCTTATCCTGTAGGATGAGTTTGAAGCACCCTATTTCAGCATCAAGCTTGCATGGTGAGCAAATGGCTGGGGCCCTATTTATGAGGTTGCCAATAAGGCCAATCTTATAGCATATGGAACTGTAAGAGTCCCAAAGTGTGTCTTGACGAGTAAAGGTAGGCTTGCTGTAGACTGTGGTAGAGAACCTCCTGGAAGATCTCTCAATTAGTACTTCAAGGAAAGGAAATTCATGTGACTGCTCCATTTCAAAGGTGAATTTGAGCTCAAAATGCAGCCCATTAAGACTTGCAAGGAAATTATTACATGCAGCTGTGAATTTAAATATAGCAAACATATCCTCCACATATCAAAAATATACACGGGGTAGGAGGTTGGGTGACATCCTGCGGGACCATACCCAACCAACCTGTGTTGCAAAACTCAAAACACAGTGTCCAACATTAGATGTGATTCCGCGATTGGACAACATTTGCTAAATAATCCTCAGTGTGCTAAGAATTACACTGACAACCAATTTAAGATTGTCAGTTGTGCTCGCAGTGTGGTGCATTTGCGTGCACTGGAAGCTGCATATATTAATACACAGGACCCTGCTCTTTGCATGCAGAAAGAACATATACACACATTGTGCCTGTTGCAGCTAAACAAAATATGTGACAGCCATCCGCTGGTTCATACCCCAGGGCAATATCTTGACCAATCAGAGTCAAGCTACCTGGTTTAAATTTCAAGCACTGCTTGGCAGTTAACTGTCAGCCACAGTCAACTGGTGCATTCTCCATGGCAACACCCCTACCAATCAAAGTCCACTTGCCAACCAATCAGCACTCTCTTCTCATACACTATAAATATGTTGTTTCCCCTGACATTGATATTTTCTTGTGAATTGTCCTGATCAGTGTAAAATGAAAAGCTTTGACAAAAATGTCTCTTTTCTTAGCAACTCAAGTTCTGTACTACCAAATGACTATTCACGAGCTTTGTCATGTGGTCATGGAGCGCTGCACCATAGATGCCCCAAAGCTGGCTGCCGGTCTCACTTTCAATTGACTGCATCAAATGTAGATGCTGAACTACAAAACTGTTTTAGTAGGCAAGCCATGTGAGGTCTGATTCCTGAGCTCAGCAGTTGAAGGGGGTCCTAAGCTGATCCCACAGCCAGTAAGTTGTACCTCTTCCAATTTCACCTGCACTTACCTCCTTCATGGTCTGTGCCTCATCAAGTGCCTCCTTCTGAAATTCACTGACTGGCTCCCATGCAGTGGGAGTATCCGTGCTAGTACTTGGTTCTCTGAGGATAGGTGGCTCACAGTTCTGTCAGGTGCTTGGGTGGTGTGAGGATTTGAATGCTGCCAACTCCTCCTGTTGAGAAGCTAGAAGAGCAAATGACTATCTGATTTTAAAAGCCTCTACTAAGACAACCCTCAAAACAGAACTTGCGTGGCAATTCATTGTATTGTGTTATATTACAATGCATGTCTGTGTGTGCAACAAAGTGATTGATTAAGGAAGTAAAAAATAAATAAAAAAACAAAGGGGGATATCAACCATAAACCAGGGGGAAGGCCTCCATCGTCCCTCTTCCATGCTCCTGATGCTTCCTGCTCCAAAGTCGGTAAGACCCTTTCATTTTGAGGTATCATGGATCAGATGATCGCACAGTATTCAGCTCCATTCACAACTCCTCAAATAGTGAAGCGGTCTGTCTTTGCATGCAGCAAGACTTGGACAACATTCAGGCTTGGGTTAATAAGTGACATTCAGGCACCACAAGTGGCAAGCATTGACAATCTCCAACAAGAGACAGTTTAACTATCTCCCTTGATATCTTACAGCATAGCATTACCATCACTGAATCCTCCATCAACAACATCCTGGTTGACCATTGACCAGAACCTTAACCTTACCTGCCACATAATTGCATGGAGAGATGATAGCGTAGTGGTAATGTCACTGGACTAGTGTCTCAGACACCCAGGCTAATGTTCTATGGGCATGGGTTCAAATCCCACCATGGCAGCTGGTGGAATTTGAATTTCATTAATAAATCTGGAACATAAAGCTAATCTCAGTAATGGAGGCCATGAAACTATCATTGTAAAAACCTATTTGGTTCACTAACATCCTTTAGGGAAGGAAATCCTTTTTCATCTGAGACCATCCTTATCTGTTCTGGCCTACATGTGACTCCAGACCCACAGCAATGTAGTTGACTCTTAACTACCCACTGCAATGGCCTAGCAAGCCACTAAGTTCAAGGGCAAGTAGGGATTGGCAACAAATGTTGGTGTTGCCAGCAATGTCCACATCCCATGAGAGAATAAAAAAAAGAGCAGGTATTCTGTGGCAAGTGACTGACCTCTTGACTCCTCAAATCCACCATCTACAAGACACAAATCAGGAGTGTGATGAGTGTGTCATTCTCTCCACCCCTGGCACATAGTAACGTCAGTGTGTACCATCTACAAGCTGCACTACAGCAACTCCCCTTTTGCAGCACCTCCCAAACCCATGACCTCACCCATCTAAAAGGACAAGGGCTACAGGTGCACGGGAACACCACCAAACATATACACAATCAAGCTCCCTTCCAAGTTATGCACCATCCTAATTTGGAAATATATTGCTATTCTTTCATTATCGCTGAATCAAAGTCCTGGAAGTCCCTCCCTAACAGCACTATGGGAATACCTTTACCACATGAACTGCAGGGGTTCAGGAAAGAGGTTCCCCACCATCTTAGCAAGAGAAAGTAGGATTTGGTAATAAATTCTGGTCTTCCCAGAAAAGCCCACATCCCACGAATGAATGAATTAAAAAAAAGGTAAAAGATTAGATGACCCACTTGACCAAACTCAATGTAACAATGCCTGTTTTATGCAACCTTCTTTAGCAAGCAGGTAGGAAAGTGGCATATAGTCCAAATACTCATACACTAGCAGTGGTGGGGTAGCAACAGGGCGTCACAACCCTGAACTATTTTCCTGGCTTGACAGCCACAAGAACACAGAGATAGGAGCAAGAGTAGACCATAAGACCCAACAAGCCTACTATACTATTCAGTAGGGTCATGGCTGATCTTGGACTTCAACTCCAATTTTCCACCCTCTCCCCATATCCTTTGATTCCCTGAAAAATGTTTCTATCTCAGCCTTAAATATATTCAACAATGGAGTATCAACAACCCTCTGCAGTAGAGAATTCCAAAGATTCAAAATCTTTTCTCTTCATCTCAGTTCTAAATGATCATCCCTTTATCCTGAGACAGTGCCCCCATGTTTTAGATTCTCCAGCCAATGGAAACAACATCCCAATGTCTACCCTACCAAGCCCCTTCAGAATCTTGGATGTTTCAATGAGATCACCTCTCATTTTTCGAAACTTCAGATAATATAGACCTAATTTATCAAACCTCTCATCATAGAGAAACCTTCTCATCCCTGCAACCAATCTAGTGAACTTTCACTTTACTGCCTTCAATGCAAGTATATATTTCCTTAAATATGGAAACCAAAATTGCACATAGTATTCTAGGCGTGGTCTCACCAAAGTCCTGTAAAATTGTAGCAAGACTTTTTTTATTCTTATATTTCAATCCCCTTGCAATAAAGGCTAAAATGATACCTGCCTTCCTAATTGCTTGCTGTACATGCATGCTAACTTTCTGTGTTCCTTATACAAGCATACCCAAGTCTCTCTCAACATCAGCATTTATGAGTTTCACACATTCTGCTTTTCTATTCTTATGACCAAAGTGAATAATTTCATGCTTCCCCACATTATACACCATCTGCCATCTTGTTGCCCACTCACTTAACAAATTATATAATTGGGGGAAAGGAGAGAAGAAGGGAAGATGGAAGGGTAGAAGGGAGGAAGTGAGGGAGGGAGGAAGGAAGGGATGGAGGAAGGGAGAGAGGGAGGAAGAGAAAGAGGGAAGAAGGAAGGAAGGCAGGAAGAAGGGAAGAGC
Source organism: Cetorhinus maximus (assembly GCF_964194155.1). NCBI lineage: Eukaryota > Metazoa > Chordata > Chondrichthyes > Lamniformes > Cetorhinidae > Cetorhinus > Cetorhinus maximus. The sequence continues at coordinate 120,974,062 of NC_135884.1, forward strand.
AGGAGAGAGGGAGGATTGAAGGCAGGAAGCAAGGAAGGGAGAGGAGGAAGGAAGGGAGAAAAGAAGAAAAGATGGGAGGAAAGGAGGAAAAAAGGAAGGAAGGAAATATCTCATAATACTAACAAATCTATCAATTTCTGTAATGACTTGACAGAGCAGACAGGTTTCAACAAGAAACAGATAAATGTCATTACAGAGAGCTGTTCAGGTGCTATATGCTCAATCAGGACTCTCATCAGGAAGCCCCACTCCCCGGATTGCCCATGCTTAGGGCTCATTGGTTGGAACCTCCAAGAACATCATGTGATCATGTGATAGAGAGCAGGAGAGGCTATACCTTCAGTCACTACAATCTCAGACTGAAAATTAACAATTGGCTCACGTTCAATTGCCATTTGTGGAAGAGTGTTCCAAATTTCTATCATGCTTAATGTTTAGAAGTATTTCCTAATTTAACTCCTGAAAGCTTTAGCTCTATTTTTAAAATTATGCCAGCTAGTCCTAGACCCTCCAACCAGTGTAAATAATTTATCTTTATCTACTTGATCTGTTCCCCTTAATATCTTGAAAACTTTGATCAAATCATCACTTAACCGCTGACATTGCATAATAGCATGGTGTCAGCTCCCTGTGATAGAAAGACATACACTACCCAAGAGAAGCAATCGCAATGCCTCTGCATCAGGACTGCAATATCAGCCTCACAATCTAACAGATAATATTAAATAACACAGGAAAACTCTAATAGATTTGTTAGGTTTTGTTTTAATTTTGCTTTCCATCTAAAATTTTGTAGTTCATTGATCCAGAAAAATGTAACTTTTTAATTGAGTTGGAAACGAATACTTGGATTTAGTTTAGAATTGAAAGCATTTATTTCTACCTTACAGTATAATTTTTTCGTACTGATTTCTTTAACACTCTTGTAGTGCACACAATGTCTAAGCCCCAGTTTTCTGATTCTAGCGAAATTGGTGCTCTGAATACCATGATGCTCCATGCCCCAGCAACAGCTTGGGAGGGTATTTTCCTATGCAAGCCTTTTCTATTCTTTGGAATGGGCTTTTTTGCAATGGGACATTAGCTCATGAAGTTAAGGTGTACTACCTAGTTTGATGCAAATCGGAAAATGGGGTGAACCAGCTCTTGTGCTGCAAGAGATCAATCATATGTTCCATAAGGACAGTGCTGAAGCAATCAGTTTCCATTAATGACGCTTTGAGGTGGTAATGCAGGAAATGGAGAAAAGTAGGGTGGCTGCTTGATGTGAAAGGGCACCCCATATCAAATTATAAGCACAAGCTCCATTAATGAAAAGGGAAGATTTGGCAAATGGAGTCACCCGGGTCCAGATACATAATGGACGGAATTTTCAGTTCGGCGGGCGGGCGAGGTCAGTGGGCCTGGAATTGACTGGAAAATGGTCCGCCACCCGCAATCAGCCCCCGACCGTGATTTCACATTGACAGGCCAATTAAAGCCCACCCAGTGTGAGACGCAGCTCCCCACTGGTTGGGATAGGCCAGGCAGGGGTGGGGGCCTGTTGGCCACCAGGTCCAATGGCGACCCGGCGACCGGCTTAAAAATGGTACAGGCGGCCCCTTGAAAGCTGCTACGGAAGAACATCTCTTCTGTGTCTTCAACATTCAAGTTATGGAGACGGGTGCGGCTGGAGACGCCAGGCGAGAGGGCAGGTCGGATGGGCACTCAGCCCCCCCGGCTTTTCGGATGAGTGCCTCACAATCCTCCTGGAGGTGGCTGCCAGGATGGACACCCTTGTCCCCAGAGATGGGAGGAGGACGCCACTGCTCCCCACAAAGAGGGCATGGGAGGAGGTTGTAGTGTAAGTCAGCAGCCATGACGTGGTGCAGCGCATGTGGGTGCAGTGCCAGAAGAGGTTCAATGACCTGCTGCACGCAGGAAGGGTGGGTACCTTGTTGGCATGGATCAGTGTGCAGAAGTGTTAAGGTCTGGCCCTCCCCCCATGGACCTCAGGGGTGTTAGAGTCTGAGTGCCAACTGTCAATGATGCTGGAGCTGGCCAAGGGGGTGAGCTCTGGCTGCTTGCGCTGAGTGCCTTATGGCTCGAGGGCCACAATTCGGATGTGCCCTGTGAGATGCTCTTCAGCTGGTGTTGGCCAGGCTGCAATGGCGCTGCAGGTAGAGAGTGGACTAATCAATGTTCCTCTGTCCTTTCAGGATAGATGAGCCATAACCAATCAGAGAGGGCACGTACAGGCGGGGGCCCATCCAACCTGCTGCTGCTGACCATGTTTGAGCAGGACGTCCTAGAGGTAGAGAGCCAGCACGCTTCACATGCAACCAGGGGTGGAAAGGTGCCAGACGAAGCTAAGAGTGCAGTGCACAGAGGTGAAAGTTTCGGATTGTGCAACCATTCTAGTGCAGTCTCTTCATTGATGGGAGCCTCGAACCTGGAGTACCCATTGAAAGCCAATGGCAGATCTCCATTGTCTCACCAGGGTGCCTGGCATGCACAGTGACAGTGTGATGGCTTTAACTAATGACATGACCTCGTTGTCTCTTAGATTCACCAGCAAGCACTCGCTCTCTGGACCCCGAAGGGCCACCCCTGATGCGGCAGGACCACCGGACTTCATTTGCACCTGCGCCACACCCGCTCTCTGAACCAGGCACCAGTACAAATACCAGCTCCTTGTTGGGCATTAGATCAGTGGCTAGGATGCCCGTGCACATTGGTGAGGGCACTTCACACTCACTTGAGGTGCAGGCGGAGGCAGAGGGTGCCCAGGGTGCTGGCAGTCGGAGGACTGCTGGGGACCAGGACATGCAGAGTCAAAGGCAAATGATGAGTCTCTGGAGTAGTCCATTAGGCAGCAGATGCTGGATGTCCAGCGGGGTATGCAGGAGGATCTGACGGAGATCCCTGGGGGCCTGCGTGCTATGCTCTCCGTTCTGGAGGAGTCCATGCAGAGAATGAGCACTGCGTGACTCTCTTGGCCAAGCGCACTGCCTCCACTATTGAGAGAGTGGTGACTCTTATGGAGAGGCAGCTCCAGAAACAGAATCAGGGGTTCCTGGGGTTGTGCTCAGACCTGCCAGCCCTTACACAGGCACTGACCTCAGTTAGTCAATGCCAGTGTGGGAGATGGATGAGGCACCCAGTATCCCAGCTAGATGCACGTCCATCAATGGTGATCAGAGAGGTCCAGAGTGACCTCACGTTGGCGCACGAGCTGCTTGTCATCTCTGCGGGCACCTCTCAGGACGCTCTGGATGATGGCAGCAACTCCTCTGCCCCTCTGCCAGTGTCCATGGCATCTGATGAGGCTGCGAGGACTGGGGAGATGCCAATCGTGGCACTGGCCGAACCCTCCCAGACGGGGCCAGCACAGACTCCACTGGCCAGAGGACAACCGCCAAGGTCATCAAGGCCAACAAGACAACAGAGTCAGCAGGCTGTCTCCAATGCTGCTGCCAATGAGGTGCAGGGGGTTGGTGGGGGGGTGGGGGGCACCAAGACATAGTGCTCAGAAACGTAAGTTAAAGGCAGCATGAGTATGAGAGACAGTTCACGGGTGATTTTCTGTTCATTTATGTTTGGTTTATATGCCTGCTGGTGTGGACATCATGCATTCAAAGTGACAATAACATTAAATTTGCTTTTGTTCTGATAGCCTGAGTATGCACCACCTTTCTTTTTCTGGTGCAGGGTATGCCAGTATGTAATGCTGGGTGTGAGTGGCTCGCTACTTTATTGCACAGGCACTGAGTGGACTTTGGGTTCAAATGAAAGGGTCATTTCAGACATCCAGGATGGAGGCAGAAGCCCTGGCATAAGGTGGAAGCAGATCTTTGGCAGCCTAGCTGAAGGAACATTGGATCAAGGCATCCCTGGTGTCCCTGCCTCCCTGGAGATTACTAAGGTCTGCCTCCACACCCTCAGCGTTCTCCTCACCATGCTCTTCTTCTGATACACTACTGGATTCATCCTCTGTGGCCTGTGGAGCTGCATCAAGATCCTCTTCCTCCAGTGGGTCCCCCCTTGCCAGTGCCAGATTGTGGAAAGCGCAGCATGCAACCACTATCAGTGACACCCGTTCTGGGGGCTATTGTAGCGCACTCCCTGAATGGTCCAGGCATTGGAAGCACACTTTGAGAAGACCTATGATCCTCTCTTCCACCGCCCTTGTGGAGGCATGGTTCCTGTTGTAATGCTGCTTGGCCTCTTTTCTTGGGTGGCAGATAGGTGTCATGAGCCACCTTTTCAACAGATAGCCCTTGTCACCCAGCAGCCATCCATCCAGTCAGGCTGGAGCACTGAAGAGCCTCGGCACCTGGGAGAGTCTCAGGATGTAAGCATCATGGGAGCTGCCTGAGTACCTTGCACAGACTTGTAGTGATCACACACTATCTGCACGTTCATGGAGTGGAAGCCCTTCCTGTTGACGAAGGCACTTGGCTGCGCCGCTGGCGCCTTGATGGCCACATGTGTGCAGTCGATGGCACCCTGGATGCAGGGGAACCCAGCAATCGCTGCGAATCCTCTGGTTCACTCAGCCTGACTGGCCTCATCCGTTAGTAAAGAATAAAGGTCAGTACCGCCTGAACAGAGTTTCTGTCACCAGCCTGATGCAACTGTGCACAGCTGATTGGGAGACTCCACACGGACCCCCCACTGACCCCTGGATAGCACCGGAGGCATAGAAGTTGAGGGCCACTGTGACCTTCAGAGCCACTGGCACGGGGCATCTACCCACACAGTTGGAGCTGATCTCAGGCCCAAGCATCTGACAAATGGAGGTCACTGTGTCCCTTGACAGTCAGAGCCTCCTTCGGCATTGCACCTCAGACATACTGAGGTAGCTGCATCGCCGCCTGGCAGCAGGATAGTGGCGTCTTCTGCGGCCCCTTCCGCCTTGGACTTCCTGCTGGCCCTGCGCCCCTTGTACCTGCGCCTCTCCTCCCACAGGTCCCCCCACTGGAAGCTGCATGGAGTCACCTGGCCTCCTCCCTCTTCTGCCCCTTTCTTCCTCCTTAGAGGAGATGGCACCAGAGGAGACCACAATCCCCGTTACCAGGGTGACGGAAGGCTGCCTGATACTTGGAAATGTCTACATGGTCTGAATCCTCCAGGGGCCTTGAAGACGCCAATAAGTCTTGAAATGAAGCCTGGAAATGCTAACAATGAACAGAGGTGAAGCTGCCAAGTGCCAACAAGCAACTAGCTGCAAACGATCTCCAAAACTCCTCACTACTTACACTGGCAATGCTGCGGACCCTTTTAATCTTGTGCTTGGATGAAGTTTAGCAAATTGTTGGCTGCCCACATGCCCATTTTGCCCATGCGACGAGCACGAAATCGCACGGGCAATGTAAAATCCAGCTTAATTGCCATAACTGGCCTCGTAATTGATGGCGGGTGTGATTCTGATTTCCGTGCATGCCCGCCGACCAAAATATTGTGCGAGAGCACGATGACGTCACAATGAGAGCACGAGAGCTATTTTAGCTCGAGCGGGTCAGGCGCGTGCCCGCCCGCTCAGCGAATAATTCACCAGAAGTGTCAAAGTATATATATCTAGGTGCCTTTGTATAAATGTCTACCTCTTGCTTCATATAACCATTGGTCCAATGTAAATGGTCATCTGCTGCACCCTGAGAAAGATAGGCTGCATAGCATTTACCCATTTTTGGAACACTTCTTCATTTAACAGATGGCATATGGTACATCTGAAGTGGAGACAAAAGAGAAAGCTTGTACTGCACAATTAAGCTATTAGCAGAAGAGAAGGTCTGGCACAAGAATAGAAGTTGTCGGGACATGTGGATGCCATTTGGGTCCTCAGGTACTTTCTAGCAGCTTCATTAGTGTGCTCTGCATGCAGGTCTGGGCCATTCACAATGCAAAAAAAGGATGAGCAGAGAATGTGTTGGCCCAAGCACTTAATGACATATGGCACAAAGCACTTCACTTGCCCCAAGGACATCCTGATGAAAGGTCAGGCACTGAAACATTAACTCTGTTTCTCTCTCTCCAGGTGCTACTAGACCCACTGAGTATTTTCACTATTGTGTTTTTATTTTGCTGGCCCCAAGAGCTACTCCAGAAATTACCATGTCAGAAAACATAGTTCGTGTTCTGAGGAAATTGGTTAAGAAATGTTCAGCAGTTGAAGCACAATTCACAGTTGAGGAGGAGCAGATAAATGATGGTGCCATGAAACGATGCAAATAGTTCTCACCAGACTGTTGTCGACTGTATAAATAAGGGATTGGCATCCTACTGGATATCTGCCATTTAGACCAGTTAATTTTGGAGCAGAGGCATTTCCACATTTTTTAAAACTGCCATGAGTAGTCAGCAGCAGCTGTCATCCAACATTACAGTAGTCATGCAGGAGGGATTTACTGATGTGCAGAGTCATCTGCAGCTGGGAAACTTGCAATGGGGAACAAGCATATAACATCACTGTCACAAATACCATGGTTGGCATAATTGGGATACAGGCACAGGACACTATCACTGTCAGATTTTATAGACTGAGAATCATTTGGAAAGAGCAGTGATAGTGGGCTTTACTAGATCGGAGAAACTCTCCAGAGTGCTCTTTCACAGATCACAGAGCAGCCAGCTGCAGTATCCAACACCAGGAGCATGCCAGGAAAAGATTCCAATGAGGCAATATCCTCTCAAGATGCCTATGCATCTGTACACTTCAGCTAGGTGCTTCAGAAGATAGATGAAATGTCAGAGAGTGGTCAAGCGCTGACAGCCACTGCTCCATTGGACATGGTTCCAGAGATGTTGTTGTATCTGCACCAAAAAGTTCCAAGCACATCCATTCTAATAAGGCAACAAAGTACTGCATCTAATGATTGTGGTACTGCGCTACCAATCCAAAGATTATGGGCGGAACCTTGTGGAAGCAATGGGGGACTCGGCCGCTGGCTGGAGAGCCAGCAAGTCCGCCATGTTGCCTCTGTTTGGGAAGGCCTCCCACACCTTGTATCACCCAGCATTTGACAGGCCACAAATGGCCCTCCCCCAGCATCAAGAGGCCAGCAGTTCTTCTGTACTCAGCAGTACCACGGGGGAGACAGTTGTTGCTGCCGGTACGACGCCCACCCAAGGCTTGGGTTGCTGAGGGACCCAAGCACAGGGGAGTGATGGTAGAGTGGAGTCGCAGGGTGGGGGTCGCAGGGGAGGGAGGAAAGTGGGTCAGCAGCTACTGCAGGGGTGGCTCTCAGCGAGCCTCTCCCTTCCCGATGCAGGAGACTTCAATGAGGCACTGAATGGGAGCCTGCATGCAGCCCCGCTCAGATTTACTTGTGCTCCATTCATGTCGAGTCCCCTGCCCGCTGCTGAGTTAATGTCATTAATTACTCACTTAAGGGCTTCAATTGACAGCAGGGCAGAAGAGCTGTCCATGGGCCTTCCCACCATGGACTTAATCAGGGTGGAGGTGGAAAGGTGGTGGCGTCCCCACCTGCCACCCACCCACCAAACAAAATGCTCCTCCCACCACCAAACTCACCACAGGGACGGGCACAACATTCTGCCCTGTGAGTTTGAATCCCTAACCTGGTAAATTTGTGGAATTGAATTCAATAAACAAGGCCATTTGTGGACTAGTTAAGCTTCTGAATTGTCATTAAAACCCAATTGGATCACAATTGCCCTTTGGGGAAGGGAAGCTGCCACTCAGTTTGGACTACATATGGTTAAATGCCACATTCTGTGATTGAATCCTAATGCCCTGATAGATAGTAAATACTCCATTTCCAGTGTTGCCCCTATCCCAAGAACAAATTTAAAAATTACTGCTACACAATTTTACTAAATATGGAGCAGCCTAACCAAAGGTCCTTAAAGTGGCCATTGGTGGTTGCTGAAGGAAAGGCCCTAAAATATATTTGAGAGAATCTCTGTGGGGCCAGGAGAAGCAGAGTGCTCCACAAAAGTACTTAATCACACTGAAGGTCCTTGCTCGACCACCTACTAGTTTCCCACCCCTCTAAGGCCCAAACTGTTGGATGGGTCAGTGTGGGGGTCAACCAATCTCCCTCTTTCTGATGAAGAGTCATACGGACTTGAAATATTAACTCTGTATTCCTCTCCACAGATGGTGTCAGACCTGCTGAGTTTTTCCAGCTATTTTTGTTTTTGTTTCAGATTTCCAGCATCTGCAGTATTTTGCTTTTCCCTCTTTCTAGCTGTGGACTTCAACAATGGAACTCACATGTGCCACTGTAGATGCTGGTGCCATTTATTCCTTTTGACACACTGGCTGCTTATTAAATACCAGACCCAACTGAGGCTTAGTACTCAATGAACTCTCCACACCTTAATGTGGTCCCAGTCCATCATCTGTCTTGTAAGGGGTGGACAAATGATCTGTCCTTATAGGCAAAATGGAAACTGGCAGAAATGCTACTGATGCAACATAACCAGCTCTCGCTCATTTTCTTGGAGTTAGGGCAGTGGAATCCCTAGAGAGTGTCAAGGCTTCTTTTCTAAATACATTAAATAAATACTGCAATTTTGATATGTTGATGTCCATATTAAACCACCACCTCCTCAAGGGGCAATTAGGGATGGGCAATAAATGCTGGCTTAGCCAGCGACGTCCACATCCTGTGAAAGAATATCAAAAAATCGTTAAAACACAAATCAAAATCTGTTCAAATCAAAGTAGATATTGTGGCATCCAAGTTCAAACATTCTTAAAATTAGTTTACAGTGGAATCTAGCAAAAATAGTGGAAAATAAAAGCTTTTCCTGTGACAATGCAAGCGGATGTGGATTCCAAGTTCAGATTCAATGTCTGGCATGACGTTTGAATCATGTAAATAGTTTTAATGAGAGGCTAATCAACTGGTGCAGATTCCTGGCTGCCTGACATCCTGTTCCCTTTGTTGCTGAGTGTTAATTAAACACACACAGGGTGAGATGCAAGATGGTAAACCTAGTCTAGAAACTATTACATTCTATATCTGTTAAAACATGGAACAAATACAAATATTTATAACGGTTATCTTTTATAGTGCGATTAACCCTTAAAATACTGGGTTATTTAATATTGCTGTGCAGAATCACAGTCATCTTCACCTTATACTGTACCTGTGTGTTATTTTAGATTATTGAGCAGAGCATCACAGTAGGCATGAATACAAAATTTACAAACCTCAAGCAAGACTGGAGCCTGAAAGATTTTTTCCCCAAAGTGCAGTGGATTTGTGAAATAGACACCCAGCAAAAGCAGTTGATGGTGTGTCAATTAACTCCGTAGAAGAAAGTGCTGGATAAATACCTGGTTAAGACTAGATTTGCAGACTGTAAGGGGGAAGAATGGATAGAGGGGATCAAATTCTGAACTGAACATCTTCGTTGCTGTGCAGGCATGTAGCTTGCAGAATGTGGCTGCTCAGAGTTGATTAGTATTGGTTACAAGGGTGGATTAATATCCTGGAGTTTTGCTTAATTACCTTTGAGAGTAGGGAAAAATTCAAAATGTTTACCTGCTTGGAGGTTTTACCTGTGGTCAATTGCTTTCATTAGTGGATGGACCAGAGTCCATCATATAGCAAATCAACTGTGTGTAGAGAAAATAGGCTGTGGTTCAAATCGCCTCTTTACATTTTAATTTTTCTTATTACACCTTTAAGAAAATTTTATAAATCTCTTGCAATGCATATTGATAATAGGAAATGGGACATTTTTGTGCCAATGTTGATTTTGTCTGTTGCTTTTCCTCCCACCCTATGCAATATCTGACAAAGTCAAGAAAAAATTACTGGCAAGCCATTTAAGAATATGTTCTCAAATGTTTTAACCATATAATTTCTTATATTATTTTAAGACTTCAATTATTATTAGTTTACTGTATGGAAAATTACTTTGCTATCCAACATTAACTTCCATAATTGAACCCTATAAAATCATAATTATGAACATTTAGATTGGAATAAAAAATGTATTCCTTTATCTCAGTATTAGAATTCCTGAACACTTGTGACTAGATTATTTTAGAATGCAATATTTACTAAGGCTATGCAGAATTTATACCAGACCTATGAGGTAACATACAATGATGTAAAAGGTGATGGAAACTTTCAATTGGGGATCTCGATTTCTTGTAAAACAAAAAGGCAAATATACTGCATACAACAAATTGCTTGTGGTAAATATGCTTTCCAACAAAAATTGTGATTCTGATATGGGATTTGGGAGTTTCTAAAATGCATGCTATGAGCTCAATACGAAAAAAAATAAAGCAATATTGGACAATATATATTTACAGAACTTTTTTGTGTTCAAATTAGCAGAGAATGAATGAAAATCATTATCTTCTTACTGTTCTTGAGCATAAAGAGTGGGTAGAGCACATATTGTAAAATCAGGCCGGAAGAATTGTGTGCTTGTAATGGATCCACCTTGTCAAATGAATGGGCATCAAATCAGTGGCCTCCGTTATAGTCATGTATCACAGTGTCACAGTGCAGAAGGAGGCCATTTGGCATGTGATCCTCTCCCATCTGATTTAAAGAACTATTAAATAAAGGGAGAAAATTGCAATGTTAGAAAAAAAATAAAGGCCCAAGGTCTTTATCATATCTCTTTTACTTACAGGGTCATCCTAAAAGTCATGAAAACTGTATAAATACCACTTACTTTTCCGTCTTAGTTATTTACTTCTACTTTTATTTTATTCATTTTTGGGATGTGGACATTATTGGCTAGGCCAGCATTTATTGCCCATCCCTAATTGCCCTTGAGAAGGTGGTGGTGAGCTGCCTTCTTGTTAGGGAGGGGGTTCCAGGATTTTTACCCAGTAACAGTGAAGGGACAGAGATATATTTCGAAGTCAGGATGGTGAGTGGCTTGGAGGAGAACTTCCAGGTGGTGGTGTTCCCATGTACCTGCTGCCCTTGACCTTCTAGATGGTAGTGGTCGTGGTTTTGGAAGGTGCTGCCAAAGGAGCCTTGGCAAGTTTCTGCAGTGCATCTTGTAGGTGGTACGCACTGCTGCTACTGTTCATCAGTGGTAGAGGGAGTGAATGTTTGTGGATGGGGTGCCAATCAAGTGGGCTGCTTTGTCCTGGATGGAGTCAAGCTTCTTGAGTGTTATTGGAGCTGCACTCATCCAGGCAAGTAGAGAATATTCCATCACACTCCTGACTTGAGCCTTGTAGATGGTGGACAGGCTTTGGGGAGTCAGGAGGTGAGTTACTCATCGCAGGATTCCTGGCCTCTGACCTGCTGTTGCAGCCACAGTATTTATATGTCCAGTTCAGTCCCTGGGCAATGATAACCCCCAGGATGTTGATAGTTGGAGATTCAGCGATGGTAATGCCATTGAATGTCAAGAGGCAATGGTTAGATTCTCTCTTGTTGGAGATGGTCATTGCCTGGCACTTGTGTGGCATAAATGTTACTTGCCACTTGACAGCCCAAGCCTGGATATTGTCCAGGCCTTGCTGCATTTGGACATAGACTGCTTCAGTGTCTGAGGAGTCATGAATGGTGCTGAACATTGTACAATCATCCATGAACATCCCCACTTCTGACCTTACGATTGAAGGGAGGTCATTGATGAAGCAGCTGAAGATGGTTGGGTCGAGGACACTATCCTGAGGAACTCCTGCAATGATGTCCTGGAGCTGAGATGATCGACCTCCAAACTACCTTCCTTTGTGCTAGGTATCAGTTCCTTTCAGAGCATATGTTTCTATTCTAACAGCACAAAACTTTTAGAGTCCAACCACAGAAATCTATACAAGCACTGTCAAGATCATTTGAGATGATGTACTGTGTCCTAGGATCACATATAATTATTTCAATATTCACAACTGTTTGAGGTTAGCTCAGTAACTTATAAATATCAAGCATCCTTCCTAAAAACATAAGATTTTTTTTAGGTAGCTGTGCTTTAGGAACATTTTAAACATAACAAGACTATTTTGAATGTTCGTTATTTCTAGCAAATTCATACAAGCATTCTAAAAGGCCATATTTAGTATATTTCTAGAAATAGCTACCAGGGGAAATTTTACTCCAAGAAAGCATAAAGGATGCTCGATACACATGATGTGGAACTGCACCCAGTGGGGCACCTAATCTCCCACCTCATTTCCAACCTCTTTTTGTCCTTTATTTCCTCACAGTCTAGACTATAGCATCAGAAGTGTTTTAATAAAATACAATGTCAGTATTTCAATGCTAAGAAACTGGCGAAGAAAGGAGACAGGTGCACGGAGCCTAATAGCAAGGAAGAGCTCAGGTGACTATTAGCCTGCAATTCATGACTGGTAGTCCAAGTTTCTAGTGGCCTGAACGTGGACAAGCATTGCCAATGGCAGGCAACTTGAGGAAAATGGGGGAACAAGGTAGATGAGCAATGGCCAGAGAACATTTGGTAAATCTTGGTCTGCCGGCAGCAGCAGTGGCCTGAGAGAGGCAGAAAGAAGTCCTGCAGGAATGGCAGCATAAGTACATTTCAAAAAAACAAATTTAAAAGTTTAATTAATTTAAAACAAACATTATAATCTTCATATAACATTTACTTCCAGAAAAAACTGCTCTAAGAACTTAAAGGTTATCTATTAACTATAACATATCTACAGGTACACCTAAGACAAAACCTGGGAGAGAGCTTACCAGAGAGTAGGAGCATAGAAGTGGAAAGGGAAAGATCTAAATAAGTTAAATATGATGCCGAACCATGTTGTTCTGATGTTACAGGTAGGTGTGATGGAGCAGGTCAATTATTAAGATTTAAATTGTGAACACGCATGTTTATTGTGTATATGCTATTTAAACAGAATCATAGGGCTGAATTTTCTCAGCCCCGGGGTGGTGGGTTTGGAGGTTGGAATGGGCTAAGAAAATAACGGGGAGCCGATGCATTCCCACCACCAGGAAACTTTCCCAGAGGTGGATGGAGACTCAGATCGGCTTCCCACTGAATGGATGTGGGCAGCCAATTTAAATACTTAAGGCCCCAATTAGGGGCAAATTAGAGAGCCTGTTTTGCCAGCATTTGAGCAGTCCCTGCCATGAGTGGCGGTTGGAGGTTCAATGGAGACAACCTCCCTGTATCAGGCTAGGGGAACCATCAGAGCTGGAGCTCCATCTCCCAAAAAACGGGGCCGTTGGCAGCAAAATCCCCCATCCACGGCCCAAACACTGCCGGAGTTTGCCCTCTGAGGGGCCTACCTGCTTGGGTGATCTGAATTTTCTGTTTAAACTGATGCCTCTTGAGGATACCTCCATTTTGGGGTGCCCTCATGTTCTCAGGTCTGCTTCAGCAACACCCACCTCTCCTCGTAGTGCTGTCGAGTTTCTAGAGCTGCCACTCAGTGATTGGGTGGACAGTATCAGCAGCTCACCTACTGTCATTATTTGGACAGTAAGTGCAGAGGTACTCAATTAGGAGGCTATCTCTGGGGAAATAGCTTCCCTGGCCCAGCTCCTGCAAATGCGGACTCATTTGGTCCTGACATTGGTTACCTGAAGACCCACCTTATAAAGAAAATCATGATATAAGCAAGTTTTCCTGATAAATTGAATTTGTTCTTAACAAAAACTGGTTGTATTCAAAATCAATGGTATATCCTACTGATTTTAACATGCGTTAGTTATTTTGGCTAAGGAAGTGTAGCATGCAGATTTAATTATTGGTCTCACAACTGCTAAGTTATATGTAAGATATGTCATTTAGGTGTCTGCTGCTGGGTAGTATTTGTATGATTTGGCTGAGATTTCAGGTCATTGGCATTTCAGGTATGAGGAACCAGATTATTATTAGTAGCTGAAAACCAGAGGTGTTGAAAGGATTGAAAAAAAATCTTGCAATTCTTAAAGAACAATTAGGAAACAAAAACATATGCAGCTCAAACCATGATCTTTTGCTGTATGTAAAGAGCAACTGAGAGGTTTGGGCTGAAGAAAAAAATCCTGAAAATTATAACAAATATATATAACAAATTTGAAAACATAATGAAACATAAAAGGGTAAAAGGGGCTCTTGAAAATAGCTAGGAACTGAGATGTATAATTGGAGCTATTTAGTGCTGTTTGGAATTTAGCCATAGAGACAGAGATATTTAACGGGGTGAGCATGAGGATAAGTGAGCAGAAAGCCCAGCATGAAGAAGAACAACAATACTACAGCAAAAAGATTCAGTTAGCAAGTGATCACGTGTAGAGTTTGGATTAAAGGTGTATAACTAAAGCTAGAGATACTGAAATGACAATGACAAAAATTGCTGAGCAGCCTGAACGTGAATACAGTAAATCAACAAATTACATCCCCCATTTCAAAAAATGGACTAACACATTAAGCTACAAATTTAACATTTTCTCTCATGGGATTACCACCAGTTTGATTTTGGGAAGGGCAGTGAGGTTTCTCATGATAGCTATAATGTGAACCCAGACACTAATATTTGGTTTTATTAAATGCAGGTCCACTTTCCATTTATTTTTGCGTTAAAGTGTTAATTATTGAGATTATTAAGGGTTTCAATGAATTTTCATCAAAGCAAATAAACCTTAATGCATCATGGCAGAACAAAAATAAGTTAGACGTACTTACAGTTAAAATTGTTATGCCTGTTATTTAGCAAGTGAATTTCTATAAAGTCAATGCCTTTGATAATTCTGCCTGTCGTAACATACTGAGTGTTATTCTTACTGCAATAGTGCCTCCAGGAGCTAAACATATCTCCCTGTTTGGCTTGCAGTGACTAATCTATGAGGTGCCACTAAAGACAAGATTACTCTGCCAACCTCCAGATCCTTCGATCCTTGGAAGTTAAGGCAGTAATCATAGGATACTACACAAAGTAGCAACTTTGCTTGTGGTGAATTTTTGTCAGCCCACAGTGGGTTTTACACCTATCAACTGTTGTTATGATCTTAGGTCAGACCCCACGTTTTTGGTAAGATTCGGTTAGGCACCAATAATGTTTTGTTTAAAGTAGACGCAGTTTGAGATTCAAGACTCTTGCTAAGAGAATAAAGCCACAAGATTCCACAGGTTTTGAACTAACAAAAATAAACTTTACTATACAAGGTCAGAAAGATAAAACAATTACAATATCTATCGTATACTCTAACATTCAGGATGAGTATGAGGTACACGTGAATTAACAGGTAAACTGTAGTCAAACGCGCCACGCTACAGAATAAATGGCAGATGTTACTAAAACTGAGTCCATGGATTTCTCAACAACTCACCAGATGTCAGTAACACTGAGTCAGCCAATTTCACTGAAACTCTGTATCTCTCACAAGGGATTCCAGTCTTCACCTTCAAAGATCTGACCTCGGAATCCTCTCTGAATGTCGCTCCAATTCAGATGGCATCACATGGTTTCAACCTCATCTCCCAAAATTCCATTCCTCTGGATTCCCAAGTACACTCAAACACCAACTCATAAGCTCAACTTCAGCGCCAAGCAAAACACTACTGCTCCAAAGGGGCACCTTTATCCCAACAGCTGGCAGCATGGAGTCACCAACCTTTGGCCGCCTCCTTGGATCTTCAGAGCTTCTCCTGAACTTCCTTCACTTAAAGTCTGCTACCCGTAGCAATTTTCCTATTTGGAGCCTTTTCCTCTGCTCTTTTTTTAACTGAACCTTTTCCTGTCCCTGTCCCCTCTCTAGGACTTCCCCTTTGGGACATCTTCCTGTACCCTCTCCCCTTTGGGGCCTCTCCCTGTCCCCTCTCTGGGACTTCCCCTTTGGGACCTCTTCCTGTACCCTCTCCCCTTTGGGGCCTCTCCCTGTCCCCTTTCCCATTTTGGCACTTCTCCCTGTCTCCTCTCCCTGTTCCATGCCTGGGACACTCGCCATCCATGTTGCTCCGCTCCCGGTCACCTGATCCAAGTTTTCGTGCCCTTCTTTGCATGGATGCGTTGGGCCCAAAGATTGTAAGAATTGCAAAACCGCACATGCAGCCCGCTCCCAGTCTGCACATGCGCAAAAGCTCCAAGGTCCAGCGGAAGTTGAAGTTCCCAACCTCCCCTCTCAAAAAGGTAAGTATAGTTTTCATAACATTGTTTAAAGTAAGAAATGTTTTCTACTTGTTAATCTTTGTTTGATCGTAAAGGATTCTACTTCACAAGTTTATTCCACTAGCAAAACAAAGGGCTAAAAATGTGGTTGCACCAGAAAACAGGTATGCTGGGGCAGGACTCACACTGTACACACATGCTCACATAGTCCCTGAGGAAATCTGATTCAGGTGTGAGCTAGTATTACCCACAGCTTCACATCTATTGGAGAATAGGCAGATACTGAATGTCTCTGTTGCCATTTAAAGGTAGCCAGCACCCTTAAATGGGGAAGTGCACACTGGCTGCATAGAGCAGAGAAACTTTGAAAATTGAAGCAAATGGCTGACAGATGTCCAGACTGGGCACACAGATTCTCCAATACCAGGCTGGACCAAGTGGTGGAAAGTAGGAGGGAGATGAATTAATGTATCTATGAAGGGAGCAACTTATCTCCCAGTACCTAGCTATGAAGGAATTTCAATTACCTCACCAGAGTTGATAAAATAAAAATACTGTTCACGCACCCACTGCTCACATCACCTCCAGCGTCACTACTTACAATGCTCCAAGCCATGCTTCCCTTCACTTCTACAATTCTTGCACCTCTTTCTCCTAATACTCACAAACTTTTCACTTTTGCCTCCCTCATTGTCCTACATTTCACATCTTACAGATTGCATATCACATATTCTACCATAACAGGCACATTCTCTAAGCACCTTGTAAGGTTATTATGAACATACTTACTTCTTTCTAGCAGGAGAAGGTTGTGCACAACCTGTACCAGGTGACTGCCACAGAGGGAGGCAAAGCTCACTGAACATCCTTCCTCCTGTGGTAGAAATTGAGCTGGCCATCATGGGCCGAGTGAGGGAGTGAGGGACATGGCCGTGATGAATGGCAGCGCTGGAGGGGACTTTGGGTTTCTTCCCGCCGCTATCCTCTTTTTCCCCTCTTACCACACATGCTCCATGACAAAATGTAGCCACTTTCCAAAGCCGCATCATCCTATGTTCTCTCTGGATAGCCTACCAGTCAACTTGCTCATATTATCAGAGAGGGTGGAAGACCCCATTTCCAACTTGTGTCAAGACATTGTGCAGAACATGGAGATCATCCTGCCTAACATTCATCAAATGGGCAGCACTATGAACACATTCATGGTGCTGACCATGATCGGTCATCTGCTGACAGCTCTTACAGCCACCATAACAGTTCATACTGCTACTGTGGAATTCAGAAACCATTTTGGCGAGTCACTGAGTGAGTTTATCACATGGCAGGTCAACCACTGTGGCAGCCAAATTTCACAAAAAAAGTACTGTAATAAGCATAGGACTATTATTTAAGTGTTTTAATTACCATTTCACAGCCACCTGGGATGCCCTGGACTCCTATGGAAGAGCACAATCCCAATATGTTGAGGATCCCACCTCCAGAAAACCAGTCGTCATTTTACTCCTATGGAAGAAGCACACCACCCAATAAATTTCAAGGCCACAATGACATATGAACTTTCCTTACCACGGTAAAAGCAAACACACATCGTATGGAGGAAACTATTCTCTAGACCATTATCAATTAGATAATGATTTATTTAGATAATTAAAACTGAAATATTATCTTGATTAAGGGCCAGTAACAAGTACATAAGGATTTGGCACCCGAGAATTCAATGGCCTTCCTAGCTGAAAGTAGTTCCAATGTAATGGCTATCTCCAGATTAGATCACATTTGGCAAAAAGGTCCTAAAAGGAAAGAATTTGTAAAGAAATGAAGTTATTATTCACCCATCTCATGATTTTGTTCCTTAATGTCCAAGGTCCCATTTATAAATAGTGACAAATTTGACCTGGATTTTCAAGGAGTCAGAGGATTCTTGAGCCATTTAAAAATGGCAGGTGGTAGCTGATTCCAGGATTCCTACCCCCATTCCCGGCACCACCAATTTCTGCCAGCATAGGATAAGGTTGCGGGTAGTGAGCTGGCTGGCTCCATTATGGGGATAGGCATCTCCTAGCCTTTCCCTGGAGTCAGGCCGGCTTCTACATGACTCATGGTTCATGGATCTTAGAGGAGTCATAAACCATAGTCTGAATTTGGGAACCTTTTGAAAGGTAAGTTCAAAAGGTCTTACCCATGCCCCCTAATCCTCCTCCATGCCAAATCATGCCAATTCAATTCAATGCCAACTCATTCCCCCAATGGCCTGTCATATCCTCCATGCCAACTCATCCTTCCATGTGCATTCACCCAGTATATACTATGTACAGTACCAATGAACTCTATAGTAACAATGACATGCATCAAATTGCTTAGAAAAAAAAACGCTCATTCATAATTCTTGGGGAAAAGCTGGTGTTGTTGTCAATCAAATAACCATTAAAGTATCAGTAACAGAAGCTTTAAGCACTATACACCTCTTAGTCTTGTGCAAATCAACATTGAAATATTGACAAAGGAGATCACAGAAAAAAAAACTTATTGTAACCACATAAAGATGCCAATCAAGGAATGTCAACTATTCTATCAGCTGTGTAAACAGGACTCCTGCAAAGTTAATCTTTTGATGAGTCTGGGCTCTCAGTCAAGACTTAGTGCATCACCATCATGAAGCTGTTCACCACGTGTCCGCTTCAATACCAGGAATTAAACAGAAGTAATACCACCACAAGGCTGCCTATTTCCTCTTGCCTAACTATTAAGATTTAAACAAATGCTAAGTTTCTTTGTCTCCCTCTCTCTGTCTTTGAGTCGGCTCACCTATGGGTTCAGAGGGAATTTCCTCTCCAAATTTTTTTTAAATCATTCATGGGAATGGACTTCACTGGCTGGGCCAGCATTTATTGCCTATCCCTAGTTGTCCTTGAGAAGATGATGGTGAGCTGCCTTCTTGAATCGCTGCAGTCCATGTGGTGTAGGTACACCCACAGTGCTGTTAGGAATGGAGTTCCAGGATTTTGACCCAATGAAGGAACGGCAATATATTTCCAAGTGAGGATGGTGAGTAACTTGGAGGGGAACTTCCAGGTGGTGGCGTTCCCATCTATCTGCTGCCCTTGTCCTTCTAGATGGTAGTGGTCGTGGGTTTGGAAGGTGCTGTCAAAGGAGCCTTGGTGAATTCCTGTAGTGCATCTTAGTTTTATATCCAAAGGTTCTCATTGTGGCAGGACAATAGTTGTTATCTGTGGTTAAAAATATAAACAGTTTAAAAGATAATTATTTTGATTTAAGATGGTGACCTGATGATCCATGTATTGGGGGGTGTTTAATTCCTATCAATCTGGAAGATCCAATTCCCAGTAATATGTATCCAAACTCATCTTATTAAATTTTTTCCTCCAGTAGGACAGATTTATTTTATTATGTGATATGGTTTTACAGGATTTGCTGCATAATATATCATGTTAATAACTGGAATTTTTGCCTTTGTAAATGGTAAAAGTTTAATTAGGACTCACTCCCATATTGTCTATAGCCCTAGTGATTTACATGTAGCCATGTAAATGTAAAAACTCAAGCTTTTTCCACATTTTATAGAATTGACAATCTACTTAAAATTAGAATGAAGAAAGTTTTCAGAAAGCTTACTTGGTTTGTGGTTAAGACACATCAGGAAAATTTCAAATTAAAAATAAAACTTGCAGCATATCTAAGATTTCTTCTTCGCAAATGTTTGACATTAATTCAGAAATACATTTAATTACTGTAAAGCATTATATTTTTAGAACTGCAAGAAATTATCTTTTTAACCATATTATTGCAGGATCATTAATCAATTTAAGTGATGCCTAAAATAAATTTGAATGAACATAGCCCAAATTCCAATAGTACTTTATCGAATGTGTGCAAGCTGGAAATAAAGATTTTCCCAATTTAATATTAACTATATCTTCCTTATAGCACACCAGTTATGAACCATCAAATTGGTGTCAGGAAAACTTAGCATGTGAACTTGGGTTAATCACACTTTTATGATGTCACCTGTATTGTTAAATATTAATGGTTATGATATTTTATTGCTTTTTATGCTATTGATGAATGATAGCTAATGTTTAATTACAATTTTAGCCCATTGTACAATTCTTCACAAACATATTGAACTGAACTATTGCACTGTATTCGATTTAAGCAAACAGAAGGAATATTGTTAAGCAAAGAATACCCATTTTCCTCTAAAATAATTGTGGTATTGTTTTAATTCAAAGTAATTGCAATTGCAATTTAAGTCA
This sequence comes from Cetorhinus maximus, assembly GCF_964194155.1. Taxonomy (NCBI): domain Eukaryota; kingdom Metazoa; phylum Chordata; class Chondrichthyes; order Lamniformes; family Cetorhinidae; genus Cetorhinus; species Cetorhinus maximus. The sequence goes on from NC_135884.1 coordinate 120,994,336, forward strand.
TTCTAAAATATAAAACAATGTTATCTAAAAATCTATCTTTAAGTACAAACCTGCAATGCAGCTCCCATTAAACATTATTTCTATATATAACATAAACTCGAATGAACTTCCCATTATTAAAATGCAGATTATTTGGCAATAAACCTGTAGTGATGGTGTCAACATTCTTAATCTTTTTCCTTAAATTTTAAATGATTATGGACATGTATCCAAACTGACAACTGCAGCTAGTTTTAAGACTGGCCAATACGGGATTAACATTCCACATTAAAGTGAAATGATGTATAATACAATTGGTATCAAACACAAGAGAACGTAATTTAATCTTAAGAGTTAGGTTGTTGGTTATAATATACTCAAGGTTTGCTCTTAGGAATTTATGAAATCTGATGAATCCTAGATTAGGTTTCTGTTACCTATGATGAAGAGTTAAATATCAGGAACTCAGTAGGAATAAGGGGTGAAGGCAGATATACCTTTGACCCAAACGGTAATGGAATTGTGAAATATCTTGCTACAGAAGCAGGCAGTATGACTGAATTCATGAGACAATTGAGGAAATGTTTCCAGAAGGTGTTGAGGAATACATTGAGCTGGCAAGAAATTGGGGTTGAACTCTGTAAAAGAGATGAGCTTGTTTGAAGTTAATATTAGCTCATAATTTGCTGGAATGGAACATCATGTAGTGAGTCTCGTTTGTTAGAATGTTTTCCTCACCACATGTTTTTGTACCACAAACTTCTGGAAGTACGAGCTGTAACTGGGTATTGACATCAACAGGCATCCTTAAGCAATGAGATTTAAGGATAGAGAAAGAAATAAGGTGAATTAGAATCAAATTAGACACAGAAAGAGAAATAAAGAGAAAGAAAGAAAGATTGGACTGAGAGGGAGAAAAAAAGAGACAGGAAGGAAAAGCAAGACTTCTTTAAATTAAATTTTTGAAACCTTTTGGAACAATTTACTTCTCGTGGGAATGAGATTCCAGTTTTAAATTTTTCCTTTCTGGATTGGAGAGCTTGAGTGGCATTGCAGAAACATAAACTTCACCATTAAAAGAAAAGGGTCCTTACATTGTTAAGTACCAGACCTAATTTTCTACAGTCTTAACAGTCCAAATATAGCACTCCTTTACAAAGGTTGATGGTGAGCTCCAGTTTTTGTGAGGCTTACGGTGCAAATCACCCAGCAATGTCACACGAGATGGGACATGTTAATAAATTTCACAAAAATTTTATTACACTATTTTAAAACCCTACATGAAACCTCATCCCGCCGGTGGATGAGGTTTCATGTTTTTTCAGAAGCCCGCTGGGGCTCCTGGCCTGCCCACCAACCTTAAGGTTGGATGGGCAGGTCCTTTAATTGTTTTAATGATCCTGTCAATGGCCTCAATTGGCCATTGACAGGTCGGCGGGCACACAGCTGATTTTGCTGTGTCCCCGCCTTCCTGAAAATTTAAATGGGGCGGGATGACGTCAGGGGCTCCCCCCGACATCATTCCACGTAATTTTGCTGTCGGCGAGCGGGCCCCGCCCCCTGCTCGCCGACGGCAAAATTCAGGCCCATGTGTTTCCACAAATTGCTGGGTTATTGCACATCAATTGTGGTGAGTGCCATGAACTTGCCATTATTTTCTCATCAAATTCTGGTCCATTATGTTCTGATATTCCATTTAATAATCATCCTACAAATGTTAATTTCCAAAAATGCATTCATAAGAAAGGTCAATGTAAGAAAAAGCCATTCAACCCATTAAGCCCACTATGTCCTCTTATTCATTTCCTCCATAATCTATTGATCTCAAACTTTAAAGAACACTGAAGTAAATGTTTTGATCCATGAATTAAAATTTCAGGTCAAGATCACGTGTGAATTTAAAATCCACCAACAACAATGGTAAGGTATACAAGAAAATTATCTGTCAAAAGCCAATAGCAGCCAAAATAAATGTGGTGGGAGGAAACAGCATCAGTGGGCCAATAATGGGATTCCTCTCAAACTCTTTCTTTGATGGCAGGTGAACTGGAGATGCTTACTACATGAGGTGGATGTACAGAATGTTGTTCTGTTTGACATTCCAGGGGACAATCCCAAGAAGCCAGCAGTGCAGCATACCTAGCAAGAGATGGCAATCTGGGATAATACTGTACACATATCTACATAGTGTTATGACACAGCAGTTTTTAAAGGCTGAGTTATTTAAAATCCCAGAGGGGAACTTTAAACAGCTGTCATAACCTATATTTTCAATTTGTATGTATTGAGATGCAGCTCTAAATTCACGAATAAGATCACCAGTTCTTGAGAGGTTTTTATATCAATCTAAATGAGATGTTTATTAATTTACAACAAGGTATTAAACACATACACATGGCTACAAATTACTACTGTCATAACTTTTTAACAAATTCCCAAATTAATTGCCACTAAGGCAACAACAACCCATAGGGCGGGATTTCCGGTCCTGCCGCAAGTCCATGGACTTCTGGCTGAGTCGTCGCCTCGCCCGCGGCAGGTCCCGTCCGCGATAGGGCCGGAAAATCCCAACCATAGACTTTAAGCAGAGACCAGGCAAAGCATTTTCACCTCACAAATTCAAAATGAGGTTCATTTTAATTTGGTTCCTTTGCAGACAGTTGTAGGCTTACAGGCTTTGATCTTACATGCCTCTGCCTTTCACATATAAACTCCTCTCAGGTTATACCCAGCCTGCCCTTTGAATGCAAATTCTCATTGTTTCACCAGGCCCTTTGAACTCTACCTCTTCTAACAATAAAACCCCTTTCATAGCACCAATTTTATTAGTAATATAAACATTACTTGGTGTCCCCTAGCTAGGTGCAAGATTTCACTCCCCTTTTTGAATGCTCTATTCAACAAAATGCAAATGTACTCATTACCTCTGTTTACATCTCAAAACTACTATACATCAAAGCACCCAGACTAGCTGGCTTTAATCCAATTAATACACACAGACTAAACCTCTATTTAAAAAAAATCCAATAACATTATATACAGTAATAGCTTCATTACAATAGCTTGAGAGCAGACATGGAAGAAGATGGTACACCTTAAGAAAGCTAACAAGGCAACACTCTACCACAGAAACATTTATTATGTAGATTGCCCAAGTACGAATACCAAAAAGTGTTACCTGTCAACCTGTTGTCCAATTACTCAGCCCTGTTGTTCAACCCCTCAGCCCTCATGCAACCTTACAACTCCATCACCCAGATCATCATATCCATGGTCCAGGCCATACATTCAAGCTGCAACTGCAACTGAAAACTTTGGCACATCTTAACAGCATGTCACACATAAAATCGTTGTGACATATATGGTACTTGGTCACTGGACATATCACTATCACTGTATTTTTTAATTCTTTAATGGGGTATGAGCATTGCTGCCAATGCCAGCATTTGTTGCTTATCTCGAATTGCCCTTGAAAAGATGATGGTGAGCTGCTTTCTTGAACTGCTATTGTCCACCTGGAGTAGGTTAGCCCATAGTGTTGTTTGGGAGGGAGTTCCAGGATTTTGACCCAGTGACAGTAAAGGAACAGCAACGTAGTTCCAAGTCAGGATGGTTTGTAGCTTGGAGGGATGCTCCCAAGTATCTGCTGCTCTTGTCCTTCTAGGTGTTAGATGTTGTGCATTTGGAAGGTGCTGTTGAAAAAGAATCGACAAGTTGCTGCACTGCATCAGGTAGATGGTACGCACTCATGCCACTCTGCACCAAATGTTGGGCGGAGTGAATATTTCAGGTGGTGGATGGGGTGCCAATCAACCAGGTTGTTTTGTCCTGGATGGTGTCAAGCTTCTTGAACATTGTTGGAGCTGCACTCATCCAGGTAAGTGGAGATTATTCCATCACTCCTGACATGTTCCTTGTTGATGGTGGACAGGCTTGTGGAGTCAGGAAATCAGTTATTCACTGCAGAATTCCTAGCATCTGACCTGCTCTTGTAGCCACAGTATTTATCTGGCTGGTCCAGTTAAGTTTCTGGTCAATGATAACCACCAGGATGTTGATGATGGGGGATTCAGCAATGGTAATGCCAAATGTACTCCTTAAAGCACCCCATGATACTTTGATGACACAGAATATGAAAGAACAGCTATGATCAGAAAACACAAGCCTTACATTCCCTTGGAGGAGGACTTTTAACAGGATAATGTAGTTTCCACAGGGGGTAAAAGACACAAGAAACTATAGAACCATCAGTTTTATTTACATTTGTGCAAAATATTAGAACGCATTTTGAGGAGAAAATTTGCTGATAATCACACAACAGTAACCCGTTAAAAGATAAAGCAATTAATTTTGAATTATCCTGTAACCGGCACAAGACTCTGTAGCATGCAATTAGATGTTGCTGCCTTAGCTGAAGTCAGTTATGTGTTGGTGAGAGTACATTTTCATGTCTGCTTTTCTTGGATCATTTTCTGGTTCTGCTGAACTCTTGTAAATGCTTCAATTACAATGGGATTCCTAGGCATTTTGCAAACAATTCAGCTGCTTTTGTTTACACATAAGTATTCAAAACCTGTTGGTATACCAAAAAGACTTGTGGAAAAACACGTTAAAAAAAGACCACAAGTGATATTAAACACCATTGCAGAAGCTGTCCTAGGAGAAATCCCACTTCCACCTTCTTAGGGCTACCAGGGATGGGCAATAAATATGTCTTTGCCAGCACTGCCCAGAACCTAATTAAAATAAAAGCAGCTGTGAACCAAGAAAATCCACATCAATAACCCCACATTAATAGCCCAACCTTAATAATCCCACACTAATAACCCCATTATACATATTGGGCAGGATTTTGAGGTCATCGAGCGGGCGCAGTCCACTGCCCGCAATCAGCCCCCGACCGTGATTTCACACTGACAGGTCAATTAAGGCCCGCCCAACGTGAAACACGGCTCCGCACTGGTCGGGAAGGGCCGAGCAGGGGCGGGGGCCTGTCGGCCACCGGGTCCAATGGCGACCCAGCGGCCGGTTTAAAAGCGGCCCCAGGCAGCCCCTGGAAGTCTGCCGTGAATAGATGTCTCCCCTGCATTCACACAATCACAGAATCACACAGTTCAGAAGAGGCCCTTCGGCCCATCAAGTCTGCACCAACACGTGAGAAACACCTGACCTACCTACCTAATCCCATTTACCAGCACTTGGCCCATGGCCTTGAATGTTATGACGTGCCAAGTGCTCATCCAGGTACTTTTTAAAGGATGTGAGGCAACCCACCTCCACCACCCTCCCAGGCAGCACATTCCAGACCGTCACCACCCTCTGGGTAAAAAAGTTTTTCCCCACATCCCCCCTAAACCTCCTGCCCTTCATCTTGAACTTATGTCCCCTTGTGACTGACCCTTCAACTAAGGGGAACAGCTGCTCCCTATCCACCCTGTCCATGCCCCTCATAATCTTGTACACCTCGATCAGGTCGCTCCTCAGTCTTCTCTGCTCCAATGAAAACAACCCAAGTCTATCCAACCACTCTTCATAACTTAAATGTTTCATCCCAGGCAACATCCTGGTGAATCTCCTCTGCACCCCCTCCAGTGCAATCACATCCTTCCTATAATGTGGCGACCAGAACTGCACACAGTACTCCAGCTGTGGCCTCGCCAAGGTTCCATACAACTCCAACATGACCTCCCTACTTTTGTAATCTATGCCTCAATTGATAAAGGCAAGTGTCCCATATGCCTTTTTCACCACCCCACTAACATGCCCCTCTGCCTTCGGAGATCTATGGACATACACGCCAAGGTCCCTTTTTTCCTCAGGACTTCCTGGTATCATGCCGTTCATTGAATACTTCCTTGTCAAATTACTCCTTCCAAAGTGTATCACCTCACACTTTTCAGGGTTAAATTCCATCTGCCACTTATCTGCCCATTTGACCATCCCATTTATATCTTCCTGTAGCCCAAGATGCTCAACCTCACTGTTAACCACCCAGCCAATCTTTGTGTCATCCGCAAACTTACTAATCCTACCCTCCACATAGTCATCTATGTCGTTTATATAAATGACGAATAATAGGGGACCCTTCACAGATCCCTGTGGTATGCCACTGGACACTGGCTTCCAGTCACTAAAGCATCCTTCTGTCATCACCCTCTGTCTCCTACAACTAAGACAATTTTGAATATACCTTATCAAATAACCAGTATCCCATGTGCATTTGCCTTCTTTATAAGTCTCCCATGTGGGACCTTATCAAAGGCTTTGCTGAAATCCATATAAACTACATGAACTGCATTACCCTCATCTACACAGCTGGTCACCTCCTCAAAAAATTCAATCAAATTGCATTCCCAAACCAAAGTTACAGAGCCGAGTGTGGCTGGACACAGCAGGTGGGAGGGCAGTTCGAGTGGGCATTCGGCCCCCTGCTTTTCTGACGAGGGCCTTGCCGTCCTCCTGGAGGAGGTAGCTGCCAGGACGGACACCCTTGTCCACAGAGATGGGAGAAGGAGACCACCGCACCTCACCAAGAGAGCATGGGAGGATGTGGCAGCAATGGTGAGCAACCATGATGTGGTGTGACGCACATGGGTGCAATGCCGGAAGTGCTTCAATGATCTGCTGCGCACAGGAAGGGTGAGTACCGTGTTGGCATGGGTCAGTGTGCAGAGGTGTTAATGTGTGGTTATCCCACCCCGTGGACCTCAGAGGTGCTCGAGTCTGAGTGCTAACTGTCAACGGCAATGGAGCTGACCATGGGGACTGAGTGTCTTGCGACTCGAGGGCCACGACTCGCGTGTGCCCTGGGAGGTGTTCCTCAGCTGGGGTTGGCCAGGCTGCAACGGGGCTGCAGGTATAGAGTGGACTAATCAATGCTCCTCTGTACTTTCAGGCGAAGTCAAGACATAACCAGGCAAAGAGGACATGCACAGATGGAGGGCAGCCCAACCTCCTGCTGCTCAGCAGGTTTAAGCAAGATGCCCTGGAGCTAGAGAGCCAACACGCACCACGTGCAACCAGGTGTGGAGGGGCAGGGGTGCCAGACGAAGCTAAGAGTGCAGTGCACAGAGGTGAGAGTTTCGGATTGTGCAACCATTCTAGTGTAGTCTCTTCGTTGATGGGAGCCTTGAACCTGGAGTTCCCATTGATCATTGGAAAACGATGGAACCGTGAGGTTTCAGCAGGGTGCCTGGCATGCACAGTGACAGTGCGATGACTTTAACTAATGACATGTCCTTATTCTCCTTTTAGGTTCGTCGCAGGCGTTCGCACTGAGGAACTCGAAGGGCCACCGCTGATGCCAAAGGACCACCGAGCTTCTGTTACATCTGCATCATACCCGTTCTCTGAAGCAGGCACCAGCACAGATACCAGCACCTCAGTGGGCATTAGTTCGGCAGCTAATATCTCGGTGCACATTGGTGAGGGCACTTCACACTCGTTTGAGGTGCAGGCAGAGTCAGAGAGTGCCCAGGGTGCCAGCAGTCGGAGGGCATCTGAAGACCAGGACAATGCTCAGTTGAAGGCTGATGATGAGCCTCTGGAATCATCCATTAGGCGACAGATGCTGGAAGTCCATCAAGATGTGCAGGAGGATCTGGTGGAGATCCATGAAGGTTATGGAGGAGTCCATGCTGAGCATGGGCACTGCGTTGACACACATGGCTGAGCACACTGCCTCCACCATTGAGAAAGTGGCGACTCTTGTGGAGAGGCAGCTCCAGGAACAGAATCAGGGGCTCTTGGGGTAGTACTCGGACCTGCAAGCCCTCACACAGGCAATGACCTCAGGTAGTCAATGCCAGTGTGGGAGATGGATGAGGCACCCAGTATCCCAGCTAGGTGCCCGTCCATCAATGGTGAGCAGGGAGATGCAGACTGGCGCAGGAGCTGCTTGTCGTCTCTGCGGGCTCCTCTCAGGATGCTCTGGATGACGACAGCAGCTCCTCCCCCATGCTGCCACTGGCAGTCGCATCTGATGAGGCTGCGATAACTGGGGGGTTGCCAGCTGTGGCAGCGACTGCTCCCTCCCAGGTGAGGCCAGCACAGGCTCCACTGGCCAGAGGATGATACCAAGTTAATCAAGGCCATCAAGACAGCAGAGTCAGCAGGTTGTCTCAAATGCTGGTGCCAGCGAGCGGGAGGGAGGGAGGGGGCACCAAGACATAGCACTTGCAAGTGCACAAGAGGGACAGGTAATTTTATGTACATTTATGTTTACTTTATCTATACTGGTCTGGGAATAAGACCAGAGAAATTTATGTAAATAGTTTAAAATTGTCCAAATTAGATCAATTTTGTTTTTGTCGTTATGGCCTGAGTATGCTTCACCTTTTTATTTTATTGGTGCAAGGTACCCCAGTATGTCATGCTGACATAAGTGGCTATGAGCTTTATTGCACAAGCACGGAGTGTTCTTTGAATGAAAGGGTCCTCTCAGACATCGGAGATGGAGACTGCAGCCCTGGCATGTGTGAGAAGCTGATCTTTGGCACCCTAGCTGATGGAACACTGGATCAAGGCGTCCCTGGTGTCCCTGCCTCCCTGGGGGTTACCAAGGTCTGGCTCCACACCCTCAGTGTTCTGCTGTTCTGACTCACTACTAGGCTCATCATCTGTGACCTGTGCAGCTCTGTCAAGATCTTCTTCCATCAGTGGATCCCCCCTTTGCCAGTGCCCGATTTTGGAGAACACGGCATGAAACCATGATCAGTGACACCGGCTCTGGGGGGGATTGTAATGCACCCCCTGAACAGTCCAGGCATTGGAAGCACATCTTGAGAATACGTATGGTCATCTCTACCACCGCCCTTGTGTACAATACCACCCACCGTATTGTAACACTTCTCTGCCTCTATTCTTGGGTGGCGGAGAAGTGTCATGAGCCACCTCTTCAACGGATAGACCATGTCACTCAGCAGCCATCCATCCTGTCGGACTGGAGCACTGAAGAGCCCCGGCACCTGGGAGTGTCTCAGGATGTAAGTGTCATGGGAGTTGCCAGGGTACCTTGCACAGACTGGCAGAATATGCATCCTTTGGGGGGGTCACACACTATCTGCAAGTTCATGGAGTGGAATCCCTTCCTGTTAACGAAGGCACCCGGCTGACCCACTGGCACCTTGATGGCCACATGTGTGCAGTCGATTGCATCCTGGACGCGGGGGAACCCAGCAATCGCTGCAAAGCCTCTGGCTCACTCAGCTTGGCTGGCCTCATCCATATGGTAAAGAATAAGGTTCAATACCCGCCTGAACAGAGCTTCTGTCACCAGCTTGATACAACTGTGGACAGCTGATTGGGAGACTCCACACAGATCCCCCACTGACCCTTGGAAAGAGCCGGAGGCATAGAAGTTAAGGGCCGCTGTGATCTTCAAAGCCACTGGCATGGTAAGTCCACCCACACAGTCGGAGCTGATCTCAGGCCCGACCATCTGACAAATGGAGGTCACGGTCTCCCTTGAGAGGCAGAGCCTCCTTCGGCATTGCACCTCAGACATATTGAGGGAGCTGCATTGCCGCCTGTAAACCCTGGCACCAGGATAGTGGCGTCTTTTGCAGCCCCTTCCACCTTGGACTACCTGCTGGCCCTGTGCCCCTTGTGCCTGCGCCTCTCCTCCCATAGGTCACTCCCCTGGAAGCTGCATAGGGACACGTGGCTTCCTCTCCCTTCTGCCCCTCTCTTCCTCCTCAGAGGAGGTGCCACCAGCAGAGAACTCAATCCCCATTACCAGGGTAACAGAAGGCTGTCCGATACCTGGAAGAGTCCACACAGTCTTAATTCTCCAGGGGGCTTGCACATAAATTGGAGCCCTGAAATGAAGCCTGAAATGAAGCCTGGAAATGCTGAGAATGAAGCCATGTGCAGAGATGAAGCTGCCAAGTACCAATAAATTACCAGCAGCAAACTATCTACCAAACTCCTCACTACTCACACTGGCAACGCTGCTGATCCTTTTTATCCCACCCTTGGATGAGGTTTTTGAAAATATCGGCTGGCCGTCTGCCCATTTTGCCCTTGAGACGAGCGCAAAATCACACGGGCAGCGAAAAGTTGCCGTCAATTGGACTGTTAATGGCCTTAAGTGGCCTGTTAATTAATGACGGGCACCAAGCGAAATATCATGTGAATGCACGATGATGCTGGGACGCTCGCCCAACTCCATCCCGCACTATTTTACGCCCAATCGGATTGGGCACGCGCCCGCCCGCGGGATGTAAAATTCTGTCCACTGGTCCTGTCGCTGCCCAGAAAGATGGGCAACATAAGCACACAAGCATGATCCCATCATAAATGACAGGAAATCCAGTGTGGTTAAAGTTGCATACATTTAATGCCTTACCTAAATATTCTAATGAAAGTCTCACACAAAACATGCAAGGGCATCTAAACAGTTATTAAACTTGACAATCACGTGCAGTAGGAATGAATCATTGCAGCAAAAAATAATCCAGCTGGCCCTCTAAATTCCTTCCCCATCTTCCCTAAAAGAAAGGCCTATTAATATCTTTATAACCCTTAAAACCCTTGTCATAGATATCGATCCAACTCTTAAAGATGTCAGTTGACTCCGAGTCAACCTCATTCTCTGGTAGTCTGTTCCACATGTCCATTATCCTGTGGGAACATTTCTTTCTTAATCTCTAACCTTGGTCAAGGTTGTGAATTTTATAATTGTATAAACTACCTGAACCCCTCAAATAGATTTCTGTCTTGTAATCACTCCTAGATATCTATTACTCCCAACATAAACCATCTCAACCCTCAATTAGACTGCTGCCTTGTAATCAATCTGTTGGCATTTTATTGTGCGTGACATCAGGTGCTCTAGCCATTCAGCAAGATAACTCATCTTCAGCAGAAGGAAGAAATCCACTGCCAACATGAGTAATTTCTTCTTTACCATTCTATAGGTTAAATTTTTATATAGAGCATATTCTGAGTTGTGCCAAAAGGCAGCAACCTCTCTTTGTGGTTAAAAGATAATGTTAGTAAACTATTCAGTAGCATTTACGTAATGCCCTTAAGATAGCTCAAAACACTTCACATACAATAAATGGATGTCAGTCATGTAAGAATTAATGTAGATATTTGGACTCTACTTATCAGGGATAGAATTCAGGCCAATTTCATCCAAAGTGTGATGACCTTTGACCCAGAAGTTCTACAGTAAGGAAAAATTGTAATTTCTTTAAAATGCTTGCAATCTGTGATTGGTTTTTAAGAAAGTTTTGAAAAGCACTTTTAAAAGATTGTATCTGTTGTAAAGGGTTCAGATGTAATTTTCTTGAGTACTAATACTGATCTATTTGACCTGGCAACACTTGACCTAGAAGCAGTACCAATAAGAATAAAGTTAACATATGAAAACCAGACTCAAAGGAGAGCTGGGAGAACAAAGAAGACACATTTACAAGGAGCTGTGTGTGTCTCTAATACAAACATACAAACTAAGAGCAGGAGTAGGCCACTCGGCCCTTCAAGCCTGCTTCCCATTCAATAAGATCATGGCTGATCTGAATGTAACCTCCTGCCTACTCCTGATAATCTTTCACAAACTTGTTAATCAAGAATCTATCCAGCTCTGCCTTAAAAATATTCAAAAACCCTGCTTCCACCACCTTTTGAGGAAGAGAGTTCCAAAGACTCATGACCCACTGAGAGAAAAAAATTCTCCTCATCCTTGTCTTAAATAAGCAAGCCCTTATTTTTAAACTGTGACCCCTAGTTCTAGATTCTTCCACTAGAGGAAACATCCTCTCCACATTCACTCTGTCAAGACCCCTCAGGACCTTAAAGCTTCAATCAAGTCACCACTTACTCTTTTAGAGAAAATCCGCCCATTCCTGGTATTAGCCTATTGACCTTCTCTGAACTGCTTCTAATGCATTTGCATCTTTCCTTAAATAAGGAGACCAATACTGTACACAGTACTCCAGGTGTGGTTTCACCAGTGCCCTGTACAACTGAAGCATAACCTCCCTACTTTTGTATTCAATTCCCCTCGCAATAATTGATAACATTCTATTAGCTTTCCCAATTACTTGCTGGATCTGCATACTAACCTTTTGTGATTCATGCACTAGAACACCCAGATCCCTCTGAATCTCAGAGCTCTGCAATCTCTCATTATTTAGATAATAAACTTCTTTTATATTCTTCCTGCCAAAATGGACAATTTCACATTTTCCCACATTATACTCCATTTGCCAGGTCTTTGCCCACTCACTTAACCTATCCATGTCACTTCATAGCCTCTTTACATCCTCCTCTCAACTTATTTTCCTGCCTATCTTTGTGTTGTCAGTAAATTTAGCAACCATACTATCTGTCCCTTCATTCAAGCCATTTATGTAAATTGTAAAAGATTGGGGCCCCAGTACTGACCCTTGTGGCATACCACTCATTACATCCCATCAGCCAGAAAAATACCTATTTATGGTTACCCTCTGTTTCCTGTTAGCTAGCCAATATTCTATTCATGCCAATATATTATCCCCGACACCATGAGCTTTTATTTTCTTGAATAACCTTTGATGTGACACCTTATCAAATGCCTTCTGGAAATCTAAGTACAGTACATCCACCAGTTCCCCTTATGCCAGCACATGTGACTCCTTCAAATAACTCCAATAAATTGGTTAAACATGATTCATGATTTTCCTTTCACAAAACCATGTTGACTCTGCCTGATTGCCTTAAACTTTTTTAAGTGTCCTGCTATAACATCTTTAATAATAGCTTCTAACATTTTCCCTATGACAGATGTTAAGCTAACTGGCCTGCAGTTTCCTGCTTTCTGTCTCCCTCCTTTTTTGCTATTTTCCAATCTAATGGAACCTTCCCTGAATCTAGGAAATTTTGGAAAATTAAAACCAACGCATCAACTAATTCATTAGCCACTTGGTTCGAGGTCCTAGGATGAAGTCCATCAGAACCCAGGGATTTGTCATCCCGCAGCTCCAAAATTTTGCTCAATACCATTTCTCTGGTGATTGTAATTTTCCTGAATTCCTCCCTCCCTTCTATTTCCTGATTTACAGCTATTTCTGGGATGTTACCTCTATAGTAAAAGTTGATGCAAAATACCTGTTCAATTCATCTGCCATCTTTCCATTACTAATTCCCCAGACTCACATTCTATCATACCAACACTCAATTTGTTATCTCTTTTCTTATTTAAATATCGATAGAAACTCTTACTATCCATCTTTACATTTCCAGTTAGCTTTCTCTTGTACTCCAATTTTTCCATCCTTATTAGTCTTAGTGTTATTCTTTGCTGTTCTTTATATTCTGTCCAATCTTCTGACCTACCACCCAGCTTTTCACAATTATGTTTTTCCTTTAAGTTTGGTACTGGGTGGAATTTTCCATGCCCGTTGGCATCGGGTATGTTTGGCGGCGTGAGCGGACGTTATGGCAAGAAAGCCAAAAGTTGGTTTCACGATGTCGTAAAAGCGGTTTTCAATTGTCTGCTCTGTCCATCAATGGCAGGCCATGTTTCTGGCCATCGGATGTCAAGAATCTCATTGTAATACCTCTGCATATCATTATAAGCCCAGCTCGCTGGAATCATCCCCACATGCTGGGTCATCCGAACACATTGTGCCAATGTGTTTCACAGCCGTAAATAAACAATGTGCACCTGGCAAGCTGCACTTCACTCGGGACTTTGAGGTTTGTTTGCCTACCTTGCTTCAGGCAGCACTCGCATTCTTCAGCACCACATCACTTTTAGGGGGACTCACGGGCAGATCTCTACCTTCCAGACCAGCCATAAGGCGGGAGTGGCTTTCCAATGGCTGCAGGGCTAGGGCTTGCTTGGGGAAGGGGGTGAAGCAGCCTCAAAAGCAAGGGAAGAGTCTGTAGTGTGAGGGCTGTACTCAGGAAGGGGGCATCCCAGGGTGTTTGTGGGGGCACAAGTTGATCTGTGCAAATGACCTCAAGATGGTGAGGGCTGAGGACGCATTCTCTAGAGGAGGTCAGACCAGATGGAGATGTGAGGGTGTGTGAGAGAGTGAGTGGTGATGTCCATTGAGCTGGCAGTGAGTGAGATGCCAGTGAATGTGTGATGGGCTTGAGTGTGTGAGTTTAGAGTGATAAGATGGTTGCCTTAACCTGGCATGAGATCATTCATCCTCTATCTGCATTGGATGGCCATCCTCTTCTGTGCAGCATAGGCACTGATCACCACTGCCATCGCCTACCAAGCCAGAGTGGTAATGTTGCTGCTCATTCTGCAGCCAGAGCGGGGATAGAGGACATCATGGCGGGCTTCCACGGTGTGCAAAAGGCACTTGAAGAACACATCACCAAACCAGGGGGCTGCAGTCTTCTTGTCCTTTGGGGCCATGTCTGCTTTGCAGCAGTCCCGGGCTGGAAGCATTGAGAGGTGTGCACATGGCTGCACTTTAAATGTGGTGCCCGGCATGATGAAACTGCAAGATGACAGCATGGTGGGAAAATCGGAGCCTGCCCACTATTGAAACGGTGTGTTTCCCAGGAGTGCATTATTAATGAGGCAGGATTGGAATGATTCAGCATAAAAAGCCACCATTGCAGCCAGAGGGCAAAACGTCCTTTTTCCCGCCCGCTTCTGCATTTAGTGCAAATCTGGGACAATTCCGCCCACTGTCTTTAACTTTTTTAGTTAAGCACAGATGGTGGGTTCTCGCCTTGGAAGTTTTCTTTCTCACTGGAATGTATCTATTCTGTGCATTCTGAAATATCCACAGTCAAACAGGGCAGAAAACTGAAGACAGGGTGAGAGCAGGATTGTGAATTGGACAATTTTACTGCGGCTGCTTCAGTCTTGGCAGAGCCGACCAGGCTGTTTAATGGGGTTTATTAAAGTATGGGTAAAGGAGTCAATGAGGAATCTGTGCCATCGAGGCTGTTGTGAGCCAAGCCAAGGAAGTTCTGCAGGATTGTGTCATTCAGGTGACGACCGTGTCTGGGGGCCTCAGATGGTATATGACTGCCGGTGAATGCAACTTGAGGGCCGAGTTGATTGAATGGGAAAACGAGAGATCCTTAGGCTCAAGCACCCAGACATCACTAGCTAAGAGCAGCCCAGGGGTTTGCACCTGAGCAATAGCAGCCTCCCACCAACTTTGCTGAGGCCACTAATGATGCACCTCATAGGAGTAGTAAAATTAGGAAACCTTCTTGTAAGAAGTACACCATGAGTTGACACCTAGTGAAAAATAAATGGAAAGAAATTATTCCTCCTCTTCATCATCTACATTTCAACTCTTGGTGATATCATTCAAAGGCATGACATCAGGTTCCACATGTACACGGACAACATCTTTCTACTTCTCAGTCTTAAATGATGACCCCCTATCATAAGAATATGTCCCCTGATTCTGGTGTAAACCCAATCTACTCAACCCTTAATATAAGACAAATCTTACATTCCAGGAATTGATCTAGTGAGCCTTCACTGCACTGCCATCAAGCCAAATATATCCTTCCTTGAATAAGTAGATCAAAACTCCAGGTGTAGTCTCACCAAGCCCTGTAGAATTATAGCAAGACTTCCCTGCTCTTGTACTCCAGCCCCCTTGCAATAAACGTCAAGAGAGGTGGTGAAGTAGAGCTGGATGTTAATGGGGGGGGGGGTGAAAGCATTGCTGTTCTTGTGAGGTCATTGAACCTCTTCCTCCACTGAAGCTAAGCCCTGGAGGTGACGTGTAGTGGCTCTGGGGATGTCCATTCAAGTGCTGAGAAAGAACATTTCCCTCTACCCTGGTTTCTCCATGAGGACCTCCAGAGAGGTATATAAAAACCTATAGTTCATTATTTGTATTTACTCCTTGATGTGTCATTGCTTTATGGAGTTAAATTTTATGATGAAGACTGAAATCCTGCCCTCAGGACCAAAAGTGGGAGGTGAGTCCACTTCAGCCAGTGGAGAGACTCAGGGAAGTGCGTTCTCAGTGGTGGCCAATTAACTGGCCACCACCAGGGCTGCCATCCCCTTTAAGGACGACACGCATACCCAAGAGCTGGTAGACCAATCAGAGGGTGGGCAGCTTAACAGTGCCACTGCTAGCAGTAGCCATTGCTCAAGCAGCACCTGCAGGATGAGGGTGGAGCCTTCCTACCTGCCATTCTATTGCCAAAGGCCTAGTAAAATTTCAGTCATGGCATACGTATCATTCAAAATGCAGCATTATCCTAACTGTCCTTCTGTCTTTTATTCTACATATGCCATAATAAACTTCCAAAATATTGAAAAAGTTTCAAGTACATGCAGCCTACAATATATTTTATAATACATACATTATGTATGCTTCTGTTTATTATGATCCTCTTGCTATCTACAGATACTGTTTCTCACACATGTAAAAATAAGTTATTATAATTCATAACGTTGCTCCATGACCAACTAGGAGCAGTTGTTGGTGAAAGAGGTAGGTCTCCAATCACTGAAACTTGTGTCCAGATCCATACAAAATAAAATGTGTCATCCCAAGGTCATGTCTGTGCATTCTGTTGCTTGGCAACCAGGAAGGAGGAGGAGGGGGGTCAGTATCTGCAAGTTTAAAATGGTAGTATTTTTCTTTAAGCTAGGCTGGCAGTGATGATCATTACGTTTTTAATCACTGAGCTAGCAGGTAGGGGGTACAGAGTACAACAGCGATTTTTAAAACTATTTTAATATTTGGTGAGGGACTGATTTACATTTTGATTACATAGTATAAAACGATGGCAGCTAGAACTATCATAAATGTGTTTGTAAATCAGTAAAATCTGGGATAGTGAAAGATGAAATGAGAGTATTTTCTTTAAAAATGGAAATCTCAATAAAATGTAGTACATAATTTACATTGTGGTGCATGTGGGAGCCTTGCTGTAACAATAGGATGAAACATGTGGTTGTGATGTAATGTAATTTGTCCTTTTTAAATGAGCTGTTATTAATTAATGGGTATTGGAGAGAAAAAATGTAATTGGTGATGGGTGGTATTAATTTATTTATATCAAATTTGATATTAACAACAGGATGCTAAAATTATGACTGGCACTTAACAAGCAACCTACTGGCAGCAGTCATAAATGGTTTCAGAATTTGATTTTGCAGTGAGATCTCCAGAGATGATGACATCAAGTCATTTTCTGGTTGAACATAAACATCAGCTCCAGTACCGTAACTTTGTGGAATATGTTGTCTCACATAATACTAAAGCTCAGTCACGTTAGAAAGGTTTAGATTTGGTAAAAGTATACAGTGCAGATTCAAAAAATAGAAGTGAGAATATAAATAACTGGCAGAGGTGTTGAAAAAAAGATTGACATGACACTGCTAGTCTGAGAGACCTAGCAAAAATTTATGGGAATGTAGATGCTAAGAAGCCCCTGACAAACCAGGAACTAAATTTAAAAATATGTAGGTCAAATTAGAAATGCAAAGTTTAACTGTTGGATAGATTTAGATAGGACATCCAAAAACACTATATGAAGTACACTTTGGAAAAATAGTGCATGCAAATCTACCTCTCATTCACACAGACCTTTAGATATATTGTGAAGGCTATTTGCGTGATAACTGTTAGCCAATTACTAATACATACCCACAAGCATTCATACCTGATTTACTGCAATCTCAGTTCACTGTGGGTAATAAATTAAGCCAATGGAATATTAGAAGTAACCATGCAAATTAAACGCCTTAACAACAGGAAATTGGCCACTTCAAATTTGGTCAGCACACTTGATTTCTGCATCCAGCAATAAAATCAAAATGGCATGAAAAACATTTCTGAAAGGCAAGATATGTTTTGGGGAATGTGCATTTGACAGTCATTTGGTTAAAGCATTTAAGAAAATGGCAGAAGCAATAATTAAAATAAAAGCCATGCATCTACATTAACTGCACTAGTTGGGTAAAAGTTGCTTGATGAAATATATAAAATTTCCTGCACCATGAAAACTGCAGGAATAACCTTACAGAAAAAGTTTAATCATTAAAATCCTTATCTTCCACTTCTGTCATTTTCATTGTTTTTAATCAGGTGGCACACAAAATATGTCTTGCTGGAACACTTGAGAGAGCAGCTGATCCCAGAACTAAATGCACATGTACATGACTAGCTTAACAGCCCTCAGCTAGTGAGGGTAACTATTGATAGTACTTCAGGACCCTTTATACCATCAAAACTCTTTGAATCCTCCAAACCTGTATTTCTAAAGATCATCAGAGCTCTTTTTTTTTTCAAGCAATGCTATTTAAAATAAAAAATAACAGAACTAGGACAAAAAGACCAAAAGCATTCAAGTTACCTCAAAGTTTTAGTAACACTTTCACTTTCAAAGTAATTTCTTGCTGGTGGCACCTCTGACTTAAATTGAGTGTAAATGGAAAGTGGGGTCTATAATAACGGGCTATCAAGCTACTGGAAAAGTAAACTTACACAATCCTAAAAGAAAAATTCCAATTCATTAATAAATAGAGAACACGTTCACTCAGCTCTGATTTTTCATATTGTTTGTCATTGTACATTGCCATTTATTTTTGAAATATTGACATGTATTTGATGCAAATATTGTATGAATGTGTAAACATATTATAGAGTAAAATATCCGGTGTCCATTATTACATTTTTGTGCTTATTTTATACATTTTCTGCCCATGCATAGTTTTGTGTAATGCAGTCATCAAAAAGCCTCTTCATATAGCCCAACACCCAAATTCAGAAATTCATAAATCACATTTTCCTATCTACATATATGACTCACCTCTATCCCAAAGCATGCCTGGTGCCTCTAAAGAAACTGCCATGTTGTGTCAGAGCAATTTGAAAGCTAGAATCATTCAGAGCAGACAGACATCATTTCCGCCAAGTAGTGTCTGTCATTCTATATCCTTGGACCAAAGCATAGCTAGCAAAAAGGAAAGCCTAGAAGGTCATTCAGGGTTATCCCCAAGACCCCATCACAAAAAAGATTGTGTCTTTGTAATTGTATATATTAGAAGGAATAAAGCAACACATCAAACACATAACTCAAAAAACTGGCCATTCAACAACCTTACATTCTCCAGTTCCCAAAGCTGCCATCCCACAATGTGAGACTGTAGAAAACTAAAAATATATTAATAGTTGTTCAGACTGACATCAGTAGGCTGCATAGGAGCATTACATGCCCACTACACAATATGCAAATTGGTTGAGGTTGATCAGGCATGCAAATTGTCAATTTTTTTCTGTATGCATTTTCGGTCTGGAAGAAGGTTTGTAGTGGAGTTCCCCAGGGGTCGGTATTGGGACGCTTGCTTTTCCTGATTATATATAAATGATCTAGATCTTGGTGTGCAGAGGACAATTTCAAAGTTTGCGGATGACACAAAGCTTGGGAGAATTGCAAACTGTGAGAAGGACAGTGTAGAACTACAAAAGGATATTGACACATTGGTGGAATGGACAGATAGGTGGCGGATGAAGTTCAGTGCAGAGAAGCGTGAGGTGATGCACTTTGGTACAAGAGCGTGGAGAGACAGTATAAAATAAATGATGCTATTCTAAAGGGTGTGCAGGAGAAGAGAAACTTGGTTGTATATGTACATAAGTCATTAAAGATGGCAGACAGATAAAGAGAACTGTTTCTAAAGTATACAGTTTTCTAGGCTTCATTAATAGGGGCATAGAGTACAAAAGCACGGAGGTTAGGATGAACTTATATAAGACACTGGTTAGACCTCAGCTAGAGTACTGTGTACCGTTCTGGGCGCCACACAATAGGAAAGATGTGAACGCATTGGAGAGAGTGCAGAAGAGGTTTATGAGAATGGTTCCAGGGATGAGACACTTCAGTTATGAAGAAAGATTGGAGAAGTTGGGGCTGTTTTCCTTGGAGAGGAGAAAGCTAAGAAGAGACTTAATAGAAGTTTTCAAAATCATGAAGGGTCTGGGCAGAGTAGTTGGGGAGAAACTGTTCCCACTCGTAAATGGATCAAGAACAGGAGGGCACAGTTTTAAAGTGTTTTGTAAAAGAAGCAAACATGAGGTGAGGAGAAACTTTTTCACACAGTGAGTAGTTAGGGTTTAGAATGCACTGCCTGGATGTGTGGTGGAAACAGGTTAATTTAAGCATTCAAGAGGGCATTGGATTATTATTTAAAAAGAAACAATGTGCAGGGTTACGGGGAAAAGGCAGGAGATTGGCACTATGTTAAAATGCTCAGAGAGCCGGTACAGATACAATGGGCCAAATGGCCTCCTTCTACACCATAACAATTCTGTGATTCTGTGAAGTCTATAAAGGACTTTTAGCACTCGTGGACAGGAAGGGGCAATGGTCAAAACTCAAAAAAATTCAAGTTCAAATTCTAGAAATCTGACTTCAACCTGCCTCCAACATGTCGATTTCTGGTTTTAATGGAGGCAGATTAGGGGCGAGTCCCTAATTTAAATGTGACAAGTATACATGGCTTAAACCTTAGCTGGATTTTACATTTAACATCTGCAAGCTGGATTTCCCAGAGCTCCCAGAAGGAAGGCTTAAACAATTAAATTTATCAGATAAGTGTCTTTTCAGCACTGCTTGTGGCCAAGAGAAGCGGGAGTCCTTCAAGCTAACCTGCTTCCCACTCCCTATGACCTATCCACAACTGTCCTAATTTCTCCAGCTCCAACAGATCTTCTCACAGCTCATGCTCTCTACATGACTCCAAGCTCCAACTACCGATCTCTCCAGCCGTCAAACAATCTCTGGACAATTCCTGATCTACCAGCCCCCAATTTCTTTGGTTTGAAATCGATTCATGGACCACCACAATGTCCTACCCCACCTCCCTCCCTCCTGCCTCCCTGCTTCCTGGCTGTGGCCTGGTGCTGCAGGCCTTCCCATCCACCAGCCAGCTATTCTCTAAATCTCTCTGGTTGCCAGCTGGGAAAGTGAGTCCAAAAAATTGTCAAGCTTGGCAGATCCTCCAGGAAACCTGTACTTCTGGGATTCCTGGCCATTACATCCCTCTCACCCTGCTTTCCTGCCTCCTAATAATTTTTGGGACCAAAGTCACTAATCAGACCTCCTATTAGAATCATGGGGGGAATTTAGAATCCCTCTATAATTCAGTGGGAATTCCCCGTTCTTTAAACATATAAAAAAATAGACTGAAGCTGTCAGTGACAGTTTATAAACAAACCTCCGCTGGACTGCTTTTAGAAAAGATTAGGAAAAAACATAAATATCTGATCATGCAGTTATTCATTGGCATTTCCCCAAATGATTTTATTATGTCATTATGAATGCTTGTCTGACTTTCAAAAGCTACAATTATCTCAGCAGTGGTTCTGATTTCACAGTTTGATTGACATTAATAATAAGGATTAGCTCTATTTGATGTGTGGTCTGAATAGAAGTGTATTTATTTTCATAAAAGAGTAGCCATGAGGTAATTTAAAGCTTTGAATGAGTTTATTGTACGGGAATTTTTTTCACTATCCCGTGTGTCGGAGTGAGAGCTGTACTAGATTGTTAGGAGTTTATTTTTTTTTCATCTCCACATGGTTCCTGAAGTGGCTGTAGAGGTGGCATAGGGGTATGAGGGGGCATGGGGGATCAGTGAGAGACAGCAGTTGACATGGAGATGGCATGGGGGTAAAAGATGGCATGGGAGTGAGTGGAGACCATGAGTTGATGAGGAATTGGCATGGGGTAGTGTGGGGGTTGAGGGGGTGTGAGGGTGAGGGCTATTGGGCCTAGCAGCTTCTAAAACAACTAGGGCAGGGTTACAGAGAACCGAGGTGAGCTATGCGTCCAGCCCAACTCGGCACACAACAGCTTTCTTGGCCACCTAGGATCTGCTTCAAGACCTGGAGGGCCTGACTCGATCCCGCCCCACCTCCCCAAAGTGAAAATTTGAATCTAATGAGGCGCGAGGTGGGTCATATATATAGAATCACAGGATGTACAGCAGAGGAAGAGGCCTTTTGGCCCATTGTGCCTGGGCTGGTTCTTTGAAAATGCTATCCAATCAGTTCTACTTTCCCATTCTTTGCCAGTAGTAGTTTAATTTTTTTTCCCAATCAAGTATTTATCCGATTCCCTTCTGAATGTTACTATTGAATCTGCTTCCACCATCCTTTCTGTCAGTGTGCTGAAGATCTTCACGACTCATGCAAAATTTGTGTTCCCCATGTCATCTCTGCTTCTTTTCCCAATCACCGTGAATCCACGTCATCTGGTTACCATCTGCTACTGGCAACAGTTTACCTTTATTTACTCTTTTAAAGCTGTTAATAATTTTAAACACCTCCTTCAAATTTCGCCTTAACCTTCTCTGCTTGAAGGAGAACAATCTCAGCTTCTCTAGTCCCTCCATATAATTGAAGCCCCTCATCTTTGCTGAGTTGGGAAATTTCCCGCCTCAAGCTACCCATCTCAGTAGCAGAAATCCGGCCCTCAGTCTTAGTTATGATGCCCCATGTAGTCAAATAGCTTGCCAGCACTCACTGTCCTCACTGACAAATGAAGAATGGTCAATTGACAAGCTGCTGCAGACGGTCAATGTGATTGAAACAGTATTCTGGCAAGAATAAGGAGATTAAGGGAGAAAACTGGACAAATGTTAAAGTGCAAAATGAATTTCAAGCATTGTAGCCAATTTGTAAAAGTGATACATTGCTTCCACAATGTAAAATCACTCTGCGATTACATGATAGTTATTATTGGTGAATTCATAACCTAAGTTGCAGGAACCTCATGTGCAGCAGAATATTGACTATGCATTTCTGTGACAGACATGACATATTAAACCTTACTTGAAATGTACATAAATTATGCATGGTTAGCATTCAACAAGTCATGCAGAATTGTTACTGAACCTACCTTTGTTCATTCCAACCCTTAATTATTGGTTTAATTGATGACTTTCTACTTTCTCACTGTTTGCAATTAATTCACTGAGCAAACTGAGAGAGGAGTAATAATTGCTAAAGTAGATGCAAAAGCTAACAAAACAATATTTTACTGACCACGTAAGAATACAGCACCACATGGGACAAGTCTACCCTGTGATCATTAGTCAGATCCAAAGTATTATTTAATCCTTTTCCCTCCATCTTTCTTGGCACTATTTCTAACGCCTCCAAACACTGGAGATATTAATCGAAATGTAAATTCCGAGGGTTTTTAAAGCTATTGTCAGTGGGAATCTGGGAAGTGTCAAACTTTACTTTGCCATCCTACTGTCACTGTCAGATATTATTATGCAAAAGTCAGAATCGCGCACTTATGTGAAATAAAGACGAATTAAGTCAGCTGAGACAATGGGCGGAATTTTCTCTGCCCGCTGGTGTCGGGCATGAGTGGACAATATGGCAGGAAGGCCAAAAATCAATTTCACGATGTCTTGAAACCAGTTTGCAATCGTCCGCTCCGCCCGTCAATGGCAGGCCGCGTTGCCTGCCGCCGCACATCGGGAACTTTATTGTAATACATCTGCGTATCATTATAAGCCCAGCTCACCGGAATCATCCCCCACGCTGGATCATCCGTGCATGTTGGCATGATTGCACGCTGATGTGTTTCACAACAGCATTTATAAGGCGGCACCTGGAGCGCTGCACTTCCAGGGGAACTCAGAGGTGAGTGCACAGTGCTGTTACGGAGCGTTTGCGAGGGTCGCTTGCTGGACCTCAAGACTGAGGTGTCAAGCATTCCAGTGAGGGCTGAAGCAAGTCGGGTTTTCCCAGCCGGCTGACAGTGCGGTGGTGCAGCAAGGGTTGCACTGTGGTTGAGGTGAGTTAGGGGAGGTGGGCAAGGGCTGTACAGTTGTTGATGGTAGTGCACAAGCACATGTGGCGGTGGTGGGGGTGGGTGGAAGGAAACGGCCACACATTAGGGAAACCTTGTATAAAGCGACCACTCCTCTGCAGCTGAGACAGTTCAGGCGCAGCCACGTTGATATGATTGGAGTTGGGCCTCTAGCTTATCTGCCCACTCAAGCAACGCAGAGGCATGGAAGTGCCACCAAATGCCCCAGAGCATTTCACCCCTCGGGCATGGACTGCAAACTAATGAGCGTTTTAGTGGACTGCAGAACAGTTGGATGACTAGGCATGTTGTACAATCTCCTTGCGAAAGCTGGGAGCAGTCACTGACAGAGGCACTCACAGCCCCTTGTAATGTCATCACCCCAGGGCTCAAGCTAACCTCCTCCTGATGGGTGCTGACTCCTTGAGGAGAAGGGGAAGCTGGAGTGAGATTGATCTGCCCCGCACCCCTCTCGTATTGACACTTCTGAAGGCCAACTATGCTGTCAGTGATGAAGTTCAGCCCACACAGCAATGCAGAACCGGTGTCCTGGATCGAGATCTCTATGGTGGCCGCCATACTACTAGTGTTGACTTTGGTGTGTTGGCATGCCGCCACTATCACCTCAGAGTGAAGGCGGACAGATTCTTCCATCGTGCCTTGCAATCTGAGGAATGCAGCAGACATCCCTACCTGATGTTCCCGAGCTTGACTTTGCAGCTCCAGCAACTGTGACATGACCGAGTCCAGAGGTTCGTCATCTGACTTGGACTCAGCAGATTTCTGGCCTCTAGCAGTCCTCTGAGTGCCGGAAACCTGGGGAGTCCCTGCCTCCCGCCGCCTGCTGTTGATCAGACAGTGCGATGTGGACACCAGATTGTGATCCCAAGGCTACTCTAGAGCTATGCCCCACCGAGTTGTGCGTTGCACTGGTGGAGAGTGTGGGTGAGCACCGTGATGTGACTTCAATTAGGGTTTCAGCAGATTCCTATTCTGATGTGTCTTCTAGGCTTGAGTCGAGGCCCTAGGTCGAAGATTCCCTTGGCAGTTTTCCAGATGTACCTGCAAAAGCAAGGAGAGATAATTAGTTCATGGCAGTGGCCTGTGAAACAGGACACATCACTCACAACATTGTTGTCTGCTGGATGTTGCACTGCTGAATCCTCACTTGGTAGAGCACCGCCGACCTCACTGTCAGCAAAGGAACTGTCCAGGTCTTTGCCGGCCAGCTGTATGACTCTATTTTCATAGTCTGTGAGGACGTTGATGTCGGGTATTCCTCCACCAGTCTGCGGCTTCTCCCTCTTGTTGTGTGGAAGCTTGTTCTGCATGAATACAGATGGAGAGAGTGTAAGCAGGACACCTGTCAGGCCAGATGCTAAGTATGCCTGGCATGCGTGGGTATTGAGTGGTCCCATGGTCGGGATGAGGACAATAGAAATGTGTGAGAGAGTGAATGGTAATGTCCCTTGAACTGGCAGTGAGTGAGATCGCTGTGGATGTGTGATGGGTTTGTGAGTGTGTGAGTTGAGAGTGATGAGAAGAGTGACTTATCCTGGTGGAACAGAAGAGATCATTTGTCCTTTATCGGCACTGGTGGCTATCCTCTTTTGCAGAGCATTGGCACCACCGTCACCGCCTCCCAAGCCAGATTGATGATTATGCTGCCCCTCCTGTAGCCAGAGCAAGGGTAGACAACATCACGGCGGGCCTCCACTGTGTCCAAAAGGCGCTCGAGGGACGCGTCACTAAACCGGGGGCTGCAGTCTTCTTGTCTTTCAGGGCCATGTCTTCTGTGCAGCAGCCCTGGGCTGGAAGCGCTGAGAAGTGTGCAAGTGGCTGCACTTTAAATATGGCGCCCGGCATGAGGAAGTGACGAGGTGACAGTGTGGCAGGCGAATGAGAGGCCACCCGCCAGTGACCCAGCGAGTTTCCAGGAATGCATTGGTAATGAGGCGGGATTGGGACGATGCGGTGTGAAAAGCCACCATTGCAGCCGGCAGGTAAAGCATTCTTTTTCCCGCCTGCTACTGCACTTAGTGCAAATCTGGGACAATTTTGCCCTATGCCAGGAAGTCTTGTTGTGTACTGTACTGTCTTTTCACTCAATGCGATCGTAAAGACATGAGGACACGATATGGGAATGCCAGGTTGGAACACGAGTTTCTAGAAAAATTAATTTGAAAGTCTAGCTCATTGCAAGTTTTTGAATTCTCTTTCCACTGGTAATCTTCTCAGCCTTCTCCTTGTTGTACCTGTACAGTGTTTTTAACTTGTGCCACCTGCAGTTCAAATGGACACTGTATTTGGTTTTATCTTTGCCTTTTAATTACTTAACCAATATCTTTCCCATGTTGGACATTAATTATTTCTCCTCCCTACTTTTCTGTCCTTGAATGGCAACCTTCACACATTTTCTTCACAACTTATACACTGGGCTAGATTTAATGCTCCCCTACTAGCAGGTTTGAAGGAGGGGCAGGGGGGGCACGTAAAACCCAGCAGGTGGCTTTCCCACCACCCGCCCCGACCTGTCTAAAATTTTATGGGGGCGTGGGTGGCCATATAAGGGCCTCATCCAGCCACTGCTGGCATTTTACAGCTTTAGCTGTGCGGACTGGTGTTGAGCAAGGGAGGGGACTTCACTTGGGGTTATCCCTGGGCTCATTCGAGGTGCCCCTCCCCCGCAAAATCATCTCCTCCCTTGAGCCCTCACCCCCAGCCCTCTGGTCCCAACGTTAAATTGCTGTGGGGCAACCATCAGGGTCATGGGTGGCCTCCCCCAACTTTTTAGTTGGATGGGGGCGGAGCCTGCGACACCCTATAAAATTCGGCCTCCCTTAATTAAACATTCTTGGCGACTTAGATCATACCAGAAGGTGCCAAATTAGGATATCTCTATTACCAGAAGGTAGCTCCACAGATAATAATTTTAGATTCTATACCTTACAATGTTAGACTGTACATTTTGTGATCATCCTCCAGATAACCTGGCCAAGATATTTTATCATGATCAATGCTATATCTAAAATTGAGTTAGTCCCTCTGGATTACGTTTTGGGATTTTTCCCATAAAGTATGGAGGAAAAGTAATCTGGCAGACAATTTGCTGCATATTGTATCTAAAAGATGGTTTGTTAGTTAATCCTGTGTTTGGTGTGTCTTACGTGGTCTCTATTCACTTAAGGTGTATAAAAAGCCAGGATGGCATGTTTTCTCATTTTCACAACTTTTCCACAAGAAAGCATGTAATGTAAACTCACATCTTCTCATTTATGACACAAACAAAATTAGGAATTTGCCCATTAGTATCACAGATGTGAACCTTTACCCCACTACTCCTGAACTCATAACAATTGAAACCGGGAGCACATTAAAGGTTTTCATGTTAGCTTTCACCCAAACAGTACCCTCCTAATCTGTGTTCATGATCCAATGTATAACAAATATAAATATAACCACAAACATGTATTCCTTGTTTAATTATCTTTTCCCAATCAGGATATTTTTGATGCTGCTGAATGTTCCAGATTTCACTTTAACACAATTTATTCCGATCTCTACTCAACAGCTTTCAGTGTCAATGGGCTTCATTGAAACCTCCAGGACATAAAGTGTCACCAAAAATATTTATAGATTTGTCACTTGTTATTAAAGTCACTTCCTGCCAAATAATGGTGCTTTAAAGAATTCCAGTTAAATCATGGGAAATCAACATTGATAAACACAAAATACATAAAGAATTATTATTAGTTATTTCTGATTTTTGCCCTCCAAAATACATTATTCTTGAAGTTAAACCAAAATACCTAAAATATGATGGTATAAACAGCCAAAAGTTAAAGATATTGATGATAATTCCTTGTGACAGCAAGAATACGGAGTTTATTTCACGAGTGTGAAAGACCAGTAACCCACAATCCCTGAAGGGGTTGATGAGTTATCAGTCTTTTGCAATGAGTGAAATGGAAAGGTTTCTCATCACAGTAACTTTCATTTATTCAAATAAATATTTTTCATGTATATAGGCCTTCATGCATTAAATCTGTACCTAGTGAACTGCCTACAAGATTGCGAATTGCAATGGATTACTAATAAAAGCAAACTTCCCCCTTCCCAAAAGAGGAAGCAGGATGATCCTCCAGTTTAAGATAATGCATTGCGCAATGCATAAGATAACCAAGGACAAATCCAATTTTTTAAAAATCTGAAACCCCGTACTTTTAACAATGCAGCATGTCTTTAGTACTACTCTGAAATGCATGCTATATTATGTCCTCAATGACTAGAGTGGAGCTTGAACGCAAGCCTTCTGAATCAGAAAGCAGAATACTAATGCTGAGCCAACAGACACTCATTTTCAATTTACATTTGATGATGTGTTTGATAAACCATTCTTTTCATATAGTCAAGGTGCATCATCCATGGTATTTACCAGTACTAAACCAGCCACATTAACACATAGTTTAGGGCAGATAAACAATCTAAAGTGAATACATAGCCTTCTGAAATGGCTCCTCGTATCCAAAGGCGGAATTTTCCCCCCATTGCACTAAGTGTGGGAGCGAGCGTGAAAAGCGGTGTTCTATCCACTGGCTGCCATAGGGTTTTCCCACCCTATCGTCCGGGCCCTGCCTCATTAATTATGCACAAATGGGAAACATGCTGGATTGCTGGCGTGCAGCTTCTGATTCGCCCACCCCACTGTCAGCTCACCACCTCCTCACTCCAGGCACCATATTTAAAGTGTAGTCACGCACAGCCTTCCCAATGTCAGCAGCCCAGGACAGCTCCACTGAGGACATGGCCCCGAAAACCAAGAAGACAGCAGCCTGCAAATTCAGTGACGCCTCACTGGAGGGCCTCCTGGACACAGCCGAAGCTCGCCGCCATGTCCTCTACCCCCCGCTCCGGCCGCAGAAGGTCCAACAAGGTGACCAATTCAGTTTGGGAGGCAGTGACAGGGTGGTCAGTGCCAATGCAGTCCAGAAGAGGTCAGCCACCCAGTGCAGGAAGAGGGTGAATGATCTCATCCGTTCCACCAGGGTAAGTCAACCACCTCATCACTCTCAACTCACACATTCACAAATCCATTACACATTCATTGGCATCTCACTCACTGCTAGCTCAAGGGACATCACCACTCACTCACACACCCTCATCTCCATTTGGCCTCATCTACTTTAGTGATCGCATCCTCATACCATCCATGGCTCCCCTCTCCTTATCATCTGTCCTGGCATGTGTCTTGCTCACACTCTCTCCACCTGTCTTTATGCAGCACAAGTTCGCACACAATTAAAGGGAGAGGTCCCAGATCAAAGGCAGAGTGTCCGACATCAAGGTCCTCACAGAATTCAAGAATCGAGCCATCGAGCTGGCCGGAGAGGACATTGACCATGCCTGTGCTGACGGTGAGGTTTTTGGTACATACCCAAGTGAGGATCCTGCACCAACTGATCCCTCAGACAACCAGTCTGTGAGTGCTTTGTCCTGTTTCAGAGTCACCTTCCATGCACTAATTGCCTCTCCTTTCTCTCACAGACAACTCTGGAAAGTGCCCGACGACATTCACAAGCCTCATCTTCAGCCCTGAAGACACCTCAGATGAGGAACCATAGGAGAGCACCATAGAAGACCCATCACAATGCTCACCCACATCCTCCACCAGCACAGAGACACACATCTCAGTGGGACCTAGTTCTGGAGCAAGCTCAGGATCACAATCTGGTGAGCACAGTGCACAATCTGGTCTGCAGCAGGCAGAGATAGGGGCATCCAAGGTTGCCGGCACTCAGAGGACTGCTGGAGGCCACGATTCTGCTGAGACGGAGTCAAATGACGAGTGTCAGGTCTTTGTCCTAAATCAGCGACAGTCAAGGAATATCAGGAAGGGATATCAGCGGCATTCCTCAGATTGCAAGGCACGATGGAGGAGTCTGTTCACATTCAGTATAAGGTGACAGTGCCAGCATGCCAACACACCGAGGCCAACACTGGCAGTTTGGCGGCTGCCATTGAGACCTCGGTCCAGGATATCGGTACTGCACTGCTTCAGGAGCAGTACTCCATCACTGTAGCCCTAGCATCATCAGTGGCTATGCAAGAGTGGCTGGGGCACCTAGATCTCACTCCAGCTGTCTCTTCTCCTCATGGAATCAGCCAGGCACCCTTGGGCACCCATAGGGAGGAGGAGCAGCAGCTGGACACTCCAGGGCCATGCAGTCAGGTGTTTTCGGGACTCTCCAACTGATTCAAATTCTCTCTTCCTGTGACCCCCATCACCTCCAGCTCCACCGAGGCCGAGGGGGGTGAACCTGCCCCACAACAGGACACCCAAAGCAGGCCAGGGCCCTCCAGGTCTCAGCCCTCCAGAGGACGGCATCACGGTTATCACAGACAACAGGGTACAGAAGTCAGCAGGCTGCCTCCACCTCCGCTGTGGATGTCGGGGAAACACCAAGACAAAGTGATAGGGTTAGGATAGTTTAAAAGATTTAGGAGTACAGCAGTGGCACTGGTATTCACAACATGCATGTAATATACACAAGTATAAATAGAATCATGTGTGTTTCACGTCTTCTCTTGCATATGTCTCCTTTTTATGATGAGCTGTGTTGCTATCAATCAGATGTGATACCATGATCCCTCCCCTCATTTATCACAGATGTTGTTATCATGGGCCTTTCTTTTATGTTGTGTGCTTCCATATCACCACAGTGTGTGTCCCTTATGCACATCATTCTCGACATCAGTGATGTCCCAATCTTAATGTTAAGTGTGCTTGTGGAACAAACCTCATTCACATACTTTGCAGGGCCATGTTGTCTTTAACTATGGCTGTTTAGCCATGAGTAGATTGAGGCAGAGGTGTCCTCCTATCTCGTCTGCATTCCTGAAAGCTAAAGGTGCAGTGTCTAAGGAATCAAGGGTTCATGCATGGAGAAGTGTCATATTGTGCAAATCCCTGTGCTCTCTGTCTCTCAGCAGGGCTTTCGTGCCATGAGCCTATACTCAGAGCTCATGTGCACTGCTGTCAGCCACCTGCATTTTCAACTTCCAGAGTCTACATCTACTAAGCTCACCAATAAGTAGGGGCACCTTGCCACCTCAAGGTTACTGTAGTAATTATAGTTTTGGGAAATGTAGGACTGTAGCTTTAAGAATAGTCCTGTGTTGTAAGATCACATGATCTGTGTAAACCAATATGTTAGCACACGGGGAACCGCTAGGGGGAGTCCTTTAGTTATAGACTTTGACACATGTGTTTAGTTGCTGCTGCTGTCTTGTAAATAAAGTTAAATGTTTCCACTCAGAAAAGTTGCCTGGAAAATGAACTCTATAACAAATTGGCAATGGGGATAAATCAGATTTGGTGCTGTACCTCACCCAACAATTGTGAGTATCTAAGTTCATTAAAAATAAAAGAAGATATACTCATTCAAAATGCCACAGTTTGGCAGAATTGATCCCCTTGAGCCAGCCACAGATGATTGGTCTCGATATATAGAACATGTTGCGTTCTTCTTTCAAGCCAACGAAATCACGGGGAAGAAAAGAGGAGAGCGATTCTCCTGAGTATTTGTGGGAGCAAGACCTACAGTATAATTCGAAGCTTGACAGTCCCCAGTGCCCCAGATTCGAAGACTTGCAGTGAATTTGTAGACCTCCTTATGGGACATTTTCAACCCAAGCCCTCAGTCACAATGCAGAGGTTCAGGTTCAATTCACAGAATAGAATTGAATTCACAGAATAGAGCCCCAGGGGAGACAATTGCTACCTATGTGGCGAAATTAAAACAACTAAATGAATATTATCATTTCAGTGAAACCCTGAATGACAAACTCAGAGATCGTTTGGTATGTGGCATGCAGGAAGACACTATTCAGCGAAGATTGCTGGCTAAAGTGAATCTTGATTTTAAGAAAGCATTAGAAATAGCCTTGGTGATGGAAAGCACTGTAAGGGATTCACAAGCAATTCAAGGGGCACAAAATGGCACCGTTCTCCTAGTCGGACGGGAACAGTTAGGCGAAAGTGGCGCAAAAAGCCAGGACTCCACCGTGAAATGGAAAACTACCCCCGCTAACTGAAAAGTGAGAGGAAACAGCTTAGCAACTAAATCGAAAAAAAACTTTAATCGACATGGATACAATCAGCCTTCTAGTGATTGGCAATTTAAAAATGTAGAATGGTATTTTTGTCACAGAAGTGGGCACATAATGAGACAGTGCAAAGCGAGATTTAAACAGGCCTCCAAGCAACAAACGAAGTCCAGTGAAGTCTATAGTGTAGAAGAGCCAGAAACAACCAATTCTGACATTTATTCATTATTCAACATGAAAGTTAGGAAGTGCAAGTAAATGGTAAAGCATTAAAAATGGAAGTAGACACCGGTGCTTCTACCACTGTAATAGGAGAACACTCTTTCATATATTTAAATAAAGGTGATCAACAATTAAATTTGGAACAATCACCTGTCAAAATGAAAATGTACACAGGCGAAGAAATCCAAGTAAAAGGCATCACCAGAGCAATTGTTCATTATAGACACCAATCGGCCCAGCTATCAGTGATGGTATTAGAAGGTAGAGGGCGAAGCCTTCTAGGTCAAAATTGGTTTAGGGAAATTAACCTTGATTGGCCAGTGAGATTTCAAAATGAAGCTGGAAGAGTTCCTGTCTTGGAAAAGGAACATGACAAGGTACTTCAGAAAGGGCCTGGAGAGTCCAAGGACCGCAACAGGATGAAAAAGGAGTGTGTAAACATTCAGCAATCTGAAGAAATGAAGACTGTTGTAAATAAGGATATGGAAGACAAGCAGAAGAAACCCATAGAGACTCTGCTGCATGACAGAGTTCAAGATGAAGTGAGCAAACTTTGCAAAGAACAGGAAAACCTGTTGAAAGACCTTTACGTACTACAAGGATCCCTCCGGTCAAAGTTTGTGCCTCTAAAATATATGAAGA
Source organism: Cetorhinus maximus (assembly GCF_964194155.1). Taxonomy (NCBI): domain Eukaryota; kingdom Metazoa; phylum Chordata; class Chondrichthyes; order Lamniformes; family Cetorhinidae; genus Cetorhinus; species Cetorhinus maximus. Next base: position 121,027,057 of record NC_135884.1, read on the forward strand.
GAAACAGGGAGAATTTAATATCTCTTTGAACAAACTGAAGAACCATTTGGCAGAGAAGATACAGTAATGTTCAAGCTTCCAGGAAGAAGCCAATAGATTTAAGTAGGAGACAGAAGAGCTGAAGAATTTACTGAATAAAGCTAAAGAGGCTTTGAAAGCAAAAGTCGAAGAACTTTCCAAGATGTGAGTAGATAATGAAGTCATGGGTAGCTCAACTTCTGAAGAAAGACAAGTTGAGATTGCATCTGAGAGAAGTCTGGCCGACAGTGAAATAAAAAAGACGGCGGAGACTAAATTCTGTGGTAGAAAGAAAAAGACACGTAGAAAGCAGATGCAGAATTACTAATGAGGCACTGTCTTCAGACAAGACTAAGCCTAATGCTTGCCAATTTGGAGGGGAAGGTGGAAAAAAGTCAAGGGAACCAAAAAGCGACTCATGATTTGCATAGTTGTGAGTGACAATTTACTGTTGGAGAAGCAGTGTATGTAAAGAATTTCAGTGGAGGACCGAAGTGGTTACCTGGTAAAGTGAGTTCTGTGACAGGACCATTGTCATGCCACATGGAAGTGGAGGGCTGGATCATCTGTAAACATATGGATCATTTAAGAAAAAGAGAGATAACCCAAATGATGTTCCACCTGTAACCATTACTGAGCCAGTGGTTCCCGTTGAAGTTGCTCAACCAAGGACAGACATGCCCGATGTCTTTGTCAGAGTCAAAGACACTGAACTACATGTGCCTAATGTGGTACCTGATGTTAATGCAGTTCCAGAGAATGCGTTTCCTACAAAAGAACCTGATGCCATGGAGCTGCGACATTCCACACAGATCAGGAAAACCACCTGAAAGACTGAACTTGTAATTTCATGACCTGTGTAAATATTGCAATGTCATGAGATAAATATCCTTGTGAATACAAAAGGTGCAGAAAAGTTAAAGGGGGAGGAATGTAGCAAATATAGTTTTGGGAAATGTAAGACTGCAGCTTTAAGAATAATCCTGTGTTGTAAGATCACATGATCTGTATAAGCAGTGTGGGGAACCTCTAGGGGAAGTTCTTCTTTAGTTATAGAATTTGATGCACACATGTAGCTGCTGCTGTCGTCTTGTAAATAAAGTTCAACGTTTTCACTAAGGAAAGTTGCCTGGAAAATCAACTCTATGACAATTATGAAACTCAGCCCCTCTCAGCCATATTATAGTCCTGGCACTCGAGCTTCCAACCTTGAGCATCTGTCACCCTGTGGTTGTGTGTTGTGCAGGGACAAGGCTTTTATCACAAACAAGGGATGCAGCACTGTGCATCCCCTCACCGGAGCACTCACCAAGGTCACTGATGCTAATGCAAATGGCGTTTCCTGGTGGCTAATAGTGGCTTTGAGCATATTCTGGGAGCGCACATAGTTGCTTTAGACAATGTGGAGGGAAGTAATAGGAAAGGAGCATGGATGTACTAAAGCTGAAGTGTGCTCTTTATTAGTAATGATGGATGCCCTTGAGGGCTTCATGTTTGTGTGCATTGTAAGCTTGGCAAGGGCCAGGGCTGGCCAAGAGGGCACAATGTCTGCGTTGAAGAGGAGCCATTTTAATGTCTGGCAGGCAAGTGTTTGACATCGTCATGCTCAGGTGGTCTGCATCCTTATCAAGCTGAGGATAAATGCAGCCCAGGATCCCTAACTGAGAGTGCCAGATGTCAGTGTAAACTGAAAGAATGTACCACAGACGACTGAGTCATTTCTAAATGGATTCACGGCAACAGAACGTCTCGGCTGCCTTGTCCCAAGTGTGAATTATCTGATTCATTATTGATGTTACACAGAGTGTGTATTCCATTGCTTGAGATGAACCTCCTTGAAGAGCCTTGTGGCATTGAAGGCATGCACTTAGAAGACCACCGAGGATCATGCAACAGCTCCTGTCTCTTGTAGGGTGTTGTTGCACCTGGAATGCTGGGGAGACACTGGAAGAGGCAACACCTTCTGATGTCTGATGTCGGGATGCTCTCCCCCAGTTAGCACCTCGTCTCAACAAGGACACATGCTGCCGAGGTTTCATCATCCTTCAAAGGTCAGGACAATGTGTGCCTGATGTGTAACTATTCACTTTCATATTGAACTGCATGGGCGAAATGAGAGGAATTGCAATGCTGGAGCTCATGCTGGCCCATGATGGAGGGCTCTTGTCCAAGACAGTGCTCACTGGCAAGTCATCATCCTCCTGTTGGAATCTGGTGGCTATCAGGGCCTCGCACACATGCCTGCCTTATCTGGCCTGCGCTATAGCCTCTTCCCCTGCAGCATCGGCTTCCTCAAACACATCACACTTGGATGTGCTGCTTTCAGCACTGGGATCTTCATTCACTGCACTCTAATAATACAGTCTTGGGAATAAACGCGAGGGTAAATGTTCATTCAGGGAATGAGATTATTTGACGGGGGCCGGAGGGTTCTCTTCAGTGAACTGTCCAGCGCCAACTTTCTAACAGGCTTCTGGAGCTTGTCCATTCGCACAATTGCTATGGAGTTCATTATTACTTTGGGGAATTTCCATGCTGTGAACAAGGAGTTAAAACCATGAAAGCGGTTAGTGCCACTTTGCGGGATTAGTCTCGCATGAATGGGCAGCATTGCTTCACTTTCCTGATTCCCTGCACTGTCATTGAAAGGTTCCTAACATGACTCAGCTGTGCCTCTCTCCTCATTTGGGAATTCGCACAATTCAGTTGCGTGCCAATGTAACCAGCCCCCCCAGTGCATGCAGCTGCCCCCCAATCCACATGCAGAGCTCACACCAGCAGAGCCCTCACCAGCAGAGCTCACACCAGCAGAGCCCTCACCAGCAGAGCCCTCACTAGCAGAGCCCTCACCAGCAGAGCTCACACCAGCAGAGCCCTCACCAGCAGAGCCCTCACTAGCAGAGCCCTCACTAGCAGAGCCCTCACCAGCAGAGCTCACACCAGCAGAGCCCTCACCAGCAGAACCCTCACTAGCAGAGCTTCACTTCATTTTAATTTAGCATTGCGCCATTGCCACAGGTTGGAAAATGGTGGTGCAGAACTCTCACTGCCAGACCAGCTTGGGCCCTCCCTATGGGAGTTTGGAAACCCCTCCCATCGTCCCGGAGGAGCTTCATGTTCAGCTTTCCCTCCATCAGAGACCTCCCCATCCATCCCCTGCATTCCTTGATCCCGACATGTTCCTGGTGCATGTTTGTTTGTTAGCCCATGAGCATTTTAAAGTGGATGTGCCTATGGCCCGTGTGGACCTCACCTATTCATATCTTGAAGCCACTTAAATGGTTCAATTTTCCCCACCCTGTCCCGCACCCTCTCACCAGTCATGTGTCTGAGTGCAACCATCCCCACTCGGTATCCCCAGTACAGCGCTAGCCCTGCAGCCCATTCTCCTGCCTGAGGTGACTTGCCCTCCTTCCCTCGTACAGCCCTAGCCCTGCAGCCCATTCTCCTGCCTGAGGCGAATTGCCCCCCTTCTCTAGTATAGCCCTAGCCCTGTAACCCCTTATCCTGTGTGAGGCCACTTTCCCTCCCTTCCCCAGTATAGGCCTGGCCCTGCAGCCCATGAGAAGCCACCTCTGCCTTTCTACGTCCGGTAGGTAGAGAATTACCGGTGACAACCTCCTGAAAACGAAGTGGTGGTGCCTAAGAAGCCTGGTGCTGATTCCTGTGGGCGCTACATGATCCAAGGTAGGTGAACTAACCTCGAAATGAGGAGCAAAGTGCAGGTCACCACATGCATGCAGCTTATATAACGTTGTGAAACTCATTCTAATTGCAGCCGATGTGACTGGATGATCTAGTGTGGGGGCTGATTCCGATGAGGAGACCTTATAATGACATGCAAAAATATTGAAAGAACGTTCCTGGTGTGCTGCAGCAGGGAATGTGGCCTGCCACTGACGGCTGGAGTGGACAATCGCGACCTGGTTTTACGAAGCCTTAAAACTGATTTTTGTTCTTCTCGTGATATTTTCTGCTCCCGCCCACCATGACGCCCACTGCGAATGGGAGTGGAAATCCCTACCCAAGAGTCTTGACATTATATTTATCCCTGCTTGAATGAAACACGTTAGTTGTCCTTTTGGAAATTGCACATGAAGTGGTGACTCAGGAGAAGTTGTAGCTGTAGTGAATCGTGCATATGTTAAATACTTACTGGTATCATTTAAATAAAAATCATGCTCCAGAGTGTCTATCAATTTTTTTTTTCAAGAATCATAAAGTTTTCCTGAAAAGAACATCTAACAGGTCTAGCCTTTAAAAGGAAACCTGTATTTCTTAAATATTCCAGAGTAGCATTTGAAATTTTTTACATCAAAGAAAATAAATTTATGCTGATTCCTCTAATCATCTTCAAATGGAAACTCAAGGTGAGTTTGGACATTCTGTAAATATCAATACTTATTTACGCTTCTTTATGAAAGACTAAAGTCAAATTCAACAATATTCAATGAAGCACAGGCCACCTGAATCTGGAATATAGCAGCCAAAGACAGATTGAATTTTAACTTAACCATGGGGAGAAGATCTAGGAATCAATTTTACAGGTTCTTGCATAAAACAATCTAAAATTATGCCAATGTAGTTCTGATGGATATCCTAAACTTGCAAAGCATTACACCCTAACAGCTATATTCCTCGAGATTCATTTTCACTGGTGGGTGGGAAACAGATTTTATTCAGCTAATACTGGCTAAGGGACATAGCACAGATCTACTAATATACAAATCAACTTATTTAATTCCTCTTTGAGAGAGAAGAAAATGGAGTTCTAGAAGAAAGCTAAAATAACTTGGTAAATAGAAACTGGCATTTGTGCAGATTTTGTAAAGGCATTAAATTTATCACAAGGGTTGGATGGTGGGAGCTTGTAAAAGAAATAATAATAGGAAAGGAATTCTGCTAAAGAGATACTACACCCATGAAAAGGAAGAAAAATATACACAAAAAATTGTGTACAGAAAGTATCATCCCACTATACTGAAAAACAAAGCATTGAGAACTGAGAACATTTTCAACCAATACTTTCTTACCAGCTGTACTGAAGCAGTGAAAGAATTCACAATCTCTGACACTTCTCTTCCCTTCCTTGACCTCTCTGTCTCAATTTCTGATGATAGACTGTCCACCAATATCCATTACAAGCCTACCGACTCCCACAGCTACCTCGACTACAGCTCCTCACACCCCGCTTCCTGTAAAGACTCCATCCCATTCTCTCAGTTCCTTCGCCTCCGTCGCATCTGTTCTGATGACGCTACCTTCAAAAACAGCTCCTCTGACATGTCCTCCTTCTTCCTTAACCGAGGTTTTCCATCCACGGTCGTTGACAGGGCCCTCAACCATGTCCGGCCCATATCCCGCGCATCCTCCCTCACGCCTTCTCCTCCTTCCCAGAAACATGATAGGGTCCCCCTTGTCCTCACTTATCACCCCACCAGCCTCCGCATTCAAAGGATCATCCTCCGCCATTTCCGCCAACTCCAGCATGATGCCACCACCAAACACATCTTCCCTTCACCCCCCTTGACGGCATTCCGTAGGGATCGTTCCCTCCGGGACACCCTGGTCCACTCCTCCATCACCCCCTACTCCTCAACCCCCACTTATGGCACCTCCCCATGCCCACGCAGAAGATGCAACACCTGCCCCTTCACTTCCTCTCTCCTCACCGTCCAAGGACCCAAACACTCCTTTCAAGTGAAGCAGCATTTCACTTGCATTTCCCCTAACTTAGTCTACTGCATTCGTTGCTCCCAATGCGGTCTCCTCTACATTGGAGAGACCAAACGCAAACTGGGCGACCATTTTGCAGAACACCTGCGGTCTGTCCGCAAGAAAGACCCAAACCTCCCTGTCGCTTGCCATTTTAACACTCCACCCTGTTCTCTTGCCAACATGTCTGTCCTTGGCTTGCTGCATTGTTCCAGTGAAGCCCAACGCAAACTGGAGGAACAGCACCTCATCTTCCGACTAGGCACTTTACAGCCCTCTGGGCTGAATATTGAATTCAACAACTTTAGATCTTAAATTCCCCCTCCCCCCATCCCCACCCCGTTTCTTTTCCCCCCCCACCCGCTTTTTTTTTCAATAATTTATATAGATTCTTCTTTCCCCACCTATTTCCATTATTTTTAAATCTAAAACTAAAAGCTTTAGTCTTTCCACCCCACCCCCACTAGAGCTGTACTTTGAATATCCTGTATTCCATTCTTAATTAGCACTTTTCTCAGACAAAGACCACCACCTTCAACACCTCTTTGACCCTTTTGTCTCTGACATTTTTTGATTATCTGCTCACACCACGCCCTCAATGTGTCTCTTCCCCCCCGCCCCCCACCCACCTTAAACCAATTTATATTTCTCCCTTGTTGAAACTATGCTGCAGTTCTGCCGAAGGGCCATGGAGGCTCGAAACGTTGACTGATTTCTTCTCCGCCGATGCTGCCAGACTTGCTGAGTTTTTCCAGGTAATTCTGTTTTTGTTTTGTAAAGAATTCACAATGTCTGTCAGGTGGAGTTTACATAGGAGGATCACCTATCATGTGGAGGTATTGTGCAAGCAACACATGAAATTTTCAATCTTACAGTCAGCTACAATGTGAAATTCCACTCTAGTGAGATTTAGAATGGAGTATAATGAACAAAGGCTGGGGTTTTTTTTACATGTTAATTGTAATTGTTCAGTTTCTGAGATAACATTGCAGAACTGGTGAAAACATAACACAAATAAATGGATGTGTGATAGAGTTAAAAAGTTAAATTATACAATCCTTAACATTTTCACCAGAGAACACAGAGTGGAATGCTTTAACATCCTTCCCAATTATGTCAAGTTGAAAAAAATAACAGAGATAGTAATAATCCTTACAATTCTAAAAATGTGAAGTATTTACATGTTTCTTGTGTGTATTAATTTGGAAAATGTGCTACTGAGGCTGTGGGACATGAAAATGAATTTGAATCACATTTTTTTGCTATAGATTTTTCAAATGGTGTCAGAGTAAATTTTTCATCACAAATTGCTATGCAATATGAAGCATTTTCATCCCTTTACAGAGTAAATGTTCAGCTTTTGAAATATGGCCCAATAAAAAAAGAAAATATGAACATTTTCAGCACTTTTCATTTTTCACACAATATTTGTTTTTTTTTTAAACTTTCTGCGTGCCCAATAATTTGCCTATTTATAGCAATTAATTCCAAGATCCATTAAAAGATCAACCAATTAATAACCTGAATGGTTCCTATCCACTGACTTGAGACTCCTATTAGAAATTCTGCAGGACCCTTGTGTGGGCATATTGATTAACTTGCAGCAAGGAGATGTATTTCCCCTAAACCGATGTCAGATATCTTCTTCAAGTAAGGTAATGTGGGCTCAGATATTGCAGTGAAAAAAAAGAAATCAACTATTCTGTCCAACAAAAGCAGGACAAATTTGTCAGGATTTGGTCCTTTTTCCTCATCAGCCATTAAACACTAAAAGCCTCCCACACCGAATTAGGGAGAGTAGAATGCCTCTTTCATGGATTATAACTACAGTACAATAAACATGACCACTGTATGGTCAAAATATGAAGAGAATTGGACAGTTTAGGGTGACCATGTAAGAATTTTAAAATGACTTTTGTGTTGTTGCTCCAAATATTTCTACTCAATACATGAAATAAATACTAATACTTTCAATATCAAACATAAACGAATATTATTTTAGTAAAATATTAACCAAAAATACAAGATTACTTATAAGGAAGTGTCAGCATAGTGAGTTAATATTTTAAATGTAAAGTGTAAACTATTAACCCCTGCAAATATCCTACAGTGTTAGTTTTGAAACAAGACATACCATTGTAGAATAATCAGCTTTGATGGGTTTCTCAACAGAGCCCAGGAGATAGTCATTTGAATGAAATAGATGTGAAGTGGACGCACTCCAGTAGCTTCAGGTAGGGGATCGTCATGGTGTGTTTCCATTAGCCAACACTGAACTCCATATATCCTGCGTGGATAGCTGATCTACTGCTACTACCTTGGCTTTAAAATTGCATCTGCTAAATTTTATTGCCTCTTAGCAGAGAACACAGCAAAAAATCAGCAGGAGACAGTTTCATAAAAAGTGTCCTATTATGAATTGGTGTTCATAGCAAGATTTTTTTGTCATATTATACTCTCAGCTATATTCAGGGACAAAACAAAATGGTAATTAAAAAAGACAGTCTTTTTGATATGTTTACTGAACTAAATCCATATTCCTTTGTAAAACATGAATAAGCACTGGTAAAAACTATCAGTCTCTCATCTATCACTCCATATTGGATTTTAGATATCAAAAATATTTGAAGTGCCATGTAATTATATTGACGGATAACACAAAATTTGTAATGATAATATTAGATCTGAACTAGAGATTCAAAGATCAATTTTGAAATATATAATTGAGCTGCTCCATTTTATCACAAGTAATAATTAAAACATGAAAACGGCATGGTTGCAAATTTGGGCTCTCTATCACCCATAGTTTCTAGGCTGTGGGTGCCCTTTTGGCACCAAAATGGCATCCAGGCTGCGTGCACACATTTTTAGCATGTCTCATGCTAAATGCCATCTTGGTAACACCACACAGACCATGCACTGTAAATTATGCAGCATACAAAGTGGTTTGATGCCTGTGCTGATACTTCCAACTTTGCTGCTCCTAATGTCCTCTTTTAACCATGCACAGCTGAACATGCGACCAGCAGCAGGAAGACCAGCGCTGTTTAAAGGGATTATCAATAACTTAGAGGATAGTTGCTGATTAATTTTTATGGCTCTGTTTGAGTTGAGTAGAAGTGCTTGGTGGTTTGAAGAGTTGTTTAAAGCTCATGAGGTCGACAGGGAGTGGTGCTGCACATGTGGAAGGCATTGGTTATGACTACAAGGGTTCGGGTTTGGCCTACTTGCTCCCAGTCATGGGTGCTATAGTTGCAACTCTCCTTGGCTACAGCATGAGAGGAAGTTAGACCAGAAAGTCATAAAGAAGAGGACAAGCTGCTCCCAGAGGGAGGAGGAGGAGCAGGGGAGGAGGGCCTTGAACAGGAGGCCTTATCTCCCTTGGGTCTTCCGGAAGCACATATTTTCCCCCCACCTAAATCCGAAGGAGTGTGCGCTGAACCCTGTAAACAGATCTGCAACCTTAGAGCAGGGCAAGGATGACGCTGTGAAGACTGTGAAGGTAACCATGGCCCTGAATTTCTTTGCATAAGGATCCTTCCAGGATAGAGCAACATCTCCCAGTTTGATGTCCACTGCTGTATCAGAGATGTGTCTAATGCCAGGAGAAGGGAGTTTATTATATTCTCTCTGAATGGAGAGAAGCAGGCAGAGCGTGCAGATGGCTTCACCAGGATAACAGGCTTCCTCTGGTGCAGGACATTGTGACTGCACACATGTGGCTTTATGAGTGCCAATTTAAATTATGGGATACACTGCAGCTGGAAAGGGTTTCAGTCGCTGATTGTGATGTGGTTGTGATCATGCTCAGCACATCATGTTGGTGAATGCCCATTATCCTGGCAGCATCATGCTTTCATTCTGCACCAGCCTGCAGATTCCTCAGTATTTGAGCCACTACGTCAAACCAGAGAGTGGCAGCTCATCAACAAGGTTGCTCTACACCTGGCTCATGACCTCATTCTGCAACCCAACCACATGTGGCCAGTATCCTTAAAATGACATGATAAAAGCAAAATACTGTGGATGCTGGAAATCTGAAATAAATACAGAAAATGCTGGGAATACTCAGCAGGTCTGGCAGCATATGTGAAGAGAGAAACAGGGTTCACTTTTCGAGTCCATATGACTCTGTTTTACTCTCCACAGATGCTGCCAGACCTGCTGAGTTATACCCCAATTTTCCATTGTACAAGGGTCACACATCTAACCATTCGTTTGTAACAGACCATCTTTTTGGTCACAATGCTGAAATAAAAGCCACCATAAAACAGCCATTTCAAGTCAACTTTACCCAACAAACTACTCAATATTCAATACAAAAGTCAACTAATCAGCCTTGTGCATTCCCCTAGTGCCTGTCTTGCAGGTGCCTTTTCCTGGCCTAGTCTTTCTATGGAGTGCTACCCCATTGGTTGCATAATAGCTGGGGGAAAGCTGCTGATTTTCATAGGGAAAACTGTACATGGCCTTGCAAGGTGCCCTTTAGCTGTTCTGGGCCTTGAGGGCAGGACTTCGGATTACCCCAGCTGAGCATTGGCAAGCCTGGGCTGGCTTGCTGACAGGTGACAGCAGGAGCACTGGCAGAGTGGCAGTGGTGGGAGCACGAATGCTGCCATCCTGAGTGAGGAAAGGAGGTTAATGGTCCATGGAATGACTGCCACTCCTGAGGCAAAGTGTCAACAATCCAAGCAATCTGCTGAAACATGATTGGTAGACTGCCATGCAACCCAGAAAGTCCCTTTGAGTACTTGTATCCACAGCCCTGGTGGCAACACTCAGAGCCTGCATGGCAACAAGCTGAGATCTCACAATATCAGTCCCAGCTTCCACTGTAGCACTCAGATATTGTATAGCTTCTGCTTGTGGTGCAATGGAAGCTGCGATATCTGCCATCAGATGTTGCATCATGGTTGGGTCTGCAAGTACCCTCATATAGTTGGTCACCAGTTCCATTCTGGAAAGGGTGGGCTCCAAGCTCTGTGCAAAGCCCTATGCCAAGTTGGTACCAAACTCTTCCATGCTCCTTGACAGTGGCATCAAGCTTTCTTGCAGGCCTGCCAATGAACCAAGCACTTCTGTGTGCATGCCCATGTGCCTATTTCTCTACTAGACTTCATCAAAATCCTCATCTGAGTTCTCTGCAACAGAATCCATTTGCAATCTTGCCCTCTGAGGAGCTGGCACACAGGCTGTCCTCTCCCTCTGCTCTGGCCGTAGCCCACTTATGCCCACTAATTCATTGGATTTTTCTGTGGTGGCAGGAGTCCCACTGCAGGCATGTGAGCAGTGGGTGGTGGGGGTGGAGAGATGCTGCAATCCTGCTTCAGCAGGCAGAGGGACCTGGTGCTGCATTTTACAGGCAGTAGCCATACAACTTAGGAAGGGGCCCAGACTAGCAGCACTTAAAGTTAACCTGGACTACTTAAAGCCTCTTAGAGTTATGTGGCCATTCAGCAGCACACTTAGCACTGGGCTGCACGCACTATTATCTAAATTAGCAGACAGCACGAAGTTTACGTGTTGCCTGCATTGCTAAGAACTGATGCAGGTTAAGCGTGCATCATGATCCCCACCGTCTGATTATCAGCCTTATCCAACTTTCCTGCCATATGAGGGAAATCATATATCCTATGGTAATGGGATTGGAAGTTCACTTTTTCTGTCTTCATTGTTATTATTTAATTGACAAAAAATTACCATAGCTATTTTTGCTGTTCCTAGTTTTATGATGCTCTCTCTACCTAAACTAATTTATCTTTCTTGACTTTCACGCCAGCATTACTGGGTAATGACAGATTTTCCAACCCCACAAGTTAATAATGATCTGCAAACTTAAAAACCTTAACAAGTATATTAACCACAAAGGAATATGATATTTCAATGCAGGAAAATTGGTTTTGTGGAACAAAGCTTTTGTATACACTCTGAGTCCAATCAGCACTCAGTAGATGGCACATTTCCCATTATAACATGATACAATGATGTATAATAGTAAAAATCGCTAACATTCCATTTCAGTCCAGTTTTTAGAAAGAAATGCAATCAATGTTGTAGTGTTTTTAAGGCTCCCAAGGTAAGACAGTCCCTTCCCTCAGCTATGATAATGCAAAAATTAAATTCCACTTTATTTCATGTCTTTAGAAAAAACTAGCATCCCCAACAATACGTTAGGGTGCAAAGTACTGGGGAGAGATTGGGATATGGGGTGGAGAGGGTACATCGGTTTTATGTCCTAAGTTTTGCCCTAAATTCCACCAGAAATAAAGGAGCATGTGAAATACATCCAGCAAAAGTGCAGCAATGTAAATGTTGGATTTATGACAGGATGAGATTCTCAGTCCTAAATTCTGTGATATCCACTCAAAGAACTACACATCAAATTGAAACCTCTAAAAACGAGGATAACTTAGGACACCAGCTAAGGAAATCCAGTGCTGGAATCTTAAATCCCTGCATAAGAACAGAACGTTTGTTACTTTCAGGCATCGACTTGTTTGTTTGACAAGATTTGGAGAACACAAGTCATTTTTCTTATGGAGTTCCCATGGAGAGAATAATTCTTCAAAGGGCATGCATGCATTGCAGAATTCTGTAGTCATATAATGTGATTGTTTCATGTGAAGGAAACTGCACAATTCATTAAGTTCACATTTTATACATTTAAGATTATTACTGTATTTTTAACTTGAATATCAATTTGTCATCTGAATAGTTTAAAACATAGCTGGATGGCAGCTTGGCATCTTACTTGCTCTTGCTGATCTTGTAGAGGTAATTAAACTTCTTTGTGCTGGAGAGGAGTCCTTGGCATTAGTGAGTTGCTATTCACTATTTATGCCTCCTCCTTCCATGTGATCCTGGTTGCTATATTGTCAAGTCATGTGCCACCTGCAAGAGTGGCACCCATACTCTACCTAATTTCAGTCAGAGGAATATTTATATCACTTTGAGTAGTTTGCTGCTCTTTTCAGAATTGTTCCTGTCAGAACTGTATCATTACCTTCCTGCATGCTGGTTCGACTTCAATACTAAGTCCAGCTTTAAATGCTACAGCTGTGTCCTCCAGACAACTCCCCCATTCCCCCATCCCCATGCCCTTTTGTATATTTTGGACCTCCGAAGCTCAATGCACTAATTGCTCCTGGGACTCACACATTACCTCTGCCCTGCATTGTTCTAATGAGTTGACCCCATAGTGTCTGGCAAAATCAGGGCATTAGCTAGGTGGAAGTCCACCGCAATGCACCTCTACTGGTGGATCATGGCACTAGAAATTTTGTGGCCATTAAAAATACGTGAAGTTTGATCTCATGGCAGAAATGTAAAATGGACTAGTCAAACACATATTTTTGCACTGGTTTAGTCTTGAGGAGACTCGTAAAACTAGTGTCTAAATTTTTCTGAAACCTTATTCAGGAGAGAAAAGCACATCAAAGTCCAAACAATATATTTGGTATATATATTTTCATCTCAGAATAATAGCTCATAAAAATATTATTTCCTACACACAAATACTACTTGAGATTGGAGAAGCTTTCTTTACAAAGCTATCATGTAAATTACTACAAATACTATTGGGATGACAGCAGAGGATGGTCAAGTTGTAGTGTGTCTCATGATTGTTTTTTGGCAGATTAAACAGCAACTGGGCCAATCCATTGGGGATATGTCGAGCTGCCACCAATCATGTATTCAATAGTCATGCAATATATGGGCTTTTATTTGCTCCACTAGGTGCTCTATCATGAAAAACACAAAGTTTCAGCTCATTGTCATATCCTGTATCAGATGTGCTGGCACATTATGCTCTCTTTAGAACTGTTCCAGCTGCTCAATAGCTTTCTCAGAAAGATAGAAATGCCCCAGGTTTCTTCACATAATGGCAGCAATGTTGGTTACTGATTTTGTAGTTCTCTAGAGTATTATGCAGAGCAAGATTTACTATATGTGCAAAATAATGTATATTACAGTAACTACCTTCCAGTGCAGCTTTCCTCATGTTAACACCATTATCTGTAATAATCATCCTGTCTGTCAGGTTATTGGAATGAATCCACTCATTCAACAGGAACTGTAAAAAGTGAAGGATGTTGGCAGCTGTGTGTTCACCCACGAGCAGGGCGCTTTCTAACAGTGCCAAGGCATGATAATCATTAGCAGAGCACCCAATGGACTGTGGTTGGAAGGTAACTTAGTGTGCATTCAGGGACGAATATTTGTTAGATGTGCAGCTAGTCCATATGTCAGTGGTAGACTGAGTAGGAACTGCCTCTGCATCTTATATCAGTGAAGGTATTTTATTTTTTTATTTACATGTTGTCTGATGGATATTTGAAATAAATTAATATAAAAAGCAAAATGTAGAAGAAACAGCAAAATATGAGTTGCAAATAATTCTATCGCTAAATCCTATATATGCCACAGTACATAGAGAGTGTATAGAGGTCAATAGCTATTGTTTCTGCAACCATCTGCATAACCTTGATAACAGCAGGATGGTTAGCAGGGAATTTGGCGTGGGACTCTAGAGGGTGGTCAATTATGATCAAATGTTCTTCCAAGGGTGTCTTTTGGATAAAAAGTGAATGAAACACTGTCGAAGAATGAAGAGAAAGTAACATTAGGACTTTTTCTAACAATAATTCCTCCATCATTGTGAAAACTATTCTCTGAATACCAGTGATCATCAATTGATCATCATGATCATTTTACCCTTCTTTTCATCCCCATCTAGATTCAGGTTCATCAAGATATAAGTGCCATAAAAGTGTGTTCATTCCCAAATTAGCTTTCTGCTTGCTTGTGTTAATGTGTCTGAAAATGTCAAGGGACACCTTTGACTTCATCATCAGGCATTTATTTTTGGTTTTAGATTCTAGAAAGGGATTTCCATTCCTCAGAGGATAATGTTGACAGTTTGAAATTTTCTCGCAAAAACTGTTGTGGTTTATAAGACAGTAAGAAATTGCATTATAATGTCATCAAGGTGCTTCATATATAACAAGTTACATTGAAAGTGAACCACTGTTGCTATATGGATGAAAACAGCAACCATATTGTGCACAGCAAGATCCCAAGAACAGTAATGACTGCCAGGAACATTGATGTTAGCAACAATTGAGCAATTAATGTAGAGGGTGTATTATTCCTGGTGAACACATAAACACAGAACAGAGTTGGCTTTAATTTCAGTCCAAGGCGCTTCCATAGAAACAAAAAAAACACAGAAAATTTATGGCACAGAAGCAAACCATTTGGCCCATCATGCCTGTGCTGGCCGAAAAGAACTAACAGCCTCATCTCATTCCATCTCTTGATCCATAGCCCTTTAGGTTATGTCACTTCAAGTGCACATTCAAGTGTTACATTTTTAAATGTTACAAGGGTTTCTGCCTCGACCATCCTTTCAACCAATGACCTCCACCACCTTCTAGATGAAAACAAATCTCAATTCCCCCAATCCTGCCAATTACTTGAAATTTACATTTATGTTTATTCCAGTTCAATCAGATAATACAAGGGGAAGACAGTGGTGAATTGGTAATGTCATTGGGCTAGTAATCCAGAGGCCCAGCTAATGCCCTGAGGTCATGCCTTCAAATCCCATCATGGCAACTGGTGGAATTTTAATTCAATTAATAAATCTGGAATATAAAGCTAGCCTCAGTAATGGTGACCGGGACAACCATCATCAATTGTTGTAAAAACTCATCTGGTTCACTAATATCCCTGTAGGGAAGGAAATCAGCCACCCTTACCTTGTCCGGTCAACATGTGACTCCAGACCCACAGCAATGTGGTTGACTCTTAACTGCCCAGTGAAAAGGTCTAGCAAGCCACTCAGATGGGCAACAAGTACTGCTTGTCAATGCCTCCTGCATCCCATGAAAGAATAAAAAAACAATACAACATGTGGGAATACAAAATTAGACTCTGAAGATGCCATCACAAATAGCAATCTCCAGTAAGATAACAAATGATATGGAAAGTCTGGCAGCTAGATCTTCAATTACAAACATTGGAAGCAGTTTTAAAATGGTAAGATTCAACTGTGGTTTGGCTTTAAAAAAAAAGGCACCACTAATAATAAATATTGATGTTAAGTACCTTAATCCTTTGCAACTCTAGAGATAAAACTAAAATATTTTTATTTTTCTACAAAACCCTAAAGTAGATTTTCTCTCCATGTGGTTTTTGGGCAGCCAGCCAAGAAGGATGACCATTTTGAGGGCTGGGCTTCATTAAGAGCCATCAAGCATCAGAACAGACCGCTGATTCTGGTCTACTGGGTGACCCTCCTGGACTCAAGGCCTGGAAAATGGTACGTCAAGGTGGGGTCTGCTCTTGGGAGGGAGAGTTAACTAGGGTTGTCAATTCTGTTTGGATGATTCCTGAAGATATAATCTTATGGCTGATTGTCCACTACCATCCCCACACTCCCGCCATTGGTCGTTCGACACATCAATTCTTGCAATACACTGTCCACATCAATTGGTATGCAAACAGACTCTTAATTACTCGATGAAATGAATAGTTAGTTAAACAGCCTTCTTATCCACTCTTCAATACTTTATATAACTAATAAATATTCAAAGAAAATGAAAATAAAATCACACACAACCTTTTTAAATGTCCCTATGGTTTTTTTAATGGGTTTCCTGTAGCAGTATCCTGAAGAATAATCTTCAATTCTCGGTGACTCCAGGTCAATCCTGGAAGGTTCTCAATCCTAGGGTGAGCCCAATGCAATAGCAGCTGAGGTATTTGAGGAGCCCAGAGGAATACTCTTTCTGGCACAGCATAAATCCTTTGGGAGGCATTTTCCCTGGATACCTTAGACGCTAAAGTGTTTCTGAGGGGGCCAAGATGGGATCTTAAACTACAAAACTGGTTTAGCCTGCATTTAGCAGAAAATGCCAAAAGCTGCTCAAATCAGTGCTAGGAACAGTCACCCGGAGGATTGCTACGGAGCTGATTTCCACTTAAAATGCCTGCTGGTGCTCTTTAAGGAGACTGCATAGCATTTTGATGTCCTAATGCCCTCTCCTAGTAGCGACCAGCTATTTAGGAGGAAGCATAGCGTTAATGCAGATTTCAGGAGCTAGTTAAATGGATACTCACCATTTTATGTTCATTTGCTACTGAACTGTGAATGATGCCTGAAACTTTCAGCAACACTGTGTTAAGGTTTCACCAATACTTGACCAACATTTATCCCAGAAATACTCCAAGGATTTCATCCAAAAAGCCTAAGTGCTGTCTTACTCCGCTTTATTGGACTCCTTATTGGAGTCACCAGGTGAAAAGGAGTGCTTGATCGGGGACATTTTGTTAGTGATTGGCCTTGTTCTGGATGAAAAATGGGAGCAGGACATGAGAGCAGGCAGAGCAGCACCAGCTACTGCAGGAGAGGGGAGAAAGGAGTCCTTCCCCATTGCAGGGATATGCTTTTTCCTCCAGACCTCCTGCACCAGGACCTCCAAGGCCACATCCAAGGACTTGCCCACCCTCTCCCTCAGTCCCTAAGTTATCCTGTAGCATTGTGTGTCAGCCAGCACACTCCACAGCTTCAGTCGAAGCGGGTGTGAGAAGCCCGCATAAACTGTTCCACGAAAGTTGCACCTAATCAGTACAAGTGCTAAACCTGCAGGTGTCTGGTTTACCCCAGGCATTCAAATTACTGTCATCAGCAATTAGGACCAAATTTGCATGATAAATCCAGACTTTCAAACAGGTGTGTCTTATTAAAACAAAAATCAGTTAGTATGTTTTCAGGTTTTCACTCTTTGGCCAAAAAACCCCTATTAAAACTTACATCCTAGGCTGATCTACAGCTGAAACTGTGCAAAGCATGCACAGCACATTCTTGACACAGTTGAGTCCTAAAATAGCATAAGAACATAAGAAATAGGAGCCGGAGGAGGCCATCTGGCCTGCCAAGCCTGCTCTGCCATCTAATAAAATCATAGTTGATCTAATTGTGGCCTTAACTCCACTTTTCCTGCCTGCCCCTCATACCTTTTGATTCCCTTGTAGGTCAAAAATCTGTCTAACTCAGCCTTCAATATATTCAATGAACCAACTTCCATGGCTCTCTGTGGTAGAGAATTCCAAAGATTCCAAAGAACCTCTGAGAGAAGAAACGCCTCCTCATCTCAGGCCAGGATTTTCCATGTCCGCTGGCATCAGCCATGTTCGGTGGCGTGATGAGGTTTCCAACAGTAATTTTAAAAATAACTTTTGAAACATTATTTTTATTATGTCTCTGTTCATGTGACTGAGTGCTGGACACCAGGGAAGTCCCTGCCGCCACCTATTATGGATCAGGCAGTGTGATGTGCTCAGCAAATTGTGATTCCGAGGCTACTCTAAAGCTAGGTCCCTCCGTGGTGTGTGAGTGTGCACTGATGGAGGGTATGCTGTGACGGGACTTCGAGGAGGCTGCCTTCAGATTCCTCTTCAGAGGTTTTTTTAGGGTTTGATTGGAGGCCCTGCGCCATGGGCTCCATCGGCTGTTTCCCAGATGTGCCTGTGAAAGCAAGGAGAGATAATTAGTGCATGGCAGTGGCCAGTGAAACAGGACACATTACTCATGGCGTGGTTGTCTGATGGATGTTGCACTGCTGGATCCTCAATTGGTAGAGCAGTGCCGGCCTCACCGTCAGCACAGGACCAGTCCAGATTGTCACCGGTCAGTTGGATGGCTCTGTTTTCAAAGTTCGTGAGGACCTTGACTTCAGGCATTCCTCCACCGGTCTGCGATCTTTCCCTTTTGTTGTGTGCCAGCTTGTCCTGCATGAATAGAGATGGAGAAAGTGCAAGCAGGACACCTGCCAGGCCACATCATAAATATGCCTGGCATGCGTGGGTGGTGAGTGGTCCCATGAATGGGATGAGGACAATTACAGTGAGTGTAAGAGAGTGAATGGTAATGTCCCTTTAGCTGGCAGTGAGCGAGATTCCTGTGGACGTGTGATGGGTTTGAGTGTGTGAGCTGAGATTGATGAGAAGAGTGACTTACCCTGGTGGAATGGAGGAGATCATTCATTCTCTTGTGGCACTGAGCGGCTGTCCTCTGTTGAAGGGCATTGGCGCTGACCACCACTGCCACCACCTCTCAAGCCTGGTTGGTCATGCCACTGCCCATCCTGCAGCCAGAGCGGGGATAGAGGACATTCCGGAGGGTCTCCCAGCATCCAAAAGGTGTTCCAGTGACGCGTCACTAAACCTCGAGGCAGCAGTCTTTTTGTCTTTCATGGGCATCTTCCCTGCAGCAGTCATGGGTCTGGAAACACTGATATGTGGTGCGCTTGGCTGGACTTTAAATATGGTGATGAAGCGGCAAGGTGATGGCGGGCGGGCAAATGAGAGCCTGCCTGCCATTGAAATGGCATGTTTCCTGGGAATGCATAAATAATGTGGCAGGTTTGGGACAATACGGCATGCAAATCTGGGATGATTCCGCCCTCTGTCTTAAGTGGGAGACCCCTTATGCCCTTAGTTCTAGATTTCTCATGAGGGGAAAGATCATCTCAGCATCTACCCTGTCAAGCCCTGTCAGAGTCTTATATGTTTCAATAAGATCACCTCTCATTCTTCTAAACCCCAATGAGTTTGAATTTTTCCTCATGAAACAACCCTTTCACCCCAGGAATCAGTCTAGTGAACCTTCACTGAACTGCTAAAAATGCAAGTGTATACCTCCTTAAATGGGGAAGCCAAAACTGTACGCAGTACTGTAGGTGTGGTCTCACACATGGCCTGTACAGTTGTAGAAAGACTTCCCTACTTTCATATTCCATCCCTTCTGTAATAAAAACCAATATTCCATTTGTACCTGAGTGTGAATCTTTTTGATTCATGTACAAGGACACCTAGATCCCTCTGTACCACAACATTCTGCAGTCTTACACCATTTAAATAATATTCTGCTTTTCCATTCTTCCCACCAAAGTAGATAACGTCACATTTTCCCACATTGTGTTCCATCTGCCAAATTTTGCCCACTCACTTAATCTACCTATATCCCTTTGCAGACTCTTTGTGTCTTCCTCACAATTTGTTTTCCTATCTTTTTATTGTCAGTAATTTTGGCTACAATACACTCTGTCCCTTCATCCAAGTCATTAATACAGATTGTAAACAGTTCAGGCCCTGGCACTGATCCCTGTAGTACCACCAGGAGCAGTGATTACTGCTGTGCCTGCAACAGTCTCCAAGGGAGATACGATGTAGCTGGATTTGAAGTTAAGTCTGGTGTCTCATCAGAACCAGGCGTGCAAGCCCGAGCGAGGGTGCCGAGGGGGGGCCAGGGTGGCCAGGACAGTGGGAGGGGAAACGTGGGGGGTGGAGCCTCCAGTGGGCATAAGGGGCCTGAAATGGAGGTGACCCCTCTTGTCCCAGCCATGAGCCCACCCAGTGAAACATGGCAAGCTAGACAGTTGGCCCACGCCGCATTAACTGGCCATTTAAGGGCACCTCAATTATCCCATGGGTGCGCGGCCTTCCCAACGCTTCCCCAGCCCCTGGTAAAATCACAGAGGGGGCTGGAGTGGGAGGGTAGGTGCCAGGAACTGTGCCTCTGGCATGGCACCAATTTTATACCCCCCCACCCCTGCCTGCAATCCCACCCCCAGGGGGCCATAAAATTCAGCTCAAAGGGTGAGGATGAATGGCTGTTTGGCTGTTTTTTGAGCTGGAGGGAGACATAGGACAGAATCGCCCCAGATTTGCGCTAAAAGTGATAGCGGGCATGAAAAATGACGTTTTACCCTCCAGCCGCAATGGCAGATTTTCACGCTGTATCATCCCCTTCCTTTTGCATCCCACCTCATTAATAATGGCCCATCCAAATCCCCACTTCTTGTGATCCCATCATCTCCAGCTCCACAGGACGAGGAGGGTGCACCTGGCTCACAGCAGGATAACCAAAGCAGGTTGGGGCCCTCCAGAGGACACCCATTAAAGTCATCACGGGCAACATGGTGTAGCCATCAGCAAGCTACCTCCACCTCCACTATGGATGTCGGGGAAGCACCAAGACATAACGACAGGGTTAGGAAGGTTAAGAGGGTGTAGTTGTACTGCGTGGGCATGAGTGTTAATCACTTCTGCATAATGTCCACTATTGTAAATATAGTCCCAAGAATATCTCCTTGTTATGATGAGCAGTGTTTGTGTCATTCAGATGTGAAACCTTGGTTGCTACACAAGATGAAGGCAGGTGTCTCAGTCCAGGGCCTCTTCCCTGTGCAGTGTGTAACCTTCAGAGCAAAGTGATTTTTTAAAATTCATTCATGGGAGCTAGGAAATTAGTTAAAAAGCAGGACTTCAAAGGTAGTAATCTCAGGATTACTCCCAGTGTCACGTGCAAGTGAGATCAGGAATAGGAGAATAGACCAGAGGAATGCATGGCTGGAGAGATGGTGTAGGAGGGAGGGATTTAGGTTCCTGAGGCATTGGGACTGATTCTGGGGAAGATGGGACCTGTACAAGCTGGACGGGTTGCATCCCAGCAGGACCAGGACCAATATTCTCTCAGGGGTATTCACTATTACTGTGAGGCAGGGTTTAAACTAGACTGGCAGGGGGATGGGAACCTGAGCAGAGAGATACAAGAGAGGGAAACAAAGATAGGAATGAAAGACAAAAAAGTAGAAAGCAAAAGTAGAAGGCAGAGGTAACAAGGGCTAGCAGCAAATAAGGCCATAGTACAAAAAAATGTGTAAAAATGTTAAAAAGACAAGTCTAAAGGCACTGTATCCGAATGCATGGAGCATTTGCAATAAGGTAGATGAATTAACAGTGCAAAAAGATGTAAATGGGTACGATATGATTGCGATTACAGAGACATGGCTGCAGGGTGACCAAGGCTGGGAACTGAATATCCAAGGGTAGTCTATATTTAGAACTGACAGGCAAAAAAGAAAAGGAGGTGGCATGGCATTGTTAATTAAGGATAAAATCAGTGCAATAATGAGAGAGGATATTGGCTCAGAAAATCCAGATGTAAAATCAGTCTGGGTGGAGCTAAGAAGCAACAAAGGATGGAAAAATTAGTGTGAGTTGTCCATAGGCCTCCAAACAGTAGTCATAAGGTAGGGGATGGCATTAAACTGGAAATTAGAGATGCATGTAACAAGGGTGCTACAGTAATCATGGGTAACTTTGATCTACATATAGACAGGGCAAACCAAATTAGCAATAATTGGCAGATGAATTCCTGGAGTGTGTATGAGATGATTTTTTAGACCAGTATGTCAAGGAACCAACAGGGGAACAGGCTATCCTAAATTTGGTATTGTGCAATGAGAAGGGGTTAATTAATAATTTTGTTGTGTGGGGTCCTTTAAGGAACATTGACCATAACATGATAGAATTCTTCATTAGGATGGAAAGTGAAGTAGTCCAATCTGAAGCTAGGGTCCTAAATCTTAACAAAGGAAACTACAAAGTTATGAGGCGTGAGTTGGCTAAGATAGATTGGGGAAGTTCATTAAAGGGCATGACGGTGGATAGGCAATGGCTAATATTTAAGGAACGAATGTATTCATTGCAACAGCTATACATTCCTTTCTGGGGCAAAAGCACAACAGGAAAAGCAACCAGGGCTAACAAACGAAATTAAGGATAGTATTAGATCCAAAGAGGAGTTATATAAAGTTGCTAGAAAAAGTAGTAAGCCTGAGGATTCGGAGCAGTTTAGAATTCAGAAAAGGAAGACAAAGAGATTGATTGAGAGGGGAAAAGTAGAGTATGAGAGAAAACTTAACAAGGAACATAAAAGCAGACTGAAAAAGTTTCTTTAAGTATGTAAAAAGTGAAAGATTAGTGAAAACAAATGTAGGCCCCTTACAGTCTGAAACAGGAGAATTTATAATAGAAAATAAGGAAATGGCAGAGCAATTAAACAACTACTTTAGTTCCGTCTTCACGGAGGAAGATACAAATAACTTCCCAGAAATATTAGAGAACCAAGGGCCTAGTGAGAAGAAGGAATTGAAAGAAATTAGTATTACTAAAGCAATAGCACTTGAAAAGGTAATGGAACTGAAAGCCAATAATCCCCCAGGGTCCGATAATCTATATCCCAGAGTACTGAAGGAGGTGGCCATAGAAATGGTGTTGAAGTAGAAGATCAGCCATTACCTTAGTGAATGGCGGAGCAGGCTCGAAGGGCTGAATGGCCTACTTCTGCTTCCATTTCTTATATTTTTAATACATGTTGGTAGGAAGAATGAGGAGAGAAATTACAAGCTAAATGGAACAATTTTAAAGGAGGTGCAAACAAAGAGATATCTGAGGGTTCTGATGAAAGGTTACAGACATGAAACATTAACTCTGTTTTTCTCTCTCCACAAATGAGGCCTGTTGAGTATTTCCACCATTTTCAGTTTTGAATTCTCATCTTGTTCTGTATGCAAAGTCAGCAGGAAGCAGCAGAATCTTGCACAGTCTGGAGATCACCTGCCAGCATCAGCTGGGGTGCGGGGGGAGGGGAGGGCGGGGGGGTGGTATTAGGGGGCGGGTTTGGGCAGGTCAAGAGCATAGCAGGGAAGGCCTTAGCTTTTCACGTGGGCTCCTAGAGGAGCTCTGGCTCCATAAGGAAAATAGACCCAAATTTCAAAATTGACCGTTTTGGGCCTTGTCTGCCCCCAATCTTGCTGGGTTAGCCTAGTGGGAAACTCAGTCACTTACTGCTCAGGCCCCCGGTAAAATTTGCAATTGAGTTCCTGATTATGTCAATTGCACCGAATATGCAGAAGCTAAAAAACACCCCTTTGGCTTTTGGTTCGTGCCCTTGCTGCCTGCTCAGGAGGGCAGGTTAAAATATGCTATAAGCAAAATACTGCGGATGCTGGAAATCTAGAACAAAAGCAAAAATACCTGGAAAAACTCAACAGGTCTGACAGCGCCCTCTCCACAGATGCTGTCAGAGCTGCTGAGTTTTTCCAGGTTAAAATATGAACCTGTTCCCGGTGATTCCAGGGCAGATAAGAAACTTGGGTGTTTTTATTTGCTCACCTGACTGGTCTCCGCTTTGTGAAGACTCAGATATTTTCAGAAATTTCACTTTTTTGACAAACTGGGATATTTACACCATTTCTCCATTGAGACCTTTTCTTGAGCATAGCAAACTACTTGTGAAATTCAAAGGGCTCTGTCATAGTCCATAAGGTCTGTGCAGTGGTCATTTCTGTGTGAATAGATTCATCTCCAAGAAGGAGATTGGTGAAGCTGAGGTCGAATTAATATTCCGCTGTGTTGGTTCTCTCACTGTACCACCCAACACCGCCCCACACCACCACACACACACACAGCAAGCCCATTCCATAATTAAGCCCTTGATATCCTCAAAACCTTCCTCAAGCAGTGTTCAACTGAGGGAAAGTGGTAGTTGGTGGTCAGCAGGAAGTTTTCTTGCTCATGGTTGTCCTAAAGCCATTAGAATTCACGGATCTGGGGTCAACATTGAGGACTTCCAGGACCACTCCCCTACTTGACTGGATACCACTGAGTCTCCACTTCTGGTGTATGTGTCCGGCTGATGGGACAGTAAATAACCAGGGCTGGTAAAGGAAGAGTCTGGGATGTTAGCTGAAAGGTCTTACTTACAGAATAATATTGATGTTGCTGAACTAGTCGCTCCAAAGTTTGGCGGCAGTCCCCAGATGTTAGTGAGGAGGACTTTATGGAGTTGACAGCTGGGAGCACTTTTGTCATGCCCTGTTTCAATACCTACACTGCAGCTGAGTGGTCCAGCTGGTTTTAATCTTATTCTTTGTAGCGATTTGATATAATGACTAACACTCAACAGCATTGATGTGGGACTGGGGTCACATCTGAGCCTGATGGGTGAGGGCAGCAGGTTTCCTTCCCTAAATGACATTAGTGAACCAGTTAGGGTTTTACAACAGTCCAACACCTGCATGGTCACTTTCACAGGTACCAGTTTTCAATCCTGAGTTCAAAAGCTCGACTGCAGTTTTTTTATAAACTGCATTCAAACTGCCTTGCTAGGATTTCAATTTTAATTCTCTGGATTAGTAGTCCAGATCTCTAGATTACTAGTCGAGGAGCACAACCACCATGTTACTGTGTACTGTGCACGACCACCCCTGCGTACTATGTGGGCAGGAGCATTCTAAACCTGTTTTACAGTTTAGATGACACAAGGCAGCTACAACAGTCATTTGTAATCCTTCACAACACAAGAAAGATCTGCTCCAATTTCTCATTCATTGTTTTTTTTTTCCCTCGGCTGTGCCTGTGCACAGCTCTTCCACTGCACTTACTGACTTATTTATGACAGATCAAAAATAGGCCAGATTTTGCTGTAGCAGGGCAACTAACAGCATCTGCCTACAAAGCTGTTGAAATTGTGAGCTGATTAACAGCACAGCAAGGCAAACACGACGTCTGGGACCTGAGTGAACAGGGCATCCAACACTGCATCTCCTTAACCAATCAGATTTAACAATTTGAAAGTAACAACGTAAGGATTCTGAAGTATGCAGATGATACGGTACATGTGGGTCTCATAAGGAATAACAAAGGAAACTATAGGAACTCAGTGAAGAGGCATGTAAAATGTTGCAGTAACAGTTATCTTAAACTGAATGAAAACAAGACGTAAGAACTAGTTATAGACTTAAGGAAAAAGCCAGTTAATGATATTGTTCCTGTGAAGATTCGTGATATGGACATTGAAATAGTTACTAACTACAAGTATCTAGATGTCAAAGTAGATGATAAGTTGAATTGGAGTGAACAGTGTACAGGTGTGGTGGCCAAGTTACATAGACGTTACCTCAGAAAATGAAAATCCTTTCAAGTAGATCTCACAATCATCAAACTCTTCGATACAGCTATAGTTGAAAGTGCTATCCTTTTTGGATCTTCACCTGGTACAGTTGTCTTAGGAAAGTAGACTCTTAAAAGGTAGAAAGATTATTGAACCAGGCAGGAAGGGTATTTGATGAGCAGATCTTTCTTGACTAAATCTGCTCTCGAAGGATTTTGACGAAAGAGTGTCTTGAACAATGAGAATCGCCCACTTCTTTCAGTGTTACTGCTGGTTGTGTTCAGGGAAAAGGCTACAATCCTTCAGATGCAGGACAAAATCAGTTCCAGAACTCATTTGTGCCCTTCCCTATAAGAACTTTTAACAGGGGTTTGATGTATGAATGAGGATATGCACTCAAGGTGGGGCACACTGAGTGATTATTTTAATGTATTTGAATAGTTTTTAATAAACACTTTAATAAAAGGTCGATCTCTGTGATAGGCAATTTGCTTCCGTTTAATGTTATCATTTGTTTATAAGAAATATTTTAACGAACGAGTAGTGTACCCAAAATGAACTTCCATATGGACAATAAATTGAATTGAATTGAAATTTAAAGAGAGGGAGGACTGGAAACGAAGGTGAATAAAAAGGGTGTGCATTCAATGTCAAATGAGGCACAGAAAGAGATAGAGAGAAGCAGATCAAAGCAAGTCAAAGGTTAGGCTGACAGTGACTTTTGAATATTTGCATTTAGCTGCACACCCACCCCTCCCCTGAAGTTGCTGTAGCATTTTCACATAAATAATGACAAATGACATTAGCCTCATCGTTATTTTGACAACAAATATTGGCCCGGATTTTGTGGTCAGTGCCGTATGACAGCCACTTATCATCCATGGCACTTACACTTACCACAGACTCTCTGGACTTTTACATGGCTATTTGTGGTATTTAAAGAGCCGCAATAGTATTGTGCCCCCTACAGGAAATATGGGATGTGTGTAAACAGGGCAAGCAACAGCTTGCCTCTTCAACCAATCAGATTGAAGAAACTTCACTGGTCGGGATTTTTCCCGCCATGGGCGAGAACGGAAAATTTGGTGAGGTGGCCAAAAGTCCACCGGCGTTCGAGGAGACCAGAAAATCCCGGCCACGGGCAGGACCAGAAAATCCCACACACTGAGACATGCTGGCTCTAATAGTGAAAAGTCACACAGGCAGAGTTTTGAATGGGAAACCTAGAGTATGGTTATCCCCACATGTTGTGATTTTTTCACAGCCTGCAACTTTTTTCTTTGACAGGCTGATTGACAGACTTGGCTCTAGTCAGGTGAGGAGCATTCTGGAGTAAGCTGCAGCCACAGGTAGGAAGCCTGCAGCTAATATTGGGAGCATGGTGGTTGTGGATGGAGGGGCAGTGGGGGGTAGCAGCCCCGTCCCCAAGAAGAGTTATCTGCTGACCACCTAATTCGTCATGAGTGCTCAACCCAAACACGCATGGGCAGAATAACCTTGCCTTGCTGCCACATGAAATGTCATTCAGCAGACCACTGGGGTGCCTAAATAATGTTTCCGCTGTTTTATTTTATTCATTCATGGGATGTGGGTATCGCTGACTAAGCCAGTATTTATTGCCCATCCTCTAACTGCCCTTGAGAAAGTGGTGGTGAGCTGCCTTCTGAACCGCTGCAGTCCCTATGGTGTAGGTACACCCACAGTGCTGTTAAGGAGAGAGTTCCAGGATTTAGACCCAGCGATAGTGAAGGAATGGCGATATATTTCCAAGTCAGGATGGTGAGTGGCTTGGAGGGGGACTTCCGGGTGGTGGTGTTCCCATGTGTCTGCTGCCCTTTTCTTTCTAGACAGTAGAGATCGTGGGTTTGGAAGGTGCTGCCTAAGGAGCCTTGGTAAGTTCCTGCAGTGCATCTTGTAGATAGTACACTCTGCTGCCATTGTGTGTTGGTGGCGGAGGAAGTGAATATTTGTGGATGGGGTGCCAATCAAGCGGGCTGCTTTGTCCTGGATTGTGTCAAGCTTCTTGAGTGTTGTTGGAGCTGCACTCATCCAGGCAAATGGAGAGTATTCCATCACACTCCTGACTTGTGCCTTGTAGATGGTGGACAGGAAATGGGGAGTCAGGAGGTGAGTTACTTGCAGCAGGATTCCTAGCCTCTGACCAGCTCTTGTAGCCATATAAATTCTATGGCTAGTCCAGTTCAGTTTCTGGTCAATAGTAACCCCCCAGGATGTTGATAGTGGGGGATTCAGTGATGGTAATGCCATTTAATATCAAGAGGCAATGGTTAGATTTTCTCTTGTTGGAAATGGTCATTGCCTGGCACTTGTGTAGCATGAATGTTAATTGTCATTTGTCAGCCCAAGCCTGAATATTGTCCAGGTCTTGTTGCATTTGGACATGAATTGCTTCAGTACCTGAGGAGTTGTGAATGGTGCTGAACATTGTGCAATCATCAGTGAACATCCCCACTTCTGACCTTATGATGGAAGGAAGGTCACTGATGAAGCAGCTGAAGATAGTTGGGCCTAGGGCACCACCCTGAGGAACTCCTGCAGCGTTGCCCTGGAACTAAGATGATTGACCACCAACAACCACAACCATCTTCCTTTGTGCCAGGTATGACTCCAACCAGTGAAGAATTTTCCCCAATTCCCATTGACTCCAGTTTTGTTAGGGCTCCTTGATGCCACACTTGGTCAAATGCTGCCTTGATGTCAAGGGCAGTCACTCTCACCTCACCTCTGGACCACTTGGACCACTCTGGAGGAGCTTTGCAGTATTCTCCAGAGCACACCACTGATTTGTTGTAGTCTGCTGCATCCTACAGAATCTCACGACCATGTGGGCACAGCCATTGCCTTCAGGTATGTGGTGAGCAGCTGAGGCATAAGAGGGGAAGGAGGAAGGGAGGAGGAAAACCAACACAGCCCCTTTCCAGCAGGGGTCTCCATGATTGGCTTATCCAAATGTATGTGGTTCCAGTGAACATGCAACAATGCCCCCTCATGAGTTGAAACCTGCGCTACCCTTTTCACTTCCTCCCAGTGTCTGACCATGTTCATATCATGCCTCTAAGCTATGCACTGAAGTATGTGCAGTGTCAGTATCTGAGCTAAAAACAGAAAATGCTAGAAATACTCAGCAGGTTTTTGGCATCTGTTGGGAGAGAAACTGAGTTAACGTTTCAGGTCAATGACCTTTCTCCAGAACTGGGAGAAGTTAGAAATGTAATAGAATTTGACCAAGTGAAAGTGTGGGGTGGGGTGGGAAATGGGAGGAAGAACCAAAGGGGATGTTTGTGATAGGGTGGAGGGCAGGAGAGATTAAAGGACTAAAATTTCATGGCCAAAGGGTGTGGTATTGCCACAAGTAAAGGAACAAAAGATGTGTCTATAGGAAGTGTGAATGGCCAGATCATGAATAGCTGCCACCAAAATAAGAGAGAAATGACAGAAAAACAAACCCAGCAAAGAAAAACAAAACAAAAAAAGGGGGTATCTGAGCTGGTGGCTGCAAGTGGGAAAGGGAGTGATAGTGTTTCTTCATAATCAGTCTCTTCCTCATCTTCCTCCTGCACCACTGCCTGGCTAGGTGGCAGATCTTGGATACCTGACAGGAGAAAGGTAGAAGGGTTGGGTTGCAATGAGAAGAGGGTGCGAAACCAAAAGGTGCATGCTTAGACCGCCTGCGCCTTGTCAATCAGAAGAGATTGTGGGATGAGGGGAAAATGGGAAGTAAAAGAAGGACTAAGACATGAGTATATCATGGCTTCAAGGTTTTCAGCCCCACTTTTGGCCGCATCCTCACTTATGGCCACTCCAATGATGACGAACACCATTTCCTCTATCATGCCTGTCCCTCACCAGTTATGTGCTGCTGCCTATGGTGCGTGCAATCTTGTCCTGCAACGAGATATGTGTGTCAGTGAATGTGGTGCAATCTTTTTGGATGATGTGCTAGTCATGGATGAATAGCTGTCAATGCGTGCAAGCTGTAAAATGTGGATGTCAGATTTGCAGCAGTGCTTATTGTGGGAGGATGGGGTGAACCTATGAATATGAGGTATGACTTGGTTGATAGAGATTGTTGGTAGATGAGTGATGGGGAGTGAAGTAAATCAAGAAGTGTGTGAGGGCTAGTGGTTCAGTTGTCAGGATATGGCATTTGAAAATGCTTCCACTTGCTTTGACTAGTTTGAGGCCATTGAACTTCTTGCAGCCAGATCCTCAGAGCTAGCTGCTGGCATTGACTGCGATGGCTACCTACTGCTACTGCATTCACAGGAGGGCTCCCTGGTCTCCTGTGGATACAGGACCTGTCTCCTCCTGTCCACCTAATGCACTAAAGTGCTTTGTCATAGAACCTGGAAGCTGGCTGTCTGCCATATTGTGCCATTCTTAACTCTTTCTTAATGTGACTCCCTACTAAAATAACTTCCAGTACCTGCTCCAGTAAAAATGTACCTCCCTTTTAAGCGGTGCAGGCTGGCTTTAAGTAACACAGGCTAGCTTGAACTTATGCTTGCCTCTCATGATTTTGTGCCCCTGCAGCCACATAAAAGCCACCTAGTGCTGGTGGCACACTGCAATCGCACAATTGAGCAGGCAACACAAAATTTGTGCACTGCTTACATCGGAAGCAATGAGTGGGGGTCAATTGCTCATTGCGGTCTCTGTGCCCAGTCTCAGACCTTACTGAATTTCATGCCTTTGCATACTTAGTTATCTATTACAGTTGTTTATAAATTATAAATTATAAAATGTCAGTGAATCAGGTGAAAATATGATGGATACTTTGTATATTAAGGGTCGTACTAAGGCACAGCAAGTGTGATGTGTAAAACAGGTGTTAGATGCAGTGTTTTATATATATATATAGTTTACATTTGAAGTAAAATTCCAAAGATAACTGATATCTTATTATTTAAACACAAGCTTCATAATCAGTTCAGTGTATATTTATTGACTTTTTCTGGAAAGAACTGGCACTTTCCCAACTTTTTGATGTAAATCTAAAGGGGATTAAAACAAAATATGGTTTAGTTCAAACTTCAGGCTCAGATTTGAGCTCATCATGGTAAAAATAACTGTTTAGTGTAGATATAAATAACTGTCCATCAACCAGCTCAGAAAAGTGACTACCAGTATATGCTGAACAACTTTGTTCAGTTTAAGATCATACTACAAAGAACATAACAAAGTGGTAATCCTACAATCAATGACAAAAATGTCAGAAAGAAATCAACCACTGCTATGGAATTGCAGTCTGCACACAGTCAAATTATACTTTATACATCTCAGGGATTTCACAACAAAATCTTTGTCAGGCTATTTTATTTTCTTTGAACTTAATCTTTCTTGCTTGCACCTGTTGGAAAATAATAAACCAAAAACGATTTAATCGCCTGCTAAAGATGTTTTTTTTTGAGTATTTATTTGTCAGTAATCCTTTGTCATCCTTTCCCTGGTATGAAAGACAGGAGGCAGTTGAGAAAACTCTCCTGATATCATCAAGGAGCTCCTTGGAGCCCTTGCTGACTACCACCCACTGGTCCAGAACTCGATTGTAGCAATGTGTGAATGATATATAACAGAACAAAAGGCAAAACAAGAAACAATTAAAACCACACAGAAGTTCTGATTTTAATGACAAACATTTTATGCTGTCATTTTAAAATGTAATTGTTAGTAGTCAGATTAAAACGATTAGAAGCAAACTCCACTTTATAATGTCCATGTTGAGAGATATACTGTGAAAGTCAAATTTAATTAAATCTGCTACTAATATTTAAGGTGCCTGTTCTCAGTCTTTCTGCTAGAATTGGTCAGAAATTTTACAAAAATAATCTTCTAATTACAACTGTTACCTGAAATTCTGATTTTTTTCCCTAAAATATGTCATAATATTTTAACAGTACCATGCGCACAAACATGCTCATCAATTAAATGTCATTTATCACAACTATATTACAATCATTAATACTGCTGATCAATTTATACAAATTCATGCACAAGTTCAATTACCCATCAGCTCCAATAGTTTTCTGTTCACATACAAATATTGGGCTTGAATTTATGGTTTCTGGTGGGGTGAGGGAGGTCAAATGGGACGTGTGCAGCACGGCAAATCAAGTGCGACCACCAGTTAGTGACCGCCTGGCAGGAAGGCTGGCCAATTAGCACTGGGAAGGGTTGGCTTTGTGCCCAATCCGTCGTAGAGGGCGGAACGTTCAGTGGGAGTGGGGCTAGGCCGTGAACCAGGTGTCAGTCATGGCCACCTGTTTAAAGACACTCTGGCATTGGGTTGCTGGCAATCTCGTGAGAAATCCATGTTTGGGGACAGGATTCTTTGAAGAAGGCAGCAACCATTAGCAGACACCGCAGCAGTGGAGCAGCAACAGGTGACAGCATGTTTTTTTTGCCATTCTGTGGACTACTGTGGCAGCTGTGTTTCATTCAGGCCAGGCCCTTGCTAGGGAGAAAATAACATCTGGGTGCACCTGTCCCGTTCCCCTCCTCTGAATAATGCGTTCAGAAAAAGAGTCATATTCTACTCTTTAACTCTGTTTGTCTCCCCGCAGAGACGGAAAGACCACCTGATCTTTTTCCAGCAGTTCCTGCTTCGAATCCTCACCCCCCACATCTTGCAGCGGCCAGGCCAAAGGCTCAGACAACGGGCCGGCCCACGGTTCAAAGGTGACTTCCTGCTCACCCTCAGGCTCATCCACAGACTCGTCAGCAGAGGATGCAGCTCACTCCATTATATCATCTCTGCCAGGGCCTCCCCTCTCTGGAGCACCAGTTTGTGTATGGTGCAGCAGACCATGACAATTAGAGAGACATGAGCCGGAGAATATTGCAGAGAGCCGCACGCACAGTCCAAGCACCGAAATCTCATTTTAAGCAGACCACTGGTCACACACAAGTCGGACATGGATGGAATGAAAACCTTTATGATTGGAAAATACCCCTGGCCGGCCCAATAGGGCTTTGATGACCACATGCATGCAACCTATCACACCCTGATCTTTGGGAAATCCAATAATACATGCGAAGCCTCTGGCTCTCTCGGCCTGACTAATGTCATCGGTAGCAAAGAGGGTGAAGTCATTTCATCGCCTAAACATTGCATCCATGACTACCTTTAGCTTGAGATATGTCACAAATGTTCCTGAAATGACCCCCGATGCATAAAAGGTGAAGGCCACAATCAGCTTGAGAGTGACAGGCATGGGGTGGCCACCAACACAATTTGAACTGATCTCCCCAGCCAGCAAAAGGAGATGAATGTCTCTTTGGAGAGATGCAATCTCTGCAGGCACTGGCGCTCTGAGAACTGAAGGTACTTCACCCTTTACCTATAGGCTGTCTGTGTAGGAAAGTGTATTCTTCTACCATGGGCTGCCTGCTGTTGTCTGTCTTGTGCTGGCTGTTACGCAGCAGCAGGTCCCTCGCCTGGGATCAAAGGAAGCACCTGACCCTAGACAGCTGGCCTCCTCTGTCTCCTTCTCCTCACTTCCTCCTCACTGGAGGCACCTCCTCCAGAGTGCACAATCCCCATAGGTACAGCGATTTCTGATTCCTCTGCTGGAGTCCTCACCCTCCAGGATACACCGTCTCCTGGCCCATATTCTTCTCACTCTCCTTCTTATTTGTAATGTCAGCCTATAAAAACTGAAGAAATAAAGTCCAGTAACAGCCAAACTCTGCTACCTTCAACAGCAGACTCTGCTGCTACGTACAGCCATAGTCCCATTTGCAGACCCTTTCATCCGTCTTTGTGTTGCCTCCTCATACCTGGCATAAATCACTCTCAACGTTTTTCCCATGCTACTACTGAGAAATGGAGTGGGCAACATAAAATTGCAGTCAATTGCCTCTTTAACAAGCATAATTGTTGCTAATTGTTTTCTTTCAAAATGGCAGAAGGGCTTCCAATTTCGGTGCCTGCTTGCCTTCCATATTTGGGAAACTGGCGGGATGGCATCGGATTGCCAACCTGCGTCATCACGTCATGTTTTATGTCAGTGCGAGCAGGTGGCCCAGCTGATTTGTGGCCGCAAAATCCAACCCAGTAAATATCGGGAAATTCGCAATGGCTCAGGTTTGTTTTTAAAAGAACTTGAATATAGTCCATCCCCAAGTGTAACACTTGTCATATTGAATCTCGTGAAATATAATTCCTGTATATACCCCCAGGTTATTTTTTATGAAATTATAGTACTAGCTAGTCTTACTGCGTAGCATTTAAATCCACCTTTTCTTCCGTTAAGGCTCTTAAAAATTAATTAGAAACAGTTCTTTCCATCAGGAAACAAACGCAATAAACCACCCGTGCTGTTTACACCACTAGATATGATTTGAAATGGCAGAGGCTAGTAAAACTGCATTATGAACATCCTCTAGCGAGCATAAATGGGAAAACACTAGGTTAAACTCTGACAGTCAGTAGTGGATGGATTAGCTCTCCCTATAAATAAGCACTGATCACCTCCATTTTATTGAACTCATTTTTCGGCAAGCAAGGAACACAAGATGCTTCTCCTGCAAATTTTCCCCTGTACTCTGGCAGCACTGATGGTGTCAGGCTTGGCAGATTTATTGCCCATTCATTCATGGGAACAAAAAACCCTGCCAGGGCTGGCTGCAGTACATGCAGTAGCAGTTAGTTCAAAAGATAACAGCTGCCATACCTCACTTCCCATTCACCGTTTACTTTACACATCACTTCCAAGTAATAAATGTTTTCGTGTCAATTACAGGTATAATATCAATGATGTAGCAGTGGCAAAAATGTTATAGCATCCACACAAAAAGAAGGGTTAGTTACAAACCCCTCAGCGTTCCTTCCAATCAATGAGCTTTTATTCTGTAACCTCAAAGCTGCACCCTATAACAACAGCCAGTAGTTTAATTATTTGCCAACCAAACCCTGCTGTCTGAAAATGGATGTAATAAAATTAAATTGTGAGTGAGGTTCAGTGCTACTGTATATGATCTTAATGCTGACTGGCTTATAGGGCTGAATTTTCATCCCGAGGCGGAGGTGGATTTGGAGGTGGACGTGTCGGCAAATTCTTGCTGCCAGCCAGTGTGCCAATCTGCCAGCCTATCTTCAATAAGGTAGCTTCCGAAAGATGACAGCTACCCACCCACCAGCAGCGGGTAACTGATTAGGCCAATTAAAGTGCCAATGTGAGCATTCTTCACACGCTGTTTGGATTTTTTTGCCTGATGCTGGAGCCCAGAGGTGGAATGATGGTGGCCTCCCAGCGCCAGGTAGGTGGGGCCAGAAACACAACATGGAAAGCAACCCAGCATGGATCTGCTGGGCTGTGAGGACCACAGCTGTGACCGCTGGCCATTGTGTGGACAGGCTCCCTCTCTGCAACGATGGCCTCGCTGGCACCTGTGGACACAGTATATGTTGTGTATTTAGAAGTCTTCAGAGGGTGCCCCCAGCTTGAGGTACCCTCACGGGCACCATTTCGAGAAGTAGTGCTAATCTTCCCCTGTGTGGCTACTGGCTTGCCAGAACCTAAGGTGCTCCCATTGGCTCCCCCAGTTGCAATCCTGCCCAAAGTCCATAACCAGATGGGGCTGCCGGAGGTGTCTTCTTAATTGGCTACCTCCTTAAAAATCTCCTCCAGGATCCCGCCACAGTTACTTTTGGTTTCCTGGCCTGGAATTCAGCCCAGCACCATGAGACTAAAATTCATGCCCTAATGCTTGCAATGAAATGTTGACATTTTAGGACTAATCAATGAAACACTCTGCTGGAATTTGCAGATCCTCTTTCAATTACACAGTTTATGCAGAAATGTAATGAAAACCTTTTTATCATTGCTAAATCACCCACCCCCTGCTGTAAAAGCTCATGATTTCTGTCAACACAGAATGACAATCATTTTGTAATGGTTCATTTTCTCAATGCAACTTAAGATGACAAATCCTGCCTGAAGTTTTAGCTGATCTACTAAACCCCGGTTTAAATAGAGCAATCACCTTTTATGGAATGTGTTACTTACATTTCAGAGTTTCTGTGAGCCACTGCTCGATGCTTTAACTATGCTAAATTTCACAATGAATTGGTCACACTCAAGTTGTCATTTACATCAGTAAACAACTGCTGGTTATATTTCCCATATGTATATATTTAAGTAATCAAAAATGTCCACTGGAAGACAGAAATAACGTGCAAATTTTAAAAAGGTGCTAGCCAATTACATCAGACTGGTAAAATAATGTTGAGACACTCATTTCAATCTATTTTGCATGCAATTCCACTGACTCAGGAATTTGACAACTCAATAAGTTGCAATGGGCCCTTGCAGTGTACTTCTGGGATACTGTGCGGTTGTCACATTACCAAAGTGATACTCTCTCCATCTCACCCTGTCAAAATCATATCTCCTGTAGGCTTAACCATGGATGAGCACTGACAAAGCTACAGAAGATCCTGCAGCTATTTACTCTCCTTCTCAGCTGAAGAAAAGTATATAAACTGTGTGGAATGAAAACTATAAAGGGAACGCTTTGCTAGCCAATCCATTCAAAATTATGACACCAGGTTTAACGATTTTTCTTTTAGATTTGTGTTAGTCTGCACATTGTTAAATCATGTAGGTATTTTTTTACCAAGAAAAATATTGTGCGCATGTTCATAATTATAGAGACAGAATAACATTGTGCATTTTCTCTCTTTTGAAATATTTTCCTTATGAATATTCACCAGAATAAAATTAGGGGAAAGAGCTATTCTTATTTTAAAAATTACCATTTATTTCTTTTGAACAATATAGAATAAGAAAAATCTACTTAATCTATGTTTAGTTGTTGACTCTCCACCCTGTGGCTAATTACCATCTGTCAGTTTACATGTCACTTGTTTTAACAGTGTCCCCATTTTAACTCTATACCCTCTGCTATGATGGTTGCTACGCCATGAAACAGATAAAACAGTGTAACTGTGATACTTGCAATTTTAAGGTGATGTTCAAAATTTATTGTCAGTAATTATGACTGACAGATGAATAGGCTGACTGAGCACGACATTTATCACATGTGACTAACATGCCTACGTGAAGTGAAATCTATTTCCCAGAATAGTATCTCATGGATTAGCAGGGAAAGGAAAGATTTGGAAGTTAAGGTAAAAAAATTGATTGCAGCAAAGAGAACCATTCAATCTTTGCAACAGTTAGTTAGCAGTCATTATTTTCTGGTGTTATGTTGTTGCAGGAAGAGGAGAATAAACCACTAATTATCAAATTCCTAGTGGTAAGTTAGTTTTTTTCAGGCCAAAGAGTCAGATCAGACATACATAAAGGCCATAAAATGTAACATTTAAGTGAGGTCTTTCTTGGCTAATCCTGAATTCTGTAGAATGTACAAAACATCTGATATTAACTCTAACCGTTGAAAAGTAGAGCACAGAAGGAAGCCATTTAGCCCAGTAAGCCTGCTCCACCTCGTTCAAAAATCAGTCCATTTAGTTCCACTCTCCTGCCCTCTCGCATGTCACTGTTTTTCTTTCTCCTTCAGGTACTTAATCAATCCCCTTCTGAACGCGACTTTTGAATCTGTATCTACCGCCTTATTAGACAGTGCATTCCAACCCAAACTACTCATTGTAGAAAAATGCTTTTCCTCATGTCACCTCTGGTTCATTTGCCAAAATCTTAGATTTGTGCCTCCTGATTATCAATTCTTCAGCCACTGGAAAAAGTTTTTATTTATTCTATTATCACGGACAGAAAGTATTTGCTCTCTTACTGCCCATTATCAGTATGTTTTGTATGGAAAGAAGTGTATCTTTTCTTACCCTTGGAGTGTGTATTACAATTAATAATGTAGCAGCAAGCTTATGTGAGTTTAAAAATAAAGGTTACACACGGACCCTGAATCAACACAACATTACACACTCAGTCTCATACACGTGTAGACACACACAAAGATTGGATACAGATAAAAAGGTGATGCACTTTTACTAATTACAGTTAATTCAGTCTCTGATTTACGATTTCTGAACTCTCATGTGGCTGGCTTCTGGTTTCTTGATTGATGATTTAAAGTTGAAATGAGGGTCTTGTAAAGTGAAGGGTTTACAGCAGGTTGCAAGGTTTCCTCTAGTCAACTATCTAGGAGGTTGATTCTCATGTGAGCTTTGAAACTGGAACAGGTTAAGTCCTTTGGCTGCTAAATGACTTGTAGCTAGTTTCAGAGTCTGGATCTCCGATTGGCTGATGACTGATAGTTCTGATGGATATTACAAGGCAAAGATGGCACAGCCATTCTCTGCAACTGTTGTCTAATCAGTGTTCTTCTGCAGTCTACCCAGGTCTCTTCTAGAGCTTGAAATAATCAAGGATCTTAGTATCAGAAGCCAGTTATAATCACATGGTCAATGACCATTGTCTACCCAGAATGGCTTAAAACTAAAAGGCCATAGATATACAATAGGAGATAGATGATAGTCTTTCGTACTTAACTAGTGGATAACTGGTCTCGTCAGCGTTCCTTTGTTGGACTGCAAACCTGAAGACATAGGGTCAGAATCATCCCAGATTTGCACTACGAGCAGTAGCCAATGTGAAACAGCAGATTTTTGCACCACATCATTTCCTTCCCGCCTCATGAATTATACAGTCATGGAAAACACGCCGGATGGTTGCCGGCTGGCCTCCAATTTGCTACCACTCCATTATCTCACTGCTTCCTCATGCTGGGCGCCATATTTAAAATACAGCCGCACACACACTTCTCAATGCTTGCTGCCCAGGACGGTCCAGTGAAGACATGGCCCCAAAAGCCAACAGAAGTGCAGCCCCCCTATTCAGTAATGAAACCTTGTGATGCCTTCTAGACGCCGTGGAGGCCAGCCTGTGATATCCTCTGTGCCTACTCTGACCGCAGGAGACCCCTCAGTCTCACACTCTGGCTTGGGAGGCGGTGGCAGAGGTGGCCAGTGCCAATGCTGCACACAAGACGTCGGCCATCCAGTGCAGAAATGGATGAATGATCTCATCTGTGCCACCAGGGTAAGTCAACAATCCCATCAAGCTCAACTCACCCACTCACAAGCCCATCACATATTCACTGGCATCTGACTCACTGCCAGCTCAAGGGACATCACCACTCACACTCTCACACACATCCTCACATCTCCATCTGGCCTCACCTCCTCTGGAGATCGCCTCCTCATCCCGACCATGGCTCCACTCAGCACACATGCATACCTGGCATCCTTCTCATTTGGTCTGGCATGTGTCTTACTTACACTCTCTCCATCTGTATTTATGCAGGACAAGATCACGCACAATCAATGGGAGAGGTCCCTGACCGGGGATGGAGTGCCGGACATCAAGGTCCTCACTCTGTTCGAGAGTCGCGTGTTGAGGCTGGCTGGAAAGGACATAGACTGTTCCTGCAGCGATGGTTAGGTCAGCGGCAAACAGCCACATGAGGGTCCTGCGCCACATCATCCCACTCTCAACACTAGTCAGAATCCACTGTTTTGTATTCAACCCAACCTCGGGCAACCTTGACCCGGACCCCGCACTGAGACCACCTCTGAGGGCAACACCATTGAATGCCCAGTACGGCGCTCACCCACACCCTGCACCAGCGCAGTGACACACACCTCGGTGAGACCCAGATGTAGAGCAGCCTCAGGGTCACAATCTGGTGAGTACAGCACACAATCTGTTCCACAGCAGGCGGAGGCAGGGACATCCTTGGTCACTGGCACTCTGAGGACTACTGAAGGCAAGGAATCTGCTGAGTCCAAGTCAGATGATGAGCCTCTGGACTCGGTCCTTGATCAGTTGGTGGAGCTGCAAAGACAATCATGGGAGCATCAGGAAGGGATGTCTGGCGCACTCCTCAGATTGCAAAGGATGAAAGAGGAGTCCGTCTGCCTTCAGTCTGAGGTGATGGTGTCGGCATGCCGACCCACCAAGGTGAACACTGGCAGGATGTCAGCCGCCATGGAGACCATGGTTCAGGATGCTGGTCCTGAACTTCTGCGAGGGCTGAAATCCATTGCTGATGCCAAATGTGACCTCCAACAGTGTCACCATGAAAGGGGTGCAGGGCAGCTCGATCCCAATCCAGCTTCCCCTTCTCACGGAGTCAGCCAGGGGCCATCAAGCACCCATAAGGAGGAGGACCAGCAGCTCGACACCCCAGGGCCATCCACCAGGTGACTTTGGGAATGTTCAGCCAATCCAAATCCCCTCTTCCTGTGACCCCCGCAGCTCCAGCTCCACAGGCTGAGGAGGGTGCAGCTGGCCCACAGCAGGACACCCAAAACAGGCTGGGGCCCTCCAGGTCTCGGCCCTCCAGAGGACTCACAATGAAGTCATCACACACAGGGCGAGCAAGTCAGTCAGCAAGCTGGAGCAGGCTGCCTCCACCTCCACTATAGATGTCAGTGGAGCACCAAGACACAGTGGT
Organism: Cetorhinus maximus; assembly: GCF_964194155.1. NCBI lineage: Eukaryota > Metazoa > Chordata > Chondrichthyes > Lamniformes > Cetorhinidae > Cetorhinus > Cetorhinus maximus. Next base: position 121,067,057 of record NC_135884.1, read on the forward strand.
AGGGTTCGGGAGGTTAAGAAGATGTAGTTGCGCAGCCTGGGCACAGGTGTTAACCACTTGTACATAATGTTCACTATTGTAAGCAAACTCCCAAGAATGTCTCCTTGCCTATGACTCCTTGTTATGATGAGCAGTGTTTGTGTCACTCAGATGTGAAAACTTGGTTCTTGCACAAGATAAAGGCAGATGTCTCAGTCCAGGGCCTCTTCCCTGTGCAGCGTGTACCCATCAGACCAAAGTAATGGTCCAACTTCACACTCACTGGATGTATTAGTGATGCCTGCATCTCGATGGTGCTTGTTATTGCTCCCAGAATGTCGTGGGCAGGTGTCACAGAGTTCCGTCATTCTCCCTGTGTGCTCACAGCACCTTTGAGGTGGGGTTGGCCCCCCATCTCTTCAGCATCTTTCCTGCAGACGCTGTGCTTCTGAAGGGGTCAGGTGCTGAAGGCTGACAAAGGATCAGGTGCATTGAAAGTTTCACAGCTGCGTGTCCATGATATGACCCTGGTCACAGAGCGCAAAAAGCTGCCTTCAGCCAGACAGGAGTCAGACATTCACAGAGGCAATGTGAAGATCTATGGAGTGTCCTCACTGCATGTTGTCATCATCCTCCTGGAATCTAGCGACTATTAGGGCCTCCACTGCGTCTCCATGATATGAGCCTGAGCACTGAGGGTATGTGCGCTGCCATCATCCACACAGGAGTCAAACATTCACAGATACAAGGTGAGGATGTCAGGACTGCTCTTACTGTATCTCATCATCATCCTCCTTGAATCTTGTGGCTATAAGGGCCTCCCGAGCACATGTGCCTTGTCTGGCCAGTGCGATGGCCTCATCACCAGCATCCACATCTTCAAGGACCTCATCACCATCATCCCCTTCGACATCCTCCTCATCAGAGGAGACGTGCAGCTCTTCCATCTCATCTTCAGCCAGGTCCTCCTCCCGTTGCAGCGCCAGGTTGTGAAGGGCACAGCAAGAAACGATGATGCGCGACACCCTCTGGGGACCGTATTGCAGTGCTCCACCGGAGCTGTCTAGGCACCAGAACCTCAGTTTCAAGATGCTTATCATTTGCTCCACCAAAGTCCGGGTCGCGACATGAGCCTCGTTATACCATCGCTCTGCTGCAGTCTGAGGCCGCCGCACAGGTGTTATCAGCCAAGTCCTTTGTCGGTAGCCCTTGTCCCTGAGGGGCCAATCCTGCAGCCTCTGTGGACCCTGGAAGATGTCAGGGATCTGAAACCTGCTTAGGATGTAGGAGTTGTGGCCGGTCCCTGGGAATCATGCGCAGAGCTGTTGGGTGTATTTGTGGTGGTCGCAGACCAGCTGAACATTCAGCAAGTGGAAGCCTTTGCAGTTGACGTAGTTGGCTGCTTGTTCTCACGGAGATCTAAGCGCCGTGAAGGCAGATGATGGTGCCTTGCACCTGTGGAAAACCAAAGACCTGTGCAAATCCCAGCACTCTTGCTTCCTGGCTTTCCTGATCCCAGGTGAAACACACAAAGCTCTGTGCCTTCGTGAAGATAGCATCTATGACTTCCTGGAGGCACTTATGCATGGAGTCTTGCAAGATCCTACACAGGTCACCTGTGGAACCCTGGAGGAGTCACGAGCATAAAATTTGAGGGCCATAGTCACTTTCATGACTACTGGTAGTGGATGCCCTCCATGTCCCCGTGGTGCCAAATCCTGCAGCAGGTGGCATATGTGACTAATTCCCTAGACGTGCGCAGTCTAGGTTCTCAATCTGCAGGAATGACAGTTGCCATCTATAGAACTTTTGTCTAGTGAGACACTCATGAGCGCCACTCGCTGTGGATATTCAGCTGTGTGCACAGCAGGCCCTGCCACCCCTTTATCTTGAGGGAGGCGCTCCCCCATTTTCCAAGCCAGGTGCCTCCATTGCACTCTTCTCCTTCTTCTCTGCTCCCTGTAAGCCAATAGGCATATGCTAAATCACCAGGCGCCATGATCATGATGTTCTCATGCAGGATGAGAAATGCATGGGTTAGCATATGTGTCCTTAGAGCCTCTCTTGATTACATGTGAAGACCCCTTCATGCATGTCAGAGAGTGCTGGCCACCACTTGGATTGCCAGTGTGTAGTGCACTCCATGACTGTCAAAAACCCCAGCCACCTCCGCCCCACTCCATTTGACTGATTGGCAGCAGCTTTGGCCACTGGACTGCATGTTGTGCTCTCAGCTCAGGCGCAGGCATTCTCCTACCCCACACTGCAAGACTGCGCTGTTAGCTTGAACCATAATGGATTCTGGTTCAAACCTTTATAAAGACATTGCAAGGGGCTCTGAGCGCTTCCACCAGTGACTGCACCATGGCCACCTTTCGCAAGGGGTTCCTATGACTTGCCCACTCAGCCAATTGATCTTCTGCCCTCCAAACGCACATTAACGTGTAGTCTGCGCCCAAGGGGTGTAAAGTTCTGGAGCATTTGGTGACACATTTAAGCTTTTGTGTGGCTTGAGTGGGCAGAAAAGCTCCAGAGGCCTGACTCCAAGTCAATGGAGCTACTGCTGAATGGTCTCAGCTGTGGAAGAATGCTCACTTTTGACAAGCTTTTCCAAGCTTTTCCCTCACTTCCCCTTGGTATGTCTATTCCAGGGGGAGGCCCCCTTCCATGGTTATTCAATTCAGAACTTTCCAGAAGATTGACAGTTTGTGTTGAATAAGCAAATGTCAGCTCACCCCTTGGCAGTCATCTTAACAGTTCATCAGTGTCCATTTTAAACAAATAAAGACGTTAGAGTAGCTTCCATACGAGCTCAGTCCATGTGTAAAGTTATGAATACAACATGCCTTTACTGAGCATCACACGATATAAACTTTTCATGATTTAATACACCTCTATTACATCTCCTGTTAGCCTTCTCTTCCCTAAGGAAAACAACCCCAACTTCTCCAGTGTAACCATCTATAAGGTAATTCCTCCTTCCTGGAACCATTCTTTTTAATCTCTTCTGTACCCCCTCCAAAGCTTTGATTTCCTTCTGACAGTGTGGTGCCCAGAATTGGACAATACTGGTGTTTTTTACAAAAATAAACCAGTCATGTATCTTATATCCTAAATACATCCTAGGGTGCATTCACATGCTAAATGCAGTGTTAGTGCAGTTTTCTTTCCTATCAGTACAGGAGATAGCACACCAGAATGAGAGTTGCTTCACACTCACTATACTTATCACGTAAATCTATTCTTTATAGCACCTAAAAATGTAATATCACTGGATGTTGGGTTTGGACTTCCCATTGGTGGAATATTTTAAATATAAACATTTCATTTTTTTGTTCAGTTACATTGTCAATTAAAGATAATTGGGACAAAATTAAAGGGGCTCTTTGTTAGTTCATGCTCAGTTGCCATGCAGTGTGATACCTGGTCAATTATGTGATACCATGTTCAGTCTCTGGTCTAGACTCAGTGAGACAATTTCATCCAGATTAGCAATGGAAGTGATACAGTTAGTGTCAACACTAAGGAGGGCAGAACAAGTTTGTCATTCTTTATCATTATCAAATTACCTCTATCGGAAAATGCATGTGTGGATGTCAGGGAAGAATGGGATTGTACTCAGATGCGATTGCTCCCATGATGCCCATTAGCACTTATTATGTGGCCTTAAAGATGAAGACAAATTTTTGGTAACGCACCATAGGGGTGCTAGGACAAATGGAACAGTGTTTAATAAGAGACACAGCAGTTGGTAAAGGCTATTATTTAAAACCCCAGAGGGAAACTTTAAGCAGCTGCTATATTTTCAATTGATATGCTTGAGACGCAGCTCCAACATTAGGAATAAGACCACCAGTTCTCGAGAAGCTTTTATATCAAATTAAATGAGACATTTATTAATTTACAACAAATTAAACATATACACATAGCTACAAATTACTACTATCATAACTTTTAACAAACTCCCAAATTAATCTCCACTAAGGCAACAATAACCAATAAACTTAACCAGACACCAGGCAAAGCATTTTCACCCTTGAATTCAAAATGAGGTTCTTTTCAATTTGTTTCCTTTGCAGACAGTTGTAGCCTTACAGCTGCTTTGATGTTACCTGCCTCTGCTTTGCACATACAAAAACTCCCTTCTCTTATACCCAGCACTTCTCTTTGAATGTAAGTTCTCATTGTATCACCAGGCCCTTTGAACTCCTTTCATAGTACCAATTTTATTAGTAATATAAACATTGCTTGCTAGCTAGGTGCAAGATTTCACTCCCCTCCTTGAATGCTCTATTTAACAAAATGCAAATGTACCCCTACCTCTGTTTACATCTCAAAACTACTGTACATCAAAGCACCCAGACTAGCTGGCTTTAATCCAATTAAAACACACACACAGACTAAACCTCTATTTTTAAAAAATAACCCCCAATAACATTACATACATTAATAGCTTCATGACAAAGAGTTTCTGAAATCAGGACAGAATATAATTGGAGAAAGCAAAAAAGGAGGTTTTATCAAAATTAGTTTATAATATTAATATTAACAATTTTTAATAATATTAGTGATATTAAAAAACAGTGCAAGAGGTTTGCTCCTAAAGCTACCACAGAATTCAATATTATGCAAGAGATCATTCTCTCCTCCCTCAGTGTAAAGAGATGTATTTCATTCTCCTATTTTACTCTCTAGATTAATGTTAGTGGAAATAAGACTTCTAACACACTGTTTAAGGATTTCTACAAATCATATTTGTAAAATAACACAGATGTACTGAGGTCCTTATACATTAAATGGTACTTTGATGTAATTGCATCTGAAAAATATTTGAGGGGGTGACATTAGCGTACACCAGCAGCACAAAATGGGCTCCTCATGAATTGGCAGCTGATGTCTCACCTCTCGCAATCATTCTCCACTGAAGTTCACTGCATGACCATTCAGAATCTTTTTGGTGAGTTCTTTCCTCATCTCATTGTCACTTTTACTGGATTTGAAATTAAAAATCTTGGTAATATTTTCCAAGTCAATGGAAAATAAAATCTGGCAGGGTAAAGTCAGCTATCGCTTTGCTACAAGTCCATTTTGTGTTTCAGATGAACACATACAGTAAAGTCAAATATGGCTGAAAAGGTAATTAAATAGTAATATACAGTTACTGTGTCTTCCTTAATCATGTAGGAAGGAAAATAGAAATTTGTGCGCAATTCTAAGGTGCAACATGTGACACCATGCAAACAATACACATAAATGTACCAAAAATAGCATTGAGTTCCATGAGAAGTGATGGAAGGTGCAATTTCCAGCTTTGCTCTTTGCTCTCCATGATTTAAGCTTTGTGGCAAATCCAGATATACTGCCTGTGTGTCAGGGATATGTACAGAAAACATTGTTCGTGGGATGAACTTATGTGAGAAATAGAATTTAAACCTAATTTAAACACTGTAAACTATGAGGAGGGCAGTGTAGAACTTAAAAGGGACATAGACAAGTTGGTGAAGTGGGCAGATAGGTGGCAGATGAAGTTCAATGCAGAGAGGAGCGAGGTGATGCATTTTGGTAGGAAGAACATGGAGAGACAATATAAAATAAGGGGTACAATTCTTAAGGGGGTGCAGGAGCAGAGGGACCTGGGTGTATATGTACATAGATCATTGAAGGTGGCAGGACAGGTAAAGAGAACAGTTAAATAAACATACAGTATTCTGGACTTTATTAATAGTGGCATAGAGTACAAGAACAAGGAAGTTATGCTGAACTTATATAAGACACTAGTTATACCTCAGCTGGAGTATTATGTACAGTTCTGGGTGCCACACTATAGGAAGGGTGTGATCTCATTGGAGAGAGTGCAGAAGGGGTTTACAAGAATGGTTCCAGAGATGAGAAACTTCAGTTATGAAGATAGATAGGAGAGGTTGGGACTGTTCTGCTTGGAGAGGAGAAGGATAAAAGGAGATTTGATAGAGGTGTTCAAAATCATGAGGGGCCTGGATGAAATAGATAAGGAGAAACTGTTCCCGCTTGTAAAATGATCAAGAATGAGAGGGAACAGATTTGAAGTGATTTGCAAAGGAAGCAAATGTGATGTGAGAAAAAAACTTTGCCACACAGCGACTGGTTCAAGTCTGGAATGCACTGCCTGGAAGTGTGGTGGAGGCAGGTTCAATTGGGGTATTGAAGAGGACCTTGGATTATTAACTGAATAGAAACAATGTGCAAGAGAATGGGGAAAAGGCAGAAGAATGGCACTAAATCATAATGCTCATTTGGAGAGCTAGTGCAGACATGATGGGCCGAATGGCCTCTTCCTACACCATAAAAATTCTGTGATTCTGTGAATCTGTGATTCTAATTACATTGCAAGAAAGAGAATGCATTGGAATGTGTCTGGTGCCCCTACATCAAGTAACACAACAGCCAAAAGTTGATTATTTAACTTAAGTGGATAAGCTGTCAGAACTAATGTCCAAATTAAATTTTGCACAAGTGCCTAAAAATAGGTCAATAACACATATTTGAGATGGCAGAGCAATTTGCTATTTTTCTGGCAGTGATATCAAGAAGCTTAATGTTATCGGTTGTCAAAAGAGAGTTTAGGTGGATTGGCATCAAACCGGACAAATTGTAAACAAACAAGAGCTACTTAGAAAAATGTTTGGAATGATGAAAATTTCAGGAACAGCAGATGGAGCCAAAGGGGTCTTAAGACTGCACCAAAAATGCACATAGAAAATATCACTATGCACTAATCACAGTATCACTCATGAATGAAATGTTTGCAATGTCAGATAACTGAATTTCCATTCCATACAAACAATGGGTCATCAATAGCTGAGATAGTTGCCAAGACCAGCAGCAGGTGCTGAGAGAACTAAAATGAGGGAAGACCTCATCCTCAGTAATCTACCTGTCACACGTGCATCATTCTAATACACTATTCATAGGAGTGACCACCACACAGTCCTTGTGGAGACAAAGTCTGTCTTCACACTGAGGACACATGTGTTCGTATCACTGTGCTCTTAGCACCGTGCTAAACTGGAATAGATTCAGAACAGATCTAGCAGCTAAAATTTAGACATCTTTTAGGCGCTGTGGACCATCAGTGTGGCAGCATTGCTTTCCAGCATATTCTTCAACCTCATGGCTTAGCATATTGGACCCCATGAAGTCTCATGGTATCAGGTCAAATATGGGCAAGGAAACTTCCTACCGATTATCACCTCGGCACTCTCTCGCTGCTGATGAATCAGTATTCCTCCAAGTTGAATACTACTTGGAGGAAGCACTGAGGGTAGCAAGGGCGCAGAATTTGGGGGACTTCAATGTCCATCACCAAGAGTAGCTCAGTAGCAACATTACAGACTGAGCTGGCTGAGTCCTGAAGGGCATATCTGCCAGACTAGGCCTGTGGCAGATGATGTGGGAACCAACAAGAGGGAAAAGCTTATTAGATTTTGTCCTCACCAATCTATCTGTCACAGATGCTTCTGTCCAAGACAGTATAAGTAGGAGTGACCACCAAAAGGTCCTTGTGGAGATTAAGTCCCATTGTCACATAGAGCATACTCTCCATCATGTTGTGTGACACGAACACTATACTAAATGGGAGAGATTTAGAACAGATCTGGCAACTCAAAACTGAGCATCCATGAGATGCTGTGGGCCATCAGCAGCAGCAGAATTGTATTCAGTCATGACCCGTAACTTCATGGCCTGGCATATCCCCCACTCTACCATTACCATCAAGCGAGGAATCAACTCTGGCTCAATGAAGAGTGCAAGAGGCCATGCCAGGAGCAGCACCAGGCATACCTAAAAATGGTGTCAACCTGGTAAAGCTACAACACAGGGCAACTTGCATGGCAAACAGCAGAAACAGCATGTGATGGACAGAGCTAAGCGCTCCCACAGCCAACGGATCAGGTCAAAGCTCTGCAGTCCTGCTACATCCAGTCACGAGTGATGGTGGACAATTAAACAACTAACTGCAGGAGGAGGCCCCAGAAATATCCCCATCCTAAATGAGGGGGGAGTCCAGTACATCAGTGCAAAAGACAAGGCTGAAGTATTTACAACCATTTCCACCAGAAGAGCCAAGTGGATGATCCATCTCAGCCTCCTCCTGAGGTCCCGAGCATCACAGGTGCCAGTCTTCAGCCAATTCAATTCTTTCCATGTGATATCAAGAAACAGTTGAAGACATTGGATACAACAAAGCTATTGGCCCTGACAACAATCCGGCAATAGTAGTGAAGACTTGTGCTCCAGAACTAGCCATGTCCCTAGCCAAACTGTTCCAGTACAGCTACAACATTGGCATCTACATGACAATGTAGAAAATTGCCCAGTTATGTTCCTGTCCACAAAAATCAGGATAAACCCAAAACAACTAATTATTGCCTTATCAGCCTCCTCTTAATTATCAGCAAAGTGATGGAAGGTGTCATTGACAGTGCTATCGAAGCACTTACTCAGCAATAACCTCTTCACTAATGCTCAGTTTAGATTCTGCCAGGGCCACTCAGCTCTTGACCTCATTACATTCTCGATCCAATCATGGACGAAAGAGCTGAACTCAAAAGGTGAGGTGAGAGTGACTGCCCTTGACATCAAGGCAGTATTTGACCACATGTGGCATCAAGGAGCACTGGCAAAATTGAAATCAATGGGAATCAGAGGGAAAACTCTCCACTGGTTGGAGTCATACCCTGCAGAAAGAAAGGTGGTTGTGGTTGCTGGAGGCCAATCAACACAGCCCCAGGATATCACTGCAGGAGTTCCTCAGGGTAATATCATAGGCCCAACCATCTTCAGCTGTTTCATCAATGACCTTCCCTCCATCATGAGGTCAGAAGTGATGATTGCATAATGTTTAGTACCATTTGCAACTCACCAGATACTGAAGCAGTCTGCATCCATATGCAGCAAGACCTGAACATTCAGGCTTGGGTGGAATGTGCAGCTCCAACAACACTCAGGAAGCTCAACACCATGCAGGGAAAAGCAGACCACTTAATCGGCATCCCAACCACCATTTTAAGTATTTATTCCCTCACCACTAACACACAGTAGTACCACTGCATACCATACACAAGATAAACTGCAGCCACTCGCCAATGTTCCTTCAACAGCTCCTTCCAAACCTACGACCTCTGCCACCTGGAAGGACAAGGGCAGCAGATGCATGGGAACACCACCACTTGCAGATAATAGAGATAGATGAAAGAAGCTTTTTTTACTTAATCTCCAACAATAATTAAAATCTGAATGAATGCAATTCCACACTTTAAAAGTATTTTTTTTCTGTGCCAGAGAGGTTGTTTAACAAAAACAAAAAATGCTGGAAAAACTCAGCAGGTCTAACAGCATTTGTGGAGAGAAAGACAGAGCTAACATTTTGAGTCCGTATGACTCTTCTTCAGTAGAAGAGTCATACGGACTCGAAATGTTAACTCTGTCTTTCTCTCCACAAATGCTGTTAGACCTGCTGAGTTTTTCCAGCAGTTTTTGTTTTTGTTTCAGATTTCCAGCATCCACAGTATTTTGCCTTTATCTTAGAGGTTGTTTAACAATAATTAAGACTTACCACGGCTTTAAAAATTCACCTTCAGTTGAATGAACACATGTTAACATATTCTAGCTTGTTTAATGGATATCTGTTGGATAAGTACTGCAATTTCAAGCACTTCATGAGTTTTAATACCAAATTTCTTGGCGAGATACCAGTGTAGCACAGCATTGTAAAGGATTCCAATTTCCTGACTTCCGCATTCTACTACACATACAGGAAGTTGCTGTCCAATGTGTTGTTTAATACTGTTAAGCACCGAACACCTCACCATTACCTTGCAAAAGAACAAAATTACACAGTAGTGATACTCAATACCTTTTGACTAAAAAAGTGATTATTACAATCAATTTGTTTTAATCAAGGAGTAAAATTTGTGTGAATATGCCTGCAGTTAATTAAGGAATTGCTGTCCATGCAGTTTGCAGTTTTCTATTATGCAGGGCAGGGACAATGACAGGTGATGCTATGGAGTTGGAAGTAGGCAGTCTTTGTGATGAAGATAATATCAGGTCAGAATCTCAGCTCAGGATCAAATAGGTTGCCAAAGTTATGAACCATCTGGTTTGGTCTTAGACAGTGACCAGTGAAGGGGATGAAATCAGTAGAATAGGAATGGATTGGTAAGCAGTTTCTTGCAGAGATTCATCCTAAGGGCACAATTGTTCATCAATGTTTTAAAAATTTGTTCATGGCGTCTGGGCATCACTGGCAAGGCCAGTGTTTATTGCCCACCCCTAATTGTTCTTGAGAAGTTGAGGGTGAGCCGCCTTTTAGGACCGCTGCAATCCAAGTGGTACACACAAAATGCTATTATGCAGGAAGGATTTCCAGGATTTTACCCACTTTGCACTATGGTAGTGCCAAACAACACAATGCATCAATATAACAAAATGTGATGTAATTCAGTTTGGGAGGAGGAATAAGAATGCCACTAATTATTTGGAAGGTAAGAATCTAAATGTGCTTGAGAAGCAAAAGTCTGAGATTGCAGATACAATTATTATTGAAAGTAGCAGCAGAAGTTGATAGGCTGTAAAGGGTGCAACAAAAACTGGGGTTCATTTCTGGAGGATTAGAATACAAAAGATATGGAGTTAACATTAATTTATGTAGTACCTTGGTTATACCACGCTTGGAGTTTGCAGTTCTGGTCTCCAATGCTCCAGGAAGGATATTGAACACTGGAGAAATTATTATCAAAAATGAGAGGATACAACTACCAAAAAAGATTGAGAAGGCTAGAGGGGGGCAGTAAGTTGATTTGCACAATTTCAAAGACCAACCTGCCTCATTGCTGCTGTCCATTTTGGATAGATCACCTTGAAAAATGCTTGTTCACAGAACATATTTATTTATAAAGCAGTATTTGTTTACTTGCTTAACTGCTGTTGTAAAAGAAAATTATTTATAATCTAGAAACCTATCAAAAAACACTGCTTCATTTTCTTTGGGCAGAACTCTTACAAACTTCTTTCCAATGTCTTAAGTTTGAGATATAAACTATTCCCTCTTTTCCATACAAGTGCCCTTCTTGGAACAACATAAACTAAGTATACAACACCTGCTCCTCCAGCCCTTTCTCCCTACTTTCTTCAAGCTTGGAATCCTTAACTCTCCACATTCTTACTTTCAATCATCTCTGAGACAGCCTCTTCTGGTGTAATCCCAATATCTGACTCCAAACTGATACATTATAACTGATAAATGATATCATGTATTTATATATCAACATCTATATAAACATATATTTGGTCAGATCACACTTGAGGGGGAGATGCAAGAAGGGGAAGATGCAGAAAAGCTTTACAAGGATGATAATAGAACTGAGAGGTTATACCTAACAGGCTGGGGCACTTTACTCTAAAAAAATAGAAAGGCTGAGAGCTGATAGAGGTCTTTAAGATTATGAAAGGGTTTGGTAGAGTAAATGTAGAAAAAGCATTTCCACTTATGGGTGAGTCCAAAACTAAGGATTATAAATATAAGAATTCAGGAGGAAGCTCTTCGGCCAGAGAGTGGTTAGAATGTGCAACTCTCTATCACAGGGAGTAGCTGAGGTGAATACCATAGATGCATTTAAGGAGCACTATATAAATAAATAAGGGTGACGGGATAGAAGGTTATGCTGATAGAATTAGATTAAGAAGGGTAGGAGGAAGTTCATGTGGAACATAAACACTGACATGGACCAGTTGGGCCAAATGGTCAATTTCCATGTTGTAAATTCCATGTAAGTCGATGTAATGTATCCACTAACCCAACTTGAGTAATGTCATGGGAAAGATGCTGGTAATTTTATAAAACCAATGGGCTAAATTTTCTCAGACTTGAAAGAGCGACGTAGGCCGCGATCTTCCAGTCCCACCCACAGTGGGAATCGTCGCAGGTGAGACGGAAAATTTGACAGACCAGGCAAAGGTTCATTTACTTCGGGCAGGAATTTCTCATCCCTCAGCAGGCGGGACCGGAAAATCCCAGCCATAGCCTCAGTAGATGGTTTATTGCAAAATTGTGGGGTAGAAATTTGTCTGGGTCTGTTTTGGTACTGTGTAACCAGCATGGAACAAAGAACTACAATTGGTCATCATCATGAAATAGCAATGGCAATCCCAGCAACATTCCCATCTATTCCAGTACTCCTGAAGCCAGTGAAGCGACAGAGTAAAGCTGCAGTCAAATATCAGTCCTCCAACAGCAGTTTAGTATTAAAGGCTTTCCAAAGCAAACTGAAGCAGCCAAAATAATGGTTCAAAAAATTCCCAGCATCCAAAAATGGCTTAATGGCTTAATTGCCTTAATGGAGGTGGTGATCCTTTTAAATAGCGTTGCTGCAGCCTACTTCCTGAATGTCTGTATACAGATGCATGCTAAAGTAAGTTACAGATTAATTCCTTATCGGCACATTCAATTAGAAGCTAATTGTTAGCAGATTGACAGCTGCTTGTTAATCCCAAGAACTTTCCCAAGGTCAAAAGAAACAACGCAAAAGAACTTTTGTTTAATCCTTATATTTTAAAAATTGTGTTGTAGTCTGCGTGACATTTGAAGTGTGATGTCTTAAGTATGATGGACACAAGCTGGAAGTAAGATTTTTGTATAGATACTAATAGATCTCCCATTCCTTTGCTCATCATCAATTGATTGGCTATTTTGTGACAGGAGCGCTGTACTATGTCGGCATCAACGCATTATTCTTCTACTAAAATATAGAATCACAGAGTGATGCAGCACAGAAGGAGGCCGTTCAGCAGATCATGCATTTGTTGGCACATTGGTAAAGTTATTCAGTTAGTGCCACTCTCCTGCTCTTTTTCCATTGTCCTGAATCTTTTCTTCTCATTCAGGTATCTGTCCAAATCTCTTTTGAATGTTACCATTGAATCTGCTGCATTACCCTTTTAGGCAATGAATTACAGATCACAACAACTAGCTGTGTAAAAAAACAAAAATCCTCATGTTACGTCTGGTTTTCAATCACCTTAAATCTGTGTCCTCTGGTTACCGACTCTTCTGCCACTGGAAACAGCTTTTCCTCATTTACTCCCTCAAAGCTGGCCGTGATTTTGAATATCTCTGTCAATTCTCCTCTTAACCTCCTCTGCTTTAAGGAGAATAACCCTAGCTTCCCCAATCTCTCCACATAACCAAAGTCCCTCTTGTCTGGCATAAATCCCTTCTTCACTATCTCTAAGGCAATAGTATTGAACACATATACTCCACCTGAGGCCTAACCAATGTTTTATAAAGGTTTAGCATAACTCCCTTACCTTTGTACTTGATTCCTCTATTAATAAAGCCAAGAATCCTACATGCTATTTTAACAGTCTTAACTTAAGTGCCAGATATGGGATTTTGTTTAAAGTGGCCTGTCCTTTAAAATATATATAAGTATACATAAACAAATACATAAATAAATAAATATTATATTACATATACACTCTCAGAGGGAGGGGGAGAGAGAGAGAGAGAGAGCATACATGCATGTCCTGTCGATGTGCTCATTGATAGTATTTCACTTAGGGTACAGTTTCAATGCTTATTTGCTTTCTTGACCTATCCTTTAAGCAATTTACACATATACACTCAAAAAGGATGGGAAAAGACCACAAGGTCCACCATGGTCGCTCCGTCCAAACAATGGGAGGTAAGTGCTGGATTTGTGATCTATGACATGGCTCCTCTAGATATCAGCCATGGCTCAATTGATAGCACTCTTGCCTCTAAGGTAGAGGTTGTGGGTTCATGTCTTACTCCAGTACTTGAACAGAAAAATCTGATTGCAGTACTGGGGGAGTTCTGTATTGTTGGAGGTGCCTCTCAAGAAGAGCAGGGGAGTTATTCCTGGTACTCTGGCCAATATTTATCCTTCAATCAACATCAAAAGGACAGATTATCTGTCCTTTGCTGTTTGTGAGAGCTTGCTGTGCACAAATTGGCTACCAAGTTTTCTACATTACAACAGTGATTATACTTCAAAAGTACTTCATTGGCTGTAAAGCACTTTAACCATCCAGTGGTTGTGAAGGGCGCTATGAAAATGCAAGTCCTTTTTTTCAATTACCCAACTTCCTAGGAGAAACAAACAATAATCAAATTGAACCAATTCAGAAGAAGATCTGAGAAGTGCCTTTCCAACTCTCCATGGTTATCAAAGTCCCAGAAAACTACGCTAACCCTGAATTTTCTAAAGTCCTGCTAAGCTGCAATTTATCATCTGGTAATCAAAATGTTCATCTCCTTTAGGAACTTGCCCATCTCCCTTTTGAAGCATTTTAGGCAATTTATACTGAGTGTATATTTTGGGTAAATATTAGTCAATTTGTAGTGGCCAATGACTTTTTGTAGAAAGAAATACTTGCTAATATTGAACCTAACCCATTGCTCATAGAATTTTAATGCATTTTAGGTGCAACATGCTTATAAATTTTGTGATGGGATCTGTGGTTTCAAAGTTTGTTTGTTTTTTGACACAGACTCTAACTGAAACAGACACTTCAGGTTACTGAAAGGGAAACTGAACCTTCATGTTTCTGGAAAATTAAAACTGAAACGTAAATGGAAATGGAAACAGAAAGTTCAGGTTTCTGGGGAAACTGACACTTGTTGAAACCAGGTAAAAATTCATGGAACCATTGGAACTCAGATTCCAGTGGTGCAGTGCAGGCTGGCTAAAGAAGATGGAGGCTGAATCCAAGAGCTGGGAATAGATAAATACACAGCTGCTACAGATGTTTTTTGTTGCTTTAAGATAACATTGGTGGATCCACACTTCCCAGACTATTGTAAGCAGAGTTGAGGAGGTTCTACAGACGTGTCTCATTTTGATGAAGGCCATGCCCATGAAACTCAAGTTAGTTGTGTGCTGCTATTGGATGGGGATCAGGCTAAATTCTGGAAAAGGGGGAGCTTGAATTCTTCATAAGAAAGTTCAGAGCTTGGAAAGATTTTATGGTTGAAGTTAGTGCCATATATGCTGAGTAGGCTGTCTAGTAAATCTATGAGATTTATCTTTGTTGTAACTGCTATTTAGTATGTAATGTGTAGTTCATATATTCACCACAATTTGCGTGGTAATTCATGTTTATTTTAAGTTGATTTTGGTTAAATGTTGATGTAAAATTTATACAAAGTGAAATCATGTCCATTGGTTTTCTTGTTAGGGTCATTCAGTAAATTCAGTTATTTTGGTTTCTTGGACTCCACGGGGATCATAACAACTTCATATAATCTATGCAATAGGATAGACTCTAATTTCTTACAATTTTAACATCTTAATCATAACCTTTCTAAACATTCTGAATTTTTGGGTGTACCCAGAATGAGGATCATTGTGTTCATCTTCCTTGTATCTGCTCCATGGCTTCATTTCCCTCTTCAGGTGTGGGGCTAAAGCTGGGCACAATGCTCCATGTGCAGCCATGCCAAAGTCTTGTATAGCCCAGCCTATGTATAGTATTCTTCATTTTATGCTCTAATGTCCCAGCAATACCACATACAACCCTTTCCACTATCTTTATAACCCCAATTGCTATGGTTGATCTAGCTGGCAGAATAAATTAGCAAGGTCATGTTTTTTTCCTGGTTGCTATGCTTTCTATCATCAGAACTTTGGCCAAGATTTAGTTCTAGCAATGCCTCCCCCACCCCCACTCCCCGCCACCCCCCCCCACCCCCCACCAGCTAGAGAACCAGTGGCAACTACGTGTCACTTCAATGTGAGGATCAATGCGATTTCAGTGTCCTCAGCCACTTAACTGGCCAGGCTCAGGCCTTCCATGCAATCAAGCCCCTAGAAGGACAGAAATCCTAAACTCGAGAGCTGCTAGCCAATCAGAGGTCACCAGTACTTCAGTGCCGGCAGCATCACTGAGAATGGCAGCTGCTGCTGATAATGCTCCAAGGCCTGCTGCTGGATCCCTGGACATAGTTGAGTGAGGGCAGAATGGTAGTCCTAAGGAGTGGTTGCCAGGAAGGACAGGGCTAGTCAGAGGCAAGGCCTATTGGATGGTTTTCAGCCGCCCACACCCACCCATTCTTCTCGATGCTGGGTCCTTCAATTAGGCCCCGAGTATTTGTCAACGAGAGGCTCCTAGCACCACTGGATGGCCTTCTGGAGTTCCAGAGGCACGGGAGAGCCGTGTGAGTCCGGTTGAATCCCTGAGCCACCAGTAAATTCCAGTGGGCTCAGGGATAATTGGTGTCAAGTGGCTCAGCCTAATTGACATCCTGCTGTCAGCGGGCGGGATTCCCATGTAAGGCCCTTTCCACCCCCAACTTAACAGGGGACAGTTTTCCTGACATTAGGAATCTGATGCAGGTACTCCAGCTTGATTCCTCTGACTTCCTTGACATCATGCCCACTCCAGCAGACTCCACTAACTTCAGCTCACTGTATTTTCCATCAGTTGGGTTCAAACCTGCTTATTGATTATATGGTAGGAGGGAGTGTGGGACCCAGAAAAAGTCAAAAAGCAGCTGCAGGAGGAATGATGAAATTGGCAACAATTGGCAGAGTGACACAGAGGCTAGTGTTGAGTGAAAGGAAGCAGGATTAGGATGGGAGTTGGAATGATTGCAGAGGTATGTGGAGCATTGAGGTTCAGTACAGAACAGAGGAAGAGAGAAGTCCAGGAATAGAATAGAGGGTGGAATCAGCTTGACATCGTGGATTGTTAAAATCCAGGTGTTTTTGGCATGGGGCCAGGGGCAGGAGATATAGTGGTTTAAGTAGTAATGTTTCCCTAGTTGAGTATTGGAGAGAAGAAGAAGAGGAAAGGAAAAACCAAGGTTATAATTTAGTAGTGAGCTGGGAATATTATGGATAATGGATCAGGAAAGCATGGGATGTCAGGAGTAGGCTCAGAAACAGAGGACTGGGAGCAGTCACTGAGAATAGAGAGGAACAGAGTGAGTTTCAGGAGAGGGCCCAAGACCAGAAGACTGCGGGGATAAAGTGAGACATAATTAGAAAATGTTGTAGAGATAGATAGATCAGACAATGGTCCAAATAGCAAGAATCCTTCTACATTTAGGACTGAGATGAGGAGGAATTTATTCACTCAGAGGATGGTAAATCTTTGGAATTCTCTAACGCACATGGCTATGGATTCCCAGGCATTGAGTATGTTCAAGACAGAGATTGATAGAATTTTAGATAGTAAAGACATCCAGGGACCCAGGGATAGCGCAGGAAAATAGTGTTGAGGTAGAAGATCAGCCATGATCTAATTTAATGACAGAGTGGGCTTGAGGGGCTGAATGGCCTACTCCTGCTCCTATTTTCAATGTTTGTCTGTACTTGAAAAATACACATAGTCCAGAATCCATGGAAAACTACCAAGTAGCCAATCAGAAATACATTTCAGAGGAAGCTCTAGCTAAGTAATTTCCTGTATGGTTATAGTTCTACAAATCTGTATAGGCTAATTAAGTGTTATGGTAATTATTTAAAAAAGCAACTTTAAGTTATAGTTTGCATTTGATACTTCAGCTAATAAAGAAAATTAATATAATTAATAATGGTACAGATAATATCACTTATTAATAAAACAGGAGTATGTTACCTCTTGAGGGGATTGAACAATTACCAAGGCAACCTATCTTTAGTTTTGTGATGGTGTTTAATATTTGTAATCAGCAACCTTGAAGTGGGTGGTGTGATTAGCTCAGCTGACTAGACAGCTAGGGTGTGGATCAGATTAATGTCAACAACACAGGGTTCAACCCCTGTTCTGGCTGAGGAAGACTCAGGGCCTGCCTTCTCACTTACGTGTAATAAAAAAATCATAGCACTTTTCTGTGGTCAGGCAAATACTCACCAAGGACCTGCCTTTGGGCAGAGAATTCTTGAAGAACAAGAAAAATTGACTAAGTGAGCAGAATTATTGAGCAAATTACATGGAGCTATTTGTAAATGGGAAATGTTGAGTTACAATTTTCAATCATTTTGGAAAGCTGTACCTAAAGCGTGTAGCTAGATGATAATTTACATGTTTTTCAACAACATAATCCACGTCAGGAACCTAAAAGATATGAGAATAATTCAGAAAGAAGTGAATCACAAGGTGCAATGTTAAAAGCGAATTGTTTTAAAATTATATTGAGTAATGCAGCAGGATTTGATCCTGGATATTAAATATACCATCACATGTGTGGGAAACTTTTACCCATTTCCAGAAGATGAAATTACATTCTCATTCCTACTAGTGTGAATGCTAGCTACAAATAGTAACCAATGAATGGACAGATTATGATAATATGGGGAATTCTTCATTTTAAAATGACCCCTAAGTTTGGCTAGGACCTTACCTTGCAATGCATTTATGTAACATGCGGAATGTTTCTGTTGTCATCTAGTCTACGCAGCTATTTTTGATTATTTGACAATTTTCTGCTCTTTCCTCCATTCTCTGTTGAAAGCACACGTTGTTGCAAGGGTATGCATCTGTAGGCACCAGCAGTCCTTGATAGCTCATCCACGTGACAATTCTTATTTTCCTGATGTGTAATCTTGGAGAATGAGGGTCAGCACGCTATTTGACAAGGGAATGAACCAAAGCTGAATGAAATATCCTCACCCAATATCCACATGGATTCACAAACAGAGGTTACTGGGTAGCAATTAGGAATGAGGATTCTGGCTAATTTTCATCTCTTTAAACCCACTGTTACCTTGTTTGAGATTAGCTAATTCAGCACAGACTGATGATCAAACCTCAGATCTTCTGGTCTGTGTGGCATTGCACTGGACAGCGCCATACCCACGAGGGCGCAGGAGGCCACTTACATAACATTTCTTGGATGGTCTGCTCATTATTTAATGCAGGTGACAGATTTCTGCCCTAAACACTACAAGAAGACCAGCAGGTAGTTAGCTACATATTTTAATTTGCAGTTTCCAGTCATCCCAGAAAATAAATCTAATGTGTCTCTTATTATCAAATGGATCCCTATTAAAGCAATAACAGAATCATTTTAAAGGATCAGTCCCAATGCTTTGATTGACTTGTAGGTATTTACTACAGCGCGTTGCATTGGAATTGCATTCTGCCTGCTCATTTTTCCTTTATATCAACATTTCTTTGTCCTGTTGGTGACACCAATGGTCACTATCATTAAAAAATTACAGTAAACTGTTGTACTAAGTAAAACAATATTGGTTTACATATGTTCAAGTTATTTAGATATTCAAAATTTAGATTAAGAAATACTCTCTGCTAGTACTTATTCATTTTCAACTGCAGTATTTTATTTCAAAAACCAGTTCAAATTCCTTATTAGCGTTGTTATTGCTTCAGATTACTGAGTACAATACAGCTTTAAAACTTATTCTGGCTCATAATCTTCCGGTCCGTATGCATAATTTAGTATGAATTCATTAATATTCATCAGCTGCAGTTGTGATTAGGGAAAACAAAGTGAGTATCCATTTTATTGAATAAGAATATTTTATTTTTTATGTGTTATTGAGTAAAAAGTAATCTAATGGCAACAATAAGCTGTAAGGCTGGCTCACAGTATTTGTTGTTTTTTAATCACGCTAATTATTTTTAAGCACTCCACCTTATAACAAAACAAGTCATCCCAATAAACCTTTTGTATTTTATTTTTGCTTAGATCTACAACTAAGTATTCTTGTCAAAATCATGTTGCTCAACTGGATCGCACTGAATTACTCTGCCAGCAATATCATAAACTGAATGCTGGCTGGGGCTCATGATGTTTCGGTTCAATTTATGACAATATCCATGCAATTGTGCTTTAAGAAAAATGGAGGTATGCAATTTTAAAAGTAAAGTTTAAACTGGAGATGAAGGCCAGAATTTAACAGTGGCAGGGCAGCAGACAATGCCAGCTGATCAGTATGGCTGGAAATCCCACCTCCATTTCCACCCTCCACCATTTTCCCGTGGCTGAGGCACGGACCGGGACTTGAACAGTCCTAATTCTATTAAGGAGTTAATTTACAAAGTGGTGGGGAAGAATGTGCAGGATTATGGGGAGAAAACAGGGGAATGGCACTAGGTGACTTGCTCATTCAGAGAGCCACGCAGACATGATGGGCCGAATGGCCTCCTTCTGCATTGTAACAATTTTGTGATTCTATGAACTCATTAAGAGCCCATTCTGTGGTAAGTTTTGGGTTTTTGTGTAAAGTGGCCAGGGTCCAACAGCTGTCGGGTTTTACACCAGCTGCGTGGAGCCGGGAAGAGTTTTAAAAGGTAAGTAATTTTTAAGTACTTTCGATTTCTTATGTTTTCAGTCTAGGCATCGGCTGAGATTAGCAGTTCTGGGGTTAAATTGTTTACTTGGGGGATTTATGTGCTCTTCTGTGCTATTTTGGCCAAAGATGAAAACAGGCTCTAAATGGGTGCTGTGCTAATAAGAAATAATAAGAAATATTTGTAAGTCTGGATTTAACATGCAATTTTCAGGCTAATTGAATATTTCTGTGATTCAAACATGCCTGGCAGATGCTGAAACTGACAACCTCAGGGTTCGCACACAAGGGCTAATTAGATGCAATATTCCCGAAGCGGTAAATGGACCCTGTATTGACCCATTTACACTGTAGGTATTGAGTCCACTGGCTGGGACTTTCAAGGAGCTAGAGGAAGGTTGCCCAGGTTATTTGATCCTGCACAGGAAGCCCTGGTGAAAGTGCTGGAGAGAAAGAAGGATGACCTCTACCCAGAGTGGGGGTGGGGCGGAGGCGCAGATCGTCACAGAGGCAGTTGATGCAGCACATATGGGAAAAGATCACCCAGGAAGTCATAGTCAGGAGTCCTGGCCCCACGACGTGACTCCAGTTCCACAGGAAATTTAATGACCTGACAAGAGTAGATAAAGTAAGGTCCCATCTCATAAACATACTTCTTGATAATACATCACCACTACCAGCTTCTATAAATTTCATTCCTCATCTAACAATAAAATGGTATTTACACATCCCATACTTTTGCATCCTTCACAGGAACTACCCACACCTCAGACACATCTCACAGCTCTTCAACCATGCGAGGCACACACACACAGACACACACACACAGCCCCCACGTACCCCACCCCCCTCAAGAACCACCTTCATCAGGATCTGACTGCGTGAGTTTAACTTCTTCTGGATGAGATCAGAGGAGAAAGCGCTGGCCGTGATTAGGAGGGGAGTGGGAGACACCTTGGCCAGAGGAAGAGCAGGGGGATATTGCCTATGGGTTTGCACTCACTCCAGCTTCCTTACCTATGCACAACTATTCCTGATCCCTAATCACCCAAAGCCACCCTCACTCCCAAGTTTCATATCCTCTCATCATACACATCCTCCTGTAGTGGTTACATGCTGCACCTTAACCCTTCCCAGCTTTATCATTGCAGACACCAGGAGCAAGATCCACCTCACTCCACAAAGCAAGTTCAAGATGAGCAACAGCCACCTTGCACTATCCCTCTGGGGAAAGGGCAGGGTGAGGAAGAATACACAGAATGCACTGCATTAATGGCTACCACTGTCATAGGCATCAGCTCAGATACTTAGAGGCTAGCTTCGAAGAAGGATCTCACAGTGGGACGCACTGGGCACTAGTGGGAATAGCCACACAGGATGGAAGGGACACAATAGGTACCACATTTGCAAGTAGCAAGATCACATTAGTTCTGCTATAGAGGAGGCAGATGAGGAACTTGCAGGGTCAAGTTTCAGAAGAAGACTGATGGGTGCAACAAACCAAATGCTTTGTACAACGAAGATCCTGTCTGAAAGCTTACAGGTTGTGGTTAGTGGAATGGAGGTGTTTTCCTCCGCCTTGATCTGTGGCTTGACACAAAGCCTGCTACCCAACCTCTCCAGCATGGAGAGGCTAGTCAGTCCCAGCCATCGACCTAAGGATCCCAGCACCATGCAATGTGTGATGACTAAGTTCGCAGGTTCCATTGCAGTCATTGCAGTTTGTATGAAATAGTAAATTGCTACAATGGAAACTAAGGCAGTTACCACGGTTGTTCTGGTCTCCTCAGTTGAAAGGGGTTGTAAAGCATCTCGGATGCCCAGAGATCTGTCCTCCACAAAATCTCTGGGCGGACTGAACAAAGGCCCCAAGATAATGGCGCAGGAGCAAGAAACAACAGGACTTACTTGGATACCAGCATTGCTGCTCCCTCCACAATCCTTCCACTATTGGCCTTGCTATTGCCTGTCAGCCAGCCAGTCCAGACTGTTGAAGCCCATGTCATGATCATGCAATCTGAGGTGGAGACATCGTGGCCTACAGCCTCTCAAGAATTTCACAGGAGGACATGTGAACAGTCCCCTTCTGAGGCTCAGCAGCCATCCACCTAGCTGACTGCTGCCATAGGATTCTACTTTATAGAAGCACTAGATTACACAAGAAGACTAGCCACAAAGTGTAAACAGCAGGGTGACTAGTTTAATATTTGTAAATACTGTTAGTTGTGTAGTGTTTCCCTTGTTCGTTTTTGATGTAGATTAAGAGTGACGATGGCACTTATGTAGTGGTAGAATTGGTGATCCATATTATTGTGACCTTCATAAGGAAGGGGTTGAAATAATTGAGTGCAGATGATGCACTGCCAGATGCAGCATAAGTAATAAAAAGTGTATCATGTGGCAAGATGCCCTGGAATCTGATGGTGGAGCCCACCTCAAAAGTTTTCTTCAATTAGGTAGTGATAAGCCTTCCTTCCCCCCCTAGGTGAAGGCCATATACCTGGAAGCCTTTTGTACTGCCCCTGACCCCTCTTCTCTTTTTCCTCTTCCTCTTTCACCTCTACCCCTTGCGGCTCCTCAGTTGACCAGTTGTGGGAAGCAACTACTGATCTCTCATGATCACCAAATCTTGGAGCATGCAGCAATTCACCTCAAATCTGAGCACCTTTATGGCCAAATATTGCAGGGCACCTCTTGGTCAGGCAAGGTGTCCAAACCTCTGCTTCAAGGCCCCAGTGGCCTCCTCAATGATATTCCTGGTGGCTGATTGGCTCAGGGATGTCGGAGACCATGGCATTTGAGGTATCACTTGTTACATAGTAGTCAAACTTCCAGGTTGCATTGGGGCTAGAGGATCTGTGGGATAGAAAATTGTCTCATTATAAATGCATTATGGTAGTTCCCTGGAGAACAGACGTTCATCTATTTAATGGGCAGAATCTTTGGGTTGGCGAGTGGGGGCGGGCCCCGCTCCCCGACGCATAAAATGACACGCGGTGACATCGGGCGTGTGCCACAACGTCACCACGCATCATTCTGATCCTCAGTTCAGCAGGCACGCAGCGGAGTCCGCTGCACACCTGTTGAAATGTCAAAGGCCTATTAAGGCCATTTAAAAACTAATTAAAGTAATTAATTGAGCTGCCATCCAACTTTAAAGTTGACGGGCAGGCGAAGAGCCCAGGCGGCCTTCGCATTTATCATGAAACCTCATCCACGGGTGAGATGAGGTTTCATGAAGGTTTTATAAATTAAATACATTTTTTAATTTAAGTTCATTGACATGTCCCAGCTCATGTGACATTGTCACACGAGGGGACATGTCTTAAAAAAAATTTTTCTTTATTAAAATTTTTTAAAATCACACTAATCTCCTTAGGGCAGCTCCATGCCTCAGGGAGATTTCTGCGCTCTTTCACACGCAC
Organism: Cetorhinus maximus; assembly: GCF_964194155.1. Lineage (NCBI taxonomy): Eukaryota > Metazoa > Chordata > Chondrichthyes > Lamniformes > Cetorhinidae > Cetorhinus > Cetorhinus maximus. Next base: position 121,090,761 of record NC_135884.1, read on the forward strand.
GCACGAAAGAGCGAAGGCTCCGACTCTCCCTCCTCCACCCGCCCGCACAGGGAGAGCTCAGCGCTTCCGGGTGCACGTCACGCTGGGCGGGCCTTAATTGGCCCGCCCACACAAAATGGCGGTGCCCAGCCAATCGCAGGCAGCGATTGGCTGCACGCTTACCCACACCTGCTCCCGCCCAACCCCCCGACAGGGAGAATATTCTCCCCAATGTGTTCCTGATGGTTGCCAGAATATATCATCAGATTTTGTGGTCACAATTCTGATTACATATTCTCCTTTTTTTTATTCTTTTATGGGATGTGGGTGACACTGGCTAGGCCAGCATTTATTGCCCATCCCTAATTGCCCTTGAGAAGATGGCGGTGAGCTGCCTTCTTGAACTGCTGTAATCCATATGGTGTAAGCACACCCACAGTGCTGTTAGGGTGGGGGTTCCAGAATTTTGACCCAGCGACAGTGAAAGAACAGCGATATAGTTCCAAGTCAGGATGATATGTGGTTTGGAGGGCAACTTCCAGGTGGTGGTGTTCCCATGCATCTGCTGCCCTTGTTCTTCTAGGTGGTGGAGGTCATGAGTTTGGAAGGTGCTGTCAAAGGAGCCTTGGTGAGTTGTTGCAGTGCATCTTGTAGATAATACACACTGCTGCCACTGTGCATCACTGATGGAGGAAATGGATGTTGAAAGTGGTGGGTGGGGTGTCAATCAAACGGGCTGCTTTGCCTTGGATGGTGTCAAGCTTCTTGAGTGTTATTGGAGCTGCACTCATCCAGGCAAATGACGACCATTCCATCACACTTTTGACTTGTGCCTTGTAGATGGTGGACAGGCTTTGGGAAGTCAGGAAGTGAGTCACTCTCTGCAGAATTCCCAGCCTCTGACCTGCTTTTGTTGTGACAGTATTTATGTGGCTAGTCTAGTTCAGTTTCTGGTCAATGGTAAGCCGTAGGATGTTGATAGTGGGGATTCAGTGATAGTAATGCCATTGAATAACAAGATGGTTGGAGTCTCTCTTGTTGGGGATGGTCATTGCTTGGCACTTGTGTGGCACAAATGTTACTTGCGCTTATCAGTCCAAGCCTGGATAATGTCCAGGTCTTGCTGCATATGGGTACACACTACTTCAGTAACTGAGGAGTCACCAATGGTGCTGAACATTGTGCAATCATCCCGACTTCTGAACTTATGATAAAGGAACGGTCATTGTTAAAGCAGCTGATGATGGTTGGGCCCAGGACACTACTCTGAGGAACTCCTGTAGTGATGTCTTGGGATTGAAATGATTGACCTCCAACAACCACAACCATCTTCCTTTATGCTAGATACATGCTCAGTCAAATGCTGCCTTGATGTCAAGGGCAGTCACTCTCACCTCACCCCTTGAGTTCAGCTCTTCTGTCCATGTTTGCACTAAGGCTGTAATCAGGTCAGGAGTTGAGTGGTCCTGGCAGAACCCAAACTGAGCGTCAGCAAGCAAGTTACGGCAAATAAGTGTTGCTTGATAGCACTATCGATGACACTTTCCATCACTTTGCTAGTGATCGAGAGTAGACTGATGGGGCGGTTTTTGGCTGGGTTGGATTTGCCCTGTTTCTGTGGACTGGGCATTGGCAGTTTTCTACATTGCTGGGTAGATGCCTACTGTTGTAACTATACTGGGTCAGCTTGGCCAAAGGTGCAGCTAGTTCTGGAGCTCAAGTCTTCAGTACTATTGCTGGAATGTTGACGTGCTCCAGGCATGCTCTCCTGCACTCTTCATTGAACCAGGGTTGATCCTCCGGCTTGATGATAATGGTAGAGTGGGGGATATTTCTAGAAAGTAGAGACAGTTTAAGTAAGTTATATTGGTATTTGTAGATGTTAAGAATGAGTTTTAGTTTTAAAATTTAAGTTTGATTTGTATTTCTGTACCTATGTGTTAAGAAAGGTCAAATTGAGTTGTAGTTTCACTTTAAAAAGGTGCCTGCATTTCTAATGAGGTTTTTTATGACTGTTGCAGCTATGGTAAACAAACAAGGGTGGAAGAATTGGGCTGTTGCCCAGCAACAGGGGTCCAGAGAGGCAGGTCACTCTCACATAGAAACATAGAAAATTGGAGCAGGAGTAGGCCATTCGGCCCTTTGAGCCTGCTCAGCCATTCATTATGATCATGGCTGATCATCCAACTCAATAGTCTGCTCCCACTTTCTCCCCATATCCTTTGATCCCTCTCGCCCCAAGAGCTATATCTATCTCCTTCTTGAAAACATACAATGTTTTGGCCTCAACTACTTTCTGTGGTAGCGAATTCCACAGACTCACCACTCTCTGGGTGAATAAATTTCTCCTCATCTCAGTCCTAAATGGCCTATCCCATATCCTCAGACTGTGACCCCTGGTTCTGGACTCCCCCACCATCGGGAACATCCTTCCTGCATCTACCCTGTCTAGTCCTGTTAGAATTTTATAGGTTTCTATGAGATCCCCCCTCATTCTTCTGAACTCCAGCAAAAATAATCCTAACCGACTCAATCTCTTCTCATATATCAGTCCTGCCATCCCCATACACACACACAAAAGCTAGAAACATCAGTATGTTTTGGAAACTGTTGGAGTTCAACTGGCTTTGAAGATAGCTGCCAGAGAAGCAGCCTTGAATGAGCAGATAGGCAGCTCCAAGCTAAAATTGGTTGAAAGTAGCTGCCAGAGAGAGACTGGAGCAAGAGGGACAGATAGCCAGTCCCAAGGTAAAGAAAAACCTGAAAACCCATGGAAGAAACAGGGAAAAGTCCCGAGCAGACCTTCTAGTCAAAGGAACCTGGAAAAGGTCCTGTTAATGAACTTAAGAGTGAGCAGCAGAGAGAAAGGCTCCAAGCTTCAAGTGTAAAGAGACAAAAGCTGCAGAAAGCAGATTTAAAGCGAGCAATGCTTGCAAGAGGCAAGAAGGCCCAAAGAGACAGCTGGAGGTCTGTAACTCTTTGCTATGGGCAGGTGAAGCAGTGGTATTGTTGACGGCTGAGTCAGTGAGGAAGAATGCTTGGAAGACAGCTTGAATGCATGTGGTGATGTAGGGGAGAGGAATTTCAGAAGGAGAGTTTGAAACCCTGGAGGTGAACCCTTGCAGAAGGCACCTGAGAGAAAGTACCAGTTTGGGAGAAGGTTCCAAGGCGAGGTCTTGGAGAGTGGAGATTGGAAACCCTCATGTGAAAGAGAGTTCAGTGAAACTGATTGGCTCATGGTGTGACAAGAGTCTGGGAGGAAGCTCAGGAGAGATTCATAGCACCTGGTTGAGATGGCATCTGTCACTTGGTTTCAGAGATATGGTGTATCTGACCACAGGGTGTCTATTGGTACAAGGACTGTGTACTTATCATGGACATTAGAGTCTAAGATAGATTTTGTATCTTCTGTTATCCTTACAAATTTGTATATATCTGTAAAGGTATAGTTGTGGGTGAAGGAGTACTGTAATGTAGTTCACTTTTTCTTGCTTAATAAATGTCTTATTTTTTTGTTAAAAGTTCATCAACTGACTCTTGTGACTCTATTTAGTAGTTACTCTCCACGTATCTAAACAAACAAATTAAAAGTTAACATCTATCAAGCTGGATTCCACTCTGGGATCAGGCTTGTCTGGGGTAACCTCAGCTGGGGATCATAACAGTATGCTGGGCCAGAGGTTACAGATTGTGGTTGTATACAATTCTGCTGCTGCTAATGGTCCACAGCGCCTCATGGATGCCCAGTTTTGAGTTGCTAACTCTGTTCTAAATCTATACCACTTAGCACGGTGGTAATGCCACACGTCACAATGAAGGGTATCCTCAATATGAAGACGGATCTTCGTCTCCACAAGGACTGTGCGGCAGTCACTCCTACTAATGTTGTCATGGATGCATGCATCTGCGACAGGTAGATTGGTGAGGATGAGGTCAAATATATTTTTCCCTCTTGTTGGTTCCCTCATCACCTGCCACAGACACAGTCTAGCAGCTATGTCCTTTAGGACTCAGCCAGCTTGGTCAGTAGTGGTGTTACCAAGTCCCTTACCCAGAGCACATTCTGTGCCTTTGCCACCCTCAGTGCTCACTCCAAGCGATGTTCAACATGGCGCAGTACTGATTTAACAGCTGAGGGGGGAGGGGCGGTATGTCGCAATCAGCAGGAGGTTTCTTTGCCCATGTTTGACCTGATGCCATGAGACTTCATGGGGTCCAGAGTCAATGTTGAGAACTCCCAGGGAAACTCCCTCCTGACTGTATACCACTGTGCTGCCAGTTCTGCTGGGTCTGTCCTGCCGGTGGGACAGAACATACCCAGGGATGGTGATGTTAGTGTCTGGGACATTATCTGTAATGTATGATTCCGCGATTATTACTATGTCAGGCTGTTGCTTGACTAGTCTGTGAGACAGCTCTCCCAGTTTTGGCTCAAGCCCCCAGATGTTAATAGGGAGGATTTTGCAGGGTCGACAGGGCCGGGTTTGACATTGTCATTTTCAGTGCTTATGTCAATGCCGAGTGATCCATCCAGTTTCATTCCTTTTGTAATGGTTTTGATACAACTGAGCGGCTTGCTAGGCCATTTCAGAGTGGGTCTGAAGTCACATGTAGGCCAGACCAGGTAAGGACGACAGATTTCTTTCCCTAAAGGGCATTAGTGAACCAGATGGGTTTTTAATGACAATGGGCAATGGTTTTGTGGTCCCCAAGACTTGCTTTTTAAAAAATTCTAGATTAATTAACTGAACTTAAACTCCACCAGCTGCCGTTGTGGGATTCAAACTCATGTCCCCAGAGTATTAGCCTAGACCGTGGGATTACTAGTCAGGTGACATTACCAACACAACACCGCCTCCTTTAGGTGTTACATATTGCTCCTGCTGTGAATTCACCTTCCCATTCCTGAACACATCCAAGTTTAAATGAGAGGCTCATATAGCCCCATGTATACAGTTAATGGCTCCCTAGCCATGGGAAATCCTGGAATCCTGTCAAATCCTCTGTCCCTGGTCATCACTGGCATAGGGAACTTTTTTTTTGCTATTCCTCAGAGTGTATGGAACCACAGAGATCTTCCTTACGCAGAAGTGCACAGAAGATTGTGATATGTGACTTAAGTCACCTCTGACAGACTTGAAGGTTCCAATAGTATAAAAATCAAGTGCTAATGTGACCTTGACTGCCAAAGACAATGTAGTCCTGGCTCATTAAAGAGGCTGCATACCATGTCAGTGGATAATAAGGTGCAGTAGCATAGCTCTCACTCTTTTTAGATCAAGTCCTGAATATCCAGGCTTTGCTGCGAAGTCTGAGTCTTCATCGCGAGAGGCCACAGATCTCTGTAATGACCTTTTTCGGAAAAGCACAGACTACATGCACTGCTCTTGGATTATGTGAATGTAGGAGTAGTGCTATCTGAAGTCCCTGGATAGATAGGCTCTCCTGCTGAGAACGCTACTTGCTCTGCTCTCGCTCTTGTCCCTCTATACTACAGCAACTGGTACTGAATTGTCTGTCACCTGGAAGGACCAGGGCAGCAGGCGCATGGAACATCTCTACTTGCAAGCTCCCCTCCAAGCCACACACCATCCTGACCTGGAACTATATTGTCATTCCTCACTGTCGCTGGGTCAAAATCCTGGAACTTCCTTCCCCACAGCAAGATGGGTGTACCTACACCACATGGACTGCAACAATTCAAGAAAACAGCTCACCATCATCCTCTCAAAAGATGGACAACAAATGCTGGCCCAGCCAGTGATGCTCACATCCTGTGAAAGAATTAAAAAAAAACTCATGACATAATTGAGCACTTTACTGAGCAGCACATCCTTGCAAGTTTCTTCAATAATCTCTCTGACAGACACTGGCATGTCATTTGTGTATGTAAAGTTATTCACAGATAATTCAGTGGCTAAGAAACACAGAATCACAGAATCACACAGTGCAGAAGAGGCGCTTCGGCCCATCGAGTCTGCACTGACACGTGAAAAACACCTGACCTACCTACCTAATCCCATTTACCAGCACTTGGCCCATAGCCTTGAATGTTATGACGTGCCAAGTGGTCATCCAGGTACTTTTTAAAGAATGTGAGGCAACCCGACTCCACCACCCTCCCAGGCAGTGCATTCCAGACCATTACTACCCTCTGGGTAAAATAGTTTTTCCTCACATCCCCACTAAACCTCCTGCCCCTCACCTTGAACATGTGTCCCCTCGTGACTGACCCTTCAACTAAGGGGAACAGATGCTCCCTATCCACCCTGTCCATGCCCCTCATAATCTTGTACTCCTCGATCAGGTTGCCCCTCAGTCTTCTCTGCTCCAACGAAAACAACCCAAGTCTATCCAACCTCTCTTCATAACTTAAATGTTTCATCCCAGGCAACATCCTGGTGAATCTCCTCTGCACCCCCTCCAGTGCAATCACATCCTTCCTATAAATCCTTCCTATGAATGAATCGAAAAATATCGAAAGAACGTGTGCATTTGCATGATCTGCTGATTTATGATATTTAATATCAAATTGATGGGCCATCAAAATCAACGTCATTTCTTAACCTGTGCTGCTGCTAGGGATTTTACTCCTTTCTTTAAACCAAATATGATCATAAGGGTATGGTGCTCAGTTAAGAAAGTGAACTGTAAGAGTATTTGTGGAACTTAGTAAAACATATATGGTTGCTAATGCCTCTTTCTCAACTTGAGTAATTTTGCTTTGACTTCGTTAAAGTATGTTAAGGATATAGTACAGACTTCTCCACACCACCTCCCATTACATGAGATAACACCACATCTAAACCCTGTGATGCTTCCAGTTCAGGAACTCCTTGCGCTTGCAATTTAATAACTCTTGGATCTCCTGGTCATTCTCATCAAACCCGTCTTGATGTTTCCTGGTGGAGAAAGCAAGAGTATCCTTCCAGGTGCTGATTATGGAGGAGTGGAACAAAGTCATCCTCAGTCCCGAGAAGTCCTAAGAAGCAGGAGTAACCCCTGTGGTGAGACATCACGTGAATGAACTAAAATGGACTTAGAATAATACACAGCAATCCCGATGAATATTCTCTGGTCCCTACTTTTAAATTCCCATCCCTGCTTTGGACGGATAACTTCACCATCTATTTGGTGGCCCAGGTATGTTATACATGACGCCATGAAGTAACACTTGTGCTTTTTAGCTTTGATGCCATACTCTTGAAGTCGATCTAGGATTTTGTTCAACCATACAATGTGCTCTTTCTCAGTCATACTGCTAATTAGACAGTCATATAAGAAGCAGCACAATCCTTTCATCCTACTTGGTACTTGATCCATGATGCTCTGGAACACTACAAGGGCAGGAGACATTCCAAAGGTAACCTTTCATATTGGTACAACCCTTTGTGTGTATGATTGGTAAGCAGATCTTTGCTCTTGTCAGTTGGTTCTAATTAAAAATATGCATTTGACAAATCTATGTTACTGAACACTGTTTTATTGGTTAAATTAGAAAACAAATCTTCACTGGTAGGCAGTGCGTAAGTATCATTCGTGATCACCTTATTTAGCGTTTGTTTATAATCTCCACAAATCCGAATGGACCCATCTGCTTTTTGAACAACACAGTGCGTGCGGTCTGTTCACTGCTCTTCATCTTCTTAATTGTCCCTGTTCTTTACAAACTACTTGGCTGTTTACTTACTGCTTCAAACTGTGCATAGGGCTCTGGCCTACCTTTATGTTGGCTGGACATTCTATTTTATCTTGACTTCGGCCTTGTGATGCCTAATTTTATCATTTGGTCCTCCTTGCTCTTGTGATCCTCTTTGTGATCTCTTAGCACTTTCTCAATGGGCAGAATCATCCCAGATTTGCACTAAGTGGGGTAGTGGATGGATGAACCGAAGTTTTAGCAGCCGTCTGCAAAAGCGGCTTTTCACATTGTATCGTCCCAAACCCGCCACATTAATTATGCATTTCCGGGAAACACATTTCCATGGCAGGCGGGCTCTCATTTGCCCGCCATGCACTCACCTCCGGCTTCATCACACCGAGCGCCATATTTAAAGTCCAGCCACGTGCAATACCTTTGAGTGCTACCAGCCCACAACTGCTGCAAAGAAAACATGGCCCTGAAAGGCAAAAAGGCTGCAGCCCCCAGGTTCAATGACGCGTCCCTCGAGTGCCTTTTGGACGCAATGGAGTCTCACCATGATGTCCTCTACTCCCGCTTTGGCCGGAGGATGGGCAACAATCTCAATAATCTGGCTTGGCGGGCGGTGGCAGCGGTGGTCAGTGCCAATGCCCTGCAAAAGAGGACAGTCACCCAGTGCCGCAAGAGGATGAATGATGTCTTCTGTTCCACCAGGGTAAGTCACTCTCCTCATCACTCTCAACTCACACTCTCACAAACCCATCACACATCCCAGGGCCGTCAGTCACTGCCAGTTCAAGGAACATCACCATTCAGACTCTCATACACACCTTCATTGTCCTCATCCCATCCATGGGACCACTCACCACCCACACGTGCCAGGCATACTTATCATCTGGCCTGGCAGACATCCTGCTTACACTCTCTCCACCTTTATTTATGCAGGACAAGCTGGCACACAACAAGGGTGGAGGAATGCCTGAAATCAAGGTTCTCATGGACTTTGAAAACAGAGCCATCCGGCTGGCTGGCGAGGATCTGGACCGTTCCTGTGTTGACGGTGAGGTTGGCGATTCTCTACCAAGTGAGGATCCAGCAGTGCAACATACATCAGACAACCATGTTGTGAGTGATGCGTCCTGTTTCACAAGCCACTGCCATGCACTGATTATCTTTCCTTGCTTTCGCAGGCACATCTGCCAAACAGAGGACAGAATCCACAACCCAGGGCCTAGAAACCTCTAAAGAGGAATCTGAATGCACCCTCACAGCGCTCACCAACACCCTCCACCAGCGCAAAGACAGACCTTGGTGGAACCTAGCTTTAGAGTAGCCTCAGGATCACAATCTGGTGAGCACATCGCACTTTCTGACCCACAGCAGGCGGCGGCAGCGACTTCCCCAGTGTCCGGCACTCGGAGGACTGCTGTAGGCCAGAAATTTGATGACTCTGAGTCAGATGATGAGCCTCTGGTCTCGGTCATGTCACAGTTGCTGGAGCTGCAAAGGAAAGCTTGGGAACATCAGGGAGGGATGCTCTCTGCACTCCAAAGATTGCAAGTCACAATGGGGGAGTCCATCCGCCTTGAGGCTGAGCTGATGGCACCGACATGCCAATGTACTGTGGTCAACACTGGTAGGATGGTAGAAGCCATAGAGACCTTGGTCCAGGACATCGCTCCTGCACTGCTGCTTGGGCTGAACTCCATTGTTGATGCCATAGTTGGCCTCCAACAGTGTGTATGCGAGAGGGGTGCTGGGCAGCTCGATCTCACTCCAGCTACCCCGGCTCCTCAAGGAGTCAGCCAGGGGCCCTTGGGCATCCATAGGGAGGAGGGTCAGCTGGTGCACACCCCGGGGCCATCCACCCAGGTGACTCCGGGGGTGTCCAGCCCAACCGAATCCCCTCTCCCTGTGACCCCAGCAGCTCCGGCTCCACAGCTTGAGGAGGGTGCCACTGCCACACAGCAAGTCCCCGAAAGCAGGTGGGGGCCCCTCCAGGTCTTGGCCAGTCCAGAGGACGCCCACCAAGGTCATCATAGGCAGGGTATAGCAGCAGAAGGCTGCCTCCGCCTCCACTGTGAATGTCCGGAGAGCACCAAGACATAGCGGCAGGGTTAGGAACATTAAGAAAATGTAACTCTTTTGAGTCAAAACCAATTAAACTAAATTAACAAAATCAGGGACAAAGTGAAGGGCAGCCCCATGAAGGAGAAGGTGTAACTCTTTCGAGTTATCAACAGTCACAGATTGTAACTCTTTCGAGTACATTCACAGTTCTTGGTTTCCAGGAGTGGGACATGAACCCACAACCTTCTGATTCAAAGGCAAGGGTGTTATGAACTGAGCCACAGCTGACACCTCAAGGAGAAGGTGTAGTTGCACAGCCTGGGGACAGGTGTTAATCACCTGTACATAATGTTCACTATTGTCAATAGACTCGCAAGAACGTTTCCCTGTCTATGGCACCTTTGTCCTGATGAGCAGTATTCATGTCACTCAGATGTGAAATCTTTCTGCACAAGATAAAGGCAGGTGTTTCAGTCCAGCGCCTCCTCCCGGTGCTTAGTGCAGCCTTCAGACCAAAGTGATGGTCTGGTCTCACACTCCCTGGGCACATTACTGATGCCTACACCTCGGTGGTGCTTGTCATTGCTGCCAGAAAGTCGCGGGCAGACATCACAGAGTTCCGTCATTCTCTCTGTGTGCTCTCAGCACTTTTAAGGTGGGGCTGGCCCCCCATCTCTTCAGCATCTGTGACCAGTGATGCTGTGCTCCTGAAGGACTCAAGCGCTGAAGGCGGACAAATAATCAGATGCTTTTAAAGTTTCATGGCTGCGTAACTATGATATGACCCTGATCACAGAGCACAAGCAAGCTGCCCTCGGCCAGACAGGAGTCAGACATTCTCAGAGGCTATGTGAAGATATATGGAATATCCTCACTGCATGTCGTCATCATCCTCCTGCAATCCAGTGACTATTAGGGCCTCCACTGCATCTCCATGACACAGAGGGTATGTGCGTCTCTATTATCGCAGATGGTACGTGCGCTGCCATAAGCCAGACTGAAATTAAATGTTCACAGATGCAATGTGAGGATCTATGGTGTCCCCTCACTGCATGTTGTCATCATCCTCCACAAATCTAGCAGCTATGAGGGCCTCCCCAGCGCGCCTGCCTCGTCTGGCCAGTGCGAGGGCCTCATCACCGTCATCGTCACCTTCAAGGACCTCCTCACCTTCATCACCATCAACATCCTCCTCATCGGAGGAGACCTCCAGCTTCTGCATCTCATTCTCAGCCAGCACCTCTCCCAGTTGCAGCTCCAGGGTAAAAAGGGCGCAGCAGGCGACGACGATGCATAACACCCTCTGTGGACTATGATTATGAGGGGCATGGATAGGGTGGGATAGGGAGCAGCTGTTCCCTTTAGTTGAAGGGTCACTCACAAGGGGGCATAAGTTCAAGGTGAGGGGCAGGAGGTTTAGGGGGGATGTGAGAAAAAACTTTTTTACCCAGAAGGTGGTGACGGTCTGGAATGCGCTGCCTGGGAGAGTTTTGGAGGCAGGTTGCCTCACATCCTTTAAAAATGAGCACTTGGCACGTCATAACATTCAAGGCTATGGGCCAAGTGCTGGCAAATGGAGTTAGGTAGGTAGGTCAGGTGTTTCTCTGACAAACTCGATGGGCCGAAGGGCCTCTTCTGCACTGTGTGGTTCTGTGATTCTGTGACTATATTGCAGGGCTCCACCAGACAGATCCAGGCACCAGAACCTCATATTCAGCATCCCGATGGTCTGCTCCACCAAGTTGTGAGTTGCAGCTTGGTCCTTTTGCAGCATGATTCATGATCCTGCAGGCACCACATCCACAAACATTCACTCCCTCCACCACCGACACACAGTAACAGCAGTGTGTACCATCTACAAGGTGCACTGCAGAAATTCACCAAGGCTCCTTAGACAGCACCTTCCAAACCCACGACCACTACCACCTAGAAAGACAAGGGCAGCAGATAGATGGGAACACCACCACCTGGAAGTTCCCCTCCAAGCCACTCACCATCCTGACTTGGAAATATATCACCGTTCCTTCACTGTTGCTGGGTCAAAATCCTAGAACTCCCTTCCTAACAGCACTGTGGGTGTACCTACACCACATAGACTGCAGCGGTTCAAGAAGGCAGCTCACCACCACCTTCTCAAGGGCAACTAGGGATGGGCAATAAATGCTGGCCCAGCCTGTGACACCCACATCCCATGAATGAATAAATAAAAATCCTGGTTAGACCTTCGCTCTGCTGCAGTCTGAGGCCTCCGCACGGGTGTCATCAGCTATGTCCACTGCGAGTAGATCCTGTCCCCTAGGAGCCATCCCTGTAGCCTCTGTGGACCCTGGAAGTTGTCAGGGATCTATGACCGACTTAGAATGTAAGAGTCATGCACATTCCCAGGAAACCGTGTGCAGACCTGCAGGATGCGTTTGTGGTAGTGACACACCAACTGCGAATTCAGTGAATGGAATCCCTTGCGGTTGACATAGTTGACTGCATGTTGCAATGGAGATCTGAGAGCCATGTGAGTGCAGTTAATGGCAGCCTGCACCTGTGGGAAACTGATATCTGGGCAAATCTAATCACTCTTACATTCTGGCTCTCCTGGTCCCTGGCAAAATGCACAAAGTTCCGTGCCCTCACATGACCTCTTGGAAGCTTGTGATATCCCACAGAGGTCACCTGTGGAGCCCTGAAAGGAGCCACTTATATAGAAATTGAGCGCTGTTGTCACTTTCACGGCCATTGGCAGTGGATGCCCTCCATGTCCACGTGGCACCAAATCCTGCAGCAGCTGGCAGGTGTGACCGACCAGGTCCCTAGACGTGTACAGTCTTTGGTGACAATGGTTGTCGGTCATCTGCAGGAGTGAAAGGCGGTGTCTATAGACCCTGGGTCTAGCTAGGTGCTGACCAGCGACGGTTCATTGTGGCTTTTTGACGACGTGTGAGAGAGCCCCAGCTGCCCCTTCTTCCAGACAGTGTTGCTCCTCCCTCTGTGCAGCCAGGCACCTCAATCACCCTCTTCTCCATTGTCTTTGCTCTCTGTACACCACGAGGCATACAGCTAGTTCACCAGGCTCCATGATCCTGATGTGCTCCTCCTGAAGGATGAAAGAGAGAGACACGTGGGTTAGCATGGGTGTACTAAGTACCTGTCTTGGTTAAATCTGAAGGCCCCTTAATGCATCTTGGAGAGTGTTGGCCACCACTTGGATGGCCAGAGTTTAGTGCGCTGCATGGCTGCCCGAAACCCCACCCACATCCACCCCATTCCACCTGACCGATTGGCAGCAGCTTTGCCCACCAGACTGCATGCTGTACTCTCAGCTCAGGCGCAGGCATTCTCCTAACCTGCACTGCAAGGCTGCACTGTTAGCTTGAACCATGGGGGACACTGGTCCAAACGGGATACTGACGTTGCAAGGGGCTGTGAGCGCCTCCACCAGTGACTGCTCCATGGCCAGCTTTAGCAAGGAGATCGTATAGCGTGCGCAGTCATCCAGCTGTTCTGCAGTTCACTAATCCGCTCATTAGTTTGCAGTCTGTGCCGAGGGGTGAAAAGCTCTGGAGCACTTGGAGGCACTTTGATGCTTCTGCATTGCTTGAGTGGGCAGATAAGATAGAGACCCAACTCCAATCATATCAATGTGGATACACCTGAACCATCTCAGTTGCAGAGAAATCGTCACTTTATACAAGGTGTCCCCAATGCATGGCCACTTCCCTCACCCACCACCCCACATGTGCTTATGCACTACCTTCAACAGCATGGCAGCCGTTACCAGCCCCCCAAAGTTGCCTCAACTCCACCACTCGCAACCCCCCCCCAAGTCGCCTCAACTGCAGCGCAGCCTTTGCCACCTTCCCCAAAGTTGCCTCACACGGAGGGCAGCCTTTGCCACCCTGCACCCAATGTCACCTCAACCGGAGGGCAGCCTTTGCCACCCCGCACCCAAAGTCGCCTCAACCGGAGGCAGCCTTTGCCAACCCGCACCCAAAGTCACCTCAACCGGAGGGCAGCCTTTGCCAACCCGCACCCAAAGTCACCTCAACCGCAGCGCAGCCTTTGCCACCCTCCTCAAAGTTGCCTCACACGGAGGGTAGCCTTTGCCACCCCGCACCCAATGTCACCTCAACCAGAGGGCAGCCTTTGCCACCCCGCACCCAAAATCACCTCAACCGCAGCGCAGCCTTTGCCACCCTCCTCAAAGTTGCCTCACACGGAGGGTAGCCTTTGCCACCCCGCACCCAATATCGCCTCAACCAGAGGGCAGCCTTTGCCACCCCGCACCCAAAGTCACCTCAATCGGAGGGCAGCCTTTGCCCCACCCCACCAAATGCATCTCAACCTTGAAGTCCAACAGGCATCCCTCGTGAGTGCTCCACAACGCTACTGTGCACTGACCTCCGAATTGCCCTCAAAGTGCAGCCCTCCAAGTGCACGCCTTTTATATGCTGTTGTGAAACACGTCGGCGTAGGGGAAGGCAATTCAGCGGGTGGGGATGAGTCTGGTGGGCTAGCCTTATAATGATATGCTGATGTATTACAATGAGGTACCCGACATCCAATGGCAGGAAACGCAGCCTGCTATCGATGGGCTGAGCGTACAATTGCAAACTGGTTTCACGATGTTGTGAAACTGATTTTAGGCTTTCTCACCATATTGTCCACTCACGCCACTGAACACACTCGATGCCAGCGGGCATCTCTGCCCAATGTCAGAAGCATCGTACTGAAATAAAAGCAAAATAGTGCAGATGTTGGAAATCTGAAATAAAAACAGAAAGTGCTGGAAAAACTCAGCAGGTCTGGCAACATTTGTGGAGAGAGGAACAGAATTAACCTTTTGAGTCCGATATGACTCTTCTTCAGAACTGAAGGAGGGTAGAAATGTGATGGGTTATTTGCCATTGAAAGTGGGGGAGGGGGAAGAACAAAAGTGAAGGTCTGGGATAGGTCCACTGGTGTCCTCCCATTCTATGGGAAGGGTGAACAGCCAGAGGTGGTAGTCGATATTGATACCAATGACATTGATAGAAAGAGGAATGAGGTTCGTGCAGGTCGATTTTAGGGAGCTAGGAAAGAAAGTAAGAAGCAGAATCCTCAGGGAGATAGGAGAGCAAATATACAGGCAAATTTCTGAGAAGCGTAAGAAAGTAGGGTAGTAAATATAGCAGATGTTAACTACCCTCATATTATCCAGGATAGAGTCATGATAAAAGATACAGAGGGTGCAGAATTCTTAAAATACATACAGGAGAACATTTTTTGGGCAGTACACAGCAAGCACAACAAGGGAAAGTGCATTCTAGACTTATTTTTATGAAACTGGGCAGGTAGGAGGAGTATTAGTAGGAGAGCACTGTGATAATAGTGATCATAATTCACCTAGATTTAACATAGTTATGGAAAAGGACAAAGACAGATTTGGAGTAAGCGTTCTCAATTGGGGAAAAGCTAATTTTACTAAGCTAAAGTGTGATTTAGCAAAAGTGGACTGGAAACAGCTACTTGGGGCAGAAATTTTCGCTCGGCGGGCAGGCGCACACCCAACCTGCTCGAGCGTGAAATGACGCGCGTTGACGTCGGCCGAGTGTGCCAATGTCAACGCATAGCCGCGCGATAGTTCAGTGGGCGTATGCACTTGCCGGAGCCGGCAGCATGCCCGCCCACAGTTAAAAGGCCTGTTAAGGCCATTAAGTAACCAATTAAATCTAATTTTTCACTGCCCGTCCGACCTAATGATTGGCGGGCAGGGGAAAAGGCCAAGCGGCCTTTGCATTTTTTTGGAAACCCTCATCCACGGGCGGGATGAAGTTTCCAAAAGCAAATAAAATAAAAACTTTAATTTTTCATTAATATCACGTTCCTGCTCATGTGACAGAGTCACATGAGGGGACATGTCTTATTACATTTTTTTAATATCTCTTCACCTCCCTGAGGCAGCTCCGTGCCTCAGGGAGATTATGCAGTGCTCACTAGCACACAGGTGTGAAGTTCACGCTCGGCTGGCTCGCACTACCCCCCCCTCCCGCACAGACAGCGCACAGTGCTGCCGCTTGGGTTTCACGCTGGGTGGGCCTTAATTGGCCTGCCAGTGTGAAATCGCGGCGCGGTGCCAATCGCAGGCAGAGGTCGGCTCCCCGACCGCGCACGCCCACCCCCGCCAAAAGCAAAATTCTGCCCTTGAAGTTAAATCAGTGGCACAGCAGTGGGATGCATTCAAGACGGAGATAGAGAGAGTTCAGAACAAATATGTTCCCGCAAAGAGAAAGGGTGACACTCCCAAATCTAAAGGCCTTTGGATGTCAAGGAGCATACAGGATAGGATAAGATAAAAAAGGAAGCTAATGTCAGATGTGTAGAGCTCGATACTGCAGAAAGCCTAAGAAATATGACATTTTTTGCAGCATTTTTGTGCTTTCTTTTATTATTTAGACCATAAGACCATAAGACCAAAAGACATAAGAGCAGAAATTAGGCCATTCAGCCCATCGAGTCTGCTCTGCCATTCAATCATGGCTGATAAGTTTCTCAACCCCATTCTCCTGCCTTCTCCCCGTAACCTTTGATCCCCTTACCAATCAAGAACCTATCTATCTCGGTCTTAAATACATTCAATGACCTGGCCTCCACATCCTTCTGTGGCAATGAATTCCATAGATTCACCACTCTCTGGCTAAAGAAGTTTCTCCTCATCTCTGTTCTAAAAGGTCTTCCCTTTACACTGAGGCTGTGCCCTCAGGTCCTATTCTCTCCTACTAATGGAAACATCTTCCCCACATCCACTCTATCCAGGGCTTTCAGTATTCTGTAAGTTTCAATCAGGATCCCCCCTCATCCTTCTAAACTCCATCGAGTATAGACCCAGCGTCCTCAAACGTTCCTCACATGTTAAGCCTTTCATTCCTGGGATCGTTCTCATGAACCTCCTCTGGACCCTCTCCAGGGCCAGAACATCCTTCCTGAGATACGGGGCCCAAAATTGATCACAATATTCTAAACGTGGTCTGACCTGAGTCTTATAAAGCCTCAGCAGCACATCCCTGCTTTTATATTCTAGTCCTCTCGAAATAAATGCCAACATTGCATTTGCCTTCCGAGCTACCAACTCAACCTGCAAGTTAACCTTAAGAGAATCCTGGACTAGGAATCCCAAGTCCCTTTGCACTCCAGATTTCTGAGTTCTCTCCCCATTTAGAAAATAGTCTATGCCTCTATTCTTCCTACCAAAGTGCATGACCTCACACTTCCCCACGTTGTATTCCATTTGCCACTTCTTTGCCCATTCTCCTAACCTGTCCAAATCCTTCTGCAGCCTCCCCGCCTCCTCAATACTACCTGTCCCTCCACCTATCTTTCTATCATCTGCAAACTTAGCCAGGATGCCCTCAGTTGCTTCATCTAGATCATTAATGTATCAAGTGAAAAGTTGTGGTCCCAACACTGACCCCTGCAGAACTCCACTAGTCACCGGTCGCTGCAGTTCCCTGAGGCAGCTGTCTGCCTTCAGGGAGCTCAGTGGAAATGCTCACCTGTGCCCGTGGTGACGTCGTCGCCCGCCCTCTTCCTGCCCCCACCCCAGCAGCGCTGAGCATTAATTGGCCAGCTAGCGTGAAATTGTGATCAGAGGTCGATCATGGTCGGGGGCCGGTTTCCCATCCGCTTCCAGGCCCACCGATCGCACGCGTGTGATGAGCGAAAACTTCAGGCCAAACTCTTTTTGGTCATTTGTCCTACTATTTCCTTATGTAGCTCAGCATTGAATTTTTTTTGACAATGCTCTTATGAAGCACCATGGGATGTTTTATTATGTCAAAGGTGCTATATAAATGCAAGTTTTGTTGTTGTAGTTAACTGAGGCACCTTTGGCTGCTGAAAAGTAACCTGCCCGCAAGAGTTGGCACGATCATTATCTCAGGCGGTCAGTGATTAACACGTTTTACATTATAATTAAATGGAAATTAGTGGATTTTCAAACATTTTCTTAACACCTGCAGAACTCTCCTGCAGGGTGTTCCAGGATTCAGGAAACTCACCAGTGAAAAGGAATATTGGAACATAGGAACAAGAGAAAGTCATTTCTGCCCTGGAGCCAGTTCTGCCATTCAATGAGATCATGGCTGATCTGCAGCCTGATTCAATTTACCCCATATCCCTTATACCTGTGGCTCACAAACATCTATCCATCTGTTTTAAAATTAACAGTTGATCTAGCATCAGTTGCCATTTGTGGGAGAAAGTTCCAAACTTCTACCATCATTTGAATGAAGAAGTGTTTCCTAATTTCATCCCTAAAAGGTCTGGCTCTAATTTTTAGGTTATGCCCCCAGTCCTAGACTCCCCCACTAACAGAATTCATTTCTCCAAATCTACTCTTTCTGTTCCCCTCAGGAGGTGAGATTGAGTGGGACTTTTTAAGCGGGGTAGGGTGTAGGTGAATTGGTTTAATGTTCAATTGCCTGACCTCAATAAAGGCCTCACTGCTTATAGCTGCTTTTTCAATTCATGCCCAGCAAATGTTTAGCAGAGAGTTCTTGTCAACATAGCTGGGGTTTTTGAGAAGTTTAGAGGCTTGCAACAGGCAAGTTCCATGCCAGATGAATAATAAAGAAACAAGTCACAATAATGGAAGAAATCCACAATGTAGTTTAGATCCTTTTAATACATGTAGAGACTTGCAAAGTCCCTAAAATGTTTTGAGATACCTGAACACTATTGTGTGCCAGAGCAGAGCTAGCATTGTGAATTCCCTACACTGGAAAGTCTAGCATCCTGAGGCCTCAAAGGACCCACCCTATGGTCAGATCAGATGCAGCTCTCCAATGGGGTTTCATTGAAAACCCAAGCCGACTTGTAGGCAATGGGACCAGTTTAGGTACCTGGAGGCGACCTCCTGGCAGACTGGGGACAGAGGAGACAGTCCTCCAGGCAGGCTGAGTGGCCCTCCCTGACTGCTTGGGAGGTGCAGCAGCTGTAGGCCCTGTAGAGGGGCTCCTTGCACCCCACCAGAAAAGGTGGTCTGACTGCAAAATTAATTTCTTTAGTTTAAGCTTTAAAAAATTTGAAGAGCGTACACCTCCATTTTGAAGCTTATAACCTCCATTTTGAAGGCTAACAATCTTCCCTGGTCAGGTCATCTCTGCTGGAGTTTGCAGTGTGT
Source organism: Cetorhinus maximus (assembly GCF_964194155.1). Taxonomy (NCBI): domain Eukaryota; kingdom Metazoa; phylum Chordata; class Chondrichthyes; order Lamniformes; family Cetorhinidae; genus Cetorhinus; species Cetorhinus maximus. Next base: position 121,109,603 of record NC_135884.1, read on the forward strand.
GTCACCTGTGGCACAGACACCCACAAGTGCCAACTAAATCTCTCCTGAACCCATGAAACTTTGGACAGGTCAGTGGTGGAGATCCTAGGTGGACTCATTTCAGAATATACATAAATTTGCTCACACAATTCTTGCTGAATTTCGGGGCCAATATTTTAAATATTACTTTAATTTTCTTGATCCAAAACAGGAATAACTCCTGAAGCTTTTCTCAGCTACAATGTCAGCTCGCAGTCTAACTTCAAAACTCTAGGTAGTTACAATAGACAAAGCACTACAATTCAACAAACACAGATGTTAAAACCTATGTGTGGTCCTTAGCGTTTCAATCCTAGCTTGTAGGTTATTTTGATCATTCTAGAAAATATGAGTGAAGCTATTTTAGTCTCACTTATTTTAAATACTAAGCCAAAGCAAAATATTTTATTTTTTAAATGAAGAATAGAACTATTTGTACCATAAATGTAGTAAACTGTCTATTGTATTTTACTGTCATATTTCCTTGGAAACACTCCGTAAAGCATTAAGCCATGTCTGTCTTTGACTGTTGCTGTTGTCTGTTATTTCATTGACAATTTAATTTTATAATTATCTTAAATTCCCAATTGAATTGCATCAGTTTTGGATGTAGTTAATGTACTGAATGTCAGTAACATAAAAATGTTATTGACTATGCAGAGATAATTCTACAAATAGAACAAAGGTTACAGCCATCTAAAAGACATTGGGCCAGATTTTCAAATGTCCACAGGGTCGGGACGCAATGTGGGAACGATTTCATAAACGCAGTTCCAGAGATCGTCTCAGGATAACAATGCCTCTAGGACAATTTGAAATTTTCAAAGGGCTGGCAGGAGGGGGAAGGTGGGTCCAGAGAATGGCAAATATGCTCGCTGCCAATTAACAGCCCATTAAGCTCCTTAAGGAGCTTCTTAAGGGGCCTGTCCAGTGGAGAATGTGATTTTTAATCTTTATTTCGGCAAAGTCAGTCTGGTCCACATTATTGCCCAGCTGTTGGGTTCAATGCAGAGACATTGAAATGTTTGTTTGACTTTGTGGGAGATTGCAGGGTACAGCGCTGCACCTTTTCTGTGTTTGCGTGGCCAGTTTCCTCTGTCTTCAGCTCTTGGCCTTCTGATGAGCTGCCTGCTCTCTTCGGCAAGGCAAGTGGCAGGCACCACCATGGCTGCCATCTGATATTGTTGCTGGCACCAGGCAGGCAGCTCCTGCCTCCTGAAGGTGCGCAGCATCAGTAACTGGGTGCAGAGCTCACCTCCTGCCCAATAAAAGCATTTGAATTTAAAAATAGCATTGAATGACGTGAGGTTGGGACTTGGAATTCATCCAAGTGTCTGGTTGCTGACCCTGTTTTGAAGATACAGACCATTGGGAGAGACATTGGATAATCCCTGAAAATGAACATACATACGAATTAGGAGTAGGAATAGGCCACTTGGCCCCTGAAGCCTGCTCCCCCATTCAATAAGATCATGGCTGATCTGTAAGTAACCTCTACCCCACATTCCTGCTTACTCCAAATAACCTTCCATTCCCTTGTTAATCAAGAATCTATCTAGCTCTGCCTTAAAAATATTCAAAGACTCTACTTCCACCGCCTTTAGAGGAAGAGAGTTCCAAAGACTCACAACCCTCAGAGAAAAAAATTCTCCTCATCTCTGTCTTAAATGAGCGACCCCTTACTTTCAAACAGTGACCCCTAGTTCTAGATTCTCCCACAAGAGGAAACATCCTCTCCACATCCACCCTGCCAAGACCCCTCAGGATCTTAAAGGTTTCAATTAAGTCACCTTTTACTCTTCTAAATTCCAATGAATATAAGCTTAACCTGTCCAGCCTTTCCTCATAAGACAGCCCACCCATTCCTGGTATTAGTCCAATAAACCTTCTCTGAACTGCTTCTAATGCATTTACATCTTTTTTTCCTTAAATAAGGAGACCAGTACTGTACACAATATTCCAGATGTGGTCTTACCAATGCCCTGTACAACTGAAGCATAACCTCCCTGCTTTTGTAATCAATTCCCCTCACAATAAATGATAACATTCTATTAGCTTTCCTAATTCCCTGCTGTACCTGCAAACTAACCTTTTGAGATTCATGCACTAGGAAACCCAGATCCTTCTGAATCTCAGAGCTCTGCAATCTCTCACCATTTAGATAATAAGCTTCTTTTTTATTCACCCTGCCAAAATGAATGACTTCACATTTGCCCACATTAAACTCCATTTGCCAGATCTTTGCCCGCTCATTTAACCTATCTATGTGACGTTGTAGCCTCCTTACATCCTCTTCACAATTTACTTTCCTACCTATCTTTGTGTCATCAGCAAATGTAGCCACCATTCCTTCAGTCCCTTTATATAAATTGTAAAAGGTTGAGGCCCCGACACTGATCCCTGTGGCACACCACTCGTCACATCCTGCCAACCAGAGAAAGACCAATTTATGCCAACTCTCTGCTTTCTATTAGCTAGCCAATCTTCTATCCATGCTAATATGTTACCCCCTACACCATGAACTTCTTTTTCTGCAATAACCTTTGATGTGACACTTTATCAAATGCCTTCTGGAAATCTAAGTACAGTACATCCACCGGTTCCCCTTTATCCACAGTACATGTGACTCCTTCAAAGAACTCTAATAAATTGGTTAAACATGATTTCCATTTTACAAAACCATGTTGACTCTGCATGATTGCCTTGAATTTTTCTAAGTGCCCTGCTATAACATCTTTAATAAAAGCTTCTAATATTTTCCCTGTGACTCATGTTAGGCTAACTGGCCTATAGTCTCCTGCTTTCTGTCTCCCTCCCTTTTTGAATAAAGGAGTTATATTTGCTATTTTCCAATCTAATGGAACCTTCCCCGAATCTAGGGAATTTTGGTAAATTAAAACCAGTGCATCAACTATCTCACTAGCCACTTCTTTCAAGATCTTAGGATGAAGTCCATCCGGACCTGGGGATTTGTCAGCCCGCAGCCCCAATAATTTTCTCAATACCACTTCCCTGGTGATTGTAATTTTCCCGAGTTCCTCCCTCCCTTCCATTTCCTGATTTACAATTATTTCCGGGATGTTACTTGTGTTCTCTATAGTGAAGACCGAAGCAAAATATTTGTCTAATTCGTCCACCATCTCCCTATTTTCCATTATCAATTCCCCAGACGCATTCTCTACAGGACCAACGCTCAATTTGTTAACTCTTTTCTTATTTAAATATCTATAGAAACTCTTACTATCCGTCTTTATGTTACTAGCTGGCTTTCTCTCATACTCTAATTTTTCCCTCCTTATTAATCTTTTAGTCCTTCTTTGCTGTCCTTTATATTCTTTCCAATCTTCTGACCTGCCACCCGTCTTTGCATAACTATGTGCTTTTTCTTTACTGTGATACTGTCTTTAACTTTTTTAGTTAACCACGGATGGTGGGCCCTCCCCTTGGATTTTTTCTGTCATTGGAATGTATATATACTGTGTATTCTGAAAAATCCCTTTAAATGTCTACCACTGAACTCCTATTAACATATCCCTTAACCTCATTTGCCAGTTCACTTTAGCTAGCTCTGCTTTCATGCCCTCATAATTGCCCTTATTTAAATTTAAAATACTAGTCTTGAATGCATTCATTTCTCCCTCAAAATGAATGGAAAATTCAATCATATTATGGTCGCTGCCACCTAGGGGTGCCTTCATTAGGAGGTTATCAACTAATCCTATCTCGTTGCTCAATACCAGGGGTAGCATTTTCCCCGTCGGGGAGGTTGTGCGTGAGTGGGTGGGTTCCCGATCGGCGCCCCCCTGCCATTTTACGTGGGCGGGCCAATTAAGGCCCACCCAGCGTGACGTTCGCCCGGAAGCGCTGTGTGGGCGGAGGGGGGAGATTCCCTGAGCCGAGAAAGAGCGCATACTTTTAAAAATATAATAAAGGATGAGAAAAATGTTATTGACATGTCCCCTCATGTGACACTGTCACATGAGCTAGGACATGTCAATTACTTTTATTAAAAATGTAACACAAATTTTAAATCCCTCATGAAACCTCATCCCGCCCGTGGATGAGGTTTCATGTTTTTTCTGAAGGCTACCTGGGCTCTTCGCCTGCCCGCAGGTCCATTAATCATTTTAATTACTTTTTTAATGGCCTCAATAGGCCATTGACAGGTCGGTGGGAGCGCAGCTGACTCAGCTGTGTGCCCGCTGAACTGAGAATCTAAATGACAGTGTGATGTCGGGACGCACGCCCGACATCACCCCACGTGATTTTACACATCGGCGAGCGGGCCCCTCCTCCGCTTGCCAACCAGAAAATGCTGCCCCAGGTCTAATATAGCCTGCTCTCTGGCTCCAGAATGTGCTGCTCTAAGAAACTACCATGAAAACATTCTATGCACTCCTCATCTGCACTAGCTTTGCCCACCTGATTGTTCCAGTTTATATGTAGATTAAAATCCCCCATGATTATTGCTGTACCTTCCTGGCAAGCTCCATTATATCTTCTGTTATACTCTGTCCTACTGTGTAGCTACAATTAGGAGGCCTATACACCACTCCACAAGTGACTTCTTGCCTTTATTATTCCTCATCTCAACCCATACCACTTCTACACTCTGGTTTCATGAACTTAGGTCATCCCTCTCTAATGTGCTAATACCATCATTAATTAACAGAGCCACTCCTCCACTTTTTCCTAACTTCCTATCCTTCCTAAATGTGATGTACCCTTCACTATTCTGGTCCCAATCTACGTCATCCTGTGGCCATGTATTATGACACAGCTGATGGTAAGGACTGAGTTGTTCAAATCCCAGAGGGAAACTCGAAACAGCTATCAAAACCCATTTTGCAATCTATATGTTTCGAGATGCAGCCTTTGAATTCAATAGTAATAAGACCACCGAGTCTCAAGAGGTATTTTATAAAACTAAGTTAAATATTTATTAATATAAGAAAGATTGTAAACACATACATATGTCCACAAAATTACTACTATAATAGCTACAAAAATCCCCTAATTAATCTGACTCTCAATTACACCCCTGTTAAGGCAATGGTAGATCTCATAGATTTAAAGAGATACCTAGCAGATCACACCCTGGACAGTCACATTCAGAATGGGCAGCAATTTCCCCCCATTGGGGGGGATGTGTGGGAGCAGGCACGGGTGGATGGGTTCCCGATCAGTGCCCCCAGTTGGGGGCGTGCTGCCATTTTACCTGGGCGGGCCAATTAAGGTCCACCCAGCATGACATCCACTCAGAAGCGTTGTGCGCTCCCTGTGCGGGCGCAGGGGGGATTCCCTGAGCCGGGAATGTGTGCAGATCTCCCTGAGTCAAAGTGCCGCCTCAGGGAGATCGGTGGAAGTTGAGAAAATGTTTGGAAGGGTACAAAAAAAATTCCTGACATGTCCCCTCATGTGACACTGTCACATGAGCTGGGACATATCAATTTCTTTTATTTCAACATTTTATAAACATTTTAAGTCCCTCATGAAACCTCAGCCCATCCATGGATGAGGTTTCATGTTTTTCCTGAAGGCTGCCTGGGCTCTTCGCCTGCCCGCCAACCTTAAGGTTGGACAGGCAGGTCCATTAATTGGCTTAATTACTTTTCTAAAGGTCCTAAGTGGCCTTAAGCCCGCCGAACTGAAAATCTAAATGATGGGGGGTGACGTCTGAACGCACGCCCGATGTCACCCCATGTCATTTTACGCGTCAGCGAGCGGGCTCTGCCCCCAGCTCGCCAACTGGAAGATGCAGCCCAATGAGTTTCTTTCAGCTCTGGGTTTTTGCAGACAGCAGCTTGAGGCTTCTCACACTTGCCGGATCTTAAGAATGTCTCTGCCTTACACACAATCTCCTTCCTCCTTTATACATATCTTTCTCTTTGAATGTAAATTTTTCATTGTATCACTAGGCTTTTCATTTTATCTCTTCTAAAAATAACATCTTTTTGTTTCCACCAATTTTATTAGTAAGCAGAAAAAAACACATTGGCATCTTTTAGGTGCAAGATTTCACCCATTCATTTGAATGGTTTATTTAAAAATACAAATTTCCCCCTTGACACCTATGTTTCTAAACTTCACATTGTTTATCTAATTAACATTTCAAGCCTACTTTGTTCCCTACATCAAAGTCTCTAGATCAGCTGTCTTTAATCTAATTAAGACACACACATAGACACAGACCCCACTAAAACTCTATTTTTAAAAATAATTTCCAATAACATTATAGACATTAAACCTATTCATGACATCATGTCTCTGTAATGGCTATCAGATTGTACTTATTTATTTCTATTTGCGCTATCAGTTTATCTGTTTTATTTTGAATGCTAAGTGCATTTAGATACAGAGCCTTTAGTTTTGTCCTTCGATTATTTTTGTAGCGTCTAGTCTGATCTGCTGATTTACTCCTAGAATTGTACCTTCCTTTCACAGTATGTTTATCATTTCCCATATTAACACCTGTCTCTCTAGCTTTGGCTCTACTCTTTAGTTTACCACATCTTCCCAAATTTGATCCCTTGCCCCTACTTCCCTCTCTACTTCCCTAGTTAGGCAGCTCATGAGGACGCCAATCCCAGCATGGTTCAGGTGTAGGCCATCCCAACGGTACAGATCCCACTTTCCCCAATACTAGTGCCAATGCCCCACAAACCAGAACCCACTTCTCCCACACCAGTCTTTGAGCCACGCTTTCATTTCTCTAACCTTATTTGTCCTATGGCAATTTTCACATGGTTCAGGTAATAATGCAGAAATTATTACCTTTGAAGTTCTGCTTCTTAATTTGGTGCCTAGCTTGTCATACTGACTATGCCAAGCCTCCTTCCTCATCCTGCCTATGTTGTTGGTACCTACATGGACCATGACCACTAGATCCTCCCCCTCCCACTGCAAGTTCCTCGCCAGCCCTGAGCAGATGGTCCGAACCCAAAGCCATATGGACTCTCGCTCTTTGCTACAGAGAACAGTGTCAACCCCCCTTACCATACTGTCCCCTACTACCAATACATTCCTTTTTCCTCCCCCCTCCTTGGATGGCTTCCTGTACCACAGTGCCATGGTCAGTCGCTCATCTACTCTGCAACCCCCACTCTCACCCAAACAAGTTGAGAGAACATCAAACTTGTTGGACAATTACAGAGGCTCACACTCCTGAATGGGCATGGGGATCACTGTGCACAATGAATGCCCGCTCTTTCAACACGGGCAGCACATTCAATTGGTGCAATCGTTACAGGAGATTCCATAATTAGTGTGAAAGACAGGTATTTCTGTAACTGTCATCTTAAGTCCCATATGGTGTGGTGCCTCCCTGGTGCCTGAGGTTCTACAGACCATGGTCAACATCAGGAGCAAGGTAGGAAATTAATAAGTAGGGCCTTGCAGGTAGTAATGTCTGGATTATTCCATGTGCTATGTGCCAGCAAGAATAGAAATAGGAAGATAGGGAGGATCAATGCGTGGCTTGAGGCAAGGTGCAGGAGGGAGTGAGTCAGATTCTTGAGGCACTGGGACCAGTTCTGGGGCAGGACACATCTATTTAAAAGGGACAGGGTGCACCTCAAAAGGACTGAGATCAATGTCCTTGCAAGGAAGTTTACTAGTGTGGTTGGGGATGGTTTAAAATAAATTGGCCGGGGGATGGGCACCAGTATATAGAACTGGTATTATAGGGGGAGGATCCAGTGGTCGTGGTCCACGTAGGTACCAACTACATAGGCGGGCTGAGAAAGGAGTCTCTGCATAATCAGTATGACAGGCTAGGCACCAAATTAAGAAGCAAAACCTCAAAAGATAATAATAGTAACAGAGAAGGAACCATATTAGATAGGAGCACTCTATAATGACAGGGAATACGATGACAGGTTTAGAATGCGTGTATGTGAATGCACAGGGTGTGGTGAATAATATTGGTGAGCTACAAATACAAATAGCCGTGGGGGAATATGATGTAGTGGCAATAACAGAAAAACAGTTTAAAAATGATGAGGGCTGTGCATTTAATATTCAAGGATGCAAAGTGTTCAGAAAAGATATGGAAGGAAAAAAAGGTTGGTGGGTTGGCAGTATTGATTAGGGGAACACTGTAATGTTGGAAAGAGAGGGTGTTCTTGAGGAGGCAAGGACAGAATCCATTTGATTAGAGTTGAGAAGAAACAAAGGTGTTGTCCACTACGGGGGGTATTCTATAGGCCTCCAGATAGTGAGATAAAGGCCTGAATTTTTCATTCGTCGGGCGTGCACAATCGGCGGGCCTGGAAGCAGACGGAAAATGGGTCTCCATCTGCGATCGGCCTCCGACCACGATTTCATGCCTGCTGGCCAATTAACGGGCAGCCAGAGTGAAAAGCACACTGCGGAATGCTCAGCACTGTCGGGGTGGGAGCGAGAAGAGGGCGAGCGCCGACTTAACTGAGGGTACGGGTAAGCGCTTCTAGTGAGCTCCCTGGAAGCATACCTAATAAAAAACCAGTCTCCAGATAACTCTTTTTATTTTATTTCCCCATGAAGACTTCATCCCATCCTGGATCGAAGTTTGAGCAAAAATGGGAGTGCCACCTGGAAGGCTGGCCCATCTGCCAACTGTAATTGTGGGCGGACCTTGTAAAATCACTGTTAATTGCATCGTCAATGGGCTTAATTGCCCGCTTAATTGTCAGCGGACGCTCTTCCAACTGGTGCGCCAGCCCACTGAGCGAAATATCGCGCAAGTGCGCGATGCCATCAGGATGCTCGCCCGACGTCATCTCGCATTATTTCACACCCATTCGGGTCGAGCTGCACATCTCTGTGATTTCCCTGCAGATTTGCTCCGCCATCTGTGGCCAGAATTTTATGTCCCGTGGGCGGGCGCGCGCTCAACATGAACAGACGTGAAATAGCACGAGATGATGTCGGGTGAACGTCCCGATGTCATTGCGCATGCGCAATATTTCGCTCGGTGGGAGCTTAGAGGAGTCAGAAGCGCGCCCACTGAAATTAAGCGGGCAATTGTGCCCATTAACGATGCAATTGACAGCAATTTTACATGGCCCGTCCACATTTACGGTTGGTGGTTGGGCCATTCTCCCAGGCGGCATTCCCATTTTTGCTCAAACCTCAATCCAGGGTGGGATGAAATCGCTGTGGGAAATAAAATAAAAAGAGATATCTGGGGACTGGTTTTTTCATGAGGTATACTTTCAGGTGTTTGATTGTGCTGCATGGACATATTTTGCAGCATTTCTGTCGTTTCCTTTATTCTGCGGGGGTCTGCAGCCACGTGGGACAGTTGTCTGCCTTCAGGGAGCTCAGTAGGAGCGCTCACCCACACCCTCAGTTAGGTCGGCACCCGCCCCCACCCCAGCAGCACCGAGCATTAATTGGCCAGCCAGCATGAAATCTCGGTCGGGGGCCAATTGCGGCCAAAGACCCATTTCCCGTCCGCTTCCGGGCCCACCAACTGCACGTGGCCAACGACTGAAAAATTCATGCCATAGAGTGGTGATATTGAGGGATGTTAATTACACAAATATCAGTTGGGATTGTGTTAGAGTAAAGGGTAAGGAGGGGGAGGAATTACTGAAATGTGCTCAGGAGAACTCCTTTGAACAATATGTTCTCAGTCCAACTAGAAAAGAGGCATTGCTGGATCTGGTGCTGGGGACTGACATGGACCAAGTGGACCAACACCTGGAGAACACCTGAGTAAGAGTGAACATCGTATCGTAAGTTTCAGATTAGTAATGGAGGAGAGCAAGGAACAATCTAAAGTAGAACTTCTAAATTGGAACAGAGTTAATATCAATTCAATGAGAGGGGATATGGTCAGTGTAAAATTAAACCAAAGATTGACAGGAAAAAATGTCACAAAACAATGGGTGATCTTTAAGAAAGAGATATTTCAGGTACAGACTAGGTACATTCCAACAAGAGTGACACGCGCCCAGAAGCACTTCTGTGCCTCCGGGAGATTAGTTTAGGTTTTAAACATGTAAATACAGAAATTTTTAAAATTTAAAACATGTCTCCTTGTGTGACAGTGTCACATGAGCTGGGACGTGTCAATGAATTTTATTAAAAGATTTTATTCAATTTTTAAACACTTCATGAAACCTCATCCCGCCCGTGGATGAGGTTCCATGAAAAATGCAAAGGCCGCCTGGGCCTTAAGGTTGGACGGGCAGCATTCTTAACTGCTTTAATTGATTTCTTAATGGTCTTCATTGGCCGTTGACATTACGGCAGACATGCAGCCGACTCCAGCGCGCCCGCCGAACGAAATATCGTGATAACGTCGGGACACACGCCCGACATCATTGTGCGTCATTTTACGTGTCAGCGAGTGGGCCCCGCCCCCGCTCGCTGAACTGAAAATTCTGCCCTAGAGGAAATAGGATGAAAATCGATCAGTAGGATGTACTGGAAAAGCTTGCAATGTTTAGAATGGATAAGTATCCTTGTTCGGAGGGCTTGCAGCCTGGTTGTTAAAGGGAGTGGGATTGGAGATAGCCAAAGGGTGGTAGCTTCCCTTAATATAGGGGACATGCAAGAGGATTGGACAGTAGCAAATGTGACACCTGGGCTGGGATTCATGGAGGCAGTGGCCCTGCCCACCAGCAGGAAAATTGGGGACAAGCCTGCTTTTGCTTGCCCTCAACGCCACTTTACATGGTTCAGTCAATTAGTTGTCTGAAGCTGTGGTTTATGCCCCTCCGAGGCAGCATGTCATGCCTCCAAGAGCTACTAGCCAAACAGACGGCCGGCAGCTCTTCAGTCCCAGCAGCAGCACTGGGAGCAGACCAGAAATTTCGGAGCAGGCCCGGAATTCAGGTGAATAAGGTTGGGGATTGTCGGGCAGGAGGTCACTCACAAGGACAGAGATTGCAGGGGTTCTTCCCACAGGGGAGGCCCATGCTGCAGGGGGCTTCTGTGGGCCACAGGGTGCCCAATCAAGAGGGACCCATCCCTCCCAAGCCCAAAGGTAGGCCACCAAAATTCTGGCCCCTTATTCAAAATATGGTGTAAGGGCATTCCTAGTAACTACAGGCTGTTTAGTTTAATATCAACGGTGGGTAAGATTTTAGAAACAATAATCGGGAAAAAAGCAAAAGGCACTTGGAGAGGTTTGGCTTAATTAAGGATAGCTAGCACAATTTGTAAAAGGTAGATTGTGTTTGACTAATTGAATTTTTTAATGAAGTAACATAATGTTGATGAAGGGAATGCAGTGGATGTTATCTATATGGATTTTAAGAAAGTATTTGAAAATGTACCAGATAAATGGCTGGTTAACAAAATTGAGGCTCATGGAGGGTCAATGGGTAAAAAATTGGCTTAAGGATAGAAAACAAAGTTGTGATAAATGGTTATTTTTCGGACTGGAGGATGATAGATAGTGGCACTCCCCAAGGGACAGTGCTAAGACACTGCTTTTTTTTTTATATAAATACAAATGACTTTGATATTGGAATGCAGAGTAAAATTTCAAAATTTGCTGATGATAACAAATTTGGAGACGTGACAGACTATGAGGATGATACTAGTCAACTGCAACAGAACATTATTAGGTTAACAGATTGGGCAGACATTGTCAGATGGAATTTAATGAAGAGAAGTGTGAGGTGATGCATTTTAGCAGAAGGGATAGAGAGAGCCAATTTAGACTTAATGACATAGTTCTAAAGAGCAGAGCGATCTTGGGGTTCATTGCATCAATATTTGAAGGTGGGAGGACATATTGAAAGAATAGTTAGCAAAGCGTATAGGATCTTGGGTTTCAAAATTAAGTACAAGAGGCAGGGATATTATGCTGAACCTTTTATAAAGCTCTGACTAGACCACATCTAGAGCATTACATCAATTTCTGGTCACCACGCTTTAGGAAAGCAGTGAAGGTCCTTGAGAGGGTGCAGAGGAAGTTTACTAGAATGGTTCCAGGGATGAGGGATTTTAGCTACAAGGTTAGGTTAGAGAAGCTGGAGTGATTCTCTTTGGAACAAAGGAGATTGAGGGGAGATTGTGCACAAGATTATGACAGGTTTGGATAAGGTAGACAAGGAAAAGCTGTGTCCCATTAGCTAATAGCACAAGGATTAGAGGACATAAATTTAAGGTTTTGGATAAGATATGCAGGGAAAATGCAAGGAAAACCTTTTTAACACAACAAGTGATAATGACCTGAAACTTGCTACCTACTAACGTAGTGGAAGCGGAGACAATCAATGATTTCAAAAGAAAATTGGATAGGCACTTGGAGGAAATAAACTTGCAGGGCCACAAAGGAATATAGATAGGTTAAGTGAGTGGGGAAAGTCCTGACAAATGGAGTATAATGTGGGAAAATTTGAATATGTCTATTTTGGCAGGAAGAATAAAAAAGAAGCACATTATCAAAATGGTGAGAGATTACAGAGGTCTGAGGTGCAGAGGAATCTGGGCATCCTAGTGCATTAATCACAAAAGATTGGTATGCAGGTACAGCAAGTAATTAGGAAAACAAATAGAATGTTATTGTTTATTGCGAGGGGAATTGAATACAAAAGGTTATGCTTCAGTTGGAAGCAGTTCAGAGAAGGTTTACTAGACTGATACCTGGAATGGGCGGGAAGAAAGGTTGGACAGGCTAGGCTTATATACGCTGGACTTTAGAAAAGTAAGAGGCGACTTGATTGAAACATATAAGATTCTGAGGGGTTTTGACAGGGTGGATGTGGAAAAGGATGTTTCCTGTTGTGGGAGAACCTCTAGAACTAGAGGTCACCGTTTAAAAGTAAGGGGTCACCCATTTAAGACAAAGATGAGGAGAATTTTTTTCTCTGAGGGTTGTAAGTCTTTGGACCTCCCATCCTCAAAAGACAGTGGAAGCAGAGGTTTTGAATATTTTTAAGATAGAGATAGATAGATATTTGATAAGTAAGGGTGTGAAAAGTTATCGGGGATAGGTGGAAATGTGGGGTTGAGGTTACAATCAGATCAGCCATGATCTTATTGAATGGCAGAGCAGGCTCGAGTGGCCAAGTGGCCTACTCCTGCTCCTGATTTGTATGTTCGTATGACTAACTGGATTGCTCTACTGAGAACCTGCAAGGGCTCGATGGGCCAAGTGGCCTTCCTCTGTGCCTTACTGACTCTTTGAGTTGTGGAGGTGAATAAGTTCCATTTTCAAATGGCATAACCAACCAACAGCAGCACTACCACATCCACTGCTCGATTTACTACACCTGCATCACCCAGCTCTCAACAACCAGTACATCCTTCAATTCATATGGTTTAACAAACTCTCACACATTTAGCACTGTTGCAAGTTTCACACTAACAATTCACAGCTCAAACAGACTGACAGCTATTCAACTATGATAACCATGTCACCTAAAAATATTGCAGGGCACCTAACACACTTCCCTTTTTGTGCAGTAAAAAGTGGCACCTAACAGGAGGCAGTAGGAAAGAACTGGGGGAGGACAAGTGTGCACACATTTTAGCTCCCATGGAGGGAACAGTGTTCATGGGAAGGAAACTGAGGATTCATTGATGAGGATATCTTCATAACTAATCCTCCTCTTTTCCCATTTTTCCCTCATCCCACAAGATCTTCAGACTCACAAATTACATGTTGTGCTTTCTCCTCTCTCCACACCACAATGCAAACCTTGTTCATTTTTAATTTCTGGTATCCAAGAACTGGAACATTCCCAGTCAGAGGAGGAAAGGGAAGAAGAAAGTGAAACTGTACAGACACAATCACTTGATCTTACACTTGCATGTGGTGAGACACCAGGGACAATTGTCAAGATGCCAAGGAAGGGGAAAAAGATAGTGCAGGAGCCAGCTCATCAGAAGGTAAAGTTGCACACGTTTTAATGAGTGAAGTTATAAAATTGGATTTGAATTTTCATTTTCTGATGCTTTTATTTTTGTGTTGTCAGAGGCGGACAATGTGATGATCAGAGATCGAGGAAACGTAAGGAGTGAGGGACTGTTGGTGAATGGAGAGGTGTAGTTGAAGTTACTAGTATCACTCATGAATAATTTGATCACATAGAGCCTAGGTAAAAAGGGGCTCTCTAGTGTCCTTGCCTATTCCTGTTCCTCCACATAAAGGCACTCCTGCTTCTCAGCTTCCCATCTGATGAGTGGCAACAAGGCACATTTCCTCATAATGGCCAGATTGTGCAGCATGCATAAATCTTGATACTTGCTCAGATGAGCACTGCATGGCTCCTCCAGCCTGGCCAAGGCACTGGAAGCATTGTTGAGGATAGTGATGGTGTGCTCTATAATTTTCTTTTGGCAGCATGGCTTTCATTCTAGGTCTACTGTGCATGTGTGGATCCATCTCTGACTGGAGTCACAAGCTGTGTTAATAGGGAAAACTAATGCTATAGAGTTGATCTTCAGACAACTTTTCTTAGTGGAACTTAGTGCAATTACACCTGTGCATCAAACTAAAGAAGAACTCTCCCTCGACTAGAGGTTCCCCACGCTGCTAACCCATTGGTTTACACAGACCATGTGATCTTACAACACAGGATTATTCTTAAAGCTACAGTCCTACATTTCTCAAAACCATAATTACTATACTCCTCTCCCTTTAACTTATCTTACATTTTGTATTTACAAAGATATTTATCTCATGACATTACTGGTCATGAAATTACAAGTTCAGTCTTTCAGGTGGTTTCCTGCTCCATGAGCAATGTCGCAGCTCCACAACTTCACATTCTTTTGTAGGAAACACATTCTCTGGAACCGCATTAACATCAGGTACCACATTAGGCACATGCAGCTCAGTGTCTTCCACACCCACAGAGACATCGAGCATGCCTGTCCTTGATGAACAACTTCATCAGGAACCACTGGCTCAGTAATGGTTACAGGTGAAACATTGTTTTGTTGGGGTATCTCTCTTTTTCTTAAATGATCCACATACTTACAGGTGATCCAGCCCACCACCTCCACATGATGCAGCTATGGTCTGGTCACAGAACTCACTTTACCAGGTAACCACTTCAGTCTTCCGCCGAAATTCTTTACATATACTGTTTCTCCAACAGTAAATTGTAGCTCACGACTATGCAAATCATGAGTTGCTTTTTGGTTCACTTCAATTTTCTCCACCTTCCCTTTCAAATTGGGAAGTATTAGGCTTAGTCTTGTCTGACCATGGTGCCTCATCAGTAATTCTGCAGGTGTTGCTCCTGTCGTAGTGTGGGGGGTTGTTGTATAGTGAAATAGAAAACAAGCAAGTTTGGTCTCCAATTAATCATCTGTTAACTTTTTCATTCCCGCCTTAAAAGTTTGCACTGCCCTTTCCACCAGTCTGTTTGTTGACAGATGGTACAGTGCAGTCTTCATGTGGTTGATACCATTGAGGCTGATAAATCGTTGGAACTCAGTGCTCATAAAAACTTTGCCATTATCTGAGATGATTACCCATGGTAATCCATGGGTGGTGAAGCTCTGGCATAGTTTTTCTATGGTAGTGCAAGACGTTGGCGACTTTACCTCATAAACATCTAACCACTTGGAATGAGCATCTATGATCAGTAGATACATGGTTCCAAGGAAAGGACTGACATAGTCAATGTGCAATTGCACCCAGGGTCTGCCAGGCCAATCCCATGAATGTAATGGGGCTGCCACCGGCAACTTTTGCAGCTGTTGGCATTGCACACAATGTTTTACCACATTTTCAATATCGCCATCCATCCCCAGCCACCATAGATAGCTCCGTGCTATGGTCTTCATTCGGGAGATCCCTGGATAGGCACTGTGTAGCTCTACTAAAAGTGGTTCCCTTCCTTGTGCAGGAACTACTACCTATGCACCCCATAACAGAATACCATCTTGACTGCTCATCTCGTGTCTTCAGTTGAAAAACGGCTTCAATTCTTCAGAGACTGGGACCAATCATGTAACACTTGTTCTCTCCCTCGAGACCAGACTGGATTACAATTCGTCCAGTTTCTTATCTGCCTGGCACAGACTGGTGATGAATCTAGAAAATTCATCACTAATACAAGTTCCTGTGGAACTGTGACATGTTCATCATTCTCTTGCAAAGGAAGGTGACTTAGGGCATTGGCATTTGCTATATAAATCCCTGGTATATGTACAAAGGTGTATTCATATGCTGCCAAAATTAGGGCCCATCTTTGTATTCTTGGAGAGGCTATGGGAGGTATAGCCTTTTCCTCATTAAACAAACACAAAAGTGGTTTGTGGTCTGATACTATTGTGAAATGTCGCCCATGCACATATTGGTGGAATTTTTTTCACCAAAAATAATCAACAGGCCTTCCTTTTCGATCTGAGAATATCCTTTTTCAACTGTGCTAAGTGTTCTCGATACATAGCCTATTGGCCCCTCTGTGCTGCCGTCCATTTTAGAGATAGTACTGCTCCCAGTCCATAGGGGGACACATCGCAAGTTAGCACCAATTCCTTCATCTGGTCACAACGCACTAACTAATTTGAAGAGTGTAAAGGCTGATTTACTTTCATGAAGGCTTCTTTTAGGGGTGCCTCCCAAAACCAACGCTGGTTTTTTCTTAGCAGAGAATGTAGAGGGCCTAGAACTGTGGATAAATTTGGTAGAAATAACCCATAATAATTTATCATCCCTAAAAATGATTTATGTTCAGAGATGTTCTTGAGTGCAGGTGCCTCTCTTATTGCTTTAACCTTCTCTTCAACCGGGCTTAACCCTTGGGCATCTACTGGCCCAAATAAATGACTGCGTTTGCTTGAAAAGTGCAGTTTTCCTTCTTCAAGCGCACTCCTGCTTCTAAGAATTGTTTCAGGACTTCCTCTAGGTTAGCCAAGTGTTCCTTCTCTGTGAATCCAGTTATAAGTACATCATCCAGATAGACCACAGCCTGAGGTAATCCCTGTAGTAAGTTCTCCACTATCCTCTGAAAAATGGCACAGGTTGAGAAAACACCTAAGGGCAGGTGTGTATATTGGTATAACCCTTTGTGGGTATTTATAGTTACGAATTCCCGGGAGGCTCCAATTGCTGATATGCATGACTCATGTCAAGCTTTGTGTATGTTGTCCTTCCTGCTAGTTTGGCATATAGGTCTTCAATCTTGGGAATAGCGTACCTGTCCAGTTTGGCTGGTCGGTTGACTGTTAGTTTATAGTCCCCACGGATCCAGACAGTCTGGTCTTGTTTAAGGACAGGGACTATGGGTGCTGCCTACTCTGAGAAACGAACCACTTTTATGACACCCAGCCTCTCTAGCCGGTTCAGCTCAGCATCATCCTTCTCTCTCAGGGCGTATGGCACCGGTCTTGATTTCAAGAAATGAGGGGTTGTTTCTGGGTCTATGTAAATCTTGGACTGTAGGCCTTGGATTTTTCCCAGTTCATCACAGTGTCATTTTTTTTAGCAGCTCTGGTAGTCCACCTGCTTGCAGCTGGAAAATTTCAGACCAGTTTAATTTAATCTCCTTCAACCAATCACACCTTGGAAGGCTTGGCCCTTCACCTTCCATCACCATCACTGGTAGCTGTGCTGATTGGTGTCCACAATGAATCATCACTCTGGTGATACCTTTTACTTGGGTTTCTTCGCCTGTGTACGTTTTCAACTTTGCAGATATTAGTTCCAATTTCAATTGTTAATCAACTTTATTTAAATATCTGAAAGTGTGTTCTCCTATTACCGTGGTAGAAGCACCTGCGTCTACTTCCATTTTTAATGGTTTACCATTCACTTGCACTGTGACAATAATTGGCTCTGTCTTCCCAACTTTCATGTTGGATAATGAATAAATGTCAGAATTGGTTGTTTCTGGCTCTTCTACACTATAGACTTCACTGGATTTTGTGTGTTATTTGGAGGCCTGTTTAAACCTTGCTTTGCTTCATTATGCGTCCACTTCTGTGACTAAAATAATATTCTACTTTTTAAAATTGCCAATCGCAAGAAGACTGTTTCCACGTCAATGAAAATTATTTTTCGATTTAGTTGCTAAGCTGTTTCCTCTCATTTCTCGGTTAGCGGGGTCTGTTTCCCGCTTTGCGGCAGAGTCCTGGCTTTTCACGCCACTTTCGGCTTGACTGCTCCCGCCCGACTGGGAGAACAGTGCCATTTTGAGCCCCTTGAATTGCTTGTGAATGCTTTACAGTATTTTCCATCAGCAGTGCTATTTCTAACACTTTCTTAAAATCAAGATTCACTTCCGCCAGCAATCTTCGCTGAATAGTGTCTTCCTGCACGCCACATACTAAACAATCTCTGAACATGTCAATCAGGGTTTCACCGAAATCACAATATTCCGTTAGTTGTTTTAATTTCGCCACGTAGGTAGCGATTGTCTCCCCTGGGGCTCTATTCCTTGAATTGAACCTAAATCTCTGCATTGTGACTGAGGGCTTGGGTTCAAAATGTCCCTTAACAAGGTCTACCAATTCACTAAAAGTCTTCGAATCTGGGGCACTGGGGGCCATCAAGCTTTGAATTAAACTGTATGTTTTCCCACAAATACTCAGGAGAATCGCTCTCCCTTTTTCCTCCCCGTGATTTTGTTTGCTTGAAAGAAGAACACAAGACGTTCTATATATTGAGACCAATCGTCTTTGGCTGGCTCAAAGGGATCAGTTTTGCAAAACTGTGACATTTCGGATGAGTATATCTTCTTTTATTTTTAACGAACTTAGATACTCACAATCGCTGGGCAAGGTACAGCACCGAATCTGATACCATCCTTGTCTCCAGTTTGTTATAGAGTTGATCTTCAGACCCCTTTTCTTAGGGGAAACATTTAACTTTATTTATAAGACAGCAGCAGCAACTACACCTGTGCATCAGACTCCATAACTAAAGAAGAACTCTCCCTCTACTCGAGGTGCCTCACGCTGTTAACCCATTGGTTTACACAGATCATGTGATCTTACAACACAGGATTATTCTTAAAGCTACAGTCCTACACTGCCTAAAACTATAATTACTACAACTAATAGCTAGCTTTGACTTGAGATGGTGGTCAATACAACAGAGGTCTAAGCAGATTGAAAGAATTGTGACTGCTGCCAGGGTTACAGGCATTCATTCCTGTGGTTGTATGCCATTTGCGGATCGAAGGAGAATCCCTCTCAATTGATGAAAATGGCTGAGTTCAGATGAGGGGTATGCAAGGCAATCTGTACACAGTCAATTGTATCCTGCACAATGGGGAAGCCTGATTCTCTGTAAACCCTTGCTCACTCCTCCTGCTTATCTGGCAAGTGGGAATAAAATGAACGTATTTCTCTGCGTATGGAGAGTTTCAGTGAACTCCCTTAAACAATAGTGAATAGCATATCTCCATCAGCAGCCTGAAAGGAGCCAGGTGCACAAACGTTAAGAGTTACCTTCATCTTGACAGCCACAGGCAATGTTATCCTTGTCCTGCTTTGAGGCTGCAGTTGTGGCTGTAACAATTGGAAGATTTAACTCACAACCACTTTTGTGAACCAAAGACGCCTCATGCATTAGTCCTCATTGAAGTTCGGATAAGAGAATTCCTCTCTGAAGATTCTCTGCAAATATGGTATCCTGCTGGGTGCCCTTCCCACCTCTCCCCCGCCCCCCCACCCCCCACCACCCGCTTCCTCCTGTAGCAGCTTCTCCTGCTCTGCATGACCTCTCCTTATTCTTGCAGTCGTGCTCAATTCACAGACGAAGCTTCACCAGGCCTTCCATAACTTGAAGGAGCTTCTTTCAGCAAGGTGCTTTATATGGCAACAAAACCTACTGCAAGAACAACCAGACCACTCACCATAGAATATTCAAACTTTAATCAAATATAGGAAACCTCCAAAAACACATGCAAACGTACCAACAGGTATGAGAATTAATCCAGCAACTAACCTGGAAATAGTTCATAATCCCTTTAAATAGCACTTCTGAGAGGTCCTCTATATCGCTGTAATATCATGTTCAGCTATACGAGGTTCCAAGTGGCTGGAGAGTAGAGTTGGACAATGACACTGGTGGCTTCAAATCAGCAAGGTACCCTTATTTGTATTACAATCACACTGCTCTGCATGCTGATGCAGTTGTTAGGTGTACGCACACAAACACTTTAACTAAAATGGCGTCCTATGTACTTCCTGACATGTCAGGCCCCAAATTTTAATTCTGTTTCCATATGAAGTGATACACAACCTGAGTTAGCCCACATTTCATTCAAACAAAAATATAGCTTCAAGTTACTGATAGAGTTAACGTAACAGTTTCATGCTATAAACATAAAAAGTGATTGAGGCATATAGGACAAAATAGTGGTAATTTTTCTATCCAGAAGGTATATATTAGGTAGTTATACTTAATTGTGTATATAAATTCCTAGGTATTTTCTAATTAAAGCAAACCAATTTTCCACCACTATCAATTTTACTAAACTTTTTAAGGAAAACAAAATAGGGGAGCTTTTCTCATTTTGTTGTATTACAAAATCCTTCAGCTATTTGGAGATCATTCACATTCAGACATATCAGCTGACACATTTCTTTCCAGAACCTTCAGTAACAAGATTAATAGGAAATCTGATTGCTGTAGTAACATTGGAAGTAGATAAACCAGTCATCCAAAGCCTATGTCATGTAATTCACCCTTATGCAGTCAAACCTAATTCCAGAAATTTCAGATCCCTAAATTCTCTGGAGGCTGATGTCGGTACTTGTAATACTTGTTACTTAGCAATGGCAAAACTATACAGGCTGACCGAAGAACTATTTCTATTGGATATGACCAATGTGGCCACCATCATGGCAGCATAATCCATGGGTTTGACAATAGAGTACCTTCAAAGTGTAGTTCCCCACTACAAGAATAAAACATTTCTACCGATGACTTTCAAATTTCTTCATCATTTCAAGGATTTGTAAAGCATATCTCAAAAAAGTTCAATCAAAGTGAAGAAATACGGGGGTGGGGGGGGCGAGGTTTGGTATGTGAATAACTGGAGTAGCACAAAAATAAAAGTGGAACACAAGCAACTCAATTGCACAAGTTTAGTTATGGAATTACAGCTTTCATCTAAATGCGAGGTATCACCCTACTGAAGGCCTAATAATTACCATTGACAATTCACAGCATCAGCCTGGACCCACCAGTGCCAGGATATTACATTTCTCTATCTCATCTATCTTTACCGATTATGGTCCCAATGTGGTCAGCATGCTGTGAGATTGGTGGACATTTAATTATGAACACATCATAAATGTGCCTGACAAGGCAGAAGTAGAGCTTACAACCTTGTGGTAAGCACAGTTTTTTTTTTCAACAGATTCTGATGGGCTTGCCCTGTTCATTTAAAAACAGTATTCCATCATTGGCAAAAATAGGTTAAAGTACAAAAAAATCCAGAAGATAAATCTCTCAATATTGCAATTAACTTACTTTACTGTCATCTTAAAGTACACATTTTAAACACATTTTGGACTTTTGCTATATTAAAGCAAAATCATCTTCCACATTTATCTGTATTTTACAGACCTATAAAATATTTTATAAAATTCACAAATAAACTGCATAATTAAGGAGAGAATGCTTGAAGGGAAGATCAGTGGCACTTTTATTGTCTTGAATTCTAATACACAATGCAAAGTAGAAAGGGTGATATTTCTTTGAGGTTAAGTTCTGGGTTCTTTCTAATCTCTACAGCAGCTTTGCTTTAAATTAACAGAATTGCAGGATAATTTCCAATTTCGCTTTCTTATTTGTTTCTATGCTTAACTGTGACTAACCTACGTCTCCATCACTAGTTCCAGCAATGTAATGGTTACTGAATACGCATAGTGAACAATATTAATAACTATTGGTCAAAAAACTGTAGTAAATACATTGCTGTATAGATGAGTTCAGACCACAGAAAACAAAGGATGAATTATTAAGAAAATATTGCTAAACATAAAAGCTTGAAGACATTAATCTTCAAAAAGAAAAAAAAATCATTCGGTATGCAAAGACTATGGCTGTGTCACAGTTCTCAGTGAATGTCCTCCATAATGCTGAAGTACATGTTTCCATACCTCCCCAACAGACTTGAAATAGAAGAGACAAAGCATATAATAATTAAAGCTTGCACAATGAAAGAGCTCTGAAGAGAAAGCTGAAAAGTAGCTATCATGTTGGCAGATAAATTCTACACACAATTATTCATTCCTAGCCCCTTGACATGTAGATTAATGAGTTTGATAACCTGGGTTTCCAAGAAGTAGATTCAATTCTGTTTCAGTGCCTTTTCCCCCTTCTCTAACTACAAAACACCTCAGTGTTTCAGAAAGCAAAGGAATCAATACATTTACACTGGTCATCAACATTTTTACAATTGAGGAGCTATGTCAAGTATATTATATCTGCTGTGCAAAAGGACTGCTTACTAGCTTTGTCATAAATACACAAGGGATCATGTGATTGCTGGAGGGAGGGGTTTTGCTCCAATAGTCTGTGATTGTGCACATGGTTCAAAGTACTGTGTAGGGAAAAATAGCAGCTTTGGTAGCAGTAATCACTAGGTACTCATAGAAATGTTGTCTACATTAAATTTTTTGTTGTGTCCCTCAGGCAAATGACTTTTATGTTGTTTCCTTGGTTAATGCTGCAGTGATCAAAGACTATTTCAAGGAAAATTGTGGTATCAGGCTATAAGCTGCTATATGCACTACTTCACGAAGGTTCTATTTCATTAATAATATTTAGACTAGCAGCACTAAATGACATGCACTCTAAGACAAAATTACACTATAATGCTTATAAATTATTTTAATTATTGAAACAGAAAGATTCAAATTTTCAAGAATAATCTCGTGATAATTTATGATAATTGTGAATAATTTTCTACACTGTACAGCATGGCTAGCCTTGGATGACTAATCAAGAAACCAAAACTCAGGGCAAAACAAGCACAAACCTAGCTGGTGTGTCAAAATCAATTTACCTTGTATTATTTTCTAACAACTTTATAAAAACTTAATAATTTAGCCTGAAGAGGAAAATGTTGTCTGCAAATACTTCAGTCAGAATTTAGGAGGTGTAGATGAGAATCTCATGCCAGTAAGAGTTATTGCCTTTCATTTTAATGTAAATGGTTCCATTTTATAACCAGCATTGTAAGCCTGTAAAAGCTTTAAGAGATCTAGAATGCTGGCACCGTAGATTTTCTTTGAAATGGAGCCTTATAAGCTTTACAAAAAGTGTATTATTGTGAGGACATGTTATAGAAAGAGCATTCTTTATGATTTCTCTGTAAATGAAGAAACAATTTGTTACATTAAACATGTGATACTGTATATCAATGCATAATACAGTTCAGGGATCAAGAATAGATATTAAAATATATTTGAATTGTTTAACAACAACAGTTTGACAACAAAGACAGTAGATTCCTTAAAATATCTGTAAATTAGTCTTCAAGTGAATCCATTTTTAAATGAAAATAAAAATGGCTGAAATGGGCCAAATATTGAGGAACTGGGCTAAGCATTGCTGGTTTGAGTCTGGGCAAAAATCACTGAAGAAATTTGTGTTGCAAAATTATGATATATAATGCAGGGAGAACAACAGCTAATAACATGGCAGTAACGATATATGTTTGAAGGGACATGAAACAATGGAAAAGCTACTCCTCCAGAGAATTTGATTTATTTATTTAAAAATCTTTTTTAAAAATTCAGGGTTGGAATATTAATATCCCTACAAAATACTTTTAAACGGAAAATCGACATATGTCAATGGTTACATGAAACTTTATTTGTGCTAACCTCCATCTAATGCAGGTTAAGGTGGTCATAGTATTAATGGAGCTCCAGTTAAGTTATTTAGGTAGTGAAGTCAACTATTCTGGAAGATGTGTGCTGAATGGTACACCAACATATTATTTATGGGAGTCCAGCACAGTGATCTACTACTGCAAGAGTAAAAGTTGGCTTTCTTTCTAATTTTTGTCCTTCTAGCTCTCCACTTTAGAGCATCTAGATGTGATCCCACTCAGCTGAAATTCAGAGCGCTAGCTGGTTAGATTTTTGGGGGAATAGTTTTGCCAAGGGACAGATAGACTTTTATTAACTGAAATTCCTTAAAATGTTTTTGGTTCTTAGGTGAAAAGCTAAGACTTCTAAATGGGGGGGGTGGGGGGTGGGGGATGATTTGCACACAAAAGTGTGGAATGTCTTCCTTCAAAATTTAAAAGCAATGTTGCTCAAATTCCCATCCGCTTTTTATTTAACCCCTAGACAGCGGTCTCACTCCACAGATATGATTGAAATATATTAGAACGGTCCCTTTCCTGGATTACCCAGTGGAACTCTGATGCTTCTTTTCTTAATTATGTTATTTGTCCTTTTCATGCATTATTTGAAATATTGCAATATGCTTGTTGTGTGGTCACTGTGATGTGGTGGCTGAGGTTTCAGTTTAGGCTATTCCTAGCTTTGCAGGCACTGAGTCTGCCTGAAACCAACCAAGGAGATAGCAATGTCCCTTTAACTGAAACTGAAGTAAATGAGTTTCCAGTGTTTACTAGCATGTATTTTACTATTTACTGCAGTCAATGCCCAACATGGTACATTGTTGATTATAATGTAAGTGTTCAGCAGTAAGGCTGCAGCAGCTAAGTGAATGTACAATACGCGAGCACAATATTTTAGATGAATATATGCAACACATTTCTACTGATTTACATTTTACAGATCTATCAATCACAACCTTTGGCAACATACACACTAAAATTTCTTGTTTCAGTCTTTTTACATGGACATTAATGATCAGATATGATTCCTGTGTTGCACTGAAATGTCAGATGTAGAATGCAACTGTTCAGGGTTGAAGAATGTACATTATGATAGTCAATTAAAAATTTGTGATTTTGCAAGATGTATTAAGGGGGCAACATGAAATTTCTCAACTTTATCTTCCAGGAAGTTTTTCCATTGAAATAATCCATGATAGGGTAATTATGCATGGCCTGTAGAAGGAATAGATTTCATTGAACCAGATAAAATCTGTCTCACCTCATTCTATATGTACTAAACTGTACATGTATCTGTCACCATATGAGCCTCGATTATAACTCAGATGGCAGTGGAACCTGCAGTGGTCAAGCGTGCAAACCGTGCCAACCTCAACAGTGTAAGGCCCACCAGATTTTAACTCATGAGCCACATCTACATAGACCCCATTAGTTTAAAATTGGTGGGAAGCAGGTAGGAGCAGAAGGCCAAAGGAATCGACCCCAAAACTCATAGAAATGCCTGGGAGGAGTTTTGGGAGAGCTTTGCAAATGGCGAACATCAGAACAGGAGTAGGTCATTTACTCCCTGGAGCCAGTTCCATTATTCAATGAGATTGTGGTGACCTGTAACCTAACCGCATTTACCCACCTTTGCCCATATTGTTTTTATATTCATTCATGGGGTGCTGGCTAGGCCAGCATTTATAGCATCCCTAATTGCCCTTGTTCAGAGGGTATTTAATAGTCAACCACATGTAGGCTAGACCAAGTAAGGTCAGCAGTTTTCCTTCCCTAAAGGACATTAGTGAACCAGAGGGGCTTTTATGACAATTGGCAATGGTTCCATGATCATCATCAGACTTCCAGACTTTTATTAAATTCGAGTTTCACCATCTGCAAACCGTGGGATTCAGACTCGGGTCCCCAGAGCGTTACCCTGGGTCTCAGGAATACTAGTCAGTGACAATACCACTATGCCACTGCCTCCCTCTTAATACTTTTGGTTAACAAAAACTTATCTAGCTGAGATTTAAAATTCATTGTTGATCTAGCATCAATTTCTATTTATGGAAGAGGATTCCAAACTTATACCACCATTTGTTTCCTAAGAAGTGCCTTCTAGCTCCACCATTGAAACACCTGCTTCTAATTTCTAGACTAAACCCACTAGTCCTAGACCCTCTAACCAGCAGGAATTGTTTGATCACATCTATCCTATCTGTGCTCTTCAATCAAATCATTCCTTAATCTTCTAAATTCCAGGGAAAACCCTGGTTTATATAATCTCTTCTCATTACCTCAGAGTGCAGTGGATGCCGGGACGCTGAATAAATTTAAGGAGGAGATAGACAGATTTTTAATTAGTAATGGGTTGAAAGGTTATGGGGAGATGGCAGGAAATTGGAGTTGAGGCCAAAATAAGATCAGCCATGATTGTACTGAATGGCGGGGCAGGCTCGAGGGGCTGAATTGCCTACTCCTGCTCCTAGTTCTTATGTTCTTATAATTTATTCCTTAGAGTCCAGGTAGCGTTCTGGTAAACTTAGGCTGCACTGGGGATATGGTGGCAAAGTAGCAATGTCACTGGACTAGTAATCTAGAGACCCAGGCTAATGAACTGAGTACATGGGTTTAAATCTTACCATGGCAGCTGGTGGAATTTAAATTCAATTAATTTTTTAAAAGTCTGCAATTGAAAACCAGTCTCAGTAATGGTGACCATGTTAATTATCATTAGTTATTGTAAAAACCCATCAGGTTCACTAATGCCTTATAGGAAAGAAAATCTGCCATCCTTACTTGGTCTAGCCTGCATATAACTCCAGACTCACAGCAATGTGGTTGACTCTTAACTGCTCTCTGAAATGACCCAGCAAACCGCTCAGTTCAAGAGCAATTAGGGATGGGCAATAAATGCTGGCCTTGCCGGTAACGCCCACATCCCACGAAAGAATTTTTTAAAACTCCCTTTAAAGACAAAATGTCCTTCTGGGGAGAGGGGGGAAAGCCCACAGCAGTTTGGGTTCCGCTAGGGCCACTCAGCTCCTGTCCTCATTACAGCCTTGATTCAAACATGGACAAAAGAACTGAACTCCAGGGGTGAGGTGAGAGCGACTGCCCTCGGACAACAAGGCCACATTTGACCAAGTGTGGCATATAGGAGCCCGAGCAAAACTGTAGTCATTGGGAATCAGGGGGAAAACTCTCCACTGGTTGGAGTCATACCTAGCACAAAGGAAGATGGTTGTGGTTGTTGGAGGTCAGTCATCTCAGCTCCAGGACATCACTGCAGAGTTCCTCATGGTAGTGTCCTTCAGCTGCTTCATCAATGACCTTCCTTCCATCATAAGGTCAGAAGTGGGGATGTTCGCTGATGATTGCATAATGTTCATCACCATTTGCGACTCCTCAGATACTGAAGCAGTCTCTGTCCAAATGCTGCAAGACCTGGACAATATCCAGCCTTGGGCTGACAAGTGGCAAGTAACATTTGCGCCACACAAGTGTCAGGCAATGACCATCTCCAACAATAGAGAATCTCACCATCGCCCCTTGATGTTCAAAGGCATTACCATCGCTGAATACCCCAATTATCAACATCCTGGGGGTTACCATTGACCAGAAACTGAATTGGGCTAGCATATAAATACTGTGGCTACAAGAGCAGGTCAGAGGCTAGGAATCCTGCGAAGTCACTTCCTGACTTCCCAAAGCCTGTTCACCATCTACAGGGCACAAGTCAGGAGTGCGATGGAATACTTCCTACTTACCTGGATGAGCACAGCTCCCACAACACATGACACCATCCAGGACAAAGCAGCCCAATTGATTGGCACAACATCCACAAACGTTCACTCCCTCCTCCACCGAAGCACAGTAGCAGCAGTGTGTACCATCTACAAGATGCACTGCAGGAATTCACCAAGGCTCTTTAGACAGCACCTTCCAAACCCATGAGCACTACTATCTAGAAGGACAAGGGCAGCAGATAAATGGGAACACCAGCACCTGGAAGTTCGCCTCCAAGCCACTGACCATTCTGACTTGGAAATATATCACCATTCCTTCGCTGTTGCTTGTTCAAAACTCTGGAACTCCCTTCCTAACAGCGCTGTGGGTGCACCTACACCACAGGGACTGCAGCGGTTCAAGAAGGCAGCTCACCACCAGCTTCTCAAGGGAAACTAGGGATGGGCAATAAATGCTGGCCTAGCCAGCGACTCCCACATCCCCTGAATGAATATTTAAAAAGCAACGGCTTTAACATTTCTTGTGGGATCTAGCAAAGCATTCCATAGGAGGAGGTGTAGTCATATTGCCACTAGGTTGGTAATCCAGAGACCTAGGGTAATGCTCTGGGGACCGAGGTTCGAATCCCACCATGGCAGATGGTGGAATTTGAATTCAATAAAAATCTGGAATTAAAAGCCTGATGTTGTAAAAACCCTTTTGGTTCAACAATGTCCTTTAGAAAAGGAAATCTGCCATCCTCACTTGGTCTGGGCTACATGTGACTCCAGATCCGCGGTAATGTGGTTGACTCTGAAATGGCCTAGCAAGCAAGCCAGTCAGTTGTATCAAACTGCTAAAAGTCAATAAAAAGGAATGAAATCAGACGGATAACCTGGCATCAACCTAGGCACCAGAAATGACAAAAGCAAACCCAACCCTGCAACGTGTTCCCTACTAACATCTGGGGGCTTGGGAGAGCTGTCTCACAGACTAGTCAAGCAATAGTCATACTCATGGAATCATACCTCACAAATCATATCCCAGACACCACCACCATAACCATCCTTAGGCATGTCCTGTCCCTCTGGCAGGACTGATGCAGCAGAGGTGGTGGTACAGTGGTATACAGTCAGGAGGGAGTTGCCCTGGGAGTCCTCAACATTGAATCCGGCCCCGATGAAGTCTCATGGCATCAGGTCAAACATGGGCAAGGAAACCTCCTGCTGATTACCATGTACCGCACCATCTTCACTCCCCCTTACCTGATGAAACAGTGCTCCTCCATGTTGAACATCACTTGGAGGAAGCACTGAAGGTGGCAAGGGTGCAGAAGTACTCTGGGTGAAGGACTTGAATGTCCATCATCAAGAATGGCTCGGTAGCACCACCACAGACCGAGCTGGCCTAAAGGACATAGCTGCTAGGCTGGGTCTGCGGCAGGTGGTGAGGGAACCAACAAAAGGGAAAAACATACTTGACCTCATCCTCACCAACATGCCTGCTGCAGATGCATCTGTCAATGACAGAATCGGTAGGAGTGACCACTACACAGCCCTTATAGAGATGAAGCCCCATCTTCACATTGAGGACACCCTCCATCATGTTGTGTGGCACTACCACAGCTAAATGGGATAGATTTTGAACAGATCTAGCAACTCAAGACTGGGCATCCATGAGGCACTGTAAACCATCAACAGCAGCAGAATTGTACTCAACCACAATCTGTAACCTCATGGCCCAGCATATTCTCCACTCTACCATTACCATCAAGCCAGGGAAGCAACCCTGGTTCAATGAAGAGTGCAGGAGGGCATGCCAGGAGCAGAACCAGGCATACCTAAAAATGAGGTGTCAACCTGGTGAAGCTGCAACACAGGACTACTTGCATGCCAAACAGCATAAGTAGCAAGTGATAGGCGGAGCTAAGCGATTCCACAATCAATGGATCAGATCTAAGCTGTGCAGTCCTGCCACATGCAGTCATGAATGGTGGTGGACAATTAAACAACTCACTGGAGGAGGAGGCTCCACAAATATCCCCATCCTCAACGATGGAGGAGCCTAGCACATTAACGCAAAAGATAAGGCTGAAACATTCATGACAATTTTCATCCAGAAGTGTTGAGTGGATGATCCATCTCAGCCTCCTCCGGAGGTCACCAGCATCACATGTCATGATAGTGAAGGAAAGAGCACCAAATTGTGTCCGGAAATATTGGACTTCAAAAATAAGACGATTTTTTTTTAAATGCACACAAGCCACTGGCTGGAATGCTGCAGGATGATTCCCTAAGAGGTAATGGAACCCCACCCTGTTGCCAGACAAGGTGCTTCTAAAGACATCCAGAAACTAATTGCTCCCTCCAGTAGAGACAATGGGACATAATGATAGATGAGTATCATCTCATCAAGAAATCCTGTGAGCAATGCCCAGACAGATTTGTGAATTCACTTCCCACTCGGAATATACAAAGAAGGGGTTAAAAGTGAGCTGAAAAGCTGCCCCGGTGTCTGCTGGTGGGTGTTCTGAGAGAGCAAGTGCTGGAAGTTTGACACAGAAGTAACAGCCACACACAGTACCCCTGCAAATCACTGTTTTTGCAGGCATCATGATCTCTCTCTACTGAAGTCAACACTACTGGAACCTCAAAACCGACTATTTGTCTACCAAAGTCAACACTACTGGAACCTTGAAACCATCAATTCACCTACTGAAGTCAATTCTACTGGAATCTAGAATCGCAATGGCCACAATGCTCGATCACCTACTCTCCACGAGTCAAGGACCAATCCATATACCCTATATTCACTTATTTCAAGCTAATTTCTTACTTTTAACCTGTTTGACCGTATATGCATGTGTTTTATCCTTTATTGCCTTTAGTAGTTAATAAACTTACTCCTACCTTTAACTCAAGAAAGTCTGATCAAATTGGCCACTTTAAAACCAGAACGATTGTGTCTGGGAAAAAGATATCTGCGAAAGGGATCCTTTTTAGATTAAATTTTGTTGCGACCAACAGAGGGTGGTGATGCTGAATAAAGACAGGGAGCCAGTTCATCCCTCCTCACCCAGATATTAAGAAACGGCTGAAGGCGTTGGGTACTGCAAAGGCGATGAATCCAGAAAATATTACGGCACTAGTATTGAAGAATTGTGCTCCAGAACTTTGTGCACCCCTAGCCAAGCTCCTCCAGTACAGCTCCAACACTGGCATTTACCTGGCCATGTGGAAAATTGCCCAGGTATGTCCTGTACACAAAAAGCAGGATAAATCCAAACCAACCAATTACCACCCAGTCAGTCTACTCTCAATCATCAGTAAAGTGATTGAAGAGGTCATCAACAGTGGGTGGAATCATCCCAGATTTGCAGTAAGTACCCGTCGGCCACAATGGCAGCTTCTCATGCTGTATCGTCCCAAACCTGCCGCATTAATTATGAATTTCCGGAAAGCACACTGTTTCCAAGGCGGGCAGGCTCTCATTTGCCCGCCACGCCATCACCTTGCTGCTTCATCACACCGAGTGCCATATTTAAAGTGCAGCGACATACACACCTCTCAGTGCTTCCAGCCCATGAGTGCTGCATGGAAGACATGGCCCCAAAAGGCAAGAAGACTGCAGCCCCCAGGTTCAATGGCGCATCCATCAAACGCCTTTTGGACACAGGGTAGCCCGCCATGATGTCCTCTACCCCTTCTCTGGCTGCAGGATGGGCAGCAACATCACTAACCCGGCTTGGGAGGTGGTGGCAGCGGTGGTCAGCACCAACGGCCTGTAAAAGAGGACAGCCACCCAGTGCCACAAGTGGATGAATGATCTCCTCCGTTCCACCAGGGTAAGCCAATCTTCTCATCACTCTCAACTCACACACTCACAAACCCCTCACACATCCATAGGGCCTCATTAACTGCCAGTTCATGGGAGACCACCATTCACTCTCTCACACACACCTTCATTGTCCTCATCCCATCCATGGGACCACTCACTACTCATACACGCTAGTATACTTATCATCTGGCCTGGCAGGCATCTTACTTACACTCTCTCCATCTCTATTCATGCAGGACAAGCTGGCACACGACAAGAGGGAGAGGTCGCAGACTGGTGGAGGAACGCCTGAAATCAAGGTCCCCATGAACTTGAAAACAGAGCCATCTTGCTGGCCAGCGAGGACCTGGACCGTTCCTTTGCTGACGGTGAGGTCGGCAGTGCTCTACCGAGTGAGGGTCCAGCAACATCCATCAGACAACCATGCTGTGAGTGATGTGTCCTGTTTCACAGACCACTGTCATGCACTAATCATCTCTTCTTGCTTTCGCAGTCACATCTGGGAAACTGCGAAGAGAATCCACAACCCAGGGCCTCTAATCAAACCGGGAGGGAAGCTCAGAAGAGGAATCCGCTGAAACCCTCCCTGAAGTCCCGTAACAGCACTCACCCACACCCCCCACCAGCGCAGAGACACACACCTCGGTAGGACCTAACTTTAGAATAGCCTCAGGACCACAATTTGGTCAGCACATCACACTTTCTGATCTACAGCAGGCAACGGCAGGGACTTCCCAGGTGTCTGGCACCCGGAAGACTGCTGGAGGCCAGAAATTTGCTGAGTCCGAGTCAGATGACGAGCCTCTGGACTCGGTCATGTCACAGCTGCTGGAGATACAAAGGCAAGATGGGGAACATCAGGAAGGGATGTCCGCTGCACTCTTCAGATTGCAAGGTACGATGGAGGAGCCCATCTGCCTTCAGGCTGAGATCATAGCGCTGGCATGCCAATGCACCGAAGTCAACACTGGTACGATGGTGGCCGCCATGGAGACCTAGATCCAGGACATTGCTCCTGCACTGCTGCGCAGCTGAACTCCATCGCCAACACCATAGTTGGCCTCCAACAGTGTGTAGACGAGAGTGGTACGGGGCACCCCATTCCCACTCCAGCTACCCCTTCTCCTCATAGAGTCAGCCAGGGGCCCTTGGGCCCTGAGAGAGATCAGCAGGTCTACCATGCCCCTCCCTCCTGGGGCCATCCATCCAGCTGACTCCAGGCGTGTCTGGCCCATCTGAATCCCCTCTTCCGATGACCTCAGCAGCTCCAGCTCCACAGGCTGAGAACTCACTGCCACACAGCAGGACCCCGAAAGCAGGCCGGGGCCCTCCAGGTCTCAGCTCTTCAGGGGGCGTCCGTCAAAGTCATCACAGACAGGACGTAGCAGACAGCAGGCTGTCTCCACCTCGGTGGCTGTGGATGTCCAGGGAGCACCAAGACATACGGTGGGATCTCCTACACCTGCCCGCCCCCGCGATCTTCCAGTCCCGCCGCATGTCAATGGACTTCTGGCTGGGGTGCCGCCTCGCTCGTGGCAGGTCCCACCCGCGATGGGCTGGAAAATCCCAGCCATAGTGGCAGGAGGGTTATGAAGGTTAAGAAGAATGTCACCCTGCCTATCGCACCTTGTTCTGATGAGCAGTGTTCGTGTCACTCAGATGTGAAACCTTTCTGCACACGATAAAGTCAGGTGTCTCAGTCCAGGGCCTCTTCCCTGTTCTTAGTGCAGCCTTCAAACCAAAGTGATGGTCCGGCCTCATACTCCCTGGACATATTAGTGTTGCCTGAACCTCAATGGTGCTTGAAATTGCTGCCAGAATATCATGGGCAGGTGCCACAGAGTTCCGTCATTTTCTCTGTGTGCTCTCAGCACCTTTAAGGTGGGGCTGGCCCCCATCTCTTCAACATCTGTGACCAGCGACACTGTGTTCCCGAGGGGCTCAGGTGCTGAAGGTGGATAAAGGATCAGATGCCTTTTAGGTTTCATGGCTGTATCTCTATAATATGACCCTGATCCCATGCAAGTGAGCTGCCCTCAGCCAGACAGGAATCAGACATTCTCAGAGGCTATGTGAAGATCTATGTGGTGTCCTCGCTGCATTTGATCATCATTCTCCTGCAATCTAGCGACTATTAGGACTTCCACTGCGTCTCCATGACAGGAGCAATATCACCCTCGTCACCATTGACATCCTCCTCATCGGAGGAGACCTCCAGGTCCTGCATCTCCTCCTCACTCAACTCCTCTCCCCATTGCAGCACCAGGTTGTAAAGAATGCAGAAAGCAATGACAATGCATGACACCTTCTATGAACTGTATTGCAGGGCTCCACCAGACCGGTGCAGGCACCAGAACCTCATTTTCAGCATCCCGATGGTTTGCCCCAAGAAGGTGCAAGTTGCAGCATGAGCCTCGTTATACCTTCACTCTGCTGCAGTCTGAGTCCACCGCACGGGTGTCATCAGCCACCTCCTCTGCAGGTAGCCCTTATCCCCAAGAAGCCAACCCTGCAGCCTCTGTGGACCCTAGAAGACGTCAGCGATCTGTGACCAACTGAGAATGTAGGAGTCATGGACACTCCCCTGAAACCGTGTGCAGACCAGCTGTACATTCAGCAAATGGAAGCCCTTGCGGTTGACATAGTTAACCACTTGTTGCAATGGAGATCTGAGCGACATGTAAGTGTGTAGTCAATCACACCCTGCACCTGAGGGAAACCCAAGATCTGGGCAAATCCTATTGCTCTTGCATCCGGCTGTCTTGGTCTGAGGCGAAATGCACAAAGTTCTGTGTCCTCGTGAAGATGGCATCCGTGACCTCAGGGATAAATTTATGAGTGGAGGCTTGTGATATCCCACAGAGGTCACCTGTGGAGCCCTGAAAGTAGCCACTGGTGTAAAAACTGAGCGCCGTGGTCACTTTCACTGCCACTGGCAGTGGATGCCCTCCATGTCCCTGTGGCGCCAAATCCTGCAGTAGCTGGTAGATGTAACCGACCAGTTCCCTAGACATGCGCAGACTTTGACGACACTGGTTGTCAGTCATCTAAAAGCATGAAAGGCGGCGTCTATAGACCCTGGGTCTAGATAAGCACCAGCCAACAACAGCTCAATGTGGCTCTTCAGCAACGTGTGCAGGAGCCCCAGCCTCCCCTTTTTACTGAGGATGCTGCTACTGAGGAGGCAGCCAGGCGTCTCCGTCGCTCTCTACTCCGTCATCTCTACACTCTGTATGCCATGAGGCGTACAGCTAGTTTGTCAGCCTCCTTGCTCCTGATGTACTCTTCCTGCAGGATGAAAGAGAGAGATGAGCGGGTTAGCTGGAGCATACTAAAAACTTCTCTTGGTTAAATCTGAAGGCCCCTTAACACATTCCGGAGAGTGCTGGCCACCACTTGGATGGTGAGAGATTAGTGTGCTGCATGGCTGCCCAAACCCCATCTTCCTCTGCCCCACTCCACCTTACCCATTGGACTACATGCTGTTCTCTCAGCTCAGGCGCAGGCATTCTCCTAACTCACACTGCAAGGCTGCACTGTTAGCTTGAATCTTGGGGGAGACTGTGATGATGACATTGCAAAGGGGCTATGAGCAGCTTCACCAGTGACTACTCCATGGCCAGCTTTTGCAAGGAGATTGTACAACATGCTTAGTCATCCAACTATTCTGCAGTCCACTAAAATGCTCATTAGTTTGCTGTCTGTGTCCAAGGGGTGAAGGGTCCTGGAGCACTGGGTGGCACTTTGATGCCTCTGCATTGCTTGAGTGGGCAGATAAGCTCGAGGCTTAACTCCACCATGTCAATGTGACTGCGTCTGAACTGTCTCAGCTGCAAAGGAATGGTCAATTTATACAAGGTTTCCCTAATGCATGGCCGCTCCCCTCCCCCCACCCTGCATGTGCTTGTG
The DNA here is from genome assembly GCF_964194155.1 of Cetorhinus maximus. Lineage (NCBI taxonomy): Eukaryota > Metazoa > Chordata > Chondrichthyes > Lamniformes > Cetorhinidae > Cetorhinus > Cetorhinus maximus. The sequence goes on from NC_135884.1 coordinate 121,144,813, forward strand.
CACTACCTTCAACTGCAGGGCAGCAGGGCCCAGCCCCCGCTCCCATGTGCCTCAACTGCAGGGCAGCCCTCCACCCCACGCCTCCAATGCACCTCAACATTGAAGTCCAACAGGTGACCCGGGCGAGCGCTGTGTGTACTCACCTCCAAGTACCTGTCAAAGTGCAGCCCACCAAATGCACGCCTTATATATGCTGTTGTGAAACACGTTGGCGTGATTGGGCGAATGATCCAACGTTGTGGGATGGGGAGGATGAGTCCGGCAGGCTGGCCTTATAATGTTATGCAGATGTATTACAATGAGGTTCCCGATGTCCAATGGCGGGAAACGCAGCCTGCCTTCGATGGGCTGAGCGGACGATCGCAAGCTGGTTTCACGATGTTGTGAAACCGATTTTTGGCCTTCTGGCACGCCGCCAAGCATACCCGACGCCAGTGGACACCGACGATTCCGCATAGTGCTAGCAACAACTTGCTCACTGATACTCAGTTTGGGTCCCGCCAAGGATACTCCTGACCTCACTACAGCCCTGGTTCAAACATGGACAAAAGAGCTGAATTCCAGATGTGCGCTGAGAGTGACTGCCCTTGACATCAAGGCTACATTTGAACGAGTGTGGCATCAAGAGCCCTAGCAAAACTGGAGTCAATGGGAATCAGGGGGAAAACTCTCCACTGTTTGGAGTCATATCGAGCAGAAAGGAAGATGGTCATGGTTGTTGCAGGTCAATCATCTCAGTTCCAGGATATCGCTGCAGGAGTTTCTCAGGGTAGTGTCCTAGGCCCAACTACCTACAGTTGCTTCATCAATGACCTCCCTTCCATCATAAAGATCAGAAGTGGGGATGTTCGCTGATGATTGCTCAATGTTCAGCACCATTCGCCACTCCTCAGATACTGAAGCAGTCTCTGTCCAAATGCAGCAAGACCTGGACCATATCCAGGCTCAAGCTAACAAGTGGCAAGTAACATTCACGCCACATAAGTGTCAGGCAATGACCATCTCCAACAATAGAGAATCTAACCATCGCCCCTTCACATTCAGTGGCGTTACCATTGCTGAATCCTCCAATATCAGCTTGCTGGGGTTTACAATTGATCAGAAACTGAACTGGACTAGCCATATAAATACTGTGGTTACAAGAGCAGGTCAGAGACTAAGAGTCCTGTGGCAAATAACTCACCTCCTGACTCCCCAAAACCTGTCCACCATCTACAAGGCACAAGTCAGGAGTGCGATGGAATACTCTCCACTTACCTGGATGAGTCTAGCTCCCACAACACTCAAGAAGCTTGACACCATCCAGGACAAAGCAGCCCGCTTGATTGGCATCCCTTCCACAAACATTCACTCCCTCGACCTCCGACGCACAGTAGCAGCAGTGTGTACCATCTACAAGATGCACTGCAGAAACTCACCAAGGCTCCTAAGGCAGCACCTTCCAAACTCATGACCACCACCATCTAGAAGGACAAGGACAGCAGATATATGGGAACACCACCACCTGGAAGTTCCCCTCCAAGCCACTCACCATCCTGACTTGGAAATACATTGCCGTTCCTTCACTGTCGCTGGGTCAACATCCTGGAACTCCCTTCCTAACAGCACTGTGGGTGTACCTACACCACATGGACTGCAGTGGTTCAAGGAGACAGCTCACCACCACCTTCTCAAGGGCAGTTAGGGATGGGCAATAACTGCTGGCCTAGCCAGCGATGCCCACATCCCGTAAATGAGTTTTTAAAAATTCCTGCTCTATTTGACGCCATATGGATAATAAAAGAAAAAGCAAAACCACTTGTCATTTTAGGCCCCTTCTGACCAGAACATCTATTCGCACTCGGGTGGTCTGGTGGTTAGCCGCAATTACTTTCCCATGTAGGCCTGTAGTAAGATTTGCTATTCTTGGGGTGATATCACCCCAATGAATTCAGTGAAGTCAAAATTGCTTGCTTGAAGAAGTATCCCATTGCTTTTCAGCAAATTCCCCTTGTCTGCTGAAAAAAGCTAGTTAAAACTGGAATCTGTGGTTAAAAAGCATTGCCTCAGCCCTGCAGGAAATTTTAACTGCCTGTCCACCTGGGTTCTGCCTGTCTGAAGACTTTTTAAAAACATTTAATTTCTCATTTCAAACAACTGTTTCCCAATTATGCTAGCATTGCTAGAAAAAGAATCATCCGTTCCTTATTGCCAATGGCTCCAATTAGCTCATTTCATCCATATGCACAACCAGGCAATTCATTTTGCATGACAAAAGTATGTATCTTACAAAGCAACAGTAGATTAGAGGATCAGTCACAAATATTTATAGTCTGGAAGTTACTGTTGCTGTTCATTAACACCCAAGATATATGTTTATTAGATGTGAGTAATTTCAGGATTGCCTGTATCTTTCTCAGCTTTATCATATCCAGCAAAATTAGTACTAAGGTAAATTGGTTGGGTGGCATTCTAGCACTGAATAGTGTTATGGTGCTGTACTTGGCCAACCATCTTCAGCTGCTTCATCAATGACCTTCCCTCCATGATAAGGTCAGAAATAGGGATGTTCCCTGATGATTGCACAATGTTCAGTTACATTCACGATATTGAAGCAGTTTGTGTCCATATGCAGCAAGACCTAGATAACATTCAGGCTCAGGCTGATAAGTGGCAAATAACATTCACACCACACATGTGTCAGGCACTGACAATCTCCTGCGAGAGAATCTAACCATCTCCTCTTGACATTCAATGGCATTGAAGCATGTGATGGAATACTCTCCACTTACCTTGATGAGTTTTCATCTAACAAAACTCAAAAATCTCGACGCCATCCAGGACAAAGCTGCCCCCTTGATTGACACCCTAACCACCATCTTAACCATTCACTCCCTCCACCATTCCACACAGTGGCAGCAGTGTATACCATATACAAGATGCACTGCAGCAACTCACTAATGCTTCTTCGACAGCACTTTCCAAACCTGTGACCTCTACCACCTAGAAGGAGAAGGTCAGCAGATGCATGGGAACACCGCCACCTACTAGTTCCTCTCCAAGCCACACACCATCCTGACTTGGAACTATATTGCCTTTCCTTCCCTGTCACAGGTCAAAATCCTAGAACATGCTTCCTAACAGCACTGTGGGTGTACTTATACCGCATGAACTGCAGCGGTTCAACAAGGTGGCTCACCACCACCTCCTCAAGGGCAATTAGGGACAGGCAACAAATGGTGGCCCAGCCAGCAACGTCCACAGCCTGTGAAAGAATAAAAGAAAATAATCCACTAGGAGCTTCTTTGATCTAGTAAACAATGACATAATTGTTATTTTGAAATATTCCCACTTCACATGTATTGACTTCACCAATTTACAATTTACATTGAAGCAGTAGCTGCAAACTGATTTGCTCTAATCACAACTGATTAGCTAGAGAAATGATTGTGTTGCATACCATGGAAAATGGATTCAGTGCATCACTTGCTTTGCACTTAGCCGAAGAACAAAGGGGAACCAATGATGCACAAACCATACAAGTTAGATGGCAAGTTCCAATTGGTACCCAATACATCAAGTGTACCACTCCAAACAAAAGAATATGGGAATTATTAAGGAACAGTGCTTAGAAAATTAATATAAAACTTAGCGGCTATGACAGGATTAAGCCACTTAATTCAGCCAGGACTGACAGATGTAAGTAATATGGACTATAGACTGTTTCCTTATTAGCAAGAGAAACAAATATATAAATCTTGTGAAGTTACAATATGGCTTATTGTATCATACCTGCCATGGGCATGTTGACAGTCAGATTTTGATACAATTAAGCGTACCTTTGGAGTCACATGCATCTGGGGATCAAGGTTCGCTTGTTAGCTTGTTAGCTTGTCTAGCTTGGCTAGGTCAGGTAGGTATCAAGATTGCTTTTCTCTTATGAGGGTTTCTCAGGGTCCAGTTGAATGGAAGAAAGCCTCTAATACAAAAGTAAAATATTGCAGATGCTGGAAATCTGAATTAAAAGCAGAAAATTCTGGAAATACCCAGTAGGTCAGGTAGTACCTAAGGGGATAAAAACAGAATGTTTCAGGTCAATGATTCTGCTGGTGACACTGGCCTGGATTTTCACAGAGTCACGGAGACTCTGGAAACCTTCCAAAATGGTGGACGGTACCTGCATCCAGAAGTCTCACCCCTATTTCCAACAGATCCTATTTTTTCCGGGGTGGGGGTGAGGGGTGGGGGGGGGGGTGAGGGGGAGTGGGGGGCATGACTTCCACATATGGGAAATCCGAACTCAGCAAGGCAATTCGAACTCAGTGCTGAGTTCAAACAGACCCCATTTTCGCTGGAGCAAGGGCCTTATCCCACATCTTAGCAGTCACAAATCTTTAGAGGGGTCATAAATGCTCTTAAAGGGCAGACAGGGTCTGTAGAACTGTCAAGTTGTCAAGTTACTTCAATGTCCAGCCCTTTAAAAATTGAAAATTAACTGCTTGTGTCTGTGAATGTTGAAAAAACCTGTTCTAGCAGATTCAAAAACTGTTTGTTGACAAAACCCTAAGTGCTATCATTATAACTTTATTAATGGTTGGCTTCTTTCCACAACCTGTCATTATTGCATTGGAGGCTATAAGTTCATAGTTTGATTAACAGCTCAATCAGGTTATTAAAGGATTAAAAGAAAAATACTGTGGATGCTGGAAATCTGAAACAAAAACAGAAACTGTTGGAAAACTCAACAGGTGTAGCAGCATCTGTGGAGAGAAAAACAGAGTTAATGTTTTGAATCTCTATGACCCTTCTTCAGAGCTGAAGAGAAGTGGAAATGTGATGAAATTTATACTGTTTAAGGGGGGTGGAGCAGGTGAAGCTGGATAGAACGCCATTGATAGGTGGGGACAAAGGAGAGATTGACAAAGATGTCATGAACTAAAGGACAAAGGGAGTGTTAATGGTAGTGGTAAGGGCAAAAAAGGTGCTGATAGTGGCATAAAGGTAAGAAAGCAGAATGTGATAATAACAAAACAAGGGTAGCATTGTGTGAAAGAACAACATGGAACAAGTAATAGATGGCCCTTCTGGAGATGGGGTGGGGGTAGGGGCGGTGGTGGGGGAAAAAAGGATAGAAAATGGGATAGAAAGGGGGATAAAAAAGGAGATAAAGCCATGAATAAATGAATAAAAGTAAAAATAAGTGGATAAAAAATAAAAATGAGTGTAGAAAAAAGGGTGTTTAAAAAGGGGTGAGGATAGAGGAGAGAGTTCATGGTCTGAAGCTGTTGAACTCAGTGTTAAGTCCGGAAGGCTATAAAGTACCTAATCGGAAGATGAAGTGCTGTTACTCCAGTTTGAGATGGGCTTCACTGGAGCATTGCAGCAGGCCAAGGACAGACATGTGGGCATGAGAGCAGGATGGTGTGTTGAAATGGCAAGCAACAGGAAGGTCTGGGTCATGCTTGTGGACAGACCAGAGGTGTTCCGCAAAACAGTCACCCAGTCTGCTTTTGGTCTCTCCAATGTAGAGGAGACCACACTGGGAGCAGCGAATGCAGTAGACCAAATTGAAGGAGGTGCTAGTGAAACACTGCTTCACCTGGAAGGAGTGTTTGGGCCCTTGGACGGTGAGGAGGGAGGAGGTAAAGGGGCAGGTGTTGCACCTTCTGCGATTGCATGGGAAGGTGCCATGGGAAGGGGGTGAGGTGTTCGGGGTGATGGGGGAGTGGACCAGGGTGTCCCGGAGGAATGGTCCCTATGGAATGCTGATGGCGGGGGTGACATCATGCTGGAGTTGGTGGAAATGGCAGAGGATGATCCTTTGAATGTGGAGGCTGGTGGGTTGAAAAGTGAGGACAAGAGGGATCCTGTCTTGATTCTGGGAGGGAGGGGAAGGTGTGAGGGCAGAGGTGCTGGAGTTGGGTCGGACACAGTTGAGGGCCCTATCAACTACATTGGGGGGGAAACCTCGGTTAAGAAAGAAGGAAGACATGTTAGAAATGTTGATTTGGAAAGTGGCATCATCGGAACAGATGTGACGGAGTCAAAAAGACTGAGAGAATGGGTGGAGTCCTTGCAGGAAGCAGGATGTGAGGAGCTGTAGTCAAGGTAGCTGTGGGAGTTGGTGGGCTTGTAATGAATATTGGTGGACAGTCTACCACCAGAAATGAAGACAGAGAAGTCAAGGAAGGGAAGGGAAGTGTCGGAGATGGACCATGTGAAGGTGATAGAGGGATGGAAATTGGAAGCAAAATTGATCAATTATTAAAGGATTACTTGTCTTTGATATGATGTTATGAATACAAATTTTTGTTTTACAAGGAATTAAATGCTTGAGGGAATTTAAATGTATTGAATGGGTTTTCGTGAATAAGAATGCTTTCTTTTATATAGTGAAAACTGTAACAGATGTTTAGAACTTTGTTTTATTTCTTTTCAGCATGGCTCCTGAGGTCTGCCCATTGAGGGAAGACTGGGTGAGTTGGCATAGAGGCTATAAGAGGCCATGGGGGCAGATGGGAGGGTCATGAATTGTCATGAGTTGGCACTAAGTTGGCATGGGGCTAAAAGGGGCATGGGCATGGGTGGGGGGAATGGGTTGGCATGGAGGGCATGAGAGGTTATTGGGCATGGGTGCAAGGGCATGGGCTGGCATGAATTGGCATGTATTGGCATGTGGCATGGATGGGAGTGAGGGGCTAGAGGATCTAATGTTTAAGAAAACAACTGGGCCTTTTAAACAGCCCACCTCAGGATTCGGCAGCAACTGAGGCCATCTACGATCTCCTCGGCAGGCCTGGCTCCATCCTCTAACCCCTCCCCCTACTCCAGAATGAAGATCCCGCTATTCGGGGAACTTTTTCCCATAGTGGGTATGGTGAGCATCTCCACAGATGAGTATTGTCAGCTCTTTCTGGAAGAAAGCCTCTGTTGGCTTGTGGAAGAATCCAGTGGTAGAGGACAATCTGAGTGTGTTTGGAGAGGAGGAGAGATCCAGGTTATATAGCTTTCCAAAATACTGCATTAGATTGTGCTGTGCTTTGCAAATTTCAGATTGAGCCTGTTTAATATCCATTCTGACTGGTTATGTTCCACAGGTATTTCACCCACAGGTTTTGCCAGAAGAGGAAATACACCTTCTTTCAATTGTTCATAAGAAATGCAAAAGTAATCGTTCTCCAGCAGGTTGACCAAGTGGGTGTAATTCTGGATTCACAGGAACTGTGATTCTGGTCATATACTTTGCAGCCTTCTAGGAGACCAGCACAGAGCTTTCCATACCTTACACACAGCTAACAGGACAGGGCTGGAATCTTTTGGTACCTGGACGGCAGCCACAAGTTCCAGCAGCAAGTGAACATCATCGGTGCAGCAGGTTTGTGTAGGTGACTACACTTCCATTTCATTTGCAGCCACAAGGGGTGTGACTGGGATATCACAGGCTGCTGAACCCCGAGAGACAGGTAGATTCATGTCAGGTTAGAGAGAGATCACTTCAGATAGACTTCATCTGGCAGGTGGTTGAGCTATTATCTATTCAAATCATTAAACCATACACATGGTGGATAAGTTGGAGGAACCCACATCTCAACACAGTGAAGGAAGTCCTGTGAAGCCACGTGGACCACCTTGGAGTGTGTGGCAATCTTAGTGAGTCCTATGCTGCAAGGCCCCAAAGGATGATCTAAGGATAATCATGGTTTCTAGAATGGAAACAACAACTGCTTCTATTGATTCTTTCTAAAGACTTAACTGAGACCATTTGGTTTGTTCTCTGAATGACTGTATGCCCAAATCAGTACCAGTGGGCTTCCAGGTGAAGATTTCATTATATCTCAAAACGATGACAAGTAGCTCCCTACTTGCAGCTCCCCCTGGTGTTAGCATGTGAAAAAATTTACTGGCAGGGCCAGGTCACCTTTGCTAATGGAAATGTGATAGTCAAAAGCCGGTCCTTCAAGGTCTTCACTGAGATTAGTGTCATCAGACTACTGAGACATCTGAAATAGGACTTTTAAAATTCCAATTGCTCTATTACAATTTGAGTGGTTCTATTACCCTTTTTATAACTATCCTCTGCTGCTGATCATAGATCAGAGAGATGTCAATAACTAGGGCAGCAATGGGCATTCCTGGTCTCCAATCAGCTATCCCACACATTGTTCTGATTCAACAATGCAGGTATTCTTGATTGCTAAAGTACGGATAAACCATGGCAGCTTCCTGGGCAGCATGAATTCACATGCACAGTTATATGATCAGATTCATAACAATTGTACATTAAAATTGAAAGAGTTCTCACGTGGTGGTAGACCCCTCATTAGTCGAGTATGCCCAAGCTGTAAGTGACTTCATCGTCCTCTATGGGTCCTCTCCTGGCTAAACAGCACGATGCAGGATCAGTATGGATATCCACAGAACTTGCAGTTCATGAGGTCATTGTTGGTGCTTGGGGGATCTTCTGCAGCTGCACCACCCCTGCCCTTTCTTTGGGCACTCTGGATGCCGTGAGTTTGATGTAGATGGTCCTCAAAGCATGCTGAACCAAATTTTAGTGCTTGCCACTAGGCCACTCAGCTGCAGCATTTTCCCAAGAGAGGTGGTCTGCAGTGCAGAAGTTTGTAAGGCTCTTTATAGGGTGTCCTGGTATCATTTGTACTGACCATCTTGATGTCATTTGCCATGAGAAGGTTGCCCATCAGAAGATTTTCTTTGGATATTCTGTGGTCATCTATGTGGGAGACATGGCCTGCCCTACTCAGTTCAATTTTCTGGAGGGTGTTCTCCATTACATTGATGAAGGACCAGCGCAATAAAGGAACTCATGGTTTGTGATTTTGTCCTGTCATCGAATTCTTATGATCGACCACCTGAGGTGGAAGAATTCCAGAGCTTCTGTATGGTGCCTGTGGCAAGGTGGTGAGGACAATGGCCTGGTAGAGTTTGATTTTAGTCTTCAGCTTAATGTCACGCTGTTTCCAGACACAATCATAGAGTTGGCAGAATGCAGAAAGTGCTTTATAGTGGCATCCCTAGAGAGCACACTGCCAAGATACGAGACTTTTTCTACAACCTACTGACTGGGCTATCAACAGTTATGTCTGGTGGATCATAGTGTGTGCCTGGTGCTGGCTGAAACATAGCTTCGGTCCTCGAGACACAGATTTGGAGACCAAACATCTTAGCAGCACTCGAGAATTTGTTTGCCATAACTGGATGTCTTCCTTGTTGTAGGCAGCTAGTGCACAGTCATCTGCATACAGAAGCTCTCTGATTCCTGCCTCTGTGACTTTGGTGGAGGCTCACAGTCTAGAGAGATTGACGAGCTTCCCTGAATGGGACATAATGTGGATGCAGTAGGCATGTCTCTAGTGGCTTTCTAGATTTTGGCCTTGGCGGGGATGCTCGACGGGGGCGGTCGGGAAGCCGATCGCCACCCGCGATCAGCTCTGCACTGCGATTTCATGCAGACGGGCCAATTAAGGCCTGTCCTGCATGGATCGCAAGCGGCAGAGCTGAGTGCTGCCTGTGCGGGCAGGGGGAGGAGGGAGAGGCAGTCTAGTGCACAGTTTGTACATGCCCAAGAAAGATCACTTCAATCTCCCTGAGGCACGGAGCTGTGTGAAAAAAAAATGAAGAGAATAAAAATTTAATAAAACATGTCCCCTCATGTGACTCTGTCACATGAGCTGAGACATGTTTTTAATTCAAAAATAAAGTTTTTATTTGATGTTTATTTGCTTTAGGAAACCTCATCCTGCTCGTAGATGAGGATTCCTAAAAATGTAAAGGCCGCTTGGCCTTTTGGCCTGCCCGCCTACTGTTAGGTTGGACGGGCAGTGTAAATTTGAATTTAATTAGATTGTTAAAGGCCTTAATAGACCTTTTGATTATTGGCAGGCGGGCAGACGACTCCGACACGCGCCCGCCGAACGAAATATCGCACGCCATTTTATGCTCGAGGGTGTTGGGCGCACACCTGCATGCTGAGCGTAATATTCTGCCCTAAGAGTTGGGGAGTCACGACGTATCTTTGCTTTACGCCGCTGGTTACCACAAAGATATTGGACATCTCACTGTTATAGGATATTGGATACCATTCGGTGGGTCTTAATGAAGTCTTTGTAGTCTTAAGTAAGTTAACTATATGTATTTATTAAAGGTGAAAAAGCAAACAAGACACCCTCAGGGGAGTGTGAAGAGAGGGACCTTTCTTATAATTGAACGATCCATTGACACTCGTCACTATCGAAAGAAGAGACATTGGCCAGAATTTTCTGTTCGGTGTGCAGGGGCGGGCCCCACAAGCCGACGCGTAAAATGATGCGTGGTGCCATCGGGCGTGTGTCCCGACATCACTACGCATCATTCCAATCTTTCATTTAGTGGACGCACACCGGAGTCGGCTGCGCGCCCGCCGAACTGTCAAAGGCCTGTTGAGCCATTAATAATCTAATTAACCAATTGGACAGGGCTGCCTGTCCAACCTTAAGGTTGGCGGGCAGGCGAAGAACCCGGGTGGCCTTTGCATTTTTCATGAAACCTCATCCATGGGTGGGATGAGGTTTCATGAAGGGTTTATTAAATTAATAAAAAAATTTTCAAACATTTCATAAACATGTCCCAGCTCATGTCACATGAGGGGACATGTGTAAATGATTTTCAACTTCCTTTATTGTAAACTTTAAAACTGAAGTTAATTTCCCTGAGGCAGCTCCATGCCTCAGGGAGATGTCTGCGCTCTTTTGCATGCATGCACGATAGAGCGCAGGCCCCGACTCTCTCTCCTCCCCCCACCCACTACCAGCCTTAATTGGCCCGCCCACATAAAATGGCAGTGTGCAGCCAATCACGGGCGACGATCAGCTCCATGCCCTCCCGTGCCCATTCCCTACTGGCCCACCCGACGGGGAGAAAATTCTCTCCATTAAAATCCAAAGTGCTGGATATTGGAACAATAGCTGCCACAGCCAGACCCACACAAAACCCCATGGAAATATACAATGGTGAAGTGTAACAGGCCAGTCTGCAGTCACTAAGGAGAGATTGCAAGTGACACAGGGAGCGTCAAGAAAGTTTTCAGCAAAGGAAACGGGCTGAAAAGCTGTGCTGTCTCCCTCTCTTTCTTTTGGAACAAGTGTATTAATTGGTTTGGAAGGTAACTTTACTAGAAATCTACCAGCGAACCGAGACCTAATAATAATTGTAAGGTCTTCTACATCTGACCACATCCACAAAACCAGCTGATTCAAATCAGCTGCCATGTTTAACAGTGTCTACTTAAGGACAAAAATAGGACACTTAACCATATTTTTTTTACTTTTTTTATTGGACTCTAACTTCCCTTATTTCTGATACCTGTGTCTATGACATCAAGTTTTTTTTCTTGCGTTTAGTGGTTAATAAATTTGCTCTTTCTTTAACTCAAAAAAATTATGTTTGATTGGCTCCTTATTGCTCACTGCATAAATAGTTAAATACATTCTGATTTTAAAAAGGCGTATCCTCATGAAAAGGAAACATAGACCTTTGTTGTGACCACCTGAGTTGAACAGAGGGGAGCCAGTTCACTCCTTCTCACCTGGTCATAACAAAATTGAGGGTTTAAGTCCGGAATTTGTTCCCACAGACTGACAAAAGAATTAGAGTGGAGAAAGTAAATTGTTCCTTCAAAAATAATTTAAAAACTGCAAAAGGTTTTCTTGGGTCTGTAACATTAAAGTGCTAAAATGTCCATATTTGATGTCAACGCTTTCATGGAGAAAGGTTAAATAACTGCTAAGAAGTTAAGGACACTGTCCTTGGAAGAATTAAAAGGCAAAGGCACTTAGAGGTGGAGTTCTGCCCAAAAGCCAGAAAAACAGAAATTTTAAAATGGGTGGCAAAACTTCTAGAGATATAAATGGAGGACACTGAAACAGATAAATTAGCCGCAGAAAAATTAAAATTGGAGCAGTGAAAATTGGAACTGGAATTTGAAGAAAGGGAAAAAAAGAGATAAGAACGCAAGGAGGAGGTAGCATTCCAGGAAAGAGAAAAGGGAAGGGAGCTTAAATTAAAACAGTTAGAGCTGAGAAGGGAGGATCCCACTATGTCTATTGAAGACACCCCTAGCTCAGGCTTAAGTGTTGAGGCATTCAGGTTTTTCCATTTAATCCCTAAGTTTGATGAAGAAGAGGTGGACACCTTCTTTATCTCTTTCGAAAGGGTAGCCTAGCAGCTAAAGTGGCCAGCCCAACACTGGTCCCTACTGTTGCAAAGTAAGCTGACAGGAAAAGCTCATGAGATTTACTCCCGCTTACCTGAGGAAAGTGCAACAAGCTATGAGACAGTAAAAAGGGCTATTTTAAGTGCATAAATTCCATACCCTCAGGAAACGGCCTGACCAGACATAACTGGAAATTGAACGGCTTAAGCAGCTCGCTTTTGACTAGTGGGTACAGGCGCTTAAAATTGAAAACTTCCATTAAATAATTCTCCTCGAAGAGTTCAAAAACTCCAAACCCTTACCTATGAGAACTCACATAGAGGCACAATGAATGACAGGGGCAGGCAGCAACTCTCGCAGATGATTATGAGCTTATCGACAAACTCTCATCCTAAAGGAAACCCTTCCCTTGTCACCCATAACCAACTGAGAAAGATAGAAGGCAGAAGAGTGGTAGGAAACTGAGCACCCCTGGGAGGGAAGGGACAGCTGGAAAAACAGAGGGGGCCTACTCAGGCTAGAAAAGGTGCTGTTGAGAAGAGGAGTGAGGCCAAGAAGCCTATGTGTTTTAACTGCCGCAAGGCAGGGCACCTCCATGCTGATTGCTGGAGGTTACAGAAAAAAATCCATGGAATTTGTTGAGGCACACAAACCCTTCCATATCTCGTTCTCACTACTGTTGGAGGAGTGGTAGGCTCTGTCGTTGCAGGTAAACTCTGTTCATTTGGAGATTGTTCTGGCATCTACATATCTTTTCATCCTCTTTTTCCTTTCCTCGGTACTGAACCGCTCTTTGTTGACTCAGTAGTTGTGGTGATAGGTGTTTGCAGGGCGGATGAATGTTGTGCTCAACTCCATGTCATTTTTTTCCTTCTTCTTCCTTTGTCATGTGGATCATTGTGATGTCCTCTGTGACGGAAGATAGCCATTCCTGTAATGAGAATGTGTTTTTTTAGTAAGCCCACCTTAGTGTTTGGCTGTCTGGTGCTCTATCAGCAATGGATAGCTGCCGCTAGGTTCCAGCATCGTCATGCTGGTTGGGAGTTGCAGTGTTTGCTCTGTGGTGGCAGTGTTGACCTTATCAACAGTCGTTGAAGCCAGAGTTTGAGGCTCTTCTGGTTGTTGGCTACTCTCTTGTCTAGCCTCCATGAAGGCATCATGGTAACCATCTGAATAGTTGACTGGTCTGACCAATGAGGTCTGTCCACCACCTGTAACGAAAATGAACAAACCTGTTGTGCAATGAGAGAAGATAGTTCAGAGCTGAAGTTGCAGTCACGATATTCTTTCTTATTTGAGTTCTCGAGAACTGGCAGTTCTGTATAATTTATGTCAGTGGCTGTCATGGCATCTTCTGCCGTTTTGAGGCGATTCAGGGCTACACAGGCAGCTAGATGAATACATGAATGATAAAGGAATGAACAATATGTTGATTAGATGAGATGAATTAAGGTGGGATGAGGCTTGTGTGCAGCATACATAGACTTGTAAATTCTATGGAACACCCTGTGAGTGCTATTAAAGCACCTAATACCCAGAGGAATCCTGTTGCTCTATAAAGTTGACTGCTTTCTTTGCTTGATTGGGTCCATAGAGAAGTAGATAAAAGATAAAATAGATAAAAGCAAAATAGATGCTGGAAGTCTGAAATAAAAATAAGGTGCTGGGAAGACACAGCAGATGTGACAGCATCGGTGGAGAGAGAAAAACAGAGTTAACGTTTCAAGTTGAATATGACTCTCCTTTGGAGCTCTTGAGTTCAGAAGTAAACTTAGATGTCCACCTGGACAAAGCATCTTTGATGTATTTAATACAGTGGGAACAATGGACTGACTGATGTGAATGAGGTTGTCTGACACTACCCACAAGGGTCCAGTTGCATAAAAATTCTACACAAGGATCCCTTTAATAGCACTAACAATACTGTGCTCCTTTTTGAGATGGGCTGCAGATGTACAGCTCACAGCTAGTATAACTTGCTAATATTCTCCATGGAGATCTCCCTAAGTTGGTAAACAGTTGAGTCAGATATGTACACTTTTTGCAATGCCTCACTCTGCTTGCTTCCATCCTCTTCCCTGCTTTATGTCTGCAATATGCTCCTTATAAGGATATTCATTATCCTAATAAGGATGCTGTTAAAAATGTTTAAAATGTGCACTCACTGCAAAGTTCCAGGTTGTTAGTATGGCTCCAAAAATCTCAACCTGTAATATACCTACAGATTTAAAGCATTCTATTTGGAGTTATGGTTTCCCCTCTGCTCCACAAATCTTTTACTGCATAAAGAAAAAAACTTCAGTGTCATCCAGATAGATTGTTTCTAATGTTTGTGTATCCTAGGCCCAACCATCTTCAGCTGCTTCATCAATAACCTTCCTTCCATCATAAGGTCAAATGCTTACACAATTATGACTCCTCAGATACTGAAGCAGTCCATGTCCAAATGCAGCAAGACCTGGATGATATCCAGGATTGGCTGACAAGTAACATTCATGCCACACAAGTGCCAGGCAATGGCCACCTCAAGGGAATTAGGGACCAGGTAATCAGCAATGGTCATCATCAGACTTTTGATTCCAGATTTTTATTGAATTCAAATTTCACCATGGTGGGGTTTGAACCCAGGTCCCCAGAGGATTACCCTGGGTCGCTGGAATACTAGCCAGTGACAACACCACTATGCCACCACCTCCCAGCTTCAACATATATACCAATGATACCTAGTTGGACATACTATTCTATGACCCACTTATCAAGAGTCATGCCTCTTAGTTATTGCCCCTTTACACTTGACAATGATTAAGATGACCCCTGGGGTTCTCCAAAGCTTTTGAGAAATTCTAGTGTGGTAGCCTCATTTTAAATAAACCCAGTAACTCAAGGTCACTTTTATGCTAGTAATCTAATGCCTTTTTAAATGCTTCCCAGCAAATGCTTGAAACTTCAATATGACCATTTCGGTAAAAAATGCATTAAACTTTTCCATGTTCATGTCTAAACTGTTCATCTAGTTGTCATTAACTCTTTGTCATTGAGAAGTCTATACCACTGTATAGAATAGTTCTTACAGCTTTAAAATTGAAGTCCAAAATTAAGGACAGAATTCATTGTATGGTTTCAGTTTTTCATGGGTGAAGTCCACCAACTGGACTACCTTATTGAGTCTAAAAAAATGCTTTCTCATTAGGGGAGGAAGGACTGCCAAAAATTGTTCCTATTGTTCCAAAAGTTGTTACCTTCCAGTTCAAAAGAGAGAAGGAAAACATGAGAAAACAACTACATATTATTCTATGATCCACTTCATAAATTACCAAAATCCAATTAATTTCATTGCTTCATTCAAATTTAACGTCATGTACATTAGGGCTGAATTTTCCCAGCCCATTGGAGATGGAAAGCAGAAGGGCTGACAACATGGCGGGGAAAGTCATCGGGAAGGGAGACTGACATCTTCCTGCCGTCATGGCATATTGCCACTGGGCAGCCAATTGAGCCACTTAAGTGGCTAATTAAGAGTAATTCCCACCCCCAAGGTCTTGATAATCATCCAGCAGATTCCGGCGGGAAGAGCCCTCCTTCATGGGTGTTCCCTGACCCATGGAGGGGAAGCATGGCTGCATCAATAGCACTGGTGCATCACAACACTCCCAACTCCTCAATCACTGGGTCCTGCTTGCCTGGCAACCAGATGCCCCCAACCAAACTCATCACTCTTCAAGGGTACCTTTACCATTGAGGTACCCCCTCCCTAGTGATGCAGCCTCAGCACTGGCCACTGCTAGCAAAGGCACTGCTGAGGCTGTTGAGCTGCTGACCCTTTGATTGGGCTGGCAGCTCTTTGGGGTGGGCCACTTTCCTCAATGGGGCAATGGCACGAACAGCTGCCTCTTAATTGGCTGTCGCTGGCAAAACGGCCCCAGGGTCCCAGTGCCTACCGGAGCAGGGTCATCTCCTGCTTGTGGCCAAAGCTGGGACTTAACCATCAGCAAAAAACAATCAGCTCCTAGTTTGAAAGTAATTGAAACATGAAGGGCAATGAAAAATACAGGAATGGTATTATGAGAATCCTGAGGCATAAAGGCGCGTGAAGTGGTCAGAAGCAATTCTCTGCCATTTTTCAGTTGAAACAACCAGGGCTACAACGCCAGATTGTTTTATTTGCATACTTGTATAGTCTAAGGTTAAAGTGACCACCAGGATTGCTAATATGACATCAGATGTGTTTCTGATGCTGCTCGGGTGTGGGAGATTGGCCCCCCAAATTTGACCACTGTGCTGCTGTTTGCTGCCCAGAAAATGGGTGCAACATGTTCTGATCTCATTCCAAACACCTCCTAACAATCCAATATTGTATGAATAGGAAAAATTGACTCCACATTCGTTTTATTTTATTTGAAGAGACATAATTCTCTCTGATAGTATTGACTGGCTGAGCTTTAAAATTATCTAGAAATACAATTTGCACACAATTGTCAGTCAGCCTTCTCATACAGTTCAAAATATTTTAATTAAATTTGAAGACATCTTTATGACAGTACTGTTGTACTGCAAAAGTAAGCTGTCACCTTCATTTATGGGCCTGTAAAAATTACCTTGCAATATTATCAGTTAAAAAGAGTACATCAACATTTTTAGAAGCCTGGAGTACTTTTCAACAAGTCAGTGAAGATTATTTCATTTTGACAACTTGGCAACCTCTGTAGTATACAAAAATGGATTTAAAGAGGAGATTATTAGAGTTGTCTCCTTCACTAAAAAACATTCTTATCCTCCCATTCTATTTTACAAATTGCATCCAAACACATACATCAACAAAGTATTCATCATATTAAAGCTTCATAACTTAAATGTTTTGTCGCTAAAAATGCTAGGGGAAGTATATCCAGCATTTGAAATTGTTAACCTGAACGAGATTAC
Source organism: Cetorhinus maximus (assembly GCF_964194155.1). Taxonomy (NCBI): domain Eukaryota; kingdom Metazoa; phylum Chordata; class Chondrichthyes; order Lamniformes; family Cetorhinidae; genus Cetorhinus; species Cetorhinus maximus. Next base: position 121,161,920 of record NC_135884.1, read on the forward strand.
AATTCTATTACAGATAGTGCACAGGAAATCTTCCCCATATTGCTTCATTCATATTGAGTACCAATTGAAACGAACAATTACTCCAAAATTCCTTAAAAGATGATTTTCGGACAGTCATTTGCAAAACCACTCATTTAATTTGTGTCAATAATGTCAAAAATATTCCTATTGATATTGCTCTCGTTAAATGCCGAGGGATATTTTAAATGCACTATATAAATTGTTAAAATCCCCTTGGAGGAACTGTAAGCCAAAATGGCCAAATTTACTGGATGACCCCCCCCTCCCCCCCCCCCCCTTCCCACCCCCACCACCACCCTGCAGCAAATAAACAATTTACCAACAAGATCCCACTTTTTGTAATTTTTACTTGAACAGGAATCAGAATCAATGAAAATTAAACATGAATTAACAGGCAAATGATACTTAACTAAAAAGTTAAATGTCACTGTATCTAGCCAATACAACAAAGATAAGTCTTATGCAACCACAAGCATTCACATAACTCCCCGCACAACATAGCTACACAGTTTGACAATATGCTGTTCTTTATTCATGCAGGGTCAGGAATCCTATCCGACAACAGCTTTCACCTACAAGTTTCACAGATGTGGGTTTTTTGGTCCAAACATGGACAAAGAAGCTGAACTCAAGAGTTCAGGACTTGCAGCAAGGCACACCTCTATGAACCTTCTCTCCCTCAGGTCATGACAGTCCTAATGGTGTAGCTTTCCGGGGTTCTTTTTCAGCCAACCAACCAATAACACTCTGGTTTATGGTTTGGCCAGTTCTGGGAAAATATCCAGTTCTTTAGCATCGTCAAGAAATTCACACACTTTTCCAGGTTTTAGACCTTTATGCCGGTTCAAACAGTACTTCCAAGAGATCCTGTCTCCTTTTGTGCCAAACAGAAAAGCTAACCTCTTCCTAGCATTTACTTCTTCTCCTCACAATAATTCTCTATATTCCACTTTGCGTCTCTGCTTTATCTTTGTATCTGCATCTGTGTGCTGATCACCTTCAGTCTTCCGCTCCTCTGCTTGTAGCTCTCCTTTGTGTCTGCAGCTCTCCTTTCTGCCTGGCCATACAGCGTTCATGTCTTAACTTCCTTCCTGTTGGTTCTGTTTCCAGGCCAAGGATCATCAGTTCACATGGACCAGTATTTCTTAATATCCAAGAAAATTACAATTGATCCCTTTACAATTATACAAACATACGAACATGCGAGTAATGCAAACTCTTAAAAGTCCTTTCCAAACATTCTTTAAAACAATTACTGATTCCACAGACATTTTAAATAAATTACAAAGTCTCTTCACTGTACAACTTATGGGCCACAGGTCATCAAAAGTGTATTTCTTTCTTGTTGTTGAACTGCATTTTTCTTGTCCTTGAGAAGGTGGTGGTGAGCTATATTCTTGAACCGCTGCAGTCCATCTGGTGTAGGTACACCTACAGTGCTGTTCGGAAGGAAGTTCCATGATTTTGGCCCAGCGACAGTGAAGGGACAGTGATATAGTTCCAAGTAAAGATGGTGTATAGCATGGAGAGGAAATTGCAGGTGGTGTTCCGATGCATCTATTGCCCTTGTCCTGTTAGGTGTTAGGATTCGTGGGTGTCGCAGGAGCTTTGGCAAGTTGCTGTAGTGCACCTTGTAGATGGTACACACTGCTGCCTCTGTGCGTCACTGGTGGAGGGAGTGAATATTTAAGATGGCGGATGGGATGCTGATCAAGCAGGCTGCTTTGTCCTGGATTGTGTCAAACGTCTTGAGTGTTATTGGTGCCGTACTCATCAAGGCAAGTGGAGAGTATTCCATCCCACTCCTGGCTTATGCCTTGGAGATGGTCGACAGGCTTTGGGGAGTCAGGAGGTGAGTTACTCACCACAGAATTTCCAGCCTCTGACCTGTACTTGTAGCCACAGTATTTATTTGGCTCGTCCAGTTAAGTTTCTGGTTAATGGTAATGCCAAGGATCCTGATGACGGAGGATTCAGTGATGGTACTGCCATTGATTATGAAGAGGAGATGGTTAGATTCGCTTTTGTTGGTGATGATCTTTGTCCAGCACTTGTGTATTGCGAATGTTGCTTGCCACTTATCAGCCCAAGCCTGAATGTTGTCCAGGTCTTGGGGCATTTGAACATTGACTGCTTCAGGATCTGAGGAGTCGCAAATGGTGCTGGATATTGTGGGATCATCCCCACTTCTGACCTTATGATGAAAGGAGGGCCTAGGACACCACACTGAGGAACTACTGTAGCGATGTTCTGGGCTGAAACGATTGGCCATCAACAACCACAACCAACTTCCTTTGTGCTAGGTTATGACTCCAAGAATTGGAGAGTTTTCCCCCTGATTCCCATTGACTTCAATTTTGCTAAGACCTCTTCATACCACAAAAGCTGCCTTGATATCAAGGGCACTCACTCTCATCAAAACTCTTGAATTCAGCTCTTTTGTCCATGGTTGGACCAAGGCTGTGATGAGGTCAGGAGCTGAGTGGCCCTTGTGGAACCCAAAATGAGCATTGGTGCGCAGACTTTTGCAGTGTAAATGTTGCTTGATGGCACTGTCAATGACACCTTCCATCACTTTGCTGATAATCGAGAGTAGGCTGATGGGGCAGTAGTTGGCCGAATTGGATTTGTCCTGCTTTTTGTGGACAAGACATGTCTGTCTAAATTGTCAGGTAGATGCCAGTGTTGTAGCTGTAATGGAACAGCTTGGATAAGGGCATGGCCAGTTCTGGAGCACAATTCTTCAGTACTACTGTTGGAATGTTGTCAGGGCCCATTGCCTTTGCTGCATCCAGTGCCTTCAACCACTTGGATTGGAGAGGTTGGAGCTGTTTTCCTTGGAGAAAAGAAGGCTGAGAGGAGTCTTGATAGAGGTATTCAAGACCCTGAGGGGTATGGACAGGGTAAATAGTGAGAAACTGTCCCCACTCATGGGAGCATCAAGAACTAGAGGGCACAGATTCAAAATAATTGACAAAAGGAGTAAAGATGATCTGAGGAAAAAAATTTTTACCGATAGGGTGGTTAGAGTCTGGGATGAACTTCCTGAGAAGGTGGTGGAGGCAGGTTCAATCGAGGTATTCAAACAGGAATTGGATTGCTATCTGAAAAGAAAGAATGTGCAAGGTTACGGGGATAAGGCAGGGGAAATGGGACTAGTTAGAATGCTCTTTCAGAGAGCCAGTGCAGACTCAATGGGCCGAATATCCTCCTTCCACCACAGTAGTTCCTCAGTGTGGTGTCCTAGGCCCTCCCTTCATCATAAGGTCAGAAGTGGGGATGATCCCACAATGTTCAGCACCATTTGCGACTCTTCAGATCCTGAAGCAGTCAATGTTCAAATGCCCCAAGACCTGGACATTCAGGCTTGGGCTGATAAGTGGCAAATAACATTCGCAATATACAAGTGCTAGACAAAGATTATCACCAACAAGAGAGAATCTAACCAAGATGCTGTGATTTCTTGATTTCACATGGAGTGAATCAGATTGGCTAAAGATTGATGTCTGTGATGTTGGAGACCTCAGGGGGAGGCCGAGGTAGACCATCCACTCGTCATTTCTGGCTGAAGGCAGTTGCAAATGCTTCAGCCATGTCTTAATGCACTGATGTGCTGGGCTCCCGCATCCTTAAGGATAGGAACGTTTGTGGAGCTTCTTCCTTCTCCTGCGAGCTGTTTAATTGTCCTCTGGCATTCATGACTGGATGTGGCTGTACTGTAGATTTTTGATCTGATCCATTGGTTGTGGGGTCACTTCTCTCTGTCCATCGCATTCTGCTTCTGTTGTTTAGCATGCATGTAGTCCTGTGTTGTAGCTTCACCAGCTTGGCACTTCATTTTTAGATATGCCTGGTGCTGCTCCTGACATGTTCTCCTCTACTCCTCATTGAACCAAGGGTTGATCCCCTGGCTAGATGGTGATGGTAGAGTGAGGGGTATGCTGAGCCATGAGTTTATAGATTGTGATTGAAAGCAATTCTGTTGTTGATAATTCTGAGTACCTCATAGATGCCCAGTTTTGTGCTGCTAGATCTGTTTTGATGTAGTGCTGCTACGAGCCACTCTTGGTGATGGACATCGAATTCCTCCACCAAAGTACGTTCTGTGCCCTTGCTACCCTCAGTGCTTCTTCCAAGTGGTGTTCAACATGGAGGAGTGCTGATTCATCAGCTGAGGGGAGCAGTAGATGATAATGAGCAGAAGATTTTCTTGTCCATATTTGACCTGATGCCATGAGACTGCATATGTTCCAGGGTGAATTTTCAGGATTCCAGGGCAACTCCCTCCCAACTGTATATCACTGAGCCAGCACTTCTGGTGGGTCTTACCTGCCAGTGGAACTGGACATACCCAGGGATCGTGATGGTGATGTCTGGGGCACTGCCTGTAAGGTATGATCCCATGAGTGTGACTATGCTATGCTGTTGCTTGACTAGGCTCTCCCAATTTTGGCACAAACCCCCAAATGTTAGTAAGGAAGACCTTACAGGGTCAACTGGGCAAGGTGTGCCGTTGTCATTTCTAGTGCCTATGTCAAAAGTACAAAACTTCAGTGCGTAATGGGGGTATTAGAGATGCCATCTTTTGGATGAGACGTTAAATGGAGACCCTCTCAGGCAGGCATAAAAGATCCCATGACCCCATTTTAAAGAAGAGCTGGGAGGTCCCTCAGCTGTTCTGAAAAATATCCCTCAATCTTTGTCACTAATTCAGATTATCTGTCCTTAATCACATTTCTGCTATGTGCAAATTGGCTGCTATGTTTCCTGCATTACAACAGTAACTACATTTCAAATGTGTTTCAATAGTTGTTAAGCAGTTTGGAAAATCCTGAGGTTGCGAAATGTGCTATATGAGTTGCTACGGACAGGAGGGGGGTTAATTTAAACAGCACTAATTTCTCCTATCACCACCCGTCTATAAACAGAAAGGTGTTTTTGATTTTCTTTCCCCTTTATAAGCGGTGGCGTACTTCCCAACCCCTCAGTTTTGGTGTGATCCAATTTTCTATTAATAACCCCACAGCAAAGTCCAGATAGGATAAACTCAAAGGGTTAGTTTATTTGCACACACTCAAAAACGTGAGTGGAGGGTTATAACATTGCCTCCTTTGCATTCACACAGTAAAAGAGGGATAGAGAAAAGAAAGGTTTACAATGCAGAGGTCATAGAGGAAAGAAATGCTGTTTCACATGGCTTCGAGAGTCCAGAATCAAAGTCGAATGAGGTTTTCCTTCATGGAGGTCAGCAGATTGAAAACTGATGCTGTATAATTCACTTTTCTGGTGGTGTTGACTTCACACGATTAGATAGGCATGCAGAGATGAATCAGTCTTGTAGGTGATGGTACAGAATTCCCAGTAGTAGCAGTGTAGATGGAAGCCAGTTGTCCAAACCTGGGCAGAGCCCCATTTCTGTGAGGCTGTGGGTGGCCAGCCTGGGTTATGAAATGCAGGCGGCCTTTGTATAGGTCTCTTTGAATTTGGTCTTTGCAGCGCACAGGGGGGTTATTAGTGTCTCTTCAAAGATAATGAGGTGCATGTTTCTTCGATACTGCCATAGTAGCTTGTTTTATTTAAGGGTCACAGGCAGACATAGCTTCAGCCACTTTAAAAGGTCTTTGTCCAGTTTTTAAAGTTTTAGGAATAGCCATGATGATGTCTACATCTATTTTATAAAAATATATACAGGGTGAGGTCTTAGTTCCCTCAGAAATTGCAAATCTTATTTTCTTCCTGATTATTTTCCCACCCACTCTGCACAATGCTTTTAGCACCTACTTCTCTCTGCTCACTGCACCTAAACCATGTTTTTCTCATTCACTTCAGCTGCTGAGAATGTCAACGTCCCAAAATCACTCAAGGAAAAAGAGCTGAACCTTCCAAAAAAGATACTGGAACTATGTGGACTGCAGAGATTGAGTTAGTGGCAATATCTACACATGCTGACTCACTAGGTGCAAATGCACAGGAGCTATTTCATGGGGACAGGACTTCACAGGAGCTAATTCACATACTAGTTTTGCTGCAGAGGACTCCGAGATAGACTTTGAAGAACCAGGTTACCAAAGAAAGCTGATGGGCATCTACCAGGAAATGTTAAGTGCACAAGACAATTTATCAGAGAGCTTGCGTACAATGTGAAGCTGGGGTTGTCATCCTTAGGGCAGAGAAGGTTAAGGAGAGACTTAATAGAGGTAATTGGCAAAAGAGCCAAGAGAACAATGTAACGTATAGTGTTTTGAGAAATGCAAAGTTAATTTTCTTCACTTGAAACTACCATACAATTTGTACCAGCAGAGGAAGTCTGCAGAAGCAGTTTTAATAAAGGAAGCCATTGTTGATCATGCAATTTTAATTCTGGGTGTCACAGACATGAGGAGAATTTTCTTTCAGCCAGTAAGTTATGATGACCTGGAACACACTACCTGAAAGAGTGGTGGATGCAGATCTAATAGTAACTTTCAAAGGAGAATATGGTACTTACTTGAAAAGGAAACATTTGTACATCTATGAAAGAGCTGCCGGATGGGAATGAGACTAATTGCATAACGCTTTCAAACAGGGGGAATAGGCAAAAGGCCAAATGGTTTCCTTCTGTGCTGTGCGATTCTATGATTCTAAAGCCTTGGATTGGGTGCAGCACAGGTTCACCAGAATGGTACTGGGGCTATAAGAGTTAAGTTATGAGGATAAGTTGCATGGACTATCTCTGTATTCCCTGGAGGATAGAAGTTTAAGTGGTGAACTTATTGAGATATTTAAGTTGATTAAAGGGTTTGATAAGGGAGAATAACACTGAAATTTAAGCTCATAATTTTTTTTTCATTCCTTCACGGGATGTGGGCTTCACTGGCTGGGCCAGCAGTTATTGCCCATCCCTAGTTGCCCTAGAGAAGGTGGTGGTGAGCTGTCTTCTTGAACCGCTGCAGTCCATCTGGTGTAGGTACACCCACAGTGCTGTTAGGAAGGGAGTTCCAGGATTTTGACCCAGTGACAGTGAAGGAATTTATGGGATGATGTCAGTAAGCTTGCATTCACAAAAAGAGTAGAAGAAATCTGGAACTCCCTCCCCCAAAAAGCCATGGATACTGAGTCAATTCAAAAATTCACAACTGTGATTGCTAGATTGTTCTTAGATAAGGTTAGCAAGCTGGGTAAATGGAGCTATAATCCAGAACAGCCATAATGTAATTGAATGGTAAATTAGGACAGAATATTCCAGTCCCGCCAGCAGCAGGAAGCTTGGTGGGTGGAGGAACTTAATTTGACGTGAGGCCAAAAATCAGTTGCCCAACATCAGAATGAACTTTAGCAGCGCTTCACTTGCACTTCCCTCAATTTGGTCTACTGCATTCGCTGCTCCCAATGTGGTCTCCTCTACATTGGAGAGACCAAACGCAGACTGGGTGACCGTTTTGTGGAACACCTTCGGTCTGTCTGCAAGCATGACCCAGACCTCCCTGTCGCTTGCCATTTCAACACTCCACCCTGCTCTCATGCCCACATGTCCAACCTTGGCCTGCTGCAATGTTCCAGTGAAGCTCAATGCAAACTGGAGGAACAGCACCTCATCTTCCGACTAGGCACTTTACAGTCTTCCGGACTTAATATTGAGTTCAACAATTTTAGATCACAAATTCTCTGCTCCATCCCCACCCCCTTTCCGATCCCCCTTTTTCCAATAGTTTATAACTTTTTTACAAATATATTTTTCTTTTCTCACCTATTTTTAAATTTATTTTCATCTATTGTTTCATCTCCACCTTTTAGCCAATTTCGATCCCTTCCCCCCACCCCACCCCCACTAGGGCCATCTGCCACTAGCTTGTCCTGCTTGCTACCCTTAATGTCCCCATTAGCACTTTCTTCAGATAATATCACCACCATCAACACCCCTTTGTCCTTTTGTCTATGTCATCTTTGGCAGTCTCTTCTTGGCCTCCACCTATCACTGGCCCCCTATCGAGCTGTACCTGTCCCACCCCCCTCTACCAGCTTATATTTCACCTCATTTCTATATTTCTTAGTTCTGATGAAAGGTCATACGGACTCGAAACGTCAACTGTATCCCTCTCCACAGATGCTGTCAGACCTGCTGAGTTTTTCCAGGTATTTTTGTTTTTGAACTTTAGGAATTCTGTTCTCAGGACTTTAAAAAGGGGTTAAAGGCAGGTCAAACTAGTTGACGAACAGATGATTGGTCAAAATATAAAGAACAGCAGAGAAGGTTAACCGAGATAAAGAAATTAGAGTATGAGAGGAAGCTAGCTAGAAATGTAAAAATGGATAGCAAGAGTTTCTACAGGTATTTAAAAAGAGAGTAAGTAAAGTATAGAGTATGCAAAATACATTCCAGTAATAGCTGCAAATCAGGAGGTGAGCGGGAGAGAGGAACTTGGTGAAATTAAAATCACTAGGGAAATGGTACTGGGCAAATTGATGGAGCTGCGGGCTGACAAGTCTCTGGGTCCTGATGGACGGCATCCTTAGGGTCTTAAAAGGTGGCTAATGAGGTAGTCGATGCACTGGTGTTAATTTTCCAAAATTCGCTAGATTTTGGAATGGTTGCATCAGACTGGAAAGTAGCAAATATAACCCCTCTGTTCAAGAAGGGAGGGAGGCAGAAAACAGGAAACTATAGGCCAGTTAGCTTGACATCTGTCGTGGGGACATTGTTAGAATCGATCATTAATGAGGTTTTAGCTGGGCACTTAGAAGAGCTCAAAGCAATCGGGAAGAATCAGCATGGTTTTGTGAAAGGAAAATCATGTTTAACCAATTTATTGGAGTTTTTTTGAAGGAGTAACATGCACAGTGGATAAAGCGCAGCCTGTAGACATTCTGTACTTGGATTTCCAGAAGGCATTTGATAAGGTGCTGCATCAATGGTTATTACAGAAAATAAAAGCACATGGTGTAGGGGGTAATGTATTAGCATGGATAGAAGATTGGCTGGCTGGCAGAAAGCAGAGAGTATGCATAAATCGGTCTTTTTCGGTTTGGCAGGATGCAACAAGTGCAGTCCCACAAAGGTCTGTGCTGGGGCGTCAACATTTTACGATTATATCAATGGCTTAGATGAGGGGAGTGAAGACATGGTAGCTAAATTTGAAGGTGACATAAAGATAGGTAGGAAAGTATGTTGTGAAGAGAACATGAGGAGAGTGCAGATGGATATAGATAGGTTGAGTGAGTGGGCAAAGATCTGGCAAATGAAGTTTAATGTGGCAAAATGTGAAGTTGCTCACTGGCAGGAAGAAGAAAAAAGAAAAGCATTACTTAAATGGAGAACAGTTGTATAATTCTGAGGTGCAGGGGGATCTAGATGTTCTAGTACATGAGTCACAAGAAGTTAGTATGCAGGTACAGCAAGTAATTAAGAAGACTAATGAAATGGTATTCTTTATTACGAGAGGGGTTGAACATAAGAGTAAGGATGTTATGCTTCAGTGATACATGGCATTTGTGAGACCGACCACACCTCGAATACTATGTGCAGTTTTGGTCTCTTTATTTAAGGAAGGATGTAAATGCATTGGAAGCGGTTCAAAGGGGGTTTACTAAACTGATACCTGGAATGCGTGGGTTGTCTTATGAGGAAAAGTTGGACAGACAGGACTTGTTTCTACTGGAGTTTAGAAGAGTGAGAGGTGATTTGATTGAAGTATACAAGATCCTGAACAGCCTTGACAAGGTGGACATCGAAAGGATGTTTCCTCTTGCGGGTGAGGCCAGAACTAGGGGGCACTATTTTAAAATTAGAGGTCACCCTTTTAGGACAGAGATGAGGAGAAATCTTTTCTCTCAGGGGGTTGTGAGACTTTGGAACTCTCTGCCTCAGAAGGTGGTGGAGGCAGAGTCATTGAATATTTTTAATGCAGAGATAGATAGGTTCTTGTTAGGCAAGGGAATCAAAGGTTATCGGGGGTAGATGGGAATGTGGAAATCGAAACACAAGAAGATCAGCCATGATCTTATTGACTGGCGGAGCACGTCCGAGGAGCTGAATGGTCCACTCCTGTTCCTATTTCTTATGTTCTTATATTCTATTGTCGGCAGGTCCTTTTTGCATGCATTAGTATGTCATGCATGCCCATTAAAAGACCACCTCGCCATAATTAAGCTCCCCCTCCAAATTAAGTTCCCCACCAGTCAGAAATTAGAATGTTCGCTTTTACAACTGTATATAAGAGGTGTACACCTGGTGAGATTGACATCTTCCACAGCTTTGTGCTGAGTAGACAGATTTCCAAGCTTGGCCTTCTTTGGGACCGCTCAGAACTTAACTCATATTGGGTGCCAGTAGGACAAGCTAGTGAAGGCTGGAGATGGGAGGCAGGTGAAAGGCAGATGGTTGGAAGGAGGGTGTAGGGTGGAATGGTGGAGTGGAGGCTGGACATGGGAAGCAAGCTAAGGATGAAAGGGTGTAGGGTGGAAGGGTGGAGCGGAATCTGAACACGGGATGCAGGTGAAGGGGGAAGGGGATTGGGTGGAGCAGAGGAAGGACATGGGAGGCAGGCGAAGTCGGGGAAGTGAGGGGCAGGCTGTCCACGGAAGACACTGTCCAGGGCAGGGAGGGAGGCTGTCTGGGGAAGGAAGAGTTGGTCCGAGAAGGAAGGGAGGCAGTAAGGGAATGCAAGGGTGGAGTGACGTGGGAGGAGCCAACACCCTGCAAAAGAGGACAGCCACCCAATGCCACAAGAGAATGAATGATCTCCTCCGTTCCACCAGGATAAGTCACTCTTCTCATCACTCTCAACTCACACACACAAATCCATCACACATCCACAGGATCTCACTCACTGCCAGTTCAAGGGACATCACTATTCACTTTCTCATGCACATCTTCATTATCCTCATCCCATCCATGGGACCACTCACCACCCACACATGCCAAGCATACTTATCATTTCACCTGGCAGGTATCCTGCTTACACTCTCTCCATCTCTATTCAAGCAGGACAAGCTGGCACACAACATGAGGGAGAGGTCGCTTACAAGTGGAGGAATGCCTGAAATCAAGGTCTCACGGACTTGAAAACAGATCCATCCAGCTGGCCGGCGAGAATCTGTACCATTCCTATGCTGACAATGCTGCCTCCACCTCCATTGTGGATGTCCCAGGAGCACTAAGATGTAGCGGCAGGGTTAGGAAAATTAAGAAGATGTAGTTGCACAGCCTGGGCGCAGGTGTTAGTCACTTGTACTTAATGTTCACTATTGTGGATAAACTCCCAAAAATGTCTCCCTGCCTATGGCTCCTTGTTCTGATGAGCAGTGTTCATGTCACTCAGATGTGAAACCTTTCTGCACAAGGTACTGGCAGATGTCTCAGTCCAAGGCCTCTGTGCTTTGTGCAGCCTTCAGACATAATTGATGGTCTGGCCTCACACTCCATGGACACGTTACTGATGCCTGCACCTTGAGGGTGCTTGTCATTGCTGCCAGAATTTCATGAGCAGGCATCATAGAGTTCTGTCATTCTCTCTGTGTGTTTTCAGCACCTTTAAGGTGGGGCAGGCCCCCATCTCTTCAGCTTCTGTGACCAGTGATGCTGTGCTTCTGAAGAGCTCAGGTGCTGAAAGCAGGCAAAGGATCAGATGATTTTAAAGTTTCATGGCTGGGTCTCTATGATATGACCCTGATCACAGAGCACAAGTGAGTTGCCCTCAGCCATACAGGAGTCAGACATTCTCAGAGGCAATGTGAAGATCTATGGAGTGTCCTCACGGTATGTATTCATCATCCTCCTGCAATCAAGCAACTATTAAGGCTTCCACTGCATCTCCATGTCAGCAACATTGTCACAGAGGATATGTGCACTTCCATAAGCCAGACTGGAATCAAACATTCACAGATGCAATGTGAGGATCTTATGATGTCCCTTCACTGCATGTTGTCATCATCCTCCACAAATCCAGTTGCTATGAGGGCCACCCAAGCACATCTGTCTTGCCTGGCCAGCGCAAGAGCTTCATCGCCTTTGAGGACTTCCTCACCTTCATCATCTTTGACGTCCTCCTCATCAGAGGAGATCTCCAGCTTCTGCATCTCATCATCAGCCAGCTCCTCTCCCCGTTGCAGCGCCAGGTTGTAAAGGGCGCAGCAGGCGACGATGATGCATGACACCCTCTATGGACCATATTGTCAAGGTCCACCAGTCCAACCCAGGCACCAGAATCTCATTTTCAGCATCCCGATGGTTTGCTCCACCAAGTTGCGAGCTGCAATGAGCCTCATTATACCATCGCTCTGCTGGAGTCTGAGGTTGTCACACAGGTGTCATCAGCCATGTCCCCTGCAGGTAGCCATTGACCATGAGGAGCCATCTCTGCAGCCTCTGTGGATCCTGGAAGACGTCAGAGATCTGTGACCAACTGAGAATGTAGGAGTTGTGCACAGTCCCGAAACCATGCGCAGACCTGTAGGATGCGTTTGTGGTGGTCACACACCAGCTGCACATTCAGTGAATGGAATCCCTTGCGGTTGATATAGTTGACGGCATGTTGCGATGGAGATCTGAGCGCCACCTGAGTGCAGTCAATGGCACCCTGCACCTGTGAGAAACCCGAGATTTAGGCAAATCCAATCGCTCTTGCATCCTGGCTCTTCTGGTCCCAGGTGAAATGCACAAAGTTGTGTGCCCTCGCAAAGATGGCATTCGTGACCCCTTGTGGGTAGAGACTTGTGATATCCCACAGAGATCACCTGTTGAGCCCTGAAAGGAGCCACTGGAGTAGAAATTGAGCGCCATTGTCACTCTCATGGACACTGGCAGTGGATGCCTCTGTGTCCATGTGGTGCCAAATCCTGCAGTAGGTGGTTGATGTGACCAACCAGTTCCCTAGACATGTGCAGTCTTCAGCGACACTGGTTCCCAGTCGTCTGCAGGAATGAAAGATGGCATCTATAGACCCTGGGTGTCGCTAGGCTCCAACCAGTGATGGCTCGCTGTGGCTCTTTGGCGGCAAGCACGGTTCCTTCTTCTCGAGGCTGCTGCTCCTCCCTCTTTGCAGCCAGGTGCCTCTGTCACTCTTTTCTCCTTTGTCTTTGCTCTCTGTATGCCACGAGGCATACAGCTGGTTCACCAGGCTCCATGATCCTGATGTACTCCTCCGGCAGAATGAAAGAGAGAGACGCGTCAGTTAGCATGGGTGCACTAAGAACCTTTCTTGGTTAAATCTGAAGGCCCCTTAATGCATCCCGGAGAGTGCTGGCCGCTTGGATGGCCAGAGTTTAGTGCGCTGCATGGCTGCCCGAAACACCACCTTCCTCCAGCCCACTCCGCCTGGCCACTTGGCAACAGCTTTGCCCACTGGACTGCATGCTGTTCTCTCAGCTCAGGCACAGGTATTCTCCTAACCCACACTGCAAAGCTGCACTGTTAGCTTGAACCATGGGGGAGACTGGTCCAAACAGGATGCTGACATTACAAGGGGCTGTGAGCCTCCACTAGCGACTGCTCCATGGCCAGCTTTAGCAAGGAGATTGTACAACGTACCCAGGCGTCCAACTGTTCTGCAGTCCACTAAAACACTCATTAGTTTTCAGGCTGTGCCCGAGCAGTGAAAAGCTCTGGAACACTTGGCACTTTGATGCCTCTGCGTTGCTTGAGTGATCAGATAAGCCAGGGCCCAACTCCAATCTTATCAATGTGACTGCACCTGAACTGTCTCAGCTGCAGAGGAATGGTCGGTCACTTTATACAAGGTGTCCCTAATGCATGGCCGCTTCCCTCGCCCACCCCCCACACCCCGCAGTGCTTGTGTTCTACCTTCAACCACAGGGCAGCCTTTGCCCCCTCCCCCCCACCCCCCAACAAGCTAACCTCAGCTTCAGGGCAGCCTTTACCATGCTGCCCAAAAGTCATCTCAGCCACAGGACAACTTTTGACCCCTACCCCACCCAGCACATTTCAACACACGTCCCTCACGAGTGTTCCACAACATTCCTGTGCAACCACCTCCGAATTCCCCTCAAAGTGCAGCCTGCCAAGTGCATGTCTTTTCTATGTTATTGTGGGCAGATGGTCAAGCGGGGCGGCGGCGGGGGGGGAGGAGGGGATGCATCCAGTGGGCTAGCCTTATAATGATATGCTGATGTATTACCATGAGGTTCCTGACCTCTGATGACAGGAAACGCGGCTCTCCATCGATGGGCTGAGTAAACAGGTTTCACGGCATCATGAAACTAATTTTTGGCTTTCTCGCCATATTACCCGGTCACGCCACCAAACATGCGTGACGCCAGCGGGCGCGGACGATTCCACTCAATGTCTCAATCTGTGGCTGCAACTGACAACTGCAGACTGGAAGCCTCCTGCCTGCCTTTCTTTGGTAGTCCTATCTTGCCTTCAACACAGGCATGGTCCTGCTCCTCTCCAGCTATCTCAGCGGCCAGCTCCTCGAAAGGGGTGGGACCTGAATGTCCGGAATTCCACCTCTGTTGTGGGACCGCTCCTGCTTGTTGTGGGTGTTCTTCTCCTGCAGAAAGACAGAAGGATTGATTATCATCCCAATGGTTGCATGAGCAGTTCAGGGGCATGCATGCCTATGGCAGTTACTGAGCCCTCCCCTGTGAGTGATTAAGAAGCAGGATGTCCTGCAGCTGAGAAGGCTGAGAGCATGAAGTGGCTGGCACATATTCAGTGCAGATATCCTATCTGCCGGTGAGTGCTGCAACCCAGCCTCCTGTCTGACATTCCTGCGCTCTCACGCACTTAAACTACCTGATGCCCTTTTCAGTGTCAGTTTGCAGTGAGAGTAAACAGTGCACCTACCCTGTTGGAGCACAGCAGGTCATTCATCCTCTTCCAACATTGCTGGGTGTTTCTGTGCTGGGCTCCATAGGTGTTTGCCCCTGCTGCAACCTCCATCCATGCCGCTGTGGTCAGACAGGAGGGCCTCCTGCTGCCATCCCAGGGAAACAGCACCTCCTGCCTTTCCTGGACAGTCATGAGGAGAGTCATCAGGGAGGCTTCGCTGAACCGCGGGGCTGCACATTGTTTTCTTCTCTGGGGCATTAAGCACAGCCAGACCGAAGCTTCTGGCCTACTGTGAGTGAATGGCTGTCCGGGTACCCTTTAATTATAGCGCCTGGACCTTCAATCCTATGAGGTAACTGCGGGGACGACGACTTCCTGTCTGCCCCCGCTACAAGATTCTCCATGCTCCGCACAGATCTGTAAGTAATGAGCTGACCAATACAAGATCACGCGTGGTCAGCCACACCACCCTGCACCACCCCCCCCCCCCCCACCCCCCAGCCCTCCCCCCCACAACCCCATCCCCCTCAAGCGGAAATCATTCTGACTTCCACTCCCGGCAACGAACTTAGACTCCAGAACGAAAGATTCCGGCCTAGGTTCAATTTTGGGTATCTTACCTTAGCACGATGTATTAGCCATGGAAAAAGTCTTGTGACAATTCACCAGTATAACTACAATGAAGAGATTGAATAATTATGACAGACTAGTGAACTTTGTTTGGAGATGAGAAGGTTAATGGCCAGTTTCATTGAGATGTTAAAAATAATGAAAGGAGGCAACTTTCCTCCAATTGGCCAATCCAGGCAAGGACCATAGTCATAGTATTAGTGCTAAACTGGATTAAAAGTGAATCCAGGAAAAGTTTCTTCACATAAGCCATAGCACAATTGTAGAATTTTGGGAAGCAAAAATGTAATGGAATGAGGAAATTAAAATCTGTTTTTCAGTTTCTATCATTTCAAGTGAATTACAAACAAGAATGTGCACTACTGAGAAATAAAAATATTAAATTCTACACATCAAGGTTCACTGAATGGCAGAATGAGTTAGAACATTTGACACGAATATCCTTGGGGCTTCTCTTGATCCACTTCCATAACGTCAGCGAAAATTCCATTTATGCACATAAACAAGATTTCCAACAAAATTTCAATGCCGAGCAAGAGGACCCCAAGAAAATCTTGCAGATTGTCTTCTCACCACTGCAAACTAGGTTAGCACACTGACCTTTCACCTCTGATTAGTAGGTTAGCACGCTGATCTTTCACTTCCTGGATGAACATGTCCTTCCTCTTCCAGCTAGAAGCAAACAATGTGAAATGATACAAACCCTATATCTAGTGGACACGAGTACACAACACATAACATAGCTCAGCACTAGTTGCCTTGAAACTGCCAGTCATGAACAGAAAGGATATAAGGATGAACGATTCAAGGTATGTTTACTTATCTTGGTTATAATGTTCTTATTTCAACCACCATAAACAAATATAATGCAGCGAAGGCAATTTTTAGGGTGCTTTAGAGAATGAGTTATCTGTATCAATTTTCTGTCATTTGAAGATACTTGACACCAAAATTAAGTTAAGAGATCTCAAGGTAAATTTTCATCTTACGCTCTGAAACCAGTATGGTCCTCCTCTGAGGTTAAGCTATTGCACAGAACAGGGAGTTTTGTTCACATCTTCAATGTCCAAAAATGGTCTGGCAGTGTTTGACATTGATGTAGGGTACACAACTGAAAATGTATTCAATCACAAAAAGGCATCAAAGCATAAAAAATGCTCGTGGATTTATCCTTAAAAATAATGGATGTTGTGAGGTCCTTTGTTGATAAAGAGGGCCTCCTGCATTTATATGTGTGCACAACATATAAAAGGGTTTCATTTCTATTATGCACTTTGTTAGTACACTGATTTACACAGCTGCCTACCTTATTTTAACATGGTCACAGAATGGTGTAGACAAGGATTCAATATGGTGTAGAGGTAATTAACCCCATATTGCACCATAAAACAATTTGGAGCCACAGATAACTTTATCAAGAAACCCCATCATGTTATTTTTAAATCAATATATGTTAATCTTGTTTCACTGTTGATGAAGCTGATCTTTCCTGCATTGAATTACTACTTGACAATCCAACCTGTGAGATGTATTTCAAAATGCATTCAAAAGCTAAGACCATCAACACATACTTAAATATAATATTGCACCTTTGACACGGTGTTATTGATGTTCTTTCACTCATTGGGGAAACTATAATGCATTCACAGAGTTATAGATCTTCTACACTTGTGAAAGCGTTCCCTAAATGTAGTCACAACAGACAAGACATATTTTATTTAAAATTCTCCATCATGAATAGTTAAATTCGAATGGTTCTGAATGGCTGTTAATTAGTATGCCATCTGATGATGACATCAGCAAATCAATACACTAGGACTATTTCCATATATTTCATTGAAACATGGTATAATATATTAAATATTATTCTAAAGCTAAATGTCACTTGCTAGTAATGCCATATTAAACACGAGATCCTTGAAAATATCAGGTTCACATTGCATAAATAAGAAAGCACGGTTTTGATCAGCTACATAGTACACTGCTATATATGTTCAAAATGATTTCTAAATAAGTTCTTCTACCCTCCCCTCTATTTATTTTAGGTTTCACACTTCAAAATGTTTGAGTGAATGAAAAGAAGGCCAAGCCCAAAGAACAAAGACATCAACAGTAGAGAATGTGATTACCTTATTAAGTCACTTTTCTTCATTGTGTCCGTTCACATCACTTGATTATTTACCACACAGTAAAAGATGGAGGACAGTGCAAGTTAACAGTGTTTCAGAGTATAGAACCAAAATCAGGGTTAAACTGTAAAGTAAGAAAGGGGAGAATGGGTCAACTTCTAAAACCTGGGCTCTGTTGGCTCACTTATATTTGAAGCACTGCATCACCACCATCTGCTGTCCAATCTAGCAGCTACAGTCCATTTTAATTGTCTAATGAAGGTATGCTGCTTGTCAAGTTCTGCACTTTAATCAGTGTGTCCCTGACCTACTGTTGAATAACAGACTGAAGTCTAGATTGGAAGTGATAAACTTTACCAAGAATTGTCTGACCTCGAGGGTTGTTTAACCACCAGGACTAAAACTGGGACCCAACCCTGCATGGATGGGTGGCAAGACCCTGGGCAGCATCTTACTGGTGGCAGCCAATTAATAGGCCACAGTCGGGATCACAGTCCAATTGAAGATAGCGGCCTGCTTCCCGGAGCTGCTGGACCAATCAGAAGGCTGGCAACCCGGCAGTTTCAGCAGTGCCACCAAAAGAGGTGACCACTGCTGAGGCACCCTTGCAGGCAAGATATTTTTTTTTTACAAGCTAGGGGCAAGCAGGCAGTTTCGGCCAATTTCGGAGTGGGGGGTTGTTGTACCCTTCAGTGGTCGCGCTGCAGCGATGGGGTGCCCATTTCTGTTGGAAGGTGTTGGGCATAGTTCAGTAAGTCTACTTTAAGGTATTTGTAATCTTAGGTAGTTCTAGAGTAAGAATTTATTCACTACTAGTAACTATATACAGAGGTACAATAAAGGTCCAAGCTAGGAGCTGTCTCCATGTATGCTTCTACACACGGATCTGTCCAACACTACACTGACCCCTACGTGTGTGAACATGTGTTCTGTTATATCACTGTGTGGGCAGTACTGTAGTCAGTCCCACGTTAACCCTTTATGTACCAGACCCTTAAACTACACCTTCCCCAAGTCTTTATCCAACATATTTACAAGTTATCCCAGTTTATCCCATGTATTTACATCATTACTACTACCCCATGTCCCCTCTCAAGTCTCTGAGTTCATAGGTTCAGGTCGTCTGAAGGCCTTATAACCCTTTCATACCTTTGTTCTCACAACTGTCAGAGGAGTGGTAAGCTCTATCATTGCAGGTAAACTTTGTTGAATTGCAGGTTGTTCTGATGGCTGGGTGTCTTTTCATCCTCTTTTTCCATTCTTTGGCATTGAATCACTCTTTATCATTTCCCCATTGTAGTGATAGATGGTGGTTGGCTTATCCTGCCCTTTACAGGGCAGACAAACTCTGGGCTTATCTCTATAGTGTGTTTTTCTCTTCTTCCTTCCTGCAGCTTGCTGTGACGCCTGGCTGGTTGGAAGTTGACTCCTCCTAATCAAGAGGATGTGACTTGGTAGTAAGTTCACCTTTACATTTGGCTACATGGTGTGCTGTCATCAATGGATGGCTGCTACTCAGTTCCAGCATTGTTTGTGGTTCTGTCATGCTGGCTGGGGATTGCAGCGTCTGCTCTGTGGTCTCAGGGCTTACCTCTCCAACTGGCATCAGAGCCAGAGGTTGAGGCTCTTCTCGTTGCTGATTCCTCTCTTGACTGTCATCTACTTGAGGTGTTGTGGTAACCATCTGAGTGGTTGGCTGGTCTGATCAATGAGGGGCTTCTGGCACCTGTATCAAAAGTGGAAAAACCTGCTCTGCAAAGAGAGAAGACAATTCAGAGTTGAACTTCCAGTCAAGAGCATTTTCTTGTTGGAGCTCTTGGGAACTTACAGTCCTGTATAATTTACAACAGTGGTTGTGTTGACATCTTATGCTGTTTTGAAGGGATTCAGGGCTACACAGGTATCTTTGCTCAGGAGAGAAAAAGACTGGTTACAGATGACGTACAGTTCGAAGATTTGTTTGCCCACATTCCTTAATGGTTCCAGAATCATGTCTATGACCAGAAGTTGGAGTACTCTCTGCCCATAAAGTGGTCTGTCTGTTGTTCATAGCCAGAGGTCTCCCAGCCACAGTTCCTTGTCCGATTGGACCATAACATTGGCTCCCGTGTCCAATTTAAAGTTTGTGAAACAGCCATTAACCGAGATGTCCACATTCCGGAATGAAAATTCAAGTCCTTTGACCTCGCCCAAGAAGCATGGTCATGTGTCCTCTTGGTGTGCTATCTTGACCTCATGAATCCTCTTGGGATCTTCCGTGCATTTTGATGTTTTGGCTTTGCACATCTACCCGAAGTGTCCTATTTAGTTACATTGAAAGCATTGGGCTGAAATTGCCAGACATTGATCACACCTGTGAGGTCACTTTGCTCCACAGTGCTGGCATGGTTGCTCTACTGGTTGGTTAGGGTATTGCTTCCCTCAACCTGGAGTGTCCCTATTTCTGTTCTGTTTTACCAACTGAACAGTGGGGTTTATTTTGTACCACAGATTGCTTTCTCTTCTTAATATGAATCTGCGCTGCAAACGGATTTCAGATTACCTGACAATCTGCATGGCTTTCTCAAGGGTGAGATCTTCCTTCACTTGAAGCATGTCTGAGAGTGCATCATCTGCTACTCCTACAACTGTTATACCCTGATTAGCTCAGATTTCAGGTCACCATAATCACAGCCTTTAGCCATTCTGTACAGGTCATTAATGAAGGAGTAGACAGGTCCTCCTGGCTGCTGGACATGTTTATTAAATTTAGCCCTTTCAAGGACCTTGCTACTTCTGAGATTAAAATAAGCATTGAATGATTTTAAAACTTCATCAAATTTTGCAGATGATTCGTTGATTCCTTGTCTAGATAATATATTGTCAGCCATCGGGTCTACTGAATAAAGCAGTGTGTTAACTTGTTTAGCTTCTATCTTTTTTTCCAGGTGCAATCATGTATTCAAGGAATTTCTTTCTCCAAAGTCCCCAATTTTGTGATTCATCTGGCCCTTGGATAAATCAAATTGATCTGAGAGAGTGGATTTCTGATCCATGGTTACAATTTTTAAATTGCAGGTTTATCTTTAAGAGGTTGCCAAGATCCAAGATAGTGCCAGTGTATGTTTATTGACAAAGGGTTTTCCCACTCTTGCCAGTTGTTGCGGGCTCCTGCAGTAATGGCATTCACATGATCTCAGCGTTTAATTTTTCTCAACAATGACTGGCTGGATCATCTGGTTAGAGTCTTCCCCGCTTTGGCGCAATGTTCTTGGGTCTTGAAGCATTGAATCCCGGCTTTTTAAGCTGCCTACTCAGTCATGACTTTTTTTTAAAATTTTTTTCTTTGTGCAGAACGAGCTTGGCTGGCACATGCTCAGGCACCGACTCGGGAATCGGATTTCTCAGGCTGCAATTTAAACGGCAATTTCTGACCACTGCAGTATTTAACATTTTCAGGACTTGTGTTGTCCAGGAATTTTACAATTTTAGCTCACCCCTGCTAGGTCTGCTGACTGTGCATACTCTGGGTACTGAATCTGGACTGGCGCAGGATTCATTGGAGTCTTCTGCTGCAGTGAAAAATTTAATTTCTGCCTTTAGCTACCAAGCCTTTCTTTGGAGCTTTTCTGTGCCTTTGCTTCTTGAACTTTTCTTCAGGTCAGAATGCTTCTTTGATTTTTCCTTCAGTTTTCCAGGATTTTAATTTTCTTCTGCAGTCTTTGTGAGGCTTTGAGTTGTTCCATTCGCTGCCACCATGTTGTAAGGCGCTAAGCCTAGATCAGTAGGTCTTTGTAAGGTATTCATAGTCTTAGGTAGTTCAACAGTGAGTATTTATTAACTACTAGAAACTATATACATAGGTACAGTGAAGGTCCAAGCTAGGATCTTTCTCCATGCTTACTTCTATACACGGCTCTGTCCGACACTACACTGACCCCTAAGTGTGTGTCACGTGTTCTCTTTCATCACTGTGTGGGTGGTACTGTACTCAGTTTCATGTTAACCCTTTATGTGCCAGACCCTTATGCTACAATTTCCACCAGGGGTCCTTCCTTGGGCCATGGAGCTGCCATAAAGGAAGGCCACAAACACCTCGATGGGGAACTAACTGGGAGGCTTCCAGGGTTTAGCTGGCAGCCTCCCTACACAGTAGCAGCCCCTCCCAATCCGGTAAAATGCCAGCAAGGCGGGAAGTAGCCCTTAATTAGACAATTAATTGGTTTAATTGGTTGCTTGCCTCCAGTTGCTACTGAGGCTCAGGCTGCTGGTAAGATTCCATGGCAGGGGAAGCATAGGCTTCCCTCTCAATGCCTTATGCTGTCATTTTCTGAGGTCTCCTGTCTCTAAGCCCTTCTGCAGAGGGCTGGTAAAACCCAGCCCTTTGCTATGAAAAAGTTTTCAAAGGTTCTTGTCTTCCAGAGGTAATATTTTGTTTTTGATTCATTGTAAGCTAATTCCTTTTATCTCTGGAAAACCAATATCTAGGACTTTTTACATTGATATGTTATTATGCTAAATATAATGTGTCACTTTTCAAAATCTCTACATTTTTCAGTTCTGCATAGAAGTATGTAAAACACATTAAAATGAACTACATAAAGCATACTGCTTTACAGAAGATTCTAGTGAAGCACTGTACTGCTTGATATTAAATTTAGATTCTTGCTGGTTTCATTCAAAACTAAATACAGTAACCTCCTACTGAAAAGAAATTGCACTTTTTGTATGGCACCAGTATGGAATCCACAATGAAAGCTATCAGGATTTGTAAAACAAAACATTTCATCTTAGCTATTGTAGACATTTTAAAATCAACTTTGAGGAATTTTACTTGGACTATTAAAGCAATTCTACTAGATTATATTACTACTGATAAACTACCAGGTCAGTAACTCCACATTCTGAAATATGATAAATCTGAAATTAGATTAATTCAAATATGGCTTTCTTACTAGCTTTGGTAATTACCTGTTCAAGATTCAGTCAAACAGGTTTTTTATGTAGATAAACAACACAATTTTTCAGAATACAGCCTAAATTATTTAAATAAACTGAAGTTATATTATCTTACTTCTTCAAACATACAAGATATATTCTATTTTCTTGATCAGAAACATAAAACTTAAATGTGGAGTTATAAACATGTATCCTAAAATGTTACGCATATGCTGTAACATTAAAAGACGAATCCTGCCATTGGGCTGATGGAGATCATAATATGCTCAAAATAACCAGAATGTCTCAAGGGGTAAGCTTCAATGGGATGAATGGCCTTCGATCATCCTTGACTTTTTATATATTCTTAAAACATTTGAAATATTTTTGCCATGAAAGAGTCAGCTCAAGAATTGATGCAATCTGCAGTATGCTAGGCGGTATTATGTATATCTTCCTATGAAGGCAGAAGGAACACAACAAAATTAATGTAATTGCTAATGCTCTGCTTTACTCCATAGGCCTTGAAAGCCATCTTAAAAACTGTGATCGAAATACTTATCAAATACTGTTAGAATAAACTGAGACCAGAAAGGATTACAAGACTAACCAGATTTCTAACCAGATATTAATGATTAAGGTGCATCTTTAACCTTGCCAGTCAGATTTATATCAACATCGATTTTCTGTTTCACAGACAATATCTAAAATATACCACCATTAGCCACATTCTTTAAACCAAGGTGCCCCTGCAGAGAGAACTGTATTTGGATAAATGGCTTCTGAAAACCCAGTAAATATTCTTTCACGTCAGTGTCATTACTACCATGAAATGATAATGAAGCATGAAAGGAAGATGATTCCATATTCAGATGACAGCATTAGCCTTCATAAGCAAACTGAAATATTTATTACTTGACGGCTCAACATCCCTGTCCGCAATCTTAAAAAAGACAAAAAAAATCTTTCCATTAAGAGGTCAAAAATCTAAGCAGCTAAACCTGGTTGGCAAACTGAGTTATCAGTTCTTAAAATGCGCTAAAGCAATTATTTCTATTTTCATAAAAAACTACACAAATTAAAAAATTGTCCTTAGGCTACAAGGTACAGAGTGATGATTAAAAATACAAAATTGCAATGTTGGAACTATTTGACTAAATAATCAAATTCATTAATATTTTTCAAGTTTTCAGTGACTGATTTTTAATATCTTAGTCTTATTAAGACAATACAGCTGATTCATTTGAGTTTCTAAAATAATGGATTCATTTTTTTTATTTGCTGTGCAACAACACAAAAAGTACAATTTGGTCATGTAGTCAGCCTGAGATTTTTTTTTAAATATCAGTTTACAATTCATTAGGGTGATCATAACTTATATTGCATCTAATTGTTTCATCATGAACATCACTTATGGATTATACCTTTCAGGTGTCAGTAATAAATCAAAGTTATATGTAAATGCACTTATTTCTTCATTTTACTGAGTTTTTTTCTTCACCAAACTTTATTCATGCAAGATAAACTTGAACTGCTTGAAGGACAAAGACCAACCTTGGTCATACAATTTCACCTCTGTTTCACCTTCTTAAAAAGCAAAATAAATCATTAACAAAATCCTTCTTTTCCTGTTCCTAAGATATGCTTCATGAGAAAACTTTAAAATAGATTTTTAAAAATGTAAAAACTGATGAAGATCAATTCCAAAATACTACATAAAATTAATTATGGCTTCGCATCAGAAACGCAGATGTAGATTTTTGGAGTCAGTGCCATTTATCTCCAGCCGTGCGATACACAGGACGTTTAGAAAGCCAAATCCACTCCCCCAAGTCTAAGGACTATCGGATGCTTGAAGTAAAAATGATTAACTCCAAATTATTCAAATCATTGTACAACAGCTCCAACATGATGGAAATTTACGGCAACTTGTAGGAACTACAGAGAGGCAGATTTAGGGCTATTTATCAAAATCAAGACTGACTAGGACTGACAGAATCCAGATAGATTATACAGTAATATGGCAGCAGTGCTGTAAGGCTGCTCTGCAGATTTCCAATTTTATCTGCAATTTTTGACTGTTTCTAATTGTGTGCCTACATTTACATTTTTATAAAATTGACTTTAAAGGATTTATTTAATTCCTTATGCTGTACCAATAAAGGAAGGAAAGTATTTAAATGATGCCTCTGGAAACCCTTTGTGTTTTCCAAAGCTCAGTTTCATGGGTCAAAAAAGGTATTGTTTCTGAAAAATGTTTGATCAGCAATACAGATGGCATTTTTCTTTCAATAGGTTTTATTTTATTAGTGCTACTGCTGAGATGAACTAACTGAAACTTATTAAGTGCATTTTCTGTCATCCTGAATACACTAAAAAGGAGTTCCCATGTTACCTAAAATACATATATTGGAAATTATTTGTTTTGAATTTAAAATAGTGCAACTTGAGAAAGCTTAAATTGTTTGTATTATAATATTGACATTTGGAAGAGGATTATAATATTGACAATTGCAAGACAGGCAGATAAATGAGCAATTAATGGATTAGTATTTCCTATGATGAGAATTGGGGTACAGTCTCCAAACTATAAGTAAAAGTCTTCAATATTAAACTGCATATCAGTTTTTATTTCTGAGAGCTTTGAACTAGAAAATAGAGTTCGACTATTTTGCAACATCGCCCAGTTATCATAGTTCATGATAAACTTAAATCTATAGACTGAAATACGTGTTTTGACTTTGTCACTGATATATGAAGACCACATATTTTTCCTCAAGAGATGTAAGTGCTATTTTGCATTAGAAAATCTTTTTGATATTAAGCATAAGCTGTTAGAAATAAATTTAAGTGAGGATGCACTGCTGTTTATTATCAAAATTATGTTCCATATTGTTATCCTGATAATGTTCATGGTACTGTCACTAATCCATTAAATTTAAACTCCACATTAGAACATATGTTTTATTTACCATATTAGTGTTAGAGTTCACATTGCTTTTCATCTAGCATTGCGCATTCCATGGTATTTAAAGCTATTTTCTACCACCCCTTAAATCTGAAGCGAACGAAAACTGAGTGATTACCCCAAAGTGTGCTAGATGAACTGGAAAAAGTCTATTCAAACAAAGCTCATTAGTTTTGATACCTCCAGGGCTATGACAAATTAAGCGGCTGGTGAATATGCTTACAGACAAAAGAATGACGCAAGCACAGGGTTGAAGTAGGTGCTGCCTCAGTAGAATTCGTCAGAAAAAGAAAAAGGAATATAAAGGAATAGATACCTTTACCTTTTTGTCATCCATGCTATGCAATAGCTATAAAGATTGTAAGCAGGGCCATAAATAAAGCAAAATATCATCATTATTCTCAGAATATTAACTAATTTTGCTAATGGACAAATACAAATCTACCCTTTACAGAGTGCAGGTATCATGTACAAGTTTCAGGTTTGAATCACCAACATGGATGAAGTATTCAAGTCTTTTATATGGTCTACAGCACAGAGGAAGGCCATTTACCCATCTTATCTATGCCAATTCTTTAAAACAGCTGTCCAAATTAATCCTACACCACATATTTTTTTCCCTTACCCCTGCAAATAACATCTCTCAAGAACATCTATTTGTCTTTTGAAAATTCCTATGGAATCTGATTTCACCACCCTTTCAAAGTAGTATGCTCCAGATATTAGTAACTCTCTTAGTAACTCTCCTTATTTCTCCTCTACTTCTTTTGCCAATTATTTTAAATTTATGACCTCTGTTCACTGTCCCACTTGACAGAGGAAACAGTTTCTCCCTACTTACTCTATCAAAACACCTCATAATTTTGAATATCTGTTAGGTCTACCCTTATCCTTTTTTCCCTAACCTTCTCTGCTCTAAGGACAGCACTCCCAGCTTCTCCAGTCTCTCCACATATGCAAACTCTCTCATGCCTGGAATCATCCTGGTAAACCTCCTCTGTACCATCTCCAAGGTCTTTACATCCTTTGTAAAGTATGGTGCCTAGGATAGTACACAATATTTCCCCTGAGGCCAAAGTAATGATTTGTAAAGGTTTTATTGTTTTTGTATTCAATCTTCCTATTTGCAAAGGATTGGCTCCCTATACGCTGGTACTATGGTCAGTATGCTCATCCTTCCCACAGTCCTTTCTCTTATCCATACAGGCTGCAAGAATCACCAACAATGGACAAGTGCAAGTCTCCTCTAATGTTACCTACTGGATCCCCATAACTGCCTCACTCATCACACCCTCCTGTCGCTGACTATGGGCTAAATCTGATTTAAGGGGTGTGACTGCCTCCTGGAACAAAGTGTCCAGGTAACTTTCTCCCTCCCTGATGCATCACAGTGTTTGAAGCTTCGGCTCCAGCTTATCAACTCTGAGTCAAAGTTCCTCAAGCTGTTGACACTTACTGCAGATGTGACTGGATCACACTGGTGACCACCAGTTCCCACATGCTATTTCTGCAACACATCACCAGCCCTGCCATCGTTATTGTATTTTGTCTAACTAATTAGGGTTTCAAGCTTAGAAATACCACGCAAAAAATGATTTGCAGTTATATTAAGTAGTTTTCCCTAAGTACCAGTTTAAACTACTGCCCCAATTTAGAGAGAAAAGGAAACTTAAAACTCACCAAGCAATCACTTAACTGCTTACCTAATTAATGCCTCTAGACTTAAGCTCTCAGGTCTCACTCACACTCTCTCCTGCACCACTCCTTGTTCTATAAAAGACCAGAACAGCACCTCTTCCCCCACAGTGCTGAATTCCTGAGTCAGTACTCTGTTTGGCACTACTCCATCAAGTTGGCCTCCATGCCACTATCAATCCCAGCTTTAAGATGAACAATTGCTCAAGCTCCAATTGACATTTGCAGAGGAGAGTTCCAAACTTCTGCCACCCTTTGTTTCCTAAAAAGTTTCCTAATTTCATTCCGAAAGGGTTTGGCTCTAACATTTTCACCAAGCCTACTAGTCCAAGACTCCCCAACTAGTAGATATTTTTCTCTCTATTTACTCTATCTGTTCCCCTTAATATTTTGAAATCTTCATTCAGATCACTCCTTAACTTTCTAAGTTCCATGCTATACAACCATAGTTCGTTTAAACCCTCACTTGCAGCTTAACTTTTGAAGTCCAGATACAATTCTAGGAAATCTAAAAATTAATAATACTCAAAGTAAAAGTAGATACTTTAATCATGTGCAGCTTCCTTAAGGCCCAGGTGATGTCAGGAGCGTCTGTCTGTCTAGGAGGCTGGGCTGGTTTGAGCTGTCACTGACTCCAAGCGCCTCCCTGCCTGCCTGCCAATACATCCTTCATAAAGTATGGTGGCCAGAGGTGCTCACAGTACTCCAGGTATGGTCTAACCAGGGACTTTTTTTAACTGAAGTATGACTCCTACGCCCTTGGATTCTATTCCTCCCCTAGTTTTAAAGGACAACTTTCAATTAGCCTTTTTGATTATTTTCTGTATTTATTCGTGACATATTAATGATTTATATATCTGGACACTGAAGTCTCTTTGGATCTCCATGGTTTCTAACTATTCACCATTTAGAAAGTACTCTGTTCTACATTTTTTAGGTACAAAGTGAATAACCTCACATTTGCTTACATTGAAACACACTTGTCACAATTTTGCCCATTCACTCTTAATATATCAATACCCCATTGTCATTTTACTTTTCCATTCACACTCTTACATTGGCACCTATATTTGTGTCATCAGCAAATTTGGACAAGTGGTAATCATGCATCACGATCCTTGTGCCCAAAAACTGGCAACATCCAATTTTTAGCCCTTTGTCACATTCTGTCCCTGACTTTCAAGTTTGAAACTGATATGTCTCATTTGAAACAAACCAGACCAATTTATCACTGAGTTATTACAGAGTTTAGTCAATGCTATAAATTTTTTTAAATTACAAAAAAGCTAGTTCCTTATATCCATCCAACCACTTTCAGGGTCCTGGTTGGTCTATACAAATCATGTCATTACCACAGGCCATTTTATGATTGGTTTAACATTCAGTCCTTTTGTGCTGCTATTTTGCTCCATGCCCTTGACCTTGAGGTGTAGAATCTTACTCCCGTGGTCTACCCTAGCATCAAGTCCTACTGCCTTCCACTTCTCCTACAGATCGTAACTTGCTTCTTCACAGCAGCTCCAGTCTAAGCTCCTCAGATAACCCTTCACACTGGCCTCCCTACTCTCCCAGGACCTAGGGCAGCCATTGTTTCTATGCACTATATTTATGTTTATAAATAACTTATTTATATGTACATAATTATATATATTATCAATACAAATGACTATATATTTTCTATGAAAGGACTGCTAAACAACATCAAGTATGAAAAAAAAAACTTGAGGTCAACAAAACAATCTATCAATTGTACAGGTAAAGTTAAAATTGTCAAGAACCTCTGAACCAACACATTTACGTCCAATTCCTGCAATGCTAGCTGAACTCTTATTTATACAGCATAATCCCACCTCCTTTCACCCTCCTAACTATATGCTTATTTATTCCACATTTATGGCAAATACCTTTGATTAAAAAGAAGAAAACTTATTAATTTATGCAAATTACTTAATGAACACGATTTATTAGTTTATGTTTCTGCATGCATTCAGTAAAAGTAAACCTGAGTTGCACATTGAGCAATTAATATACTGTTCTTTCATCTCTATGATTTAGGCTCCATACCAGTCCAAACTGACAGAATAAAAATTCCTTCCTTTTGCTGTTCATAATGATATAAAATGTTTCCACTTATGTATGAGGCCAGAACAAGGGATCCTAAATATAAGATAGTCAAGAATAAATCCATTAGCGAATTCAAGAGGCACCCAGAAAGTGGTAAGAATCTGGAATTTACTACCACTACCATTAATTGAGATGAGTAACAGATGCATTTAAGAGGAGGCAAGACAAAGGGCAGAATTTTAATGTCGTCGTGTGGGTGCGCACCCGACACGTCCGACCGATAAATAAAGCACATTGACATCGGCCAAGCGTGCCGATGTCAACGCGCACCCTCGCGATATTTCACGAGGCGGGCGTGCGATGAAAACAGAGGCGCACCCACCATTAATTAACTGGCCAGTTAAGACCCTTGAAACACCAATTGCCCCGGGATTTATGTGGCCTGTGCGATTTTCAGGCCGTCACATGGGCTAAATGGGCAGACGGCAGGCCACATTTTCAAAAACCTCATCCACGGGCGGGATAAGAGGGGTGAGTGCGCTTGTTAATGCGAGTAGTTCATACTTTAGTTTATAACTTGCTGCTGCTTGGTTGTGTAAACAGGGCATCTTCATTTCGCTTCAGAGCTGCTTCAACAGAAATAAGAGGCTTCAGTTCAGGACTCAGATTTGTTTTCCAAGCCCCTGAGGATTCAGACCTAGTGGACCCTTCCAGGTATCAGACAGCATTCCCTTACCCTGGGAATGGGGATTGTGGTCTCTGCTGGAGGCACCACCTCTGAGGAGGAAGAGAGGGCCAGAATGGGGAGAAGGCCAGGTGTCCCTATTCAGTCTCCAGGGGAGCGACCTGTGGGAGGAGAGGCTCAGGCAGAAGTGGCGCAGGGCCAACAGGAAGTCCAAGGCGGAAGGGACCGCAGAAGACGCCACTATTCTGCTGCCAGGGTTTACACGCAGCGATGCAGCTACCTCATTATGTCTGAGGTGCAATGCCAAAAGAGGCTCCACCTATCAAGGGAAACAGTGACCTTCATCTGTCAAAGGATCGATCTGAGATCAACTCTGACTGTGTGGTGGACACCCAGGCCAGTGGCACTGAAGGTCACAGTGGCCCTCAACTTCTATGCCTCCGGCTCTTTCCAGGGATCAGTGGGTGATCCAGGGATTCAGTGGAGTCTCCCAATCAGCTGTCCACAATTGTGTCAAGCTGGTGACAGACACTCTGTTCAGGTGTGCATTGACTTTCACTCACTACCATATGGATGAGGCCAGCCAGGCAAAGCGAACCAGAGGCTTTGCAGCAATTGCTGGGTTCACCCGCATCCAGGGTGCAATTGACTGCACACATGTGGCCATCAAAGCGCCAGTGGGTGAGCCGGGTGCCTTCATCAACAGGAGGGGATTCCACTCCATGAACATGCAGATAGTGTGTGACCACAGGATGCAGATTCTGCAAGTCTGTGCAAGATACCCTGGCAGCTCCCATGACACTTACATTCTGATACACTCCCAGAGACATTCCCAGAGTCGAGGCTCTTCAGTGCTCTAGCCCGATGGGCGGTTGCTGGGTAACAAGGGCTATCCTCTCAAAAGGTGGCTCATGACACCTCTCCACCACCCAGGAACAGAGGCCGAGCAGTGATACAACAGGAGCCATGGGTCCACAAGGACAGTAGTAGAGAGAACCACTGGTCTTTTCAAGATGTGCTTCCGATGCCTGGACTATTCAGGGGGTGCATTCCAATACCCCCCCAGATTGTGTGTCATTGATAGTTGTTGCATGCTGTGCTCTCCACAATCTAACACTGGAAAGGGGGGATGCAGTGAAGGAAGAAGAACTTGACGCAGCTGCTCAGGCAACAGACGATGAGTCTAGTGGTGAGTCCAAGGATGAGCACAGTTAGGATAACGCTGAGGGCATAGAAGCTGACCTGGACAACCTCCAGGGAGGCAGGGACACCTGGGAGACTTTGATCCAATGCTCCTTCAGCTAGTCTACCAAATAAGAACAACCAAGGCCACATGCCAGGGCTGCAAGCTCCATACTCGATCCCTGACAGGAGCATTTGCTTGGTCAACAACACGCACTGTCTGCCATTTCAATAAAGTTTAATGAGAAACAAGTCACTCATAACATCATAGGTTACCCAGCACCTGCAGAACATATGAAGCACCCAGAGACTTGTTGTACAAAAACCCATTTAATGATATAGTGCCTGCTGTAAAATTAACAAATGAAATTCCAAGGTGTTCTCCATCACACCAATTAAGAATTAAATTAAAAGTGGGGAAACAAATAGCACCAGTGCTCAGGCCATGTTGGTGATTAAGGTGCTTTAAGTTTGCGCTTGTGGGTGCTATGTCTAGGGGCTTCCCTCTCGCTGGCACTGGCATTGGAGACAGTCTGCTCACTCTGCTGTCCTGTTGGCCTTGATGACTTTGGCGGGTGCCCTCTGGCCCGTGGAGACTGTGCTGGCCCCGCCTGGGAGGGAGTGGCCAGTGCCACAACTGGCATCTCCCCAGTCATTGCAGCCTCAGTGGATGCCACGGTCACTGGCAGAGGGGCGGAGGAGCTGCTGCCCTCATCCAGAGCGCCCTGAAAGGAGACGCAGAAATGGCAGGCAGTTCATGCGCCAATGTTAGGTCGCTCTGATCCTCCCTGCCCACCATTGATGGACGGGCACCTAGCTGGGATACTGGGTGCCCAATCCATCTCCCACACTGACAGTGACCACCTGAGGACATCGTCAGTGTGAGCACTTGCAGGTCTGAGCACATCCCCAGGAAGCCCTGATTCGGCTCCTGGAGGAGCCTCTCCACGAGAGTCGCCACTCTCTCCATGGAGGAGGCAGTGCACTTGGCCATGAGGGCCATTGCATTGCTCACGCTCGGCAAGGGCCCCTCCACAACAAAGAACATGGCACACATTCCCTCATGCATCCCCACCAGATCCTCCTGCACACCCCACTGAACTTCCAGCATCTGCTGCCTCAGGGATTACTCCAACGGCACAGCATCCCTTGTAAGCAGGATCGAGAGTCCCGCATGGTATGTTGCCTGCCCGGTGCATGGTGAGGGACATCTCTGACCGGCTTGAAAGGATATTGGAGAGGGAGGGGGAGGATCCAGTTGTTGTGGTCCAAATAACATAGGTAAGACTAGGAAAGAGGACCTGTTTGGGGATTATCAGGAACTAGGAACTAAATTAAAGAACAGGTCCTCAAGGGTTATAATCTCCGGATTACTACCCAAGCCACGTGCAAATTGGCATAGGGCGTGAGAATAAGGGAAGTAAACACGTCGCTAAAGGAGTGGTGCGGGGAAGAGGGGTTCCATTTCGTGGGGCACTGGCATCAGTATTGGAACAGGAGGGATCTGTACCGTTGGGATTGTCTCCACCTGAACCGATCTGGGACCAATGTTCCAGTGAAAAGGGTAAATAGGGTGGTCAACAGGACTTTAAACTAGAAAGTGGGGGGGAAGGGAAGGGTAAAACTCCAAGTATTTCTAATGGGAAACAAAGCAGCAGGTTAGCATGTGGGGGGGTGGATTCATCTTCATGGAAAATTATGAAAAAACTGAAAAGGAGAGCCCAGGAGAGGCTATTAAATTCTCCAGAACACAAAATAGGACAGAGTGTTTGGAAAGGGCTAGGAATCTAACTTCAAGCACATCAGATAAAGGGACGACAATGAGAAAGGAGACGGGAAATACAGGACTGAAGGTGTTGTATCTGAATGCACGCAGTATACGAAATAAGGTAAATGAGCTTGTGGCGCAGATTGAAATTGGCAGGTATGATGTGGTGGGCATTACGGAGACATGGCTGCAAGGGGATCAGGACTGGGAGCTAAATATTCAAGGATATACATCCTATCGAAAAGATAGGCAGGTTGGCAGAGGGGGTGGGGTTGCTTTGTTAGTAAGAAATTAAATTAAATCCATAGCAAGAAACGACGTAGGGTCAGATGATGTTGAATCTGTGTGGGTAGAGTTGAGGAATCGCAAAGGTAAAAAAACCATAATCGGAGTGATGTACAGGCCTCTGAACAGTAGTCAGGATGTGGGGCACAAGATACACCAGGAGATAGAAAAGGCGTGTAAGAAAGGCAAGGTTACAGTGATCATGGGGGATTTCAATATGCAGGTAGACTGAGAAAATCAGGTTGGTAGTGGATCCCAAGAAAAGGAATTTGTGGAATGTCTACGAGATGGCTTTTTGGAGCAGCTTGTGCTGGAGCCCACTAGGGAACAGGCAATTCTAGATTTAGTGATGTGTAATGAGGCAGATTTGATAAGGGAGCTTAAGGTGAAGGAACCCTTAGGAGGAAGTGACCATAATATGATAGAATTTACCTTGCAATTTGAGAGGAAAGAGCTGGAATCAGATGTAACGGTATTACAGTTGAATAAAGGCAACTACAGAGGCATGAGGGAGGAGCTGGCCAGAATTGACTGGGAGATGAGCCTAGCAGGAAAGACAGTGGAACAGCAATGGCAGGAGTTTCTGGGAGTATTTGGGAGACACAGCAAAAATTCATCCCTAGGAAGAAGAAGCATACTAAAGGGGGGACGATGCAACCATGGCTGACAAGGGAAGTCAGGGACAGCATAAAAGCTAAAGAGAAAGCATACAATGTGGCGAAGAGCAGTGGGAAACCAGGGGATTGGGAAGCCTACAAAGACCAACAGAGGACAACTAAAAAAGAAATGAGGGAGACGATTAAATATGAGGGTAAACTAGCCAATAATATAAAAGAAGATTGCAAGAGTTTTTTTAGATATATAAATGGTAAGAGAGAGGCAAAAGTGGACATTGGGCCGCTGGAAAATGACACTGGAGAAGTAGTAGTGGAGAACAAAGAAATGGCGGAGGAACTGAATCAGACTTTGCGTCAGTCTTCATGGTGGAAGACACGAGTAACATCCCCAAAGTTCAAGAGAGTTGGGGGCAGAGGTGAGTATGGTGGCCATTACCAAGGAGAAGGTGCTAGGAAAACTGAAAGGACTGAAGGTGGATAAATCACCTCGATCAGATGGATTACACCCCAGCGTTCTGAAGGAGATAGCTGAAGAGATAGTCGAGGAGTTAGTGGTGATCTTTCAGGAATCACTGGAGTCAGGGAGGGTCCCAGTGGACTGGAAAATCGCTAATGTAACCCCCCTGTTTAAGAAGGGAGTGAGGCAAAAGATGAGAAATTACAGGCCGATTAGCCTGACCTCTTGTCGTTGGTAAGATTTTAGAGTCCATTATTAAGGATGAGATTTCAGAATACTTGGAAGTGCATGGTAAAATAGGGCAAAGTTAGCATGGTTTCATCAAGGGGAGGTCATGCCTGACAAATCTGTTAGAATTCTTTGAGGAGGTAACGAGTAGGTTAGACAAAGGAGAGCCAATGGATGTTATCTACTTGTACTTCCAGAAGGCCTTTGACAAGGTGCCGCACAGGAGGCTGCTCAGTAAGATAAGAGCCCATGGTGTCAGAGGCAAGGTACTAGCATGGATAGAAGATTGGCTGTCTGGCAGGAGGCAGAGAGTGGGGATAAGGATGGTGGCCAGTGACTAGTGGAGTTCCGCAGGGGTCAGTGTTGGGACAACTACTTTTCACTTTATACATTAATGATCTAGATGAAGGAAATGAGGGCATTCTGGCTAAGTTTGCAGATGATACAAAGATAGGTGGAGGAACAGGTAGTATTGAAGAGATGGGGAGGCTGTAGAAGGATTTGGACAGGTTAGGAGAATGGGCAAAGAAGTGGCAGATGGAATACAACGTGGGGAAGTGTGAGGTCATGCACTTTGGTAGGAAGAATAGAGGCATAGGCTATTTTCTAAATGGGGAGAGAATTCAGAAATCTGGAGTGCAAAGGGACTTGGGAGTCCTAGTCCAGGATTCTCTTAAGGTTAACTTGTAGGTTGAGTCGGTAGTTAGGAAGGCAAATGCAATGTTGGTGTTTATTTCGAGAGGACTAGAATATAAAAGCAGGGATGTGCTGCTGAGGCTTTATAAGGCTCTGGTCAGACCACATTTAGAATATTGTGAGCAATTTTGGGCCCCGTATCTCAGGAAGGATGTGCTGGCCCTGGAGAGGGTCCAGAGGAGGTTCACGAGCACGATCCCAGGAATGAAAGGCTTAACGTATGAGGAACGTTTGAGGACCCTGGGTCTGTACTCGATGGAGTTTAGAAGGATGAGGGGGGATCTGATTGAAACTTACAGAATAGTGAACGGCCTGGATTGAGTGGACGTGGGGAAGATGTTTCCATTAGTAGGAGAGACTAGGACCTGAGGGCACAGCCTCAGAGTAGAGGGAAGGCCTTTTAGAACAGAGATGAGGAGAAACTTCTTTAGCCAGAGAGTGGTGAATCTATGGAATTCATTGCCACAGAAGGCTGTGGAGGCCAGGTCATTGAGTGTATTTAAGACCAAGATAGATAGGTTCTTGATTGGTAAGGGGATCAAAGGTTACGGGGAGAAGGCAGGAGAATGAGGTTGAGAAACCTATCAGCCATGATTGAATGGCAGAGCAGACTCGATGGGCTGAATGGCCTAATTTCTGCTCCTATGTCTTATTATGGTCTTATTATGGTCTTATCATTAGCCACCGAATAAGCATGTTCTGGTCTCCAGCACTCCTCCAATGGCCGGGGTCCTGGGCACTTTCTGCCTCCACCTGCACTTCAAGTGAGTGTGAAGTGCCCTCATCAATGTGCTCCGAGATAGTAGCCACCGATCAAATGCCTACCAAGCCATTAGTATATGCACTGGTGCCTGCTTGGCAGAGAGGATGTGATGCAGGTGCATTCTGTTGGGTGCTATCCTCTGGGGTCAGTGGTGGGCCCTCAGGCTCCTCACCCCAATTGGCTGCTGGCGAGCTTTAAAGGAAGAACAAGGACATGTCATTAGTTGAAGTCATTACACTGTTACTGTGCATGCCTAGCACCCAGATGAGACAGAGATATGCAGCAGGGTGCTCTCGTCTTTCCATTATCAATGGGGATTACAGGTTCAAGGTTCACATCAGTATAGAGACTACAGTGGAATGGTTGCAATGACAGACATTCTGACCTTAGTGCACTGCACTCTTACCTCCTTGTGGCACCCCAACCTCAACGTGACCAGTTGACCTAGGCGCATGGCGCTTCTTCAGCCCCATGGCCTCCTGCTCATATCGGATCAAGATGAATAGGCAGGGCGATCCCCCGCCAGTCCGCAACCTCTTGGCATTGTTATGGGATGTTTTCTCCTGAAAGGATAGAGGAGCATTGATTAGTCCACTCTGTACCTGCATTGCCATTGCAGCCTGGCCAACCCCACCTGACAAATACCTCGCAGGGCTCACCCGATTCGTGAACCTGGAGCCGTAAGACACTCAGTCCAAGCAGCCAGGGCTCACCCCCTTGCCCAGATGCTTCTTCTTTGACATTTGCCACTCACACTGTAAGACCTGTGAGGTCCAAGGGGGGGATGGGCAGCTCTTAACTGCTGTGCTAAGTGGCCCATGCCAAAACAGTACTCACCCTTCCCAATCACAGGAGATCATTGAAGCGCTTCCGGCACAGGACCCATGTGTGCCTCACCACATCAAGGCTGCTCACCCAGGATGCCACCTCCTCCCAGGCCCTTTTGGTGAGGTGGGGTGGGGGGGCAGGGGGGCTCCTCCTCCTGTCCCTGGGGGCAAGGATTTCTCCCTGTGCTGCCACCTCCTCCAGGTGCGGCAGTGAGGCACTCGTCAGAGAAACGCGGGGCCAACCGCACCGCTGACCTGCCCTCCCCCCTGCCGTGTCCACCAGCAACTGGATCCATCATGATGACTTTGCGTCCCTCCGTGCCAGCCTTCCAGGGGCTGCCTGGGCCGCTTTTGATTCGGCCGCCGGGTCGCCATTGACCCAGCGGACATTAAGCTCCCGCCCCCGCCCGCCCCTTCGTGCTGTTGCCAATGCCGCGTCTTACACTGGGCGGGCCTTAATTGACATGGAGTTGATCACGTGCTGTGGTTGGGTTACCAACCGCCCCAGCCCGACCCCGCCGAGCCTGCCAGACGGACGAAAAATTATGGCCAAACAATTGATGGAGAAAGCAATGGAAGGGTATGTTGATGGTAATAGATGAAAAAGGGTAGGAGGAAATCCATGTGGAGGATGACCAATGGCATGGACCTGTTGTGCTGAATGGGCTATTCCTGTGCTGTACATATGACATAATAGTATGTAATAGAAATAAATGAGTATGAAAACCTCAGCCATGTTCTCAGTGGATTCAAGTCCATGATATAAAACTGCCAGAACATGTCACAATTTTCCCCAAAATGGGACTAAACTGACAGCCTCATTCAGAAAGGCCAATTAAATACGATAGTAATAAAATATATGGACAGAGAAGAAGTACTAAATTAGTATTTTGTTACTGTCTTCACAGTGGAAAAGGAAGATGCTGGAATACAGGGAAGACATCATCAGTAAGGCGATGTAAGGTATCATAACAATGTTAACAAGCAGCATTTGCTTAGCAATAACCTGCCCACTGGTGCTCAGTTTGGTTCCGGCAGGGTCACTCAGCTCTTGGCTTCATTACAGCCTTGGTTCAAATATGGACAAAAGGACTGAACTCCAGAGCTGAGGTGAGAGTGACTGCCCTTGATATCAAGGCTGCATTTGACTAAGTGTGGCATCAGGGAGCCCTAGCAAAACTGGAGTCAGTGGGAATCAGTGAAAAACTCTCTGCTGGTTGGAGTCATACCTAGCACAAAACAAGATGGTTGTGGTTGTTGGACGTCAATCATCTCAGTTCCAGGACATCACTGCAGGAGTTCCTCAGGGTCATGTCCTAGACCCAACCATTTTCAGCTGCCTCATCAATAACCTTCCTTCCATCATAAGATCAGAAGTGGGGATGTTCACAGATGATTGCACAATGTTCAGCACCATTCATGACTCCTCAGATACTGAAGCAGTCCATGTCCAAATGCAGCAAGACCTGGACAATATCCAGGCTTGGGCTGACGGGTGGCAAGTAACATTCGCGCCACCCAAATACCAGGCAATGACCATCTCCAGCAAGAGAAAATCCAACCATCGTCCCTTGACATCAATGGCATTACCATCACTGAATTCCCCACTATTAAAATCCTGGGGGTTACCATTGATCAGAAACTGAACTGAACTAGCCACATTAATACTGTGGCTACAAGAGCAGGTCAGAGGTTAGGAATCCTGACTCCCCAAAGCCTGTCCACCATCCACAAGGCACAAGCCAGGAGTGTGATGAAATACTCCCCACTTGCCTGGATGAGTGCAGCTCCAACAACACTCAATAAGCTTGACACCATCCAGAACAAAGCATCCCGCTTGATTGACACCCCATCCACAAACATTCACTCCCTCCATCGTCAACGCATAGTGCCAGCAGTGTGTACCATCTGCAAGATGCACTGCAGGAATTCACCAAAGCTCCTTCGACAGCACCTTCCAAACCCACGACCGCTACCATCCAGAAGGACAAGGGCAGCAGATACATGGGAACACCACCACCTGGAGATTCCCCACTAAGTCACTCACCTTCCTGACTTGGAAACATATTGCCGTTGCTTCACTGCCGCTGGGTCAAAATCCTGGAACTCCCTCCCTAACAGCACTGTGCGTGTACCTACACCACATGGACTGCAGTGGTTCAAGAAGGTAGCTCACCACCACCTTCCCAAGTGCAATTATGGATGGGCAATAAATGCTGGCCTAGCCAGCGACGCCCACATCCCATGAATGAATTTAAAAAAACATAGGTGTACAAACATACGGGAAATCCAGCCGTCTATTTGCAGACATCACACTCCTGAAATATGATAACAACTCACATGTTTTAGTGCTGCTAGTTGAATGGTAAATGTTGATCAGGATACTGGCGATATCTATCATGTTCTTCTTCAAAATAGTTCCACAGCATTTTTTATCCACCTGAGAGGGCAGGCAAGGTCTTGCTTTAACATTCTGAAGGACAGTACCCTGACACCAATAAACAAAATATTCAAGACAGCAGCATACACTAAATTAGGAGGCAGTACAAAATAATTAAAAACAGTACAAACCGATTCAGAAGATGTTGGACCTTTTTGGTAACTGAACCAGTAAATGGCAAATACACTTTAATAAGCACTAGTTAAAACAATTAATGAAGGAGCAGGAAACTGAAAGGAATGGAATATGAGTTTAATGTTAATTTCCAGCGTAGTACTTGGCTGCAGTTAAAAAAAAGCATGGTAAATAAAGCACTGTGCTGCATTAGCAACAGACTGGAGTATAAATCAAGAGAAAGTATATTGCTTTATAAGACCCCCATATGCACTATTGTTTTCAGCTCTGATCACCTAACAATATGAAAAGGATAGAGATGCTACCTGTTTGATAGCACTGTTGATGACTCTTTCCATCACATTGCTGATAATTGGAAGTAGACTGGTAGGACAGTAGTTGGACAGGTTATATTTGTCTTTCTATTTGTGGACAGGATGTATTTGGGCAATTTTCCATATTGCTGTGTTTATGCTGGTATTCTAACTGTACTGGAACAACTTAGCAAAGGACGCACTTCGTTCTGAAGTGCAGATCTTCAGCACTACAGTTGGGTTATTGTAGGCTTTGCTGTGGCCAGTGCATCCATCTGTTTCAGGATATCACATGAAGTGAACCAAGTTGACTGCTGATTAACATGTGTGATGATGGGGATCTCAGGAGCATGCCAAGATGGATCGTCCACCCAGCAATTCTGGCTGAAGATATAAATGATTTAGCCTTAACTTTTGCACTCACGTGATGGGCCCCACCGTCATTGAGGGTGGGGATGTGTAATAGATCCCTCTTCTCCCATTATTTGCTTAATTATCTACCACCATTCATGACTGAATGTGTTAGCATAATTTAGTTTATTAATGACTGTATTAAACCTTTGCTTAATTTTGTTTTTAAATTAGTTTATATAAATCCCAGAATTGCAGTCTTTTTATTCTTTTGTATTCTCACTTCTTCAAATTATGCTACTTTGGGCATGATTTTCCTGGCAGGCTTCACACTCTGCTATTAGCCTCAAATGGGAGCCAGAAGCCCACACTGTGTGAGAAACAGTTACTTGGCTGTGTTTTTCCCTGAAATGGCCAATTAGTGGCTAGACAGCAGGCTTATCATGCAATTAAGGACAATTTGCAGGTTCTTGAAGCTGGAAGGTCAAAAAACCTCTTTAGCAGCTGGGCCACGATTGTGGAGGGGCGAATCCTTCCAAAGGGTGGCCTGAGGCTGCAGCAGTAGCCAGGCAGGTGAGGAGGACCTCTAAGCCTACCTGGAGCAAGGGTCTCACAGTTTCCTGTTGGGAGGCTGCCTCCAGGCAGTTTCTCTGTTCCCTGACACCTCCAACGACCTGGAGGCTGGTTGGAAAGTTTCAGTTGTCCTCCGACAATAGGCCTTAATAGGCTATTAATGAGCTCAATTGGCTACCGACACCCACATCCCTCCTCTGGGAAAACGGCCTTGGAGCAGGATGGTGCCAGGAAATCGACTTGCCAGTCAGCTGTGCCAATTTACACACCTGCCCATCTCCATACCTGCCCCCATTTGCTTAGTTAATCATACATATTCTTTGACTGATTGATTCTTAAGCATTATGTATTGATTTACGTATTTAAGTCACCAGTTCCTCAGCAATATCATCCTACCCAAACAAAATTCCCAATTCTATCCACAAAGCATTCAGCACAGGCAGGGTTGTTTGGGTGTTATTTCTTTCCCTACAAGTGAAGTTTGATATCACACCCAACATTTAAAAATGTATTAGACGACTCTTGATTTCATTTTAATCAAACTGAAAGCAGTGGCACACATACAGCTAGTGATGCCAATAGAGGTTTGTTAGAAACCTGTAATTTAAGATATTTTACATAATTCAGGGTGTGTATCATAAGCTGAGTTAGTTTGAACAGGTGACCTATGACATTCCAATACATTTTCATCAGCTATCACTCTTACCCATTAAGGCAGTAAACTTAGAACACTGTCTTACACATCCTTTGCTACCTTGGAAATGTTGTACCTGTATGGTCCTTCATATATTGACTAGTCCATGCCTCCAGTTTTATCTTTCTATGGATAACTCATCACCTGAGCCAGATATTCCTGTCAAAACAAGGGTGAGACTAATGCCACTCGCCCTTAATTAGGTGCAAAAGGTACAGCAACTACAGGCAAGGGACAGATTCATGTTTAAAAACAAATATTCAACTGTTGCTGCCCAAGTTACATAATTCCTTAGTCAGCTTCACGGAAACAGCATCTAGGAGTCTGCCTTACCATTGAAATGCATTGAATGGCCTGAAAATGCTGCATTTGTGCAGTAGCTGAGAATTTAACACAGGTAGTTACTTTTTGTCCATTTAAATCTAAGTACCCTTTAAACAATGCAAGAAGTGCTGATTACTACCAAGCAACATTCCCACACTGAAAATGGATTATACAAGCGTGGTCCTTCAGGTTTTCATTGTTCTTGGGGATTTTAAAAATGCAAAATTAAAATTTTTTTTGCTAGTTTTCCTTTCTGCCTCTTCTTTCTTACTCTGTTAATCCAATCTTTCTCCCTCAATTTCTTTCTGTACCTCACATTGAATTCACCATTCTAATTTACACTCCCTTGTTCAGTCATTTGCACTGTTAATTTCAAAATTCTTCAATCTGATTGGTTAAGGGGATATGCCATTGCATGCACTGTTCACCCAGGTCCATGTTTCACAGTGATGTTATTAGCTTGCACTTCAGCAACTGATCACATTGAAAATTTTAAAACCATAACATGCAACAGCAAGTCTAAATAACAGATGCCCTGTGACATCAAAATTTGGCTCAATTATTTTTATTCGATTTCAGTAAAGTTCATTATGTATTAATATTCTCTTGACACTACATTAGCATTTTAAATGATACATTGGACAATTTTGTTGTACAGAACAGGTACTATTGTTGCAGCTGACAAAAACTAAGGATTTATTTTTCTCAAATGGCAACATAAAAACTAAACATGGTTCATATTTTCTTTTCAATTAGTAGAAAATCTCTTCAATGTCGAGGACTATTTATGTAGTAAATTGAACTAGATGTTTTTGAATTTTGCTTATATTGGTATTTTTAGCAAGGAGAAAATAATGAACAATAAAAATAATAAAGCACAGTTCATGCAAATACAATGATTCTAACTTGCAATGAGATCATTTCTTACTTTTCAATTTAGTGTGGAACTGAAATCTGATATTATGTATGCTTACATACTAGAATATTTGATTGGACTACTTTGCAGACATAAATTCACCAATGCCAGTTCTTGATTTCAAATCACCATACAAGCATATTTCAAGAAAGACACAGGGCAGAATGGTCCCAGATTTGCACTAACTGCGGTATGTTTTTTTTTTATTCGTTCACGGGATGTGGGATTCGCTGGCTGGGCCAGCATTTATTACCCATCCCTAATTGCCCTTGAGAAGGTGAGCTGCCTTCTTGAACTGCTGCAGTCCATGTGGTGTAGGTACACCCACAGTGCTATTAGGAAAGGAGTTTCAGGATTTTGACCCAGCGACAGTGAAGGAACGGTGATATCTTTCCAAGTCAGGATGTGTGTGGCTTGGAGGGGAGCTTCCGAGT
Organism: Cetorhinus maximus; assembly: GCF_964194155.1. Lineage (NCBI taxonomy): Eukaryota > Metazoa > Chordata > Chondrichthyes > Lamniformes > Cetorhinidae > Cetorhinus > Cetorhinus maximus. The sequence goes on from NC_135884.1 coordinate 121,204,779, forward strand.
GGTGGTGTTCCCATCTATCTGCTACCCTTGTCCTTCTAGGTGGTAACGGTTGTGGGTTTGGAAGGTGCTGTCTAAGGAGCCTTGGTGAATTTCTGCAGTGCACCTTGTAGATGGGAGACACTGCTGCTACTATGCGGCGGTGGTGGTGGAGTGAATGTTTGTGGATGTGGTGCCAATCAAGCGGGCTGCTTTGTCCTGGATGATGTCAAGCTTATTGAGTGCTGTGGGAGCTGCAGTCATCCAGGCAAGTGGGGAATATTCCATCACATTCCTGACTTGTGCCTTGTAGATGGTGGACAGGCTTTGGGGAGACAGGAGGTGAGTTACTTGTCACACAATTCCTAGCCTCTGATCTGCTCTTGTAGCCACTGTATTAATATAGCTAGTCCAGTTCAGTTTCTGATCAATGGTAACCTCCAGGATGTCGATAGTGGGGGATTCAATGACAGTAATGCCATTGAATGTCAAGGGACGATGGTTAGATTCTCTCTTGTTGGACATGGTCATTGCCTGACACTTGTGTAGCCCAAATATTACTTGCCACTTGTCAGCCCAAACCTGGATATTGTCCAGGGCTTGCTGATTTGGACATGGACTGCTTCAGTATCTGAGGAGTCACAAATAGTGCTAAGCATTGCACAATTATCAGCGAATGCCCCCACTTCTGACCTTATGATGGAAGGAAGGTCATTGATGAAGCAGCTGAAGATGGTTGGGCCAAGGACATTACCCTGAGGAACTCCTGCAGTGATGTCCTGGAGCTGAGATGACTGACCTCCAACAACCACAACCAACTTCCTTTGTGCTAGGTCTGACTCCAACCAGCAGAGGGTTTTCCCCCTGACATCCATTGATTCCAGTTTTGCTAGAGCTCCTTGATTCCACACTTGGTCAAATGCAGCCTTGACATCAAGGGCAGTCACTCTCACCTCACCTCGGGAGTTCAGCTCGTTTATCCATGTTTGAACCAAGGCTGTAATGAGGCCAGGAGCTCAGTATATCTGGCAGAACCCAAAGTGGGCATCAGTGAGCAGGTTATTGCTAAGCAAGTGCTGCTTGATAGCACTGTTCTTGACTCCTTCCATTACTTTATTGATGATTGAGAGTAGACTGATGGGGCACTGAGTGGCAGGAAAAAGGATGTTTTATCCGTTGGTCACTCTGGTGGCTCTTCACACTGTATTGTCTCATTCCCACCTCACTAATTATGCGTTCCCGGGAAACACTCCGGGTCACTGGCAGGGCAGCCACTGATTCACCTACCCCACCGTCACCTCAGGCCTTCAGTAATTTGAGCATCATTTTTAAAGGCCGCCCCTGCACAGCATTAGCACTCTTCAAGGGATAGGAAGCTGCTGGGAACTGATGGCTGCCCCCAGGTATAGCGACCCCTCCCTCAAGTGCCTACTGGATGCAGTGGAGGCCCACCATGAAGACTTCTATCCCCACTCTGGGTGAAGACCTGCAAGCAAGGTCACCAATCCAGCATGGGAGGTGGTGGCAGCAGTGGTCAACACCAACACCCTGCAAAAGAGGAATGCCATCCAGAGCAGGAGGAGGATGGAGGCTCTCATCTATTCTGCCATGGTAAGTCACTCTTCTCATCACTTTCAACTCACACACACACAAATCCATCACACATTCACAGAAATCTCATACCTCAAGGGACAATAGTACTAACTCTCACACACACCCTAACATCTCCACCCGGCTCATATCCTCTGGAGCTCACGTCCTCATCCCGTCTATGGCTCCACTCACCACACAAACATTCCATGCTGTGCCATGTGTCCTGCTCACACTCTCTCCATCTGTTTTATGCAGGTGAAGCTGGGTCACAACAGCAGGGAGGGTCCCAGACTGGGGGATGGGATGGAATGGCCCACATTAGATCCATCACTCATTTTGAGGAGCGTGAGGTTGGCAGCGAACACCCACGTGAGGATCCTGCACCACACCATCCCTCTCTCAATGCAACTGTGTGTGTTCTCCCTCCTGCTTTTGACTCTACTACCATGCACTCTTTATCTCTACTTTGGTTCAAGGGAGCTCTGCCAAGTGACCCACACGCTCAGTCAACCAGTCCCTCAGCTCCATCCAGGTCCTCACCTCCAGCCAAGAGGACACCTCCTCCACTGAAGAGCTGGGAATAAGTAGCCTGGAAGACCCATCACAGTGCTTGCCTACACTCTCCATCAGCACAGAGATGCACACTTCGGTGGGACCTGGATCCAGAGCAGGCTTAGGTTCACAATTTGGTGATCACCGCATGGACAAGTGTCCACGCCAGGAGGAGGCGAGCTCCTCAGCACTCGGAGGACTGCTGGGAAAGAGGCATCTGTGAGGTCCGAGTCAGATGACATGCCTCCGGATTAGGCCTTCTAACTCATCGTGGAGAGTCAGCAGAAGGCGGGGGAAGATCATGCAGAGCTGTTGGAAGCCCTCAACAGAGTGGCATGGAAGTTGAAGGAGTGTGTCCGCTCTCTGATGAAGTGGTGCCCACATGTGCACATATGGGGGTCTTCATGGGAAGGATGGCGGATACCATGAAGACCCTGGTCCAGCAGAATGCAGAGATGCGCGCAGACCTGCACTCCATCGCAGCAGCCATGGCTGAGTTCCTACAGTGGCAACACGAGAGGGAAATGGGGCACCTCGACGTTCCTCCAGGTGCTCCTTCCCTCGAGGAATCAGGCCGGTGCCTCGGGTACCTGAAGGGAGGAGGAGCGGCAGCTGGACACTCCCGTGTCATCCACTCAGGAATCTCAGAGGCTGTCCTCAGCCCCCCGAGACCTCTTGGCCTGTGACTCCTTCAACCTCTTCCCCGGTCAACGCAGATGGAGCAGCTGGCCCACAGGAGGACAGCCAAAGCAATCTGGCGCCCTCAAAGCCTCGGCTCTCCGGAGGATACATGCCAAAGTCATCAGAGGCAACAGGGCCAACCATTGCACAGGCTGTCTCCAACCCTGCTGCTGATGTCAGCGCATCACTTAGAAGAAGTGGTAGGCCTAGAAAAGTTTAGATTTTCTGATCACAAGTGGTTGCACAGGTGAACACACTTTGTCACTTTACAATCTGAAAATATATTCACTTTCACTGAGTAACGTGTAATGGTGTCTTTCAGCTTCGTTTACAGGCTTCGCAGGTCCTCCCACTGCATCCTGCCCCACTACCAGTTCACTTGCACGCAGCCAGGCCAAGAGTGATTGTAGAGGGAGAAGTGTGTCTGGCAGGGCCTTTTGTAATCCCGTGCAAAGCACTCTCCCACGCATTTGGAGCCTTCCTCCATCACACTCACCTCACTGTTCCGAGCATTTTCAATGCTACCTGCTGGGGTTCTTTTTCAGTTGTCCATCTGAGCTGGTCAGCATCTCCGCCCACCAACTGATCGCACACCCATGAAGCACCTATGCCCACCTAACACGAGGCAGCTCTGACTTCCAATTTCAGAAGCATGGTGGTTGAAAAGTATGTTTTCAGCTCCCCGTCCTTTCCACTTCCCCAGTCACCCATGTCCTTTCCCCCGTCACTGTTGATCCCCCTGGCACCACCGTCCACCTCCCCACTGTCACCTACCAGCTAGAACCCTTTTCTTTCCAGAATGTCCAGGTGAACGTGCATGTTCCCTATCTTCCTGGGGATCCCAACAGCATCCATGTTGACCTCCCCAAACTCCTCTTTCCCACCCCAGGGTCCACATATGCATCCGAGTCCCCACCATCGCCGTCCCTTCTATCGCTATTGTCGCACCCTCACCCTCCCACTCTACCGGCTCATTCTTCCCTCTCTCATACTCACCATTCCCTCCTACCATGCCCACCCTCAATTCAGTCCCTAGGGGGCAGTCATTGACTCCACAGACACCATCCTTGCACATTCACCTGGACATCCTCCCACTTACTCCTTCCTCCACCCTTACTTCTTCCTCCACTCTTAGTCCCTCCTCCCCCTGGATTCCTTCCCTCATCCAAACTCCCTCCTTTCCCCAGCCTCCTTCCTCCCACGAATTCCTGCCCCCTCTGAACTCCTTCCCTTACACCTTCCTCCCCCTTACAACTACCTACTCAGTTGCCACATGTAGGGGGTGGTGGTGTGTGTCAGCTTCACCTCTGACTTCTGAGCAGTCTGGGTTCTAGACCTTGGACTTATTTGGGAGTTGTGACAAAGTGCAGCAGACAACTGGTTTTGGTGCAAGGAAAAGACTGTGTTTATTGAAGTCACAAATGAACTTATAACATTAGGATTACACTGAGATTATATAGACCTACAAACTATAGACTTAGTTAAGAATGGGGAACACACGGCATAATGAGGGAAAATCACACTACTAATCCCCTTACCCTTGTCCCACCCCCAAAATCTAACTAAATTGAACTAGGAGAGGTCAGGGATCATGCTCACCAACCCAGGGTCCCTTGACAGTTTGAAATCCAGCCAGGTAAGCCGGTTGCAGTTTTGGGGTACGCTCTTTGTATCCTCTGGGGCCTGCCGTCCCCACGTGGTCCTGGTCTGTGGAATCTGCGAAGGTTCTTCAGTTGAGTGGAGGGCGCGGTTGTGGGTGGTCAATCTTCATGGAGGGCTGCGGTTGCGGCCTTGTTGTCTTCGGTTGAGCCTGCCACCCCATGCCCCTCGCCGTGATGTTGCCTGCAGGCCTGCAAACCTCCAGATCTCCTTCCTCCGCTTGGCTCAGCTCCCTGCTTAAACTCTGCTTCAACCGCTCCCAACTGCTCACTGCCCAAAACTGCTCCCACTCCTGTGTCAGCTTTCAAAACTGCTCACCCTTCTGTGTCCTGGCCCAGTTATACTGTATTTTTCGAATTTCTTATCTCAATCTAAATCAAGGTTAGTTCTTTGTTTGATTTTGGTGGGCTTCCCCAGGTGATTGTTGTCTTGTTGTTTTTAACGGGCTCGCATGATGTTTATCATTTTCTTCCTGCCCCTGTAACTAGTCTTGAACTAAAAGCCATTGTATGTGTGGAGTATTGATGGGTTCGCATAATTGCATTGATTGTTGTCTTCCTGCCTTAGTAGTTAGTAGCGATTATTTATGCAAGATTTTGATGGGCTTTAGTTTCGTGTCTTTCTCTGGGTTGATTGTTTTAAAGGGAAGAATGCGTATTCTGTCTCCTCTCATTTCAGGTAAAAGTCCAAAAGTCATATCCCTGTTGATGACATGAAAAATGTGGGAGTTTTGAGAACCCTTCAGCTCCCTTGCTATAAGCATCATACTGAAAAAAAAAACAAAATTCCCAACCCTCTATAATCAATTTTCCCCTGTAATTACCAATCTAAGACCTCATGACACATATATTCCCCATTCTTTAAAATGTGGTGTACGTAAGCATGCATAGGCAAAATACAGTTATTTACCTATATCCAAACATTTAGGGGGTCCAACACCCCACTTGGTGCACATACATCTTTATTAAAAGAAAACAACATGTAAGAAAAGTCTTTCTTAAAAATAACCGAACACAAAAAAAAACAATCTTTATTCAGGAACACAAAAAAAATATATGAAATGTTCAAACAGGTGTATCTCTCTCCACCTTAGCATAATGCTTCTTCCAGGTCCTTTCATTTTGGAACTCTAAGATTTTGCCTTTTCCCTTGCACTGAGAGCACAACAGGTACAACACTATTCCCAGCTGGCAAACCACGAGGATGTGGGAAGCCATTCTGACTCATGAAGGGACCTCTATGTTTTCAAAAATATCCCACCAGGGTGGTACTGTGATACCTTGAATCTCTCCCTCTATCTCGTGCATTTTCTGTTCCAAAGTATAGAAATATCTTTGTGATAACTCTACAGCTTTTAGTAGTTTAGTAAGATGTTCTGGTAGAGGGGGAATTTCGTAACCAAAATGTGTGACAGAGCTCTGCAGGTTGGTAATGTTTTCCCTAACAGTGAGGTGAACAGTGGAGGGTTCAGGAATGGGGACAATCCGTTCCTGGGCCACTTGAACTTCTGCCTCGGGTTTAAAACAAAAACTGCTGTTACTTACCAGACACCAGATGTGCTGTCCAAGCTGGTAGTGGGGCACACTTGTGGTGACACAATATGTCCCACCCCCTATATATGCTACCTGTGGGGGTACATAGCCTTGTGCCATTACCTCCATGGTACAGTTTATAGGCCGTGCACCAGCAGTTTTAAACCCGCACTGTGGGCTGGAATAGGCGTTCAAGTGCTGGGGACAGAGTACTACATATGCACCCCAGCTCCGGCACCCAGAGAGGTCTGTACCTGTCATCATGGGCTCCCACTTTATGATGTAAGGTGGGACCGCTGCGAAACGGACATGTGCACCCCCTTGAATGACTCCAATGTTCTCCACCCTATATACCGGTGCAGGTCGGGCTGTCCCACCCATGACCAGCATCCTCACTACTATACCCATGATGGTGTGGTTGGAGCGCCCACAATCTATTGGGACAGGGTAGGCTTCAGAGGCTAAGCGGAACTGACACGGGCTTAGTGAATTCTCAAATGGGTGGAGGGCTGCTAGGTGCTTGTTGCTGATCCAGGAGGGGACTAAACCTTGCTTTAAATCCTCCAGGTTGCTGCGGCCCTCATCCAGTAACCATGCCCCATACAGCACGCACACCTCATTCTGTGCAGCCTGGTCCAATGCATTCCTATCCTCTCGACTGAGCGCATTCACTGTTTTGGGGTGCCTTTCCAACTCAGCAATAATCTCCTTTAAATGGACCATCATGGCCTGGTCGTCGTGTAGCCCTGTGCCTATCACTGTGTTCTCCTCTGTTAAGATTTTTCATAATTGTGTTTTCAAACCGTTTATTTGTGTCTGCAATTCTATGTCATCCAGACTGTTTATCACAGAGGATCCTGTATTATTTGCTGTGAAAACATCATTCCAGGTTCCCCTTCTTTGTCTCCCCGCATTGCTAAAGTACTCAGTGTGGGTAGTGTACAGTTCTGTTTTGTCTACATTGGCAAAATCGAACTCGTAGAATTTCCTGAATATTTCTCTTAACAGGGCCTGGTATAGCTGTTCTGTCTCCTTGGGGCACCACTCAGGTAAATGTACCTCTGTGAGGTTTAGAATCACGGAAGCTACGCGTAGTGTACCCCCTGGTATAGCACCTTTTCAGCCAGCGCTAGTACCAGCCCATTCCCTGGTCCCGTGGTGGTGACAGGGCACTTCTCCATAAGTGTCTTCACTGTCGGGGCCGTGGGCAGGGGCTTTTGGGCGCGTGCCATGAGTTCAGTGGCCTTAACTGAGGCTGGAGAGGATGGGGTTATGCAAGTGTGTAGGTGGGAATCCCATTCCACCCCCTTCCCCTTGTCCAGCCATGCTGAGGAAAAGGTAATGGATATGCCCGTGGGGCAGGTCTTCTGCGATCCCCACATGCAGACATAGATTCCCTGTTCCGATTTCCACCAATTGTCCCAGTACACGCTCACCCCTCCATGGTTCCCGGTAATGGTCCGATGGGTGTCATTCCCTAGTCACTCCCAGTCAGCTGTACCATCCCCCATGTCTCTGCTCAGCTTCCTGAGCCACCACCACCTTCCCAGGGGAATCTGTCCTCTGCAGGTCAGGCACACGCGTTTCCCCTCAGTGACCCCCACCCGTGTGGCCACAGCCTGTATGCTGGGGCAGGAGAGGGAGGCCTCCCCGTAGGTGAACCCGGTCTGACTGGAGTATTGGGTGGAGTTAGATCCCAGCCACCCAGGCTATCTTCCCACATGGGAATAGGTAGTGATCTCCACGTCACCTTCGCTGCCCCTCGCAGTCACAACCGGTGCTCTCTCGCCTGAGCACCCAAAAATGTGGGAGTCCTCCACGTCACCTTGCCTCCCAGCGGCCATTCCTATCAGGGCGAGTAGGAGTATGCCCCCATCCTATCAAAATCCTTTCTATAGGGAGACATAAGAGCATATAGCCAGGTCCCGAACAGATTCACTGGCTTGGGTAAAGTATAGCCGGGTCTTGCGACCTTTACTCAATACAAACACTCTTAAACAATAATACTTAAACTAACAACCACCTTATTTAAAATTTAACTAAAACACCCAAACTTAACAATCTCAAAATTAAATAACAGAAGCTATGTTCATCTGCCGCCCGTCCCCGGGCGGCCAGGTTAATCCCTGTTCGGGCTACAGCAAACTACTCCCTGCAGTGTGGCCACCCTGTCCAGTACCTTTGGTCCCTCGCAGCCTGCGGCTGCTGGCTGGGGACCTCTGTCCTCAGATCGATCCCTGACTTGAGGGGCTGCCCTTTTAAACTGGGGAGCCGGTGACCACGGTTTCTTTGGCCGTGGCGCTCGTGGGGACCTTCTAGGGACTCTGGCTGGTGGGGGTTTTCTGGCTGGTGGGTCTTCAACCCGAGCCACTGTCCCCTCTTGTGCGGTCTGTGTAATCTCCACTGCCGCTGGCTGGGGTTTTCTATCCTCAGGCTGTACCTCTTCTAAACCTGTGTCAGGGGCAGGTAACTCTCTGCTCTCAGGTCCCACCTCGTCTGAGTCCCAGATGAGCGGGGGAGTGTCCCAAACGGTGGGTGGGATGGTCCTTCCCTTAAAACAAGCCACTGCACCTGCTTGTGCAGTCTGTGAGTTTGCTTCTGCTGCAGGCTGAGGATTTTTATCCTCAGACCTTGCCCCACCCGGCTGCTCCCTTCTCTCGGATTTAACCAACTTACATTGGTTCCCATTCCTACCTGTGACTGCTGCTATAGGACGGGACCCATATGGGTCTCAGAAAATGCCTGTGCGGGCACCCTCCTTAGCTAGCACGTCGGCCTGCCGGTTGCCCTCACTCTGGGGTTCTGCGGAGGAATGGGCTTTCACCTTATGGATGAAAACCTCCCCTTCCTCCCCCACTGCTGCTGGGTTGTGGGTTAGATGGGGCTGATGGGGTCAGCGCGCCGGTGGTGGCTGCTACCTTCCCTGGGCCAGTCAATAGGGTTCTCATGACGTCCAAAAATGACTCGACCGTGGCGGGAGGGATTCCTGTCTCTGCCTTTTGGGCTGGGGTTGAGGAATTCTTTCCCTTGTTATCTTTCCAAGGATTCTTACACTCCTTCCTCCAATGTCCATTCTTCCCACACCCATAACAGTTGAGCTTTGTGCTGGAAGGGTTATTCCCTTCCTGATGCCACTCCTTCCTAACCTGGCCGGGTTTCATTTCATGCACTTTCCCTATTGGTGGGTGTGCATCGGTTCCTTTACCATTACGGTAAGCTATGGTCAATTGTCTGATCACTGTGAGTTCGGTAGTCAGGGGATTCTTTGGGTCAAACCACATTCCTGCCGCAGCCCTGACCTGTGACAAGCTGTTTGCCACCAGGCAACGGAGCCAGTGGGCCCACTGATCCTGGTCCAGGTTAGCCCGGTTAGGCGTCCCACCGCATGTGCTCCTATACACCAGCCACAACCTGTCTGCAAAAGCCTGCGGGGGTTCTCCTACAAGCTGCGCTGTTCTTTCCACCCGGGAGAAAGGACTTACCTCATTTATCGCCATGACCTCAAGAACTTCCTCCTTGAGCTCCCCATAATCACACTGTCCCATCTTACATTGGTCAGAGAGGGACTGGAAGAGCTTACTCTCCAGGGAGAATAGCAGCATTTTGGCCTGTTCAGCATCATTGCACTTGTTGATGCTTGCTGTTTGTCCCACTTCCCTGAAGTGGACTGAGGGATCCCCATTTGCCGCAAGTTTAGTTAAATGACTTACCATGGCCCTTAGCTGTGGGGTGCTGTGGGGAACTACGAATTGGTTTTGGAGGGGTCCCTCATCCTCGTTATCAGCGGGCGGGCTGAATCTTTGCTGCTGGACTGGGCACATCAGCCCCGGTCCCAGCCTCTCTTGCTGGGGGTTTTCCTCCTCAGCTTCTGCCCCTAATTCCAACCCCCCGCCCCTCCTGCCAGATTTCACTAAAGCTTGGCGCTACGGGTGGTGGTCATGGGCCCTCCTGCTCCTCAACCGGGTAGTCCCTTGGCACTACCTGTGATGTCTAAACCGTCCTCCCCAGGTTCCCTGTGAAGTCGACCTGGGCTGCACTAGGGCTTTTGAGGCACACCATGCCTTTAGCCGTCCTTAGAGCAAGGTTCAGACTCTCTATCTGCTTCTGGCAGGGACCATGGTCTGCATCCTCAAACCCCTGTGCGCTCACTATCTTATAGGCTGCCTGTAAGCCTTTTACTTTCTCCTCCTGCTCTCTTACTTGTCTTGCTAGGCGGGCATTCTTTTCCCGCAACCCCAGCTCATTGCTCTTGGCCTCGGTGACCTGACACTGTAAATATTCCTGCTGGGTCTTATACTCCTCCATTAACTGCACCCTTTCCTGGTTCAGAGCCTGCAATGCTAACAGTAACTTCTCCCCTGCCAGGGCCTTTGTTTGGACTTCCAGGGCTGACTGCCGAATCTCAGCTGCCTGTGCTTCAACGAGCCTGTCCAAAAGCTGACATGGTGCGACACACGTGGATCCAGTGCCACAACCGCTTCAACGACCTTTTGCACTCGGGAAGGGTGAGTACCATGTTGGCATTGGCCACTTAACCCAACAGGTAGGCTTTCCGCCCCCTGGTGCTCCCCCCGCCGGTCTGAGTGTAGTGACTGCATTGAATCATTGACAACATGTGTCCTTCGTTGGGTGGGCAAGCAGATATTGCCCATGCCTAGGTCACCCTGAGAGGGTGGTGATGAGATGGGTTCTGCCCCCGCAGCATGTGGTACACTGAGACCCACATGACTGTTTTGGGGGCAACCTGGAGGATCTGCACCTAGGCACAAGTGCTGGAACTCCAGGACATGTCAAAGTCAGGGTGATGACAGGCTGGGAGGGGAGCTTCAAGGTGGCGCGGCACCGATCGATCGGCTGCCCTCTGCGCTCCACGTGCTTGCGCCTCCGTGCTATGAAAGGTTAAACAGTGTGGTGCCACATGTGATGTAGGCAGCATTTGGCCAAGGTGTGGGGGCACAGGCCTGGTATCTTTGTGTGAGTGTGTGGCAGCAGCGGGGTGAGGAGGCACTGGAGCCCTGCAATGTCCCACTCTGGTTGAGGTGGGCCGTCCGCGAAGAGAATCCAGGTACATGTAGCATTTAGCAATGCTCTTCTCTCCTTTTCAGGAAAAGAATGCACATAATGCCACCGAGCGGGTGAGGACTGGCGGAGGGCCGGCCCAGGTGGCAATGCTTAGCCGGTTTGAGCAGGAGGCCCTAGATTTGGAGAGGTGCCATGCGCCCAGGTCCACCAGTGTCGGTGAGGCTGGGATGCCAAGGGCAGGTATGTTTGCCCAGCAGTGAGGTCAGCATTGTTCTCCCAGCAGCCATGGCAGTGCTGAATGTTCAGTGATTGAAGTTTGCAACATGGCTTGACCATTGCTTATGGAAGGATGAACGCATAATGATCCGGGGGACGGGGTTGCACATTGACATTGTCTCCACGCTAACTAATCAAATGTCCTTATTCCTCCTTTCAGCATCAGCGGAGCAGGGCCGGGAGGAGGAGCAGCAGAGGCCCCCTCTCACACCTGAGGGCCCTGAAGTCTCGGACTCACCAGCATCACACCATTTCTGCCAGGCAGGCACCAGTACAGATACTAGCACCTTGGTGGGAATTAGATCATCGGCTAGTGTCCCGGGGAACAGCAGTGAGGGCACTCACGGTCACTGGAGGAGCTGGCAGAGGCAGAGAGTGCCCATGGCGCCAGCAGTCGGAGGACTGCAGGGGACCAGGCACATGCTCAGTTGGTGCCTGATGATGTGCCTCTGGAGTCGTCCACGACGCAGCAGGGGCAGGAAATGCGGCCGGGTGTGCGGGAGCATCTGGTGGAGATACATGAGGCTGTGCTTGGCTTGGTGTACATGGTGGAGGAGTTTACGTGGACTATCGCCGAATCAATGAGCCTCATGGCTGAGTGCCATGGGTCCTCCATGGAGAGAGCAGTGACTCTCGTGGAGAGGCTCCTCCAGGAGACCAATCAGGGCTTCCTGAGGATGTGCTCGGACCAGCAAGCCCTCACATCAGCGTTGACCTCAGCTGGTCAGTGCCAGTGTGGGAGATGGTTTGGGCACCAAGTTTCCCAGCTCAGTGCCATCCATCCACGATGAGCAGGGAGGTCCGAACCAACCTCACGTCGGCACAGCAGCTGCCTGTCGTCTCTGCGGGCTCCTCTCAGGACACTCCGGATGAGGGCGGCAGCTCCTCCGCCCCTCTGCCAGTGACTGTTGCATCCAAAGAGGCTGCGACGACTGGGGAGATGCCCAGTGGAACTGGTAGCTCCCTCCCAGGCGGGGCCAGCACAGGCTCCACGGGCCAGAGGACAGCTGCCAAGGTCACTGAGGCCAACAGGACAACAGAGTGAGCAGGCTGTCTCAGATGCCAGTCCCAGCGAGGAGGCAGCACCAAGACGTAGCACCCGAAACCATAAACATAAGGCACCTTAGGCACACCACGGGTTTATCACTGGTGCTTTTGTGTTGGCCTTCAATGAGGTCTTTATGAGCTGGTGTGATGATTAACACCTTTGTCATTTTGCTTTCTTAAATTCCTTTTGTTATACCATTAAATTCAGACATGTCACCATGGCTGAGGCTGCCTCTTTTCTTCTGCAGGTGGATGGTTACCAATAATATTATGAATGATTTGTGTGACATTCAGCTTTATTGACAAGGCCCTTAGTTAATGTTCCTATCCAGGCAGATTTTGCACTCAGGAATCGAGTATGGAGCCTGCAGCCCAGGCTTGTCCTGGAGGTCCGTATATGGTGTGCTAGCTGAAGGTTCGCTGGATTAAAGCCTCCCGGGTGTCTCTGCCTCCCTGCACTATGCCTGGGTCAGCGTCTACCCCCTCAGCATTTCCCTGTCAGTGCTCATCCTCGGACTCACTGCTGGACTCATCGTGTGCAGCCACAGCCACTGAGTCTACATCTTCTTTGTCCACAGCATCGCCCCTTTCCAGCGCAAGATTGTGCAGAGCGCAGCATGCAACCACTATCAGTGACACACGATCTGGGGGGTACTGGAGTGCACTCCCTGAATGTTCCAGGCATCGGAAGCGCATTTTGAGAGACCAATGGCTGTCTCCGCCTCAGCCCTTGTGGAGGCGTGGCTCCTATTATACCGCTGCTCAGCTTCTGTTCTTGGATGGAGGAGAGGCGTCATGAGCCACCTTCTGAGAGGATAGCCCTTGTCACCCACCAGCCATCTATCAAGCTGGCTGGAGCACTGAAGAGCCCCGGCACCTGGGAGTGTCTGAGGATGTAGGCGTCGTGGGAGCTGCCTGCATACCTTGCACAGACTTGTAGAATCTGCATCCCAAGATCACACACTATCTGCACGTTCATGGAGTGGAAGCCCTTCCTGTTGACGAAGGCACCGGGCTCACCTGCTGGCACCTTGATGGCCACATGTGTGCAGTCTATTGCACCCTGGACGCGGGGGAAGCCGGCAATGGCCGCAAAGCCTCTGGCTCACTGTGTCTGGCTTGCCTGGTCCCAAAGGTAGTGGATGAAGGTCAATGCACGTCTGAACAGAGCGTCTGTAACCTGCTTGACACAAGTGTAGACAACTGATTGGGAGACACTGCAAAGATCACCCACCAACCCCTGGAAGGAGCCAGAGGCATAGAAGTTGAGGGCAGCTGTGACCTTTAGAGCCACTGGCATGGGGTGTCCACACACACAGTTCGCGGAGATCTCAGGCCCAATTATCTGACAGATATAGTTGACTGTCTCCCTTGAGAGACGGAGCCTCCTTCGGCACTGCACCTCAGACACATTGAGGTAGCTGCTTCACTGCTGTATACCCTGGCAGCAGGATAGTGGCATCTTCTGCGGCCCCTTCCACCTTGGACTAGCTCTTGGTCCTGCGCCCCTTGTGCCTGTGCCTCTCCTCCCAAAGGTGGGTTCCCTGGAGGCTGAACGTGCACTCCTGGCCTCCTCCCCCTTCTAGCCCTCCCTTCCTCCTCAGAGGATATGCCTCCAGTGAAGAGTTCAACTCCCATTCCCAGGCTAAGGGAAGGCTTCCTGAAGCCTGCAGGCCCCAAAATGATTCTTCACTGCAGAGTGCTGACCTGAAGGTTGTGAGTCCAGTCCAAGCAGCTGGTATGCGTTTTGAAGTATTTCAGCTCATAAAAGGCAAGTATCAGTTACTTTCCAAATTAAATATTTGACAGAGCATGCTTGCGACCCCTCTGAGCCCTCTTATCCCACCCATGGATGAGATTTATATAAATGTGTCCTACCCGCCTGTCCGTTGCATCCGTCCGACAACCCGAAGATCACACGGGCCCTGAAAAATCGCTGTCAATTGGTGCCTCAAGGGCCTTAAGTGGCCCATTAATTAATGGCGGGCGCGCATCGGAGATCATCGCACGCCCGCCCACCAAAATATCACGATGGCGCGTCACCACGCATCATTTTACATGTCAGTATGCGGGTCCCGCCCCCGCATGCCAATGGGAAAATTCTGCCCCTATAATTAGATGCAGACTTATTAAAATGACGTTCCCGATGTGTGGGGGCAGTAAAGGCAGCCCACCATTGACGGGTGGAGCGGACGATCACAACGTCGTGAAACTGATTTTTGACCTTCTCGCCATTTTGTCCGCTCATGCCCGCCATGAAGCCTGACGCCAGCGGGAACAGAAAATTCCAGCCACAATTTCATAACCTCTCTATACCCATACGGGATTTTATTATACCTAGTTTTTGCGTTTCTTCTTTCACACAGAAAGTGAGGTAGTTAAGTCTTATTACAATGCTCAATAAAAAAAAACTCAAAATAATATTATTAGCTGCTGTTTCTTATTTCCAATGTCCCAGATAATTCTGACACTTAATGATCAGTAGACAATTGAGGCAGAAATCTGAAAATGTTCAAAAATTCCATGCTATCCTCAACTGAAAAATCAAAGTATTGAAATGGAAACAAAATTTAACCTGTGATCAAAGAAACCAAAGAAAAGTGAGTACTAAATAGGAATAGTAAAATTAAGATGAGCTTTTCATAAAGTAGAAGCCGATGAAAAAGACTTTGAGAGTGTATATTGAAGCTGCTAATGCACAACAACTATGTCATTGTGGAGCTTCATAATATAATAGGTTTTACATTAACTTGCAAAGTAGCATGAACATGCATTTGGCATGCAACAAGCAATCTGCAGAAGATATTGGCCCAAAAATTGCTGTGGGAAGCCAATAAAAGGCATCTGCTGTTAGTTGGGTTTGCCCTTACCGTTTTCACCCCATAATATTTAGTATGCCAAATTGCTGGAAGTGCGAGATGGAAATGGCATGGTGGCCTCATGGGACATCCAGGATATGTATGAACAGGGCAAGCATGTATCTGCTTAGCCAATCAGATTAAAGGATTGAGAAATGAACAGCACAAGGTTTGAAAGTTAGACCTGGGAATTCAATATTAAAGCAGGTAAAGAAAAGGATTTAAGACTGAAAGAAAAAAGGAACAGAAAAGTAAAGAAAATATTACTTTTTAAAAATCTCAAATAACAATTAAAACCTGCAGCAATGAAAGTCCACAACATAGTAATTATTTTTAGTCCCAGAGGTTTGACAGGCAGTTAACACACCATTAAATAGGTACTTTGACTTGAAATTACTAAATTTAACTTTGTAAGGTCAGTATACTTATATCTGCAGTGCAAGTACAGGGACTTTATATCGCTCAATGCATTTGAATGGGAGCCAGACAGCATGGTATTGCTTAAGCAAAGTTAACACAGGGGGGTGCATCCCCAACAGCAACTTTTCGCTTTCTGCATTTAATCTGCCCTCGTGCCTTAAGTTACTGTGGCACTTGCGCATAAATAACCACATTTCAGTGCTATTCATCCTATTATTCACAATCAATCACAAGTTTTCATAATCATTGCAGTCTTTTAAAATGCAAACTGACCCAACATTTATATATTAGACTGTTACTGTTAGCAGTTGTTACTGTTAGCAATGAGTTTGCTGCAAACAGACAGTAGTACATTATGTCTCCTGAACTAGTTGGAGAAAAGCCAGGCAATGCTTCAATCATAGTCATTCTCCTGTATCTCAACATGAATGCAGTGCAATGTGACAAATTTTCAACCCAACAAAACACTTCAGGGCAAGTTAATTGTGCTAATTTTTCTTGACAATTCATGTAAGATACATGGAGAAACAATGCTATCTGTATTGTGTAGAAACGCTGCTGTCATTATTCAAGATGATGACATTAGAACAATGTGTTTTTATGTAACTGTAATCAATCTTTACCCTTGAGCCTTGTCATAAAATACAACCGAAAATGTTGTTGCGTGACCAGAAAACGAAACATGTTGGGCCATGAGTATAAGGATTAACAAATCTGTAGCAAAAGTTAATAAATTGGATTCTTGTCCTATGAAATAGTACCATTCAATATGTCCTCCTACCCTCAATTGCTGTAAATCCAATCCTTTTGTTTACAATTATTAATTAATGTATTCTTGCTGTAATAGCAAAATCCAATGAACCAGATCTACATGAAATTTTAATACAGAACGCACCTATTAATGGTTATCAGATTAATGAGACCATTTATTCAAAGGAAATGTTTGGCCAGACACCAATTCATGCCAAACATGCCACAATATTGGTTAACAGAAATGATTGAACATAGAGGCCATTTTGCTCGCCATTCCCATTGAGAAGCTTCTACATTTGAAGATGTGCTTTAAAAATATTCCGCTCAAATAATTTATAAAATTAATTTTATGTTTTAAGTTGAGCATTTTATTATTACTTTAGAAAAGATTTCTAAATTTATGGCTATGTATGTTGTCTTTTAGTCATTTTGCATTTGTTCACAAGGAAATAAATAGCATAAAATTGATAAAGCTATCAAACAATTTTCAAATCCAGAAAAATCAGTGATACACAGTTGCACATATGCAGAATTAATTCAATCAAATGCATGACTGGGGGTACTGGGAATATCAAACTTTGCCTCGCTCTACCGTTATTCATTAATTTGTCAATTATGCAATACATTTTTGAATGCAAATATTTAAAAAGATCTGATGTATATGCATTCTTCGGCAGTTCAATATTCATGTTTAAGCAAAGCATGCCATAACCTAATTACCTGAAATTGAGAAATTCTACTCAAAATGGAAATTTGGTTTGATGCTTTACACATAGATTTAAAAAAACAGTTTGTTTAATTTCCACAATTCAATGATTCTATAAGAGGCTGCACACCTTGGGAGTAAGAAAACACAACGTACAGATCTTTTGGCCTTGTAAACTCTGAAAATTATAACCATGTAGCAAACAAGTATTCCTGAAGATTAGCAAAAGGGTGCAATGTTCTGTAAGAATTTAATCCGTTTGCTACACAAAAGTAAAGAAAAATGAAAGATTCAATCTAAGCAACACAAATGTTATCTCAAAATGTTTTCACTATTGGCCTTGGAATTGTATTTTCCATTGATTTTGGTCACACATAACCACCCCACATGTAAGGTGGGTTGTAAAATCAGGAGTGATGAGAATATAGCTATATAAGCATTCCAATTAAAGTTATTATTTCTGCCTACAATTATATCATGCTTCATATTGTTTTCAAAATTAATTTATAAGAATTAAGAAAAAAAGATGTGACAGCAAATAGCAGCAACAAGTCACTTTGAGACCTGCAGCTGTATATATTTATGTGTTTCAATATATGCATTTGGAGCTTCTTCCTTTTATTAATTACACCTACTCCAACCAGGTCTGAGGAGAAGTCTCAATGGTACTGTTGATTTCAGTGACATTTAGAGAAACTGACCTAGAAAATACAATTTAAAATGGAAATGAAATGTAGGTTTTGTAGTTAAGCATAATATAAAAAATAATGGCTTTATAGAATTGTTTTCCAAGCAGTAATCTCATCTCAGGATTCAGATGCTGATTGTAAACCACTCAAGCTTTGCTCTCACAGTTAATGACATCATCTGAACCCTTCAGAGATTACTGCCTAGTAATAATCACTAACAGGTATGCATTAAGTATTAAGACTGTGTGAAGAATATTTTCTCTGGACAGGACCAAAGGAATCAATTTATTAATGGGTATAAAATCAATATAGCAGTTTTATTGTAATTTTATAATACAAACTTCAAAACACAATGGAAATATAAACCAACCGTAAAGCAAATAAAACACAATGTACTGGATTTTGTGGTCAGCAGAGAAGTGATTGAATTCGTCCCTGATCTCAAAGAAGGGTGCCCACAAAGAGCCAGCAATCCTGTTCCAGGACTTACTGGCCATGGAAGGAACATTCATGACATGGTTCAATAGGTTGATAATCCTTCCAAATCTTCCCCACTATTCCCTAAATTGAAAAATTGTATATGAAGGTATGAAACGAACAAAAACTGGCTAATAATTTTAGATGGAGTGAAATAGAGATTGGATTATACACATGAGATTAGGGTAGAAATTGAAATATTATTAAAACTTTTTTAAAAATTTAAAAATCTATGGAATTTTATGATGGAGAAATTTGACATTCCACAAATATAAAACTAGTTTTTTTCAGGGACAGGGAGTTTGTTTAGCAGTAATTATGATTTAGTATATCTTTAAAACCCCAGTTATACCTCATTCAACAAGGCTTAACATTTTCTTGGGTTTTTACAGTGAGACTACCAGTGTTAAAAAGTGGAAGTTCACGTCAAGTCAAGTGATTTCTAAGATTTCCATCTGTGAGGACTTCAACAGCACACTCTGTGGAGAAACATGAAATCACAAACAGCAATTTCTGCATTTCCACGTCTAACTATGTAATATGTTGTCCATAATTGCTGTCAGCTTCACAGTGTAATGATGGTGAATGCTGACAGGTTCACTGTCATTATAACCACAAAATCTGAGCCAATATCTGGGGCTTACTGTGATTTAAATATAGCTTTCTCAACCAATTCATTAAGGCCAATACAAATTGAGATTATAGAATAGAATTATTGTCTAAAACCTAACTTAAATTCAGCCTTGTCATGCTCCAAAATTGGATCTGCAAACTTAAAGTAGGGAATTGTTTTGAACTCTCAGCAAGTATGTAGCAGGAAACCATGGGAGTCGGTTTGTTTCTGATCCAGCTGGTTGCAGCCATTACTAAGAATGCCTATTTCTACTTCCATTTCATTATCCGACTTCGTCCCACCTCAACTCAACTGCTTCATTCATGCCTTTGTTACCTCAAGACTTGACTATTCCAGCACACTCCTGGCTGGTCTCCTGCATTAGACTCATAGACGTTTACAGCACGGAAGGAAGCCATTCAGCCCATCATGTCTGCACCGGTCAACAAAGATCTGACTACACTTATCCCATTTTCCAACCCTGGAGGCTATGGCAACACAAGTGAAGATCTAAATACTTCTTATATGTTACGAGAGTTTCTAACTCAACCACCCTTTCAGGCAGTGAGTTCCAGACTCCCACCACCCTCTGGGTGAAAGAAATTCTCCTCAACTTCCCTCTCATCCTTCTACCTTAAGTCTATGCCCCCTGGCTATTGACCCCCCTACTAATGGAAAAGGTGCCTTCCTATCCTAGCTATGCCCCTCATAATCTTATACACCTCTATCAGGTCCCCTCTCAACCTTCACTGCTCCAAGGAAAATAACCCCAAGCTATTCAATCTTTCCTCATAGCTCAGACCCTCCAGCCCAGGCAGCATCCTGGTAAATCTCCTCTGCACTCTCTCCAGTGCAATCACACCCTTCCAATAATGTGGTGACCAGAACTGCACACAGTACTCCAGTTGTGGCCTAACCAGCGTTTTATACAATTCCAGCATTCTACCCTCAGTAAACATAAGGTCATCTAAAATTCTGCTTCCTGTGTCCTAACTCGCACCAAGACTCATTCACCTATCATCCCTGTGCTCACTGACCTACATTGGCTCCTGACCAAGAAACATGTTGATTATAAAATTCTCATCTTCATCTTCAAATCTCTCCCTATCTCTGTAATCTCCTCTAGCCCCACAACTCTCTAAGGTATCTGCATTCGTGTAATTCTAGCCCCTTGAGCATCCCCAATTTTGACCACTCCATAATTGGTGGCATGCCTTCAGTTGCCTAGGCACCAAGCTCAGGAATTCTCATCCTACATCTCTCCACCTCTCTACCTCTCTTTCCTCCTTTAAGAAGTTCCTTAAAATATACCGCTTTGACCAACATCTGACCTAATATCTCCTTACATGGCACTATGTTATATTTTGTTTTATAATGCGCCTGTAAAGCACCTTGGGATGTTTTATAACATTAAAGATGCTTTATAAATAGAAGTTGTTGTTTAGGTAAGAGTAAACAAACGCTGCAATGTGCTTTTAATTGTGTTTCAAAATTACATATCCAATTACATATTGTGCAATAATCTGTAACATAGTATGGGTTTTATTTCCTCTTTCTCTCAAAATGGATAATATATACTGGCCATAATGTGAAGAACTGAAGATTGGATATAGTGGCCATAAGTAATATAAAGCACAAAACATGGAACTGATCCTGTGGTTATGGCACAAACAAAAAGGAAAATGAACAAAACTGCCACATTAGAAATGGCACAATTTGCAGAGTTAATACACTTGATATAACTAAACATCTTGGATGACTTGTTCTTTAACCATAATCACTGCTAATAGTAGAGGTGACACAATATGCAGAGCTAGCACAACTGTTGGCATGATTGACATAGCAAGAGCAGGTGGTATGGGTGACAGATGCCACATGGTTTTTATACCAGGGATAATTGTCTGTTGGTACAACAAGAAAAGTTTGTGTAAATGGATCACAGCACAGCTGGTGCAGCTTACACATGCAGCACAAATGGCACATCTGACGTACCAGGTCAGAAGAGCAGACAACATCTCCAAAACAGATACTGTACAAATCTGAAAAGAATTCACTTATCTTAAATTGTTGAAAAATGAAAGACCAGATTTTCTCATTTTTCTCATTACATTGTTAAATAAATATATAAGTACAATGTTAAGACCTGCTAGCCTTCCATATATGGTTTAGTATTTGCATAAGCTTCAACAAGACACTTCTACGCTTTGTAGAGCTTCAGGGAACTAACTGAATCCATAACAGGCCCAACCATCATGCTTCACATTAGATGCCTCATTAATCGTCAGATTGCCTACAGATGATGTTAGGGTAATGCTTCCCACTTTAAAATGCTGCGAAGGTCAAGAAGGAATTTGTTTTCTTCTTAGGTAGGAAGTGCAAAACTTCTTCACTTGGTCTTCCATGTTCAATTCAATCCTATGTGACTATGACAAAGGAAACTTTCCCTTCTCATCCTACTCAACCTGTCTCACATGGCTGACCACACCATCGTCCTTCAATGCCACTATACTGTCACCCAGCTGAGTGGAAGTGCCCTCACGTAGTTCCATTCTTATCCATGTAATTGTAGCCAGAGAATCACTTGGCTTCTCTTCCTTCTCTCACACTTTTACATCTGGTGTCCCCAAGGATCAATCTTTGAACCCACCTATTTTTCATCTTCATGCTGCCCCTCAACTATATCATCCAAAGACATAGGGCAGAATTTTCCATGCTCATTGGCGTCAGGCCAGGCGTCATGGAGGGCGTGAGAGGACAATATGGTGGGAAGGTCAAAAATGGGTTTTATGCCATCGTGAAATCAATTTATAGTCGTCCACTGTGGCCATCAATGGCAGGCCACGCTTCCCACCACCACACATCGGGAACTTCATTTTCATACATCTGCATATCATTATAAGCCCTGCTCACCAGATTCATCCCCCCACATCAAATTTACTATCCACATTGGCGGGAAAACACGCTGGTACAGAAGACTTCTTGACAAGTGTGACATGCAGAAGTTGGGACTTACCATCAGAGCCTTGCTCACATCGCAGACATCTGAGGAGCAGAAGACTGCGGAGCAGAAGATGCTGGAGCCCCACACCAACTGGACCCTAGATGAACGTGCATCGCATGCTGGTGGATTCTGATAGACATGGCTCTGATGCGAAGTAGCTCACAGAAGGTGGATGGTCACCATTAAGGGTCTGCTTCAGGACATCAGTGTCTTGGCCATGGTCTTCTACGAATGATCGTCGAGGGGGTGGTGAGGGAAGTCCAGCTGTGAGTGGGAAAGGAAGGTTTACTGTGGAGGTGGGAGAGGAAGGTGAAGGTTTAACTGGGAAAGGAAGATGTACCGGGGAGGGGTGAGGTTGGGAGTGGGGAATGATGGTGTCAGGGCAGTGAGGTTGGGAGGAGGTGGGAGTACGGGGAAGGAGGGTGTAACTGCGGAGAATGCGGCAACTGGGGCGGAAGGTGTAAGGGATGAGGAAGGAGTTCAGAGGGGGGAAGGACTTCAGGTGGAGGAAGGAGTTCTGACACAGGCAGGACTTTGAGGGGAAGAAGGAGTTTGGAGGGGGGCAGGACTTAGGGGGAAGAAGGAATTTGGAGGAGGAAGGAGTCCGGGGGAGGAAGGAGTCTGGTGGGGAGGAAGGAGTTTGGAGGGGGGAAGGAGTCTAGGTGGAGGAAGGAGTCCAAGGGGAGGAAGGAGTTTGGAGGGGGAAGGAGTCCAGGGGGAGGAAGGAGTCTGGCGGGGAGGATGGAGTTTGGAGGGGGGAAGGAGTCCAGGTGGAGGAAGGAGTAAGAGTGGAGGAAGGAGTAAGAGTGGAGGAAGGATTAAGGGTGGAGGAAGGAGTAAGTTGGGGGGGGGAATGCCCAGGTGAATGAGTAAGGGAGGGGTCAGTGGTGTCGATGACTGCCTCCTGGGGAGCGAAATGAGGGTGGACATGATAGGAGGGAATGGTGAGAATGAGAGTGAACCAGTAGATGGGAGGGTGAGAGTGCGACGGTGGTGGTAGAAGGGATGGCAAAGATGGTTGGTGGGGACTCGGGGCAGACACGGATGCTGGGGATGGGAAGGAGGAGGTCAGGCAGGTCAATGTGGATGGGGGTGGGATTCTCAGGAAGGTAGGGAATGTTGTACACATTCGCCTGGACATCCCGGAAAGAAAAGGGTTCTGGCTGGTAGGTGACAGTGAGAAGGTGGAAGGTGTTGCCAGATGGGTCAACAGTGATGAGGTAAAGGACATGGGTGACTGGGGAGGGGAAAGGACATGGGAAGCTGCAAATATATTTCACCAGTGCCATGTTTCTGAAATTGAAAGTGAGAGAAGCCTCATGTTGGGTGGGCACAGGTGCTGCATAGGAGTGCGATTAATGGACGGGCGGAGATGCAGGTCAGCTCAGATGGAAAACTGAAAGAGAACTCTAGTAGGCAGCATTAAAAATGCTCAAGACATTGAGATGAGTGTGATGGAGAAAGGATCTGCCTGTGTGGAAGAGTGCTTGCACAAGGCTCCAAAAGGCTTTGCCACACGCATGCTTCTCCCTCCAGAATCACCCATGGGCTGGCTGCGTGTAGCTGAACTGCTAGTGGTGGGAGGGATGCAAGGGAGGACTCACAAAGCCTGTAAATAAGGCTGAAAGACACTATTACACATTATTCAGCAAAAGTGAATTTATTTTCAGATTATAAACTGACAAAATGTGTTCACCCACGCAACCACTTGTGATCAGAAATTCTTAACTTTTCTATGCCTACCACTTCTAGGTGCTGCCTGACCAGGGGTGGAGAGAGCCTGTGGTTAGCCCTGAGCTTCTGATGACTTTGGTGTGCAACCACTGGAACGCCGAGGCCTTGGGGACCCTAGCTTGCTTTGGCTGCCCTTCTGTGGGCCAGTTATTCCCTCTGCAGTGACAAAGGATGAGGTTGAGGGGGGTCACAGGCAAAGGGGACTCGGAGAGAGAGGGCAGCCTCTGGGATTCCTAAGTGGATGACCTAGGGGTGTCCAGCTGCCACTCCTCCTCGCTTCGGGTGCCAGAGAGCCGCAGCCTGACTCCTTGAGGGGAAAGAGCACTGGAGGGACGTTAAGGTGCCCCATTTCCCTCTCGCATTGCTACTGCAAGAACTCACCCATGGCTACCATGATGGAATGCAGATCTGTGCGTATCTCCACGTTCTGCTCAACCAGGGTCTCCATTGCATCCGCCATCCTTCCCATGGAGGCCTCCATACGTGCATATGTGGGCACCATTTCATCAGAGAGCAGGTGGACACATTCCTCTGACTCGTGTTTCACTCCGTTGAGGGCTTACAACAGCTCTGCGTGATGTTCCCCTGCCTTATGCTGAATCTCCAGGATGAGTTGGATAGCCAAAACCAGAGGCTCATCATCTGACTTAGACTTCACCAGCTGTCCTCTGAGTGCAGTGGAGCTGGGCTGAACCTGCCTCCTTCTGCTGCAGTCATGAGTCCATGTGGTGACCAACAGATCGTGAACTGAGGCTGTTCTAGATCTCGGTCCCACTGAGGTATGTGTGTCTGCGCTGGTGGGGGGTGTGGGTAAGCGCTCCGACAGGTCTTCCAGCTCTTCAATGGAGCTCTTGGCTGGAGCTCAGGACTTGGATGGAGCTGAGGGATTGGCTGGCTGAGGGTGTTGGTCGCTTGGCAGATCTCTCTCTGCCAAAGTAGAGATAATTATTGCATGTCAGCAGAGTCAAAAGCAAGAGAGAGAGCACTCACAGTTGCATTGACAGAGGGATGATGTGGTGCAGAATCCTCATGTAGGTGGTTGCCGCTGACCTCACCATCGCCACATGCATGATCCACGTCCTCACCAGTCAGTGCAATGGCATGCTCCTCAAAATGGGTGAGGGGCCTAATGTGGGCCACTCCACCCCCGGTCTGGGACCTCTCCCTGCTTCTCCTGCATGAAAACAGATGGAGTGTGAGCAGGACACATGGCACAGCATAGAATGTTTGTGTGGTGAGCGGTGCCATAGATGGGATAAGGACGTGAGCTCCAAAGGATATGAGCCTGATGGAGATGTGAGGGTGTGTGTGAGAGTTAGTGGTGTTGTCCCTTTGGGTGTTAGATCCCTATGGATGTGTGATGGGTTTGTGAGTGTGTGAGTTGGGAGAGATGGCAGAACGGATGAGACCATTCATCCTCTTTTGGCACTGCGTAGTTGTCCTCTATTGCAGGGCGTTGGCGCTGACCGCTGCTCCCAAGCTGGATTGATGACCTAGCTTGCTGGGCTTTGGTCAGAGCGGGGGTAGAGGACATATCAGCGATCCTCCACTGTGTCCACTAGGCGCTTGAGGGAAGCGTCGCTAAATCTGGGGCAGCATGTTTCCTCCCTTTGGCAGCCAGCAGTTCACAGCAGCTTCCTGTCCTTTCAAGAGTGCTAGCTCTTTGCAGAGGTGGCCTTGAAATATGGTGCCCAATTTACTGAAGGTCTGATGTGATGGCGGGCCGGTAAAGGAGAGGATGCTTCACCAGCGACCCAGTGTGTTTCCCGGGAGTGCAGGATTAATGAGGTAGGATTGGAACGATGCAGCATGAAAAGCCAGCATTGCAGCCAGCTGATAAAACACCCATTTTTCCACCCACTACTAACACTATTTGCACTGCTAGTGCAAATCTGGGATGGTTCTGCCCATAGTGTAAGTTTTCACGTGTACACTGACTACACCCAGTTCTACCTCACCACCAGCTCTCTCGACTCCTCCACTGTTGCTAAATAATGAGACTGCTTATCCAACTTCCAGTACTGGAAGAGCAGAAATTTCCTCCAGTTAAATATCAGGAAGACTGAAGCTATTGTTTCCTGTCCCTGCTCCAAACTCCATTCCCTAGTTCCCAACTCCAACCCTCCCCCTAGCAACAGTCTGAGGTTAAGCCAATCTGTCCTCAACCTTGATGTCATGTCGAATCCCGAGATTAGCATCTGACTTCATTTAAGTGCCATTGCTAAAACAGCCTATAATCCACCACTGTAACATTGCCCTATGCCACCCTGTCTCAGCTCATCTGTTCTGAAACCCTCATACATGCCTTCGTTACTTTTAGATTTGTTTATTCCAACACACTCCTGGCTGGTCTCCCATTTTCTGCCCTATGTAAATTTGAAGTCATCCAAAACTCAGTGTCTTAAATTTCAGCAAGTCCTGTTCCCCTAACACCTCTGTGCTGGTTGACTTTCAGTGACTCCCAATCAAGCAACATCTTGACTTTAAAATTCCCAACCTTGTTTTCAAGTCCCTCCATGACTTGCCCTTTCTCATCTCTGTAATCTCATCCAACCAAGATATCTACACTCCGCTAATGCTGGCCTCTTCTGCATTCCCAAATATAATTGCTCCTACATTGGTGGCTATGCCTTCAGTTGCCTAGACCCCAAGCTCTGGAATACCCTCCTATACCTTTCTGCCTCTCTGCCTCTCTGCCTCACTTACTTTCTTTAAAATACTCCTTAAAACCTACCTCTTTGACCAAGCTTGAGCTCATCTTACCGAATATTTCCTTGTGTGGATCAGAGCCATACTGTGTTTATATAATGCTCCTGCTCCTTGAGACGTTTTATTACATTAAAGCTACTATATAGATATAAGCTGTTGTTGTACTTCCTATACCGAAATAATTATCTTAGGACAGGTGGCCAGTCTGGTTCATCTTTAAAGCGGCTGCCAAAACTGCTCTAACATGAAGCAGTGGAAGACGCTTGAGATTGTCCGTCTTCTCATTCTGGTATCTGATCTTCAGTCAGTGGTGCAACCAACGGTCTGATGATCCAGACATAGCTCAAATGAAAATGTCAGCAGAGTCTGGAATTAAACCTCCGGGATGGGTTTGATTTTAGTGTAGATGGCTGCCAGGTGGAATCATCATGAGTCCTATCAATTTTGGTGCTGGGAACACATTGGCCCAAATCTTCTGCTACGGGGAGAAGCCTCCGACTCAGCTTACGTCACTGATGCATCTCGAAACCCTGAGGAAGTCCCAACGTACACACACCTGTGGTACTCATGCCGGAATTTTAGAGTTCCGATTGCCGGCTTTACCCTGCTCAGACTGTTCCGTGATTCCAACGGCAGTGGGATCAGATGGCCAGAAACACGGAGACATGTGCTGTTTGTGCTATTCTTGCCCTGGCTTTTACACGGGGTACTTAGGTTTTCATAGCAGGTATAGAACCAATGAAACTCTAAATAAACCAGCTGGAGTGTCAAAGCACTCCAGAACACACAGCAATATTCAGCCCCCATCCCAGAAATGTTCACCTCTCCCCGCCCCACCTATCAATGTTCACCGCCCCCACAACAATGTCAACCCCTCCCCTAGCCGACCCGATAATGTTCACCTCCTTCCCGGCAATGTTCACCACACCGCGGCCCTCCCGGACAGTGCTCACCCCCTCCCAAACTCCACCCAGACAGTGCTCACCCCCTCCAACACTCTGGATAGTTTTCACCCCCTTCCGGATCTTGGATAGTGCTCACCCCCACCGAAAGTGCTCACCCCCTGCCCAACCCCGGACAGAGCTAACCCCTTCTCACATCCCAGGGGGTGCTCACCCCCACCCCCACTCAGGACAGTGTTCACCCCCTCCGACACCCTCTCTCCCAGAATCCCTGGCTCCTGTCCGGCCAATGTCAGCATTGTCGGGGAGTGCAGAGGGAGGGGTTGAGCATTTTCATGTTATCATGGGGTGAGAGGGGGTGAACACTGTTGGGGGGTTGAGAGGGAGTGAATGTTGTTGAGGGGTGAGGGAAGATGGTGAAAAATGTTGGGGTTGAGAAAGGGGGGTGAACACTGTTGATGATGGGGAGTGAACACTGTTGGGGGTGAGGAGGGTGGTGAACAATTTCAGGGGTGAGGGGGAGTGAACATTGATGGGGGTGAAGAAAGGTGGTGAGCAATTTCTGGTATGGGGGGGGTGGTGAACATTGTTGGGGGTTGATGGGGGGGTTTAGCAATGTCAGTAAGGTGAAGCTATGCAGTTTCAGGCGTTAATAGCTCCATTTCAAACAATGTAGGTGAATGAACTGAAACAAACCTTAAGGGCTGTGTCTTCAATTCATGATGAGAAAAGGGGGCATGGCTGCACTGGAATTACGTCCAACAATTTGCCTCCTGCCTGAATTGGCCCCTACATCCCTGCTGGAGCTGGCATTAGAAGCTGCAAAGGCTGCAGCGTAAAATGGTAAGAGGGCAGCTTAAACTATGGTCAGCATCAGACACACCCTCTCTGACACTGACTGGAAGATATTAACCATTATGATGTAATCAGTGAACTGCCACATGAAATACACTCTACAATAGACTGATGTGGAGGTAGAAATACAGATAGGGGGAGCACAAGTGGAAAGCCCTGCAGCAAAGGGTGGTGCAAATAGAGCCAGGAATACAAAGAACTAGGTCTTTAGAGCAGTAGGCAATAGTTTTACAGAATCTACAGCATCAAATTCACAGCAGTGCAACAAACTGTACCTACTTGTTAGACTTGCCCTTGCCCATTTAATGCTGACAATATTTTGCCCCAAAAGTAGCTGAGTTTGAGAAAGACTGCATTAAAAGAGAGCGAATAAAGAGAAAGAAAAAAAAAATGATTTATTTATATCTCCAACAACATTTAAAAACTGCAGGAATGAGGGTCCACATTTGTAACTTTTTTACTGCTAGATAATGATTGGCTGTAATTAACAATGATTTCTGGAACACACTTCCTGAAAGGGTGGTGAAGGTAGATTCGATCGAGGTATTCAAAAGAGAATTGGATTGCTACCTGAAAAGCAAGGTTATGGGGATAAGGCAGGGGAGTGGGACTGGGTAGAATGCTCTTTCAGAGAGCCAATGCAGGCTCAATGGGCTAAATGGCCTCCTTCTACATTGTAAAGCTACTGTGATTACAATGTTAAAAAAGTATTTAGACAAAAGTGGACAAGGCCTAACTTTTTTGTGTTGAGTTTAATACATAACTACTGTGCAAGGACAGTAACTTCATGCTATTCAATGCATTGGAATGGGAAGCCAGTCAGTGAGGTGGCATTTTTGCAAATCTAACTGCAGAATGACATATCCCAACAGCAACTTTTAGATTTCTGCATTTAATTTCACATCTGCCCTCATCTGAATGCTATGGCATTTACCCATAAATAACAACATGCACTATTAATCTCCTTGTTATTTGGACATCAATTTTTGGGTCAACATTTCAAAGCCTTTAAGGTATAAAACCCACAAGCATGTACCTTAAAAATATTTCCAAACTCTCCGTTCAACTTTCCCTGACAGCTGAGGATATCTTCAATCATTGTTGAAAATGACCACTTCCCAATTTGTACCGTTTATGGTTGTGGGACAGGAGCACAAACTAATGATAGTCAAGCAGGCCAAAATTTGAATTGGGGGTCTTAGCTGTGTCTTTTACATCCAATTTGCATATATGTATGAGACTTCTGTTTTCGATGGAAGCTTCTGCGACATTGTGCATGTTTGCCTGAAAATCAGAACAGACATCTCTGTTGCCATAAGTTAGTATGACTAACCATTTCTTGAGGCTGGTCCCTCTGCTGCTCCATTTTAAATGCAATGGTGACGGAAGAAATACGAAAATTACACCTCAAGTCTTTGCATGCCTGACATTAAAAGGCCCATATGTTCAAAAAGTGTTACACAATTATTTTTTATTAGGGAGAGCGAGAAAACCTGTAAGAGAACTGTGGTCCTTTCATCATGATTATTTCCCGCCCAACTGAAGCAATAATGAGTGCTAATATAATTTATACAATAGTGTTATGTTCTGGTAAACAAATTTTAAAATGTTTCCTA
Source organism: Cetorhinus maximus (assembly GCF_964194155.1). Classification (NCBI taxonomy): domain Eukaryota; kingdom Metazoa; phylum Chordata; class Chondrichthyes; order Lamniformes; family Cetorhinidae; genus Cetorhinus; species Cetorhinus maximus. Next base: position 121,234,450 of record NC_135884.1, read on the forward strand.
CAATTTTCATGAACACAATCCAAATAAGGCAGACAAGAGAGTACTCTGCTAAAGAACACCACTCATGTTCAAACCTTATAAGCTTAGGGACTAACCAATGGTAAATCTGTAAGAAAAAAGAAAAAACTAAATGTGAATGCTGAGCACAAATCAAGCTAAAAATTGAGACTTTTTATTTCAGATTTTCAGCATTGTGCACTTGGAGTAGGTATAGGACCAACAGAAGAATTGTAATTAGGCAGGTGAGGGGTTTCCCAATATGCCACATTCAAGGGGAGGTAGTGGCATAGTAAGGGGAGGCGGTAACATAGCAATATTCCAGAGACCCAGGAAAATTCTCTGGGGACCCAGGTTCGAATCCCACCATGGCAGATGATGAAATTTGAATTCAGTAAAAATCTGGAATTAAAAGTCTAATAATGACCATGAAACCACTGCTGATTGTTGTAAAAACCCATCTGGTTCACAAATGTCCTTTAGGGAAGGAAACCTGCTGTCCTTACTTGGTCTGACCTACATGTGACTCCAGACCCACAGCAATGTGGTTGACTCTTAAAAATGCCATCTGAACGAGGGCAATTAGGTGTGGGCAATAAATGCTGGCCTAGCCAACAATGCCCACATCCTATGATCTCATATTCCTGTTTGTCTGTCTATTAACACCATAGCTGAGAGTCAGCTAAACCAGGAGATGGAGCTTAGGCTGGGACCCTCTGCAGAAAATTAACTGCCCTTTGATGTGAAACCTTCTCTTCTCCTATCCCTCATGTTTCTCATGTTTCTCTCAGTTCAAAACAATATAGGTTGTACTGTAATTAGTATGTTACAGATTACTGAGGGATTCCAAGTTGCTGTGGCAACTTGCATGTTTAGTCTGGAGAGTGATGGTACAGGCTCCAATTTATCTATCACATGGAATCTCTCCCACTCTTACCACCTAACTTTGACATGTGTTGGAATGATTTGCAGAATGACAATCAACCAGTGTTATGAATATACCTTCCTTGGCCATCAAGTCCTGGGTGGGACTTGAGCTTCCTGAGCTTCTAGCTCAGAGGCAGTGGCACTACCAACTGTGCCACAAGACCTCTGTACTGGTGGGCTATTAATATTTTCTTCCTTCTTTGTCATTCTTAATATTCCTAACCCTCAAGAAGTCATGCCGTAGAAACACAGGCCATTTATAATTCTACAGAGAAGGTGTTTACCTGCAAACCTGCATTAATATCTACACCCAGCCTTTCCCTCTTGCTACATTTTCTCAAATGTTACCATTCCTGCACCAGGCCCAAGTTTCCAGTTCATTTTCACAATTCCTGGGTCATTTATTATTCAGCTTCCTTCCTGAGCATAATGCAGAATGCATCCATTAGTCAGTCAATAATGAAGAGAGAATGAAAAAACATATAAAAGTGCATGAATTTTCTTATAAAATGTGGAAGTTGCACAGTTTTACCTTCCAGCTAATGATAAAAGCAAATAAATGAATAATAACTGCATAGCGATAAGATGTAAGTAACAATGATAATGTTATAGATGGGCAATACATTTCTAAGATACATTTTTCTGTAGCAATAAATTCAGAGATCTGTAGTAAAGCGCACAATAGGTGCAACAGGAAAATCTTTATTGGAGAAAGGCATGAACAGTTTCTGGCAGACAAAGGTTTGACTAAAACTTCCTGTTTGGAATATTAGTCAAGAAGCTTAGTAGGATTTTAAATAATCAGTAAACATATAAGTTACCACTTCTGAAATTTTACACAACCAGAGTAGTCAACCAAAACCTCCAGCTTTGCAAAAGCAACTTATCAGCTTGGATTACATTAGTGCTTTATCTGACTCTTTTCTTTCTGTTTCTGAAGTGATACTCAGATTGCAGAAAGCTATCTCATCCTGTGAAGGTGAATGTAATTTAAAATGTATCCAATCAATAATACCTTAGACTCGAAGGAAAAAAATAATGGCATGAAAGTTTTGTTGCATTTGCTCTGAGTGCTCCTGGCTTTCTAACAAGGAAATGTAGTGACCGGCATGTTTGGCCCTGAATATCAGAAACTAGAATTAAACACCCACACACTGCAGATTGGCTAATGCTTGAGAAACCTCAGGTGAAGATTAAAAGACCTGGTAGCACAGAAGTTGGCAGCTGCATGATATCGACTTACAGCTGCAGGTAAGGCTATTGTTCGATATCTTCAAGCAAGTCAACTTTCATTCGGTTATTCTATTTTTTTTTCTTAATGGTAAGTAATTTTGGTGGGAACAGAAAGCTCATTTCAAATGGCACAACATTTTCCTGGCTTTTGTTTCACATTCAAATGTGCCAGGATGTGTCATTTTAAAAGGATTAAATGTCTGCCTTAAAATAATGCTGGGAGGAATTTGGTGTAAGTGCCACAATCATTCGCACAAAAGATCCTCTAATGGAAAATTTCTCTTTCAACTGTTATTGGTGTTTTTTGTCAAGAATTGACATTTTACTTGAGAAGCTGCAAAAAGCAAAAGCCAGCATTCCGCAGACCCTTTTGAAAGGGTCGCTGAGCTTGTCATATATTCTTGGGATGTCAGCATTAGAATATTCAAAGCTGCCATCTATGCCTGTAATAGAAAAACCCAACCAACTGTGGACACAAAACCCTACTGCTTTGAGAGGACCACCTCGCACCCACATAACTGCTGGAAAAAAGAAACAGCATGGTAATTGTGTCATGGTAATTATGTTTCTTTCCTGCATTCATGCAGCTTTCCTAAGGCCTAGAATGGGACCTATGTCAGGCATATGTTCTACTCAGCCTATCAGAGGTCAGCTGGACAGAATTCCTCGGAATGCTCCAAGGCAAGCACTGAAAGTTAGATAGTGACGTTAATGGAGGTGGGCTGAAAAATGCAATTTACTTGGGAAATTCCAAATGGTGGAAACAATGTAGATCTGGATTCCATCCCAAATTATGGCATCCCCCTGCAGGATCACGCTGCAGTTTCATTCCTGCCTTGAATATTTAATCCAGTTTTCTGACTTTTTTCCAAAATATTAAGGTGAGGTTAATAGTGTACATTAATCAACTGGGCAGTACTGAAAGAATGAAGCTACAAGATTCCACGGTTTAAAACAAAATAATTTTTACTCTACAAGAGTCAAACAAAGCAAACATTAAATACAATCTTAGATAACCTCCTATGCTCTAACATCCAGAATCAACATAAGTTAAACATGAATTAAAATGCAAAATGTAGTTGATTATAAACTATAAATTACACATTAAATGACAGGTACAACTAAGACAGATCTTATGATTTGGCTCAGCAGTCCATTCAACATACAGATCATCAATTTCATTCACAAAAGTCCTTCAAAACTCTGTCTTCCTTACAAAGAATTTCAGGATGGGGATTTTATGGCCTCGTCATGATGGGGGTGGGGCCGTAAAATGCGGCAAGCCATTCAAAAACTCATTGACTTCGGCGGGACTGTAAAATCCCACCAGCGTAAAATTTTGCCCCAACTCCTTTTCTTCTAGGATGTAGTCTGATCCTCAGCCAACGGAAGTGCACAACCAACCTGAGTTCCATGGGCATGGTCTTCTCCAAAAAACATGTCTGCAGAACCTCCTCAACTCGATCTGGATGGCATAGCTCCACCAATGTTATATTCAAGTGACAGAAACAGCTGCAGCAATTGTGTATTTGCTGATTCTCAGCTTCTGGATCTAGTCTTTGTCTTGTTCAGCTTGGCTGTACTGAGCCACTGGATTCATCAACTTCTACTGCTTTTGGTTTGATCTATGTTATTTTATGTGCTTTCAACCAGGTTCAGTCTGCCTAGAAGTTTTGGTTTCTAATCACAGTTTCAGTTTTTGTTTCCTTAGAAACTGAGAGGGTCAGTTTCCTTTTTGATTTCGCATTTCAGTTTCCCTTTTCAGTTAGGGTCCTTCTCAAAAAAATAATTCAAGCTTTGAAACCACAGATTCCATCACATTTCTCTCCTTGGGGCAAATAAAGCTTTATCGTAGTAAAGGTTTCTTTGCAACAGTTTCGAAATACCACACATTCTTATCATCATGAACTATCATCGTGAACATTTTATCAAATAACTTATCACATATAATACCCTTTTCATATTTCACAATTACACATATCATACCCACAAAATTAAAAGGGCTTAACTAAAGTAAAAGCAATTAAATGAAACAATTAGGATTAGCAAGATTCAAACATTATAGAATTATCATAACTCAGAGCTTGCCTTCTCTCCTACACCTCTTCTTTAAAGTCTGGACAAAACATCAGCAATTACAATAGCCTGGATCTCCTGAGCAGCGACAGTCATGGTCAGATTGCTGTTGAACCCGGAAATTTCCCCAGCGCATTTCTTCTGGGGTCTTCCGATCCTGGCTGTCACAGAAATGTGCAATACAGCACCCCTCGGGGAACGCCATCAGAGTGCAGGGGAAGATAGGATACGTCTCCTTTTTACGGCCCTAGCTACTGTATGGTAAGTTTAAAGGTCCAGTCTTAACATTAGTGAATGGGTGAGTGGGTGAATGGCTGAGTGGGTGAGTGAGCAAAAGGGTAGGTGGGTAGGGTTGGCAGGTGGGTAGTTGGGTGATGTGGGTAGGTGGGTAAGGTGGTTGAAGGGTAAGGTGGTAAGTCGATAGTGTGGGTAGGTGGGTGAGGTGGGTGGGTGGATAAGATGGGTAAGGTGGTAGGTGGGTAGGAGAGTAAATAGGTAGACAGGTGAGGCGGAATGGCGGGTGAGTGGGTAGTTGGGTCAGGGGGTAGTCATGTCAGGTCAGTGGGGTAACCAGGTCAGGAGGGGTAATCAGATTGGATAAAGAGGAGTAGTCAGGTCGGGGGTAGTCAGCACGAGTCATGGAGTAGTCGGATGACCAAGGATAGTCGGGTCGGGTGTAGAGTAGTCAGGTCAGAGGGATGGTCAGGTGGTCCAGGGTTGGTCGGGTTGGGTCAAGCAGACAGGATGTAGTCAGGTCAGGTCAGGGGTAGTCAGGTCTGGGCAGAGGGTAGTCAAGTGATCAGGGGCAGTTGGGTGGTCGGGAGGTATTCGGGTGGCCAGGGTTAGCTGGGTGTGATCAGAGGTAGTCAGGGGCCATCACAGCAGTCGAGGGGTCAGGAGGTAGTCAGGAAGTCCATGGATAGTCAGACGGTTGGAGATGGTATTTGGGTGGTTGGGTGGGGGTGATTGGGAGGGTCGGTTAAGTAGTTACTCAAGTGTTAGACTAGGTTTTAATCTGTCTAACATATGAACATACGAACAAGAAGCTGGAGTAGGCCATTCATTCCCTCGAGCCTGCTCCACCATTTAATAAGATCATGGCTGATCTGATAGTAATCTGAAATCTGCATCCCACCTATCACCGATAACCTATCACCCCCTTACTTACCAAGAATCTATCCACCTCTGCCTTAAAAATATTCAAAAACTCTGCTTCCATCATTTTTTCAGGAACAGAGTTCCAAAGACTTATGAGCCTCAGTGGAAAAATTTCACCTCATCTCTGTTGTAAATGGGCGACCCCTTATTTTTAAATGGTGGCCCCTAGTTCTAGATTCTTCCACAAGAGGAAACATCCTCTCCACATCCAATTTGTCAAGACCCCTCAGGATCTTATATGTTTCAATCAAGTCACCTCTTACTTTTCTAAACTCCAGCAGATACAAGCCTAGTCTATCCAACCTTTCCTCATAAGACAACCCACCCATTCCAGATATTAGTCTGGTAAACCTTCTCTGAAGGTGAGTATCACAAATCTGTCTGAAGTTTCCGACTCTAACTCAGAGTCAGAGGCATTCGCTGAGGGTCCCAGGGACCAGGTGAATTGCCCATCAGAAGTTTAAACTTCCTGGGCAATTCCAATATAGGTCCATGTAGTAGGACTTGCACAGGGTCTCGACACACATCTTCAGTCGTACATCTGGTCTCTGATAATCCGGTGACCAGAATACTTGGCCCATTGTTTTTCCCAGCAACATGCTCAATTTTTAGGTTGAAGGATTACAAATTCAATCTCCAGGGAAACAACCAAAGATTCTTTGTGCAAATTTTTTCCAAAACCAGAAGTGGATTTTGATTAATGTAAATTAATGACTCTCCTTAATTAGTTGAAACATATACTTCAAATTGTTGAAAAGCTAAGCAAGACTTACCATTTCCTTCTCAATTGTGAAGTAATTTGTTGATATGTATTAAGTTTTCTTGAGAAATAACTGACTGGACACTCTTGACCAGTACCTCCCTCTTGTAGCAACGCTGCTCCTAGGCCTACATCACTAGCATCAATAGCTATTTGAATGGCTTGTTGAAATTTGGAACAGCCAAAACAGGTTCATTTATTCATACGGCCTTTAACCACTCAAAGGCAATCTGACAAGACTCTGTCTAGTTAACTTTTATATTTTTCTTCAACAAGTTTGTTAATGGACTGACTACCACACTGAAAATTGGGACAAACTTCCTGTAGAATCCACACATTCTGAGTTTCTTGTTTCATTTTAAGGATAGGAAAGTCCACAATTTTATAACTAAACTTTAAGTTAAACTTTAGCTCCTCTGGGCAACACTCGACATTTCCACACATGTGCCTTTGGGCTTGGCAAACTCACTCTTCACCAAATTTATCACAAAATCAGCTTTTTGTAGTCAATAAAATAGTGCACTTGGATGTTCTACATGTTCTTCCCAAGTGTTACTGTAGACACTGCATACACAATACAGTTATGTAATCTGGCAATTGCTTGGTTGCAAATCTTTGAAAGTAGCTAGTGCATTCTTCATTCCAAATGGCATAAACTTACATTGATACAGGCTGTCTGGGGTTACAAAAGCAGATATTTCTTTGACTTGATCTGTTAGTGGAACTTGTCAATAACCTTTCAGAAAATCGATTTCGCTAACATAGTCTGAATTTCCAACGCTATTAATGCAAGTTGGGGAATTGGTTAAGAATCAGTATTTGTTACAGCTTTAACTTTCCTGTAATCAATGCAAAATCTTAATAATCCATCAGGTTTTGGTACCAATACAACTGGAGAGCTCCAGCTACTTTGACTTGGTTCTATTCTATCATTGTCCCACACAAATTCAATTTCCTTTCTGACTTGAAGGAATTTTCCAGGATTGAGTCAGTAAGGGCTTTATTTGATGGGTGTAGCATTTCCCAGATCAACATCATGAATTGCTAAAGAAGTTTGCCCTGGTTTATATATTCACACGAACTCATATATTTTAAGCAGCTTGGTTATGTCACCCTGAAACTACTTTGGAAGGTGATGTAACATTCTATCCAAACTTTTTAACACCTCCGTATTGGATAATTTAATTATCATTGATGTTTCCTTCTGTCCTGGATAATAATTGCATAGTTTACCTCATTGAGCTCATTTTAAATAATAAGGTCCACTAAACCTTGCCTTCAGTGGTTCAGTGGTTCATAATACTTTATACCCAAGTTCAAAAGTTTGAGTTTCAGCTGTCCAAAATCATAATTGATACGCAATAATAAGATGCCTAAGAATTCTTTGGAAAATACAGCACCGGTAAAGGAAACGAGTGTTAAAATAGTAGCAATGGTACAATTGCAAAACGTTCCCTCAGAACGTATTAGAATGGTGGATATAGCTCAGGATAGTCTAGGGGATTCTTCCCCATGGCATGGGTACTGGTGAAGTGAGTCAGGTTATTGGAGGTTATAAAGGTTTTGTCTCTAAGGGAGAAGTATTCCCTTACTCCTCCAGCAAAACAAGTAAACAAGTTATACAAGGGAATAGGTTCATACCTCCCACGAATACCCCTATCAATACTTTTTCTTTCATCAAACTATCTAAAGACAAATCCTATCATCAGTTGCCATTAATGAACAAACTTCCCCAGTATCTCTCAAAATATTAATTTGTTTACCTGCTTCAATATCTGAGGGGTCGCAAATGGTACTGAATATAGTGCATTCATCAGCGAATACCCTACTTCTGACCTTATGATGGAGGGAAGGTCATTGCTGAAGCAGTTGAAGATGGTTGGACCAAGGACACTACCCCAAGGAACTCCTGTAATGATGTCCTGGGCTGAAATTATTGGCCTCCAAGAACCACAACCATTTTCCTTTGTGCTAGCTATTACTCAAACTAGTTGAGAGCTTTCCCCTAATTCCCATTGACTTCAATGTTGCTGTAGCTCTTGATGCCACATCCAGTCAAATGTTGCCTTGGCTGATGATTGAGTAGACTGATGCGGTGGTAATTAGGCATCTGATTGTCTTCATGCAGTTCAACCCCATGGGTCTTACATTTGTTTGACAACAAATATTAATACCAGTACAACATCGGGAAAATGATACTCCAACAACTCAATTCATATTTGTGTAACAGTTCGTTTGCTGAATTAAACTGTTCTTGTTTACCTATCCTTGTAATTCTACAAAATGTATTTCTGGTGGCTCCCACTAGAGAGGTGAGTGGCTGCAGAGATCCCAATGAGATTATTTTAGATAGCATGTTTGGAAACTAAAGAAATTATGACCATTGAGTGCCTATCTACAGAGTGCAGCATTTTGGTGCAGGCTGCACTCATTAGGCTCAGCACTGACAAGGGCACTAGGGGAGTGGGTGGCAGAAGTGCAGGCAAGCTGTCATTCTAAGATAGAACAGCAGGTGAAACATAGAAAATTTATGGCATTGAGGAGACCATTCAACCTCTCTAGTCCATAACTCTCCTGTAGAGCAAATCACATTCTACTGGGAATATATCAGCACTTCTGCAGCTGTGCATGAGACTAGAGTGCAAGAGCAATGTGATAAGTACATAAGAACATAAGAAATATGAGCAGAAGTGGCTAACTGGCCCCTCAAGCCTGCTCTACCATTCAATAAGGTGATCTGATTGTGGCCTTAACTCCACTTGTAACAGTCTCTATCACGAGGGACAAAGTATTTGACAAACTAATGGGACTTAAGGCGGACAAGTCGCCAGGGCCTGATGGCCTGCAACCAAAGGTTTTAAAGGAAATGGCTGCAGAGATAATGGAGACATTGGTCGAAATATTCCAGAACTCACTGGATTCTGGGAGGGTCCCAGCGGATTGGAAAACCACTAATGTGACGCCCCTGTTCAAGGGGGAGGGAAACAAAAAGCAGGAAACTACAGGCCAATCAGCCTAACATATGTCATTGGGAAAATGCTAGAGTCCATTATTAAGGAAGAAATAGCAAGACATTTAGAAAAGCTTTAAGCAATCAAATGGAGTCAACATGGTTTTGTGAAAGGTTTAATAAATTTGCTAGAGTCTTTGAGACATAACAAGCAGAGTTGATAATGGGGAATGGTAGATGTAGTGCTTTGGATTTCCAGAAGGCATTTGATAAGGTGCCACATAAAAAGTTATTACACAAGATAGGAGCTCATGGTATTGGGGGTAATGTATTAGCATGGATTGAGGATTGGTTAACACACTGAAGACAGAGTCAGGGTTAATGGGTCTTTTTCAGGTTGGAAAGACTTAACTAGTGGAGTGCCACAAGGATCAGTCCTAGGGCCTCAATTATTTACTATCCATGTTATTGACTTGGAGGAGGGGGCAGAGTGTAATGTATCCAAATTTGCTGATGATACAAAAATAGGTGCAAGTGCATGTTGTGATGAGGACATAAGGAATCTGCAAGGGGATATAGATAGGTTGAGTGAGTGGGCGAAAACTTGGCAGATGGAGTTTAATGTGGGAAAGTGTGAGGTCATGCACTTTGTAGGAAGAATCAAAAGGCAGACTATTATTTAAATGGAGAGAGGCTCCAAAAAAGTGCAGCCCAGAGGGATCTGGGTGTTCTTGTGCACGAAACACAGAAAGTTAGCATGCAGGTGCAGCAAGTAATTAAGAAGGCAAATAGAATTTCGGCCTGTATGGCTAGGGGGTTGGAGTTCAGAAATAGGGAAGTCTTATTACAACTGTACAGGGTGAGGCTGCACCTGAAGTACCGTGTACCGATTTGGTCCCTGTATTTAAGAAAGGATATACTGACATTGGAGGGAGTTCAAAAGAGATTCACCAAGCTGATTCCTGGGGTGAAGGGGTTGACTTATCAAGAACGGCTAAACAGGTTAGGCCTTTATTCATTAAATTTTAAAAGAATGAGGGGTGATCTGATTGAAACATACAAGATTCTGAGGGGGCTTGACAGGATAGATGTTGAGAAGATGTTTCCACTAGTGGGGGAATCTCAAACTAGGAAACATAGTTACAGAATACGGGGACACTCATTTAGAACTGAGATGCGAAGGGATTTCTTCTCTCAGAGAGTAGTGAATGTCTGGAATTCTCTACCCCAGAGAGTTGTGGAGGCTAGATCACTGAAAGTATTTAAAGAGGAGGTAGATAGATTGTTGAAATATCGGGGAGTTGAGGGCTATGAGGAGCTGGCCTGAGGCAGATCAGTCATGATCTTATTGAATAGCAGGGCAGGCTTGAGGGGCCAAATGGCTTACTCCTGCTCATATTTCTTATGTTCTTATGTTCATGCCTGTCCTCCATAACCCTTGACTCCCTTGTCAACCAAAAATCTGTCTACTCAGCCTTGAATATATTCAATGAATCAGCCTCTACTGCTCGCTGAGGAAGAGAATTCTGAACACTAATGACCCCTTGAGAGAATAGATTTCTCCTCATCTCTGTTTTAAATCGGAGATCGCTTATTTTTAAGTTGTGCCCCCTGCTCTAGATTCCCCAGTGAGATAAAAAAATCCACTCAACATGTAAGATAAAAGCAAAAAACTGCGGATGCTGGAAATCCAAAACAAAAACAAAAATACCTGGAAAAATTCAGCAGGTCTGGCAGCATCTGCGGAGAGGAGCACAGATAACGTTTCGAGTCCGAATGACCCTTCAACAGAACTAAGTAAAAATAGAAAAAAGGTGAAGTATAAGCTGGTTTAAGGGGGTTGGTGGGACAAGTAGAGCTGGATAAAGGGCCAGTGATAGGTGGAGATAACCAAAAGATGTCACAGACAAAAGGACAAAGAGGTGTTGAAGGTGGTGATATTATCTAAGGAATGTGCTAATTAAGGGTAGAAAGCAGGACAAGCAAGGCACAGATAACCCTAGTGGGGGTGGGGTGGGGTGAAGGAATCGAAAAAGACTAAAAGGTAGAGATAAAACAAAGGCTGGAAATACATTTAAAAATAATGGAAATAGGTGGGAAAAGAAAAATCTATATAAATTATTGGAAAAAAGTGGGGGGAACTCGGAAAGAGGGTGGGGATAGAGGAGAGAGTTCATGATCTAAAATTGTTGAACTCAATATTCAGTCCGGAAGGCTGTAAAGTGCCTAGTCGGAAGATGAGGTGCTGTTCCTACAGTTTGCGTTGAGCTTCACTGGAAAATTGCAGCAGGCCAAGGACGTACATGTGGGCATGAGAGCAGGGTGGAGTGTTGAAATGGCAAGCGACAGGGAGGTCTGGGTAATGCTTGCGGACAGACCAAAGGTGTTCTGCAAAGCGGTCATCCAGTCTGCGTTTGGTCTCTCCAATGTAGAGGAAACCGCACTGGGAGCAATGAATGCAGTAGACTAAATTGAGGGAAGTGCAAGTGAAATGCTGCTTCACATGAAAGGAGTGTTTGAGCCCTTGGACAGTGAGGAGAGGGGAAGTGAAGGGGCAGGTGTTACACCTTCTGCGGTTGCATGGGAAGGTGCCGTGGGAGTGGGTTGAGGTGTAGGGGGTGATGGAGGAGTGGACCAGGGTGTCCCGGAGGGAATGATCCCTGCGGAATGCCGCCAGGGGGGTTGAAGGGAAGATGTGTTTGGTGGTGGCATCATGCTGGAGTTGGCGGAAATGGTGGAGGATGATCCTTTCAATGTGGAGGCTGGTGGGGTGATAAGTGAGGACAAGGGGGACCCTATCATGTTTCTGGGAGGGAGAGGAAGGTGTGTACTCTCAACATGTACCCTGTCAAACTTCTTAGAATGTTTTATGTTTCATTGAGATTTACTCTCATTCTTCTAAACTCCAGTGAGTATAGGCCCAACCTGTTCAACCTTTCTTCTGCATCTCAATGGGGTTGAAATATGGGATATATAGTGATGCGAATTGGGTATCCATCTTGGCTGTGAGTTCAAGTCACTTTAGTTTGTGTTTTTAAAAGTTCAATTCATGTTTCCAGCCAATGGATTAAAAATCTTTATTTGAAATAAAGCACATCTTCATCACACCATGAAAGCACAGAAGATGCATCTCCTGCCCTTTTACATCCTCTCCCCTCACCATTCAAGGCACCAAAACTTCTTCAAGGGAAAACAGCTATTTACGTGTACTTCTTTGTATTTAGTATACTGTATTCGCTGTTCACAATGCAGTCTCCTCTACACTGGGGAGACCAAATATAGGCTAGCTGATTGCTTTGCAGACCTCCAACTTTCAGTCCATAAGCATAACTCAACTGGGTGGAGAAATAGGACCCTGGCTAAGAGGGGGCATTCCCAGACCTGATCTAATCAAGTTACAATTGGAATATACAATCATGTTTGAATTACTGGTCAATTGGAGAGGGCAGTCACATGACAAGCACTCCGTAAGTTTTAAGCATATGCTTTCTCAGCAAAACAAGCAGCTGAGAAGCTGAGAGAGATCCTTTCTCCCTCTCTCTTTCTCCACCCAACTTGCAAGATTTTGAGCCCTGTTTGAGCTATTGTTTGACTCTCTCTCCATGTGCAGCAGAGATTTTAAAGAAAAAACTCACCTCCACAGTTGTGTCTCCAGAAGAACAGATAGACCATCCATATGCAATTTTAAAATACCCTGATGCTGAAATTTGAAGACCAAGTGAAAGCCTGATATCAGCTGAGTCATCAAACTATAGACTGTGAATTCCTTTTAACCTTTATGAACTCTAATTTCACCAACCTATCCTTCCCCACACTAATCTGTATTTGTGTGTGGACTTTGAGTGTGTGTGCGCACGCAAAAGTCAACACGTATTTTATTACTTTACTTAGATAGGTTTAAGTATAATAAAAGGTAACCTCCTTCTTTGTTAAACTCAAGAAAACCTCTCCTATTGGTTCTTCTATCATCATAGTGCATAAACAATTTAGTACTCAATGAATTGACAATTATGTCCTTTCAAACAGAAAAACCTGTTGTGATCAAATGAGAGGGAAAAAAGGGAAGCCATTCAACTCCCCCCTCACCTGGCCGTAACAATGGAAAGATGCCTTGGGAAGGGCAGGGAGTGTTAGGGGTGATTGACAGGGTGTCATGGACAGAATGGTCCCCTCAGAACTCTGAAAGGGGAGGGGCAGGGAAGATGTGTTGAGTGGTGGTATCCCATTGGAGGCAACGGAAATGCTGAAGGGTGATCTACTGAATGCAGAAGCTGGTGGAAAGGAAGGTGAGGGCGCAGAGGATTCCTATCATGGTTCTGAGAGGGAGGAGTAGCGGTGAGATAAGAAGTGTGGGAAGGAGGATTGATGTGGTTGAGGACCCCATCAAACATGGTGGGGATAGTCTCGGCTGAGGCAAAAAGTAAACAGGTCAGAAAAGCTGGTATGGAAGAACAGATATAACAGAGACAGAAGAACTGGGAGAATGGAATGGAGGCCTTACAGGAAGCTGGGCATGAAGAAGTGTAGTGGAGGTAGCACTGGCAATCAGTGGTCTTACAGTGAATGTTCATTGAAATGGAGACAAAAAAGTCAAGAAAGGGAAGGGAAGAGTCAGAGATGGACTATGTGAAAGTGAGAGAAGGGTGAAAATTGGAAGCAAAGTTGAAGAAATTTTCCATTTCAGGACAAAAGCAGGACACAGCACCGATAAAGACATCAATGTGCCAGAAAAAGAGGTGAGGAAAGGGGCCTAAGCAGGACTTGTTACAAATGTAAGGTTTTATAAGATTGTTAAGTTTTGGGCTGTGTTTTCAATTTAGGATAATATGAAGGAATGAAGAGAATTGTATGAGCTGTTCTGAATTCTGCTGACAGAAAACCTGGGTGATTTGATTGTTAAAGATTAAGGGCAGAATTGTCCCAGGTATGCACCAAGTGTGGTAGTGGGCAGGAAAAGGAACGTTTTACCCATTGGCCACAATGGCGGGTTTTCGCACCGTGTCGTCCAAATCCCACCTCATTAATCATGCATTCTTGGGAAATATGCCATTTCACTGGCGGGTGGCCTCCAATTCACCTGCCACATCACCACCTCACCGCTTCATGCTGGTGCCATATTTAAAGTGCAGTCACGCGCTTACCTCTCAGTGCTTCCAGACCAAGACTGCTGCATAGAAGACATGGCCCCGAAAGGCAAGAAGACTGCAGCCACCACCCAACACACCCCTACCCCCACACCCCCCCTGCCCCCCACACCATTCAGCAACGCATCCCTGGGACACCTCCTGTTAGAGTCCACCATGATGTCAGACTCTGGCTGCAGGAGGCCCATCAGTGTCACTACTCCAGCTTGGGAGGCTGTGGGAGTGAAGGTCAGTGCCAATGCTGCACAGAAGAGGTTCACCATCCAGTGCAGAAAGAGAATGAATGATTTCATCCATGTCGCCAGGATAAGGCAACCATCTCATCACTCTAAACTCACACACTCACAAGGCCATCACACATTCACTGGCATCTCACTCACTGCCAGCTCAAGGGACACCACCACTCACTCTCTCACATGCACACTCACATCTTCATCTGGGCTCATCTCCTCTGGAGACTGCCTCCTCAGACCTCACCCTCTTGGACGCCACTTGCACAGATCAACATGTGTCCCCACACACACCCGGGAATACCCCTCTTCCCCAGTAATGCCATAATCCTGCAACTTCTTCCCTTGCCTGAGACTTTTCCCCCTTTAGCAAGCCAGCCAGAGCCCTGCAGCATTGAAATAGAGGCCTGCTTGCAAGCCCCCCTAAAAGTGATGTGGTTCTGCCTGCAAAGCCTGGCGCTGATGACTGCAAGTGCTACCTGAAGGTAGGCAAAAAAGCCTCAAAGTCCCGAGTGAAGTGTAGCTCACCAGGTGCACATCACTTATGTTCAGTTGTAAAACACGTTGGCATGATGCCAGATGATCCAGCGTGGGAGGATGATTCCAGCCAGCTGGGCTTATAATGATATGCAGATGTATTACAATGAAGTTCCCAATGTGCTGCGTGGGAAATGTGGCCCATTATTGACGGGCAGAGCAGATGATTGCAAACTGGTTTCACGACATCGTGAAACTGATTTTTGGCCTTCCCACCATATTGTCCACTCATGCCTGCTATGACACCTGATGCCAGCGGGCACGGAAAATTCCACCCTAAAGGTGAGGGGCTGGGGGTGGACAAATTGTTTTACTGGAAAGAAGGTGCAAAGTGGCCACGCCTGTAAACAATGGCAAAGGCCTTTGTGCTGACAGTGGGTAGATTGATAGACTTCAAAGAGCCAGGTGCTAAGTATGTCAAGTTTTGTGAACAATTATACTTTAATTGTCGATTTAATTTCAAGATAGAATGAAGTTGGGAGTCTAAAGCATAGCTAATTAACATTTCTACTTGGATACAAGGCCCATGTGATCTACATTGTCATGGAGATGGGCTTTGAGAGGGAAGGGTGTATAGGAAGCCACTGTAGAATCAGATTACGAGATTTTCTGATTTTCAGCTATGTTTAAAGTAAAAGCGGAAAGTTCTGTTCTGTAATTTAAAATATAAGTTGCCTACAAAAAATAGTGTTGAGTCAATGTTGCTCTTTAGTTTGTTTGTTACAATAAAAGTTGTAAAACTTGAAATCTTGTATGATCCTTTAAATTGGTCACTGGGAATTCGAATTTATTTTTAAAAGTTATTGATCTCTATGGAGATCCTAACAAATGGAATAGGAATGTTCCACATATCCCACAAAAAGGCAGGTCTAGAGGAAGTGAGAAGAGTTAAAAGAGAAGTTGTTCAATGTGAGATCAAGTTCATCCAGGCAAGGAGTGCGGTGGTCGATGGGGACTGCTTAGGCCATCATTCAAGGAAGAAATTAAGAATTATCACACTGTCCGAGTGTGGGATGGAGCTGTAGAGAGATTGTAAGTCTATGGTGAAAAGGAAATGGTTGGGGACAGGAAATTAGAAACTATTAAAGTAGAAAAGGGAAACAGAAGAGGCACGAATATAGGTGGGAAGAGACTGGACAAGGGGAGAAAAAATAGAGTCAAGTGGAAATACATCTGTTTGGTGAGGCAGGAACAGGCTGAATCAATAGGTCCTCCAGGGCAGTGGTGTTTGTTGACCTTGGGAAGGAGGCAGAAGTTGGCTGTTTGGGTTTGGAAGACTATAAGGTTGAAGGCCATGGAGGGAAGATCTCCAGAGGAGATGAGATCAGTGACAGATCTGGAGACAATGGCCTGATGTTCAGTGCTGGGGTCATGGTCCAGAGATAGGTAGGAGGAAGTGTAGGAGAGTTGGCATTTGGCCTCTGCAAGTTAGAGATTGGTTCACCAGACAACAACAGCACCAGCCTTATCAACAGGTTGAATGACAATGTTAGGGTCTGGCCTGAGAGAACAAAGTTCAGCAAGTTCAGAGGGAGACAAGTTAGAGTGACTGAAGGGGGCAGAGAAATTGAGACAGCCGATGTCACACCAGATCTAGAGAGTGCAAGAGGCAGAGGGAGAGGCCCAGGTTGAGAGTGAATACTGGAGACAGGGAAAAGGGTCTGCTTTTTGTAAAAATTTATTCTTTCATGGGAAGTGGGTGTGGCTGGCGAGGCCAACATTTATTGCCCATTCCTAAATTGCCCTTGAACTGAGTGGCTTGCTTGGTCATTTCAGAGACCAGTTGAGATTCAACCACATTGCTGTGGGTCTGCAGTCACATGTAGGCCAAACCAGGTAAGGATGGCAGGTTTCCTTCCCTAAAGGACATTAGTGAACCAGATGGCTCTTTATGACAATTGACAATAGTTTCATGGTCACCATTACTAAGACCAGCTTTCAATTCCAGATTTATTAATTGAATTTAAATTCCGCCAGCTGCCGTGTTGGGATTTAAACCCATGCCCCCAGAGCATTAGCCTGGGCCTCTGGATTATTAATCCAGTGACATTACAACTACACCACTGCCTCCCACAACCCTCCATAGACTCCTGGCAAAAGAAGTGGGTGCAAAGGACGCGATAGAACAAGAGTTCAACATTGTGCCAAGTTCAAAATTCATTGAGGTGCGGGGGAGGGGGGTGGGTATAAGGGGATGGAGCGAAAGCCTTTGCTAACGGGAGTAAGATTAGAAGAAGGGATGGGGTCAGAGGGAAGTGAAGGGGTAGAAAGATCCAGAGGGGCGTTGCTACCAATGAGTTGCTGAAGCTTGCAATCCTTCACCTAAAAGAAAGAAAAAATGCTTTTGTTAAAGCATCGGATGAGATGAAGAATGAAAGAAGCTGTGGACAAGGCCAGCCATATATAGTGACACAAAGATTGGAGGCATAAAATTAAAAAGAGAAATTGATAAAGTGAGCAGGCAAAATTGTGACAGATGGATTTCAACACAGGTAAATGTAAGGTCTTCTATTTTGGACCAATAAAGGATAGATCCAAACATTTTTTTTAAATGGTAGAGATTCAAAGTGCACAGATCATTAAACTGTATTAATCAGGTACAAAAGATTTTCAAAAAGGCAAATATTTGTTAACTCTTATAACCATAGAGCTGGAATATAAAGAGGAGTCTTAATTAGACCACATCTGGAACACTGTGTACAGTCCTAGGCACTGTACCATAGAAAGTCTATATTGACCTTTGAAGGGCTGCAGTGTAGATTCACCAGGATTCCAAGGGTTAGATTTAGGAAAGCATAAATTAAATTTGTATTCCTTGGAATATAGAAGATTAACAAGCTGCAACAGGGTCATCTGATTAGTACTACTTAAAGGTATCAGCATGTAACTTCATGTGAGGTGCTTTTGACTTTTTTAAGCTGCTGCAGAATTAGTGAAAGTACTGTGTGCTGTGTTGTTGGATGAGTTGACGAGAGGTTCTTTCAGTCAGAAGGGAATAATCCTGGACTTGTGCAAAGAAGCGCTGTGAATTTGAAAGGCCTCTGAATAGAAAACTTGTTCTCAGTCATGGGGGCTATAACTGCAATTCCCCTTGGGCTTCAGTGTGACATGAAGATGTAGCAAAGGCAGCAGAGAGGAGAAGTTATTCACAGAGAGAGGAGGAAGAGAACTCCCATCAGAAGGCTTTACACATAGGGTGTTCAGAGAGCACTTCTTCTACCTCCACCTTAGGCAGGAGGAATGCATGCAGGGCTATGTTTCACCAAGGAGATGGTCACAAAACTGTGCAGCCTTCTCAATCCAAGTCTCCAGCCACAGGGCAGGGTGAGGACAGTGCTTTCATTGGCCATCAATGTTACTGAGATCTTCAGTTTCTACACCAGTGATCATTCCAGGTTGGAGCCAGCAACAATGCTACTATTTCTATTATTCTATTTACTATTTCTATTTCTATTCTATTTACTATTTCCAGGTAATTCTGTTTTTGTTTTGGATTTCCAGCATCCGCAGTTTTTTGTTTTTATCTCTGTGTTTAATTGACTGCCACTCCTCTTCAAGAAATGCCTACCTTGAAGAAGTACTGCTCTGCTCTCCGACAGGATTTCCGTATCTCTCTTCTGCCTTGTTCACCTTCATTGCTTTCCATTCCTCTCCTGGTGTTTGACAAGGTGTTTACTAAAACCCGCTTTCACAGCCATATTTCCTTTCTCAGTGACTGTCTCCGTCTCCGACTTACCCCACGTGGATTTCAACTGAAATTCCATCCCTCTTGTTTCGAACCCACCCAGGATTACAGGTATCTCCGGGACATAAAACGTTTCTCGGACTGCTGTTCCCGTCGCATTCTGAGATCCACACTCAGTGCCATGCGCCGCCATATGAACACACTCGACCTCTCCCTCCAGCAGCACTGCCGCACCCTTTTTCAAAGCTGCGCGTGCCCCCAGTTTCATTTTATTCTTCGTGTCATCCGATGCCTCAACAAGAAACTTTTTCTCTTTCTCTCAAGTGCTAAGGAACGCAAGCTCCAACAACTCATCGACACCAACACCCATCTAGGACCCTCCACCCCTGCCTGTCCCTCTGTCCCCACCCCATCTTCCAATCCCAGCCCCGGCTGTGTATTCACTATACCCCCTGACCTTCCCCTCTCCGACGCTGAACGCTCAGTGCTCAGCAAAGGACTTAGTTTCATACCCTTACGCCCTCATCTCAATGAATTTTGGGCTCGGCACGATGCTGAACTCTTCTTCCACCGTCTTCGTCTCCGTGCTCACTTCTTTGGGCAGGAGTCCTCTCCCCGTTCAACGGATGCTTTTGCCCACCTCCAATATTCTCCCTCCACCTGGACCTCTCCCTCTGGATTCTTACCTTCTCTTGATCTTTTCATTGAGAACTGTCGGTGTGACATTAGTCGTCTCAATTTCTCTGCTCCTCTCACCCATTCTAATCTGTCTCTCTCTGAACTCTGCACTCCGTTCTCTCAGGTCCAACCCCAACATTGTCATCAAACCCGCTGACAAGGGTGGTGCTGTTGTTGTCTGGCGCACTGACCTCTACCTCGCGGAGGCTGAGCGTCAACTCGCAGACACTTCCTCCTACCTCTCCCTGTACCATGACCCCACCGCTGAACATCAAGCCATTGTTTCCAGGACTGTCACTGACCTCATCTCCTCTGGAGATCTTCCTCCCACAGCTTCCAACCTGATAGTCGCCCAACCTCGGACGGCCCGCTTCTACCTCCTACCCAAAATCCACAAACGGAACTGTCCCGGCAGACCGATCGTGTCAGCCTGTTCCTGTCCCACGGAACTCATTTCTCATTATCTTGACTCCCTTCTCTCTCCCCTTGTCCAGTCCCTTCCCACCTACATCCGTGATTCCTCTGACACCTTACGTCACATCAACAATTTCCAGTTCCCTGGCCCCAACTGCTTCCTCTTTACCATGGACGTCCAATCCCTCTACACCTCCATCCCCCACCAGGATGGTCTGAGGGCCCTTAGCTTCTTACTTGAACAGAGGCCCGAACAATCCCCATCCACCGCTACTCTCCTCCGTCTGGCTGAACTTGTTCTCACACTGAACAATTGCTCCTTTAACTCCTTTCACTTCCTCCAAATAAAAGGTGTGGCTATGGGTACCCACATGGGCCCCAGGTATGCCTGTCTCTTTATGGGGTATGTGGAACATTCCTTGTTCCAGTCCTACTCTGGCCCCCTCCCACAACTCTTTCTCCGGTACATCGATGATTACTTCGGTGCTGCTTCATGCTCTCGTCAGGACCTGGAAAAATTTATTAATTTTGCTTCCAATCTCCAGCCTTCCAACATTTTCACATGGTCCATCTCTGACACTTCCCTTCCCTTCCTTGACCTCTCTGTCTCAATTTCTGGTGATAGACTGTCCACCAATATCCATTACAAGCCTACCGACTCCCACAGCTACCTCGACTACAGCTCCTCACACCCCGCTTCCTGTAAGGACTCCATCCCATTCTCTCAGTTCCTTCGCCTCCGTCGCATCTGTTCTGATGACGCTACCTTCAAAAACAGTTCCTCTGACATGTCCTCCTTCTTCCTTAACCAAGGTTTTCCACCCACAGTCATTGACAGGGCCCTCAACCGTGTCCGGCCCATCGCCCGCGCATTCACCCTCACGCCTTCTTTTCCCTCCCAGAAACATGATAGGGTCCCCCTTGTCCTCACTTATCACCCCACCAGCCTCCGCATTCAAAGGATCATCCTCCGCCATTTCCGCCAACTCCAGCATGATGCCACCACCAAACACATCTTCCCTTCACCCCCCCCCGGCGGCATTCCGCAGGGATCGTTCCCTCCGGGACACCCTATTCCACTCCTCCATCACCTCCTACTCCTCAACCCCCACCTATGGCACCTTCCCATGCCCACGCAAAAGATGCAACACCTGCCCCTTCACTTCCTCTCTCCTCACCGTCCAAGGGCCCAAACACTCCTTTCAAGTGAAGCAGCATTTCACTTGCATTTCCCCTAACTTAGTCTACTGCATTCGTTGCTTCCAATGCGGTCTCCTCTACATTGGAGAGACCAAACGTAAACTGGGTGACCGCTTTGCAGAACACTTGCAGTCTGTCCGCAAGAAAGACCCAAACCTCCCTGTCGCTTGCCATTTTAACACTCCACTCTGCTCTCTTGCCCACATATCTGTCCTTGGTTTGCTGCATTGTTCCAGTGAAGCCCAACACAAACTGGAGGAACAGCACCTCATCTTCCGACTAGGCACTTTACAGCCTTCCGGACTGAATGTTGAATTCAACAACTTTAGATCTTGAACTCCCTCCTCCATCCCCACACTCTTTCCGTTTCTTCCCCCTTCCTTTTGTTTTTTCCAATAATTTATATAGATTTTTCTTCTCCCACCTATTTCCATTATTTTTAAATCTATACCTTTAATGCCCTGTTAGTCTTTCCACCCCACCCCCACTAGAGCTGTACCTTGAGTGTCCTGCCATCCATTCTTAATTAGCACATTCGTTTAGATAATATCACCACCTTCAACACCTCTTTGTTCCTTTTCTGTGACATCTTTTGATTATCTGCTCCTATCACTGCTTGCTTGTCCCTACAACCACCCCACCCCCAACTGCTCTCCCCCCACCCCACCCCCCACCCCCACCACACCTTAAACCAGCTTATATTTCACCCCTCTCCTAATATTACTCAGTTCTGTTGAAGGGTCATGAGAACTCGAAACATCAACTCTTTTCTTCTCCGCCGATGCAGCCAGACCTGCTGAGTTTTTCTAGGTAATTCTGTTTTTGTTTTTATTATTTTTTTTTACTACTATTTCTTAGTTTGCCGTGCATCACCGCACCAAGGAGGTCACTGAGGCCGTGTATTCCAGGAGAGGGGACTTCATTCCTTCTGCTATCTCCACCCCCACTTCTGCTAGCAATCTGGAATGTAAGCCATCTGGACCAAGCATCTTATCCATTTGAAGCAAAGCCAGCCTTTCCAGTACATCTTGCCTGTTAATCTTCACCCTATCCATTACCTTTACCATTTGCATTTCCACCACTATTTTGTCAGCATCTTCTTCCTTACCAAACATCGTTACAGAGTACTCATTGAATATACTAGCCTTGCCCTGCACCTCTGTTTCCATGACACATGATAATGAGGTCCCAGCACAAGTCCCTGCATCTATATGAATAGCAGTAAGCAGTGCACATCCTGCCACCTCGTGCTTATTTTCAGAAATGATCAAACTTCTAAGCCGTAATTCTTGAAATTTATGATGAGTGCTTTTCATTCATTTATGTTAGTCTTTGCTAGGTTTGAACAACTCCTACCTGTTCACTTGTGATTTGTTATAGTTTTATATATAAGAGGTTTGAGCTAATCAGACCTAGGTCTGACACAGATATGAATATGTATATAGGCAGTATAATTCCTGAAGTGTGCTGGACAAAATTTTTGCTCAGTATATTTTTTTTATTCATTCATGGGGTGTGGGCTTTGCTGGCTGGGCCAGCATTTAATGCCCATCTCTAGTTGCCCTTGAGAAAGTGGTGGTGAGTGGCCTTCTTGAACCGCTGCAGTCCTTGTGGTGCAGGTACAGCCACAGTGCTGTTAGGAAGGGAGTTCCAGGATTTTGACCCAGCGACAATGAAGGAACGGCGATATATTTCCAAGTCAGGGTGGTGAGTGACTTGGAGGGGAACTTCCAGGTGGTGGTGTTCCCATCTATCTGCTGCCCTTGTCCTTCTAGGTGGTAGTGATCGTGGGTTTGGAAGGTATTGTCTTGGTGAATTCCTGCAGTGCATCTTGTGGATGGTACACACTGCTGCTACTGTGCACCAATGGTGGAGGGAGCGAATGTTTGTGGATGTGGTGCCAATCAAATGGGGACTGCTTTGTCCAGTTTCTTCAGTGTTGTGGGAGCTGCACTCATCCAGGCAAGTCGGGAGTATTCCATCACACTCATGACTTGTGCCTTGTAGATGGTGGAGGGGAGTCAGGGAGTGAGTTACTCGTCGCATGATTCCTAGCCTCTGACCTGCTCTTGTAGCCACAGTATTTATATGGCTAGTCCAGTTCAGTTTCTGGTCAATGGTAACCCCCATGATGTTGATAGTGGGGGCTTCTGTAATGATAATGAACATCAAGGGGTGATGATTGGATTCTCTCTTGTTGGAGATGGTCATTGCCTGACACTTGTGTGGCGCGAATGTTACTTGCCACTTGTCAGCCCATCTATAATAATAATAGTTTTTGTCTTACTGCATTTTCTGACTGGTCAGCAGTTTGGTGGGCGGAGCCTAGCACATGCACCTTAGTTACTGGCCCCTGGCTCTCACCACTCCACATCCTTGGTTAGTAGCCCACAGCTCTTGACTCTCCTTGACCACGGCTACTGGCCCACGGCTCTTGACGCTCCCTGGCCCTGGTTACTGGCCCCGGCTTTCGCCAGCCTTCCCAGCTTCAGTTATTGGACGGAATGGCATGAGAGGAGGGGAAGAGTTGGACGGCATGGGAGGGGGAGAGGGGGATGACAACATTGGGGGTAGTATGGGACGGAGGGAGACAGCATGGGAGAGGTGGAATAGGGGTTGGAAATCACACAGGAAGAAGGGATGGGATGGAAGATATGGATGGGGATAATATGAGAGGGATTAAAGGAATGGAATGGATATGGCATGAGAGGGATGGCATGGGAAGGATGGAATGGTATGGGATGGGGATTTAAAGAAATACTGTTGCAATAAATATAATCGCAAAAGTTTTGCAGGTCTCTGCTAGTTTTTAAAATAATGTATGCTAACAGATCTTCAATGACATCGGGAGTCATGAAGTTTCCTAAGAACGTGAGTGTTACACTTTGTAACACACAACATGTTATTTGCTAAAGTGGGCTGTGTCTATTTAAGGCCATAAAATCTAAATGTATCCAAACTAAGTTTAATTGTTATTTGGTCAAGTAATTTTGAAGGCTGAAATGTGCTTGTTAGTATCAATGTGAAGGTAGGAATTGCTGATTAAAAGCACCCTACATGTTAAGATTGTTTCGGATCTAGAAGTGTGATGACTGGAGTGTGACACGTACCATTTCATATATAATTAGATATATATATATTTATTCTTATGGCCATTTTTTCACTTAAAAACATAAGCATGCAAACAGGGTACAAAGAAAATATTGTAAACATATGACCAGATCATTCAGATTGTATTTTTCAGTAACTGTGTAACTGAAATGATGCAAGTAATCTGAGCAGGATCTGAACACCTACATCAAATGTCTATAGATTACAGTACCATGCCCATACCAGCTGGCTTCATGACAAGCCAATTAATTACTTATTTAAATTTGTGTTGATTACAATTTGTAAGCAGGTAATCAATTATAATTAATCGGCACTGTGCTAAAAAGTAATGATTTTAAAAATACTTTTGTTATAGGTGCAGAAATACTAATTTATTTATGTATGTATTGCGTTAAAATTACTATATAAAAACTGTTGATTATACATGCATTTTTTCAGATAGCTCTGTATATATTTTTAGCATTTGCACTTTAACTCTTAGCATTTTTTTGGGAATTATAGATCTGAACCAACACCCCCGTGTTTCACAGAGCGCACAAATGGTTATATGCAAGTATCCTCTTCCAGTGGTGTTTGCAATCCATAAACACTGAAATTAGATCCAGATAAATTTGCAAAGTAGTCAGGAGGTCTAAGGGATCCCTACATATTGTTTAAATCCAGTTTCAAGTTGCACTAGCATTACACTTCATGTGGTATCAACTTCCAACTTCTCCAGGGATCTTTATACTGGTTCTCTGTCTGCCACCTACCCTGGATTTTTACTGCAACTTTAATGCTGTTACAAAGCAAAAACCACAAAAATTACAACATAAAAACTCCTTAAGATCAGTACTGCCTGAGAACATTTATCAGACATCTGCAATTGTTTGATCACATAGGCACAGCAACCAATTGAAGAAAAATTATCCATCTTCCCATGCAGTATGAAAGCGGCTTGTGTAAGAGCATCAGTCTTGCTAAATTAGCATCCACCTGATTTCCTGCTATTTTCTCTCATTTTCTTTGCATTAATAAATAATATAATTAAGAAATCTTTATCTTTTTTAGGCCTAGTCACATCTTGTCAGATTTTAAATTAAGAAATTAGTAACGTTACAATTTTAGATTTTTAATCAAATACTTTCACTTCCAATAGATTCAGCAGCATTCCTGTAGCCTTTATTACAACAAGAGATTGGCGTATAAGAGTAAAAGAGTCTTAATGCAATCGTCTCGGGTCATAAAGAGGCCACACCTGGAGTATGTATACAGTTTTGGTCTCATTACCGAAGAATCATATGCTAGTCTTAGAGAGACTGCAATGAAGATTTACTGGACTGATTCCTAGAATGAAGAGAGATTGAGTAGACTAGATCTATATTCCTTAGCAATTAGACGAGTGAGAGGTGATCTCATTGAAGTACATAAAATTCTTAAAGGATTTGACAGTGTAGATGCTGGGATGGTGTTTCCACTAGCCGAGGTGTATAGAACTAGGTTCACAGTCTGGGAATAAGTGGTCAGTCACTTAGGACAGAGATATGGAAAAATTTCTTCACTCAAAGGATTGTGAACCTCTACCCCAGAGAGCTGTGGATGCTCATTCATTGCCAGAAATCAACAAATCTTTGGATACTAAAGGGGTCAAGGAATGCAAGAAGGTGTAGCTGAGGTAGAAGATAAGCCATGGTCCTATTAAGTGGCGGGGAAGGCTCGAAGGACCAATTGGCTACTCCTGCTCCCATTTCTTATGCTCTTATGTAACCTGAATCCTACCACTCTCCTCCAGAAGCGGTATATTTTACATAATTTACCTTTGCAGAGGTGTGACCTGCATAGTAGATTAACCAGTTTCACACTGTAAGGCAAGTCTTTTGGTTTTTTTTTCACAGTTTAATACAAGTCGAATATTTATCTGAAATTCAATGGAAAAATTAAGCATATCAGAAGTGCAGCAAATATTTTTAAACTAATATAACACAAGCATAATGGCAAGTATGATGTTACTTTCTCAATGAAAAAAATGTACCCATTTTTAAAAAATGGCCTTAATAACACAGTGAAATAGCAGACTCATTTTTCTCTGTGGTACACCCTTATCATCAATGATACCTTCCCCAGAACTTTTTCCAGTTTAGTGTATAACTGCTGAATCCAGTGAAGTTGGATGATCAGATGAAACTTGATATCATATCGAATAATGCAATTAACAATATTCATGCAACACTATCTGGTTAAATACATATGTATATACAGCTCAACTTGTTTTCTGATCTAATCAGTACATTATACAAATTCATCTCTGTAGGTGTCAAACACATACAAGTAGAATATTTATCTGAAATTCAATGGAAAAATGAAGCTCATCAATTCTGTAATCAATCAACTTAAACTTTAGATCAAGAATATCCTTTTAAGGTCTTGAGTGGAAACTTCTTTTTGAAATTTTAAAGGAACATGCAATAAGCAAATTTCAACATATACAATAAGCACCATGACAACTTTGCTTGCTTGTTGTTTGGACAATGTAGTATTGTATCATAGCTTCACTGAGTTGCTTTCAAACTTCTGCAACAAAACAATTGTATTACTTTGCTAACTGAACAGGAATAGATTAAAAAGTGATTGCATATTCACTTATTTAATTTTTTTTTGGAAAATATTAACGTGCTCTGACGTAAAACAACAAATATTGGTGATGCAAGGTTATGACTGGTGACATAATGGGCAGAATCTTTCGTTCTGTGGGCGGGCATGTGTCTGCACCAAAGGGGTGTAAAATAATGTGCGATGACGTCAGGTGAGCGTCCCGACGTCATCGTGCACTCACGGGATTTTTTGCTTGGCAGGTCCACACGGGTGCTGGAGCGGCACCCGCCATTAATTAACAGGCCACTTAAGGCCCTTAACAGTCCAATCGACTGTGATTTTTCCTTGCCCGTGCGATTTTCTGCTCGTCGCACGGGCAAAACGGGCTTTTCACAAACCCCATATCAACAAAGGGTCAGCAGCATTGCCAGTGTGAGTAGTGAGGAGTTTTGGAGATTGTTTGCAGCTGATTGTTTATTGGTACTTGGCAGCTTCATCTCTGTTCTGGGCTTCATTCTTAGCTTTTCCAGGCCTCATTTCAGGACTCATTGATGTCTGCCAGGCCTCCTGAGGATTCGGAACATGTGGACCCTTCCAGGTATCAAAAAGCCTTCTTTTACCCTGGTAATGGAGATTGTGGTCTCAGCTGGAGGCACCCCCTCTGAGTAGGAAGAGAGGGGCAGAAGGGAGAGGAGGCCAGGTGTCCTAATGCAGCTTCCAGGGGAGCAACCTGTGGGAGAAGAGGCACAGGCACAAGGGCGCAGGGCCAGCAGGAAGTCCAAGGCGGAAGGGGCCACAGGAGACACCCCTATCCTGCTGCTAGGGTTTACAGGTGGCAAGGCAGCTACCTCAACATGTCCAAGGTGCAATGCCGAAGGAGGTTCTGCCTCTCAAGGGAGACCGTGACTTCTATTTGCCAAATAATTGGGCCTGAGATCCGACTGTGTGGGTGGACACCCCATCCCAGTAGCTCTGAAGGTCATAGTGGCCCTCAACTTTTATGCCTCCGGCTCTTTCCAGGGTTCAGTGGGTGATCTTTGTGGAGTCTCCCACTCCGCTCTCCACAGTTGCATCAAGCTGGTGGCAGAAGCTCTGTTCAGGCGGGTACTGACCTTAATTCTTTACCATATGGATGAGGCCAGCCAGGCTGAGTGAGCCAGAGGCTTTGCAGCAAACAGTTCCCCCACATCCAGGGTGCCATTGACTGCACACATGTGGCCATCCAGGCATTAGCAGGTCAGCCAGGTGCCTTTGTCAACAGGAAGGGATTACACTCCATGAACGTGCAGATAGTGTGTGGCCACAGGATGCAGATTCTGCAAGTCTGTGCAAGGTACACTGGCAGCTCCCATGACGCGTACTTCCTGAGACACTCCCAGGTGCATAGGCTCTTCAGTGTTCCAGCCCGACTGGATGGATGGCTGCTGGATGACAAGGGCTATCCTTTGAAGAGGCAGCCCATGACACCTTTTCGACACCCAAGAACAGAGGCAGAGAAGTGTTACAATACAAGTCATGTCTCCACAAAGGCGGTGGTAGAGAGGACCATAGGTCTTCAAGATGCGCTTCCGATGCCTGGACTGTTCAGGGGCAGCATTACAATACCACCCAGAGCAGGTTTCACTGATCGTCATTGCATGCTGCGCTCTCCACAATCTGGCACTGGCAAGGCGGGTGCCCATTGGAGGAAGAAGATCTTAACGCAGTTGCACAGGCCACAGGTGATGAGTCCAGTAGTGAGTCTGAAGATGAGCACGGTGAGGAGAATGCTGAGGGCGTGGAGCCAGACCTCGGTAACCTCCAGGGAGGCAGGGACACCAGGGACGCCTTGATCCAACATTCTTTCAGCTAGGCTACCAAAGATCAGCTTCAAATGCATGCCTCCTCCATCCCAGATGTCTGAAAGGATACTTTCATTTGAACACAAAGTACACTCAGTACCTGTGCAATAAAGTTCAGAGCCACTTACGGCCAGCATTACATACTGGCGTTCCCTGCTCCCATAAAATAAAAACGTGAAGAATACTCAGGCCATGACAACAAAAACAAAATTTAACTAATTTAGAGAATTCCAAACTACTTACATAAACTTCTCTGGGCTTCATTCCCAGACCAGTATAGATAAAGTAAACACAAATGAACATAAAATTACCCGTGACCTGTCCCTCTTGTGCGCATGGTGCCTTTAATCTACATTTGCGGGTGCTACTTCTAGGTGTTCCCCCCTCGCTGGCATCGGCATTGGAGACAGCCTGCTGACCCTGATATCTTGTTGGCCTTAATGACCATGGCGGTTGTCCTCTAGCCAGTGGAGCCTGTGCTGGCCCTGCTTGGGAGGGAGGGGCCAGTGCCACTCCTGGCATCTCCCCAGTGCCACTCCTGGCTTCTCCCCAGTCATCACAGCCTCATCAGATGCCACAGTCACTGGCAGAGGGGCAGAGGAGCTGCTGCCATCATCCCGAGTGCCCTGAGAGGAGCCCTCAGAGACGACTGGCAGCTCCTGCGCCAACGTGAGGTTGCTTTGGACTTCCCTGCACACCACTGATGGACAGATACCTAGCTGGGATACTGGGTGTCTCATCCATCTCCCAAACTGACACTGACCACCTGAGGTCAGTGCCTGTGTGAGGGCTTGCAGGTCCGAGCGCAACATCAGGAACCCCTCATTCTGGCTCTGGAGCTGCCTATCCACGAGAGTTGTCACTCTCTCAATGGAGGAGGCAGTACACTCGCCCATGACAGTCAATGCAGTGCTCACGCTCCTAGGATGTCTATCACGGAGACCATGGCATGCAGGCCCTCATGGATCTCCGCCAGATCCTCCCGCACATCTCGCTGGACATCCAGCATCTGCCGCCTAATGAACAACTCCAGAGGCTCATCATCAGCCTTCGGCTGAGCATCGTCCTGGTTCCCAGCAGTCCTTCGACTGCCGGCGCCCTGGGCACCCTCTGTCTCCGCCTGCACCTCAAGCAACTGTGAAGGGTCCTCACCAATGTGCACTGAGATACTAGCCGCCGCTCTAGTTGAGGTGCTGGTATTGCGCTGCTTCAGAGAGTTGATATGACACAGGTGAAAACTACGCCCATTGGTCCTCCAGTATCAGGAGTGGCCCTTTGGGGTCTGCAGATCGGACGCCTGCTGGTGAACCTAAAGGGGAGAAGAGAGACATGCCATTAGTTAAAGTCATCACGCTGTCACTGTGCATGCCAGGCACATGGGTGAGACAATGGGGATCTGCATCATGGTGCCATCATCTTTCAATGATCAATGGGGACTCCAGGTTTGAAGCTCCCATCAATTTAGAAACTACACTAGAATGGCTGCACAATCCTTAAGTACCACCTCAGTGCACTGCACTCTTACCTTCATCTGGCACCCCCGCCTCTCCACTCCCGGTTGCACAGGGAGCGTGCACCTCAAGCAACTGTGAAGTGTCCTCACCAATATGCACTGAGATACTAGCCGCCACTCTAGTCGAGGTGCTGGTATTTGCACTGCTTCAGAGAGCGGATATAACGCAGGTGAAAATTACGCCCACCTCTTGAGCTCTGGGATGTCCTGCTCGAACTCAGAGAGCGGCAGCAGGTTGGGCGGGCCTCCACCTGTACGTGCCCTCTCGGCTTGGTTATGGCTCATCTTCTCCTGAAAGGACAGAGGAGCATTGATTAGTCCACTCTCTACGTGCAGCGCCATTGCAGCCTGGCCAACCCCAGCTAAGGACCACCTCGCAGGGCACATCAGAGTCATGGCCTTCGAACTGCAAGGCACTTAATCCAAGCAGCCAGGGCTCACCCCCTTGGCCAGCTCCAGTGTGACTGACAGTTGGCACTCGGACTCCAGCACCCCTGAGGTCCATGGGGGATGGCCACACCTTAACACTTCCGCACACTAACACATGCCAACATAGTACTCACTCTTCCTGAGCGCAGGTCATTGAAGCGCTTCCAGAACTGCACCCATGTGCATCACACCACATCATGGCTGCTCACCAGGGCTGCCACCTCCTCCCATGTGCTCTTTGTGAGGTGCGGTGGTGTCCTCCTCCCATCTCTGGCGATAAGGGTGTCCCTCCTCGCAGCCACCTCCACCAGGAGGACAGCAGAAAAGCGGTGGGCCGAGTGCCCACCCGACCTGCCCTCCCCCTTAGCGTTTGCAGCCGCACTCGGCTCCATCGTTACAACAGCAGACAGACCTCCTTCCTCGGCAGCCTTCCTGGGGCTGCCTAGGCCATTTTTAAACCAGCCACTGGGTCGCCATTGGACCCGGTGGCCAACAGTCTCCCGCCCCCTCTCGGCCCTTCCCGGTCAGTACGGAGCTGCGTTTCATGCTGGGTGGACCTTAACTGGCCTGCCAGCGTGAAATCGCGGTCAGGGCTTGATCGCGGGCAGCAGTCAGTTTCATGTCTCCTCCTGGGGCCGCTCACCACACGTGCCCGACGAGGGAAAAATTCTACCCCATGATTCACTGCTAAAAGGGTTAGTATCTTGATAAACTGATGGACTACACTGGAAATCCAGTTGAGGCCTACCCGGTGTTTCATAAAAGTTTAATCTCTTCGCTTTTGTAATAAAAACAGAAAATGCTGGAAATACTTAGCAGGTCAGGCAGCATCTGTGGAGAGAAACAAAGATAATGGGCTTGATTTTATGGTTTTCGGTGGGGTGTGGGAGGCGGAATGGAAAGTGTGCGGTCCACTCGCTCCCACCCCTGCTATCTCAGCTCAGTGAATCAAGTGTCGGATGGCCGATTTGTAGCTGCCCAGTGGAAAGGCAGCCAATTATCAGTACGAAGGTGGGGCACCATGCCCAATCAAACTTCTAAGCTGGGGCGTCATGCGGGAGAGGGGTTATGCCACGCATAGGAAGTCGATCACAACTACCAATTTAGAGGACCCCCACTCTCTCAACTGCTCTTTCGTTGTTCTGTCAGGCTCAAAATAGTGATTAAATGAAGGCAAAAAACATACAAACTCTGAGACCTTTACCAGCAGACTCTGTTGCTCCATGTAACAATGGCCCTGTTGGAAGACCTTTTCTCCTGCCTTGTGCTACATCCTCATACCTGCCGTAAAGCACTTCCAAACTTTTACTGTCTGACATCTGAAAAATGGTGTTGGCAGCAAAAAAATGCACACAATTGGCTCTTTAACAAGCTCAATAGCTTATTAATTGGTTGGTTCAAAATAGCGGGTGGGCTTCCAATTTCCACGCCCTCTCGTCTTCCGTAATTTCAGCGACTGGAGTGATGATGTTGGATTGCTGGCCCAACATCATCATATCATATTTTATGTACACAGGAGAGGTGCATTCCATCCGATTTGTAGCCATAAAACCTAGCGCAACATTTCAGGTCAATGAGCCTCCTTCAGAACTGAGGAAGAATAGAAATGCAATGGGTTTTGAGCAAGTGAAAGGTGGGCAGAAGGGAGGAAAAACAAAAAGGGGAACGTCTTTGATAGGGTAGAGGGGAGGAGAGATTAAACGACAAAAGTTTGTTTGGTACAAAATCCAAAGGGAGGTGAAATAAAGAAATGAAAGATGTGCCCAGATGAGTTGTGAATGGTTGGATAGCAGCCATCCAAATACAAAGTGAAGGAATAAAGAAACGAGAAAAGACCCAACTAGCAAAAAAAAAGACATGAAACAAAATGGAAACAGAGGTCATGATCTAAAATTGTTGAACTCAATGTTGAGTCCAGAGGATTGAAGAGTGGTGAGTTAAAAGGGGTGCTGTCCCTTGAACTTTTATTGAGCTTCATTAGAACACTGTAGCAGCCAAATGGCAGAAAGGTCAAATCGGAAGTAAGGTGGAGAATTGAAATGACAAGTGACAGGGAGCTCAGGGTCATGCTTGCGGGGTCATCAGGTTCATCTTTGTTTTTGTATTCTATTCCACTATTAATAATGCCAAGGATCCCATAGATTTTTCAAATATCCTTCTCAACTTGCACTGCAAGACTTGTGTGCATTCACCCCAGTTCTCTCTGTTACTGGTACCCCTTCCGAATTGTACCATTTGGTTCATATTGCCTCTCTTCATTCTTCCAACCAAAATGTATCACTTCACACTACTGTGTAATATATACATATAAAAGATGCATGCGTCCTAATACCAATCCTTGGGGAACATTGCTGTATACTTCCCTTGAGTCTGAAAAACACCATTCACCACTACTGTCCACTTTCCATTCCTTAGTCAGTTTTGGATCACTGTTGCCACTGTCCCTTTAGTCCTATGGACTTTAATTTTTATAATGTGATTCTTTGTCAAACGTCTTTTGAAAGTCTACACAACAACAGAACTCTCCCTAATTTCATCAAAAACCCAAACTAATTCATCAAACATGATTTGTTTTTATCCATGTGACTTTCATTTATTAGTCCATACTTTGTTAAATACCAATTAATTTTGTCCCAGATTATTGTCTTGAAAAGTTTCCCTATCACTGATGTTAAGCTGCCTGGCCTGTAGTTGTTAGGTTTATCCATCTCCCTTTTTAAATATGGATGAGCAATCCACCAGTCCTCAGCACTACCCCCATATCCATGGAGAATTGGAAGACTGTTGCCAGAGCCTCCACAATTTCCAGAATTACTTCCCTCAGTAAGCCAAGATGCATCCCATTAGGACTGGGTGACTTTTCTACTTTGAAGACCAACAACCTTTTAAGTACCATCCCTTTATCTATTTTTATCTTATCCAATATTGCTACTGCCTCCCCTTTGACATGCAGCATCCTCTTCTCTATTGATGAAAAATGCAACGTAGTCATTCAATACCTCAGTCAAGCCCTTTGTCTCCATAAGATTTCCTTTTCGGTTCCAAGTCAGCCCACCCTTCCTTTGACTATCCTTTTACTATCTGTGTGTGTACTTTCAATATTAAACTTGGTTCTCTACTACCTTATTGAGCTTATAATTGTCATAAGCCTCCTTTTCCTGTCTAATTTTAACCTTTTTTTCTTTAATCATCCAGGGAGCTTAGCAAGGATTTAAACCCATGTTTGCCAGTTTGCTAATGACCAACTAGCGATTATCCTCCTTGGGAGTGAGATAAGCAGAGTTTTTATAGGCTCAGGATATCACTTCCAGCTGAGTTGGCTGCTGACGGAAGGAGCGAACCAAGTAAATCCAGAACAGTTTTGGTAATCTAATAGCTAAATTATGTAAATACACAGATAATCAATATACCATAATTTTGCTTGAAAAAAAAACCTTTAGATCTAATTAATTAAGCTGCTTATTTATATATTTACTGTTGCCCCTTGGCTTAAATTAATTAGTACCTCCTTCCACCTCTGTGCCAAATTCCCATTTTCACTAAATTCTTGCTTACAAGCCACTCCATTTAGTAGATACTCTCAGCTGTGCATACACAACCCATCGATACACAAACAGATGTGTTCTAACCAATGAGCTCTCTGCCAGCAACTAATTGAGAAGACAATGACCAGTGCACCTACCTTGGCCCAACCAATTATTGTTGCTGAAAGTCAGTTGTGTCTAAGGAGCACCTAAGAGAAGGCCCCCAGGAGAAGATGACATCAGCAAATGAGGCATTGCCAATATGAATCCTGTGACAGACGAGGTCTTTAACAATTTTCTGGTTTTACCAGTAATATGGGTGGTGTACTTGTGACATTTAACGAGCAGGATATTTTATGATTAGCACATTTGAGTTTATAAACTGCTGTGATCCCAGAAGAAGTGTATCAGTAGTCAGGCATCACTCATCTGAGCACTATTAATTATCGAGGCAAAATTTCCCTTGATCCTCATATGCCAACTTCAAGGCCCCACAGACATATTGAATGATTAGGTGTCTATTTTCTGACTAAAAATGGGTGCATTGAATTTTTTGGCCATTTTGTTTAAGTCAAGCCAGTATTGGTGGTTTTAGAGAGAGGATGGTTTACAGTCTCAAATAGGGCCAGTCTCCCTCAGTTGACCTACTTGAATAGGACTTCCAATGCAGCATCAAAAGGAACAGTGTGGCTCATGTGTCTCCACTGTTCTTTTGTGAACAGTAAGGCCTGGGTTTTCGCTCCCAAGGTGGATACAGAGTCAGGAAATTTTCCAGCTCGCCGCGCACACTTCAGGAAAACGTGCCTCGAATTACAAGAACTTTGTTCTGGGGAATGGGTGTGTGCTGGAGTCGAGCCCATGGCCCTCAGAAACAGTTCAGAGCTGGACTCAGAGGCTGCCGAGTGCCGAGATGGGATGGTTAAAAGGCCCATTTCGGTTCTCTGGGGTTTAGTCCCACTTGTGTTGTTCAATATTAGGCCATCTAGCCCTCATCCCTCAGACCTCCTCACTCCCCTGCCCACTCCACATGCCCCATCCATGCCAAACCATGCCCCCTGCCCACCTCCAATGGCCCCCACACCCTTCATGCCAACCCATTCCCTTCCACTCATCCTTAATGGCCCCCCTCATACCCTCCATGCTGACCCACATTCTTCCACATACCCCCAATGGCTCTTTATCTATAATCTAGTTAATTGAGGCATGAGGTCTTATCTAGCAAAATTCAGTACTGCCTGCACCCTAGAATTATGTATGCACCCATGCTATAGACCAGTGATGGCTGATAGGATTTTGCCAAATTTGTAGCAATCAGGTCACCATATTTGCCACATGATACAAAATATATGTAATATTAATGAAACAATCTTTTGAAAAGAGGTTAGTGATTTAAACCATCAGCAAACATGAATGATAAACTCACTGCCATAGCCAGGAGAATAGCTTAAAAAGCGTTTGCATCCCAACTGTTCTGCAAAGCAAGCCTGCACTCTCAAAGGGTGATAGCAATCTGTTAACTGAAATGTTCTGTTTCTAACAATGTGCTCCAGTTTATTTAAAAACAAATTTCTTCAGGAGTAAACTGTATCTATTTTATCAGAATTGATGTATTAGGAGACTCCAGAGGGAAAGAATCAGCAAATCTCCACGTATTGGCTTCTACGCTGACTCTTGCTTTGATTATTCACCTGTGCCTGCCATTTCCAAACACAGCGTCTGGATATGCAATAGACCCTTGGCTCATGGCCAACCTGCTGTATTCTTTCCTGTTAAGCCAGTAGCACCCCATTCCTTTCAATCGCTCATTTCAACACATATATTAAGATGAAGGCTGAACAAATTTGGATGTTTCCGCAGCTTGCCAAAATTGCACATTTCAACCCTCATTGGCAATCATGCAGTGCTGGTCGTTGCTCACACGAAAACTGCCAGCTACCTGCTGAACAAAACCAAGTTCTTCAGTTAGCATCCTGTGTCACTAGAGTGCCCAGGAAAATTTTAAGAGCAATCAGATCATTGTTCCTCTGAAGGCTGGCACTGCCTTAACAATGCTTCACATCTAGAACAGACCCACATATCTAAATGAATCACCATTTAGAGGTACCCAGAGAGAACAGGAACAGAGAAGGTAAAAAACGGTGGACTATTTTTCTTGTTTCATTGTGCAAGTGACCCTTCAGCTTCTAGGTCACTAGGAACCTGACAACTGAACTGTATTCTGATAAGCATAGGCTCAGTCTGACCACTATGTGATTTGTGTCCAATAACAATTTGGTCGACTCTTCCTTGCTCAATTAGTGATGGATGACAAATAGCAGTCTGGCGAGTGACACCCATGCACATACTCACCACTGCAACTTCAACACAACTCAGTATTGTGTGCCTCTAAAAATGAACAGCATCGATTCGCCACATGTCTGTGGTTGATTCACTACATGTGACGAGTGTATTGTAACACTGCAATAGACGTACAAAGTTTTCAATACCACAAAATTGGGCTCTGGTGCATCATGCTGACGCTAGCTACCAAAATGTACAAGTATTTAAATCCCCATTTCAAAGAGTTTAAATAAATAAAAATGGAAAGAATTTGAGTTCAGAACACCATTGTTAGCCAAATAAGCTACCAGTTAAACATTCCACTGGCTGATTTAACCAACTACTAAAAAGTATATTTATTTAATGCATAGATTGGCAGGTACCCCCAGCTACATTACAACTTCCTAATTATGTAAATCAAGTTCTGGCTAATTGAAATCCACTACAGATGTGATTAGCATATCTGAATTTATACACTGTTGTGGTCCCAGAACAACAATGTGTCAGTAGTCGTGCATCATTCATCTGAGTACTATTAACTATCAAGGCAAAACTTCCCTGATCCTCATATGCCGAGTATAAGGCCTCACAAGAAGAGTTTAGGCCTCCTATGCAGCCTAGGCCATAACCTGCATGACTGTGAGGTCTTCCCAAGACTCTTTCCCCTTTGGTCCCCACCAATAGCTTCTTGCTGCTCAGCATTATCCTCCCACCTGCTGATCCAGAGGAAGTGTGCGAGCTAAAATTATCCAGCCCTTATAATGTCAAGTTCAGGGTGGTTTATCACATGTCCTAGCCTCTACACACTGATTCCAGGCCTGAGTTAAAACTATATTATTCAAGCAAACTAGAGGGTCAAGAGATACTGAGGGATTTGATCTGTCATAAAAGCTATCTTAAAAAAACAATAAATAACTAATGCAAAATTTTTTTTTTTAAACTCATATTACCTTAAGCTGTCAGAGTACAGGCTTTCTAATGTGGTTAAGTTGACATCAGAGTGGCAGCATTTCCTTTGTTGGTCTATTCAAGTTAAATGCAAAAACACTAAATGACAATTTATTTTAGTTTCATTACTATCGCATTTTGTTATAATTAATTTTGCTGAAAAATTCTACACGTTGTATTAACTTAATTATTAGTGGCTTAAATTATTTGTAGCTGAAAATATGTTGATTACCTTTCTCATTTTTCTTCACATTCTACTTACCTCCCTCATCTAACTAGGAACATCAAAACCGTGGCTATCTCTACAGCCAATGTCAATACTGATCCATGAACATGAACAGCACGAAGCATGAGTCAAGCGATATCAGCAATTTTCCTGCTCACAATGGAAGCCCCTCCGGCCGGATTTTCGGTCTGGGGTCAGGACCCCGAGATTGGGATCATTTCCGGATCCGAACCCCGCACCACGTCAGATTAGGGTAAACGGGTGTGGGGGGGAGGCAAGACTCTAATTGTATGGTCCAGTTTTAAAGCACCAATTACCAGCCATTAGTGTGGTTGCCATTTCAGCCAGTAATGGCAGAGAGAGGATAGAAGCAGAAGCACTACAGTTCAGCCACCCATACCAGAACAGCCCCAAGGTTTAATTATGCCTCTATTGAGGTGTTTTTGTAGACTGTGATTGGAGAAATGTACTGTTCCCAGAGAGTGGCAGGAGAAGGCTATCCAGCCAGACCAGCCACGCCTGGCTTGAGGTGACAAACCGACTTTGACAAGCAGCATAAGTGGTGTTCCCACACAGTCTCCCTGAGACAGTGCATAGTCATGGACAGCACATGTGCACTGCTATGTTTCAGGCTTTTAAGCACATGAGCTCCTCCATTGAGAGACTGGCCAATCTCATGGAGAGCTTTATGCTGTATCTCTCTGACTGGATGCAGGAACAGTGCACTGGCAATGCATGGAATGTATGGGGCATTCTGAGGCATAGACCAGTCAGTGTGGCACTAATGGCACAAATATGCACGGAGTGGATGCCAGTAGGTGGTTCCCTAGAGGGACAAAGTGGGATTACAAAACATCAGCTGTGAATGTGGACACTGCAATCACTGAAGAGATATTTTTCATCCACTTTTGGTAAAAATGAAACTAATCAGTGTTGTATCTATTGTGGATGCGTTCTCACATTCAGCGCAAACTGAGCACCAGAGCACATAACTCTGGTGGATGGATTAGTGCTCAGGTGAAATATGCCTGGATCAGATAGTCCCTGATGTCTATGCCATCCTGATGAGTGCATCAACTCATGATGACCTCCCTACACAGCATGGGCTCCATTCAGCTCTGCATCTTCCTCTTCCTTCTCCCCTCCTTCCTTCTCTCCCTCCTCCAATGAACTGTGCTGCTGCAGAGCTTTGCTGACTTCAAGGTCCATATCTCTCATCAGGATCATATTATGGAGAGCACAGCAGACCACCACAATGTACAAGACCCTTGCAGGAGTGTACTGTAGGGCACAACCCAACCAATCACCAGAACCACATCTTCTTGAGCCTGCTTGATGGTGGTCCTTGTAAGCAGATGGCTTTGCTTGAAGCATACCTGCGGCTCAATTGCAGGGACACGCAAAAATATTCTAAGTCATCTTATCAAGATTTATCCCTTATCCCCTAAAAGCCATGTACAGAGTCTCACTGTTTCTATGAAGAGCAACAACACCCTCGATTACTAAAGGATGAAGGTGCATGGCAGCTGCTGGAAAGTGTGCACACATATGCATATAGCAGTTGTTATGTTCGTATACCAGCTGAACATTTAGGGACGGAAACCCATCCAATTGATGTATCTCACTGCCTGCTCACTCGGCACCTTGATGGCCACCTGGGTGTAATCAACGATGCCCTGCATCTGCGGGAATTTATGAATAGAGATGAGTTCCACTGGCCACAGTGCCTGCACGGCCCCATTGGTTTGAAAGTCAAAGTACTCCCCTGCTCTCTCAAAAATGGAATCAGTGACCTGTCTTATGCAATGGTGTGGTGCCACTTGAGAGATGCCAACAAGTTCTGCTGCCAATCCCTGGAATGATCCAGAGGCAAAGAAGTTCAATGTCACAGTCACTTTCATGCTACTGGCAGAGCTTAGCCAGCAGTCCTGGGAGCTCTGAGGACTTCTTCAACAAGACACAAATTTAGAAACCATCTGTCGAGATAGGTGGAGTCCTCCGCAGCACTGATTCTCTGACAGATCGAGGTAGCTTCTTCTTTGGCAGTACACTCGATGCTGAGGGTTTTGCCTTTGTTGACTGCATCTCTCTCATTCCTTTTCTCTGGTCTCTTCATGCCCAGGGGTTTGCATCTGCTGCTTAAAATGGTGATTTCCATCACTACTTGACACTATCTCCAAAGAACTTAATCCAATGTCCTGCAGTTTGCGGTCAGCTGCACCCACAATGCTTCCTGGACCCCTCCCTTATGGCCCCATACTTCCTGCAGGCTCACAATGGCCCAAACCCCCAAACTGTCCCAGTGCTCACTTGCTCAGAGAACTCTGTTCACATGCATGCGACTGTGTGCCAATGGATTTGCACCTGTCTGAGACTGCCATCCATTTATGAACCCATGTCATCAAAAGGCTTGGCCATAACTTGCTCCGAGCTGTGTTGCCGCCTGCTTCTTGAAGATGTGTTTGAGATCCGCAAGGTTCCCATGCCTCACTTCAAAAATTACAAACAGGCCCCTTACGAACAGAAAACTTGTTTAGTTAACATCCTCAGTTAACCAATTGCCATATTTTGGGCAGTTTGTCAAGTCCCAGTACCCAACCTCAATTCCAAAATTTCTGTGCACTGCGAAATTGCAGCCCCATCCACCTCTGTTCCCAACCCCAACTCTTGACAAAAATCCAGCCCCTTAGTATCAGATTACAGAACTGCAGCCATTCCAACCACAATCCGACTAAGAATTAATCCAGATC
Source organism: Cetorhinus maximus (assembly GCF_964194155.1). Classification (NCBI taxonomy): domain Eukaryota; kingdom Metazoa; phylum Chordata; class Chondrichthyes; order Lamniformes; family Cetorhinidae; genus Cetorhinus; species Cetorhinus maximus. Next base: position 121,274,671 of record NC_135884.1, read on the forward strand.
AAACACAATGGAGGCCTGTATGTGTGATGGACTGGAAGCCCTGAATTTGAAATTGCAGCCTTTTGGTTGGATACCAGGCTTTAATTTCACATTTAAGATCTACAGACGTTTTTCTTTATGTATAACTGAAAACACTGCAGGTACTAATTCCAATAACTGTAAGTATTGCAGCTTGATATGACCAGCGCTAAATACTAATGGAAATAGGCAATGATCCTACTTTCAAATTGAGAAATAACAAATAGTACGAAACCATTATAAATTTCTGAACAATATAAATATCACATTTCTGGGTTTTCCTTCAAGTGGTTCCAATCATAGATAAGATGTACAGATCAAGAGATTTGATCCCTGATCATTGCTGAGTTAGTTGACCATAGGTGGAGAAATTGTAAGGGCAACACATAGCAGCAGGTCAGGTGCATTGGGCTGAAGGCAGCATCAGCTTGGAACTGGTAGATCATCACAGTTATAAGGTAATATAAGCTGTCAACTATTATATTACTCTTTTTAAAATGGAATGCAGCTGCTTGAGCAGAAGTGATAAGAAAGATCAGTTAATAAAATACTCAGAAAAAGAAATGTCTTTTATTTTGAAACAAGTAATTTATATAAACAGCTCCAATGTATAAGCAAAAGCTGACTGTGAATTGAAGCAATGCACAGCGTAGCAACAGGAAACTAAGTATAGCTTTATCCCATATCTGAGTGTACCACTAGATCAGTTAATGAAATTAGGATAGTTTAGTTAAATGAATTCCATTGCTTATAGAGTGAGTGTTTATATTTTTGTTGACTCCGCATTCTCCCCAACTCACTGCTTTCATTTCGGTTTGCTGCTCAATTCTGATGTTTTACTGACAGTCCACACCCACTGCTGCCTCCACCTCCCTGACTCTAGAAACCTGCTCAGATTTCCCAACAAGCTGCTGACTCTGATTGACACTCCTGACATGTCAACTTTCCTCACTTATGGGACCCTTCTACCCAACTCTCCTCACCTTACACAAGCTCCCACCCAACTCTCCTCACCTCCTCAAGTTCAACTCTCCTCACCTATTGTAGCTTCCCACCCAAGTTACCTCACATATGGGAACTGCCCATCCAACTCTCATCACCTGTCCGACCTACCACCCAACTTTCCTCACCTAGTGGTCTTGCTACCCAAATCCTCTCACCTGCTGTGTCCTTCTACCCAACTCTTCTCACTTGCTGTGGTCCTTCTACCCAACTCTTCTCACCTGCTATGGTCCTCCAAACCAATTCCTCTCACCTGCTGTGGTCCTTCTACCCAACTCCTCTCACCAGTTGTGGTCCTCCCAGCCAACTCCACTCACCTGCTCTGGTCCTTCTACCCAACTCCTCTCACCTGCCGTGGTCCTCCCGCCCAACTCTTCTCACTTGCTGTGGTCCTCCCAGTCAACTCCACTCACCTGCTCTGGTCTTCCCAGCCAACTCCACTCACCTGCTCTGGTCCTCCCATCTAACTCCTCACAACTGCTGTGGTCCTTCTACCCAACTTTCCTCACCTGCTGCAGCCTCCCTTCATAACACAGCATGGTGTAAACTAAAGCACATGATATTCAGCACTTGAAGAAGACAGCTCGCCACTATATTCTCAAGGTCAATTAAAGATGGACAATCAATACTGGCCTTGCCAGTGAAGCCTACATGCCATGAATGAAAAAAAGCTTTTTCTTTTGGTCCAGACTAATTACTATGGAAATGTACATTCTTGAAATGTGTGACTCTTGAGAAAGCGATTTTGTTAGCAGCAAAAAAATACAGCCAATCATGATGCACTTGTAATGATTATTCTTTAATACTCAAATTTTGCTGCATGCCACTGATCAGCCCAAGCCTGAACGTTGTTCAGGACTAACTGCATGAGGAAATAGACCTCTTCATTATCTGAGGAGCTACAAATGGAACTTAGCAATGTGCAATCATCACCAATTCTGACCTATGGTGGAGAGAAGGTCATTGATGAAGCAGCTGAAGATGTTGGGTGGAGGGCACTGCCTTGAAGAAATTCTGCACAATGTCCTGGGGCTGAGAAATTGGCCTCGAACCATAACCATCTTCCTTTGTGCTAGGCATGATTCCAGCCAATGTAGAGCCTACCCCGATGCTAACTGACTGCAACTTGATGTCAAGGGCAGTCACTCACCTCAACTTTACAAATCAGATCTCTTGTCCATGTTTGGATCAAGGCTGTATGAGGTCTGGAGTTAAATGGTTCTGGTGGGACATAAACTGAGCATCAGTTTTTGGTGAGTAAGTGTGGCTTGATAGTACTGTCAATGACATCTTCCATCACTTTGCTGATGATTGAGAGTAGACTGACGGATCTATAAATTCGTTGGATTGGAATTGCTCTGCTTTTGTGGACAGGACATACTTGGACAATTTTCCATTTTGTTGGGTAGATGCAGATGTTGCAGCTGTACTAGCTAGGGGCATAGCTAGTTCTGAAGTACGAGTTCTTAGCATTACAAGCCAGGAGTTGTTGGACCTTTGCAGTATCAGGTATGCTCAGCCATTTCTTGATATCATGTGGAGTGTGTTGAATTGGCTGACAACAGGCATCTGTGATAATGGAGACCTCAAGACAAGACTGAGATGGATCACCTATTCTGCCTTTTTGCTCTGGCATCATTGAAGATTGGGAATTTTATGGAATTTCCTCCTCACTCAGGGGCCAGGTCCATAGGTCTTTAAAATGTCATGAACAGGTACAGAAAATAATCAAAAAGGTTAATGGAATTCTGGCCTTTATATCTAGAAGACCAGAATAGTCATTGTTCAGCTATACAAAAGTCATAGTTCAGCTATACAAAGCCCTTATTGGCCACACCTGGGGTACTGTGAGCAGTTCTTGGAACCACACCTTAGGAAGGATATAATGGCCTTGAAGGGACTGCAGCGTAGGTTTACCAGCATGATATCTGGACTCCAAAGGTTAAATTACAAGGAGAGATTACACAAACGAGGGTTCTATTCCCTGGAAATTAGAAAGTTAAGGGGTGATTTGATTAAAGATTTCAAGATTTTAAGGGGAACAGATAAGGTACATAGAGATAAACTATTTCTACTAGCTGGGGAGCCTAAGACTTGGGAATATAATCTAAAAATTAAAACCAGACCTTTCAGAAGTGAAATTAGGAAGCACCTCTACATACAAAGGGTGGTAAAAATTTACAACTCTCTTCTGCAAACAATGAATGTTTGATCAATTGTTAGTTTTAAATCTGAGATGGGATAGATTTTTGTTAACCAAAGGTATAAGTGATATGGGGCAAAGAGGAGTATATGGAGTTAGATCACAGATCAGCCATTGAATGGCAGAACAGTTTGAGGGGCTAAATGGTTTATTCCTGTTCCTATGCTTCACTAGTTGCTTAATTGTCCATGACTGGATATGGCAGGATGACAAAGCTTTGTTCTGATCTGTTTGTTGTGGGATTGCTTAGCTCCATCTATATCATGCTGCTTCCACTTTTCAGCATGCATATAGTCCTCTGTTGCAGCTTCGCCAGGTTGGCAACTCATATATGCCTGGTGCAGCTCCTGGCATGGCCTCCTTCACTCCTCATTGAAGCAGGGTTGATCCCTGGTTTGATGCTAACAGTAGAGTAAGAGATAGGCTGGGTCATGCAGATTCAGGTGGATTCCAATTCTAATTCAGCTGTTGGCCACAGTGCCTAATCGATGCCCAGTTTTGAGTTGCTGGATCTGTTCTGAATCTGTCCCATTTAGCACAGTGCTAGTGCCACACAACACGATGGAGGATGTCCTCATTGTGAAGATGGGACTTTGTTTCTACAAGAACTGTGTGGTGGTCGCTCCTTCCAATACTGTCATGGATAGATACATCTACAACGGGTAGATTGGTTGGGATGAGGTAAAGTAGGTTTTTCCCTCACGTTGGTTTTCTCACCACCTGCCACAGGTCCAGTCTGACAGATACATGCATCAGAACGCGACCAGCTCAGTCAGTAGTGGTGCTACCAAAGCACTTTTGGTGATGGATACTGAAATTCCCCATTCAGAGCACATTTTGCGCCCTTGCTATCTTCAGTGCTTCTTCCAAGTGCCATTCAACACAGAGGGGCACCGAATCAGCTTAGGGAGGTAGATAGGTGATTATCAGCAGGAGGTTTCCATGAGACTTCATGGGGTCTGAAGTCAATGTTGAGGACTCCCAGGACCATTGCCTCACCATTGTATTCCACTGCATCACCACCATAATGGAGGAGGCTGGAACATTTGCTGAAAGGTATGATTCTGTGAATATGGGTATATCAGGCTGGTGCTTGACTCATCTGTGGGACAGCTCTCCCAATTTTGACATGTCTCCAGAGGGGACTTTGCAGGTATCTGACTGGGTTAGCTGTGTATTTGTTGCATCTGGTGCCTAGGTCAATTCTGGCTTGTCCACCCAATTTTATTCCTATGAGACTTTTTACTAAGGTTTTATACAACAGAGTAGTTCACTAGGTCACTTCAGAGGACAGTTAAGAGTCAACCACAATGAAGTGGTTCTGCAGTCACATGCTGGCTAGATCGGGTAAGGACGGCAGATTTCCTTCAGTAAAGGACATCAGTGAACCAGCTGTGCTTTTACGACAATCCAGTAGTTTCATGGTTACATGGCTGATAATATCTTTTTATTCCAGGCTTATTTAATTAATTGAATTTAAATTTCCCAGCTGCCGTGATAGGATTTTGTCTCCGGATCATTAGCCCAGGCCTCTAGATTACTAGCCCAGTAACATAACCATTATGCTACTGTCCAGTTTTTGAAAAATTAGGGTCTCAGGCCACGAATGATAAAATGTTATAATCATAACTCAATAGCATATTCTAAAACTGAGCAGTCAACATTTCTCTGCTATATTGAAAGTTAAGTCAGGATAACATACCAACAAATTAAATGTGTGCATTTATTACTGTTCTGGTACCATCCCCCCCTTCCCCCCATCACCCACCCTTCAAAAGGAGGAGTACAAAACACTAGTGAAAAGAGGTGGATGCAGTGGGGGATGAAGATCAATTTAACTTGTTAACTTTAATGAAGAAGTGTAGCTTTCCACAGCAGCACAGGAAACATATTTAACTGCAGATCAGACTAGGAGTTAGTGAGAATAATGAAGGCTAAGGATTGTGATTGGTAGGAGAGCAGTGAATATTATAGGAGTTTTCTGAATGAATGTAATATAGGTTCATAAGCACAGAGGACAACCAAAGTTCATGAGTCACAGCAGGTACTAACACAGGCGGCAGATCTATCACAATAGAACCAATAACTGGTCATGACAGAGCTCCTTAAGGAGGCTGAAGCTCACCATATAGGCTATGATTGACATGCAACAGCTGATCCACAAAACTGGATGTGACAGTCAACCCGTAAAGGCAGAGAAAAGACTAAGAAAATGTTTAAATATTTGTTAGTTTTTCCAAGGACTGCATGGGGAAGATTAAATGACAATAAGAAAGCAAGTCTAACCAAATGTTGCAGCACAAAATGGAAACTGTGCAAATAGTGGAATGGAACAGTGTAGCCCCTGACTTCATTTGATGACTGATGAAGTGGGCATGCTGCAGTGTGGTGTGGGTGTTGTCATATTATGGTAATGACAGAATACCTTGGGCTTATTTACTATACAAGACGCAAGGCACCAATCCCACATAAGGGATTGGATAAACACGTTCTGGGTTCATTTATTAAAATAGGCACATGAGAACAGTTATATGCAGGTATAGAGCTTGAAGGCATCAGAGCTGTGTGTGTGTTCTGTTCAAAGCAAAAGTGAAACTAAGACTGGATAACATGACATATTTCCCTTCTAGTGATGTTATGCTGATAGCCCCTACAAGCATATTGCAACATTCCCTTTCCTTTTTGAGGATACTTACCCCCCCTTCCAAAGTATAACTATCTACGATATGTGTTCATGTTTACTTACCATTACATAAATGTTTAGAACTGGTCAATCTATGAGTGTCTAAAGCATAAAAGGTAATCTGCTGGTATGATCTTGTGATGGTAACATTGTCTGGAGGTTTCTTTAATTGCTCGCAGTGATCTGTGGGAATGTCATTCTTAAATGTTGTTCCTGGTTGCATCTGGGATCTTGTCTTGGAAGCCATAGGGTATACAGTGGTTGAGGAGCCAGAAGGATCTGATTTGTCCTTGGTTGCACCTCATTGTTGCGCCTCTGTGTGTAGTGACTTCATAGGGCCTTGGTTCTGAAAAGATCCTTGTCACTTCGTGCTGGTTGCCACGTACCTTCTGTGGGATCCTGAATGCAAACTTGTTGTCCAAACAGTAACCTTGGCAATTTTGTACCTGCATTTTTATCATGCATGTTGGTCATCTTCTCTAGTAGTTTTAAAAGTTGCTGTCTAGTTTCTGAGAGAGTAGAATGGGTAAGAGTAGGTAAATTGGTGAGCAGTGATCTACCAAACATGAACTCTGCCGGTGATAGAATAGTTGCATTTAAAAGTGTCGCTTTCAGATGTAACATTGCAATGTGTTGATCCTGCTTGGCCTGCCTACTTTTGAAAATTAGGGACTTCTCCATGCAAATCATTCATTCAGCTAGGCTATTAGATCAAGGGTAATGAGGAGAAGTAGTGTTCCACTTCTCACACACATCCTGAAATGGCTTACCAATAAATTGTGGATCGTTATCCACGATCTCTCTAGGCACATCAAATAAACTGAAAATAGTACTTGGAGTGTGTGCAACAGATGTGCTTGACATATTGTGCAATTGTCGAGTAATGAGGTATTTGGTAAAGTAGTTCACAGTGACAATGAAGTCAGTGCCATGAACATGAAAGTGGTCAAATGTGTTTTTAGACCAAAGATAAGTAGGAACTTCATGTGGAATGAATGGCGCTTTGTGCTGACTTGGCATATGCTCGTGACATGCCTCGCACTTCTTGATGATGACTTCAATGTCATTGTTTGTACCCAGCCAATAGGCTGTCTCTCTTGTGAGTCTTCTCATCTGATTTATGCCCATATTTGAGTGGTTAAGGGGAGGCAGTGGCATAGTGGTATTGTCACTGGACTAGTAATCCAGAGATTCAGGGTAATGCTCCAGGGACCCGGGTTAAAATCCCACAATGGTAGATGGTGGTACTTGAATTCAATAAAAATCTGTAAATAAAAGTCTGATGACCATGAAATCATTGTCGATTGTCATAAAAACCCATCTGGTTTGCTCATGTCCTTTAGGGAAGGAAATCTTACTTGGTTTGGCCTACATGTGACTCCAGACCCACAGTAATGTGATAAAAACAAAAAAGAAAAAAACTACTGCGGATGCTGGAAATCCAAAACAATAACAGAATTACCTGGAAAAACTCAGCAGGTCTGGCAGCATCGGCGGAGAAGAAAGGAGTTGACGTTTCGAGTCCTCATGACCCTTCAGCAGAACTGAGCAATATCGGGAGAAGGGTGAAATATAAGCCGGTTTAAGGTGGGGGGGAGGGAAGTTGGGGGGGTTGTGGGGTGGTCGTAGGGACAAGCAAGCAGTGATAGGAATAGATAATCAAAAGATGTTACAGACAAAGGAACTAATTAAGAATGGATGGCAGGACACTCAAGGTACAGCTCTAGTGGGGGTGGGGTGGAAAGACTGACAGGGCATTACAGGTATAGATTTAAAAATAATGGAAATAGGTGGGAAAAGAAAAATATATATAAGTTATTGGGAAAAGCAAAAGGGAGGGGGAAGAAACGGAGGAGGGAGTTCAAGATCTTAAGTTGTTGAATTCAATATTCAGTCCAGAAGGCTGTAAAGTGCCTAGTCGGAAGATGAGGTGCTGTTCCTCCAGTTTGCGTTGGGCTTCACTGGAACAATGCAGCAAGCCAAGGACAGACATGTGGGCAAGAGAGCAGGGTGGAGTGTTAAAATGGCAAGCGACAGGGAGGTTTGGGTTTTTCTTGCGGACAGACCGCAGGTGTTCTGCAAAGCGGTCGCCCAGTTTACGTTTGGTCTCTCCAATGTAGAGGAGACCGCATTGGGAGCAACGAATGCAGTAGACTAAGTCAGGGGAAATGCAAGTGAAATGCTGCTTCACTTGAAAGGAGTGTTTGGGCCCTTGGACGGTGAGGAGAGAGGAAGTGAAGGGGCAGGTGTTGCATCTTCTGCGGGGGCATGGGGAGGTGCCATAGGTGGGGGTTGAGGAGTAGGGAGTGATGGAGGAGTGGACCAGGGTGTCCCGGAGGGAATGATCCCTACGGAATGCCACCAGGGGGGGTGAAGGGAAGATGTGTTTGGTGGTGGCATCATGCTAGAGTCGGCGGAAATGGCGGAGGATGATCCTTTGAATGCAGAGGCTGGTGGGGTGATAAGTGAGGACAAGGGGGACCCTATCATGTTTCTGGGAGGGAGGAGAAGGCGTGAGGGCAGATGCGCGGGAGATGGGCCGGACACGGTTGAGGGCCCTGTCAACGACCGTGGGTGGAAAACCTCGGTTAAGGAAGAAGGAGGACATGTCACAGGAACTGTTTTTGAAGGTAGTATCATCAGAACAGATGCGACGGAGGCGAAGGAACTGAGAGAATGGGATGGAGTCCTTACAGGAAGTAGGGTGTGAGGAGCTGTAGTCGAGGTAGCTGTGGGAGTCGGTAGGCTTGTAATGGATATTGGTGGACAGTCTATCACCAGAAATTGAGACAGAGAGGTCAAGGAAGGGAAGGGAAGTGTCAGCGATGGACCATGTGAAAATGATGGAGGGGTGGAGATTGGAAGCAAAATTAATAAATTTTTCCAGGTCCCCATGAGAGCATGAAGCAGCACCAAAGTAATCATCGATGTACTGGAGAAGGAGTTGTGGGAGGGGGCCGGAGTAGGACTGGAACAAGGAATGTTCCACATACCCCATAAAGAGACAGGCATAGCTGGGGCCCATGCAGGTACCCATAGCCACACCTTTTATTTGGAGGAAGTGAGAGGAGTTAAAGGAGAAATTGTTCAGTGTGAGAACACAGTAATGTGGTTGACTCTGAAATGGCCTAGCAAGCTACTCAGTTGTATCAAACTGCTAAAAAGTCCAAAAGGAATGAAACCAGATGGACCACCCACCATCAACCTAGGCACCGGAAACGACAATGGCAAACTCAGCCCTGTTGACCCTTCAAAGTCCTCCTTACCAACATCTGGGGGCTTGTGCCAAAATTGGAAGAGCTGTCTCACAAACTAGTCAAGAAACAGCCTGATATAGCCACACTCGTGGAATTGTCCCAGGCACGACCATCTTTAGGTATGTCCTGTCCCACCGGCAGGACAGACCCAACAGAGGTGTTGGCACAGTGGTATACAATGGGTAGAGAGTTGCCCTGGGAGTCCCCAAAATCAACTCCAGACCTCATGAAGTCTCATGGCATCAGGTCAAATATGGACAAGGAAACCTCCTGCTGATTAACACGTACCGACCTACCTCAGCTGTTGAATCAGTACTCCTCCATGTTGAACACCACTTGGAGGAAGCACTGAGAGTGGCAAGGGTGCAGAATGTACTCTGGGTGGGGGACTTCAATGTCCACCACCAACAGCGGTCAATTGTACCACTTCACACCAAACTGGCTGAGTCCTAAAGGACATAGCTGCTAGACTGGGTCTGCAGCAGGTGGTGAGCGAACCAACAAGAGGGATGAACATACCCGACCTCATCCTCACCAACCTGCCTACCGCAGATGCATCTGTCCATGACAGTATCAGTAGGAGTGACCACTGCACAGTCCTTGTGGAGATGAAGTCCCATCTTATCATTCAGGATACCCTCCACCATTTTGTGTGGCACTACCACCAGGCTAAATGGGATAGATTTTGAACAGATCTAGTAACTCAACACTGGCCAACCATGAAGTGCTGTGGGCCATCAGCAACATCAGAATTGTGCTCAACTACAATCAGTAACCTCAGGCCCAGGATTTCCCCACTCTACCATTACCACCAAGCCAGGTGAAAAACCCTGGTTCAATGAAGAGTGCAGGAGGGTATGCTAGGAGCAACATCAGACATACCTAAAAATGAGGTGTCAACCTGGTGAAACTACAACACAGGACTATTTGTGTGCCAAACAGCATAAGCAGCAATTCTTCAGCCAATTCAATTTGATATTAAGAAACGGGTGAAGGCACTGGATACTGCAAAGGCTCTGGGCCCTTACAATATTCTGACAATAGTATTGAAGACTTGTGCTCCAGAACTTGCTGTGCCACTAACCAAGCTGTTCCAATACAGCTACAGCAATGGTACCTACCCGGCAATGTGGAAAATTGCCCAAGTATGTCTTGTACACAAAAAGCAGGCCAAATCCAACCTGGCAAATTACCGCCCCATCAGTCTACTCTCGATCATCAGTAAAGTGATGGAAGAAGTTGTTAACAATGTTATCAAGCAGCACTTGCTTAGCAATAACCTGCTCACTGACACTCAGTTTGGATTCTACCAGGGCCATTCAGCTCCTGACCTCATTACAGCCTTGGTTCAAACATGTACTAAAGAGCTGAACTCCAGAGGTGAGGTGAAAGTGACTGCTCTTGACATCAAGACTGCATTTGATTGAGTGTGGCATCAAGGAGCCCTAGCAAAACTGGAGCCAGTGGGAATCAGGGGAAAACTCTCTGCTTGTTGGAGTCATACTTAGCATAAAGGAAGATGGTTGTGGTTGTTGGAGGTCAATCATCTCAGGTCCAGGACATCATTGCAGGAGTTGCTCAGGGGAGTGTCCTAGGCCCAACTATCTTCAGCTTCTTCATCAATTACCATCATAAGGTCAGAAGTGGGGATGTTCTCTGATGATTGTATAATGCTCAGCACCATGCGCGACTCCTCAGATACTGAAGCAGTCCATGTCCAAATGCAGCAAGACCTGTACTATATCGAGGCTTAGGCTGACAAGTAGCAAGTAACATTCGCGCCACACAAGTGCCAGGCAATGACCATCTCAAACAAGAGAAAATCTAAACATCACCCCTTGACATTCAATGGCATTAGCATTTCTGAATCCCCTACTATCAACATCCTGGGGGTTACTATTGACCAGAAACTGAACTGGACTGGCCATATAAATATTGTGGCTACAAGAGCAGATCAAAGGCTAAGAATCCCACAGTGAATAATTCACCTCCTGACTCCACAAAGCCTGTCCACCATCCACAAGGCACAAGTCATGAGTGTAATCGAATACTCACTACTTGCCTGGATGAGTGCAGCTCCGACAACACTCAAGAAGCCTGACACCATCCAGGACAAAGCAGCCCACTTGATTGGCAACCCATCCACAAACATTCACTCCCTCCACCGCCGACGGACAGTGGCAGCAGTGTGTACCATTTACAAGCACTGCAGGAACTCACTAAGGCTCCTTAGACAGCATCTTCCAAATCCACGACCATTATCATCTAGAAGGACAAGGGCAGCAGACACGTGTGAACACCATCACCTGGAAGTTCCCCTCCAAGCCACTCATCACCCTGACTTGGAAATATATCACCATTCCTTCACTGTTGCTGGGTTAAAGTCCTGGAATGCCTTTCCTAACAGCACTGTGGGTGTACCTACACCACATGGACTGCAGCCCATGGCAACTTATATTGAATTCCTCTAAAACTATATCCAGCGTATTCCACCTCCATAATGCCAGTGCCAAAAAAGAATTGCATATTTACTTGGATGGTCAGAGACAAAAGCATGACCCCAACCCAACATACTTGGAATTCACTCCAGATAGGACTCTGTCCTTTTGGGAACATCTGAAGAAAACAGCAAAGGTCAAAATCAGAAACAACTTATTAACCAAACTTGCTGGATCCATGTGGGACGCAGCTGCCATAACACTCCAGACCACAAAACTTGCCCCATCATACTCCGCAGCAGAATACTGAGCACCTATCTGGCACAGGTCATCACACACACACACACACACATCTCGTTGACACTCAACAGAATGCAACAATGCACATCATAACTGGAACTCTCCGCTCAACACCCTTCCCCTGGCTTCCTGTCCTCGCAAATATCATTCCCCCACACACCGCCGACTGACAAAGTTGGTTGAAAACATCCATGATGCACTTCACTTACCACTCCACAATTATGTATTCAATCCACTTACTGCCCACCTTCCATCTCAGTGCACCATCTGGAGTAATCTCCCTGAGTAAGGTTTATGAGCAGACATTCTTTGGACCAAGGAATGGGTAATACGGGAAGTCGCCAATAAGACTTTTTTTTTATATTCGTTCTTGGGATGTGGGCATCGTTGGCTAGGCCAGCATCCTTAATTGCCCTTGTTTAAGGAACATTTATGAGGCAACCACATTGTTGTGGTTCTGGAGTCACATGCAGGCCAGAAGATATCTTTCCCTAAAGGGCATTAGTGAACCGGATTGGTTTTTACGACAATTGTCGATGGTTTCACAGTCATCATTAGACTTATAATTCCAGATTTTTTATTGAAGTCAAATTCCACTATTTGCCATGGTGGTATTTGAACCTGGGTCCCTAGAGCATTACCAATCCAGTGACAATACCGCCACACCACAGCCTCCTCAATTACTTGTGACAAACCCCACCTGTCAAATGGCAGGCTTTGATCTACCACTGCAGGTGTGGTCTTTGCCAAACAGCCAAATGAGTTCAGAACAAGTCAGGGTCTCTGTGCAGCCAACCTCCACTGCTGGGGCTTCAGTACAAATCCCTTATGCACTTATGGAGAGACATAAACAATGCTGCACATTACCGAGGAGTGTCCCCTCTACAGACTAAGTGGCGGACTAATCACCTTAAGTTCAGCTAATGAAGTGGCGATTGCTTGGCTCAGGGGATTTGCATTCACTGAATAATAATGGGCTACAGTGGTTCAAGAAGGCAGCTCACCACTACCTTCTCAAGGGTAATTAAGGATGGGCAATAAATGCTGGCCTAGCCAGCGATACCCACATCCTATGAATGAATAAATTGAGTTTTTGAAGAATATCAGGTCGCCAAGATTCCAGTATGATAACCTGTCTGCCTTTAAAAATGACTTCCCAGGGAGTGACTAGCTTGTCCTGATAAGATCAAAATGGTCTCACATGTTTGTGAGCATGCTGAATTGAATCAGGCCATCCATTAATGATAGTTTTACACAGTTTCTGTAGTGCACAATTATTGCCATTTCTTCTCATGTCAATTCGCATTTGTGTTGCACAAAATGTACCAGATCAATTTGGAAAACATCTACAAGTTCAATGTCAATGAAGTCAACTGGTAGATCTGAGGATGTAGCTTCTGCTTTTACTGGGTTAGGCAATCCGTCATGCATGTCTTCGTCATTTTCTAATTTGTCAGTCCCCTCATATATATGTTTCTGACAGGATATTGGATGGTCAATCTTGTTGCTTGAAGGTGCCCATTGTGTATGTTCTGTTTGGATCAGTGCATGGCTCTTTGTAGCTGCATCAACCTTTGCTCTAGTGCACTGCTGCTCCCAATGCCCTTTCTGCAATATGCCTTGCAGAGTTGATGAAAAGCTGGGCATTTCTTTGCTGCATGCAAAAGGCACACCTTCCACACGTCTTACTAGTTTTGGGTGTTCTCATGAGCACATTGACAATTGGGGGTGTACTGAGGACCTGTAAGCTTGGTCGATCTTTGAGGATCGCATCGTATTTACTTGAGTAGCTCTTCGATGCTATACATTTTGGGCTCAACTAGCAGATCTTTCTGGAATGCTTCCATGGGAGTGGATGCAATCACCAATTCAACAATTCAGTCTGCTTGCTTTGCGCTTGAAAATTCACAACATGTACACTTTTCTTTGCATCTGCTGATGAAGTGGTCTATGTATTCTGTAGGCTGTTGTTGAAATGACATGAACTCTAGTCAACAAATACAAATATTTAACCTGATTCTGAACCAGTCTTCCAATTTAGTCCAAGGGCTGAAATTTTACAGCCCCAGTTCTGCAGGGGCAGGGCCATAGAATGCGGCAAGCTGTTCAAAAGTCCATTAACTTCAGCGGGAACGTAAAATCCCGACTGCGTAAAATTCTGCCCCATACCTTTTGGGGATCCTTTAACACTTATTCTGTTCATCCTGACATATTCAGCCTGTGTAGACCTTCATCCCAATTGCTAGACAAATTTTTATGGCTTACTTGCCTGGTTAAGACACATCTGAATCAAGGAACAATAGATCTGCATGCTGTTTAAGCATTTTAAATTTGGATAGTAAGTCAGCTGCATCCAAATTCAAACTTGGGAATTTTGTGGGCATTCTGACAATATCCCTTCAACTTGCTTTCAACTGTAGTACCTGGGATGAGTGCCGCTGTAGCCACTTTTGTGCCCTTTTCTGATGCTCCACGAACGAAGACGTGATGCGGTGGGAATGCACCACGGAGTGATGGCGTCCTTGCTTTTTGTTCAATTTATTGTTCAACAATTCCTGAAGCTACCCATTATAATCACTACCTTTTCTGGCCCGATTTCTATGAATTGTTTTTGTTCGTTTGTTTGACTCCCCCTTGCACGCTGTCGATCCGGCCCACACCCTGGTGACTCGCCTTTCCTGACTATGCTAGCCCAGTGCTGGTGCTCTGGATGCGCTGTCCTACTCATGGGACTGACAGGCTATATTCTGCAATCACACCATGAAGGATCCGTCTGCTTACCATCCCTTTATTTGAGCACTAGTTTGGCACTATGTCTCCAAATCTTTTCTTCACAGTCACAATGCTGTGTTCTCAACACTCTATTTTTTATTCATTTACAGGATGGGGGAGTCGCTGGCTAGATCAACATTTATTGCCCATCCCTAATTGCCCTTGAGAAGGTGGTGGGGAGCTGCCTTCTTGAACTGCTGCAGCCCATGTGGTGTAGGTACACCCACAATGCTTTTAGGGATGGAGTTCCAGGATTTTGACCCAGCGACAGTGAAGGAATGGCAATGTATTTCCAAGTCAGGATGGTGAGTTTCTTCAAGGCGAACTTCCAGGTGGTGGTGTTCCCATGCATCTGCTGCCCTTGTCCTTCTAGACGGTAGTGATCATAGGTTTGGAAGGTTCTGCCTAAGGATCTTTGGCGAGTTCCTGCACTGCCACTGTTTGTCAGCAGTGGAGGGAGTGAACATTTGTAGAAGGGCTGCCAATCAAGTGGGCTGCTTTGTCCTGGATGGTGTCAAGCCTCATGAGTGTTGCGGGAGCTGCAGCCATTCAAGCAAGTGAAGACTATTCCATCACACTTCTAACTTGTGTCTTGTAGATGGTGGACAGGCTTTGAGTAATCAGGATTCCTAACCTCTGACCTGCCCTTATAGCCACAATAATTATGTAGCTAGTCCTCCGGTCAATGGTAACCCCCAAGATGTTGATAGAAGGGGATTCAGTATGGGTGATGCCATTGAATGTCAAGGTGCAATGGTTAGATTCTCTCTTGTTGGAATTGGTCATTGCCTGGCACTTGGGTGGCATACATATTACTTGCCACTTGTCAGCCCAAGCCTGGATATTGTCCAGGTCTTGCTGCATTTGGGCATGAACTGCTTCAGTATCTGAGGAGTTGCGAATGGTGCTGAACATTGTGCAATCATCAGCAAACATCCCTACTTCTGACCTTATGATGGAAGGATGCTAATTGAAGAAGCAGCTGAAGATGGTTGGGCCTAGGAAACAACGCTGAGGAACTCCTGCAGTGATATCCTGGAATTGAAATGATTGATCTCCAACAACCACAACCATCGTCTTTTGTGCTCAGTATGACTCCAACCAGCGGAGAGTTTTCCCCCTGATTCCCACTGATTCCAGTTTCCCTAGGGCTCCTTGATGTCATACTCGGTAAAATCCTGCCTTGATGTCAAGGGCAGTCACTCTCACCTCACCTCTGGAGTTCAGCTCTTTTGCCCATGTTTGAACCAAGGCTGCAATGAGGTCAGAAGCTGAGCGGAACCCAAACTGGACATCAGTGAACAGGTTATTGCTAAGCAAGTGCTGCTTGATAGCACCGTTGATGACCTCTTCCAACACTTTACTGATGATCGAGAGTAGACTAATGGGGTGGTAATCGGCCGGGTTGGATTTGGCCTGCTTTTTGTGTACAGGACATATTTGGCTAATTTTCCACATTGCCGGGTAGGTGCCAGTGTTGTAGCTGTACTGGAACGGCTTGGCTCAGGTGTGGCAGGTTCTGGAGCACAAGTCTTCAGTACTATTGCCAGAATATTGTCAGGGCACAGAGCCTTTGCAGTATCCAGTGCCTTCAGCCATTTCTTAATATCACGTGGAGTGAATCGAATTGGCTGAAGACTGGTATTTGTGATTCTGGGCACCTCCAGAAAAGGCCAATTTGGATCATCCACTCAGCACTTCTGGCTGAAGATTGTTGCAAACACTTCAGCCTTATCTCTTGCACTCATGTGCTGGGCTCCCACATCATTGAGGATGGGGATATTTGTGGAGCCTCTCCTTTAGTGAGTTGTTTAATCCTCCACCACCATTCACGACTGGATGTGGCAAGACTGCAGAGCATAAATCTGATCCCTTGGTGTGGAATCGCTTAGCTCTGTCTATTGCTTGCTGATTATGCTGTTTGACACACAAATAGCCCTGTGTTATAGCTTCACCAGGTTGACACCTCATTTTTAGGTATGCCTGATGCTGTTCCTGCCATTCCCCCCTGCACTCTTCATTTAACCAGGGTTGATTTCCTGACTTGGTGGTAATGGTAGAGTAGGGGATATGCCAGGACTTTTGACTGGCCCGCAGAATCCTCTGCAGCGGGTCCCACCAAGGCAGGGCCATAAAATCCCAGCCTTTGAGTCTTCCATGCAATTAAGAACTTACTTTATTCCAACCATTTTGAGTTTGTAATTGGTCTTGTGAACTCAGTCCAGTTGCCTGCATTCCTGCTGCTGGCTCCTGTGTCTCAATACTGGCAAGTATTTGTGATTCGGTGTCAGGCGTCCTTGGCCCTTCCGGATCACTTTACGGTCTCAGTCCTTTCCGTTGAAAATTTTTATTTAACAATTCTGCAAGCACTTCTGCTGCCTCTGTACTGTCCATTCCTGAGGAGGCTACATCCGTATTTTGGTGCTGGAGGAACAGCACCTCATCTTCCGACTGGGCACTTTACAGCCTTCCGGGCTGAATATTGAATTCAACAACTTTAGATCTTAAACTCCCCCTCCTCCCATCCCCACCCCGTTTCTCCCCCCTCCCTTTTTTTTCAATAATTTATATAGATTCTTCTTTTCCCACCTATTTCCATTATTTTTAAATCTAAAACTAAAACTTTGTTAGTCTTTCCACCCCACCCCCACTAGAGCTGTACCTTGAGTATCCTGTCTTCCATTCTTAATTAGCACTTTTCTTAGACAATATCACCACCTTCAACACCTCTTTGATCCTTTTGTCTGTGACATCTTTTGATTATCTGCTCCTATCACTGCTTGCTTATCTCCACAATCATCCCACCCTCAACTTCTCTCTCCCCCCGCCCCCCCACCTTAGACCAGCTTATATTTCACCTTTCTCCTAACTATACTCAGTTCTGCCGAAGGGTCATGAAGACTCGAAACGTTAACTGATTTCTTCTCCACCGATGCTGCCAGACCTGCTGAGTTTTTCCAGGTAATTCTGTTTTTGTTTTGGATTTCCAGCATCCGCAGTAGCTTTTAGCTTTTTGTTTTTACATCCGTATTTTTGTTTGAATCAGTTCTTTATTCAATTGAATCACAAATAGGGAAGGAGTTTTTATTAACATAAAGAACTTTGGATTTGTGACACCCCATCCCAGGTGGTGGAAAAGCTATACTGCACGCTATTTCATTGCCCAATATAAAGTATACATTTTAAATAGGTAATTTCGGAACAACTCCAATCACACAAGGTTGGAGTACACTTCAAATTTACTTCATGCACTGGGGAATGCACACACTTCCCATCAATACCCTGTGTTAATATATGCCGATTCTGCCTTCTTCCTAAAGCCAGACTGTTTTTTGTTCCTGCAGCTTCCTTGTAGGTTTACAAATGGAGATCTACTGCCCACTAGCTGCCTATGTGATATTTCATACCCATATGCAAAACCGCTGCTTCCCATACCTTAGAAACCTTACAGTATTCCAGGTATGAACTAATAGCTATTGGAATGCTGTTTTGAAATTTTTCCAGTATCATTAGCTCCCTCACATTCTCAAAATTCTGTTCCAGTTTCAGTACCTCAAACCACCAGTCCAACAACATTTCTTTCTCCCTAGCAAATTCTACAAATGTTTCATTCAGTCTTTTCTTTAAAGTCCAAAATTTCAACTGATATGCTTCCGGGACAAGCTCATATGCATTAAGTACCACAGTTTTAACTACCTCATAATCTGAGGATTGTTCTTCCGAAAGGCTAGAATACATAGCCATTGTCTTCCCAACCAAAATGTTTTGCAAAACGAGAGTCCAACTGTCTTTTGACCTTTTTAATTTTGTAGCCACCCTTTTCAAGCGAGATAAAATATCTCTCAACTCTGCCCTAGTGAACTTAGGCACTATGCGAAGACTCTTGATTAAATAAAGCTTCCAAATAGAGCTTTTCTCGTTATCCAAACTACTAGACTCTCTTTCACCCCAATAGCTAAGCTTTTCTTTCGCCAGTTCATGCTGTCTGAGTTCTTTCTCTCTTTGAAACTCCCTTTCCCTTTCCTTATCTTTTTCCTCCCTTCCTAACTTCTATTTCTGGAGCTCAAGTTCTAACTTTTGCATTTCCATTTCTTTCTTTTTCCAGTTCAAGCTTTGCATTTCTCTTTCTTTATGTTTTTCCTCTTTTACAAGTTCAAGTTTTTTTCATTTCTCTATCCCTTTCTATCTCAAGCTGTTACATATGCAACTGAATTCAAGCTAACTCAACTGAAGTGCTATCTGGAATAACTTTTCCTTCTTCCAGTTCCAAACACTGTGCTATTACTGCTTCTTTCTGCTACTGCTTTTAACTTTAACTCTAACTCTTCTGCTAATGTAATTAACCTAGCTTTGGTTAATTGTTGCAAATCGCACAGGGATAAATCTTTCCTCTCCAGAAAAGTAATTGACAAAGCCATTCTGCTTTTCAGTCAGTAAAATGACTAAAAATTCACCATGAAATCTTATCAGCCCTAACCTCAGCAAGCACCAGCACTTGTATCTGTCTGTGGATTTGAAATCCTGCAAGAGCCCCTAATTTGTGTTTTGATCCTAGACCAGACCCCCAAGTATTTGGTAGGATCCAGTTAAGGACCCATAAGGTTTTGTTTAAAATAGACAAAATTTGAGATTCAGACACTTGCTAAGAGAATAAAGCCACAAGATTCCATGGGTTTTGAACAAACAAAAATGAACTTTACGATACAAGGTCAAAGAGATAAAACGGGGAGGCGATGGCATAGCGGTATTGTCGCTGGAGTAGTAATCCAGAGACCCAGGGTGATGCTCTGGGGACCCGGGTTTGAATCCTGCCATGGCAGATGTGGAATCTGACATTCCACATGGAATTTGTCATTCAAATGAATGAATTTGAATTCAATTAAAATCTGGAATTAAAAGTCTAATGATGACCATGAAGCCAATATAACCATCTGGTTCACTGATGCCCTTAGGGAAAGAAATCTGTTGTCCTTACATGGTCTGGCCTACACGTGACTCCAGACCCACAGCAATGTGGTTGACTCTTAAAATGCCCTATAAAATGGCCACTCGGTTGCTTACGATTCCACAACCAATGGATCAGATCCAAGATCTGCTGTCCTGCCACATCCAGTCGTGAATGGTGGTGGACAATGAAACAACTCACTGGAGGAGGAGGCTCCACAAATATCCCCATCCTCAATGAAGGAGGAGCCCAGCACATCAATGGAAAAGACAAGGCTGAAGCATTTGCTACAATCTTCAGCCAGAAGTGCCAAGTTGATGATCCATCTCGGCCTCCTCCGTAGGTCCCCAGCATCATAGATGCCAGTCTTCAGACAATTCGATTTACTCCATGTGATATCAAGAAACAGCTGAAAACACTAGACACTGCAAAGGCTACAGGCCCCGACAATATTCCGGCAATAGTACTGAAGACTTGTGCTCCAGAACTTGCTGCGCTGCCAAGCTGTTCCATTACAGCTACAACACTGGCATCTACCCGGCTTTGTAGAAAATAGCCCAAGTATGTCCTGTACACAAAAGACAAATCCAACCTAGCCAATTACCACCCCATCAGTCTACTCTCGATCACCAGTAAAGTAATGGAAGGGGTCATCGACAGTGCCATCAAGCAGCACTTGCTTAACAATAACCTGCTCACTGATGCCTGGTTTGGGTTCCGCCAGGGCCACTCAGCTTCTGACCTCATTGCAGCCTTGGTTCAAACATGGGCAAAAGAGCTGAACTGGTGAGGTGAGGTGAGAGTGACTGCCCTTGACATCAAGGCAGGATTTTACCGAGTGTGGCATCAAGGAGCCCTAGGGAAACGAGTCAGTGGGAAAACTCTCCACTGGCTGAAGTCATACCTACCACAAAGGAAGATGATTGTGGTTGTTGGAGGTCAGTCATCTCAGCTCCAGGACATCACTGCAGACGTTCCTCAGGGTGGTGTCCTCAGCCCAACCATCTTCTTGCGGCTGTTCAGCTGCTTCATCAATAACCTTTCTTCCATCATAAGGTCAGACGTGGGGATGTTCGTTGATGATTGCACGATGTTCAGCATCATTTGTGACTCCTCAGAAACTGAAGCAGTCTATGTCTAAATGCAGCAAGGCCTGGACAATATCCAGGCTCGAGCTGACATGTGGTAAGTAACATTCGCACCACATAAGTGTCAGGCAATGACATCT
Organism: Cetorhinus maximus; assembly: GCF_964194155.1. NCBI lineage: Eukaryota > Metazoa > Chordata > Chondrichthyes > Lamniformes > Cetorhinidae > Cetorhinus > Cetorhinus maximus. Next base: position 121,295,517 of record NC_135884.1, read on the forward strand.
CCAACAAGAGAGAATCCAACCATCACCCCATGATGTTCAATAGCATTACCATCACTAAGTCCCCCACTATCAACATCTTGGAGGTTACCATTGACCAGAAACTGAACTGGACTAGCCATATAAATACTGTGGCTACAAGAGCAGATCAGAGGCTAGGAATTGTGTGACGAGTAACTCACCTCCTGACTCCTCAAAGTCTGTCTGCCATCTACAAGGAGTGTGATGCAATACTCCCCACTTGCCTGGATGAGTACAGCTCCCACAACACTCAAGAAGCTTGACACTGTCCAGGACAAAGCAGCCCACTTGATTGGCACCACATCCACAAACATTCACTCCCTCCACCACCAACACACAGTAGCAGCAGTGTGTACCATCTACAAGATGCACTGCAGGAATTCACCAAGGCTCCTTAGCAGCACATTCCAATCCCACAACCACTACCATATAGAAAGGAAAGGGCTGCAGATAGATGGGAACACCACCTCCTTCAAGTTCCCCTCCAAGTCACTCACCATCCTGACTTGGAAATATATCGCCGTTCCTTCACTGTCATTGGGTCAAAATCCTGGAACTCCCTCCCTAACAGCGCTGTGGGTTTACCTACACCACATGGACTGCAGTGATTCAAGAAGGCAGCTCACCACCACCTTCTCAAGGGCAATTAGAGTTGAGCAATAAATGCTGGCCCAGCCAGCGAAGCCCACATCCTGTGAAATGAATTTTTAAAAATCTATCATATACTCGAATAATCAGGGTTAATATGAGGTACATGTGAATTACAAGGCAATCTATGGTCAGACACACCACACTACAAAAAATAGCCAACGTGACCAAGACAGATCCCATGGATTTCTCAACAACTCACCCAAATGTTAGTAAACTCTGTGAGTTAACCAATCTCATTAAAACTCAGTCTTCCTCACAAGGGTTTCTAATCTTCACCTTCAAAGATCTCACCTTGGAATTCTCTCCAAAAATCGGTCCAGCTCAGATGGCCTCAACGATTGCACACCTCCCAAGGTTGCAACCTTGCCTCCCGAGACTCCATTACCCTGGGTTTCTGAGTCTGCACTCCAGTCTCTACTTACTAGCACAATTTCAGTTCTTTAATAGCTGGCTAGCTTCATTGGACTGGCACTGCCCCTTCATTCCACAAAGTTCCAATCTCCCCAGCTATACCAAGCTATAAATGGCTCCCAGGGCTTCTTCTGAGCCCAAACCCTTCCCAGCATGGAGCCAGTGACCTTCCGCCACCTTCTCAGCTCCCCAGGACTTCTCTTGAGTCTTAACAGCACAAAGCTATCAAATGGCTCCTGGGACCTCTCCTGAGCCCCATCTACACAAAGCCAGCCAACAACAACACTTTTGCTGCCTGAAGCCTGCTAACAGCTGCATCTTTTCAGTATGCCCATTTACCTTGTTGCTGAACACTCACTCACCCAACAAAGACACAGATAAATTGAAGACTTATAAATTTATCAAGCTCCACCCATCACCATGAAGACAAAGCATTCCAGGGCTCACTGAATGCTATGAAATGAATTGTAGCTTTAATTCCCAAAACAAAGTGACTCTGCATTTCTTTGCAAGCAGTGTAGACACCTCGGCCGTGATTTTTTGGTCCTGCCTGCCTCACGGGTGGGACGAAAAATTTGGAGAGGCAGCCAAAAGTCCATAGACTTTGGGTGGGCATTTCTGGTCCCGCCGCAAGAAGGACTGGAAAATCTCAGTCCTCGTCTCTAATTCTCCAGCTAAGTTAGCTCACCTGCTGTTTTCTGATCTCGCCTTTCTAGCTGTTAACCCCTTAAATCAACATGGCCCCAACCGTTTAAGCGTACTGGTCTTCAAGCTGCTCTAGTTATATTTATCCCATTTTCTAGTTAAAATTTTGTACTTCCAGAACTTAAAAATACCTCTAAAATATTATTTTGAACCATGAACTAAGTATTTATAACAGCACCATATCGCCAAGGGTTCCCAGGTGTGGGCTATGAATATTAGCATTGCCAGCAACACTCACATTCCTAGAATGGTGAAAAAAAAGAGTACTTACAACTAGTGTATAATAAATAAAAGCATACAACAACTGCTCCCTTTAGCACAGCTGGTGGTTCCCTTACTCCCATGCCAAGTGCCCAGGCAGTGTAGCCTATCTGGCTTTTTGGCATCACGGCAGGCATTGGTTGTGCCGGGGCCATGAAGGAACAGATGGATTGTCACCTTCAGAGAAGACATAACGTTCCTCTGCCATTGTTATACTGCCACTCACAAAGAGATGTGGCTCATTATTCCTAGTGATCCTAGGAAAGAAGTGTGTAGAAGATCAAGGATATGAATGAAGCCCTTATCCATGTCACCCACCAGCCTTTCCAAGGTGGTGCAGATGTTGGAGCCCTGAGACTGCATGACCATACTCTGAGATTGTAACAAAGCTATAGAGCTAGTAATACAGACTTCTGGAGGAAGTCATTTTAATTTTTGAATGACATAAAATGGGCCAAATTGGATTAGCTGCCATTATACATCCTGCCCAATTTTGCTTTCCAGTGAAGTCAATTGAAGAGAAATCATCCAGGATATACAACAATCAGCTCATTCTATATCACCCATTTTATGCCATTGCCAATGATTAAAATTACTACCTGCAGCATCCATAGACATAACCACATGCTTCATTGCACAATGCAATGAGTGAATGCCCCTGGACAGAACATCTTCAAGCTAGAAACAGACTTGTCCAAATATCTAGACATGGCACAGCAGTTCATTGGCAGGCCTTCCAATACACACTTGCACATGTGCAGAAAGCAATTTTCTTTTGAAAACTGAGTCAATGAAATTTGCATCTCTAACCTCAGCAGAGCTTGGGGTCAAGTTTGCCTTATGGCAAGCTGTCCTTTTCACTAGTCCCTGATTCTGATCACTCATGCTCTGTGAATCACCAAGAGCCCCTGTAATTTACTATGTAACCCATCAAGCATACCAGTTTCTCTGCTGGTGCTGCATCTTCAAGGGGTTGTCTTCTTCCAAGCCCTCTTCTATTAGTTCCAGGTGTTAAGAAAGCCCTACATAATAGGGAGAGGGACAAATGCTTGCAAGCCACGGAAAGGCTGGAGAGTAGATGATTAGCATTATAATGCAGTGTAAAATAGCTAAATTGCTTGACCGAGTCAAATAGGCCGATACTCTGGCTCATTGTATGCTTCATCCTCACCATCGCAATGCTCTTAGCTCTTGACAGCCTTATTATATTAATGGCTGTCAATTCCATGTGGATGAGGATCTAGGTGCTTGTTGATCCTTTCTGGTTTTACTCTTCCCTCATACGTTGAGCCATTTTCTCCTGCAGTAAAAGCGTGAGAGCGCTGGTGACTGGCTGCTGAAAAGGAATGTGAATAGGTCTAGGGGGTCTTCATATTGTGTATACACCAACAATGAGAAGCAGCTAATTACAAGCAGAATGGAAAAGTTTTCAATTGAAAAGAAAGGCCAGACTGTGAAATGAGATGCATTGTCAAAGTGAGCAATGATTAGCATTTATTACCAGGTGAAGACAGGATTTTGTTAATGACCTCTATAAAGGCAGTAAGCAACCAACCAGTGTGTGATGGAAGTGAGGAAAATCATTGCAGTGCCCATTGTGATTAGTTGGGCGATCGATGGACATGTATAAAATGCTGGAAAAGGGTGGTTGTGTTGTGCAAGATGTAAGCCAGAGAAATGGAGCTGGAAAAACTTATAGTTGTCCTTGCTATCCTAGGCAGGTCATTAAAGCACTCCTGAAATTAAATCCAGGTGCTGGAGTAGATGATGTGGATGTTGCCACCTTTCTCCATGCCTGCTAGAATCTGCTTGGATACCTTCCTGCCTACAGGTAAGAAGGGTATCTTCATCTATGCAGTATAAGGATCTGGTACCTTATTATTTCCAGAATGTTTTTTATGCTTTCGACCAGGAAGACAGATACAAAATATTCTTTTAATGTCTCTGCTATTTCCTTATTCCACAGAATAAACAGCAGAAGGTGAAGAAATGGGGTGGCACTGTGTAGATTATGGTGAGGAAGCAGAAAAGGTTAATGAGGGATTGAGTACAATACCACCACATATTGATGTAAGAAGGCACATGACCCAGAGGTAGGGTCTGTGCCCAGAAGGAAAAAAGCAGTAAAAACATGGAAATAAGAGTACTGGTCCGAACTGTTTTTTCCTCCTGGGTGTGGTGTTGGCCAGAGACATGCTAAGACTTAAACATGGAGATAGTTCCTTGTACTGTAACTTTTACTGTTGTCATAAGAATATAATAATTTTCATAATATTATTGTGATTTATTGTAAAGATAGGTTAATAGTGGGGATTGGATAGTTACACTGTGCACATGTGCGTGTGTGTGTGGGATTTAATTGAATTGGAGACAGCTGGTCTGGAGGCTTTGAGTTGTCAACAAGAAGCTAGGTTTGAAATGCTAAATATGTAAACACGGCTGAAGTTTTAAAATGTGAGGTGCAAGGAAAATTTGCATTTTTAGATAAATTAGGTTAGTTTAAATCTCAAAGAGCTGGTAAGATGTTACACCTAGCCAGAAGAAGCTAAGCCAGTGTGTTTATTTTTCCTAAAGGTTACTGAAATATGAACACTGAAAAGATTTATGTTATGAGAAAGGTGAAGTTCCAAAGACATATCGGAACAATGGAATTTGCATCAAAAAGGGAGAAACATGTCTAAAGGAGATGAGGTTATGTATCAGAGGGGAAGGAATTCTAAGCTCTAATAAGTGCGAAAAGCCTCCAGCTTCTGTGCATCAAGTTGCTGTCTACAAGAACCAAAGCTGAGAAAACTCACTTTGAATTCTCCTATCCAGGGTATTGTGTTGCTTTGCCTGGGTCTGTTTAAATCTATTTGTTTTTAATGTTGCCTTAACGGAGGTGAACTGGGAGCCAGGTTAATTAGGGGTTTTAGGAGTTATTATAGTAGTAATTTATAGACTTATGTATGTGCTTGAAATCTTTTCTTTTGTTAATAAATGTTTAATTTAATTTTCTAAAAACCCCTGAAGTCGTGTCAGTCTTATTACTTCTGAATTCAGGGCACACATCTCGAAATAAAACACAAATTGATCACACGTTCATAACTGTTTTGCAAGTTTTCCTCGTGGATTTGATCTGCCCGGCACACATCATCTGCCACATCATAACACTGTATATAGTTACAAGTAGTTAATAAAGCAGGGGTGGGGAACCCCTGGCCCATTGTACATTTTCATCCGACCTGCGATGAGATTTCAAAACCTGTCCCGCCCCCATCCCGCGCAGCGTGCTGCACTCTGGGCCAGCCACTGCCATGTTTTGATGCCTGAGCCTTGGCTGCAGTCTTCAGAGGCCCAGGCTGTGGGGAGAGATCAAGGTCCGAGTTCCAGGAGCAGGAGTGCAGGGTTGGGATGGGAAGCTGCTAGCTGCCGATCGGGTGGTGAAGTGTGAATAACCCAGTGCGGGGAAGAAATATAGCAAGACACCTGGCTCCATCGGCAGCTCACCCCACCTCCCCTCCCAGTTCCATTGGTGTCCCAGAACAGGGGCTCAGCCCCTGCAGACTGAGGAAGAGGCCCAGGCTCTAGGGCCAAGTGCAGCCTTGGACTGGGAGTTGGCCAGAGCCTTGGTTGTTGAGTCACTGTCCTGGGCTGGTTTGAGGGTGAGACAGAGTGGGAAATGAGAGAGAGAGAGACAGAGAGACAGAGACAGGCCGGGATTTTCCATACCCACCCCTGTTTTGGCATGAGCGGACAATATGGCGTGATCGGTTTCACAACGGCGTGAAGCCAATTTGCGGTCACCCACTCAGCCCACCAATGGCGGGCTGTGCTCTCCACCATCGGACATCAGGAACCTCATTGGAATACACCAGATTATCATTATTAGGCCAGCTGGCTGGAATCGTCGGTGGGAAAACACACCGACGTGTTTCATAACTGCACATAAGCAGCGTGCATCTGGAGAGCTATACTTCACTTGGGACTTCAAGCTTTGTTTGCCTACCTTGCTTCAGTCAGCACTCGCAGTCATCAGCGCCAGGCTTCACAGACAACACCACATCACTTTTAGGGGGGGCTCACGGGCAGGTTTCTACCTACCAGATCAGCCATATGTGGGTGGCTTTTCAATTGCTGCAGGGTTAGGGCTTGCTTGGTGAAGGGGGAGAAGGGGCCTCATGCAAGGGAAGAGGCTGCAGGACAAGGGTTGTACTGGGGAAGGAGGGTAACCCAGTGTGTGTTTGTGGAGGCACATGTTGATCTCTGCAAGTGGCCTCAAGATGGTGAGAGCTAAAGAGGCAGTCTCCAGAGGAGATGAGGCCAGATGGACATGTGAGGTTTGTTAGTCACAATGAGAGGTTGTGGTGGAAAAATTAACCCAGGCTAGTCTTTTGGTTCAAGCTGATTTATTTTCAAGACAACTCCTCAATGCTACTGGCTACCAAGTAGCTTCCACAGTGTTCCAGCTGTATCTTTTTATTCTATTTAGATGGAATAATCAATGCCCATCAACTAGCAATTTCTTTAACAAGGTGATTGCCACATTGACAAGGGTGTGTCAGAATAGGTGGTGATGTCCCTCAAGCCAGCAGTGAATGAGATGCCAGTGAATGTGTGATGGGCTTGAGTGTGTGAGTTTAGAGTGATGAGATGGTTGCCATACCCTGGATACACAGATACGATCATTCATCCTCTATCTGCATTGGATGGCCAACCTCTTCTGTGCAGCATTGGCACTGAACACCACTGCCACCACCTCCCAAGCCAAGTTGGTCATGCCACTGCCCATCCTGCAGCCAGAGCGGGGGTAGAGGACATTACGCCAGGCCTCCATGGCATCTGAAAGGCATTCCAGTGATGTGTCTCCAAACCTTTGGGCTGCAGTCTTTTTGCATTTCGTGGACATCTTCCCTGCAGTAGTCGTGGGCTGGAAGCACTGAAATGTGTACGCGTGTCTGGACTTTAAATATGGTGCTCGGATTGATGAAGCGAAAAGGTGACGGCATGGCAGGCGAATGTGAGCCCGCCCGCCCGCCATCAAAATGGTGTGTTTCCCAGGAATGCATAACTAATGCGGTGGGTTTGGGACAATACTGTGTGAAAACCCGCCATTGGGTAAAATGTCGTTTTCCCTGCCCACCACCACAGTGCACATCTGGGACGATTCCGCCCACAGAATGGAGACAGACAGACAAACAGAGTGAGAATGGAGACAGACAGACAGACAGACAGACAGACAAACAGAGTGAGAATGGAGACAGACAGACAGACAAACAGAGTGAGAATGGAGACAGACAGACAGACAAACAGAGTGAGAATGGAGACAGACAGACAGACAGACAGACAGACAAACAGAGTGAGAATGGAGACAGACAGACAGACAGACAGACAGACAGACAGACAAACAGAGTGAGAATGGAGACAGACAGACAGACAGACAGACAGACAAACAGAGTGAGAATGGAGACAGACAGACAGACAGACAAACAGAGTGAGAATGGAGACAGACAGACAGACAGACAGACAAACAGAGTGAGAATGGAGACAGACAGACAGACAAACAGAGTGAGAATGGAGACAGACAGACAGACAGACAAACAGAGTGAGAATGCAGACAGACAGACAGACAGACAAACAGAGTGAGAATGGAGACAGACAGACAGACAAACAGAGTGAGAATGGAGACAGACAGACAGACAGACAAACAGAGTGAGAATGCAGACAGACAGACAGACAGACAGACACAGAGTGGGAATCGGAGAGAGACAGACAAAAAAAAAGAGTGGGAATCAGAGAGGGAGAGAGAGAGAGAGAGCAAGACAGAGTGGGAAAGGAGAGAGAGACACATAAGAGAGAGACACAGACAGACAAAGTGGGAACGGAGAGAGAGAGACAGAGAGAGAGAGAAAAGCCAGTGGCAAGTAGCAACATCTTCAGTGCCAGCAGACATGACAAAGCTCATCAAGAAAAAGCAAACTCAGCCATCACATTAAAGCAGTGATAAAAACAAAAAACTGCGGATGCTGGAAATCCAAAACAAAAACAGAAATACCTGGAAAAACTCAGCAGGTCTAGCAGCATCGGAAGAGAAGAGCAAAGTTGACGTTTCAAGTCCTCATGATCAACTGTTCTGTTGAAGGGTCATGAGGACTCGAAACGTCAACTTTGCTCTTCTCCGCCGATGCTGCCAGACCTGCTGAGTTTTTCCAGGTATTTCGGTTTTTGTTTTACATTAAAGCAGTGGGTGAGTTGAACGCTTCTGCATTCTCTCTAAAAAAGATAATTGAGTTGGTTTTTACGTGTCTGTCGCCGGTGACTGATTTTGTCTATGTGTGAGTGGCCCTTGATAAGAAAAAGTTCCCCACCCCTGTAATAACGACTTGATCTTAACATACAGAAATCTATGAAGACTTCCTTGACAGACACGTTCTGTAACCAACACCATTACAAGACTTTACGCTTTTGCCTCCTCAACCGACAGCTGAGTTAGAGAAGTTAGGTGCTCTCTTCTGACTAAGAAATTAAGAGAGAAAAGAGAAACTAGCAAGAGGCATAAAAACAGCTTGCAAAAGCTTCCATGGGTATGTAAAAAGGAAGAGATTAGCAAAAGGAAACATGGGCCCCTTAGAGCAGTGACAGGAGAAATTATAATGTGGAATAAGGAAATAGCAGAGACATTAAAAGAATACTTTGTATCTGCCTTCATGGTAGAAGACACAAAAAACATTCTGGACATAATAGGGTACCAAAGGTCTAGCAAAATCAGAAACTTAAAGAAAATAGTATTAGTAATGAAGTAGTACTGGAGAAATTAATGGCACTAAAAGTCAACAAATACCCTGGATCTGATGGCTTGCATCCGAGGGTTACCTCCCCCTGCAGTACTCCTTCAAAATTGCTTCTACTCTCCCACCCACTAGACTGAATTTTTCAGGGTGGTGGGGACCCCAACGATGGTGCAGAAAGCTAGGCAAACCTGCCTTGGCCATTTCTGGGAGCCCCAGCCTGATACTGTGGCAGTCAGGCAACTATCTGCCTGGCATAAAGATGCCCTTCTCTTTAAGGGATGAGATCCTGCCGCAAAGAGCTGCTAGCCAAACGGAGGAATGGCAGCTCTTCAGTGCCAGCAGCGCCACTGGGAGCAATGGCTAGTGCTGAGATACAACTGGCCTGGAGCAGCATCATGGACAATGCCCTGGGGTCAAGGTAAGTGGGGTCAGGTCTCCAGGCTAGTCAAGTAGACCCTGGCAAGGGGGTGGGGGTGGTTGCGGGGACAGGGTGAGTGGGGGGGCCCTCCATAGTTCCCAGAGTGCCTGATCAGGAGGGTCCCCCTCCAAGGCCACAGGGAGCCCACATGTTTTATAGGGCAGTGTACCCATGCAGCTCCTTGCCACTGGTAGAATGCCAGTGGCAGCGGGAAGAGGCACTTAGATGGTTCTTAATTAGTCACGTAAGGGCCTCAGTTGGCCTCTGGGCAGAAAGGCCATCCTCCACCTTCCCCAACACTGAGGGAATTCCACTCCTTCCCCACATTTTCTCCCAATTCTCCGTAACCTCCCCCCCACCCCCCACCCAACCGCATTCCAATCCGCTCCCCATGGCCTCATTAAATTCTACCCACTGTGTGTAGATTATGGTGAGAAAGCAGACAACAAGCCACCCCATTGCTTTGCCTTCTGCTGTTGATTCTGTCAACCCCAAGGACCACCAAGTGAAGGATAGGGGCACTCCCAAGGGAAGTGGATGAAGGCCTGTTGATGCCTCTTTTGGGGGAAGAAGTTCTAGAGTCAAGCATCTCCCCTTAATGGTGGCCCAATCTGAGGCCTAAAAATTGCAAGACCCTCCTGGATTTCAGGGCTTTATCATTCATATTTAAAAGTTCCCCAACTCTTCATGTGTTGTTCCAGCTGCAGCACCACTGGCGTTTTCCTTTCCAGGAGTGGCAGACTTCCTCTCAGTAGCACGGATCCTGTTAGGAATCTGGTCTACGTAGCTAACGACCCCTGACTCAGTAAAATGAGTCAAGTTGAGGGAGGCATTGGAGAATTGGGCAAAAGTCCCGTCCCAGCCCTGCTGAGCAATTTAAAGAAAATCCAAGCATTTCTTTCTTTTGCTAATAGAATCACATTTCTCACAATCAGCATTTATAATTGCTACAAGCTGCCACATTTTTGTTAACACTTCATTAAAATACTTGAAAACCATGTTTTTTAAAAGATTTTTGACCAGCAGAAAGCTTTAAATACAGAAAAGCACCATCAAAGCTTTGTTACTTTGCCAAGGCTTTGAATTCTTACAAAAGACCCCTGTCTGTAAATGGAGCCTGAAAGACTACAATTAGAAACTGGTTTCAGTCAATTTCCTCAGGTGGAGGTTCACCCAAGTAAATTCATGTAACTTTGAAGTTATGTTGTAAAATTCACAAACCACTCATGCAGAACATATTTTTCTGAAACTGTAAAAATTAGAAAAAAAATCAACTTTAAACAAAGCAGTATTTTGTTACACCGTCAATAGTTCCTCCCTGAATTTTTATCTTGCTGAGAAGTCTACTTAACTATTCATACACACAAAAGAGCTATTTGCCTGTTTCATGGCCGGAACAAAGGAATGTCTTCTTTGGGTTATTAGTTGGCAAATGTTTATCATAAAGCAAACATTACAAAATCAACCTGTGGTCACAAAGGCAGGGTGCATTTCAAGGCTGATAAATTAGACCTGTAGCATGGTGGCAGTCTTTCATCTTGTAAACCATGGTTTGTGCTGTGGTGATCAACTCTGTAGTAAGCATCACCTGGTATGGTTCAGAAGCCCCACTCTGGCACAGGAATCTTGCTGCATTTTCTGCAGAGGAAGACTGGGCTGAGAAGGTGCATGATTTGTTGGCCTCTGTTTACTCTGGACTCCAGGATTTACAATCTGGGGACTGCTTGTAGTCCCAATCCTAGCCATTGTTACCACTGGTGCTGCTGGGACTGCAGAGCTGCTGCTCAATCAGATTGGCCAGCAGCTGTCTGAAGCAGGACTTGCATCCCTCAATCAGGCAGAAGTCCTGTCTCCAGCCAATTGACACTTTGTGGAGCGTTAACTAGCTGTGGGGCTGCTGTATGGGATCAGCAGGATGCATTCCCTGCCAACTTGTCAGGTGGTGGGGTGGGAAACCCCACCATCTGAAAAGTCCTACCTGAATTGTAACCTAAGCCATCATAAACAACAAATATATGTACATCGAGTCATTTCTTAGAGTTCAGCATGTCTGTTTTCTCTAAGTACTGAAACAGTATTGGAAATATGAAGGCTGTTAATGATGGCATTGAGATCTATGAACTTACGGTTGTGGTTCTGGATGATCAGCTCGATGAGGTGGATGAACAATATCATGGGCACTCACTAAAAGGAAATATATCCTCATAATCACTGTCCTTGAAATATCCGGGTCTATTCGTTCTTAAGTGTCTCACGGTTCCACTCCATGTTGTCATCCATAAGATAAGCATTGGTACCAAGCAACCACTTGATTTGCTTTAGTCTTGGAAGAGATGATGCGAGCTCATGGTTACAATTTGGCCATATGATGCAAAACCAACCTCAGACTTCAAATCGTGGTTCCCTTATGCCTGTTCGCTTGCCGAAGTACATTTTAGCTTTACCTTGTCAGTTTGTGGATTTATTGTGCTTTTCTCGGACATTCTCCTTGGATAGCAATGACGGCTTAGGAATGGTCGGCATCATGCAAAAGTTATGATGAGCCATAAGCTCGGCTGGTGTCTTTCTGTTCAGTGAGTGTGGGATACATCGGTACATATGAAGAAGGATATGAATGGATTGTTTAAACGATTTCCCCTCTGACATAGTAGGTCTAGACTGTCCTTTATCACCTTGTTCGTTGCCAACGTTCGATTACAGGTTGTATCACAACGTCAGATGGTAAATTCTGCAGCTTACTAGGAACTCCATGAACTCACTGGAATTCATTGTCTGTAGTGATAGTCTCCAGCAAACATTATTTGCTAAACAGTTTTTCTAAAATGTCAATTATCAAAGTGGTGGTTACGGAGTTTGTTGTAGCGATTTCCAGCCATTTGCTATGTAGATCATGAACAACAAGAAAAACAGCTTTGATTGCTAGGGGCTGATTGCATTTATCTAAAAATATCCACTTGGAGTTGTTGCCATGGTATTGTTGGCCATGGGGTCAGTTGTGGAGGTGCTGGACACAGTTTAATAGTCTTTTAAATGAATGTATATGCTACGCAGTTTCTAATGAACTCTTCTATGCAGTGATCTATTGCTGATCACCAGACTGCTTCACAGGTTCGTTGTTTCATCTTAAAAACACCCAGATATCCTTCATGGGCAAGATGCTGCAATACACTTTCCTTTAGCCCTTTCGGGATAACCGCACAGATTCTTCGTGCAGTACAGTTGTCATCAAACAATGCAAGTTCAATGCTTACTCTGCAATACGGAACCAGTTCTTCCTTGGTTTTGCGAGGCCACTCAATTTTTAGGTACTGGCTTACTTTCTTCAATACACTGTCTATCATTGATTCTGCCTTCAACTCCCCCGTGTAATAAAATTCCCAGTCACATGCGAAGTCACCGCGATCACATAGTCTTCAATGTTGCAAGTCACTATCGCTCACGCTGTCTGCATTAGTAGTATGGCTAAGCATGTCATTGGTTCTGTGAACCTGTGAGATATTTGACCTCAAAAGTTGTACTGATAGAGACAATCTAACCATTTGTAGATGCATAGAGGTCGATGACCAGATCTTGATGTAGCTAACGGCGTAGTCAGTGGTGTAGTGCTTGGTGATCGGTGTAGAGAGTGAACTTTCCACCATAGAGATATATGTGCCAAAGTTCACAAGCGCAGATGCAGGCGAGTGCTTCCTGTTCTCCAGTAGAGTATTTGTGTTCAATGTCTGACAACCAGCATGATGCATAAGTGATTGGTCATTCGCTTTCTTCAATGTATTGTGTGAGTACAGCTCCTATTGCATTTCCTAGCGCATCTGTTGTGACATACGTTTCTGCATGTGGGTTGAAATGTGCGAAGACTGCCAAGTATGCTAGCTTTGCCTTTAATGTGTCAAATGCTGTTTGATGTGCGATTGTCCATTCCCATTGTGCATCTTCTCACAGTAGCTTTCAAAAAGGCTCAGCGATCTCTGCATACTTAGGAACAAATTTGTGATAAAGGTTGGCAGTACTGAGAAACGATGCCAACTCTTTTATATAAAACGGATTCGGACGCATAGGAATGACTTTGCTATTGTCATGTGTAGGTTTTACTCCAGCTGTTGTCATTCTATACCCTAGAAAATCAATCTCGGTTGTCACAAATGTGCATTTGTCCTTGTTGAGCTTCAAATTGTATTGTGTGAGTCAAGTGAACACTGCTGATAATCACTAATCATGTTCTGTTTTATCCCTTCCTTGAACAACAACATCATCAAGTAGGTTGAGCATCCCCTCAACGTCTGACCAGGCTAAAGAAATTATCTTCTGGAATGCATTAGGTGCTGAATTTAGTCCATAGGGCATTCTGTGGTACCGAAACACTCCTTCGTGAGTAACACGAGCAAGAAGATATCAGCTTTAGTCTACTTTTGGTATCTGAAGATAGCTCCATCAAGAGCATTTATCACCCTATCAAATATAGATTTGTCTTCTGTGAGCTGCTCGAATACTCACTGGCCTTCTGCTCTAAGACAATGTATGTGTATCGCATTCTTGCAGGTCACCAAGACATCCATATTGTCCATCCCCATAGCAAACAAGTAGGTCTTAAACCTCGAAATCCATCGATTCTATGGCATGGGTGGATCTTCCTGCAAAGAAAAGAATGGTTTTCACCATCATCCTCATCGCTGGTTGTTATGTTTTGTGTCTCGGAGATATGTAGAGATGACACACCACATTCTATGTTCCTGGAATGCATTGCCTGAGAGTGTGGTGGAGGCAGATTCAATTGAAACATTCACAAAGAAATTAGACCATTATCTGAAAAGGAACAATATGCAGTGTTACAATGGGAAGGTAGGAGGATGGCATAGGTGAGTTGCTCATTCGTAGAGCCAGTGCAGACACAATGGGCCAAAGGGCCTCCTTCTGTGCCATAACAATTCTGTGATTCTGTGATGTGTAGAGGAGTTTTATTTACACTTCTTCTAAAATGTCTGCAGTCTCATGTTTCTTGCTTTTTGTTTCAGTTTAGTTTCAGTTTCTCTCTGTACCCACACCCAGGCTTGACTAACAGCACAGAGAACAGTCAACAGACATACATAATCATACACAAAACAATTGAACAATTGAATACCATTTAGCACAAGCTTCCACTCCCACCTCCTCCTCAGCGACAGGCTGCCCTGCTGAAGCTCTTCTTAGCTTCACTGCCTCTTCCTCCAGCAGTGCCAACACAGCTAGTAATGGCAATTCTCCTGTAGTTCATCTCCAGTCCCTGGCTTTATGAGATCACTTCTCCTCCAAACACAAACATAGATCACGTGTCTGGTGTCTTATAGCCCAGCTGCGCTCATCATTCTGTGCCAGTGTCCAGGTCTAGCACTGTGTCACTGAGAGGCCTGCCGCTAGGGGCCATTTAGTATTGGCATTGCAGCAATCAATGCTAATTGACTAGGGTCCTCTGCTTTGAGACTAATTTGTGTCTCACTATGAATGCTAGTGTCCGGTTGTGCTCACTGCCTGGGTCCTCAACTTTGTCTCACATTTCATTGGTGCCTTTGGTGACATCCAGAGCTATAAGATTGGAATAACAAGGTCCACTCATCTTACAAGATCTCAGCAGGTTATTGAATCACTTGCAGCATTGCAACGATGTTTGTGCGATTTCATCCATGACCTCCAGCCATGCCTTCTTGTTGAGGTTTGCGGCCTCTTCCTCTTGTTGAGTGGGAAAAGCTCCTCCTGCCATGTTCTTTCCATCTGGAAGAGCACCCCTGGGTGGTGGTGCGGGGGGGGGAGTATCACAAAATCTGGAAGTCACTGTTCCTATAATTGTAGCCATGCCTTGAAAGCAATTTTTGATTACTTGCCCTTTTAGGTTCCTTTCTCTATGATGCCTTTACAATGAGTATCCATTTAAATATGATGCTTGCGTTTCAGCTGCTGGGACTTCCTCCTGCACGCTACCCATTATTTACAGGCTCCCCTGCACTCAGCCATTAATTGACTACAAGTGGCAAAATCTGCTTCTGTGTCCCACCTACCACCCAAGCGGCCACACACAACCACATTTGAGGCCTGATGTTGAGACTTCCTCTCACCCAGTGAAATTCAGCACACTATTTCCGCTGGTTGGAGAGTCTAGGGCTAGAGGACATGGTGTAAACATTAGAGCTAGATCTTTCAGGGGTTAAATTAGGAAACAATTCTACACACAAAGGGTGATAGAAGTTTGGAACTGATGCTAGACCAATTCTTAATTTTAAATCTGCTAGATTTTTGTTATCCAAAGGTATTAACGATATCCACTTACAAGATGGCAGAGATTTTAAAGAAGGCTCTGTATGGACGGAGAGATGGTGGCCCAGTAGTGGCTTGGCTGCATCAAATGCAATTGGATGGTGCCAAATGTATCAGCCATTGCCCTAATACCCCTCTTCCCTGATCAGTTCTTTGATTAGCACCAGACCTGAAAGCGCGCGCCCTAGGAGATGACAGTCGCTGCATTGGAGCCATTGCCACATAGCAGGGGGTATTTGGGCTAAAATACCTCTGTAAAGGGGCAGGTTGGGCCACCAAAAGTGGGGCATTCTCCTTGAGGCATTCTCCTCTCTTTTCGGCAGCTGAGTGATAACAGGATATTAAGGATGGCCGAGTGTCTGCTGACAAATTGTGATGACCCAGGATCAGAGACCTTCCTAAAAACACTGTATTTGCCTCATCTCCATTCCCCCCGATATGCCATCGATGCCTGGTACAGAAGACGGTCTGGAGGACACAGTCATATTAGATAGTTATCAGATGTAGCTGTGCTGGGGAGGGAGCATGAAGACCTAAGACTCTTTTTTTCTAGCTATCTTTTTTATTCCCTTTGGCTAAGATGTTGGTGCTGCACTGTTGTGACATGGCTTGTCATATTGCTATGTAATTATTTCTTTCTTTCTTGTTGGTTAAGTAGAAGCAATTGTACCTGCAGCAAATTTCTGTGAGACAATAAAAAGTGTATTGAAATGAAAATTGATATGGGGCAAAGGCAAGCATATGAAGTTGGGTTGAAAATCGGCCATGGTCTCATTGAATGGTGTTGCAAGCATGTAGGGCTAAATAGCCTAATTTCTGATGAAAGGCCACACAACCTGAAATGTTAACTCTGTTTCGCTCCACAGATGCTACCTGACCTGCTGAGTTTTTCCAGCATTTTTGTTTTTAATTTCAGATACCCAGCATCTGCAATATTTTGTTTTTGCATTAGTGTTTAATCTTCATATAAATAGGGCAAACCAAATTTGCAGTAATGGTGTGGAGGTTAGTTCAATTGATGCATTCAAGATAGTTTTCTAGATCAGTATGTCAAAGAACCAACTAGGGAACAGACTATTTTAGATCTAGGTTTGTGCAATGTCACAGAGCTAATTAATAACTATGTAGCTGTGGAACCTCTGGGGAAGAGTAATTGCAATGTGATAGAACTTTATATTGAGCCTGAGAGAGATTTAAGTCAAAAGCTAAGGTCTTAAATCTGAACAAAACAAACTACACAGGAATGAGAGGCGAGTTGGCTAATGTAGATTGGGAAACTTGATTAAAAGATATGACTGCAGATAGGCAATGCCAACCATTAAAAGAATTGATTCATGGCTTACAACAATTATACGTTCCCTTGGGGGATAAAAATCCCACAGGAAAAGTGGTCCAACCATGACTAACAAGCTAAAGTTAGTACTAGATTAAAGGAAGATGCTTCTAATGTTGCCAAGAGTAGTTGTAATCCTAAGGTTTGGGTCAATTTTTAAATTAAGTAAAAGATGACAAAGCAACTGATAAAGGGAGAGAAAATAGGATATGAGAGCAGCTGGAGACATATGGTGGAATTCTCCCATTTGGGACTAAGTCCCGTGGTGGAAATGCGGACAGGGAGTGTTTCCTGCTGAAGAGACCGAAGGGAAATCCCGCGGGATCTTCCATCCCTGGTGTCATTAATTACGCAGCAAGGGATTTCGCAATGTCTTCTGCGGTGGGGCAGGCTGGCCAGGTGTCACCTTTAAAAGGCACACAGACATCCACTGTCAATGCAAACAATGCGAGGTCTGGAAGGGGAGGTGAAGGCCCATCACTGAAGTTTAGTGATGACTCCCTGCGCATCCTCCTGGACCATGTCCAGGTCCAGTGGAATATACCCGGTTGATGGGAGGAGGAGGCCAAATAGGGAAACCAACCCTGAATAGGTGCAGGTGGCCGATATTGTCAGTGCCCAGGTGGTACATAGATATGCCTACAAAATTACTATTATAATAACTACAAAAATTCCCTAATTAATCTGACTCTCAGTTACACCCCCATTAAGGCAACAGTAAAACTCATGGGCCAGAATCTTTGGGTCAGTGAGCAGGGGCGGGCCCCGCTTGCCGACATGTAAAATGACGCATGTCCCGATGTCACCACGTGTCATTCAGATCTTCAGTTCGGCGGGCACTTACCAGAGTTGGCTGCGCACCTGCCAAACTGTCAAAGGCCTATTAATGCCATTTAAATTCCAATTAAAATAATTAACTGAGCTGCCCATCCAACCTTAAGGTTGGTGGGCAGGCGAAGAGCCCAGGCGGCCTTCGCATTTATCATGAAATCTCATCCACGGGCGGGATGAGTTTTCATGAAGGTTTTTAAACTTTAATAAAAATTTTTAATAAAATTCATAGACATGTCCCAGCTCATGTGGCACTGCACATGAGGGGGCATGTCTTAAAAAATTTTTCTTTCCTTTATTTAAATTTTTAAAAATCAAACTAATCTTCCTGAGGCAATTCTGGCGTAATTGGGTACTGCCATAACTGGTGTTGTAGTTAATACAGTTCTCAAACTATCAAATGCCTTAAGACACCCTAGTGTCCATTGAAACTTCTTGTTCCTTTTCAATAGTTACTGCTAAAATTTGGTATAAACTTCTGGTAAAACCCACTCATGCCCAGAAATGTCAAAACTTCTCGTTTTGTTGTAGGCACTGGGAAATCCATGATAGCCTTGACTTCCATATCTCTTGGAGCCACCTTACCATGTCCAATGGTATGGCCTAGATAAGTAACTTGCACTTTTGCAAATTCACTTTTAGCCAAGTTCATCACTAAATTAGCTTCTTGTAATTGAGTAAGTAATTCTTCCAGATGCTGTAAATGGTCATCCCACGTCTGCCTGAAAACTACTAAGTCATCAATATAAACAGCACAATTGCTTTGACCTGCAATTACTTTGTTCGTCAGTCTTTGGAATGTCACAGGTGCATTCTTCATACCAAATAGCATGACTTTAAACTAATATAGTCCATTTGGTGTCACAAAAGCTGATATTTCCTTTGCTGTTTCCAATAATGGTACTTGCCAATATCCTTTTAGCAAGTCTTTGTGATAAATTTTGATTGTCCCACTTTCTCAATACAATCCTCCAACCGTGGTTTAGGATATGAATCCACTTTTATCATTGTATTCACCTTTTGATAGTCCACACACAGTCTTTGTGTTCCATCCGGTTTCTGTACCAGTACCATAGCCAAACTCCAGTTACTGCAACTAGACTCAATGATATCATTGTGAAGCATGAAATCAATTTCTTTCTGTACTTGTGATAACTTTGCTGGATTTAATCTATGAGGATGTTGCCTTGTCGAAGATGAAACTGTTACAGAGACATCATGTATAGCTGAATCTGTCCTCCCCAACTTATTCCCACAAAAAGGTTTGTATGACTGCAATAGCTTTTCCAAATTACTTTGACACTTGTCTGGAAGGTAACTCAATATTACTTTTAAGCTTTCAAGTACCCCCTCATTATCCAATTTGATTAGAGGAAAATCAAATTCAGTGTCCTGCATTTCTACCTCTTTCTCATTATCTACCACCACTAACACTTCCTTATGGTCCTCTTCGCTGTAAAAGTACCTTTTAAGCATATTTACATGAAACACCCTCTGTTTCTTTCTTCTATCTGGAGTATTTATTAAATAATTTACTTGACTCAATTTCTTTTCAATCCTGTAAGGCCCACTAAATCTTGCCTTTAATGAGTTCCCCAGTACTGGTAACAAAACTAACACTTTCTCTCCAGCAATAAAACTGTGAGCTTTAGCTTTGTTATATGCCTTCACTTTCATCATTTGCTGTGATATCTTTAAATGTTCCCTAGCCAACTCACATGCTCTGTCTAATCTCTCACTGAAGTGTGATACATAATCCATGAGTAGTTTCTGGATTTTGACCCACCAATTTCTCATAAATCAATTTCAGTGGTCCCCTTAGCTCATGACCATAAACTAGTTCAAAAGGGCAAAAAAACAGTTGATGCGTTGGGAGCGTCTCTAATAACAAATAACAAGAATGGAATTCCCCAACCCAATCCTGTGGATAATCCTGACAGTACACCCTCATCATAAATTTAAAGTTTGATGCCATCATTCTTATGCCCCTTGTGACTCTGGATGATAAGCTATTAACTTTAATTGTTTTATCCCCAAATTGTTCATTACTTCCTAAAACATCTGTGACATAAAATTTGAACCCTGATCTTATTGTATTTCTTTAGGTAAACCATATCTCATAAAAAATTTAGTTAACTCTTCCACAATCTTCTTAGTTGTAATATTTCTTAAAGGTATCACTTCAGGAAATCTGGTAGACGCATCCATTATTGTCAGTAAGCACTGATTTCCACCTTTAGTCTTAGGGCGGGGTCCTACACAATCAATCATGACCCTAGTAAAAGTTTCTTCAAATGCTGGTCCTGGGATTAAAGATGCCGGCTTAATCACGGCTTGTGGTTTCCCTATCACCTGACATGTGTAACGTGTTCTACAAAATTTGACTACAGCCCCGTGCAATCCTGACCAATAAAAATGTTTCTGTACTTTTGCCTGTGTCTTTCTAATTCCTAAATGTCCCCCCATTGAAATTTCATGAGCAATCCCCGAATATAATTTCTATGGGATAACAGCCTGATGTAGCTACCTCCATCTTTCATTTGCTGAGGCATGATCCGGCCTCCATTTTCTCATTAAAATATCATCCTTAAGGTAATAACATTCAGGAATACATTTTGCTTCTGTTTCCGACTAAGCTGTCTGATATAACTATTTTAATTGCAAATCCTTTTGCTGCATTTCAATTAACTGCCTTGAGTTAAATACTTCAGCTGAATGGTGTTCTCCTGTGTCTTTCTGTATAAGGTTATCAAACACAATGCCTGTTAATTGGATTTAAATACCTTCTTCCTGCCTTTGAACTGCCGGTCCTTCTTGTTTTTCTTGTTTCAACCTGTGTGCCTGTGATCTCATTATCACACAATCTGGAAACAATCCAGGATGCTCCTTTTGTAACATCTCTGCTGAAAACACTTCTACAGGCTGCTCAACTACCATAGGCATCACCCACATTTGTGATCCAGCTATATCATTACCCAGAATAAATTGAACCCCTGCAATGGATAATTTTTCCACTATTCCAACAATAACTTTACCTGTCTCCCATTTGCCCTTTAAATTTATCTTCCACAATGGAATAGGTTTAGCATCTCCATGAACCCCACTTATTATCACCTGCTCCTGCAATACTCCCTCTGAACAACAAATATCACTATCCCACAGCATTACAGATTGACTATCCCCTGTGTCTCTTAAAATTTTAACATCTTTATCTACACCACCTTGAACACATGGAAAAACTTTCCCTTCATACACACAATTTTTAAACATTTCTGCAACCTTCTCCTCAGAATTCTCTTGGGTAAACTATGAATACATTCCCACTTCTTTACCTATCACTGATTCTCCCTGTTTTACTTGTACACAAACCACTGGTTTATCCTGTGCCTGAACCTCAGAACCCACAGTACTTTTACCTCCAGAACTTTTCTGCACCCCAATAATTCCAACAGATTTTCCCTGCAATTTCCAGCACACTGACTTCATGTGCCCCACTTTATTACAATGAAAACACCTCAAATTTTGACTCTCACTTCTACTCTCAAAACCTTCCTTTTTATTCTGACAAAAAAACTTCCTGGGAATTTCCAGCTACTCCTTCTCTTCCCTGACCTCCTTTCACCTTCCCACTTTCTACACTTTTCAGATTTAAAAGGGTTACGAAGAAAAGGTTTAGCTCTATGAACTAACTCATAATCATCAGCTATCTGTGCTGCTTGTCTTACCGAATCAATCCTCTGTTCCTCCACATGAGTTCTCACTACCGAAGGAATTGAATCTTTAAACTCTTCCAAAAGAATTACTTCCCTAAGAGCTGCATATGTTGTCTCTATTTTTAACACCTGTATCCACCAGTCAAAACTACTTTGTTTTACTCTCAAATTCAATACAAGTTTACCCAGGCTGTTTTCTCGTATTCCTAACTTTCCGCCTGTATGCTTCAGGAACCAACTCATATGCACTCAAAATAGCCTTTTTCACCATATCATAATTCACTGATACTTCTTCAGACAGCGAAGCATATACCTCATGCGGTCCACCCACCAGCTTAGACTGTAACAATAATGTCCAGTTTTCCTGTGGCCATTTCATCTGTTTAGCTATCTTCTCAAATGAAATAAAGAATGCTTCAATATGCTTTTCCTCAAACTTTCAAAGAGCTTGTACAAATTTAAACATCTCCCCATTGGGATCTACACTGGAGATATGTCCTTCCTCACTTCCATCGTCTCTTTTTTAACTGCCAACATTTTCAGTTGGAATTCTTTCTCTCTTTTTCTCTTTCCTCCTTCTCTACCTTCACAATTTCTAACCCCCTTTCCTGTTTTCTTTCTCTCTCCTACCTTTCTGCCTGTTCCCTTTGGAATGCCCTGTCTCTTTCCTTTTCTTCCAATTCAATCATTTTTATTTGCAACTGAATTTGAGCCCATTCCAATGAATCACCCCTTGGAGAACTCTGTCTCTCAGGTATTCCTTCTAATTTCAAATGCTGTGCCCAACAACCAAAATGTCGTGCGACTGCGCGTTGATGTCGGGACACTCGCCCGACGTCAACACATGTCATTTCACACTCGAGCGTGTCGGGCGTGTGCCCACCCGCTGAGCTAAAACTTTTGCTCAGAGATTTAAAGAGACACCTGGCTGAGCACACACTGGACAGTCGCATTCAAAAGGAGTTTGTCTCAGCTCTGAGTCCTTGCAGACAGACTTGAGGTTTGCACGTTGGAGGCTTCTCACACTTGATGGATCTGAAAATGCCTCTACCTTGCACACAATCTCCTTTCTCCTTTATACATATCCTTCTCTTTGAATGTAAATTTTCGATTGTATTACTAGGTTTTTAATTTTACCTATTCTAACAGTAACATCCTTTGATTCCACCAATTTTATTAGTAAGCTGAAAAAGATAAACACGTTGCTTGGCATCTTCTAGCTGGGTGCAAGATTTCACCCATTCTTTTGAATGCTTTATTTAAAAATGCTAATTTCCCCCTTGACATGTATGTTTCTAAACTTCCCCATGTTTATCTAATTACGGTTTCAAACCGACCTCTTTGTATATATCAAAGCCTCTAGACCAGCTAGTTTTAATCCAATTCAGACACGCACACATATACACACATAGGGAAAAATTTTCCCCCATTGGGGGGGGGAGTGCGTGAGCAGGCACGGGCAGGCACGCCTCCAATTGGCACCCCCAATCAGGGGCGCACCGCCATTTTACATGGGCAGGCCAATTAAGGCCTGCCCAGCGTGACATCTGCCAGGAAGCGCTCTGCGCTCCCCGTGCAGGCAGGGGGGATTCCCTCAGCTGGCAGTGCGCTCTTTCGCGCATGCGTGCAAAAGAGCGCACTGATCTCCCTGAGGCTAATTGCTGCCTCAGGGAGATCGGCTCCGAATTAAAAATTGTAATACGAATGATAGAAAAATTTCCCTGACATGTCCCCTCATGTGACACTGTCACATGAGTTGGGACATGTCCATAACTTTTTTTTAAACCTTTATTAAAAATTTAAATACCTCATGAAACCTCATCCCACCCGTGGATGAGGTTCCATGCTTTTTCCAATGCCCTCCAGGGGTCCCGGCCTGCCCGCCAACCTTAAGGTTGGACGGGCAGGTCCATTACTGATTTTAATTAGTTTATCAATGGCCTCAATAGGTCGTTGGAAGGTTGGCGGGCGCACAGCTGACTTGGCTGCGCCCCCACCGACCTGAAAATGGAAATGACGCGGGGTGACGTCGGGAGTTCCACCCAACGTCATTTTACGCGTCTGCAAGCGGGCCCTGCCCCCGCTCACCGACGGGAAACTTCTTCCCATAGACACAGACACCACTAAACTCCATTGTAAAAAGATAATTTCCAATAGCATTACAGGCATTAACCTCTTCATGACACCCCATTACCGACCGAGTCTGTGTCTCCTTACACGTCCCACCAACAACCTTTGCTGTGCCTTCACCCGACATCGTCACACCCTCACCCTCCCACCCTACCACCTTCCTCTGCCCCCTGTAACCTTGAACATTCCCTCCTATTGTGTCCACCTTGAGTTGACTCCCCAATAGTCAGCAATTGACTCCACCAACCCCTCCCTGTGAGCACGTTTACCTGGACATCCATCCCACCTCCTTCACACACCTGGAAATTCCCCCAGCATTCACATATCTAGACATTCTCACTCCCACCCGCCCCCCACACCCAACTACAAACACGGCCCTTTCCCAGCCCCCCCCAATTCCCTGTACCACATCACTATACTCCCGTGAAACCTTTTCCTGGACTCCCAAACACCAACATCCCCCTCTATGTCCCCACAACATCTGCAGTCCACTTAGCCCTCTGTAACCCTCCCTCCACAACCATCTTCACTGCCCAACAGTAACTCCTGCTGCCTTCCATCCCACAGCTCAAGGATCCAAACCCATGGCAAAGACCCTGGAAGAATGTCCAAAGCCATGGTGAAGTCCCTGGAAGAATATCTGAAACCATGGCGATGCCCCTGGAAGATGGTCCAAAGCCTCAGCGAGGTTGTTGCATTGAGAACCCCTATCTTCTAGAAGCTGCTTCATGGAAGACCCATGTGGATGAAGCTTCACCCACCCTGTGCTGCACATGTTGCTCCAGGTGGTTGTAGGCTTCCATCATATCCTCGTCGGATGTCCGCAAGCTGACTAAGGCCCTTAAGGTAAGTCCCGACTTTTGCACACCACGTTGGTCCAGATGTGTTCTGAACTGGCGTGTTTTCCCACTGACATTGTGGAGAATCAGGCATGGGGGCAAGATTCCAGTTGGACCTTCATTTGCATCCCATTAGCAGGATGCTAATCGGTTTCAAGCTGGGTTCTAGTTGAAATCACGATCCGCCATGGTGGGCAGTATCGGAAAATCCCGCTGTCACTTCACGCCGGCGTGAAACTGATTTTTTGACCTTCCACCGAATTCTACCCCCCCCTACCTGCCACTAATCCAACCGACAGGAGCATAGGAGTATTCCACCCATAGAAACACATTGTAAAAGCTTCTATAGGTGTTTAAAAAGGAAGAGATTAACGAGAGTAAACGTGGGTCACTTAGAGATAGAAACAGGGATAATTATAGAAGAGAATAAGACAGAGAAATTAAACATTTACTTTGTATCTGTCTTCACAGCTGAAGACACAAAACACATTCCAGAAGTAATGGGGAACCAAGGGCGAAAATGAAGGAATTAACTAAATTAGTATTCGTAAAGAACTAGCACTGGAGGAATTAATAAAAGCTGACAAATCTCCTTGGCCTTATGGCCTAGACCATGGGGTTTTAACAGAGGTGGCTACAGAT
Organism: Cetorhinus maximus; assembly: GCF_964194155.1. Classification (NCBI taxonomy): domain Eukaryota; kingdom Metazoa; phylum Chordata; class Chondrichthyes; order Lamniformes; family Cetorhinidae; genus Cetorhinus; species Cetorhinus maximus. Next base: position 121,320,524 of record NC_135884.1, read on the forward strand.
ATAGGATGGATGCATTGGTTTGATTTTCTAGAATTCTCTAGATTCTAGAATGTCTCCTATGGATTAAAAGATAGTAAACATAATCCCACTATTCAAAAAAGGGAGAGAAAAGAAGGAACCACAGGCTAAAAATGCTAGAATCTATTATTAGGGGCATGATACCTGGCACATGACAAACCATAATATTATTGGGCAGAGTCATCAGGGATTTATGATAGGGAAATCATGTTTGACAGATATGTTTGAGATTTTTGAGGGTATAACTGGAAGGGTGGATATGGTATATTTGGATTTTCAAAAAGCATTTGATAAGGTGCCACACAAGAGGTTATTACACAAAATTGGGACTCATAAGATTGGGACCATGAATTGAGGATTGGTTAATGGACAAAGAGTAAGAATAAATAGGTCATGTTTGGGCTGGTAGATTGTAACCAGGATCAGTGTTTGGGTCTCAGCTATTTACAGTTTATATTAATGACTTAAATGAGGAGATCAAGCGTAAAGAATCCAAGTGATACAAAGTTAAGTGGGACATTTAGCTGTGAGGAGGATGCAAAGAGACAGAGGGAAATAGATAGGTTAAGTGTGTGGGCACAAACATAGCAGATGGGATGAATGTGGAGAAATGAGAAGTTACCCACTTTGGTAGGATACATAGAAAAGCAGAATGTTTAAAATAGTGACAGACTGAAATGTTATTATCCACAGGAATCTGGGAGTCCTTGTACACGAATCACAAAGTTAACATACAGGTATGGCAAGCAATTAGGGAAACAGGTGGTATGTTAGCCTTTACTACAATGGGATTAGAGTATAAGAGTAAAGAAGTTTTTTTTCTTTAATTGTATAGGACACCTGGAGTACTGTGTACAGTTTTGGTCTCCTTACTTACATAAGGGTATACTTACCTTAGAGAGAGTGCAATGAATCATTTACCTGATTCTTGGAATGAAGGGACTTAGAGATAAAGTAGATTAGGCCTATATTTCCTAGAATTTAGAAGAACGGGGATGACCTCATTGAAACATATCAACTCCTTAAGCGGCTTGACAGGGTAGATGCTGATAGGATGTTTCCCATGGCAGGGGAGTTTAAAACTAGGGGTCAAATTTTCAAAATAAGAGATTAGCCATTTATGACTGAGGTGAGAAGAAACTTATTTACTTAAAAGGTTGTGAACCTTTGGAATTTTCTATCACAGAACAGCAGAGCTCAGTTGTTGAGGTTATTCAGGAAAGAGATCAATTGATTTTTGGGTACTGAGGGAATTACGCGGTATGAGAATATTGCAAAGCAGGCTCATGGGGCCAAATTATCGACCCCAGTTCCTATTTCTTGTGTTCCTAACATCAAGCTGCTAAGTGACTTTGGTGCGCAAATACATGCTCATTCAAAACCTACATATAATAGAAGCTAATAGCATGTAACATTTTGCCATTATGAAGAGTTGTTATAGCACCACCTACCAAGAATATTGCAGGCAAATGTCCACACTTTTATATTGGTTGCACTCATTGAGATTACTGGCATTGGAGATTTCAATGCGTTTTTACATGGAATGCAGTGACCCACCTATCTAATATATAAGGGCCCAGGTTTTCCTGTCAGAGTAAAAGTAAGGATAATGGTGTTCACTGTTATTTATGCACAAAATAGTACTTCAGCTGACGAGCAGGTGCACAGTTCAACTCAAAGATCTCAAATGCTGTCTGAGTTGCTCTGTTCTGCCGTTAGCTTTGCAAAAATGGCATATCACAGTCTGCCTCACTGTGAAATGCATTGAATGACATGTAATTGTTATATTTGAGCAGTAGATAGAAATTAAAGTTGCCACAGAAAGCTAAGTCTTTTACATTCCAATCCAAGTATCTTTGTGGTGATATGATGTGTTAATTACTGCTAATCAACCTTTCCTGCACTGAAAATTAACAAGTACCATTTGGAGTCTCATTCCTTCAGGTTTTAATTGTTGTTGGAAATTTTAGAAACTTTTCCTTTATGTCACTTCTTTTTCTCTGAATCCAATCTTTCTGTTCCTGATTTTTTTTTTTAATTCATTCATTCATGGAATGTGGGCATTGCTGGCTGGGCCAGCATTTATTGCCCATTCCTAATTGCCCTTGAGAACTGAGTGGCTTGCTAGGCCATTTCAGAGGGCATTTAAGAGTCAACCACATTGCTATAGGTCTGGAGTCACATGTAAGCCAGACCAGGCAAGGACAGCAGATTTCCTTCTCTAAGGAAAGGACATTAGTGAACCAGGTGGGTTTTGTGACAATTGACAGTGGTTTCATGGTCATCATTAGACTTTTAATTCCAGATTTTTTACTGAATTCAAATGCTGGGTCTCTAGCATTACCCTGGGTATCTGGAGTACTAGTCCAGTGACAATACCACTATGCCACATCCTCCCCTCATTGAATTCACCCATTCACATTTACACTTCCTTGTTAGTCCTTGCTCTGTTAATTTCATAATCATTTAATTTAATTGGTTACATAGTTTCTTGCCCTGTTCACTCAGGTCCTAGTTGCCCTGCTTCCCTCACTGCGATGATATCAGCTTGCACTTTCAGCAACTTGCCACACAATAAAAATTTAAAATCTCAACATACAAGGGCAAACCTAACTAACAGCAGACCTCACTACTGCAAAATCTGGCCCAACAGCTTATACAGTGAGCTCATTGATTCAATTTAATGTTTACTGCATTACATATTAACAAAAGAGCAGAATAATTATAATATTTTGGGGGATGAACAGGAATGACAATTAAACAACATTCATCATCTTAACCATGACAAGTCTCAACTTCTAAACCTGGAAAGAACATTTTCTGGGTCATATACTCCTCCTCTTCCAAAGTAAATAAATCCCAAGCATGTATAACTATACCCACTTCTACATTTCTGATTACATTACTGATCAAGGATGTCAAAAAGTAAAATAAGAAATTTGTTCAGATTACTCACACTTTGAATTGTTTGTCTATCTCATGGAGTTGCCTAATTATAATTGATGAAGAATTAACAAATCTTGCAACATAACATCATGGGAGCAATCATGATTATTAATGAGGGGAATGGCTTCAAATTAACATTTATTGAAAAGAGTTTGAAAACTTGTCTTATGGAGATCTTCAATTTATAAATACTTTCATGATGTGTGTAATATATGCATCATTAAAAATCTTAAAAAATAAATACATTGTGTTTTATGGAAACTAAACTATTCAGTGGCGCCAACAGAACAACACATAAGAATCACCATCACCAGAGAATTAGGGTGACTCTGACAAGTGATTTATCTCTCATTAACTACTTGATCTAGATGTGCCCTATATACAGTTCACAAAAATATATATAAAATATATACTGTAAGTTACTATTGATGTGTTCAAATCCATACACGTTTTGATCAAGGCATGATGCTTGATATGGCCACTTACAGTTTATTGGCTCCAGCCTGAAGCTGGAATTTGCATGGTGAAATTGTAAAGCATTGCAATGTTATGCAGGTTTGTTCTCTAGTATCTAAGCAAAGTTGCCCAGCACATCTTATAATCTACTTCAGAGCTCTTGAAATGCCTTAACATCTCAACATCTACCCTATCAAGCCCCTTCAAAATCTTGTATGGTTCAATGAGATTGCTTCTCATTCTTCTAAATTGCAGGGAATATAGGTCCAATTTACTCAGCTTCACATCATAGGACAAATCCTCATCACAGGGGCCAATTTAATGAATCTTCACTGTAACGTATCCAATGCAAATATATCCTTCCTTAAATATGGAGACCAAATCTGCACACTATTCCAGATGTGGTAATGGGGCGGGGCGTGGAAGAAACGGTAGGACTGGTGGTGTAATGGTAATATCACTGAACTAGTAAACTGGAGGCCCAAGCTAATGCTTTGGGGACACAGGTTCAAATCCCACCATGGTAGCTGGTAGAATTTAAATTTAATTAGTTAATAAATTCAATTAATTAATAAATCTGAAATTTAAAGCTAGTCCCAGTAATATTGGGCATGAAACTATCATTAATTGTTGTAAAAACCCATCTGGTTCAGTAATGTCCTTTAAAGGAGAAAATCTGCCTGGTCCGGCCAACATGTGACTCCACAACAATGTAGCTGACTCTTAAATGGTCCTCAGAAATTGCCTAGCAAGCCACTCAGTTGTACCAAACTGCTACAGGAAAGTCAAATCAAATGGACCACAGTGGTTCACTGAGCACAAATCATTTGTCTGTATGTCTCAGTTATTGCAAAATAATGGGTTGAATTTTACGTCCTGCGGGCGGACGCGCCCCCAACCCAATCGGGCATAAAATTGCGTGAGAAGACAGCAGGCAAGCGTACCAACGTCATTGTGCACTCACGTGATATTTCGCTCGGCGGGCGCACGCAAAAGTTGGAAACGCAGCCACCGACAATTAAGAGGGCAATTAAGCTCATTAATGGTGCAATTGTCCCTGACTTTGTGGTCCGTCCAATCTTACAATTGGTGGACAGGAAAAATCAGCCAGGCGGCCTTTGCATTTTTCATCAAACCTCATCCAAGGGCAGGATGAAATTTCCGTTATGAAATAAAATTAAAATAAATATCTGTGGACAGCATTTTTATCAGCTATATTTTCAGATGATTGATTATGATGCATGGACATTTTTTTGGAGCTTTTTAAACCTTTATTTTAGCATCTTCAAGTCCGCCTTCAGGGAGCTTTCTTGCAGTGCTCACCCGCGCCCGCCGAAATGTTCTTGCCCACCTTCTTCCCGCCCCCACCCCGACAGCGCTGAGCTTTGCAGCACACATTTCATGCTGGCTGGCTGTTAATTGCCCAGCCAGCATGAAATCACAATCGGGGCCGATCAGGGTCAAGGGCCCATTTCCCGACCACTCCCGGGCCCGCCGATCGTGTGTGCCCGCCAAAGGTAAAATTCAGGCCAACATATATAGAAACAGTCTGGGTGATGTAGCAATTGAACATTTCAATAAGTTGATGCAACATAAGAAACAACCAGACCACTTCAGGTTGCTGCAGATTCTTATTCCCTGTACAATTAATTCCTACTTATTATAAGGATGATAAAGCTGTGAAATACATTACCAGGAAACATGATTAAACCTGGTAGTATAAATGAGATCATAACAAATTATATGTATTTATGGCGAAAGTGCAGAAATGCGTGTCTCGGATTTTGCTGTGTAAATGACAAACTATTGGCATTCACCGTGATTACTCCTCAGGAACTGACGACAACATCTGGAGTCTGTACACGAGCAGCAAAGTGCGGTAATCCTGAAGTTGCCAGCAGTGATTCTATTATTCTCTACAGGGTACCCTATTGCAGTCTCATCAGAGTGCAATCAATTATAAATTATTGAATTGATGAGCAATTACCCTATTAAGCTATTAGTCTTGCAGTAAAGACCCTTAAAAATAAAACCTTAATGAATGATGTGTAATTAGATTTGTAAGATCTACTAAGTTAATATTTACTGTTGATAAATCTCTCTGGCCCTGAAAAACTAATTTTATGTTTGTGGAATGTCAAATTTCTCTATTATCATTTAAAAAAAATTTTAATAAACTTAAAAATTGTTTTTAAAAGTATGAGATTTCAGCTTCTACCTGAATTCCATTTGTATGTCCCAATCATTTATTTTGTTCGCTGTAAAACTTAATTAAAAATGAAGAATAATCAGTGCATTTTACATCTGGTTTACTGTGAGAATACTTCAATGTGATTGGTTGCTTGATGACATCACTTTTGCTGGACGCCTGGAGATTCCTTTACTTGGCATCAGATTCAAACGAACATTGGGAAATGGGAAATCCATTGCAAAACACAAGCCATAGTGAAACATCAAAGTTGATCTCTAAAAATGGTTTGTTTGGCATAATAGCCTTTTTCAGATCTTCAAGCTTCTTTTGTTCTTAGCCAGGTTATTTATCATTAGGACTTAAAGTATCAGCTTGGCTCTATAGTACTACTTATGAATCAAAAGAATGTGTAAGTCCTACTCACGTCTTGAGGACATAAGCTAGCCTGATAGCCTAGTGTAATAAGAAAATGCTGAATTATTAGCAATCCTGGAATTTCTGTTTCGGTGATTTAGGAGGACCTGAAAAGATTTCTTGCCATTATTTCAAGAAAAGTATGGAATCTTCCCAATGTCCTGACCATGATTCTTTCTTGAACTAGCAACGCCAGAGACAAATTCATTCATCTTATTGTTGCTTGTGGGATGTTGTTGTGTCCAAAATGATTTCTTTTTGCCTATGGTCACTATAATTTATTGTAAGTATTTCTAAAATATGTCAGAAGGTGCTATGTAAATTTCTTTTAAATAACAATTTACAATTAAAATTAAATTATGTTATTGCACTCAAACAAGAATAACTTATGTGATATGTCAATGGGATCTCAAATGCATCCAAAACATATTGAAAACTGTTCACACACGCTATCCATTGGTTTTGCACAGGGCCCTACAGTTGATGCAGTGCATGACAAAATTGACTGCAGTACATCTCTGACATACAAGTTTTCTAAGGCTAAAAATCGAAGGGAAACATGTTACTATTGGGAAGGTGTTGGTTACAGATCGATCTGCCTTAAAAAAAGTCTCCATAGTCTTCTGTAGTTTAACTGTAAGTCTTAATTAAATATTAGAACTATTTACACATGTACAGTAAAAGGTTCAACCTAGGAGCTGATTCCATGCTTAGGTCTATTTATGTCTCTGCTCAACACCACACTTACTGGGTCTGGGTCATGTGTCTTCTTACATCATTGTCTAGTGGTACTGTGCTTGGTCTCACATTAACCATGTGTCTTATACTAGTTACCTTACATAGCACCTTCTGGCATATAGTGACCATAGCCAAAAAGCAACCTTACAGAATACATACTCCAATAAAGCTGATGTGTTTGTATGTAATCAGTTTTTTTTCAATTCTTTGGATGTAGTGTCACTGGCTAGGCCAGCATTTATTACCTATCCCTAGTTCAGAGAGCATTTAAGAGTCAACCACATTTCTGTGGGTCTGGAGTCACATGTAGACCAGGTAAGGACAGCAGATTTCCTTCCTTAAAAGAAATTAGAAAACCAGATGGGTTCAACAATGGTTTCATAATTATCATTAGACTTTTAATTCTAGACTTGGCGGGATTTGAACCCAGATTCCCAGAGCATTACCTTGGGTGTCTGGATTATTAGCCCAGCAACAATACCACTACACCATTTCCTCCCTTATGTCATGTCCTCCTTATGTTGTGAGCTAAAAATCCAGAATATCACTTAAAAATCTGCATAAGTGCAAAACAGACCTCTGTTCTATGCAAATGCTGTTTTCTAAGAATTATTTGTGACAATTCCCTTTTCGGTAAAGTGCAATGTGCTCTAATTATTTGCATAAGGCATGTAGCACATACTTTGCCTCTTTGTAGCTAGGTTTGAGGCTCATTTTCCACTATGAAATAATGCAGGTGGCATGCAAGAAAAATTCAAGTGATCTAAAAGGTAAATATTATCCTCACTTATAAGGCTCTCCTAACCACTTCTTGTTAGATTACATATGGAGCTCCTGTTAAATGAAAAACGTATTGCGTTACATTTATTTTACATTTTCAGCAGTTTGTGACAAACTTCATTGAAATTGTCTGTCACATTGTTATTTCATGTTACTTCAGTTCACTTTCAATGGTATAAAAGTTAAAACATTCCCACTCCATTGATGATTCAATGAATAAGTGTGCCGCACAGACCAAAGAAATCCCTGATTCAATCCACAATCTTTAGTAAGTTAGCTGATTTCAGCCATGAATACTACACTTCGGCTGGGATTTTCCGTGCCCACCGGCATCAGGCATGTTCGGTAGCGTGAGCTGAGAATGTGGTGTGATCGATTTCATGACGGCATCAAACCAGTTCATGATCATACGCTCAGCCCACTGATGGCGGGCCTTGTTCTCCACCATTGGACATCAGAAACTTCATTGTAATACATCAGCATACCACTATTAGGCCTGCTCACCAGAATCGTTCCCCCACCCCCCAACCACCCCCACAACCCCCCCAACCCCCCCAACCCCCCCCACCCCAACCCCCCCCCACCCCACCACCCCCAACCTCCCCCCACCCCCCCCCCACCTCCCCACCTCACCCCCCCCAACCCACCTCCCCCAACACCAACCCACCGCCCTCCCCCACCCCCTCCCCCCTCCCCCTCTAATTAATTCTCCAGTCACACCCCTCAGATTAGGTCATTCAAATTTGATCTATGATCAGGGGCAGGAAGGTGTGACTGCAAGTGAAGCAGGTTTGGGGACGCAGGGGGTAGTGTTTGAGGAGTCTCAGCCCCTGCAACTGTCCAACAGTTACAAGGTTCTTGCAAGCTGTGTGGATGGAAGTGGGGACTGCAGGGAGGATGAGTGAACTGACCATGGCACCGTGGTACAGGGAACCATTCAAGTGAGGGGAGGAAATGGGAATGTAGTAGTGGTAGGGGCCAGTATAATTAGGGGGATAGATACTGTTCTCTGCAGCCGTGAGTGTGAATCCTGAAGGCTCTGTTGCCTGCCCGGTGACAGGGTTAAGGACATCTCCTCAGGGCTGGAGAGGAACTTGGAATGGGACGGCGGGATCCAATTGTCATCATCCATGTTGGTACCAACGACATTGATTGGACTAGAAAAGAGGTTCTGCTGAAAGAATTTGAACAGTTAGGAGCTAAATTAAATCTTGGGATTGCTACCTGAGCCATAGGCAAACTACCATAGGATAAATAAAGTCAATGAGTTAAATGCGTGGCTCAGAGATTGGTATGGGAGGAATGGGTTTCAGTTCACGGGGCACTGGCACCAGTACTGGGGTAGAAGGGAGCTGTTCCGGTGGGGCGGGCTTCACTTGAACCGTGCTGGGTTCAGTGTCCTGGCGAATCGAATAACTAGAGCTATAGAGAGGGCTTTAAGCTAAATAGAGGAGGGAGGGTTCTGGAAAGGGGACACATAGGCTTACAAAGAAAAAGGACATGGCAGCCTTGCAGGGCAGCTATTTAGGTAATGATACTCAGAGTGTGACAGGAAGGGACAGAGTGTACAAACATTAAAAAAAAAGCAGCAAATAGGGTCAAAGGGAGAAAAATGGTAAAAAGGCAAAATTAATGGCTCTTTACTTAAATGCACTTAGTATTCGGAACAAAATAAATGAATTAACAGCTCAAACAGAGGTTAATGGGTATGATCTTGTAGCCATTAAGGAGACGTGGTTACAAGGAGATCAAAGCTGGGAACTAAATATTCAGGGGTATATGACCTTTCGAAAGGACAGGCAGGAAGGAAAGGGTGATGGGGTAATTTCATTAATACGAGATGGAATAGGTACGATAGCAAGAAAGGATCTTGGATCGGAAGATGTAGAATCCATATGGTTAGAGGTAAGAAATAACAAGGGGAAGAAGACACTGGTGGGTGTAGTCTATAGGCTCCCTGACAGTATCTATACTGTAGGACAGAGAATAAATCAGAAGATAATGAGGGCATGTAAAAATGGCAGTACATTAATGATGGGTGACTTTAATCTTCACATAGATTGGCAGAGGCAGACACGAGCAAGAATTCATAGAGTGTATTCGGGGCAGTTTCTTGGAGCAATATGTTTGTGAATCCAACCAGGGATCAGGCTATTTTGGATCTGGTAATGTGTAATGAGGCAGGTTAATAAATGATCTCATCTAGGAAACAGTGACCATAATAAGGTAGAATTTAGCATTCAGTTTGAGAGTGAGAAACTTGGATCAGAAACAACTGTGCTAAACTTAAATAAGGGTAATTACAATGAAATGAGGGCAGAGTTGGCTGGAGCGGACTGGGAAAGCAGTTTAGCAGAAAAGATGGTTGATGAACAATGGCAGACTTTTAAGAAAATAGTTCATGACTCTCAACAAAGATATATCCCAATGAGGAAGAAGGATTCGAGGAAGGGAACAAACCAAACATGGTTAACCAAGGAAGTTAAAGACAGTATCAAATTGAAAGAAAAAACATACAATGTGGCAAAGATTAGTGGTAAGCCAGGAGATTGGAAAAGTTTTTAAAATTAACAAAAGATGACTAAAAAATAATAGAGAAAATAAACTTTGAGGGTAAACTCGCAAGTAATATAAAAACAGACAGTAAGAGCTTCTTTAAATATATAAAAAGGAAGAAAGAGGCCGAATTGAACACCGGCCCCTTAGAGAATAAGGCTGGCGAAGTAATAATGGGGAACCAGGATATGGCAGAGGAGTTGAATAAATACTTTGCTTCAGTCTTCACGGTAGAAGATACTAATAGCATTCCAAAAATACTAAATAATCAAGGGGCAAAAAGGCGGAAGGAAATAAATACAATAATTATCACTAGAGAAAAAGTACTAGGGAAACTAATGGGGCTAAAGGCCATATAGTCCTCTGGACCTGATGTGTTGCATCCTAGGATATTAAAGGAATTAGCTACAGAGATAGTGGATGCATTGGTAGTAATCTTCTAAGAATCCTTAGATTCTGGAAAAGTCTCAGAGGATTGGATTTCCAAAAGGCATTTGATAAGGCACCACACATAAGGCTATTTAATAAGATAAAAGCCCATGGTGTTGGGGTAGTATATTAGCATGGATAGAGGATTAGCTAACTAATAGAAGAGAGAAAGTTGGGATAAGGGGCGCATTTTCGGGATGGCAACCTATAACTAGTGGAGTGCCACAGGGGTCAGTGCTGAGGCCTCAATTATTTACAATATATATCAATTTCTTAGATGAGGGAAGTGAACGTATAGTCGCCAAGTTTGCAGATGACACAAAAATAGGTGGGAAGGCAAGTGGTGAAGATGACACAAGAAGTCTACAGAGGGATATAGACTGGTTAAGTGAGTGGGCAAAAACTTGGCAGATGGAATATATTATGGAAAATGTGAGGTTATGCACTTTGGCAGGAAGAATAGAGGAGCTGAATACTATTTAAATGGAGAAAGACTGCAGAAGGCTGCAGCACAGAGGGATTTGGGAGTCTTTATGTATGAATCCCAAAAAGCTAACATATAAGTTCAACAGGTAATAGGGAAGGCAAATGGAATGTTGGCCTTTATTTCAAAGGGAATGGAGTATAAAAATAGGGAAGTCTTGCTAAAACTGTACAAGACACTAGTTAGACCACACCTAGAATACTATGGACAATTTTGGTCCCCTTATCTAAGGGAAGATATACTGGCATTGGAGGCAGTCCAGAGAAGGTTCATTAGGTTGATCCCAGATATGGAGGGATTTTCTTGTGAGGAGAGGTTGAGCAGGTTGGGCCTGTCCTTATTGGAATTTAGAAGAATGAGAGGCAACCTTATTGAAACACATAAGATTCTTAGGGGGCTTGACAAGAGTAGATGCTTAGAGGTTGTTTCCCCTTGTAGGACAGTCTAGGACCAGAGGGCATAATCTCAGAGTAATCTCACCATTTAAAAGAGAGATGAGGAAGAATTTCGTCTCTCAGAAGGCAATCTGTGGAATTCTCTACCGCAGAGGGCTGTAGAGGCTGGGCCTTTAAGTATATTCAAGGCTGAGAGAGACATTTTTAATCAGTAAGGGAATCAAGGGTTATGGGGAAAAGGCAGGAAAGCGGAGTTGAGGATTATCAGATCAGCCATGATCTCATTGAACGGCAGAGCAGACTCGATGGGCCGTATGGCCTACTTCTGCTCCACATCTTACGGTCTTATGGTAATTAGATCAATGTGGCATGAATTAAAATTAACTAAGTAGAGAATGCCAGTATTAAAGGGATCTAAATTGTATTAAATAAAAACCTGCTAGACTTAGTTAAATACCAAATAGAAGTAAAGGACCACTAAACTAAATACATATAAGGCAGAATTTTCTGCTCCCGTTTGTGGCAGGCAACATGACGTGTGGGGAGGAGGGAATTCGGCGGAAGGGGCAGAAATCGGTTTCACGCCAGTGTGAAATCACAGCGGGATCATCCGATGGTGTCCACCAACTTGAAAGTCTTATATCGGCACATAAATATTAAAGAGGTGGTAAAAAGAGGAGTACGGCTGATTAGGGACCACAAAGGGGATTTACACATGGAGGCAAGGAGAATGGCTGAGATGCTAAACGACTACTTTGCATCTGTCTTTACCAAGGAAGCAGATGCCACTAAGGCCATGGTGACAAAGGAGGAAACTCTGTTCAGAGAAGGGTTCAAAATTGATAAGGAGGAAGTGTTGGATAAACTGTTGGTACTTAAAGTTGACAGGGCACCAGGACTGGATGAGATGCATCCACAGATATTGAAGGAAGTGAGAGAGGAAATTGCAGGGGTACTGGCCATAATCTTTCGGTCTTCCCTAGACTCAGGGGTGGGGAAGTTTCTAGAAACAATTATTAGGGATTGAAATAATAGTCACATGGAAAAATGTGTGTTGATTAGGAAGAGCCAGCATGGATTTCTTAAGGGAAAATCATGTTTAACTAACTTGCTGGAGTTTTTTGAAAAGGTAATAGAGAGGGTTGCTGAGGGTAATGCTGTTGATGTGGTGTATATGGACTCCCAAAGAGCGTTTGATACAGTGCCGCACAACAGACTGGTGAGTAGTTATAGCTCATGGAATAAAAGGGAAGGTAGCAGCATGGATACAAAATTAGCTGAGTAATAGGAAACAGAGGGTAATGGTCAATGGATATTTTTTGGGCTGGAGGAAGGTTTGTAGTGGAGTTCCCCAGGGGTCAGTACTGGGACCCTTGCCTTTCCTGATATATATTAATAATCTAGATCTTGGTGTGCAGGGAATAATTTCAAAGTTTGCGTAATTTACGAAACTTGGAAGCATTGTAAACTGTGAGGTGGACAGTATAAAACATCAAAAGGACATAGGCAAGTTGGTGGAATGGGCAGATAGGTGGCAGATGAGGCTTGATGCGGAGAAGTGTGAGGTGATGAATTTTGGTCGGAAGAACATGGAAAGAACATATAAAATAAGGGGTACAATTCTTAAGGGAGTGCAGGAACAGAGAGACCTGGGTATATATGTGTGTAGATCATTGAAGGTGGCAGGACAGATGGAGAGAGCAGTTAATAAAGCATACAGTATCCTGGGCTTTATTAATAGGGGCATAGAGTATAAGAGCAGGGAGGTTATACTGAGCTTATATAAGATACTAGTTAGACCTCAGCTGGAGTACTGTGTACAGTTCTGGGCGCCACACTATAGGAAGGATGTGAATGCAATAGAGAGATTGCAGAAGAGGCTTACAAGAATGGTTCCAGGGATGTGAAACTTCAGTTATGAAGGTAGATTGGAGAGGTTGGGACTGTTCCCCTTGGAGAGGACAAGGCTAAAAGGAGATTTGGCAGAGATGTTCAAAATCATGAGGGGCCTGGATAGAGTAGATAAGGCGAAACTGTTCCAGCTCATAAAAGGATCGAGAACGAGAGGGCATGGATTTAAAGTGAATTGCGAAAGAAGCAAATGTGATGTGAGGGGAAACTTTTTCACACTTTTTCTGGAGAGCGAGTGTTTTGAGTCTGCAATGCACTGCCTGGAAATATGGTGGAGGCAGGCTCAATCGAAGCATTCAAGAGGGCATTAGATGATTATTTGAATGGAAACAATGTCCAAGTGCATGGAGAAAAGGCAGGAGAATGGCACTAAGTCATAATGCTCATTTGGAGAGCCGGTGCAGACATGATAGGCCGAATGGCCTCCTTCTGCACTGTAACAATTCTGCGATTCTGTGACAAAACAGAAAATGCTGGGAAACCTCAGTAGGTCTAACAGCATCTGTGGAGAGAAAGAAAACAGAGTTAACATTCCAGGTCCTTATGATTCTTCTTCAGAGCATAAGGACTCTAAATGTTAACTCTGTTTTTTTTTCTCCACAGATGCTGTTACACCTGCTGAGCTTTTCCTGCATTTTTTGTTTTTGTTTCAGATTTCCAGCATCGGCAGTATTTTGCTTTTATCTGCAATTCTGTGATTCTAGGATGCAGGGGAGCACTCGCAAAGCCTGTAAATGAAGCTGAAAAACAACATTACACATTATTCAGTGAAAGTGAATATATTTTCAGATTATAAAGTGACAAAATGTGTTCACCCATGCAACCACCTGTGATAAAAATTTCTTAACTTTTCTTGGCCTACCACTTCTTCTAGGTGCTGCCCTGACATCTGCAGCAGGGGTGAAGACAACCTGTGCAATGGCTGGCCCCAGTGCCTCTGATGACTTCAGCATGCTTCTTCTGGAGAGCTGAGGCCTTAAGGGCTTTCTTCGGCTCTCCTGTCAGCCAGCTGCTCCCTTTGCAGTGACAGAGGACGAGGTTGAGGGGGTCACAGGCAAAGGGGACTCAGAGGGAGCAGAGAGCCTCTGAGATTCCTGGGTGGATGACCCAGATGTGTCCAGCTGCCTCTCCTCCTCCTTTTGAGTGCCCTAGGGCCCCGGCCTGACTTCTTGAGGGGAAGGAGTACCAGGAGGGATGTCAAGGTGCCCTGTTTCCTCATTGTGTAGGACCTCACACGTGGTTACCATAATGGAATGCAGGTCTGCACGCATCTGTGTTCTGCTGGACCAGCATTTCCATGGCGTCCACCATGCGCACGCATGTGGGCACCTCTTCATCAGAGAGCAGGCGGACGCACTCCTCCAACACATGTGCCACTCTGCTGAGAGCTTCCAACAGCTCTGTGTGATGTTCCCCTGCCTTCTGCTAACTCTCCACGATGATTTGGAAGGCCGAATCCAGAGGCTCATCATCTGACTCTGACCTGACAGATGCCTCTTCCCCAGCATTCCTCTGAGTGCCAGGGAGCTCGGCTGAACCTGCCTCCTCCTGCTACAGAGACATGTCTGTGCAGTGACCAACAGATTGTGAACCCAAGCCTGCTCTACATCTAGATCCCATCGAGGTATGTGTCTCTGAACTGGTGGAAGGTATGAATAAGCGCTGATATGGTTCTTCCAGTCTGCTTATTTCCAGCTCTTCAATGGAGGAGGTATCCTCCTGACTGGAGGTGAGGACCTGGATGGAGCTGAGGGACTGGCTGGCTGAGGGACTGGCTGGCTGAGTGAAACTAAGTGGAAATGATTAGTGCATGGCAGCAGAGTCAAAAGCAGGAGAGAGCACTCACAGTTGCATTGAGAGAGGGATGACCTGGTGCAGGATCCTCACATGGGTGTTTGCCAGTGACCTCACTGTTACCGCAGGCGCGATCCACATCCTTACCATCCAACACAATGACATGTTCCTTAAAGTGAGTGAGAAGCCTAATATCAGCCACTTCACCCCCCAGTCTGGGACCTCTCTCTCCTGTTGTGAGACAGCTTCTCCTGCATGCAAACAGATGGAGAGATTATGAGCAGGACTCATGCCACAGCATTTGATAAGGATGTGTGGAAGGTTTCTGTGGTGAGTGGAGCCATGGATGGGTTGAGGATATGAGTGCCAGAGGATGTGAGCCTGATGGAGATGTGAGGGTGTGTGTGAGAATTAGTGGTGCTGTTCCCTGAAGTGCGAGATCCCTGTGGATGTATGATGGGTTTGTGAGTGTGTGTGTTGAGAGTGATGAGGCGGTTGACTTACCCTGATGGAATGGATGAGATAATTCAACCTGCACGGGATGGCTGACCTCCTCTGTGCTCCGTTGGTGCTGTCCACCGCTGCTATCGCATCCCAGGCCAAAGCAGGGTAGAGAACATTGCATTGGGCCTAAACAGCATCCAAAAGGCACTCCAGTGAGGCGTCACTAAATTTGGGGGCTTCCATCTTCTTTGCTTTCGGGGCCATCTATCACCTGGAGCAGACCTGATCTGTAGACATGAAGTAAGCTACGCTTTGGTGCACTTTAAGTATAGCGCCTGCAGCGAGGAAGAGCTGAAGTCACGGCATGATGGGCAAATCCAGCAATCTGGCATGTTTACCGTCAATGTATTATTAACGAGGTGGGACGTGATGAGAAGCGAACAATACAGCACAAAACCCACCTTTGCAACCAGCAGGAAAAACATTGTTTTTCACGTCCGCTACCGCACTTAGTGCAATTCAGGGATGAGTCCATCTATAGACTTTTAAACAAAATGATGGCAAAGCTGAGACCGATTGTCTACAATTCCTATGCCTCGTGAGAACACTAGAAAACTTTCTATGCCCTGGATAACCATAGTGCGGGAAGTGCCTCCAGTTGCTCAGACTCGAGTTCAGTATTTTGGAGCTTGAGGAGCAGCTGGAGTCACTGGAGGGAATATGAAAGGCTGAGAATTTGCTGGAGGGCACATTTCAAGAGGTTGCCATCCCACAACCATTGTGTTTAGGAGATTAGTAAGAGATTGGTCATCTGGCAAGAGGCAGGCAGTGCAGGAATCCTTTGGGAGTGTGGCACTCAAACCAGTTTTCAGTGCTGAGCACCGATGAGGGTGATGACATCTTGGAGGCTGCAGTCTACAGCATATCCACAGCACAGTGAAGCATATGACTACAAGGAACCATAGTCAAATGAGAAATGCAATGATCACAAGGGACTCAATAATCGGGTCGAGAGATGGATGTTTCTGCAACTGTAAACATGAGTCCTGCATAATGTGTTTCCTCCCAGGACATCACTGAGAAGTTGTAGAACATTTTGATGTAGGAAGGGAAATAACCAAAAGCTGCAGTCTATGTGGGAACCAATGGCATTGGAAGGGTTCAGGTCCTGCAGTCAGAGCTTCATGAACCCAGGAGGAAATTAAAAAGCAGGGCCTCAAAGGTAGGAATCTCTGGATTACTCAATGCCATGTGCTAGTGAGTAGTAAGACAAACAGGTTAAAGTGTGGCTAGAGAAATGGTGCAGGAGGAAATACTTCAGTTTCATGTGCCATTAGGATGAGTTCTGGGGCAGGAGGAACCTGTTCCGGGTCGACGGATTACATTTCAACAAGCTGACACCAATGTCCTCATGGGGCGGTACACCAGTAATCTGAGAGAGGATTAAAACTAATTTAGCAGTGGGATAGACAACAGGATGAAACACTAGCAAGGAGAATCATGTTGCATAAAGACAAGTAGCACCAGAGTAAAACACGGTTCAGAATTAGGAAGGATCAAACAGGGTGCAAATGCGAAGCAGTCTGAGATGGGTAAGGAATGCATGCGCGTCAGAACATAGGAACAGGAGTAGGCCATTTAGCCCTTGAGTCTATTTCACCATTCAATGAGATCATAGTTGAGCTGTGACCTAACTTCAGCCCACTCTTTGCCAATATCCTTTAATATTGTTGGTTAACAAAAATGTATGAAACTCAATTAAAATTAACAAATAGTATCAACTGTTGTTTGTGAAAGAAAGTTCCAAACTCCTACCACCCTTTGTGTACAGTAATGTTTCATCGGCAGAACATTTCGCTCCTCAGGTGTGCATGCGCCCCACCCGAACGAGTGTAAAATGACACGCAAAGACATCGGGCGAGCAACCCATATTTCGGTGGGCGGGCACACTCGGGCAGCACGCCCGTCAACAATTAAGCGGCCTATTAAAGCCCATTAAAGTCATAATTAAAAGAAATTTTTTGCTGCTTGGCCAACCTTATGGTTGGTGGACAGGCAAATCGGCCAGGCGTCCTTTGGATTTTTTGCGAAGCCTCATCCACAGTTAGAGCAAGGTTTTGAACAGTGATGAAAAAAATAATAAAAATTTTTCAATCTAATTTCTAACATGTCCTTGCTCATGTGACAGAGTCACATGAGTGGACATGTTTTTAACATTTTTAAATTCTTTATTTTTTATTTTTAAAATTTTCAGCTCCCTAAGGCAGCTTCATGCCTCAGGGAGCTTTTGCTGCATGCACCATGCGCATGCGTGAACTTCATCACTCGCCCTCCCCCCCACCCCCGCCCTGGCAGTGCTGAGCGCTGCAGCGCATGATTCACACTGGCTGGCTGTTAATTGAGTCAAGACAGAGTAGATAGGGAGAAAGCAGTCCCACTCGTGAAAGAATTGAGAACGAGAGGGCACAGATTTAAAATAACTAGCAAAAGTAGCAAAAGCGACATGAGGAATAATATTTTCATGCAGCGAGTGGTTAAGGTCTGCAGTGCCCAAGAGTGTGGTGGAGGCACAATCAAAGCACTCAAAAGGGAATTAGACTGTTATCGGAAAAAGATTAATGTGTCGGGTTACGGGGAGAAGGCGGGGGAATGGCACTAGGTGAATTGCTCATTCGGAGAGCCAGGGCAATGATGGGCTTATTGGCCTCCTTCTTTGCTGTAACAATTTTGTGATTCTATTAATAACTCTTTATAAGTTTATGCTTCCATCTACATGGCTTAGAATGCCATCTGTCACCTTGTCATTGGTAAATTTAGATTTGTAGCTGTGTATCCCATCATCTCAGCGAATAGTTGAGGCCCAAAAACAGATTACTATGGGACACCACTAGCCACATCCTGCCAATTAGAGTAACTGTCAGTTATCTTTACTCCTTGTCTCCTGCTGCTCAGTCAATTTCCAAACTAGGTCAATAATTTTCGATTCAATGAGCTTCACTTTTAGCTAACAGTTTCTTATGAGGCACTTTATCAAATGCCTTATGGAAGTCCACATAAATAACATCCATAGACATTCTCCTACCCACTACTTTAGTCACCTGTTCAAAAATTAATTCAGGTTCATCAGGCATTACATACCTTTTACAGATCCATGCTGGCTCTCTCTGACCAGCTGAAATTTTTCAAGCTGTTCAATCACTCTATTGTTACTTATAGACTCAAGTAATTTCCTGACAACAGAAGTTAAGCTAACTACTCTACAATTCTCTAGTTTAATTTTTAATTTTATAATTCTCTCCTCGTTTAGTCGCTTGGCAGTACAGAACTTGAATATTGCTGAAAAGAGACACAAGTTGCCAAAGCTTTTTGTCTTGCACTCATCAGGACAAGTGCAAGAATGCCAAATTTCAAACGATCACGACAATTTATACAACAGGAGAAAAGGGTGCAGATTAGTTGGCAAATCAACTCTGATTGGCCGGGGCATTGCCATGGAGAAAGCAACAGGAACTGCAGGCTCTCCAGGCTCCTGGGTAATTCAAAAAGGGCACAAAGTTGGAACGTATTCCTTCTGTTTGCAGAGAAAGTCACATGACAAGCTCAACTGATTATCCTAAATTGTTTGTTAGTGTAGCTATTCGTGCAATCAAGATTGTTCAGCAAGTGTTGCCCAATCGTGGAATCATATCTAACAGTGGACACTTTGGGTGGAATTCTCCCATCTGGGACTAAGTCAGGTGGCCAGGGGGTTGGGGGGGTGGGGAGTAGTGTTTCCCACTGCAGAGGCCAGCAGGAAATCCTGTAGTATCTTGCGGTCCCAGCATCATTAATTATGCGGTGGGGGGTTTCCCGACGTCTTGCACAGCGGGGTGGGCTGGATGGCATGCGCCCACCATCATATCCGGGCACCATATTTAAAAGGTGCCAGGACATCCTCACTGTCAATACAACCTACTGAGATGTCCGGAAGGGGAGGTGAAGGTCTGGCGCCCAAGTTCAGTGACACCTCCCTTTGCTCTCTCTTGGACCTTGTCGAGGTCAGGGGGGATGTACTATATCCGGCTGATGGGAGGAGGAGGCCAACTAACTAACCCTGCATGGGTGCAGGTGGCTAATGCTGTAAGTGCCCAGGTTATCCAGCACAGGTCAGCCATACAATGCCGGGAAAGGATAAACAACCTCATTCACTCCATCAGGGTAAGTGAAGCTTCAGCTACTCACAGTAACCACAACAAGACCAATGAATGTCAGATAAAAACAAAAAGCTAAAAGCTACTGCGGATGCTGGAAATCCAAAACAAAAACAGAATTACCTGGAAAAACTCAGCAGGTCTGGCAGCATCGGCGGAGAAGAAATAAGTTAACGTTTCGAGCCTTCATGGCCCTTCAGCAGAACTGAAGCATAGTTAGAAGAAGGGAGATATATAAACTAGTTTAAGGTGGGTGGGGGGGGGGAGAGAGAGAGAGACATTGAGGGTGTGGTGATTGTGGAGATGAGCAGATAATCAAAAGATGTCACAGACAAAAGGGTCAAAGAGGTGTTGAAGTTGGTGATATTTGTCTAAGAAAAGTGCTAATTAAGAATGGAAGACAGGATATTCAAAGTACAGCTCTAGTGGGGGTGGGGTGGAAAGACTAACGAGGTTTTAGTTTTAGATTTAAAAATAATGGAAATAGGTGGGGAAAGAAGAATCTATATAAATTATTGAAAAAAAAAGGCGGGGGGATGGGGGGGAGAAACGGGGTGGGGATGGGGGGAGGGAGTTTAAGATCTAAAGTTGTTGAATTCAATATTCAGCCCGGAAGGCTGTAAAGTGCCTAGTCGGAGGATGAGTTGCTGTTCCTCCAGTTTGCGTTGAGCTTCACTGGAACAATGCAGCAAGCCAAGGACAGACATATGGGCAAGAGAACAGGGTGGAGTGTTAAAATGGCAAGCGACAGGGAGGTTTGGGTCTTTCTTGCGGACAGACCGCAGTGTTCCGCAAAACGGTCGCCCAGTTTGCGTTTGGTCTCTCCAATGTAGAGGAGACCGCATTGGGAGCGACGAATGCAGTAGACTAAGTTAGGGGAAATGCAAGTGAAATGCTGCTTCACTTTAAAGGAGTGTTTGGGCCCTTGGACGGTGAGAAGAGAGGAAGTGAAGGGGCAGGTGTTGCATCTTCTGCGTGGGCATGGGGAGGTGCCATAAGTGGGGTTTGAGGAGTAGGGGGTGATGGAGGAGTGGACCAGGGTGTCCCGGAGGGAACGATCCCTACGGAATGCCGTCAAGGGGGATGAAGGGAAGATGTGTTTGGTGGTGGCATCATGCTGGAGTTGGCGGAAATGGCGGAGGATGATCCTTTGAATGCGGAGGCTGGTGGGGTGATAAGTGAGGACAAGCGGGACCCTATCATGTTTCTGGGAAGGAGGAGAAGGCGTGAGGGAGGATGCGCGGGATATGGGCCGGACACGGTTGAGGGCCCTGTCAACGACCGTGGATGGAAAACCTCGGTTAAGGAAGAAGGAGGACATGTCAGAGGAGCTGTTTTTGAAGGTAGCGTCATCAGAACAGAGAATGAATGTCAGGGTACACGGACCTCAGTGGCAACAGCATAGTTGTGCCTCATTGCCCCATTGCAGTGCATCCACTCTGCGATGGAGTGACCACTGTGCCTCCTTCACTCTTCCACATACAAAGATCAAGGCTATAATGGGTGGGGGTGCGGGGGAGGGGGTGGGGGGTGGTTGAATGGGCCTAGGCACAGAGAGTACCAGCAACCTCCGCAAATATGATGCCTCTCTGAGCCTTATCCTTGCATGTGGATGGCCTCAGTGCTCTGGAAGGAGCTGGTCCACAACTCTTCTGGACAACTTGTAGAGCAGTAATGTCATGCCACACAACAGTGGGCTATCTTAAGAGTGGAAGGGTGAGAAATTAACGTGAAAGTGCAATGTACAAATGGATACAACACACGATTCCTCTCAAATCCATCTTGTCTGTCGTCTTTGAGCAGGAGAAGTTGAGATGCAACCTTCGAAAACGGGAGAAGATGGGAGGGGGCATCCACATCTGAGGTCTCAAACAGAGTTCAAAGAGAGGGCAGCTCAGCTGGCAGGCGTGGAGAGGGACTGAAGAATTGGCAATGGGGTGGTTGGACTTGGGCGTCCACCCCGTAAGGAACCATCCATGGTATAGAAACATGAGAGCCAAATGTGCCTGCATGTTGGAGGCAGATCATACTGTCACTTGCTCTCTCTATTCTCACTTACAGGTGCCATATGAAAAAGGCAAAGGCCCGAGGATGAGAACTCCCTGTCAGGCCTCAATAGAAGCTCTAGTCCAGAGTGGAGCCAGAAGAGAGGACAAGAGGAGAGATGTGCACTACGCATGCCTCAGTGGGTATTAGTTCTAGCTTAGGAAGGGTCTCACAATCTGGTGGTCACCACATGGCCACGTATCCGCTGCAGGAGGAGGCAGAGTCAGCCGAGCTCACCGGCACTCGGAGTGTCGAGTCCGATGACATACTGGAGAGTGAGCAAGGGGTGGGAGAACATCAGGCAGAAGTGTTCGAGGCCCTCAACAGAGTGGCACACAAGTCAGTGGAGTCCGTCTGCCTGCTCTCTGATGATGTGATGCCAACCTGTGCGTGCATCGAGGTCTCTATGGGAGGTTGGTGGACTCCATGGAGATCCTAGCCCCGCAGATCATGCCAGAGATGCGCACAGATCTGCATTCCATCGATGTAGTCATGGGTGAGCTTTTGCAGTAGCTACGCGAGAAGAGACGGGCACCTCAGCCTCCCTACAGGTGCCCCTTCTCCTCAAGGAGTCAGGCTGGGGCCTTTGGGCACCCTAAGGGAGGAGGAATGGCAGCTTGACACCTCTGGGTCATCCACTCAGAAATCATCCACTCAGATGTTGTCCGGACCTTCTGAATCTCCTTTGCCTGTGACCCCTTCAGCCTCATCCTCTGTCATCGCAGAGTGAGCAGCTGGCCCACAGGAGGACAGCCAAAGGAAGCAGGCCTCAGCTCTCCAGAGGACGGCCGCCAAAATCATTAAAGGCAACAGGGCAAACTAGTCAGCAGGCTGCCTCCACCCCTGCTGCATATGTCAGGGAAGTAGTAGGCCAAGGAAAATAAAGAAACTTTGATCACAACTAGTTTACGGGTGAACAACTGATTTTCACAATTATAAGTTATGTAAATCTAATCACTTTCACTACAATATTGTCTACTGTCTTGTTTCAGTGTGGTTTTTAAGGCTTAGCAAACAGCACCTCTCCTGCAGACATCCGACCCACTGAGTTAATCTGCAGGGAGAAGGGTATGTTGCAGGGCCTTTCAGAGCCATGTACAAACACTCTCCCGTGCACACTGAGGCTTCATCCATCAAACTCATATTCCAGGTTCCTAGCATTGCCAATACTGCCTGCTGTGCTTCCCTTTCAGTTGTCCAGCTCAGGCAACCTGCATCTCCACTCACCCAGTGGCCCATCTCCCCTGCAGCATCTTTGCCCATCCAACGTGAGGCTCTGCTTAGTTGCGACCAGATCATCACGGTGGTTGTGACATTCTTCCTGCGTTCCAGCACCAATTCCCCTCCCCCAGTCACCCATGCCCTTTCCCCCATTTGCATTCACCCCTCCTGGCATTACCTTCGACCTCTCCACCGTTACTGTACAACTCGCTCCCTTTTACTTTGACAATATCCAGATAAATGTACACATTCCCTTCCTCCCTGAGAATCCCACCCTGTATACATTGATCTGCCTGCCCTCCTTCTGCCCAGTACCTGAGTCCATGTGTATCTACCCATTCCCGCAAATGACCCTCACTGACCATTGCTACCTGGCCCTCCCACCCTACCAGCTCCATCTGCCTCCTGTAACCCTGACCATTCCCTCGCACCACGCCTAACCTGAGTTCACTCCCCAAGAGCCAACAGTTGACTCCACCAACCCATCCCTGTGAGCCCTTTCACACCCGGACAAAATTCCTCTCCTCCACACCTAGACAGACCCCCCCTCCAACCCCACCTTCACACCTAGACATAAACCCCTCCCCCCACACACACCTAGACATAAACTTCCCCCTTCCCCCACCCCTGCACTTCACACCTGGAAACACCCCTCCCTAACCCCGGCCCAACACCAACGCAATCCTTCCCAACCTCCCCCTCCGTTCCCTCTGCTACCCTGCTACACCTCTGTAATACCCTTTCCAGTATCCTCAATCGACGACACCCTCCTCTAGGCCTTCACCTCTCACAATCTCTTCAGTCCTCTCCCAACTTTCTTTAACACCACCCCCAACAGTCATTCACTGTCCAAAAGTACCTCCTGCTGCCTTCCACCTGCAGCTCAAGGATCTGATCCTGTGGTGATGTCTCTGGAAATAGGTCCGAAGGTTGAGTGAAGTCCCTGGAAGAAAGTCCGAAGATTAAGTGATGCTGCTGCTGCGTGGAGAACTCCCACCTTCTGGAAGCTGCTTCATGGAAGACCCACAAGGGTGAAGCTCCACCCACCCCCTTGCTGCATGTGGTGTATCCAGGGTCCAGTAGTTGGAGGCCTTCATCTTCTCATCGGACATCTGCCAGATGACTAAGGCCCTTAAAGTAAGTCCCAACCTTTGCACACCATGTTCGGTCGGACATGTTCTGGACCGGTGTGTTTTCCCGCTGGCGTCACAGAGAATCGGATGTGGGAGGTAGATTTCAGTCGGGCCTTCCTCTGTATTCCATTAGCAGGATGCAAATTGGTTTCATGCCAGCCTCTAATGGGAATTGCAATCCAACATGGAGATGGAGGGCAGTATTGGAAGATCCCGCCGATATTTCACGCTGGCATCAAACCAATATTTGGACCTCCTGCCGAATTCTAACCCGCACCCCCCACCCCCCACCCCCCCTCCACTCCCACCATTCATCCAGCCAAAGAGGGCTTGGGAGAATTCCGCCCTTTGTTTTGGGTTTTGCAACGAGGGCTAGTTGAATACGGTCTGAACTTGTCTGTCACGAATAACCAAAGGTCCATGCTGTTTGATTCAATCAGCCAATCGCTGGATGCAGGCCTACGTACCTGGCATTGCACTGGCATTTAAATTCATACATGATGTTGTTCAATTGTGTGGTAGGCAGAAGGTCTTTTTGGACTGACAGCAGCATCTTGTTAGTGGAAAATACCACTCTCATAGTCACTGCACAAGAGCAGCATGAAACAGCTTTCTGAACCTGTTGTTCAAATTTTTGAGATGCCTTATCTTTCCAGGGTTACCTGAAGTAGACTAGGCATTTCTCAGGTCCAAAAGTGGTAGTCTTTGGCTATTTGCAAGTTTCTGTGATCACTCCCTGTTCTTAATTAGCATATAAGGTATACTTTTTCATCTAAAGAGAAGGTTCCTGAGTCAAAAGGACTTTGGAAGAATATAGTTAAGGCATCTGCAATGGTCTCACCTGCTTCCTTTAAAATCTTGCATTTTTTTTTAAATTCAGTTATGAGATGTGGGCAACACGGGCTAGGCCAGCATTTATTCCCATCCCTAATTGCCCTTGAGAAGGTGGTGGTGAGCTGCCTTCTTGAACCACTGCAGTCCAAGTGGTGTAGGTACACCCACAGTGCTGTTAGGAAGGGAGTTCCAGGATTTTGAGCCAGTGACAGTGAAGGAACGCTGATATATTTCCAAGTCAGGAGGGTGAGTGGCTTGGAGGGAAATTTCCTGGTGGTGGTGTTCCCATGTGTCTGCTGCCCTTGTCCTTCTACATGGTTGTAGTGGTCATGGGTTTGGAAGGTGCTGCTAAGGAGCCCTGGTGAGTTCCTGCAGTGCATCTTGTAGATGGTACAAACGGCTGCTACTGTGCACAGGTGGTGAAGGGAGTGAAAATTTGTGGATAGACTACCAATCAAGTGGGTTGCTTTGTCCTGGATGATGTCAAGCTCCTTGAGTGTTGTTGGAGCTGCACTCATCCAGACAAGTAGGGAGTATTCCATCATACTCCTGACTTGTGCCTTGTAGATGGTGGACAAGCTTTGGGTAGTCAGGGGGTGAGTCACTCACCGTAGGATTCCTAGACTCTGACCTGCTCTTGTAGCCACAGTATTTATATAACTAGTCCAATTCAGTTTCTGGTCAATGGTAAGTCCCCAGGATGTTGAGAGTGGAGGATTCAGCAATGGTAATGCCATTGAATGTCAAGGGGTGATGGTTAAATTCTCTCTTGTTGGAGATGGTCATTGCCTGGCACTTGTGTGGCATGAATGTTATTTGCCACTTGTCAGCCCAAGCCTGGATATTGTCCAGGTCTTGCTGCATTTGGACATGGACTGCTTCAGTATCTGAGGAGCCACGAATGGTGCTGAACACTGTGCAATCATCAGCAAACATTCCCACTTCTGACCTTATGATGGAAGGAAGGTCATTGATGAAGCAGTTGAAGATAGCTGGGCCTAGGTCACGACCCTAAGGAACTCCTGTATTGATGTCCTGGAACTGAGATGATTGATCTCCAACAACCACAACCATCTTCCTTTGTGCTAGGTATGACTCTAGCCACTGGAGAGTTTTCCCCCCGATTCCCATTGACTCCAGTTTTGCTAGTACTCCTTGATGCCACTCTCTGTCAAATGCAGCCTTAATGTCAAGGGCAGTCACTCTCACCTCACCTCTGGAGTTCAGTTCTTTTGTCTATGTTTGAATCAACGCTGTAATGAGGTCAGGAGCTGAGTGGCCCAGGCGGAAGCCAAACTGGGCGTCAGTGAGCAGGTTATTGCTAAGCAAGTACCACTTGATAGCACTGTTGATGACTCATTCCATCACTTTACTGATGATTGAGAGGAGACTGATGTGGTGGTAACTGGCCTGGTTAGATTTGTCCTGCTTTTTATGTACAAGACATACCTGGGCAATTTTGCAGATTGCCGGGTAGATGCCAGTGTTGTAGCTGTACTGGAACAGATTGGCTAGGGGCGTGGCAAGTTCTGAGCACAAGTCTTCAGTACTATTGCCGGAATATTGTCAGGGCCCAGAGCCTTTGCAGTGTCCATTGCCTTCAGCCATTTTTTGATATCACATGGAATGAATCAAATTGGTTGAAGATTGGTATCTGTGATGCTGGGGACCTCCGGAGGAGGCCAAGATGGATCATCCACTCGGCACTTCTGGCTGAAGATTGTTGCAAATGCTTCGGCCTTCTCTTTTGCACTCATCTGCTAGGCTCCCCCATCATTGAAGATGGGGATATTTGTGGAGCCTCCTCCTCCAGTGAGTTGCCTAATTGTCCACCATCATTCACGAATGTATGTGGCAGGACTGAAGAGCTTAGATCTGATCCGTTGGTTGTGGAATCACTTACCTCTGTCTATTGCTTGCTGTTTATGCTGTTTGACACATAAGTAGTCCTGTATTGTAGCTTCACCAGGTTGGTACCTGATTTGTAGGCCTGATGCTGCTCCTGGTATGCCCTCCTGCACCCTTTATTGAACTAGGGTTGATTTCCTGTGTTGGTGGTAATGGTAGAGTGGGGATATGCTAGGCCATGAGGTTACAGATTGTGGTTGCGTACAATTCTGCTGCTGATGATGACCCACAGCGCCACATTGGTGCCCATTCTTGAGTTGCTAGATCTGTTCGAAATCTATCCTATTTAGCATGGTGGTAGTGCCACACAGCACAATGAAGGGTATCCTCAATGTGAAGGCCCTGTGCGTTGGTCATTCTTGCTGATTCTGTTGTGGGCAGATGCATTTGCGGCAGGCAGGTTGGTAAGGATAAGGTCAAGTATGCTTTTCTCTCTAGTTGGTTCCCTCACCACCTGCTGCAGACCCAGTCTAGCAGCTGTGTCCTTTAGGGCTCAGCCAGCTCGGTCTGTACTGGTACTACCAGCCCAATCTTGGTAATGGACATTGAAGTCCCCCACCCAGAGTACAATCTGCACCCGTACCACCTTCATGCTTCCTCCAAGTGGCATTCAACATGGAAGAGTACTGGTTCATCAGCTGAGGGAGGACACTACGTGGTAATAAGCAGGAAGTTTCCTTGTCCACGTTTGATCTGATGCCATGAGACTTCACGTGGTCCAGAGTCGATGTTGAGGACTGCCAGGGCAATTCCCTCCCAACTGTATACTGCTATACCACCACTTCTGCTGTGTCTGTTCTGCTGGTGGGCCAGGACATAGCCAGGGATGGTGATAATGGTGTCTGGGACATTGTCGGTATGATTCCGTGAGTATGACTATGTCTGGCTGTGCTTGGCTAGTCTGTGAGATAGCTCTCCCAATTTTGGCACATGCCCCCAGATGTTAGTGAGGAGGACTTTACAGAATCGACAGGGCTGAGTTTGCCGTTGTCTTTTTTTCCGGTGCTTAGGTCGATGCCAGGTGGTCTCTCCAGTTTCATTCCTTTTAGACTTTTTAGTGGTTTGATGTAACTGAGTGGCTCGCTAGGACATTTCAGAAGGCATTTAAGAGTCAACCACATTACTGTGGATCTGAAATCACATGTAGGCCAGACCAGGTAAGCATGGCAACTTTTCTTCCCTAAAGGGCATTCGTGAACCAAATGACAATCGACAGGTGTTTCATGGTCATCATTAGACTTCTAATTCCAGATTTTCCAGATGGAAACCATCCTGTCCTGGGCATTTGTTGCTCTTTAGTGCCATTATTCTCTTCATTAATGTTATTTTGCTTATGTTAATTTTGGTGAGTTCCCATCGCTAATTAAATGTTAGCTTGCTTGGGCTGCCTGGCATGCTGTTTTGCTCTTCTATTGTAAATAGTGGCAAAGTAATTATTCAATACTGCCACCATTTCCTTATTTTCATTTACAATTTTCAAGGCTCCCAGCTCTTTTTCCTTGGGATTTCAAATATCCTAATGTTGATTGCGACAATAACCGTGTAAAGGACAAAGAGGGAGGAATTCCTGGAATGTTTAGAAGAGAACTCTCTTGGTCACTGTGTTTCTGGCCCAATGTGAAAGAAAGCAATACTCGATCCAGTTCTAGAGAATGAAGTACTGTGAGTGGAGCATGTTTTAGTGGGACAGCATTTGGGGAATAGTGATCATAATATCAGGTTTAGAATAGTTATGGAAAAGGACAAGGTACAATCAAGTGTAAAAATATTTAACGTGAGGAGGGCTAAGTTGTCACTGAGTTAAACAGAGATTTGACCCAGGTGGACTGCAATCAAGAACTGGTAGATGAAACAGTAAATGAACGATGGGAGGCCTTCACAGAGGAGATGGTTCAGGTACAGAGTAGCCACATTCCTGTGAGGGGGAAAGGAAGGCCATCCAAAGCTAGAGTCCCCTGGATGACGAAAGATGTGGAAGCTAAAATGTGACAGGAAAAGGAGGCTTATGACAAATGTAAATTCATAATACAGTTGAGAACCAAGCTAAATATAGAAAGTACACAGGAGATCTTAAAAAGGGGAATAGATTAGCAGCTAATATAAAAGGGAATCCTTTTAAAATATATAATTAGTAGAAGAGATTAAAAGGAAGAGTGGGGCCAATTAGACAGCAAAAGGAGATATCTCTATGGAGGCAAAGGGCATGGCTAAGTACTTTGCATCTCTTCACTAGAGAGGAGGATGTTGCCAATGTAGCAGTAAAGGAGGAGGCAATAGTGAAATAGGATTGGGTAAAAATAGCTAAAGAGGGGATACTTAAAAAGTTGGCAGTTCTCAAAGTAGAAATGTCAGCCAGTCCAAATGGAATGCATAATTGATTAAAAGTGAAAATTTTGGAGGCTCTGGCCACAATTTTCCAATCCTGCTTGAATATGAGTGTTTTGTCAGAGGACAGAAGGATTGCAAATGTTACAGCCCTGTTTTTAAAAAAGGGGTAAGAGTAAGAGTAAGTACTGGGCCATCTTCAGGAGGCTTCTTCCCTCCCTACATGTAGCTAAAGGGTCCTGACTTATTTAAAGAACCTAGAAAAATGGCAGAGGGACAAGAGTTGGCACACAGTAGCAATTGTAAGCAGTAATAGATGAGTGACGTCTGAATGTAACACAAAGTTGTCATGCTGAGTGCGTGTGTTTTGTGTGTGTGTGTGCATTTGTGAGAGAGAGACTTGAGAGGAGAAAAGAAATGGGAAGCTGCCTAAACACCTCCTGCGCATGGCCTCCAGCTTTTCCACTTCTAATATTGCATATTTTCTCTTTGCCAATGATATGATTGTCACCTTCTCTATTACTGCCAATCAGGACTTCCCCATGTTCTTGACATCATCTTTTGGTTGTATGTCAGCATTTTTGCAAGAAGAATGGTACTGGATTAGTGTGTGCTTTGTGCATTGTGTTTGGAGGAGAGGCACAGTTGCTGGGGCTAAAATAGGATAGTGCTTAGCTCCAAAAAGTAAGAGAGATATAAAGGGGAGCCTTAACTTAGCATCCTGGTAAAGTCATAAAATGTATTCTTTCACTGCAGCTAAGTCCTTGGAACAAAGCTGTTGACATTGACCTATTCTGCTTTGCTTCTGGCTAATTTGACAGGGCAGCCATTTCCCATTGAAGGGAAAGAGGACCTCCTTCTAGATCCTCATTTGCACAACAAGCATTTTCATTGCTGTAACAGAGAATGTAGGATGACACTATTGCTGTATGTTACTTAAATAACCTACTCTTTGTTGACCACTTTAGAAAAATACACCTCCCCTTTAAGGATTGGAGGCTGCCTTTAAGTAGCAATGACCCCATTGAATTTCCCACCTTCTCAATTTTGACTTTGGGTGATTGTGTAAAGCCGCATTAAGCCGCCTGTTACACATCTTTTGGAAAATTGAAAGCAAATCGCCCAAAGTTAAAATAATCTCTATTCACTTTCAAACTTTGATATATGTCTAAAAGTAGAAACTCCGACTATGGTATTATGAGCCTTTGTATGACACGCATGCCTTATTGAAATACATAATAGCCTCAATATTAACTCGGAGACACAATGGGGATGAGGGTTGAAAATCAGTTAAAATATCGCTCCAACTGAGCTAATAGCATATGGAATAGCCAACCCGCCTATCCAGAGGGGGCTGCATGCAAGCAACCTAACAAGCTACAGTTAAACATGGACAAGGTACTCAAAATCATGAAAGGACAGAGTAGACAGGAGAAATTGTTCCCATTGGCGGAAAGGTTAAGAACCAGAGGGCACCAATAAAAGGTAAATGGCAATCAAATCAAAGGTGACATGAGGAAAAACCTTTTTAATGCAGCAAGTTGTTGGAATTTGAATGCACTGCCTGAATGTGGTGGTGACAGGTTCAATCATGGCTTTCGAAAGAGAATTGAATAGTTGTCTGAAGAGAAAAAAAATTCAGAGCTACAGAGAAAAAGTGGGGGTGGGACGAGTTGAGTTGTCCCTGCAGGAAGCTGGCTTAAACAAGACCAAATGGCCTCCTGCTCTACTATGATTCTGAATTGGTGGGTTGCTGCAGTTTCCCAATGCATTCACATTTTCTCGGTTTTCAATCAGCACCCACACCCAAATATAAGTGCTCCTTGAGGTTAAAATTCCACCCAATGTTCTTAGCTTCCAATGGTTATTCCCATGAAGTTGCAACTATCACAATATAGCTTGAACATCAAGCAATAGATGACAGCATTTGACTCACAACTTGATAACAAATTGAACTACTAAAACCAGCTGTTTCTTCCACTTGCAATGTTTTTCTGCATACAGCTCCACACAGAGATGGGGCAACGTACCTCAAGTTGGAGGAATAACTGGCACAAAACTGCTCATCCTTTTGAAATCATTCTTTCTGCCAGCTGGTCATGCTTAAGAGTCTTCGATCCTACTCTCCTAGTTTAATGTGGTGAACAGCATCAGTGGGAAGAATAGCAGGAGCAAAAAAAGAAGCTTGCGGCACATTTAGTTAACACTCAGTTTTCAATTCAATTGATTTTTGTACTGTAAGGAAACTAAAATCACAATTTAAACCACATGGAGAAACATATGACACACAGTGATAAGAATATTAAAAAGCTTTTAAGTAGCAGAATTCTGAAAAAAACAGCTGCTGTAAAAGTCTGAAAGGATTTTTAAAGTGAATAGATTTTGAAAGTGAGTTTTCTCCTTTGTAGCCTAAAGATCGAAAACATATTACCAGCCCTTCCAGGTTCTTGTACAGCTGGCTGTATTATACAGCCAGATGGAGGTAGATACATTTCCCAAGTGAACAACTGTTTTCATTCTCCTCCTGTGCCACCAGAAATTATAAGTGGAAAGTAAAACGCAACTAAATACCTTCAATCTACTCTTGTGATCAGTGATAAATGCAGCTCTACATGCTAAAGGTCACTGGAAGACTGTGCTACAATTGACTACTGTCTAATGGTAAGGGGATGTGGTTATACTGCCACCAAATGTCTTAAAGTAATATTAGCAAGACAGCCTTTTAGCAATAGCACATTTCAGTGCGCATATTTTAGTACCATGTAACACATATTTAACGTTGAGAAGAAAAACATATCTGTTAACACACTGACTGATGAATTGTGTGTGCATAACTGCTTCTATGTTATCAGATCGGACATATCCAAATACTGAGCTACAATTTTGGCATCTTCAATTTACTACATCATCTAATTAATATGCAAATCTTTACACTAATAAGTCAAAATTCTGTCCCAGCATTTATTCAAAAACCATTCTACTATGTACGAAAGTAATTATTGTTTAGCTGTATAGTCTTACAACCCAAACAAAAGATACACCAAAATTAATCAATAGATTCACTGGTGTCCAATCTCGCTCTCTCTAGTTTATGCTAACCCATTCATTGTTCATATAAATATATTTATCTAATAACTCAGTTCAGAAAACACTACTATCCAAACAAAATTACTGTGACACATGGTACCATTCTCTCTTTAGGGAAATTGTACAATGGGTGTCCCTTTAAAAGAGAAGTGGCCCTTATTTTAAATGCCCCACACAGCAGGAGCAGGGCGGGTACCCCATTCACAATTTTAACAGAACTGCTGAATCCACGCTGAAAGTCACCGCCAGCTTCTGGCAGGTGCTTTTTGCAATTATTAAAATCAGGATCCCATTACATAATTGAGACCCAATGCTATTTTCAACCCACTCAGTAATACCTCACGATATTGGCTTCAAAACTGACTGACACAATCTGCTGGAAAATTTAAATAGGCACTTTAAAATTCCTATTAATGTAGACCAATAGGATTTCTGTGCCTTCCTGATTAATGTCTCCCAAATGTATTAAAGTTTAGCGTTTCCTTTTTTTAAATTTGTTTGCCTTACTCACTCAGACTAAGCATTCTCATCTTATTCTCATTGCCATTTTTGCTTCTTTATTCTGGATGGATGAAAAGCTGCAAGAGGAGCAGCCACAGCAGCAGCTTCAGCATACAGGATGATAGCAGTAGCTGGGCCTGTTAGGGTACATCAGGTGAGGAAAATTGCTTGTGAAGGGTCTTACCCAGCCTACTTTCCGAGACATCTCAGGCAAGCAATGCATCAATAGGCTATACTTCAATAGGCAGGCTGTGTAGATCTATGTAGAAGGCTTCCTGACTCAACTATACCTAAAAGGTGTTTCCCCAATGGCTTCAACAGATCTTTTAAAAGGCTACTGTTTGCTCTCATTGTAGACCCTTAAGAAATGTGGCCAACAACTCTAAGACAGCCTATCTGCAGACTGCTACACTGCACCTTCTGTTGGGGCAGTTTCACCTAGCTGTCTTTCTGAAACCAGAATGGATATTGGTTAAGAGGGTAGCAAGGGAGCAAAAGTGCTGACAATTTGACAGAGATCAACACATGCCACTTCCACTGCACCACTGGCACTCCCATAACACTGGGGCTCATCACTTGCATTGATCTGTGGGAAGGTAGACTGAAGGAGATGAGTGACTCCAGTCCCTATCTACTTGCTCCACCAATCTGTTCAAGGCAAAGTACAGGTTTGAGCCCAGATCCCCACATAGAAATTTGAGCTTCGACCAAATCTGAAATGCATGCAAACATGAACTCTTGTGAAAAAATGTCTGCAGTGTCACTGGAGATGGCTTCACTCTCTTAGATAGTCTGCAGGGTGCTGATGCCATATGAGATGCCAACACCCAAGCTGAAAACTTACCCCTCCAAGCTAGGCAGCCACTGTGGAAAAATTCCATCGCAGGGCTTCCAACATCCTGTATAACTGCTTGCGTACTAATTTCTGTCCTCTTGCTGGGGGGTGCGAGGGGCACTGTAATTATTGAGATAGACCTAAAGGAACAAGAAAGATGGGAAGAGTTAGATGGCATTGGAAAGCTGCACAGTTACAGAAGACTTCTATCACAAAGTAATCTGATATGGTAAAGGTTTGCTGAATTTGTGTTTCTCCACTCCATTAAGGGGCTACCGGTAATTGTCGGAGACCTTTTTTATTCAAGACCATAGCCTTGAAGTAGCCAATGTGCACGGCTCTACCAAAACCATAAGTTGTTATGATTTGCTGTTTCACCTCCCTCAGTCTTGTGAGCTGTGAGCTTACTTGGTTTACTTCAGTCTTGCTCCTCTTGTAATTATTGTGTGCCATTTGTCCTCTATAAAGAGAGAGCAAGAGTTATTGAATAGTTACTGAAAGAAGAATTTCAGGAAGGAATCCATCTGCTTCGGGGCTTTGTTGTTTTTCAACTGTCAAATGGCTTTTCCAACTTTGCTCCAGAACAGGGTAGCGTGAAGACTGAGCTAAGCAGGGTATTAAGGAATAGAGTTGAGTATGTTTGAGTCAAAGACAGAGTCTTGGTTGAGGAGTTCATCAAAGTGTTCTCTCCAGCAAGCACTGACTGCCTCCTATCTTTGATGAGCTCCTCTTCATACTTGGCTCTCAGCGAGTTGGGTCCTTGAGTGCTCGGACTATAGGTCGTCTTGACAGCGCTGAAGAAACCCCATATGTAATTGATGCCCAGGAGTTGTTGGATCTCCCACGGTCTTTGGACCCATCATTTGTTCTTTATGTTGTGAGTTTTATGCTGTATCACTGCCTTCAGCCACCTGTAGGACTGCTGCTTTTCTCTTGAAGGAAGGTGACTCCCAGGGGGACAGTGGAAACGCTTTAGGGATGTCCTCAAAACATCCCTGAAGAGGTCAAACATTCCCGCCAACTTATGGGAGACCCTGGCTTGTGACTGACCAAAATGGACAATGTTCATTTAGGAAGGCACTAAATTCACAGAGAGAGACTTCATCAGGAACATGCAGAAATGAAGTCAAGGCATCAGTGGGTGAAAATCTCCAAATAACCCATCTACCCAACACTTCAAACACCATGCCCCACATGTGACAGAATCTGCAGATTGTTTATTGGATTTATCAACCATCTCAGTACTCATCGAAACGGAATGGAAGTAAGTCATCCTCGATCCCAAAGGACTGCCTAAGAAGAAAGAAAAGACTGAAAAGAGAGTGCTGAGGTGTGTGCTATGTGCTGGTAATGTATGTGATGAAAGGCCGAAGAAGCAAGATGCAAACAGGCTAAAGAGGTGTTGAATGGAAAGCAAGTATTGGAGTGTGGTAAGAAGAAAGAGTCCTGAGAGAAGTTGGTGATGGTACAAAGATTGGCAGATGAGAGGAGAATGGTGCTAGTGGCTAATGTGAAGGGAGCAAGGAAGAAGTAAAGTAATGAAAATTAGAGGTGGTATAGCATCGACTTGTCCTGTGTCGTGATAGAGGGTTGTTGAGAGCGGAACGGAGGGAGAAAAGGACTGCTGCCATGTATTGCATAAACGGGAATAAATAAAAAGAAATACTCTAGTGACTTCATTGAAGCTTCCTGCACTGTATCCTGGTTCCTGGGTGACATTCCTGAAGATGATGACCTCTGAAATCTCTGTCCATGCTCAGTCTGCAGCAGATTTGGCAAACCTCCTGACACAGCTGGGAATAGGAGTTCCCTTCTCATCCTCAGCTATTCCACAAGCACCTCCAGAAAGGCTTCAGAAAACCTGGGGATATGCCTGTGACTTGTTTCTGACTAAATTCCATCTTATCACCATGAAACTGCAAAACCAGCTAAAAAGGACTACAGCTTTCTTTTAAGAAATGTGTTCCTGTTTTAAATAGGCCTCTAGCTGAACCACTGAAAATTGCTCCCTATAAGTGAATTGGTTTCCATTTGAGACAGGCAATTCAGTTGTAATTATAATGAGGCCCAACAGTTAAAATACTGAGTGTGTTTATAGCTGAAGTGGGTGAGCTTTAAACTGAAATGAAAACGTACCTGTCCAAAACTGACTCAGAGTTACAATTGACACCAAAGCTTCTAATATACTATTTTAATTTCAATTTTGTATATAGTTTATATTATCAAGAGAACCGATAAAAAGAGTAACTGAAGTGACAAGAGGAGTTGGCTGAACTAACAGGGCGGGTACAATCATTAACCTAATGAGCTTTAGTGGGCTGAGCCTTTAAATGATGGTTTCCAATATTAGGAACAAAGGCTTAAAACATTGGTGTGACTTTTATCTGCCTACTATTTTAATGGAGGCACTTATCCATTTGATATAAATGGGTTAATTGCTCCATAAACATATGAATATACGAATTAGGAGCAGGAGTAGGCCACTCGGCCCCTCGAGCCTGCTCCACCATTCAATAAGATCATAGCTGATCTGGTTGTAACCTCAATTTCACATTCCTGCCTACCCTCAATAATTTTTCACTCCCTTGCTTATCAAGAATCTATCTAGCTCTGCCTTAAAAATATTTAAAGTCTCCGTTTCCACTAACTTTTGAGAAAGAGAGTCCCAAAGACTCGCAATCCTCCAAGAGAAAAAATTCTCCTTATCACTGTCTTAAATGAGCGACCCCTTATTTTTAAACAGTGACCCCTAGTTCTAGATTCTCCCACGAGAGGAAACATCCTCTCCACATCCACCCTGTCAAGATCCCTCAGGATCATAAAGGTTTCAATCAGGTCGCCTCTTATTCTTCTAAACTCCAGAGGATACAAACCTAGCCTGTCCAACCTTTCCTCATAAGACAAACTGCTTATTCCTGGTATTGGTCTATTAAACAGTGAACAGAGTTTAGTAAAAAGTGAACAGAGGAATTCTACTCAAACACAAGAAACTACAGAAAGTGGGGAAAATAAAAATATAAATTATAAGAAAACTAGTGGATTACAAATATTAAAAAGCCGGAGTCACTATCAATAGAAATTTGAATTTTGCTTTAACTTGATAGGAATAACTTATCTAAAAAAGCACAAGAACTGGATAGAGTGCTCACTCTTCTGAAATGCTGATACAAACTTCCCGAAAAAAAACCAACTCAAAAGTTGCACGAATATCGGTCTTATTGCACAGGAAGACAAGGAGGTAAACAGAAAGTGCAATGAAGACAGGCTTGTCATAACTTAAGAAAGCAGGTATATCCTAAAGACTTGTGATTGTGATTGCTTGCTGGATTGTAATGACTTAATACTTAATTTTTATTAGGCATCTGACAATAATTATCTTTTCCAGCGCTAGCTTTGCTCATCCAGATCTTCTTGAGGCACATACCCATTGATCAAACTT
Source organism: Cetorhinus maximus (assembly GCF_964194155.1). Taxonomy (NCBI): domain Eukaryota; kingdom Metazoa; phylum Chordata; class Chondrichthyes; order Lamniformes; family Cetorhinidae; genus Cetorhinus; species Cetorhinus maximus. The sequence goes on from NC_135884.1 coordinate 121,357,599, forward strand.
TTCCCATATTTTATATAAAACCATGACCAAGTTGTCCTGCCATATGCAAGCATGTCTGTCATCAATATCAAGGCTGTCAGTTAACTTTAAAGCAACCCTTCAAAGCTTTGTCAGACAATGAATATCCATTTTAAGCTTTGCCTCCAATTCCCAAATGGACAGTGGCACTGCCCTATAGGATGGTGAATACAGGTGTAGTGTTAGCCTTCAAAAGGGAATTGGATAAATGTTTGGAGGAGAGAAACATTGCAGAGATATGGGGAAAGGGCAGATGAGTGGAATTATCAGATTGCTCTTTGAAAGAGCTGACACAGATTTAAAGGGATGAACAGTCCCTTTCTGTGTTGTATTAAGCTACACAGTAGACAAATTTGCATTTTCAACAGGAGGAATCAGAAGTGTAAAAAGCATGAGTTTTTTTTCTAAGGGGATCATGAGGGCATGTTCTTACCTCCATCCCTCACCACTGTAAACTTTTATCAATTTTGACACCTGGTCTGGTATATTTTCCAATATTTTGCATTCCATAGCAATGTTCAATATAATTCTTTTTGCAACGTCTCAAATTGAGTAAGCCTCCTCACCCCAACACAAACCCTGTCAATTCCATAAACGTACTGTCATTAATAATGAATTAAAGCCTATTAAAGTTATTAATTTATACCAGGGGACATCTGCCTTATCTCAAAAAGTGTCTGGAATAGACTTGAAGCAAATGACAAAAATCAAGTTGGCACACCCCAAAAAGTTTCTTTGAGAAAAATGAAAGTTTAAAAGCTGCGGTTTAGCAGCTTATGAAGTTTAAACATTTTTTTGGATGCACAAACAAAAAAGAAATACCTGTAACTGCTACTCTTAGAAATTAATAAGTCACTGCAAGACTTTGTGCAACCAACAATAGGAAAAAATTGATATGTTTCACAAGCTCTGGTCTGCCCTCTAACCAATTTGATTGGTTCCGATATTCTCTGAGCCCGCTTTTCATCCAATCTAATTTATTGTGAAAGGCTCCCATCAAACTATCCAAATGGCCTGATTGGCTGATATAATAACATCCAGTCCCAGTGAAAAATGCTGAATTTTTTGATGAAGAGCTGACAAGTTAGCAGCTTCGTTGAAACACAAATTGCCAAGGAAAAAACACACTGGGATTTAGCAAGTCGAGGGTCTGAATTTTCTGGGTGGCGTGCGGGTGGCGGGCCCCGCATGTCAGCGCTTAAAATGGCGTGCGCTGACGACGGGCGAGCGTCCTGGCGTCAACACGCGCCATCGCGATATTTAGTTGGGCGGGCGCACGATGAAGTGTGACACGTGCCCGCCATTAATTAAAGGGCTTGTTAAGGCCCTTAACTTGGCAATCGACGCCAATTTTTAGGCGCCCGTGCGAACTTCGGCTCGGCGCACGGGCGCAACGGGCAGTTAGGTAAGTGACTTTTTAACAAAACTCATCCACGGGCGGATATGTGGGCTCAGTGGGGTTGTCAATGTTTTATGTGAAGTATTTATTGCAGCAAGTGTTTTAAACTTGCCTGTGTGATCTGTAGCAGTTCAGAACGAATTCCAGCAGCTTTCTCTGTACTTTGAAGCTTCAACTCAGCACTCTGCAGTCAGGAATCTTTATCAGGCCTGCAGCTTTCCGGAAGCCTCCATTTAGCCTGTGTATGGGTTCTGACATCTCCACTGGAGGCAGCTCCTCTGAGGAGGAAGGGAGGGCTAGAATAAGGAGGAGGCCAGCATTGGACAATCAGCCTCCAGGGGAGCCACCTTTGGGAGGCCAGGCGCAGGCACAAGGGGCGCAGGGCCAAGAGGTAGTCCAAGATGGAAGGGGCCGCAGAAGACACCACTATCCTGCTGCCAGGGTATACAGGCGGCGAAGCAGCTACCTCAATATGACTGAGGTGCAATGCCGAAGGAGGCTCCGACTGTCAAGGGAAACAGTCAACTACATCTGTCAGATGATTGGCCCTGAGATATCTCCTAACTGTGTGGGCGGATACCCCTTGCCAGCAGCTCTGAAGGTCACAGTTGCCCTCCACTTCTATGCATCTGGCTCCTTCCAGGGCTCGGTGAGTGATCTTTGCGGTGTCTCCCAATCAGCTGTCCACACTTGTGTCAAGCAGGTTACAGGTGCTCTGTTCGGACGTGCATTGACTTTCATCCACTTCCGCTGCAATCAGGCAAGTCAGGCACAGCGAGCCAGAGGCTTCCCCCGTGTCCAGGGTGCTATAGACTGCACACATGTGGCCATCAAGGCGCCAACAGGTGAGCCCGGTGCCTTTGTCAACAGGAAGGGCTTCCACTCCATGAACGTTCAGATAGTGTGTGATCACAGGATGCAGATTCTCCAAGTTTGTGCAAGGTACCCAGGCAGCTCCCATGATGCCTACATCCTCAGGCACTCCCAGGTGCCATGGCTCTTCAGTGCTCCGGTTCAGCTTGATGGATGGCTGATGGGTGACATTCCCTCAGAAGGTGGTTCATGACGCCTCTCCGCTATCCAAGAACAGAAGCTGAGGAGCGCTACAATAGGAGCCACGGCTCCAAAAGGGCTGTGGTGGAGAGAGCCATCGGTCTTCTCAAGATGCGCTTCTGATGCCTGGACCGCTCAGGGGGCACACTCCAGTACACCTCAGATCGCGTCTCTGTGATAGTGGTAGCATGCTGTGCTCTGCACAATCTTGCGCTGGAAAGGGGGGATGCAGTTGACGATGAAGACCTTGACACAGTGGATGCAGCTGCACATGATGAATCCAGCAGTGGTTCAGAGGATGAGGAAGCACAGGGCAATGATGAGGGGCAGCACACCGACCCGCAACTACACCAAGGAGGCAAGGACATCCGGGACACTTTAATCCGACGAACCTTCAGCTAGCTCCAGCCAAATGGATCTGCAGGACCAGCATTGCCTGGTGCATCCATACACGGCACTTAAATGCTACATCTTCCACTTCATCAGCTGCAACTAAGGGCTTAGTACATAAACATCAATGTCCACTCAAACACTCATGATATGTCTGTGAAACAGACAAATGCAGCACAAAGGAGACACCTTCAGCCATGGTAACAAATGTGGACTTTATTCCCATCCATCAGATGGTGCCACAAAAAACATAACAAAATGTTGAACAAAAACAAAAATACCTGGAAAAACTCAGCAGGTCTGGCAGCATCTGTGGAGAGGAGCACAGTTAACGTTTCGAGTCCGAATGACCTTCCAACAGAACTAAGTAAAAAGAGAAAAGAGGTGAAATATAAGTTGGTTTAAGTGGGGGGGGGACACAAGAAGAGCTGGATAGAGGGCCAGTGATGGGTGGAGATAACCAAAAGATGTCACAGACAAAAGGACAAAGAGGTGTTGAAAGTGGTGATATTATCTAAAGGAGTGTGCTAATTAAGGGTAGAAAGCAGGACAAGCAAGGTACAGATAGGCCTAGTGAGGGTGGGGTGGGGGGAAGGGATCGAAATAGGCTAAAAGGTAGAGATAAAACAATGGATGGAAATACACTTAAAAATAATGGAAGTAGGTGGGAAAAGAAAAATCTATATAAATTATTGGAAAAAACAAAAAGGAGGGGGAAAATCAGAAAGGGGGTGGGGATGGAGGAGAGAGTTCATGATCTAAAATTGTTGAACTCAATATTCAGTCCGGAAGGCTGTAAAGTGCCTAGTCGGAAGATGAGGTGCTGTTCCTCCAGTTTGCGTTGAGCTTTACTGGAACAATGCAACAAGCCAAGGACGGACATGTGGGCATGAGAGCAGGGTGGAGTGTTGAAATGGCAAGCAACACGGAGGTCTGGGTAATGCTTGCGGACAGACCAAAGGTGTTCTGCAAAGCGGTCACCCAGTCTGCGTTTGGTCTCCCAATGTAGAGGAAACCGCATTGGGAGCAACGAATGGAGCAGACTAAATTGAGGGAAGTGCAAGTGAAATGCTGCTTCACTTGAAAGGAGTGTTTGGGCCCTTGGACGGTGAGGAGAGGGGAAATAAAGGGGTAGGTGTTGCACCTTCTGCGGTTGCATGGGAAGGTGCCGTGGGAGGCATTTGAGGTGTAGGGGGTGATGGAGGAGTGGACCAGGGTGTCCCGGAGGGAACAATCCCTGCGGAATGCCACCAGGGGGGTGAAGGGAAGATGTGTTTGGTGGTGGCATCATGCTGGAGTTGGCGGAAATGGCGGAGGATGATCTTTTGAATGCGGAGGCTGGTGGGGTGATAAGTGAGGACAAAGGGCACCCTATCATGTTTCTGGGAGGGAGTGCCTAACATGCCTTTTGCTTACGCTTGCGTGTGCCGCCCCACCGCTCAGAGTGGCTTGTGAGACAGCCTGCTGACTCTGCTGTCCTGTTGGCCTCGATGACCTTGGCGGACGTCCTCTGGCCCGTGGAGCCCATGCTGGCCCTGCCTGGGAGGGAGTGGCCAGTTTCACAGCTGGCATCTCCCCAGTTGTTGCAGCCTCAACGGATGCAACGGTCACTGGCAGGGGGAGGAGGAGCTGCTGCCCTCATCCAGAGCGCCCTGAGAGGAGCTCACAGAGATGACAGGCAGCTGTTGCATCGACATGAGGTCACTTTGGACCTCCCTGCTCACCGTAGATGGATGGGCACTGAGCTGGGACACTTGGTGCCCAGAGCATCTCCCACATTGCCAATGACCACCTGTGACCATTAGCGCTGTGAGGGCTTGCAGGTCCAAGTGTAACCCCATCAGATGCTGATCAATCCATTGGAAGCCCTGCTCCATGAGTCATCAATCTCTCAATGGAGGAAGTCTGATGCTCTGATATGAGGTTCATGCCATCACTGACACTCTGCCTGGGTGCTTCCACCACAGAGTCCAAGTGAAGCACACTCTCAAACAACCCTGCCAGATGAACCCGCGCACCCGGCTGCTTGTCCTGCAGCTGCTGCATGGCGGACATCTCCACAGAGGTAGATCATCACGGCCCGACTCAGCATGTGCCTGGTCCCCTGCAGTCCTCTAGCTGCTGGCGCCATCGGCACTCTCTGTCCATGCCATCTCCTCCAGCAATTATTAAGTGCCCTCTCCACTGTGCCCCGGGACACTAGCCGACGTTATATTCCCCACCGATGTGGTAGTCGCTGCGCTGGTGCCTGGCTCGCTGAAATGATGTGAAGCTCGTGCCAATTGACGTCCCTCAGGTGTGGAAGGGGGGCTCTGGACATCCTCCTGGCCATGCGGTGGTGATGCTGAAATTAACAATAAGGACAGTGGATCAGTTAGCATTCAGTCAGTAACACAATTCATCCCTTTCCCCCCCCAGGCTCATAATGCGCTCAACCTTCAAGAACCTATGGAGACGAACATTGGTGGGGTGGTAAATAGTCAAGAGGAGACCCAAACATTACACGCGCATACAGACAGGCTGGTCAGATGCCCTAAGGAATGCCACATGGAATGTTATGTGGATAAGTGTGAGGTTATGCACTTGGGCAAGACAAACAAGGTATGGGAATACAGGAGAAATGGTAGGACCGTGGAAAGTAAGGACAATTACAGGTACCTTGCTGGGCAGACCCGTTAAGTGGGCAGAACAGGAACATAAGGCATTTAACAAGATAAAAGCCAGACTTGCCTTTATTGGCCAAGGAATAGAATGTAGGAAAAGGGAGGACATGTTGCAAGTGCAAAAAATGCAGTCAAGGCCACAGCTACACTTGTGCGTTCAGTTGTGACCTGTGCTTCATAGGAGGGATGGCATTGGAGTGGAGAGAGTGCAGAGGTTCCTGACCAGGATGCATGCTGGCCTGGAGAGTTGGAGTTATGAGGAAACATTGCATACACTTGTGACATTTGCCGTGGGGCACAGGAGATTGACAGGTCACATTATTGACCTTCATACCGTTATGAGGGGCATAGACCGGGTGGACAGAAGGCAACATTTCCCCTTGGCGCAGGGATGACTAACGTGGTGGCATTTATTTAAGTTGAGTGCCATGAGGTTGACAGGTGAGGTGCTGAGGACCTTTTGGACAGAGTAATGTGGGACGCACTGGCTGAAAGGGTGGTGGAGGTACAAACCCTCCTAAGATGCAATAAGTCTTTGGATGTGCAGCAGCAATGCCATGACATGTTAGGCCATGGGGATAGTGGTCAGAAATGGGATAAGGTGACTTTGGAAGGTGCTAGAGACGCGCTTCCTCAAGGGGCCAAGGGGCCTTTGTGTATGACCCATACGTCTGACTGTATCAGTGTGTGAATGAGCAGTGTTGCTGCATTAACGATTGCAGCAATCAACAGGTCTTTGGATGGTGGGAAGACAGAGTGGATGGGACTGTGGGCCCCAAATACCTGGCCGCTGCACCCCAGCCTCACCGACACCTGCTGACCTGGCCACTTGGCTTCTTTCCAACTCCATGGCCTGTTCTTCAAATTAGGTCAGTATGTGGAGCATGGCCAGGCCACCACTAGTGCACAAACACTCGTGGGTGTTGTGCGCAGTTTTCGCCTGCAGAACAGACAATACCATTTATTGGGGCTAACCGCTCATGTACTCTGCACGCGCACACCGCACCCCAACCACAGTGGCCCATCTGAGGCCTCCAGCGGCTGATGTCCACACTACTGGTGATCAGTCACCAAAAGATAATACACCTGCTCCCAACCCCCTCCCCCAACGGTCACCTTGAACACATTCGGCATCCATCACTTTGAATAACACACGGGAGTTAGCGCCCATGGCAAGGAGGTGCAACTAGGTGTGGCACTGAGGCCAGCAGATGGCTCTTGGCCACGACACCTTGAGGCTCCCCTTCCACCATCTCATCACCATCAATAAGACATGTGTTGGAGTTCTGAGTATGTGTCTAGCTGCCTCCCCTGCAGGTTTCCCCCCGACTGCTCAAATGTGACAAACACCAACATATGCTGCGGGGAGAACCAATCTTCTCATCAACCGCTAAGGCTGATGTAAGCATGGTCACGATCTGTTTGCCCACCAAGCGTGCGCCAAATGCCCAATGCAGTAATGACACTAAGACGTGGGGTGGGGGGGGGGTCTCAAAGGCTAAGGCTACCTGCTGGGTTAAATGGCCAAGGCCAACATGATACTCACCCTTACAGAGCGCAATAAATCATTGAAGCGCTTGCGGCACTGGGTCCATGATCGACGGACATCATCAAGGGAGCTGACCACCTCGGCCACCTCCTGCCAGGCCCACTTCGTCACATGGGGGGCCCTCCTCCTCCCATCCTGGGGAAACAGGATCTCTCGCTGTGCTGCCACCTTCTTGAGAAGGGCAGCAAGGCAGGCATCAGAGAAGCGAGGGGCACATTGGCCCCCCGCTGGCCTACCCTGCAGCCTGACTTCCTCCTCTGGCCTGCCCTCCTCCACCTGGAGCTGGCCATGGTGATCAGCCTAAAGGAGGCTGCCTGGCCTTTCTTTATACAGACTGCCATTGGAACTGACGATCTGTACACGCCCGCCCCAATTTTTAAAATCCCGCTCTCCACGGGAGCGTGAAATGCACTGGGCGGGCCTTAATTGGCCCGCCCGCGCTAAATGGCGGCGCGGCTCAGATCGCTGGCAGCAATCGGCTCCACGCCCGCCCGTGATTGGGTCAGCTGTGCCCACCCGACGAATGGAAAATTCAGCCCCACCAGTCTATAAGAGGATCAAGTCAGAATTCAGCTGGCTTAATGTTCAACTTTCCACTATGAGGACTGCTGCAGCCAGGTAGAAGGGCAAGGGCAGATGATATTATCGCGATTATAGTAGCTGAAGTAAGCTCTCTCTGTTCTCCTTGACAGGATTACAATTATGTATTGTCAGACAGTAAAAACAAACCAACATGGCAAAAAAGAACATAACACTCTGACCAATCCACTGCACAGTAAAATGGCTCTGCAATGTGTAAAATACACTTGTTGGATAATTAAATATTTAAATTAAGCAGAAAGTACCACTGAGAAACTTTCAGCAAACAGAATGTTACCTGTCAGTTCAATGCCCTTGATCAATCTTCTGTAAACTTTCACCCAACATTCTGATGGCATTGTGCCTGAGTCTATATGAGTATACATGCACCCTATGGGATTTTAGAAAATAAGGCTTTTGCAGCTTAGGCCACATGCAGTTATTAGGTCTGGTTCAGAAATATAATAACACTGGGATAAAAAAAACAAACAGCATTGGGAAAACGTTGTCGTAACACTAAATTATTATATAAATATAAAAGGAACTATATCTTTGAAATATTTGCTCCAAGAACATCCCTGGATGATGACTTTACTGTATTGTTCTTATTCCTGAGAGATCCATAACAAAATCAGATATGTCACATCAACACATGAATCAAACTGTAAATGCATGTTCATTTTAGAGGAAAAGCTGTATTCTTGGGAAAATGTACTGTGGAATCATAGAAGTGCAGTTTTCACTCATAAGCTATAATTGGTTGTGTAAATTGTTTTCCAGAAAATAAACATCAAAATTACATGTAATTTGATGAGGTTAGCTTTTTACATTTTGTACTTGAAACACTTACTGGGAACTATAATATTTCTGCTGAATGAAATGCAGGAGCAAAACTACATATTTCATGCAGTGCTGTAGCTTTTACTTGGTCAATCCACTTGACTACTATTAAACGCAATTAGTAACAAGTCACTATTATGTTCAAAGGCAAAATGTTATTTGAAAGGAAATTGCCTGACACCATGATTAACTGTCATTATTATTTCAGTCTCAAATGTTTTTCTAAACATATACCATTTTATTGCAAATTTTGTGTCATTTTAATATTTCAATAGAAGATGTTTTTAAATAATCACCCACAATAATAACATTGCATTGCAGTGTAAAATAATTCAATTAGCTATACTCTTATATGCAATCCTGTTACAAGCAATCTTGAGGTAATGTCCTTGTTAGAAACAGATTGTTACCAAGGGCCTTATTTTCAAGTTATTGTAATTTTCCACAACTGTAAAAATTTGTAATTTATTGCAAATATATTTTCAAAGAATTTGCAAAAAACTGTAATATTCACAAAATGTGACTAATTCGCCAAGAACAATTATGGAGATACCTCAAATTAGATACTTCAATATATTGATTTAAATCAAAGAACTCAGAAAATGTCTGACAAGTCATCTGTGCAGAAGACAAGGGATAAATTTTCAGAGAAAAGTAACAAAGAACACCTCAACATGCTATATTATGTATTGAATATTAGATGCAGTGATATAGTATGCACTGTGTACATCATATAGTGATATACATCCAATATTAGAAATGTGCATAAACTACAATGAGAACTGTCACCATAATGATGGAAGTAGGAAAATTGGACTAACAAGGATTTCTTAATAAGGAATAGCCCAATTCAGTACATTGTCACAGAAACTCAAAAAGAAATACACAAATAATCCATAACACTTATGTTGCAAACATGACTGAATGGTTTCTACAATCTTGAATACAATTGGAGACAAGACACAAGAAAATAACTCACATTATAATTGTTGGCAATGCCTTGCAGTTTGGAAAGCTTGCTAAACATTTTGTGTGGTAGTTCGTATGTTTAATTCCTACAGGAAGTTCTATATATTTTCTATATGTCAGAGAGGTGAGAGGCAGAGAGAGAAAACATATTAAAAAACCTTACATCTGCACACAATTCCTGTCCATTATGAATTCCAATTTCACATTAATAATGGGAACTAACTATGTAAACTAATTATGCTTAATTACACTCTCCTGCCAATGGAAGTACTGCAGTGTCACCAATAATGGAAGGATATATTCATTGTAGGAAATTTGTGTTTACAATTGAAATGTTAAATTAAGTTTAAAATATATGACTTCAAAATGTGGGCTGCGAGCACCACCCCCCCACCCCCACCCCATTATCCTGTTTAACCCAAGAAGACTACACTTGGTCTTGACTTACCATTTGCAGTACCATGGGAGATCAACTAGTCAAAATATTAATATAAAGAACAAATAGAAACTGAATTCTGCCATCCCCTAACCACTCTTTCAGCTTCAGATAGGACCGTGTGTGCAATGCCACAGTATATTATGGATGTAAAAATGAGAAAACAAGCTAGAAATGGTAATCAGCATAGACTGATAAGGAATGTGTAATACATAATATATACAAAACATGTTATTCCTCTGCAACATTCTGTACAATACAACCCAGCGTCACTACATTTATAAATACTTTGTGGATGGACCAAACTTGACAGGTGTACATGCCCTTTTCTTGTTCTGTTTACTTAGATTCTTAAATCAAGAGGTACAATAATGTTTTCAGTTCAAACCCACATTTGATCATAGGAACCTGCTGTCTATTGTGTCAACTGTTACCAGCAAGGACAGGATACGCTCTGTGCTGAAAGTTTGCACTTGCATTTCATTCAGTCTTTCTGTGCCCCTAACAACCGAGGGGTCAAACTTAGTGAGAAGTCATTCCTCAATATAATGTTTCTGGCTACACTCTATCATTATTTATAAAACTGTACATAAAAACACTCATTGCCTGTTAATACACTTGCACCTTTGTATTCTATATGAATTGCATGCATTTCTCTAGACAATGAATTGATGAATGATGTAATGTAAAGATAGTCACGTGGTAGTACAGAACTTGGATATTGCTGAAAAGAGACACAAGTTGCCAAAGCGTTTCATCTTGCACTCATCAGGACAAATGCAGAAATGCCAAATTTCAAACGATCACAATAATTTATACTGCAGGAGGAAAGTATGCTGATTGGTTGGCAAATCAACTTTGATTGGCCAAGGCATTGCCATGTTGAAAGCAACAGGGAACTATAGACTCCCTAAGCTCCCAGGTAATTAAAAAAAGATAAAGGGCTTGAACATATTCCTTTAGTTCCCAGAGAACTATACTAACAACCAATTTAAGATAATCAGTCGAGCTCGTAACATGGAGATAAAAACAAAAAACTTCGGATGCTGGAAATCCAAAACAAAAACAGAATTACCTGGAAAAACTCAGCAGGTCTGGCAGCATCAGCGGAGAAGAAAAGAGTTGACGTTTCGAGTCCTCATGACCCTTCAACGGTTCAGTTCTGTTGAAGGGTCATGAGGACTCGAAACATCAACTCTTTTCTTCTCCGCCGATGCTGCCAGACCTGCTGAGCTTTTCCAGGTAATTCTGTTTTTGTTGAGCTCATAACATGGCTCATTTACTGGAAGCAGCATACATTCATATACAGGGATCGTGATCATTTGAAATTTGGCATTCTTGTATTTGTCCTGATGAGTGCAAGATGAAAAGCTTCTGCAACATGCCTCTCTTTTCAGCAATGTTCAATGTAAAGATTTTAATGTAAAGTGTACCACCTTGACAATAGTTTCTTAAAGGTCTAAAGAGTCAACTAATATTGGTCATGAGAAATTCTAAACACAGTACAATTTCAGTGCACACATCAGAACTGCAAGGAAATATCTACTGGGGTTTTACGTTCGGGCGCACAGAATAAAAAAATAAGGAGATGATGGTGAATTTGTACAAAATATTGATTAGACCACGGTAGAGAACTCTGCGGCTTAGGGAATCCCGTGATAGAAAGGATGTTGCAGCCATACTAAGCATTCAATATAGATTCACTAGGATGTTACAAAGGGTGAAAGCTTTGAAAATCTAGATCTATATTCACTAAAACAGAAGAGGTTAATGGGAAGATGTAATAGAGACATTCAAAATTTTGAAATGGTAAATAGTAACAAAAATAGTACAACAGGCTGATAAATTAGTAAAAAGGTGCAGAATCTCGGAATTGGTTCTGAAAATTTATAGAGATGGATTAAATGAGCATTTTTCAAAATGCTAAATTGTATATGAGTATTTTTTCAATATTGGAGAAATTTTAATGGTTAAGTTTAAAATTGACCTGATATAAAGTAAAGGACATTAGCATTGTTTATCATTTGACAGAATATATATGATAGATATAACTGAGATAACATTGTGCACATTGTAGCAATATTCTTTGTGATTATTTAATTACACTCTAGTTTTCATCAAAGATGAACACCAATATGTGACATTTAAAAATGAACTTCAATGCAATTAAGATAACTAATTAGAAGGCAGTCGAAACAATCTGATAGGAAAACAATGGCCCAAATCGTCCAGTGTCTGGGCTTAAGTTGGGAAATGCACGTCAGGAACCCACAGAAGTCCTGACGTACACACATGCACTGAGATTGCCCCTGAAGTTTAAACTTCCAAGGGGCTGATTTCCACGGTCTGGGACCCTCCACGAACATCTCCGGCACTGAGCTCAGTGTCAGAGGCTTGGGCCAGTATGTGGGACTTACCTGGATTACTAACCGAGAAAATGTTGTGCTGGTTAATACCTGGTCTAACTCAGTGATTAATCAGCAAAACTAAATTGAGCACCACAACTGACTCCCCCAATCACCATCTCCTGACCTGATCAAACAACCCCCCGATTACCCTCCTGACCCGACCTTACTACTCCCACACTCGATTACCGCCCCCCTCTCCGGACCTGACCTATACACATTCCCGACCCGACTACCGCCACCCCCACCCCCACCGAGTATCCCCAGACTCAACTACATCCACCACCTTATGACTCACTCATCCATTCACTCACCCACCGACTTACTCACCCACCCACTCACTCATTCACTCATCCACTTACCAACCCGCTGAAAGATTTAAGACCTTTAAAAGCTTACCTGAAAACAGCATCAAATGTCATAAAAAGGGGCATGTCCTCTCATCGTCCGTCATCTTCTACATTTGTTGGTAGTCCGCAGGGAAGGCTGCACTAACACATTGATGCTTTAGCCAGGATTGGAAGTCCCAGCTGAAAGTGTGCAAAAAGGTTGGGTCACAGAAATCTTCGCAGGTAGCAGATCTGGGTCAAAGTAATCAGAGTGTAGCCAATAACCCTGAAAAAAGGAATGGCTGATCTGATTGTAACCTCAACTCCACATTCCTGCCTATCCCCAATAACCTTTCACCCCCTTGCTTATCAAGAATCTATAAATAGCTCTGCCTTAAAAATATTCAAGGACTCTGCTTCCACTGCCTTTTGAGCAAGAGAGTTCCAAAGACTCATTACCCTCCCTTACACCTTCTTCCTCCTTTACACTTACCTCCCCCCTTGCAGCATTCTCCCCCATTGCACCTTCCTCCTCCTGTACTCCCTCCTCCCACCAGACACCCTCCTTCCCCCTCCCAACATCACCCTGCCCAACATCTTCTTCTCCCCCACCCAACCTCACCCCCGCTGACATCTTCGTCCCTCCCTCTCAACCTCACTCCCGCCCCCCACCTTCCTCTCCCACTCACAGTTAGACCTTCCTCTCGCCACCTTCATCGATCATCCGTAGCAGCCCATGGCCAAGATCATGATGTTCCGAAGCAGGCCCGAAGCATCAATGGAGACCTTCCACCTTCCAAGAGCTGCTTTGTGACGGAGCCATGTGCATGAGGATCCACCCAGCAAGTGATGCATGTGGCCCTCCAGGGTGCGGTAGCTGTAGGGCTCCAGCATCTTCTTCTTCTCGGATGTCTGCGATCTGAGTAATGTCCTAAAGGTAAGTCCCGACTTCTGCACATCACACTTGTCCAGGCATGTTCTGGGCCAGCATGTTTTCCCACTGGTGTAAGGGTAATTTGGGAGTGAGCGGGGGTACAATTACGGTCATGCCTTACTTTGCATCCTATTAGCAGGATGCAAATCATGTGCACACTGGCCTCCAGCAGGATTTGCATTCCACCATGGCGGACAACATCGGATGATCCCACTGTGATTTCACGCCGGCGGGAAAACGATTTCTGCTGCTCACACCAAATTCTACCCCCCTGCCCTCATCCATTATGACGCTCACTACCATAGGGACCAGACGATTCAACCCAATATGCTTCTTTTTTATTCTTCCTGCCAAAATGGATAATTTCCCACTTTCCTACATTATACTCCATTTGCCCGATCTTTGCCCACTCATTCAACCTATCTATATCACTTTGTAGCCTCCTTATATCCTTTTCACAACTTAATTTCCTACCTATCTTCATGTCATCAGCAAATTTAGCAACCATGCTTTCAGTCCCTTCATCCAAGACATTTACATAGATTGTAAAAAGTTGAGGCCCCAGCACTGATCCCTGTGGCACACCACTCGTCACACCCTCCTAACCAGAAAACGATCTATGTATACCTACTCTCTGCTTCCTGTTAGCTAGCCAATCTTATTTCCTTGCCAATATGTTACCCCCTACACCACGAGCTTTTATTTCCCACAGTAACCTTTGATGTGGCACTTTATCAAATATCTTCTGGAAAACTAAGTACAGTACATCTACTAGTTCCCCTGTATCCGCAGCACATGTTACTTCTTCAAAGAACTCCAATAAATTGGGTTAAACATGATTTCCCTTTCACAATTTTTTTAAGTGCCCTGCTATAACGTCTTTAATAATAGCTTGTAGCACTTTCCCTATGGCAGATGTTAAGCTAACTGGTCTGTTATTTCCTGTTTTCTGTCTCTCTCCCTTATTGAATAAAGGAGTTACATTCGTTATTTTTCTATCTAATGGAAGCTTCCCCGAATCAAGGGAATTTTGGAAAATTAAAAACAACACATAAATTATCACTAGCCAGTTCTTTTAAGACCCTAGGATGAAGTCCATCAGGACCTAGGGACTTGCCAGCCCACAGCTCCAACAATTTGCTCCGTACCACTTCCCTGGTGATTATAATTTTCTTGAGTTCCTTCCTCCCGTCCATTTCCTGATTTACAGCTCCTTCTGGGATGTTACTTATATCTGCTATAGTGAAGACCGAAGCAAAATACCTGTTCAAGTCATCTGCCATCTCCTGGTTTTCCATTGTTAATTCCCCAGACTCACTTTCTATAGGATCAATGCACACTTTGTTAACTCTTTTCTCTTTTAAGTATCTTTAGAAGCTGTTACAATCTCAGAATCACAGAATCTTTACAGTGCAGGAAGAGGCCATTCAGCCCATCAAGTCTGCAATGGCCTTGTGAAAGAACATTCTACTTAGTCCCACTCCCCTGCCTTATCCCCATAACCTTGCACATTCTTTCTTTTCAGATAGCAATCCAATTCCCTTTTGAATACCTCGATCCAACCTGCCTCCACCATCCTCTCAAGGAGTTTGTTCCAGACTCCATCCACCCTCTGGGTGAAAATTTTTTTCCTCACATCACTTTTACTCCTTTTGCCAATTATTTTGAATCTGTGTTGTCTAGTTTTTGATGCTCCCTTGAGTGGGCACAGTTTCTTACTATTTATCCTGTCCATACCCTTCAGGATATTAAACACCTCTATCAAGTCTCCTCTCAGCTTTTTTTTGCCAAAGGAAAACAGTCCCAACCTCTCCAATCTATCCTCATAGCTACAGTTCCTTATCCCTGGAATCATTCTTGTGAATCTCCTCTGTACTCTTTCCAATGCCTTCATATCCTTCCTCAAGTAAGGCACCCAGAAATGGACGCAGTACTCCAGATAAGGCCGAACTAGTGTCTTATACAAGTTCAACATGACCTCCTTACTCTTATACTCAATGCCCATATTAATAAAGCCTAAGATACAATATGCTTTATTAACTGCTCTCTCAACATGCCCTGGCATCTTCAATGACTTATGCACATATACATCGAGGTCCCTCTGTTCCTGCACCTTTAGACTTTCTCCCTTTATTTCATACTTTCTCTCCTTATTCTTCCTGCCAAAATGAATCACTTCTCACTTCTTTGCATTGAACTTCATCTGCCACTTGTCTGCCCAATCCACCAACATGTCTGTGTACTTTTCAAGTTCAAGACAATCTTCATTACAGTTGACAATCGGTAGAATCATCCCAGATTTCACAAAGTGTGGTATCGGTCGGGGAAAAGAATGCTTTACCCACCAGCTGCAATGGTATTGTCCTATTCCCAGCACGTCTCGCCACATTAATAATGTATTCCCGGGAAACACGCCGGATCGCTGGCCTCTGATTCGCCCACCCCGCCATCACCTCAGGCCTTCATTATTCTGGGTGCCGCATTTAAAGGGCACCCTGCACAGAGCTAGCACTCTCTAAGGGATCGGAACCTGTTGCAAAGTCATGGCTGCCAAAGGGAGGAAACATGCTGCCCCCAAATTTAGCGACGCCTCCCTGGAGCGCCTACTGGATGCAGTAGAGGCTCACCATGAAGTCCTCTACCCATCCTCTGGGTGAAGACCAGCAAGCAAGGTGACAAATCCATCATCCAGTGCCAGGGTAAGTCACTCTTCTCATCACTCTCAACTTACGCACTCACAAACTCATCACACATCCACAGGGATCTCACTCACTGCCAATTCAAGGGAAATCACCATTCACTCTCTCAGACAAACCTTCATCTGCCCTGTGGATCATGTCCACATCCCATCCATGTCACCACTCACCACCCACAAACACCAGGCATCCTTATAATCTGGCCTGGCAGGCGTCCTGCTTATACTCTCTCCATCTGTCTTCATGCAGGACAAGCTGGCACACAACAAAAGGGAGAGGCCACAGACTGGTGGAGGAATGCCTTACATCAAGGTCCTCACAGACTTTGAAATTAGTCATCCAGCTGACCGCCAACAATCTGCACTGTTCCTGTGCTGACAGTGTGGTCGACAGTGCTCAACCAAGAGAGGATCCAGCATGCAACATCCATCAGACAATCATGCTATGAGTCAGTTCTCAAGTTCTGCAGTCTCCTGCCATGCACTAATTATCTCTCCTTGCTTTTGCAGGCACATCTGTGAAGTAGCAGAGGGGGTCTACAAGCCAGGTCCTTGACTCAAGCCCCGAAGACACCTCGGAAGAAGAATCTGATGACACCCTAATTGAAGACCCATCACAGCACTCACCCACACCCTCCACCAGTGCAGAGACACAAACTTCAGTGGGAGCCAGTTTTAGAGTAACCTCGGGGTCACAGTCTGGTGAGTACATCGCACTGTGTGATCCACAGTAGGGGGCAACAGGGAATTCCCAGGTTTCTGGCACTCAGTGGACTGCTGGAGGCCAGAAATCTGCTGAGTCCAGGTCAGATGACGAGCCTCTGGACTCAGTAAAACCTCAGTTGCTGGAGCTGCAAAGGTAAGCTCGGGAACATCAGGAAGGGAAGTCCGCTGCACTCCTCAGATTGCAAGGCACGATGGAGGAGACCATCTGCCTTCAGTCTGAGGTGATAGCGCCAGCATGCCAATGCACCAAGGTCAACAGTAGTAGGATGACAGCTGCCAAGGAGTCCTTGGTCCAGGACATCGGTCCTACACTGCTGCGCAGGCTGAACTCCATCACTGACCATAGTTGGCCTCCAACAGTTTCAATGCAAGAGAAGTGCGGGGCAGCGCGATCTCATTTCAGCTTCCTCTTCTCCTCAAGGAGTCAGCCAGGGCGTCTGGGGCATGCATGGGGAGGAGGATCAGCAGGTGCACACCCTGGAGCCATCCACCCAGGTGACCCTGGGAGTGCCCAACCCATCCGAATCCTCTCTTCCCGTAACCCCAGCAGCTCCAGCTCCATAGGTCGAGGAGGGTGCCATTGCCACACAGCAGGACCCCGAAAGCAGGCCGGGGCCCTCCAATTCTCAGCCCGCCATCCGCCAAGATCATCACAGACAGGGCATAGCAGTCAGCAGGCTGCCTCCACCTCCGCTGTGGATGTCGAGGGAGCACCAAGATGTAGCAGCAGTGTTATGAAGGTTAAGAAATATAGTTGCACATTCTGGGCATGGGTATTAGTCACTTGTACATAATGTCCACGATTGCAAATAAACGTCTCAGAATGTCTCTTTGCCTATGGTTCCTTATTATGATGAGCAGTGTTTGTGTCACTCAGATGTGAAATCTTGATCCCTGTATAAGACAAAGGCGGGTGTCTCAGTCCAGGGTCTCTTCCCTGTGCGGTGTGTAACCTTCACGATCACTGGACACAGTAGTGCCTGCACCTCAATGGTGCTTGTCAATGTTGCCAGGATGTCATGGACAGGCATCACAGAGTTCTGTCATTCTCTCTGTGTGCTCTCAGCACCTTTGACGTGGGACTGGCTCTCATCTTTTCAGTATTTGTGGCCAGTGACACTGTGTTCCTGAAGGGGTCGGGTGCTGAAGGCTGACATAGGGTCAGGTGTATTTAAAGTTTCATGACTGCCTCTCTCTGATATGACCCTGATTAAAAAGCAAAGTGAGCTGCCCTCAGCCAGACAGGTGTCAGACATTCACAGAGGCAATATGGAGATCTATAGATTGTCCTTACTGAATTTTGTCATCATCCTCCTGGAATCAAGTGACTATTAAGGCCTTTGTTGCATTGCCATGATATAAGCCTGAGCACTGAGGGTATGTGCAGTACCATCAGCCACACAGGAGTCAAACATTTACAGATGCAAGGTGAGGAAGTCAAGACTGTCCTCACTGCATCTCGTCATCATCCTCCACAAATCTTGCAGTTATGAGGGCCTCCCGAGCGCGCCTGCCTCAGCTGGCCACTGCGATGGCCTCATCACTGGCATCCTCGCCTTCGAGGACCACATCTTCACCAGCCCCTTCGACGTCCTCCTCATCAGAGGAGATGTGCAGCTCTTCCACCTCCTCCTCTGCCAGGTCCTCCCAGCGCCAGGTTGTGGAGTGCACAGCAAATAACGATGATGCGCAATACCCTCTGGGGACTATATTGAAGTGCTCTACCAGATGTGTCGAGGCACCAAAACCTCATTTTTAAAATGTCTATCTTTTACTCCACCAAAGTCTGGGTCACAGCATGTGCCTTGTTGACCCGTCGCTCTGCTGCAGTCTGAGGCTGCCGCACAGGTGTCATCAGCTATGTCCTCTGTGGGTGGCCGTTGTGGACGCTCCCTGGGAATCATGTGCCAGACCTGTAGGATGTGTTTTTGGTGGTCACACACCAGCTGAACTTTCAGCAAGTGAAAGCCCCTGTGGTTGACATAGTTGACTGCTTGTTGCCGCGGAGATCTAAGCACCACTTGGGTGTAGTCAATGGCACCCGGCACCTGTGGAAAACCTGAGATCTGTACAAATCCCAGTGCTCTTGCTTCCTGGCTTCCTGATCCCGGGTGAAATGCACAAATTTCTGTGCCTTTGCGAAGATGGCGACAATGACCTCCTGGATACACTTGTGCGTGGAGGCTTGCAAGATCCCGCACAGGTCACCTGTGGAGCCCTGGAAGGAGCCGCTGGCATAAGAATTGAGTGCCGTGGTCACTTTCACGACCACTGGCAGTGGATACCCTCCGTGCTCCAGTGGCGCCAAATCCTGCAACAGGTGGCATATGTAACCGGCCAATTCCCTAGACATGCGCAGTCTTTGGTGACACTGATTCTCATTCATCTGCAGGAATGACAGGCACCATCTATAGACCCTGGGTCTAGACCTACAAGCGACGGCTCGCTGTGGATTTTCAGCTGCATGCGCAGCAGGCCCTGCCACCCTTTCATCTTGAGGGAGATGTTCCTCCCTTTAATGAGCCAGGCGATTCTCCCGCTCTATTCTTCTTCTCTGGTATCTGTGAGCCATGAGGCATACCACCAAATCACCAGGTTCTGTGATCCTGATGTTTTCTTCCTGCAGGAAGAAAGAGAGAGAGACGCATGGGTGTACTGAGAACCTCTCTTGTAGTCCAAAGTCTGAAGGTCCCTTCACCCATGCATGAGACTGCTGGCCAACACTTGGATGGTCAGTGTGTAGTGAGCTCATTGGCTGTCTGAAACCCCACCCACCTCCGCCCCACTCCACTTAACTGAATGGCGGCAGCTCCGGCCATTAGACTGCATGCTGTGCTCTCAGCTCAGGCGCAGGTATTCCCCAACCCGCACTGCAAGGCTGCGCTGTTAGCTTGAACCGTGAGGGATACTAGTCCAAGCCTTAAAAAAGACATTGCAAGGGGCTATGAGCACCTCCACCAGTTACTGCACCATGACCACCTCTCGCAAGAGGATTGTACAATTTGCCCAGTCGGCCAATTGCTCTGCCACCCCAAAAAATTCACATTAATTTGCAGTCTGCACCCATGGAATGAAAAGTTTTGGACCATTTGGTTGCACTTTCGTGCTTTTGCATTGCTTGAGTGAGCAGAAAAGCTTTAGAGGCCCGACTGCAAGCATGTCAATGCTGCAGCTGAATGGTCTCAACTGTGGAAGAATGCTCACTTTTGACAAGCTTTTCCAAGTCCCCGCACCCCTACCCCCGGCATGTGCTTGAGTATTTCCTTCAGTCTGTCTGTGCTGCCTTGTCCTCCGCCCCCTTGGCATGTGCTTGAGTGATCCTTTCAGTCTGTCTATGCTGCCTTGCCACTCAACCCCCAGCACGTGCTTGAGTATTTCCTTCAGTCTGCGCTGCCTTGCCCCCACCCCAGCCTGACCCACACTAAAGCCCTTGTCCCAGCACCGCATTGAAAGCCAGTTGAGAAAAAGCGACTTGCCTGTGCCCCCCGCGGACGCGTGGCACCTCTTCCTTGATGCCCCACAGGCGATGCTCCTGACTGTGCATGGTTGTGTGCACTCACCTCTGATTTCCCCTTGAAGTTCAGGTCTTCAGGAGCACGCCTCTTAAAGGCAGTTGTGAAGCACACCATTCTGAAGTCACGGCGACGTGGGCAGTAAATTTGACGTGGGGGGATGATTCCAGTGAGCAGGGCTTATAATTTGGTGCAAATGTTTTAAAATTATGTTCCCAAAGTGTGGTGGTGGGAAACATGTCCCGCCATTGACGGGTGGAGCGGACGATCACAAACTGGTTTCACATTGGCGTAAACCGATTTTTGGCCTTCTCGCCACATTGTTCCCCCCCCACCCCCCCCCCACCCACCATGACGCCTGACGCCAACGGGGATGGAAAATTCCCACCAATGTTTCTAATCTTCATATCATCTGCAAATTCTGAAATCATGCCCTGAACACTACAGTCTAGTTCATTAATATATATTAGGAACAGCAAGGATCCCAACACTGACCCCTGCGGAACTCCACTACAAACCTCCCTCCAATCTTAAAAACAACCATTTATCACTACTCTTTCTTTCCAGTCACTCAGCCAATTTCTTATCCAAGTGCCTACTTTCCCTTTTATTCCAAAAGTTAAAATTTTGCTCACAAGTCTGTTGTGTGGCACTGTATCAAATGCTTTGTGAAAATCCACATATACCACATCAACAGCTTTCCCTTATCAACCTTCTCTGTTACCTTCTTAAAAAACTCCAGCAAGTTAGTTAAACATGATTTTACCTAAATGGATCCATGCTGGAATAACATGTGTCACAGTGTTCTTTTTTAGATATTAATTTAACATAAGAATATTTGAAGGAATGTTTGATTATACAATTAATGTTACAATTCCAACGGGCATTCTATCAGCATAAAGGGCTTTTCAAAATATTGATTATTTGTATGCGTGTCAGTCACTGGAGGACATCTAGTGATGAATGTTACATAATGCAGGGTGTGTGTTACAAGGCAGTTTTTCTAAACTTGCCATTGAAAAAATATCTTTTTGCTCTTTCCTCTATTATAAGGTCATTGAAGAATTATATAAAGCTTTTGCCTGTTTGTTTTAATAGATTTGAATTTTCATCACCTTTGTCAGATTATTGTATACCAATATTGTGAAAGTACTCATGGGGGAGAATTTTCTCCCTGTCGGGCGGGCCAGTCGGGAGTGGATGCGAGCCACCCACCGTCGGCTCCGCTGCACCATTTTATGTGGGCGGGCCAATTAAGGCCTGCCCAGCATGACACGTGCCCGGTAGCACTCAGCGCTACCTGTGTGGGTGAGGGGAGGAGGGAGAGTCGAGGCCTGTGCTTTTTTGCACATCTCGCAAAAGTGCGCAGAAATCTCCCTGAGGTACGGAGTTGAGAGCAAGATTAAGTTCAGTTTTAAAGTTTCAAACAATGAAAGAATAAAATTATTCAGACATGTCCCCTCATGCAACAGTGTCACATGAGCTGGGACATGTTTATGAATTATCAGAGAAATTTTTATTTAATTAATAAAACCTTCATGAAACCTCAGCCCACCCGCGGATGAGGTTTCATGCAAAACGTGAAGGCTTTTCGTCTGCCCACCAATCTTAAGGTTGGACGGGCAGCATTGAGAATCAGTTTAATTAGTTTATTAATGGCCTTAACAGGCCTCTGACAGTTCGGCAGGCGCGCAGCCGACTCCAGTGCACGCCCGCCAAACGAAAGATTGGAATGATGCGCGATGACGTCAGGACGCACGCCCAACGCCAATGCACGTTATTTTACACGTCGGCATGCGGGACCCGGCCTCGCACGCCGAACAGAAAATTCTGCCCATATAGAATACATCATCACAAGTAGGCAATGAAGTTGAGTTAGTATGTCAATTAAGAAGACACTAAATAACACCTGAAAAGGCCAACTGTCCAAGAATATGGGAAGACAGAAAGAAATGAGCTAAATATAGTTAGCGCCAATTTAACATGAGACAGGAGAGAGTTTAATTTAAACAGCCCTTATTTCTCCTCTCATCACCCACATGTAAACAGAAAGGTTTTTTTTAAATTTTGATTTCCCCCTTTATAAGTGGTGGCACATTTTCCCCAAAAGCTGAGTTTTGGAGTGTTCCAATCCTCTCTTAATAACCCCATAGCAAAATCAGAGGGTTAGTTTATTTTACACGCACTCAAAACGCGGGGAGGGAGTATCATTACGTAACCCCCCTAAGTTCACACAATAAAAGAGGAATGAGAGAAAGGAAGAGGTACAGGGCAAAGATCACAGAAAAAAAAATGAGTCCAGTAAGTCACTGTCCAAGGAAGGTTATTTCAGTTGGCTTTATCTGGCAGAAGTCTTGGGGCCTGATTTTTCGGCCCTGCCCACCACCGGGTTCGTCCAGTCCCACCGAGAGTCGATGGACTTTTGGCTGAACTGCCGAATCTCCTGCGACAGGTCCTGTCAATGCCCTGGTCTTTTTCCGAGAATAAAATTCCACAATACATGTCATTCAGTAAAACCTATGACACTTTGTGAGTTTCAGTGCTGCAAGCAAGTACACAGACCATCCATGTACTGTCCACTTCTATAGTCAGCATTCTCAGACCTCTTTTTTTATTCTTTCATGGGACATGGGCATTGCTGGCAAGACCAGCATTTATTGCCCATCCCTAACTGCCCTTGGGAAGGTGGCAGTAAGCTGCCTTCCTGAATCCCTGCAGTCCATCTGGTGCTGGTACACCCATGGTTTCTGCCGGAAAGGGAGTTCTAGGATTTTAATCCCGTGACAGTGAAGGAATGACGATATAATTCAGAGTCAGGATGGTGTGTGGCTTGAAGGGGAACTTACAGGTGGTGGCGTTCCCATGCGTCTGCTACCCTTTTGCAATGCAGCAAATAATGTTTTATTTAGTTGTTCCCATATGACCTTACAGAATAAAGTTTTTTCTGTGTTTTAATAAGTTGTATATGGTGGCAGTTGTTGTGCACGTGATGTAAAATATACAATAAGAAAATCAGGAGTCAAGGTCCCACTACTTCATATTATAATTGAAGTAGTCAGGTAACTAATAACTCTACCATTTGTATAATGGGACTTCAGCTTTTCATCGTGCAATAACTATGACTAGAATGAAGGAATAGGGAGATCATTTATTAAACCTGCCTCATTGCACATTACCAGATCCAAAATAGCTTGATCCCTGGTTGGATCCACAACATATTGTTCTAAGAAACTGTCCCGAATACACTCTATGAATTCTTGCTCGTGGCTACCTCTGCCAATTTGATTTTCCCAATCTACATGAAAATTAAAATCACCCATGATTAATGTGCTGCCTTTTTTACATGCCCTCATTATCTTCCGATTTATTCTCTGTCCTGCAGTTTAGCTTCTGTTAGGGAGCCTATAGACTACTCCCACCAGTGTCTTCTTCCCCTTGTTATCTCTTACCTCCACCCATATGGACTCTATATCTTCCAATCCAAGATCATTTCTTGCTATCGTACTTATTCCATCTCATACTAATAAAGCTACCCCACCAACCTTTACTTTCTGCCTGTCCTTTCGAAAAGTCACATAACCCTGAATATTTAGTTCCCAACTTTGATCTCCTTGTAACCATGTCTCCGTAATGGCTATAAGATCATACCCATTAACCTCTAATTGTGCCATGAATTCATTCATTTTGTTCCTAGTACTACTTGCATTTAAGTAAAGAGTCATTAATTTTGCCTTTTTACCATTTTTTTCCCCCTTTAACCCTATTTGCTGCTGTCTTTTTATGTTTGTACACTTTGTCCCTTCCGGTCACACTCTGGGTATCATTACCTAAATAGCTGCCCTGCAATGCTGCCATGTCCTTTTGCTTTATAAACCTACATATCCCCTCCCCAGAACCCAGCCCCCTCACCTCCATCTTTCTATTTAATTTAAAGCCCTCTCTACAGCCCTATAGATTTTGTTAGATAAGGTATAGAAGGCAGGTAAATGGATTTGAGATTCAGATAAATTGAATGACGGAACAGGTTCAAGGGGCTGAATGGCCTACTCCTATTCCTATTGAGTAAGCTCTGCTATGTCAAAAAAGACTTGCATTTATGTAGGGCCTTTGATAACCACCAGATGTTCCAAAGCACTTGACAGCCAACAAAATACTTATTGAAGTGTTGGCATGAACAGCCAATTTGTTGACAGCAAGCTCCCATGAACTGCAATGTGATAACGATCAGATAATCTGTTTTTGTGATGTTGATATTGGCCAAGGCACTGAGGATAACTCTTTTATGTTCACATTAGAGGGCAGGTGAGATTGGCTGCCCTTGACATCAAGGCCGCATTTGACAGAGTGTGGCATCGAGGAGCCCTAGCAAAACTGGAGTCAATGAGAATCAGAGGGGAAACTCTCCGCTGGTTGGAGTCATACCTAGCACAAAAGAAGATAGTTGTGGTTGTTGGAAGTCAGTCATCTCAGCTCCAGGACATCACTGCAGGAGTTCCTCAGGGTAATGTCCTCAGCCCAACCATCTTCAGCTGCTTCATCAATGACCTTCCTTACATCATTAGGTCAGAAGTGGGGATGTTCGCTGCTGATTGCACGATGTTCAGCGCTATTTGCGTCTCCTCAGATACTGAAGCAGTCCATGTCCAAATGCAGCAAGACCTGGACAATATCGAGGCACGGACTGACAAGTGGCAAGTAACATTCACGCCACATAAGTGACAGGCAATGACCATCTCCAACAAGAGAGAATCCAACTATCGCCCCTTGATGTTCAGTGGCATTACCATCACTGAATCCCCCACTATCAACATCCTGGGGGTTACCATTGACCAGAAACTGAGCTGGAATAGCCATATAAATACTGTGGCTACAAGAGCAGGTCAGAGGCTAGGAATCCACCTCCTGACTCCCCAAAGCCTGTCCACCATCTACAAGACATGAGTCATGAGTGTGATGGAATACTCCCCACTTGCCTGGATGAGTGCAGCTCCCACAACACTCAAGAAGCTTGACAACGCCCAGGACAAATCAGCCCGCTTGATTGGCACCATATCCACAAACATTTACTCCCTCCACCGCTGACACATAGTAGCAGCAATGTGTACCATCTACAAGATGAACTGCAGGAATTCACCAAGGCTCCTTCGACAGCACCTTCGAAGCCCACGACCACTACCACCTAGCAGGACAAGGGCATCAGATAGATGGGAACACCACCACCTGGAAGTTTCCCTCCAAGTCACTCACCATCCTGACTTGGAAATATATCATTGTTCCTTCACTGTCGCTGGGTCAAAATCTTGGAACTCCCTTCCTAACAGCACTGTGGGTGTACCTACACCACATGGACTGCAGCGGTTCAAGAAGGCAGCCCACCACCACCTTCTAAAGGGCAATTAGGGATGGGCAATAAATGCTGGCCCAGCCAGCAAAGCACACATCCCATGAATGAATAAAAAAAAAGATCTGATCTGTTGGTTGTGGGATCACTCAGTTCTGTCTATTGCATACGACCCTTGCTGTTTGGAATGCAAGTAGTCCTGAGTTGTAGCTTCACCAGGTTGACAGCTCATTTTTAGGTATGCCTGGTGCTGCTCCTGTCATGCCCTCCTGCATCCTTCATTGAACCAGGGTTGATCCCCTGGCTTGGTGGTGATGGTAGAGTGGGGGATATGCCAGGCCATGAGGTTACAGATTGTGGTTGAGTACAATTCTGCTGCTGCTGATGTCCCACAGTTCCTCATAGATGCCCAGTCTTGAGTTGCTAGATCTTTTTGAAGTCTACCCGATTTAGCATGGTGGTAATGCCACACAACATGATAGAAGGTATCCTCAATGTGAAGACAGGATTTCGTCTCCACAAGGACTGTACGGTGGTCACAGGTACCGATGCTGTCATGGACAGATGCATCTGCGGCAGACAGATTAGTGAGGATGAGGTCAAGATTGTTTTTCCTTCTTGTTTGTTCCCTCACCACCTTCCACAGACCCAGTCTAGCAGCCATGTGCTTTAGGACTCAGTCAGAATGTCCCCCACCCAGATTACATTCTGTGCCCATGCACCCCTCAGTGCTTTCTCCAAGTGACGCTCAACATGGAACAATACTGATTCATCAGCTGAATGGGGATGGAGTGCAGTACATGGTAATCAGCAGCTTTCCTTGCCAATGTTTGACTTGATGCCATGTGGCTTCATGGGGTCCGGAGTCGATGTTGACGACTCCCAGGGCAATTCCCTCCCAACTGTATAGCACTGTGCTGCAACCTCTGCTGGTCTGTCCTGCCAGTGGGACAGGGCGTACCCGAAGATAGTGATGGTGGTGTCTGGGACACTATCTGTAAGGTGCGATTCTGTGAGTATGACTATATCAGGCTGTTGCTTGACTAGTATGTGGGGCAGCCCTCCCAATTTTGGCACAACCCCCAGGTGTTAGTAAGGAGGGCTTTGCAAGGTTGACAGGGCTGAGTTTGCAATTGTTTTCATTGCCGAAATCAATGCCAAGTGATCCGTCCAGTTTCATTCCTATAGACTTTGTAGTGGTTTGATACAACTGAGTGGCTTGCGAGGTCATTTCAGAAGGCATTTAAGAATCAGTCACATTGCTGTGGGTCTTATGTCACATTTAGGCTAGATGAGGTAAGGACAGCAGAATTCCTTCCCTAAAGGATATTAGTGAACCTGATGGGTTTTTACGACAATCAACAATAATTTCATTAGACTTTTAATTCCAGATGTTTATTGAATTCAAATTGAACCATCTGCCATGTTGGCAGTTGAATCCCAGTCCCCAGAGTATTGCCCTGGATCTCTGGATTACAAGTCATGTGATAATACCACTATGCCACTGCCGCCCCCTAATCATCATACCAGATCAGAGATTGCATGAGTGCCTTTGGTAAGGTGGCACATTTCATGAATGTGTCTAAATTTTTTCCAGCCTCTGTGGGATTGACTACACTGATAGCCACAAGATTCCAGGAGGAGTAAGGTGCAGGAAACAGGACATGGCCACGTTCCTTCTGTCCCTTAGTGCCATGCCAGTGCACCGAAAGCCTTTACAACCAGTAACATCGAGAGCAACTTCAGCATTCAGACTTACATCTTCAACCCTCATGATTCACCAGGCCCTAATCTTTGGAACGATCAGCAGTAAACCTGTATCAATGCAATCTGGGAAGTAAAAGTCAGTGCAACAGTGCAAATGCTGTGTCAAAGGACTTGATGAAGTCATCACCAAGTTAATGAGAAACTTTTAGCAGACACTGAGATGCGTGCATGGTTGGACAGACCGTCATGGCTGCAGGTCTTGTGCTTTGGCACTACCAATGAAGACAGCCAACTCATTTTGAAAAATAATTACAGCTAACCCTTCAAGGCAATTGAGCATGCCTAACTCTATGGACAGAATTTTGCCCTTGGTATGCAGGCTCAATGGGAGCAGGCAGGGGCGGTCGAGCTAAAAATTTTACCCTATGCTGTCTTGTGAGGAGTAGAGGTTACTAACGCATTTTGCCAAACACATCCAGTAAGGAGTTTGACACATCTCCCTGACATAACACAAGGATTGAGTAACCATCATGATTCAGCTACACATTACATGATTGTGAGGCTCACAAAGAGAGGTAATCACTGAGTGGGAGCTTGGCTCATCCTCCCAATAAGCGGGCATATAGACGCATACGCTTTCAAATGACAAGTCCATTCTCATGAACAGCAAATGTGTTTACAAAGGTGCTTGATATATACAGTGATTGAACACCCGTGACCCAGAAGTGATGTCAAAGTTCCTTAATTTTGATACATCCCCGACATCCGCAGCAGAGGTGGAGGCAGCCTGCTGACTGCTACGCCCTGTTGTCTTTGATGACATTGGCGGGCATCTTCTAGAGGGCCAAGACCTGGTGGGCCCCGGCCTGCTTTGGATGTCCTGTTGTGGGCCAGGTGCACCCTCCTCACCCTGTACATCTGGAGGTGATAGGGGTCACAGGGACAGGAGACAGGGATCGGCTGGACATGCTCGGAATCACCTGGGTGGATGGCCCCGGGATCTCCAGCTGCTGGTCCTCCTCCCTGTGAGTTCCTGACCGCCCCTGCCTGACTCCCTGAGGAGAAGGGGCTCCTGGAGGAAGGTCAAGGTGCCCCGCCGCCCCCATCTCACATAGCCATTGATGGATCCCACCAATGCCTATAGCGATGGAGTAGAATTCCCAGCGCAAATCCAGCAGGTTCTGCTGAACCAAGGTCTCCAAGGCGGCCGCCACCCTTCCCATGGAGACCTTGAAGAGCTCACATGTCGAAGCAGATGTTCTGCATCAGGCAGAACGCAGACGGACTCCTCCATATTTCGCTCTAGTCTGTTGACTGCCTCTCGCAACTCTACCTGACTTTCCGTCGTCTGACGTTGCATCTCCAACATGTTAGAGATGGCCGTTTCCAGAGGCTCATCATCTGACTCTGACTCAGCAGGTGCCAGCAGGTAATAGGGAAGGCAAGTGGAATATTGGCCTTTATTTCAAAGGGAATGGAGTATGAAAATAGGGAAGTCTTGCTAAAACTATACAAGGCACTAGTTAGACCAGACCTAGAATACTGTGAACAGTTTTGGTCCCCTTATCTAAGGAAAGATACACTGGCATTGGAGGCAGTCCAGGGAAGACTCACTAGGTTGATCCCAGGTATGGAGGGATTTTCTTATGAGGAGATGCTGGGCCTGCACTCATTGGAGTTTAGAAGAATGAGAGGCGACTTTATTGAAACATATAGGATACTTAGGGGGCTTGACATGGTAGCCGCTGAGAGGTTGTTTCCCTTTGTGGGAGAGTCTAAGAGCAGAGGGCATTATCTCAGAGTAAGGGGTCACCCATTTAAGACAGAAATGAGGAGGAATTTCTTCTCTCAGAGGGTAGTGAATCTGTTGAATTCTTTACTGCAGAGGGCTGTAGAGGTTGGGTCGTTAAGTATATTCAAGGCTGAGAGAGACAGATTTTTAATCAGTAAGGGAATCAAGGATTATGGGGAAAAGGCTGGAAAGTGGAGTTGAGGATTATCAGATCAGCCATGATCTCATTGAATGGCGGAGCAGACTCAATGGGCCAAATGGCCTACTTTTGCTCCTACATCTTTTGGCCTTATCTCCAGCAGTCCTCCAAGTGCCAGTGACCTGGGCTGTCACTGCCTCCAACTGCTGCGGAGAAGTGTCAGTGAGGTGTTCCCCTCAATGTGACCCCGAACCTAATCTAGATACAGAAACCCACCCGGGTGTGTGTCTCTGCGCTGGTGGAGATGCAGCTGAATACAGTGACGGGTCTTCACCTGATATATCCTCAGCATCCGCCTCTGAGGTGGCCTGGGGTTTGGGGCTTATGGTCGCTCCGGTGATCTGTCTCCTGCTGGTGCCTGTAAGAGAGGGAAGATAGAGTCAGGTCATAAGCAGGCAGAATACAACATTGCATGTCGGTCACTGTGATTATCAAGGTGTCATCAACTCATTGAGGGCTCATCCGTACTGGCTTGCTGGGAGAGGCTGATCTCGTCTTCCCCACAGGAGCAATCTTTGTCTTCGCCTGCCGGCTCGGCGGCATCCTCCTCAAAGTAGGACAGCTCCTGGATTGTCCCCCTTCCCTCCTCCCAACTGGGATATCACCCTCCGGTTGTGGGCGAGCTTGGCTTGCATGAAGATAATTGGAATGGAATGGAATGTGATGAGAAGAGATGGAGGAGAGATTGGGAAGCATGCATGCCTGCTGCGTGTGCTGAGCCTTCCCCAGTAAGTGCTGAGGGTGGAGTTTGTGCAGCATGATAGATGAGGTACTGGTGAGGTTAAAGTGTCCACGAGACAATCAGTGCTGATGTCTCCCCGCTAATATTGTGTGAGATCCCTAAGCAGTATAACCCCTTGAGTGCATGATGCCATTATGAGAGTGTGAGATTGGAGTGAGCTGAAGGATGACTTACCCTGGCGGAGTGGATGAGATCATTCATCCTCTTCCTGCACTGGATGGCATTTCCCAAGGGGGTATCCGTCGAGCTGACCTCCATTGCAACCGCCTCCCAGGCTGGCGAGGTGATGGGCCTCCTGGAGCCATCCCTTGGGTGGAGGAAATCGCAGTGCAGGCAGACTCCATGGATCAAGGCCTCAAGGGAGTCATTGCTGAACCTGGGAGCAGCTTTTTCCATTGGTGCAGCCAAATCAAGAAGTTTCCTGCATACAGCAGGCCTGCTGAGAGTAATGTGTGTGTTCAGGTGGCATTTAAATATGACGCCCGGACCTTCAACTCCATTAGATAATGGTGGAGCGGACGAATCAGTGCCCGCCCTGCCATGCGATTCGAAGAGCTACTCACTGATGCATAATTAATGAACTAACGGGCATGAAATCTGGTGTGATTTCCCACCACGCCACTCAGTGGGAAGTGCGCCATGAAACCTGTCCACCACTGCATTTAGTATCCAGAACGGAAATTTCTACCCATAATATCCAAACACACACCCTTTAGTATGACAGTAAACTACCTACCAGCATAGTAAACAAAAAGGGAAATAATGGAAAATGGCCTGACTTTAGCCACATTAATACAAAAATAACCCCACAGTAAAACAACGCCCAAATAATTCACAAAGTTTCCATTCTCGTATTAGAACAAGTGGAAAAAAAGAAAGATCATAAAGTACACCAGTATGCTTCACGACAGTCTATTAATTCAATGGTGCAACATCAGTTCTTGAAGAAAGATCAATTGGAACACAATAATCTCTATTAGGTAGTCTAAAATTAAGTTCAGGGCTCCATTTTTAACATGAGCCCTGCAGAATTCCTAGGACTATAAAGCCACAAGTAATAGTAAAATGTGTAAAATTTACATCTTGAAACATGTAACTTAAGTCTCAAAATTTAAAATACATTTTTCCAAAAATAAGTGTGTTAAAAAGAATAACATAAGAATAACTGAAAAATTGCTTTAATACCTCAATAAAAATAACCAATTCAGAATGTTCTCAGGGAACAGGGTTCCTAGCTCTAGGCGATTGGATAATGGCTGAAAGAAAGTATATAGGTTGTCACTTCTGATTAGAGACCTGTGCCTCTGTGCTTCACTGAATGGAAGGCATATCTGGTAATGTAAGGTACAAATATTAAGTTAATAAAATAATGTAGAATAAGACATATATACAGCTTGACTGAACAGAGCATGAAATAGTCATACAGACCAATAAAATAACATGGCTCAGTCTCTATTGGTGCTATCACCTATATTTTATGTTTTAATCATATTTTTGAAGGACTACTGTACAAACTAAACCTCCAGGGTATGCAATAATTCCATAGTGTAAGAAACCTGACCATGTGTGCTTTGTTTTACATCTAAATAAATTAGCAGAAAAATAAAACTTACGCACAATACTTATTTTCCTTTTTCAGTTGTGGATTCTTTATTAAAAGAATTGAAGATTTTTGTACTCTTTGCTTGCACTTAATGACTTCAGTCTTAATGAGCCAGCATTAAATTGACTAGTTCTGCAATTTCATTCTGAATGGTTTCATAGATTGACAATACTCATTCAAATTGCTCAATAAAATAGTACAGACCACATTCTTCACATGCCTTAGCTCCTTTTTAGAGCCATAGTGATGTCCATGTGATCTCAGTAATGGATTTAAAAGCAATCATTTGAGCTCTTTCCAATGTGTAAAAATTACATGAAGTTCTTCTTATTCAATTTGTTTTTCCCACCCTTCCAATATTTAGAATTCTTACAGCTGACATTATTTTTTCATTAAAACAACTGATTTCAAAATGCTGCACTGTACAAAACACCATAAACTGTTTATGACTAACTGCCATGCTCTTAATTAAAACAATAAATCCAGAACACAATATTTGTGCAGCCTCTGATTTGATCTTTGCCACTTGCTATCCACTACTCAAGTTGCTATGCTACTGCTAGAAAGCATCAGGCACTCAGCATCAGAGAAGCTTCTGTAACACCCTTTAGGTTTTAAAAGGCACTTGAAATGCCGTGAATATGACACTGGTCTTTTTGGTTGTGATTAATTCAGTTTATGTTTATAAAAAGTATTAATCTAAACAACTGTCTCAGTTTTTTTTCCAACAAAAGAATTTAACTTTAAGTAATTTGCTTCCATCAATAGAAAATAAAACATCATCCAGAATTAGTTGGTAACTATGGTCACGGGATGATTATACATCATACAAACACAATCATTCAATAATGACTATTACTGCTGACAACATTGCAACTTCAAACTAAAGAAAATATGAAATTGAAATGTATTGAAAACTTTGAATAGATATTTCCATTTACATGTACAATACTTGTTGACTACTACATACCATATTTAATGACAATGCATGTGGCTGCATTGAATAGTAGGCTGCATCATTGAGAAACAATGTTCTGCCCTCAATGGAACTACAGGTACTAACTTTTTACTGTACACATAATAACTACAAAATTTAACAGGACCTACATTGTAGTCTATGGTTTATTTTGGCCTTTTAAGATAGTCATGTGATGTCTTTCAGGTTAATTACACACATGTATGACAAGTCTCTCACATGACCGCACTTAAAGCAAAATAAAAATCAACAGATAGCTGGAATAAAGGGGTAATTCACTGATATAAAACAAAGACGGCATATTCTACTAGTGTTTGGACATCAATTTTAACAAATTGAAAATACCTGTTATCAGAACATATATATCCTGCCTGTATATCCTAAAGGACCATCTTTTTAATTCTACGAATAGTGTCAGAAAATCATTCTACTAATTTCCGTTGGCAGTGCTAGCACTACAGAACAGTTTTGAAACATCAACAAATTTGTCATCTCTCATAAACACCAGTAACTGGACTGTAAGAGCTAGCATAACCATATATTTCCACTGCCACCATTAAGCACTATATTTGAGCATTTAAGTAACCTATTAAATCACTTCAATGTCAGAAATAAGGTGGCCATGAATCAAACCTATAAAGGAGCTATTTGACCATGCTAAGCAGCAACTAAATGTAAATGTATACATTATAATATTTTTTCTCCTTTCCATGCTGCATGAATTTGAGATGAGCCATTTTTAAAATCATAGTCAAGCTAATGGAAATCTCTTGTTTTAAAGCTTTTGTCATAAAAAAAATTAAATTATAGTTTATTTCAATAAGTTTTATTATGTATGATGAATGTGCTTTAACAATCTCCATTACAATAAGTCAAAATTTACTCTAGCCAATGATCAAATGGTGGGTGACTTACCCTTGCCCATTTTATTTCTATAGCCTACGGTGTGGCACTTGAAGTTGGAGAAGCAATTAGCACAATACCATCTCCAGGGCATCTGTGGAACAGGGCAAGCAACTGTGTGTCTCCGTAACAAATCAGATTTAAATATTGTTAATGAACAGCACATATGGCAAGTAGTAGTCAACAAGTATTGTACATGTAAATGGAAATATCTATTCAAAGTTTTCAATACATTTCAATTTCATATTTTCTTTAGTTTGAAGTTGCAATGTTGTCAGCAGTAATGGTCATTATTGAATGATTGTATTTGTATGATGTATAATCATCCCGTGGCCATAGTTACCAACTAATTCTGGATGATGTTTTATCAATTATTTTCTATTGATGGAAGCAAATTACTTAAAGTTAAGTTCTTTTGTTGGAAAACAAAACTGAGACAGTTGTTTAGATTAACACTGTTTTTATAAACATAAATTGAATTAATCACAACCAAAAAGACCAGTGTCATATTCACGGCATTTCAAGTACCTTTAAAAACCTAAGAATCAGTGAGTGCAATTTAGAAAGTGAATTTAATGTAAAATCACATACAGAAAACAAAAGAAAGAAAGGTTAGGTTAAGAGAGAGAGAAAAAGAGAAAGGAAGGTAATATACATATATGTATATATATAGATATATATAATATATCTAGCATACATTTATATTTTAAAAATATTTAATATTTTTGAAAATCCTCAGCAATAATTAAAATTTGTAAGAATGTGAGTCCATACTTGTAAAAGGTAATTCTCAGTGCCAGAGACGTTATTTGTCAGTAATTGAAACTTTGAACACCATTAAAAAGAGTATTTTGATGGAAATAGACAAACCCTAAATGTCGGTGTTGAGTTTAGTTTGTATCTCTGACATTTCACTTCATCAATACATTTGAATGGGAAGCCAGATAGCAATGTGTTGTTTTCGCACATTTCACAGAGAAAAAGTGAATTTGAAAGACAACTTCTGGATTTATACACTCATAGATATCTACAGAAGGAGGCCATTCAGCCCATCGTGTCCTCGCCGGTCAACAAAGATCTGATTACACTAATCTCATTTTCCAGCGCTTGGCCCATAGCCCTGGGGGCTATGGCAATGCAAGTGAATATCTAAATGCTTCTTAAATGTTACAAGAGTTTCTGACTCAACCATTCTTTCAGGCAGTGAATTCCAGACTCCCACCACCCTCTGGGCGAAAGGTTTTTCCTCACCTCCCCTCTTCGCTTTCTATCTCTTACCTTAAATCTATGTCCCCTGGTTATTGACCCCCTCTGCTAATAGAAAAAGTGCCTTCTTATCCAACCTACTTATGCTGTTCATAGGGCTGAATTTTCCCCGCGTCGGGGGAGGGGGGGTTGAGGCGCGCTTCCGATCGGTGCCCCCAATCAGAGGCATGCCGCCATTTTATGTGGGCGGGCCAATTAAGGCCTGCCCTGCGTGATGTCCGCATGGAAGCGCTATGCGCCCCCTGTGCGGGCAGGGGGAATCCTGAAATCGAGGGTGCGCTCTTTCGCGCATGTGCATGAAAGTGCGCACTCATCTCCCTGAGGCTAAGTGCTGCCTCAGGGAGATTGGCTGTACATGTAAAAAAGATAAAAATAGAAAAATAAAATTTCCCTTACATATCCCCTCATGTGACAATGTCACATGAGTTGGGACATGTCCATAATTTTTACAAAATCTTTATTAAAATTCTTTAAAGCCTACATGCAACCTCATCCCACCCGTGGATGAGGTTTCATGTTTTTTCTAGTTCCTGCCGGGGCTCCTGGCCTGCCCTCCAACCCTAAGGTTGGACAGGCAGGTCCTTTAATTACTTAATTGGCTCTGTCAATGGCCTCAATTGGCTATTGACAGGTCGGCAGGCACGCAGTTGATTTCGCTGCGCTCCTGCCTTCCTGAAAATTTAAATCGGGCGTGGTGATGTTGGGAGATCCCCCTGACGTCACCGCGCGTCATTTTACGCATTGGCGAGCGGGTCCCACCCCCTCTCGCCAATTCGTAAAATTCTGCCCATAATCTTATACACCTTTATCAGGTCCCCTCTCAACCTTCGTTGCTCCAAGGAAAACAGCCCCAGCCTATCCAATCTTTCCTCATAGCTCAGACCCTCAAGCTCAGGCAACATCCCGGTAAATCCCCTCTGCACCCTTTCCAGTACAATCACATCCTTCCAATAATTTGGTGACCAGAACTGCACGCAGTACTCCAGTTTGGCCTAACCAGCGTTTTATGCAGTTCCAGAATAACCTCCTTGCTCTTGTATTCTATGTCTTGGCTAATAAAGGCAAGTATCCCATATGCCTTCTTAGCCATCTTATCTATCTGCCCTGCTATCTTCAGGGATCTATGGATATGCACACCAAGGTTCATCTGATCTTTAGTATTTTCGAGCGTCCTACCATTCATAGTGTGATCCCTTGCCTTGTTAGCCCTCCCCAAGTGCATTACCTCACACTTTTCTGGGTTGAATTCCATTTGCCACTACTCTGCCCACCTGACCAGTCCATTGACATCCTCCTGCAGTTTACGGCTATCCTCCTCACTATTTACCACCCTAACAATTTTCGTGTCATCCGCAAAGTTCTTGATCATACCACCTACATTTAAGTCCAAATCATTTATGTACACCACAAACAGCAAGGGCCCCAGCACTGAGCCCTGTGGAACCCCACTGGGAACAGACTTCCAGTCACAGGAATATCCCTCTACCATCACCCTCTGCTTCCTGCCTCTCAACCAATTTTGGATCCAATGTGCCACTTTGCCTTGGATCCCATGGGCTCTTACTTTCTTGGCCTGTCTGCCATGAGGGACCTTATCAAAAGCCTTGCTAAAGTCCATGTAGACCACATCAAATGCATTACCCTCATCAACACTCCTGGTTACCTCCTCAAAAAATTCGATCAAATTTGTCAAACATGACCTACCCTTAACAAATCCATGCTGACTATCCCTGATTTATCCGTGTCTCTCCAAGTGCAGATATATTCTGTCCCTCAGAATGATTTCTATAACTTCCCCATCACTGAGGTTAGACTGACTGGCCTGTAAATTCTTGGTCTATCGCTTCCTCCCTTTTTTAATAATGGGATAACTTTAGCAGTCCTCCAGTGCTCTGGCACCTCACCTGTGGCCAGAGAGGATTTCAAAATTACGGCCCCTGATATCTCTTCTCTTGCCTCCCTCAACAGCCTTAGATAGATCTCATCCGGGCCTGTGGATTTATCTACTTTTAAGGCCGCTAAATCCGCTAGTACCTCCTCTCTCTCTATGTTAATTTCCTCTAGTATTTCACAGTCCTCCACCCTGATGTCTATATCTGTGTTGTGCTTTTCCATTGCGAAGACCGACGCAAAGTACTAATTGAGGACTGCACCCACGTCTTCCAGGTCCACACACAGATTACCTCTATGGTCCCTAATTGGCCCCATTCTTTCACTAGTTATTCTCTTGCTCTTTATATATTTGAAAAGCCCCTTTGGGTTTTCCTTTATTCTACCCACCAATGCTTTCTCATGCACTCTCTTAGCTTTCCTAATTTCCTTTTTAAGGTCTCCTCTGCACTTTTTATACTCCTCTAAGGACTCTGCCATATTGAGCCCTCGATATCGGTCCCCCACTTTGTCTTTATGGGAACATATTTGCCCTGTACTCTCGCTATTTCCTCCTTGAATGCCTCCCACATCTCTGACACAGTTTTATCTGCAAGTAGCTGCTCCCAGCCCACTTGAGCCAATCGCATCTCATCTTAGTAAAATTAGCCTTTCCCCATTTTAGAACTTTTATTCCCGGCCCAACCTTATCCTTTTCCATAATTATCCTAAATCTAACTGAGTTACGGTCACTATCTTCAAAATGCTCCCCTACAGATACACCTTCCATCTGCTCTGGTTCATTTCCGAATATTAGGTCCAGAACTGCCCCCTCCCTTGTTGGGCTTTCTACATACTGGCTAAAAAGGTTCTCCTGGGTGCAACTTAACAATTTTGCTTCCTCCCTACCTTGCAAAATAAAACTATCCCAGTTCATATTTGGGTAGTTAAAATCCCCTACTATTGCTGCCCTATTTTTCTTACACTTCTCTGAAATTTGATTACATATTTGATCCTCTAAATCTCCCTGACTGTTTGGGGGCCTATAGTACATGCCCAACAGTGTGTTTGCCCTTTTTGTGTTTTTACTTCTACCCATAGGCTTCATTTGATGATCCTTCCAAGATATCATCCCTCTTCACTGTTGTAATTCATTCCTTGATCAATATTGCAACCCACCCCCTCTCCTCTTCTATCCCCTTCTCTATCTCGTCTGAATACCCTTTAACCAGGAACGTTGAGCTGCCAATCCTGCCCTTCCTTTAGCCAAGTCTTGGTCATAGCTATGATATCATATTCCCACATGCCTATCTGTGCCCTTAGCTCATCTGTCTTATTCCTCAGACTCCTTGCATTAAAATATATTCCATTTAGCCTTGCTAAACTCACTTCTTTCTTATCTAGCCTGTGTTTCCTCTGCCTTCCAGACTCACTTACTAGCATTTTAACTTCTAATTCCATCTCCGTTTCTCTCCCCTCTGAATTACTTTTCAGGATCCCATCACCCTGCCAATCTAGTTTAAATCCACCTCAGTAGCATTGGCAAACCTCCCCCCAAGGCTGTTGGTCATGTTCCTGTTCAGATGTTACCTGTCCAACTTGTACAAGTCCCACCTCCCCCAGAAATGATCCCAATGCCCCAGGAATCTAAAGCCCTCCTTCCTGCACCATCTCTCCAGACACGCATTCATCTGCTCTTTCCTTCTGTTCCTATACTCACCATGGCACCGGCAGTAATCTGGAGATTAGTACCTTTGAAGTCCTACTTTTCATTTTCCTACCTAACTCCCTAAAGTCTGCTTCAGGACCTCATCTCTCTTTCCTCCTATGTCATTGGTCCCAACATGAACCACGGCCTCTGGCTGTTCACCCTCCCCCTTCAGAATTTCTGTGTTTTAATGCACAACTGAGCTCACCTGAAGAAGCAGTCCCA
Source organism: Cetorhinus maximus (assembly GCF_964194155.1). NCBI lineage: Eukaryota > Metazoa > Chordata > Chondrichthyes > Lamniformes > Cetorhinidae > Cetorhinus > Cetorhinus maximus. The sequence continues at coordinate 121,396,427 of NC_135884.1, forward strand.
TTAGCACATAAATAATGGTCAGTGTCATTAACCTCCCTGTTATTTTTACAATAAATTTTGATAATTCATCATGCTGTCTAAGCCATTTCAAATCAGAAATAATTAGCTACTATGCTAAACAGTAACTTAGTATTAAATAAACAGAACCAAATAAATTCTGAGCACCATTTGTTTCACTAGTGAGTACTGAAAGTTTGATTGTTTTGGATCCTTCAATCAATACAAATGGCAAAATGTTAAGCTTATCTTTTCAAATTCTTCACCACCTAGCCCACAGAAAGAAAGCCATTCTTACAACCTTAGCACTATGTTATGAGCAACTACTGTGACACTAATGATCCAAAGTACCTAAGTATGGCAGATATATAATAGTACTTTGTAGTTTACTGATAAGTGAATTTATTCCATATAAATAGCATAAATTTCTTACCCTATGTTGAATGCATATCAATCATTTTCACCACCTAGGCACTGTGGCTGCAGTATACACTACCTACAGGATGCAATGCAGCAACCCACTAAACTTACCTGAATACCACCTCCCACCCCAGGGGATTGACCATTGACAAGGATGAAAGCAGCAAATCTTGAGAACACTATCACTTTAAAGTTCCTCTTCAGGTCACACATCATCCTGACCTGGATATATACCATCATTTCTTTAATATAGTTAAATACAAATCTTGGAATTTTCTACAAAACACCATAGTGGGAGCATCGTTACGTCATTACATTGATCAAATACACAATCATATCCAGAGAATTTGTTATGCACTAGAAATAGAGGGTTTAAATAAAGCTTTAAAACAGAGAATAATTTACATGAGTGGTAGCAATAGACCTTCACCAAAAAGTTGCCGTTTCTTTGAAGGACATCACAGCAGTTGAGTATACAAGAGATTAGCATTTTCCCACATTTTTCACTAGTTTCTCCCACCCTTCAACCTACATGCCAAAGTGGCTCACCTATAGAAGTTGTCTTAAATGTAGTAAATGTCATTACCAGGAAGCACAATTCCGCATAAAGGGAAGAAGTTCCTCTTCCCTAAGCTAGTTCCCTGCAACTCCCTGATTGCAATTGGCCTCTCAGAGAAATAGTGTATATGTCAGTCAAAATGAAAAATTTGGATTTCCCTGTCAACTTCAGCAAGGTAGAGTCATTGCAGTCCTATTTGAACATTAGCATGTTCTGAATTAAAACCATTGTACTTTGGAAAAAATATACATTCTGTTTTTGCAGCAGCAGTTCATTCCACTGATGAAATAGTTTTCCCCATAATGTACCTCACAAAAGCTGCAAAGTACTGAAACACAGTACAGCCTGAATTGATTTGTATTACATTTGCCAATATTATGAACAGAGATTAGTTTTAAAAGTTTATTTTGTAAAATAATACACAGATAACTTTTCAACCTGCCATAAATTTGCAGTCTAAGAAACCATCAAGATTCAGGTTATAAAAACAAAAAGCTAAAAGCTACTGCGGATGCTGGAAATCCAAAACAAAAGCAGAATTACCTGGAAAAACTCAGCAGGTCTGGCAGCATCGGCGGAGAAGAAATCAGTTAACGTTTCGAGCCTTCATGGCCCTTCGGCAGAAGGGCCATGAAGATTCAGGTTATGTTTTGTTTATTGTTTTGTAGCATTACAAATAAAACACATTTAATTATATAATCCTTAACTACATTCTTCCATCTGTTCTGACATCTTAGGTCCTTGTCTATTCCCCTGAGTAGTCCAGTGTAGACAAAATTACTGATATTTCTCAGTGATGTATGGAACAGGAGCACTTTAACCTGACCCATATCCTGACACACTACAGTTTTTTATTAACTAAATAGTAAAACACCACCATTTTCAACAGCCTAGTGTCTGCAAAAGATTGCCACAAGACCTTTCTGATTCAATAAGGCTCCACTAATCTGCTCATTAATATCTGTCTACTATCCTACAAAGGCAGAGAATAAGCTCTTATATAAACAAGTGCTATTAACAAAATGGCCTTTTGGTAAGCAGCATTAAGTATTTTTACAAGTACCCCTCTCAAAGCATTTAGATGATCATTTTCAAACTCTTTGCAGAGCAAGTTGTCTGTAAATTTCACTCGGGTTATTTCCAAGATGCTTTCTTTTTACAGCTGACTTAATTTTTATTGATTAATTATATGTATTTTGTTGAAGTCATAATATGAATATCACATGTTCAGGAAAGAGAATACCAATGGGGAATGGAACAAATTTGCACATAATTAATTTCTGAAGATGCAAATAAAAGTCCAATTAATGTCATCGTTAAGTATAGAGAAGTATACATAAATCCATGTGGAATGCAGAAAATATAGTTAGGAATCTTACGTTTTGAAAATATCACCTTGTAACAAAAGGCCATGCTGTTGACCTAATAATGGAACTGTCAAACGGCACATAAATTAATTGTTTTATGTATTGGAATGTTGGTTCTAATTCAGTCTATTGACTCAGATATTGTTTGTTGAATCACCAGTAAACACATTAATTTGAAAAACTAAATGTATTAACATATCGAATATATAGTGCAAGTTTGACTTTCCAATATTCCAGTAACAATTTTCAGGAAATATGTTCAACAGAATTCCCCATTTTTACTCAGAAGTTTATGATTACAGAATAAATCGCAACATATGAAAGGGTATTTGAAGTCTGTTACTATTCTACTCATTGTTTACTACATTTTCAAGTTTAGTATTATCTACAAACTTTGAAATTAAGCCCTGTGAATTCAAGTCCTGGTCATTAATATATATCAAAAAGAACCGTGGGCCCAATACAATCCATGGAGAACAACACCTTGTACTTCCCTCCAGTCTGAAAAGCAACTGTTCACCAGTGCACCCTGATTTCTGTCCCTTTGCCAATTTTGTACCCAAAACTGTTCCTTTAACTCCATGGGCTTTAATTTTGCTAATAAGTCTACTATGTGGCATGCCTTTTGAAAGTCCATATGCACAATATTAAGCACACTATACACTCATTACTCTCATTACACTCCCCCCTCTGTTACTTCATCAAAAAACTTGATCATTAGTCAAAAACAATTTCCCTTCAATAAATCTGTGTTGACTTCCATTCTTCGCCCATACATTACCAAACATAAATTAATTTTTCCCCAGATTATTGTCCCATGATAAACAAAAAGTTGTCACTGATTCATGTCGCAGAGCTCGTTCTTCACTCAAGTCCATCTGGCAAAGCTGAGGTCACTGTCATTCTACCAAGTCATCAGAAAGTCTATTTCCTGATTACTTATGGCTGCATATTAACGCAATGGCAGAGAGGAGCAGGGGTTCTGCTTTGAGCTTGGGCAACTCATAGCAGAGGAGAAGTTGGCAGGACATGACTGCCATTTTTTTTTACTCTGCCCCTGGCCAGATTGAGAGGTGGAAGAGGAAAGGCATGGGGAGGGAAGGGGGGGGTGGTGTGGGTAGGAGGGTGGGCAGAATAAAAGACAAGAGTGAAGATGGAGGTCAGAAACTGGGGGAGATCAGATGCCAGGAGAAGATTGGGATCCAGAGTAGAAGGGGAGATCAGAGGCCACAGACAAGATCGGAGGCACCAGCACAGAGGGTAATGGAGGCCAGAGGCAAAATCAGAGGCTGCAGTAGCGGAGAGATTGGAGTCCAAAGTCAAGATCATAGGAGTCAAGAGAGATCAGAGGCTTTATAGAGGAGATCAGAAGGGTTGGAGGAGAACCAAGGCCTCATGGATGAGATCTAAATTGGGAGGGAGGTGGGGCATGTGGGGGCGGGGGGGTGGAATATCAGAAAGTTCAAAAGAATTGGGGAAATATCGGAAGCCTTGTGGAGCAGATTGGGTGGTGGGGAGTAGACGTAACCCAAGGAGTTAGTGGAACATCAGACGCCTCATGGAGAAGATCGGAAGAGTCTAGGGGGGTGCATATCTGAAGAGTCAGGGGGAGATCAGAAGAATCAGGGAGAGTTGGGTATGAGGGAGGTCAGAAGGGTAAGGTGGGGATGTCCAATTGCGGGGTTTGCTGATGTTGGGAAAATGGATCCAGAAGGTAAGTGGAAAGGCAGTTTCTTCCTGGACCCAGCAGTCCTCACCTCTCTTTAGCTACCAGGTTTTTAATTAACTAAGGTCTGGAAAACTCACCGGCCAGGATTAAATTTAAAGGGCAGAATTTTGCCGTCAGCGAGCAGGGGGGCGGGACCCGCTTGCCGATGGGTAAAATGATGCGGGATGACGTTGGGGGCAACACCCAATGTCATCCCGCCCCATTTAAATTTTCAGGATGGTGGGGGCACAGCCAAATCAGCTGTGTGCCCGCCGGCCTGTCAATGGCCAATTGAGGCCATTGACAGGATCATTGAAACAATTTAAGGACCTTCCCATCCAACCTTAAGGTTGGCAGGCAGGCCAGGAGCCCCGGCGGGCAATAGAAAAAGCATGAAACCTCATCCACCGGCGGGATGAGGTTTCATGTAGGGATTTAAACAGTTTAATAAAGTTTTAGTGTAATTTATGAACATGTCCCAACTCATGTGACATTGTCACATGAGGGGGACATGTTAAGGATTTTTTTCATTCTATTTTTAATGTTTTTAAAAGTGTCAGCGATCTCCCTGAGGCTGCACTTAGCCTCAGCGAGATGTGCGCTCTTTCATGCGCATGCGTGAAAGAGCGCACTCTCGCTTTTGGGGAATCCACCCCCCACCACCTGCACAGGAAGCGCATAGCGCTTCCCGCCGGACGACATACTGGGCGGGCCTTAATTGGCCCACCCACATAAAATGGCTCCCCGCCCACCGGAGATTGGGTTGGGCCCGCCTGCCCAGCAGGCAGAGTTTCTGCCCAAAGTGTTTGTTAAGTAAGAGGCACGCAACCTCATTATAATAAAATTGCCAACCCATCACCTGAGAGTAGGTTGGTTGTCTGCCTTCTGTCCTGCCTCCATTATCACAGAATCACACAGTGCAGAAGAGGCCCTTCAGCCCATCAAGTCTGCACCGACACGTGAGATACACCTGACCTACCTACCTAATCCCATTTACCAGCACTTGGCCCATAGCCTTGAATGTTATGACGTGCCAAGTGCTCACCCAGGTACTTTTTAAAGGATGTGAGGCAACCCTCCTCCACCATCCTCCCAGGCAGTGCATTCCAGACCGTCACAACCTTCTGGGTAAAAAAGTTTTTCCTCACATCCTCCCTAAACCTCCTGCCCCTCACCTTGAACTTATGACCCCTTGTGACTGACCCTTCAACTAAGGGGAACAGCTGCTGCCTATCTACTCTGTCCATGCCCCTCATAATCTTGTACACCTCCATCAGGTCACTGCTCAGTCTTCTCTGCTCCAACGAAAACAACCCAAGTCTATCCAACCTCTCTTCATAACTTAAATGTTTCATCCCAGGCAACATCCTGGTGAATCTCCTCTGCACCCGCTCCAGTGCAATCACATCCTTCCTATAATGTGGCGACCAGAACTGCACACAGTACTCCAGCTGTGGCCTCACCAAGGTTCCATACAACTCCAACATGACCTCCCTACTTTTGTAATCTATGCCTCGATTGATAAAGGCAAGTGTCCCATATGCCTTTTTCACCACCCCACTAACATGCCCCTCCACCTTCAGAGATCTATGGACACACACGCCAAGGTCCCTTTGTTCCTCAGGACTTCCTAGTGTCATGCCATTCATTGAATACTTCCTTGTCAAATTACTCCTTCCAAAGTGTATCACCTCACATTTCTCAGGGTTAAATTCCATCTGCCACTTATTTGTCCATTTGACCATCCCATCTATATCTTCCTGTAGCCCAAGACATTCATCCTCACTGTTAACCACCCAGCCAATCTTTGTGTCATCCTTGAACTCGCCACCCAAAGTATAACTTGAAGTAGGCAGATTGGAGTGGGGAAGGAGAAGGTTTGCGCTCCAGGTTCAGATTTTTAAAATTTGAACATCACACCCAACCCAAATATGTCTGTTTAGGGGGTTTAAAATTCCCACCTAAAATTTTGCTCTATGCAGAACGGGCCAATAGCATTTTGTGGCATGCGTACTTGAACCATCTGCCTGGTAACCTCTAATGTTCTATAAGCTTATCTTGGCAGCTTCCTCCTTTTTATTCCTTTCCAGATCATGTAAGCATTATAACAGGTTGACCATGGCTACTACCAGCTGCTAGGCATGTTGCACTGCTGTTCTTTGGGGAGAGTGCTTGGGTGTCAAACAGAGAAATTATATCATTCAGCAGCACCTCCATTTTTCTAGCTGCCAAATGGACTTTGCTGCTGCATTCGTCAATTGACCACTGACTCTGTTTTCTGACTCCACATTTATTTTTTCTTCTCTGGTTTTATCCAGCAATTTTTATTCCGTACAACCTTTGGAAAAATGATAAACATATTAAAATATTTTCAGCCTTTGGTAAGACAAATAATGATTTTCCCCTTAAAAGAGACATGTCGAAGCTTTTCGTCTTGCACTCATCAGGGCACTTTGCAAGATACCAATATAAGGGGAAAATGGTTGGCAACTGGACTGCGATCAGTAGAGGCATTGCCATGGAGAATGCACCAGTGATGGCAACTGGCAGTTAACTGTAAAACATTGTTTGAAATTTAAACTAGGCAACCCTGATTGGTCAAGGCATTGCCCTGAGGAATAAGTCAGTGAATGGCTGTTACTTTTTTTGTTTAGCTGAAACAGGCGCAATGTGTGTCCTTTCTATCTGTAAAGAACCGGGCCCTGTGTATTAATATATGTAGCTTCCAGTACACACAAATGCGCCACACCGTGAGCCCGACTGACAATCTTAAGTTCATTGTCAGCGTAATTCTTAGCACACTGAGGATTATTTAGCAAATATTGTTCAATCGCGGAATCACATCTAACGTTGAACATTGTGCTTTAAGTTTTGCAAGCACATGCCAGTTGGGTATAGACTGTACCTTGTGTGTTGCAAACAGTGGCAGGGACATGCTGTTTGATATGATCTGCCAGTCTTTTGGAACAGGAACTGAAATTCATATACCACATTACTCACTAACAGGATGCTGCCGTCAAGCTAAAAATACATTCTGCCTATCACCCAAATGAGTAATGTGGTATATGAATTTCAGTGCCAGTATGATGCTATGTATGTCGGCCATATGTTCCAGAGACTAACGGATCATATCAAATAGCATGTCTGTGTTGCCTGCCCGGTGCTAGGGTTCAGGACATCTGCTCTGGGCTGGAGAGGAATTTTCAGAGGGAAGTGTAGGGTCCAGTGATCGTGGTCCTCGTAGGTACCAACGACATAGATAGAACCAGGAAAGAGGTTCTGCTGAAAGAGTATGAGCAGCTAGGGGCTAAATTAAAAAGCAGAACCTCAAAGGTAACCATCTCTGGATTACTACCTGAGCCACAAGCAAATTGATGAAGGGTAAGCAAGATTAGAGAGTGAAATGCACGGCTCAAAGATTGGTGTGGGAGAAATGGGTTTCGATTCATGGGGCATTGGCACTAGTACTGGTGAAAGTGGGAGCTATAATGTTGGAACGGTCTTTACCTGAACTGTGCCAGTCCAAGTGTTCTGATGACTCGTATTCCTAGGGTGGTGGAGAGGGCTTTAAACTAAATCGTGGGAGTGTGGGGGTCAAGTTTGGGAAGTTGCAATAAATTAAATAGAGAAATCGAAGCAAGAAAGCAAGGTAGCGATAAGGGAAATAATGATCAGAGTTTGACCGCTGTCTGGATTCTCGCTCTTGGCTACACAGAACTATGTCTATCCTCCCAACTATACTATAGGGACAGAGTGTACAAAGCTAAGAGTGCACCAGCAGATAAGGTGAAAGGTTAGGAAAATGGTAAAAAGACAGAACTAAAGGCTCTACATCTGAATGCACGTAGCATTCATAACAAAACATATCAATTGGCAGCGCAAATAGAAATAAATTTGTATGATCTGATAGCCATTACAGAGACTGGGACCTGACTATTCAAGGGTACATAGCATTTAGAAAGGACAGGAAGCTGGGAAAAGGTGGAGGAGTAACCCTCTTAATTAAGGGTGCCATTGGTACAATAGAGAGTGAAGACTTTAGTTCTGGAAATCAAGATGTAGAATCAGTTTGGGTAGAGATGAGAAATAGTATAGCTAAGAAGTCATTTGTGGGAGTGGTTTATAGGCCCCCTAACACAAACCACTCTGTAGGACAGGGTATACAGGGAGAAATATGTGAGAAAGGTATGGTAATAATCATGGGTAATTTTAATCTACATATAGGTCAGGATTTTCTGTGCCCGTTGGCGTCAGGTGCGTTCGGTGGCGTGAGCAGACAATATGATGTGATCGCTTTCGCGACAATGAAACCAGTTTGCGATTGTCCGCTCAGCCCGCCAACGACGGAGCGCGTTTCCCGCCATCGAACGTCGGAAACCTCATTGTAATACATTTGCTTATCATTATTAGGCCAGTCCACTGGAATCACCAACGCCCCCCCGCCTCCGCCGTGCCCCGCACTGCATCGTCCATCCACATCGGTGGGAAAGCACACTAACATGTTTCACAACAACACATAAAAAGTGTGGACTTGGCTGGCTGCACTTTAAGGGGAACTCGGGCGTGAGTACACAGCAACAACATGTAGCGATCACCAGGGTCAGCTGTTGGATTTCAAGCTTGAGGAGCCTTTGGCGCGTGATAAAGGACAGCCCTGCCGTTGAGGCAACTTTGGCGGGGGGCAAGGGCAGCCCTGATATTGAGGCAACATGCTGGGGGGAGCAAGGGCTTCCTTGCGGTTGAGGCAATTTTTGGGGAAGGGGGGGTGCGGCAAGTGAAACCTTGCCGTTGAGGCAACTTGTAGGGGGAGGGCAAGGGCAGCCCTGTCATTGAATATAGTGCACAAGTATTCTGGGTGGGAGTTAGGGTGGGAGATGAATGTGGCTACACATTATGGAAACCTGTATAAAGTGACTATTCCTCTGTGGCTGAGAGAGTTCAGGTGCAGCCACATTGATATGATTGGAGTCGGGCTTCTATCTTATCTGCCTACTCAAGCAATGCAGAGGCATCAAAGTTCCACTAAGTGCTCCATAGCCTTTCACCCCCTGGCACAGACTGCAAAGTCATGAGCGTTTTAGTGGACTGCAGTACAGTTGGACGACTGCACACGTTGTACAATCTCGTTGCTAAAGCTGGCATGGAGCAGTCACTGCTGGAGGTGCTCACAGCCCCTTGCAATGTCAGTATCCCATTTTTAACTAGTCTCCCCCATGGTTCAAGCTACCAGTGCAGCCTTGCAGTGCGGGTTAGGAGAATACCTGCACCATGCAGTCCAATTTTGCAAAGCTGCTACCAATCAGTCGGGTGGAACGGGGCAGAGGCGGATGGGGTTTCAAGCAGCCAAGCAGCGAACTAATCTCTGGCCATCCAAGTGATTGCCAGCACTCTCCAGGAAGCGTTTGGGGGCCTTCACACTTAACCAGGACAGGTTCTTAGTACACCCATGCTAACCACGTGTCTCTCTCTTTCATTTTGCAGGAAGAGTACATCAGGATCATGGAAACTGGTGATCACGGAGGAGAGAACGACTGAGGCTCCTGGCTGGCAGAGGCAGGAGCAACAACCTCAGGAAGAAGGGGCGGCTGGGGCTCTACCAAAGAGCCACAGTGAGCCGTCGCTGGTTAGTGCCTAGTGACGCCCAGAGTCTAGAGACGCCATCTTTCATTCCTGCAGATGACCAAGAACCAGTGTCGCCAAAGACTGCGCATGTCCAGGGAACTGGTCAGTCACATCTAACAGCTACTACAGGATTTGGCGCCACAGGGACATGGAGGGCATCCACTGCCAGTGGCCATGAAAGTGACCGCCGCGCTCAATTTCTACGCCAGTGGCCCCTTTCAGGCCTCCACAGATAACCTCAGTGGGATCTCACAAGCTTCCACCCTCAAATGTATCCATGAGGTCACAGATGCCATCTTCATGAGGGCATACAACTTTGTGCATTTCATCTGGGACCAGGACAGCCAGGATGCAAGAGTGGTTGGATTCGCAGAAGGAAAGAACGGTAAAAACTGGGAAGTAAGAATACTGGTCCGAACTGGTCTTGTATATCTTAAAATGGAACACCAGTAAAACTGCGAAATAAGAGTACTGGTCCGAACTGTTTTTTCCTTCTGGGTTTGCCCAGATCTCGTGTTTCCAACAAGTGCAGGGTGCGATCGACTGCACTCACGTGGCGCTCAGATCTCCATTGCAACACGCGGTGAACTAAATCAACCGCAAGGGATTCTACTCGCTGAATGTGCAGCTGATGTGAGACCACCAGAAACACATCCTGCAGGTGTGCGCATGGCTTCCAGGGAATGTGCAAGACTCCTATATCCTCAGTCGGTCACAAATCGCTGATGTCTTCCAGGGTCCACAGAAGCTGCAGGGATGGCTCCTTGGGGACGAGGGCTACCCACAGAGGCCGTGGCTCATGCTGAAACCCACAACTTGGTGGAGCAGACCATCAGGATGCTGAATATGAGGTTCCGGTGCCTGCACGGGACTGATGGAGCCCTGCAATACAGTCCACAGAGGGTGTCACACATCGTCATTGTCTGCTGCACCCTTTACAATCTGGCACAGCAACGGGAAGATGAGCAGGCTGAAGAAGAGATGGAGGAGCTGGAGGTCTCCTCCAATGAGGAGAATGCCGACGGGGATGAGGGTGAGGAGGTCCTCGAAAGTGACAATGACGGCAGACGAGGCAGGCGCGCTCGGGAGGCCCTCATAGCTGCTAGATTTGTGGAGGAGGATGACAGCATGCAGTGAGGTCACCCCATAGATCCTCACATTGCATCTGTGAATGTTTGACTCCCGTCTGGCTTATGGCAGCACCGATAACCTCTCTGAGAACGCTCCTGTCATGGAGTCGCAGTGGAGGCCCGAATAGTTGCTCGATTGCAGAAGGATGATGACAACATGCAGTGAGGACATTCCATATCTCTTCACATAGCCTCTGAGAATAGCTGACGCCTGTCTGGCCGAGGGCAGCTTGCTTTAGCTCTTTGATCAGGGTCATATCATACAGGCGCAACCATGAAACTTTAGAAGTATCTGATCTTTTGTCCGCCTTCAGCACCTGAGCCCTTTGGGAGCAGTGTCACTGGTCACAGATGCTGAAGAGATTGGGGTCAGCCCCACCTTAAAGGTGCTGAGAGCACACAGAGAGAATGACAGAACTCTGTGGTGCCTGCCCACTATATTCTGGCAGCAATGACAAGAACCGTCGAGGTGCAGGCATCAGTAATTTGTCCAGGGATTGGGAGGTCGGACTGCCATTTTGGTCTGAAGCCTGAACAGAGCACAGAGAAGGGGCCCTGGACTGAGACACCTGCCTTTATCTTGTGCAGAAAGGTTTCACATTTGAGTGACAAGAACACTGCTCATCAGAACAAGGAGCCATAGGCAGGGTGACATTCTTGGGAGTTTATTGACAATAGTGAACAGCATGTACAAGTGATTAAAACCCGTGGCCAGGCTGTGCAACTAATTCTTCTTAACTTCCCTAACCCTGCCTCTACGTGTTGGTGCTCCCCGGATATCCACAGCGGAGGTGGAGGCAGCCTGCTGACTGCAATGTCCTGTCTGTGATGGCCTTGACAGCCGTCCTCTGGAGGGCCCCGGCCTGCTTTTGGGGTCCTGCTGTGTGGCAGTGGCACCCTCTTCGGCCTGTGGAGCTGGAGCTGCTGGGGTCACAGGAATAGGGGATTCAGATGGGCCAGACACTCCTGGAGTCACCTGGATGGATGGCCATAGGGTGTGCACCTGCTGATCCTCTTCCCTATCGGTGTCCGAGGGCCCCAGGCTGACTCCTTGAGCGAAAGAGGTAGCTGGAGTGAGATCTCGGTGCCCGGCACCCCTCTCTCGTACACACACTGTTGGAGGCCAACTATGGCATAAGTGGTTGAGTTGAGCCTGCACAGCAGTGCAGCAGCGACGTCCTGGACCAAGGTCTCCATGGCAGCTGCCATCCTACCAGTGTTGACGTTGGTGCATTTGCATTCCAGCGCTATCACCTCTGAGTGAAGGCGGACGGATTCCTCCATCATAACTTGCAATCTGAGGAGTGCAGCAGACATCCCTTCCTGATGTTCTTGAGCTTACCTTTGCAGCTACATTAACTGTGACATGACCGAGTCCAGTGGCTCGTCATCTGACTCAGACTCAGCAAATTTCTGGCCTCCAAGTGCCAGACACTAAGGAAGTCCCTGCCGACGCCTGCTGTAGATCAGACAGTGTGATGTGCTCACCAGGTTGTGATCCCAAGGCTATTCTAAAGCTAGGTTCCACCAAGATGTGTGCCTCTGCGCTGGTGGAGGGTGTGGGTGAGTGCTGTGATGGGACTTCAAGGAGGGTGCCTCCAGATTCCTCTTCAGAGATTTCTTCGAGGCTTGATTGGAGGCCCTGGGTCATGGACTCCATAGGCTGTTTCCTAGATCTGCCTGCAAAAGCAAGGAGAGATAATTAGTGCATGCCAGTAGCCTGTGAAACAGGACACATCACTCACAGCATGGTTGTCTGAAGGATTTTGCACTGCTGGACCCTCACTTTGTAAAGCATCGCCGACCTCACCATCAGCACAGGTCCGGGTCCAGATCATCGCCAGCCAGCTTGGATGGCTCCATTTTCAAAGCCTGTGAGGATCTTGATTGCAGGCATTCCTCCACCGGCCTGCAACCTCTCCCTTTTGTTGTGTGCCAGCTTGTCCTACATGAATAGAGATGGAGAAAGTGTAAGCAGGACACCCGCCAGGCCAGATGATAAGTATGCCTGGCATGTGTAGGTGGTGAGTGGTCCCATGGACAGGATGAGGACAATGACAGTGAGTGTAAGAGAGTCAATGGTAAAGTCCCTTGAACTGGCGGTGAGATCCCTGTGGATGTGCGATGGGTTTTTGAGTGTGTGAGTTGAGAGTGATGAGAAACAGAGAAGATCATTCATCCTCTTGCTGCACTAGGTAGCTGTCCTCTTTTGAAGGACGTTGGTGCTGATCACCACCTGGTTGGTCACACCGCTGCCCATCTTGCAGCCAGAGCGTGGGTAGAGGATATCACGGCAGGATCCCACTGCATCCAAAAGACATTCCACTGGTTCAAAGTTAAACCTGGGAGCTGCAGTCTTTTTGCCATTCATGGACATCTTTCCTGCAACAGTCGTGGGCTGGAAGCACTGAGACATGTGCGTGTGGCTGGATTTTAAATATGGTGCCTGGTGTGATGAAACGGCGAGATGATGGCGAGCGAGCGAATGAGAGCCTACTAGCCATGGAAACAGCATTTTTCGTGGGAATGCATAAATAATATGGTGGGTTTGGGATGATACAGCGTAAAAACCCGCCATCGCAGCTGACAGGTAAAACGTCATTTTTACCCGCTCGCTATCGCACTTAGTACAACTCTAGGACGATTCCGCCCATAGATTGGACAAATCAGATTGGCAAAGGTAGCCTGGATGATGAGTTCCTAGAGTGTTTTCAGGATAGTTTCTTAAAGCAGCACATTCAAGAGCCAACCAGAGAGCAGATCTGGCAATGTGCAATGAGACAGGATCAATTAATGACCTTATAGTGATTGCAGTCCTAGGTAGCAGTGATAAAATATGATTGAATTTCACATTCAGTTTGAGGGAGAAAAGAGTGAGTCCAAGACTGGTGTTTTAAACTTAAATAAGGGCAACTAGGAGGCCATGAAGACAGAGCTGGTTCAAGTGAACTGGGAAATTAGGTTAAGGGATAGGTTAGTAGAGATGCAGTGGCAGACATTTAAGGAGATATTTCAGAATACTCAGAAAGGATATATTCTAGTGTGAAGAAAGACTCTAAGGGAAGGATGGTCCATCAGTGGCTAACTAAGCAAATTAAAGATAGTATAAAAATGAAAGAAAGGTGTATAATTCCACAAAGATGAATGGCAGGTCAAAAAATTGGACAGAATATAAAGAACAGTAAAGAATGACCAAAATACTAATAAATAGGGAGAAATTAGACTATGAAAGAAAGGTAGCTAGAAATATAAAAACAGATAGTAAGAGTTTCTACAAGTATTTAAAAGGGAAAAGAGTAAGTAAAGTGAGCATTGGTCCTCTAGAGAGTGAAGCTGGGAAATTAATCATGGAAAATTATAAAATAGATAATGGAAGCTATATATATTCATACAAAGGGTCCTATCCTTTGCAGACAGAAGGAGCACATCCTCGCATTGCGTCTTTTTCAACTAAACAAAAGATTGTAGGATACCCTTTCCTTAGTTCATTCCCCATGGCAATGCTTTGACCAATCAGAGTCGACCTGCCCATTTTGAATTTGAACTAAAGCTTGGCAGTGAACTGTTCCCTTGTGTATTCTTGATGGTAATGCTTCTACCAATCAGAGTCCACTTGCCAACCAACCAGTACTCTCTTTTCATGCTGGATAAACTGATGTTCCCTTTACTATTGGTATTCTTGCAAACTGTACTGATGAACACAAGACGAAAAGCTTCGACAGCATGTCTCTTTTTTCAGCAATACTCAAGTTCTGTACTAACAAATGAATAATGGAAAATAAGAAAATGGGAGATGAATTGAATGGATATTTTGAATCTGTCCTCACTGTAGAGGATGCAAATAACATTCCAGTAATGGAAAATAAGGAAATGGTGGATGAATTGAATGGATATTTTGAATCTAAGAGGGAGGAACATAAAACAATTACAATGACCAGCGATTGGGTACTGAGAAAATTTTTAGAACTAAAAGCTGACAAGTCCTCAGGTACAAATGGATTTCATCCTAGGGTCTTAAAAGAAGTGGTTGCTGAGATAGTAGATGCATTGGTTTTAATTTTCCAAAATTCCCTAGATTTTGGAAAGGTCCCATCAGATTGGAAAATAGCAAATATGACCCCTCTATTCAAGAAAGGAGGGAGACAGGAAGCAGGAAACTATAGGCTAATTGGTTTAACATCTGTGATAGGGAAAATGTTGAAATCTATTATTCAGGAGGTTATAGCAGGCCACTTAGGAAATCCCAATGCAATCAGGTAGAGTCAACATGGTTTTGTGAAAGGAAAATCATGTTTGACTAATTTATTGGAATTCTTTGAGGAAGGAACAAGCAATGTGGATAAAGGGAAACCTGTGATTGTGCTGTATTTAGATTTCCAGAAGGCATTTGATAGGATGCCACATCAAAGGTTACTACGCAAAAGAAGGGCTCATTGTGTAGGGGATAACATATTAGCGTGGATAGAGGATTGGTTAGTTAACAGGAAACAGAAAGTAGTGATAAGTGGGTCATTTTCTGCTTGGCAAGATGTGACGCGTGGGATCAGTCCTGGGGGCTCAACTATTTACAATTTATATCAATGACTTAGATGAAGGCAGTGAATATATGGTTGCTAAATTTGCTGATGATACAAAGTTAGGTAGGAAAGTAAGTTGTGAAGAGGACTTAACGAGTCTGCAAAGGAATATAAATAGGTTAAGAGAGTGGGCAAAAAGTTGGCAGATGGAGTATAATGTGAGAAAATGTGAACTTGTCCACTTTGGCAGGAAGAATAGAAAAGCAGTATATTATTTAAATGGAGAGAGATTGTAGAACTCTGAAGTACAGAGGGATCTGGGTGTCCTGGTACATGAATCACAAAAAGTTAGTATGCAGGTACAGCAAGTGATTAGGAATGTAATGGAATATTGCCATTTATTGTGAGGGGAATGGAATATAAAAGTAGGAATATTTTACTGCAGCTGACCAGAACATTGGTAAGACCACATCTGGAGTACTGTGTACAATTTTGGTCTCTATATTTAAGAAAGGATATAAATGCTTCAGAAGCAGTTCAGTGAAGGCTCACTTGACTGAAATCTGGGATGGGGATGTTACCTTATGGGGAAAGCTTGGACAGACTGGATCTGTATCAACTGGAGTTTAGAAGAATGAGAGGTGATCTTACTGAAACATGTAAGATCCTGAGGGGAGTTGACAGGGTGGATCCTGAAAGGATGTTTCCTGTTGTGGGAGAGCCTAGAACTAGGGGGCCACAGTTTAAAAATAAGAGGTCTCCCATTTAAGATGGAGATGAAGAGACAATTCTTCTCTCAGAAGGTCATGCGCCTTTGGAACTCGCTTTCCCAGAGAGCAGTGGAGGCACGGTGATTGAATATATTTAAGGCAGAGGTTGATAGTTCTTGACTAACAATGGAGTCAAAGGTTATTGGGGATAGGCAGGAATGTGGAGTTAGGGCCACAGTCAGATCAACCTTGATCATATTGAATGGCGGAGCAGACTCGAGGGGCCAAATGGCCTACTCCTGCTCCTAATTCATATGTTCGTATGTATGCGTATGTTAAGCTCTCTGTAGATAAACATTCAATATTAAAGAAAAAGATACATAGATTATCCATTCTAGCACACTCCAAATATGCCTCCTTCCAACTACTTGTGAAATTGCAACCAATTCTAGTTATGAAGAGTTATGAAGAAATATAACACTTGAAAGCCCTGCCTTCTCAGGTGAAGGAGGTCATGCGCATGCAAATCTCTTGTGAGAAAATAAAAGGCAAGCAATGAGGTTTCTTTCATTTCAAACTAAAGCCACAAATAATGGCCGATTAAAAGAAGATCTCAGCTGATGTTCCTGTCTAGAATTTATTTTATTATTTTAGCTTGAAGGAAAAGTATCACAAACTCAGATTATGAGCAGAAAGGTCACCTCTTCTTTAGGTTCTATATTGTTTTGACCTCTAGCCTTTAGAAGCTTCAAACATCAGCACATTCCACAAGCTCTTCTTCTTTAATAAAATTACTATCATTTATCAACCAGTATAGCAATAATGTATGAATTGACAAGTTTCCAGAGACAAGCAGCAGACTGGATGCTATAATATCCAACGCCACTCAATACTCTATGTTGCTGTGTCAGAAATCCATCAATACAATTGGGGTGACAGATGCAAACTAGTTTAGGATGTAACATTTTGCAAGGCTTATGAAAAAAAATCACTCTGGCTTTTTTTTGCATGGCATTTGCGGACCTACTTACTCTATAATATCTTTAGCAATCCACTTTGCATTTAATAGCATCAACATGTGGCTCTCTTTATGTTATATTTTACAGCAAGTCGAGTTGCATCAGAAAAATTGTTTTCCATATTACTAGTAAACTCCTAAATGGATGGATGACACTTGATGTCGACTTTGTCATTACACAATTACTGAGAATCACAAAGGCTGATGGGATATAAATAGCAAGCTATCAAGTAAGGACTTTGTTCACACTATGTAAAACCATCATCAGACCATTAGGAAGTAAACGTCCTATGATTTTTGCAACCGTTGCTCAGTTTAATGTCATATACTTGTGACTGTTTTAAAGTTGCTCTATGTTGATTTCTGGTTAGGCGGTTTTGTCAAAGTCTTAAATCAATGTTCCCATTAATTACCTATACCTCAAACTGCAGATACAAACAGACATTGATGCTCTAATTTAGCATTCATCCACCAATGAAGAAATAGCTCTAAGAATAATTATCACATCTTCTGGCCCACAGGACAAGTCTTCAAATAAATAAAAAAGCACAAATACAATCTGTGTTGGCTGACTTTGTAGGCTACATATACCCCACAGACCATGGTGTGGATACCCCATTTATTTTGTAACCCTCATGATGATTGATCCAGAAAATTGCTATTTAAAGCCAAAATTCAAGTTATGTGCAAAGCTGATGCAACACCTATCTTTTCACATTCCCCATTTCTAGTCCATGCCTCCAAAAACTCCTTCCAAGTGAAACAGTGATTTACTTGTACTTCTTTCAATTTAATATACAGTATTCACTGCTCCTGATGTAATCTCCTCTACACTAGGGAGACCAAGTGCAGACTGGGTAACCGCTTTGCAGAACGCCTTTGTTCAGTCCACAAGCACGCCCCTGAGTTTTCGGTTGCTTTAATTCTCCACCTTGCTCCTATGCTGACATTTCTGTCCATTGTCTGCTCCACTGTTCCAATGAAACTCAACACAAGCTTGAGGAACAGCGCCTCATCTCTTGACTCGGTACTCTACAGCCTTCTGGACTCAAGTTCAAAAGGGTAAGAGGCGGCTTGATTGAAACATATAAGATCCTGAGGGGACTTGATAGGGTGGATGTGGAGAGGATGTTTCCTCTTGTGAGAAAATCTAGAACTAGGGATAACTGTTTAAAAATAAGGGGTTGCCCATTTAAAACAGAGATGAGGCAATTTTTTCTTCTCTCAGAGGGTCATGGGTCTTTGGAACTCTCTTCCCGAAAATGCAGTGAAAGCAGAGACTTTGAATATTTTTAAGGTAGAGGTGGATAGATTCTTGGTAAGCAAGGGGGTGATGAGTTATTGGGGGTAGGCGGGATGCAGGTTTGAGGTTACTATCAGATCAGCCATGATCTTATTAAATGGCAGAGCAAGCTCAAGGAGCCAAATGGCCTACTCCTGCTCCTTGTTCGTATGTTCATATGTTCGTATGTTCAACAATTTTAGTTCATAACCCCTGCCTCCATCTTGTTCTATGTGTTTTTTAATTCTTTTGCTTTGCTGGGTTGGTCTTGTCTTGTTTCTTTCTTTATCCCTTCATGTTGCATTCAGATGTTTTTTATGTAGCCATTCATATCTCATTTGGACAAAACCTTTGTTTCTTTACTATATCCATTACCAATTTCTTTGGCTGTTGCTTCAAGAAATCTTTTGCTTTTTAATCGCCCTTGGCTGCCACCCTACCACAGACCTTCTCCTTTGTTCTTCCTGCCCATCCTCCCTTCCACTGGCTTAAAAACTCTTACATTTCTATCTTTCTTGTTCTGATGAAAGGTCATCAACCTCAAACATTGGCCTGGATTTTCATCCTCAAGGCAGCTGGTGAGAGTCAGGAAAATTCCCAGCTCAGCCTGCCCTCAACGGGCAAAAGTTCCCACAAGGAAGGGATTTTCATTGTGGGTGCGGGGGGAGGTGGGGAGGGTGGGTGTGGTTGTGAACTGCAGACCCAGAAAAGAGTTTGGAGGCAGACACAAGGGCTGCTGGGTGCAGAGGCGGGCTATTTAGAAGGCCTATCAGGGTGCTGTAGGACTCCCCATGTTCCATGCATGCCATCTCATGCCCCCTACCCACCCCCTGGCCTCTCATGCCCCCATGCCAAAGTGTTCCCCCAAACAACCATATGGCTGTTCATGCCAGGCTACGGCACTTGATGCCCATTCATTCACTATACACTGTATAGAAGCAATGAACCCTATAGGGACAGTAGGATGTGTAAAAAGCCATGCATTCATAAAAGTAGCTTTTTAGTACTCTAATGGATGTCAGGGCTCTCAGCCAAGAATACATAATGAGGCTTGGCTGTGAGCCTAGAAATCTAATTGCCTGTTCAAACAGCTGAGCCCCAGAGAAAATAATGCTTGATTGTTCTTGCTCTCTTATCTCTTCTGTCAATTTTACAATGTTTATTTATACAAGATAAAGAGGTTTCAAGTGCTTACAGTTACTCCTATTGAAACTTTAAAGGCTCTGGATGATTGACACTTTTATTGGGCTGTAGTAAAAATATTTTTTTAATGAATGAATGACTGTCTTTTAAAGCTTTTTTTATTCATTGTCACGGACGCTTTAAAGGTTTTTCCCCAAAGTCACCTATAAACAATATATTTGAATATGTGTGTGTGTTTTCTTACATATGGAATGAGATATTAAATTTAAACTAACCCAGCAGCAAAGCTTTTATACATGAAAAAGAAAATGTTAGTTTATTTCACTCTTTTGCTCTCAAAGTTACCTAAGAAAAGATAAATTTACTAACACATACACTCACAGACATTAGTTAAAAAGGAAGATAAAACAATCTTTATAAAAATAAATCAAGGTTAGTTCATATTTGGTGCAGGCCTGATATGTTTGAAAATTGAGGTATTACTTTGTCTGAAGTGCAGATCATGGGGTATTAGAGTTGTGTCTGCAGCTATGATGGCTTCCACTGTCACAGTGTTTGAGGTTGCTTTAATAGGTGAGCCTAGCAGGTAAAATCAGGGTTTACAATGAGGAGAGAAGGTTCCTTACTTCTGTTCTGCAGGCATGGCACTTTTGCTGTCTGGTTACTTTACAGAAGGCCAGTAGATGTTTTTAGATGCCTTTCTTTGTCTCTTTCTCTGGGCTAAAGCCTTTTTCAAAATGGTTCTCTGTGGATCTGCTGCTTCTTGCCCTTTTCAATGCTTTTTGCAAGTAAGGCAAGATGGCCACCATTATCATGTGACCTGGACAAGAATGCCGAGTCACTTTGAATATAAGGCAAGTGGTAATTCCATTACAGTTATCCAAAGTCTCCTTACCCACTCTAGTGATCGAAAGGATCAAGGTTGTTCACACCTTACAGTGGCTTATCAGTTTGTGTCTTTGCATTTGGAGGAAAACCCATCAAGTCAGTGAATTTCTGTTCACTCTTTTGGAACACTCATTGAATTTTAAGTGTATATGTCTGAGGAATGCATCCTTGTCTCCTTGGGAGAAAAATGATTGAAATCCACAATTCTGCCTGGTGGTCTGGAGCCATTTTGAGAATAGTCTTTAAACTCAGTCCAAGGTTTTTTGAAATGTGACCTTCAGTACAGTTTTTCTAAACATTTGTAATATCATAACTACACACCGTAAGGATATCTTACTATTACTACAGGGCTCATTGCTTCAATACAGTGTATAGTAGATGAATGGGCATGAAAGTGCTATAGTTTGGCATGGAGGCATGAGGGGCCATAGGGGCTGCTTGGGGGCATACCTTCGAACCGCTCAGAAGTCAGAGGTGAAACTGACTCACACCACTACCCCCTACAGTTGTCAGCCAAAGATAAGAGTGCAGTGCACTGAGGTGAGAATTTTGCCTTGTGCAACCATGCTAGTACAATCTCTGCTTGATGTAAGCCTCGAACCTGGAGTCCCCATTAACATTGAAAGACGAGGGCACCATGATGTAGATCTCCATTGTCTCGCCAGGGTGCCTGCAGGATGCACAATGATAGTGTGATGACTTTAACTAATGATATGTCCTTCTTTTCCCTTTCAGGTTCACCAGCAGGCGCTCGCTCTCCGGACCCTGAAGGGCAACCCCGACACCGGAGGACCACTATGCTCCCCAAACATCTACATCACACCTGCACAGATACCTGTACCTCAGTGGGCATTAGTTCGGTGGATAGTATCTCAGTGCACATTGGTGTGGGCACTTCACACTTGCTTGAGGTGCAAGCGGAGGCAGAGAGTGCCCAGGGCGCCAGCAGTCGGAGGGCTGCTGGGAACCAAGGACGATGTTCAGTCAAAAGCTGATGATGAGCTTCTGGAGTCGTCCATTAGGCAGCAGGTGCTGGACATCCAGCAGGGTGTGCAGGAGGATCTGGCGGAGATCCAAGAGGGTATGCGTGTCATGTTCTCCATTGTGGAGGAGTCCCTGTGGAGCATGAGCACTACATTGACCCTCATGACCGAGCGCAATGCCTCCTCCATGGAAACAGTGGCAACTCTCTTGGAGAGGCTGCTCCAGGAACAGAATCAGGGGTTCCTGTGGTTGTGCTCGGACCTGCAAGCCCTCACACAGGCACTGACCTCAGCTGGTCAGTGTCCGTGTGTGAGATGGAAGAGTCACCCTGTATCCCAGCTAGGTGCCCGTCCATCAATGGTGAGCAGGGAGGTCCAGAGTGACCTCATGTTGGTGCACGGGCTGCTTGTCATCTCTCCGGGCTCCTCTCAGGGCACTCCAGATGACAACAGTAGCTCCTCCACCCCTCTGCCAGTGAACCCCTCTGATGAGGCTGCGGCGACTGGGCAGATGCCAGCTGTGGCACTGGCTGCTCCCTCCCAAGCGGGGTCAGCACAGGTTCCACTGGCCAGAGGATGACTGCCAAGGTCATCAAGGCCAACAGGACAGCAGAGTCAGTAGGCTGTCTCCAATGCTGGTGCCGGCGAGCGGGGAGCACCTAGACGTGGCACCCGTAAACATAAATTTAAAGAACCTTAAGCACAAGAGGGACTGCTCACGGGTGATCTTTTGTTCCCCCATTCTTATTCTTTTTTAATGGCGTAACTACCAACACCGGTTTCTTTCTGTTCAAGACCATGTGAGTTCAAACATACAATTAAATTTGCTTTTGTGTTATTGGCCTGAGTGTGCTTCATTTATTTTGTAGGTGCAGGGTAGGCCAGTATGTAATGCTGGACATGGGTGGCTCGAACCTTTATTGCACAGGCACTGACTGTATCTTGAGGGCCAAAGAAAGGGTCATTTGTGCCATCTACGATGAATGCAGCAGCCCTGGCATGAGGTGGTGGTTCTTATTTGGCAGCCTAGCCTTGGATCAAGGCATCCCTGGTGTCCCTGCCTCCCTGAAGGTTACCAAGGTCTAGCTCCACGCCCTCAGCGTTTTCCTCACCATGCTCCTGTTCTGACTCACTACTGGATTCATCTTTTGTGGCCTGTGCAGCTGCGTCAACATCCTCTTCCTCCAGTGGGTCCCCCCTTGCCAGTGCCAGATTGTGGAGAGCGCAGCATGCAACTATTATCAGTGACACCCGCTCTGGGGAGTATTGCAGTGCACCCACTGAACGGTCCAGACATCAGAAGCGGATCTTGAGAAGACCTATGGTTCTCTCTACCACGGCCCTTGTGGAGCCATGACTCCTGTTGTACTGCTGCGCCGCCTCTGCTCTTGGGTGGTGGAGAGGTGTCATGAGCCACCTTTTCAAGGAATAGCCCTTGTCACCCAGAAGCCATCCATCCAGTCGGGCTGGAGCACTGAAGAGCGTTGGAACCTTGGAGTGTCTGAGGGTGTACACGTCATGGGAGCTGCCAGGGTACCTTGCACAGACTTGCAGAATCTGCATCCTGTGGTCACACACTATCTGCACGTTTATGGAGTAGAATCTCTTCCTGTTGATGAAGGAACCCGGCTGACCCGCTGGCACCTTGATGGCCACATGTGTGCAGTCGATTGCACCCTGGACACAGGGGAATGGAGCAATCGCTGAAAAGCCTCTGGCTTGCTCAGCATGGCTGGCCTCGTCCTTATGGTAATGAATAAAGGTCAATACCCGCGTGAACAGAGCTTCTGTTGCCAGCTTGACGCAACCATGGACAGCTGATTTGGAGACTCCACACAGATCCCCCACTGTGTGAGCCGGAAGCATAGCAGTTGAGGGCCATTGTGACTTTCAGAGCAACTGGCATGGGGTGCTCACCCACACAGTCGGAGCTGATCTCAGGCCCAATCATCTGGCAAATGGAGGTCAACGTCTCCCTTGAGAGGTGGAGCCTCCTTCGGCATTACACCTCAGACATATTGAGGTAGCTGCATTGTTGCCTGTAAAACCTGGCAGCAGGATAGTGGCGTATTCTGCAGCCCCTTCTGCCTTGGACTTCCTGCTGGCCTGCACCTCTCCTCCCACAGGTCGCTCCCCTGGAAATTGCATTGGGACACCTGGCCTCCTCTCCCTTCTGCCCCTCTGTTCCTCCTCAGAGGTGGTGCCTCCTGCTGAGACCACAATCCCCATTACCAGGGTAAGGGAACACTGTCTGATACCTGGAAGGGTCCACATTGTCCGAATCCTCAGGGGGGCCTGGAAGACACCAATGAGTCCAGAAATGAGGTCTGGAAATGCTAAGAATGAAGCCACAATCAGAGAATAAGCTGCCAAGTCTCAATAAGCCATCAGCAGCAAACTATCTCCAAAATTCCTCACTACTCACATTGGCAATGCTGCGGACCCTTCTTACCCTGCCCGTGGATGAGGTTTTGCAAATTGTTGCCTGCCCGTTTTGCCCATGCTACAAGCAAAAACTTGCACAGGCAACATTAAATCGCCATCAATTGGGTTGTTAAGGGTTTTAACTGTCCTGTTAATTAATGGCGGGCGCCGCTCCGGCTCCTGCACGTGCCTTCCAAGGAAAATATCGCGCGAGTATGCGATGACATCGGGACGCTCACATCACGCATCATTTTACGCTCGAGCGGGTTGGGCGCGCACCCATCCGCTCAGCAAAAAATTCTGCCCCTAAACACTAGCATTTTCAATTACATGGACTATCATGATGATCCCCAGATCTTCATAAATCTTAGGTCTCCTCCTTTGCCAAAACCAGATTAAACCAGGTTTATTGGCCTTCATCTCCTCACACATCTGGTCTGATCTTCATTGTATCAAATATGAATTAACTATTTGTAACCATCACAATCTTGAACAACATGTGTTCGTTCTTTCATTTGAATGAAACTGATTTAAACCCATTCTGACTAATTCTGCAGTGTGTTGCATGACTGGTTTTGGTTCAAAACCATTAGCAGTTACCTCAGGATCCAGTTCTTATCTAAACATCTCCATATCCTGTTTCTCTTACACTGTTCTATCCTCCAGTACTTTACCAGCAGTCCTGGGATCTCTGTCCATACGGCAGCACAAACACCCAAAGGGAAAGGTAAGCTAACCATGGTTAATGAAGTTAAAGATTGCATTAGATCAAAGGAAGTGGCTTATAAGGATGCCAGAAAAAATGGTAAACCTGAGGATTGGGAGCAATTTAGAACCCAGCAAAAGAGGATCAAGAAACTGATTAAGAAAGGGGAAAGAGAACATGAATGCAAACTAGCGAGGAACATAAAGGTGGACTGTAAGAGCTTCTTTAGGTATGTGAAAAGGAAAAGATTAGCTAGGACAAATGTGGGCCCATTACAGATGGGGACAGGAGAATTTATCATGGAGAACAGGGAAATGGTGGAGAAACTAAACAGTTACTTTGCATCTATCTTCATGGAAGATACAGAAAATCTCCCAGAAATACTAGGCGACCAAGGGACTTGTGAAACTGAGGGACTAAAAGAAATTGGTATTCGTAAAGAGGTAGTACTTGAAAGGTTAACTGGATTGAAGGTTGATAAATCCACTGGACCAGATGAGCTACATCCCAGAGTGTTGAAAAAAGTGGCTAGAGAGATAGTTAATGCATTGGTGGTTATCTTTCAAAACTCTATAAATTCTGAAGAGTTCTTGCAGACTGGAAAGTGAAAAATGTAATCTCACTATTTCAGAAGGAAGGAAGGGGGAAAATGTTAGTTTGTTGTCAGAAGTAGGGAGAATGTTAAAATCTATTATAAAGGATGTGATAACTGGACATTTAGAAAAGAATGGTAAAATTGGGCAGAGTCAACATGGGTTTATGAAGGGGGAATCACGTTTGACAAACTTCTTGCAGCTTTTTTGAGTATATTACTTGTAGCATTGATAAAGGAGGAGCAGTGGATGTAGTGTATTAGGGTTTTCATAAGGCTTTTGATAAGGTCCTACACAGGGGGCTAGTAAATAAAATTAGAGTGCATGGGATTGGGGAAAATATACTAGCACGGATTGAGAATTGGTTAACAGGCAGAAAGCAGAGAGTAGGAGTAAACACATCATTCTCAGGGTGGCAGGCTGTTACTAGTGGGGTACCTCAAGGATCAGTGCTAGGTCCATAGCAGACCTCACAGGTGTCTCTTCCCCAGCTGTCCTTCGAGAGCCATGGAGTTCGGCTAAACCTGCCTCCACCTGCTGTCCATGTGGCGACAAACAGATTGTGAACCCGAGCCTACTCTAGATCAAGGTCCCACCAGTGTCTTTGCACTGGTGGAGGGTATGGATAAGTGCTGCGATGGGTCTTCCAGCTCTTTAATGGAACAGGTGGCCTCTTGGCTGGCGGTGAAGACCTAGATGGAGCTGAGGGACTGGCTGGCTGAGGGTGTCAGCTGCTTGGTAGAGCTCACTGTGAACCAAGGTAGAGATGATTAGTGCATTCCAGAAGAGTCAAATGCAGGAGAGAGGGCACTTACATTTGCGTTGAGAGAGGGATGATGTGGTGCGGGATCCTCATGTGGGTGTTCGCTGCTGGCCTCACCATCGCCACAGGCACGGTCCACGTCCTCCCACCAGTCAGCGCGATGGCATGCTCCTCAAAGTGAGTGAGGGGTCTAATGTGGGCCAATGCACTCCCGATCTGGGACCTCTCCCTGCTGCTGTAAGCCAGCTTCTCCTGCATGAAAACAGATGGAGGGAATTTGAGCAGGACTCATGGCACTGTATGGAATGTTTGTGTGGTGAGCAGAGCCATGGATGAGAAGAGGATGCGAACTCTAGAGGATATGAGCCTGATGGAGATAAGAGGGTGTGTGTGAGAGTTAGTGGTTTTGTCCCTTGAGGTGTGAGATCTCCGTGGATGTGTGATGGGTTTGTGAGTATGCGAGTTCAGAGTGATGAGAAAAGTAACTTACCTTGGCGGAACAGATGCGACCATTCATCCTCTTTCGGCACTGGGTGGCTGCCCTCTTTTGCAGGGCATTGGCACTAACCACTGCTGCCACTGCCTCCCATGCTGGATTGGTGACCTTGCTTGCTGGCCTTCACCCAGGTCATCAGTAGAGGACTTCGCAGCAGACCTCCACTGCATCCAGTGGGCACTCGAGGGAGGCATCGCTAAATCTGGGTACAGCACATTTCCTCCCTTTGCCAGCCATCAGTTCGCCGCAGCTTCCTGTCCTTTGAAGAGTGCTAGTTCTTTGCAGGGTTGGCCTTTAAATATGGAACCTGGTTTACTTAAGGCCTGATGTGATGACGGAGCAGGTGAATGAAAGGACACCCCGCCAGCGACACAGTGTGTTTCCCTGGAATGCATGATTAACAAGGCAGGATTGGGACGATATGGTGTGAAAAGCCGCCATTGCGGCCAGTGGGTAAAACGTCCTTTCTCCTGCCTGCTACCGCACTTAGTGCAAATCTGGGACAATTCTGCCCAATTTTTTATTTATGTAGCCAAAATCCCAACTACTTTGTGAACCAATCTCTCAATATGTCCTGTCACCTTTAAGGACCTACACACATGAACCCCCAGGTCCCTCTTTCCCTGCACACTCTTTAGAACTGTGCCATTAAGTATATATTGCCTCACTGTATTCCTACTGCCAAAATGCATCATCTCACACTTCTCTATATTAAATTTCATCTGCCACTTGTTTGACCATGGATATCTTTATCCTGTTACAGGTGATTGGTATGATTCTCACTGTTCATCACACCTCCAAGTTTTGGTATCATTGGCAAATTTTGAATTTGTTCTCCATATTTCAATATCCAATTTGTGTCTATCAAAAAGACAGTGGTCCCAGCATTGAACCTTGGAGAACACCACTTTCTACCATCCTCCAGTGTGTAAAACAACCATTTACCACAACTCACTTAAGACAATCCTTTACCCAAAATAAAAATAGAATCTACCTTTTGAAAATCTGCACTGATTCTTCTTAATTAACTTAAAACTTTCCCTGATTATATTTTTAAACTTTACCCACCACTGATATTAAGTTGACTGGCTTATAGTTACTAGAAATGTCCCTATGCCCTTTCTTGAACAAGAATGTCACATTTTCTACTTTCCAATATCTGGCACTTCCCTCCATATCTAGGGAAGATTGAAAGATTATGACAAGTTCATCTGCTATCCCTACCCCACTTCCCTTAGCAACCTGCAATGCAAGCCATCCAGATCACGCGACTTATTCACTCTAAGCATAGCCAGCCTTTCCAGTACATCCTGTCTATCAATTTTCACCCCATTACCTCTACATCTCTGCTTCTACCGATATTTTAGTATTCTAGTCTTGCCCGGCACCTCTATACATGTATCACTTTCTTTGTCCCTAATAACACGCACCCTGCATCTTACTACCCATTTACTATTTACATGCCAATAGAAAGTTTTTGGTTACCTTTTATGTTAATTGCCATTCTATTCTCATTCTCTTTGCCAGTCTTATTTTCCTTTACACTTCCCCTTGTAATAGTGTTTGGCCTGGTTCTTTCAACTAACATGCATCACACACCCGCTTTTTTTGTTTCATCACATTCTCTATCTCCCTCCTCATCCAATGAGCTCGGGTTTTGGTTCCCCACGATTTCCCTCTTTTTGGAATGTACTTAGCCTATACCTGTAACATCTCCTCCTTAAAGATCACCCATCGTTCCGTTATAGATTTTCCTGTCAAACTTTTACCCTTGGTCCAAACATGGACAAAAGAGTTGAACTCAAGAGGTGAGGTGAGAGTGACTGCTCTTGACATCAAGGCAGCATTTGACCGAGTGTGGTATCGAGGAGCCCTAGCAAAACTGAAGTCAATGGGAATCAGGGTGAAAATTCTCCACTGATTGGGGTCAAACCTAGCACAAAGGAAGATAGTTGTGGCTGTTAGAGACCAATCATCTCAGTCCTGGGACATTGCTGCAAGAGTTCCTCAGGATAGATGAAGCACCATCTTCAGCTATTTCATCAATGACCTTCCTTCCATCATAACACCAAAATAGGTGGGAAAGTAAGTTGCGATGAAGAAATAAGAAATTTACAAATGGATATGGACAGGTTAGGTGAATGGGCTAAAATTTGGCAGATGGACTTTAACGTGAATAAGTGTGACGTTATCCATTTTGGTCAGAAGAATTAAAAGGCTACTTATTATTTAAATGGAGAGAAACTTCAGAGGGATCTGGGTGTTCTCGTGCATGAATCGCTGAAAGCTAGTACGCAGGTACAGCAGGAAATAAGGAAGGCAAATGGAATTTTGGCATTTATTGCTAAAGGAACAGAGTATAAAAATAGGGAAGTGTTGCAACTGTACAAGGCATTGGTGAGAGACCGCACCTGGAGTACTGTGCACATTTTGGTCCCCCTGTTTGAGGAAGGATGTAGTTGCATTGGAGGCGGTTCAGAGGAGGTTCACTAGATTGATTCTAGAGATGCGGGGCTTGTCTTATGAGGAGAGATTGAGCAGTTTAGGCCTATACTTGCCGGAGTTTAGAAGGATGAGAGGAGATCTATTAAGGTATATAAGATGCTAAAGGGGGTAGACAAAGTAGACGTGGAGCAGATGTTTCTCCTTGTGGGGCATTCTAGAACGAGAGGCCATAGTTTTAGGCTAAGGGGCGGTAGATTTAAATCAGAGATGAGGAGGAATTACTTTTCTCAAAGGGTCGTGAATCTGTGGAATTCACTACCACAGAGTGCAGTGGATGCCGGGACGCTGAATAAATTTAAGGAGGAGATAGACAGATTTTTAATTAGTAATGGTTGAAAGGTTATGGGGAAATGGCGGGAGATTGGAGTTGAGGCCGAAATAAGATCAGCCATGATCGTATTGAATGGCGGCGCAGGTTCAAGGGGCTGAATTGCCTATTCCTGCTCCTAGTTCTTATGTTCTTATAAAGTCAGGAGTGGGGATGTTTGCTAATGATTGCATAATGTTCAGTACCATTCTCCTAAGATACTGAAGCAGTCCATGCTCATATGCAGAAAAACCTGGATAACATTCAAGCTTGGGCTGATAAGTGGCAAGTAACGCAATACAAGTGCCGGGCATTGACCATCTCCAACAAGAGAGAATCTAAGCATTTCCCCTTGACATTCAATGACGTTACCATTGAATGTGCTAGGGGTTACCATTGACCAGAAACTGAACTGGACCTGCCATATAAATACTGTGGCTGGTCAGAGACTGGGAATTCTGTAGCGAGAAACTCACCTCCTGACTCCCCAAAGCCTGTCCACTATCTACAAGGCACAAATCAGAAGTGTGATGGGATACTCCCCATTTCCTTGTATGAGTACAGTTCTGACAACACTCAAGAAGCTCGTCACCATCCAGGACAAAGCAGTCCACTAGATCAGCACTCCATCCACCAACTTAAACATTCTTTTCCTCTACCATCAATGCACAGTGGCAGCAGTGTGTACCATTTACAAGTTGCACTGCTGCATCCCACCAATGCTCCTTCAACAATTTCTTCCAAACCTGCAATCTCTACCATCTAGAAGGACAAAGGGCAGCAGACACATGGAAAGACCACCACCTGCAAGTTCCCTAAGCTGTACTCCATCCTGAATTGGAACAATGTTGTCTTCCCTTGACTGTTGCAGGATCAAAATCCTGTAACTCCCTCCCTAAGAGCATTGTAGATGTACCTGCACCAGATGAACTGCAACGGTTCAAGAAGGCCCTTCATCACCATCTTCTCATTGGTAATTAGGGATGGGCAACAAATATTCGCCTTGCCAGTGGTGCCCACATCCCATGAAAGAATATAAAAGATCCCCACCCATCCCATTGAAGTTATCCCTCTTCCAATTTAAAAATCCCATAGAATCATAGAACACTACAGCACAGAAAACAGGCCATTCGGCCCTTCTAGTCTGTGCCGAAATATTATTCCGCTAGTCCCATTGACCTGCACCTAGTCCATAACCCTCCAGACCTCTCTCATCCATGCATCTATTTATTTTATTCTTAAAACTTAAGAGTAAGCCCGCATTTACCACGTCAGATGGTAGCTCGTTCCACACTCTCACCACTCTCTGAGTGAAGAAGTTCCCCCTAATGTTCCCCCTAAACCTTTCCCCTTTCACCCTAAAGCCATGTCCTCTCGTGTTTATTTCTCCTAATCTAAGTGGAAAGAGCCTACTCGCATTTACTCTGTCTATACCCATCACAATTTTGTAAACTTCTATCAAATCTCCCCTCATTCTTCTACGCTCCAAGGAATAAAGTCCTAACCTGTTTAATCTTTCCCTGTAACTCAACTCCTTAAGACCCCGCAACATCCTAGTAAATTTTCTCTGCACTCTCTCAATCTTACTGATATCCTTCCTATAGTTAGGCAACCAGAACTGCACACAATACTCCAAAGTTGGCCTCACCAATGTCTTATACAACCTCACCATAACATCCCAACTCCTATACTCAATACTTTGATTTATGAAGGCCAGTATGCCAAAAGCTTTCTTTACAACCTTGTCTACCTGTGACGCTACTTTCAGGGAATTATGTATCTGAACTCCCAGATCCCTTTGTTCCTCCGCACTCCTCAGTGCCCTACCATTTACTGTGTATGTCTTACCTTGGTTTGACCTTCCAAAACGTAACACCTCATACTTTTCCGCATTAAATTCCATCTGCCATTTTCTGGCCCATTTTTCCAGTTGGTCCAGATCTCTCTGCAAGCTTTGAAAGCCTTCCTCGCTGTCCACAACGCCTCCAATCTTAGTGTCATCAGCAAACCTGCTGATCCAATTCACCACATTATCATCCAAATCATTGATATAGACAACAAACAACAATGGTCCCAGTACAGATCCCTGAGGCACACCACTAGTCACAGACCTCCAGTCTGAGAAGCAACCATCCACTACCACTCTCTGTCTTCTCCCACACAGCCAATTTCGAATCCAGTTTACAACCTCTCCATGGATATCAAGTGTCTGAACCTTCTGAACTAACCTCCCATGTGGGACCTTGTCAAAGGCCTTACTAAAGTCCACATAGACAACATCCACAGCCTTTCCTTCATCTACTTTCTTGATAACCTCCTCGAAAAACTCTACAAGGTTCGTTAAACACGACCTACCACGCACAAAGCCATGCTGACTATCCTTAATCAGCCCTTGGCTGCCCAAATAATTATATATCCGATGTCTCAGAACACCTTCCAATAATTTACCTACTACTGACATCAGGCTCACTGGCCTGTAATTACCTGGTTTACTTTTGGAGCCTTTTTTAAACAACAGAATAACATGAGCTACCCTCCAATCCTCCGGCACCTCACCCGTGGCTAAGGACATTTTAAATATTTCTGCCAGGGCTCCTGCAATTTCTACACTAGTCTCCCTCAAGGTCCGAGGGAATATCATGTCAGGCCTGGGGGATTTATCTACCTTTATTTGCTGTAAGGCAGCAAGCACCTCCTCCTCTTTAATCTCTATATGTTCCATGAAACTACTGCTTGTTTCCCTTCCTTCCTTATACACTATGCCAGTTTCCTGAGTAAATACTGATGCAAAAAAATTGTTTAAGATCTCCCCCATCTCGTGAGGCTCCACACATAGACGGCCACTCTGATCTTCAAGGGGACCAATTGTGTCCCTTACTATCCTTTTACTCTTAATATACTTGTAGAAACCCTTTGGGTTTACCTTCACATTATCTGCCAAAGCAACCTCATGTCTTCTTTTTGCCTTCCTGATTTCCTTTCTTAGTATTTTCTTACATTTTCTATACTCTACAAGTATACTATACTATACTCTACCTCATTTGCTTCTTGTTGCCTATACCTGCTATACACCTCTCTCTTCTTCTTAACCAGATCCCTTGAATATCCCTTGAAATCCAAGGTTCCCTATGCCTGTTAACTTTGCCTTTAATCCTGACAGGAACATGCAAACTCTGCACTCTCAAAATTTCGCCTTTGAATGCCTTCCACTTACTGAACACATCCGTGCCAGAAAACAACTTATGCCAATCCACTCTTCCTAGATCCTTTCTCATTTCCACAAAATTGGCCTTTCTCCAATTTAGAATCTCAACTCGAGGACCAGACCTATCCTTATCCATAATCAGCTTAAAACTAATGACATTGTGGTCACTGGACCCAACATGTTCGCCTACACATACTTCTGTCAGCTGACCTGTCTGGTTCCCTAATAGGAGATCAAGTATTGCATCCTCTCTCGTTGGTACCTCTATATATCGATTTAGAAAACTTTCCTGAACACATTTGACAAACTCCAAGCCATCCAGCCCTTTTACAGTATGGGAGTCCCAGTCAATATGTGGAAAGTTAAAATCTCCTACTAACACAACTTTCTGTTTCTTACATCGGTCTGCTATCTCTCTACAGATTTGCTCCTCCAATTCTCCCTGACTATTGGGCGGTCTATAATACAACCCTATTAGTGTGGTCACACCTTTCCCATTCCTCAGCTCCACCCATATGGCCTCTGTAGACGAGCCCTCCGGGCTGTCCTGCTTATGCACAGCTGTGATATTTTCCCTGACTAGTAATGCCACTCCTCCCCCTTTCATCCCTCCCCCTCTATCACGTCTGAAACAACGGAACCCCGGAACATTGAGCTGCCAGTCCTGCCCCTCCTGCAACCAAGTCTCACTAATAGCAATAATGTCGTAATCCCACATGCCAATCCACGCCCTAAGCTCATCTGCCTTTCCGACAATACTCCTTGCATTGAAATAGATGCACCTGAGAACATTTCTATCACGTACGGACCCTTGATTTCTGTCTATACATGCATTCCTCGCTTGACCTTTATCGTCCTCCACCTCACTATCTGCTCTAACACTCTGGTTCACCTCCCCCTGCAAATCTAGTTTAAACGCCCCGGAGCAGCACTAGCAAACCTACCCGCAAGGATATTAGTCCCCCAGTTCAGGTGCAAACCATCCCATCGGAACAGGTCCCACCTTCCCTGGAACAGAGCCCAATTGCCAAGAAACATGAAGCCCTCCCTCCTGCACCATCTCCTTAGTCATGTATTTAGCTGCATTATCCTCCTATTTCTAGCCTCACTAGTACGTGGCACGGGTAGCACTCCTGAGATCGTAACCCTGGAGGTTCTGTCCTTCAACTTTGCACCTAACTCCCTAAACTCTCTTTGCAGGACCTCCTCCTCCTTCCTATCCACGTCATTGGTCCCTACATGGACCACGACATCTGGCTACTCACCCTCCCTCCTGAGAATACTGAGAACTCGATCCGAGATATCGCGGACCCTGGCACCAGGGAGGCAACAGACCATCCGGGATTCTCGATCTCTCCCACAGAACCTCCTATCTGTCCCCCCAACTATCGAATCCCCTATCACTATTGCTCTCCTCTTTTCCCTCCCTCCTTTCTGAGCTGAGGGTCCAGCCTCGGTGCCAGAGACGTGACCACTACAACTTGTCCCTAGTAGGTCACCCCCACCAACAGTATCCAAAACGGTATACCTATTGTTGATGGGAACAGCCACAGGGGTGCTCTGCTCTTTCTGTCTATTCCCCTTCCCTCTCCTGACATTCACCCAGCTGCCTGCCTCCTGACTTTTAGGGGTCTCCCTGAAACTCCTGTCTATACTGCCTCTGCCTCCCGTATGATCCGAAGTTCATCCAGCTCCAGTTCCCTAACTCGGCTTCTCAGGAGCTGCAGCTGGATGCACCTTTTGCAGGTGTAGTCATCAGGGACAATTGTGCTGTCCATGACTTCCCACATGCTGCATTCGCAGCACTCGACTGCCCCAACTGCTGCCTCCATTACCTACTCCTAATTTACTTAAAAGGACTTTACCCGGCCCTACCCCACTGGGAGCAAGCTCGTACTCAGCCTCTGCTCGCCTAAGCCTCTCGAGCCAAAGCCTCAAAGCTCCACTCCTTCACTGGGCCACTCACACATTGGCCCCTCACAGGCTGGCCGCTCCTCTTCAGCTTCCCCTCCTTTTATTTTCAATCTCCGTGCTCTTTTTCAACTGACCTGCCTTCAAGATCCACGCTTTTTTTCAAATGTTGAGTGCAAGAGTCCTTCTCCTCGATTCCCTCCTGAGTCGTGGTGACTGCGCTGACTTCTCCCAGAATGCTTCAGTCACTTCTCACCAGCGCCCTCTGTTGGATGCCCTTCCTCCTGTTGAGTGCAAGAGTCCTTCTCCTCGATTCCCTCCTGAATCGTGGTGACTGCGCTGACTTCTCCCAGAATGCTTCAGTCACTTCTCACCAGCGCTCTCTGTTGGATCTACTCACCCACTTTAGGTTGATCCTTGCTCATCTCCAGTTCTAACCTAAATCTTATGATACGATAACCATTCATACCCAAATGTTCTCCTACAGGCACTTGGTCCACTTGGCCCCTCTCATTTCCTAGACCACATCCAGCAATGCCTCCATCCTAATTGGACCAAGAAGGATCTCCTAACACATTTCATAAACTCCCTCTCCTTTCCATTTGTCCTAACATTAGCCCAATTGATATTTGGGCATTTAAAGCTCCCAGTATCACGGCTCTATAGTTCTTGCACATCTCTGATTTTCCTGCAGATTTGCTTCTGAATCTCTCTCTCACTATTAAGAGGCTTTTAGAATACGCTCAGTAGCATAATGTTACCCTTTTTGCTTCTCAACACTACCCAAATGGCTCTGTCCTTTGCCCTCTCAAGGACACCCTCTCTTTCTAACATTACAATGTCTTCCCTAATCATTACTGCCATTCCACCTCCCAATTTTAATAAAGTCATTACAGCACAGGAGGAGGCCATGCCAGCTCGCTGTAGAGCAATCCAGTCAGTCTCATTCTTTCGCTTGTAGCCCTGTAAGTTTATTTCACTCAAGTGTCCATCCAATTTCCTTTTGCAATTCATTCATCATTCATCATTTGTCCAATTTCCTTTTGAAATTCATTCACCAGCTCCATTTCTCTATTAAATTCCACCTGCCACTTGTCTGCCCATTCCTTCCTTACATCCCTCTTCCTCTCCACTTCCTCCTTTCTTTTAAGATCCTCCTTAAAACCCACCTATATGACCAAATATTTGTCACCTCTCTCAATATCTCCTCCTCTGGCCAGGCACCTTTTTTTTTGGTTATGCTTCCATAATGCACCTTGCAACATTCTTCTATGTTAAAAGCACTATAAAGTTGTACTCTTGCTGCTATAAGCTGCAACTTGGTCCAAAGAAACCAGAAAGCTGCAGGACATTATAGATAATAAAATTGGATACTGAACCTGTATCATTATTCTCCAAAATCCACCACCAGAGGTGAAGGCAGTTAGGCAGCTATTGTCATCTTGGGAACAGCATGGTCAATCAATACAATTTTATATTGATTTGTTTCTCAACTTAGCATCTGGGGAAAGTGGGAAATGTTACATTCCACATTACTGCAACAGTATGTGGAACTATGTCTAAATAAGGCAAATTATATTTACTACAAGCAACACTTCATAAAAAGTTAATTAAATGTATCAGACACTGGTCCTAAAATGCAACCTTTGACTTACAGATATGTTATTATTAAGTCAAGCAACACTATCCAAATCAACAATCATATGAGTATACTTTTGCAATATTGTTCTATTCGGCATACATTTGAGAAATATTAAGCTAATCTAGTACATTAAGGTCATAACGTAAACTCAAGGTAATAACTAATACAATCAGCCTAACTATAAATTCCGCACTTGTAATCTGAACTTCCATTCTAACCATGCTACACATTATCTTACAGATCTCTGGCACATATTTTCCTTTTACCTCTGGGATTAAGTTTCAACCTCACATAGATGAGATGAAAATTTCCTGTTCTAACTTCAGAGGTTCTAGCTGAAGTGAATTTTTCTCTCAACCTATTGCTTACTTGGTAGAGATAAACACAAAATTTTCCTAATTTGGCACAAGCTAGCATTAAAATGACATTCAGTAAGGCCATAAAATGGCTGGTGTAGGAAATGTAAATATTCACACCAATGACATTGAAGTTAATGACAAAGTAAAGAGGCCAATGTTTTGAATCTGATCCATGCTACATCAGACCTTTCAGAAATTGATGCTAGCATTGATGACTCTTTAAATTAATATATTGATCAAGAAAATTTTTAAAGTAAATAGTATTTTCCTACCCATGTGTAAATGGATTGTTCAAGTGTTTTCCCCTCCAAGCTGCTAACTCTCACTGTCCTTTATCACGCTGTTGAATCGTTCAACGCCACCATTCGATTGCAGGTTGTATCGCAATGTCAGATGGTGGTGAATTCCGTGTCTTGCTAGGAACTCTATGAACTGACTGGAAACAAACTGAGGTCTGTTGTCTGTAGTCGTAGTCTTCGGCAAACCTCGTTTTGTAAATAACTTGATTTTTCACTGAATGTATATGCTGTGCAGTTTCTGATGAACTTTTGTTTGCAATAATATATTGCTGCTTCACAGGATCATTGTTTCATCTTAACAACACCCAGTTGTCCTTCATAGGCAAGATGAAATACATGTTGCTGTAGCGCTTTTGGGATAACCACTCGAGTTACACGTGCAATATAGTTATCGTCAAACAATGCAAACTCATTGCATACTCCATAGTACGAGACCAGTTCTTCCACTATTTCACGAGCCTCTCGGCTTTTAGGTACAGGCTTACTTCCTACAGTACGCTGACTGTCACCGATTCTGCCTTCAACTCCTCTGGCACAACAAGATTCGCAGTCACATGTAACATCACCACGATCGCGCAGTCTTCAATGTCAGAAGTCACTTGCTATCGCTGACAGTATCTGCGATTTTAGTACAGCTAAGCATGTCCGCTACTCAGTTGCGTGAACCTGTGAGATACTCGACCTCAAAGTGGTACTGATGAAGACAATCTGACTCTGTAGATACATGGAGGTCGTTGACCAGATCACGATGTGGCTAATAATGTAGTCAGTTCTTGGTAATCAGTGCAGAGAGTGAACTTTCTACCAAACAGATACATGTGCCAACGTTCACAAGAATGGATGAAGGCTAGAGCTTCCGACTCTCTAGCAGAGTATTTGCATTCAGTTTCCAACAACGGGTGTGACATGTAGATGACTGGACATTCGCTTCCTTCAATGTACTGTGAGAGTATAGCTCCAATTGCATTTCCTGATGCATCTCTGGTAACATATATTTCCAAATGTGGTTGAAATCTGTGAGGACTGGCGCATCTTTGCTACCTTTGCCTTTAACATGTCAAACACTGTTTGCTGTGCAAATGTCCATTCCCATTGTACATCTTTGCACATTAAATTTCGAAGAGACTCTGCGATCTCTGCATACTTGGGAATTTGTGATAAAAATTGTGAGTACTGAGGAACAAAACCAACTCTTTCACATTAGATAAGGTCAGAAGTGCATGAATGGCTTTGGTGTTGTGTGTAGGCTGTTCCCCATCTCCTGTCACTCTGTATCCTCGGATGTCGCAAATGTACATTTGTCTGTTGATCATCAAATTGCATTATGTGAGTTGATAAGCACTGATCATGTTCTGCTTTGTCCCTTTCTTGGACAAGGACATCTACGAGTAATATGAGTGTCCCCTCAACATCTGACGAGATCGATCATCAGGAATGTGCTAGGTGCTAAACCTAGTCCATAGGGGATTCTGTGGTTCTGAATCACACCTGGCATGAGTAACAAAAGCTGTAAATATTGGCTTTGCTCCGCTAGCAGTATCTGAAAATAGCTGTGTCATATATCAAGCTTTGTGAAGACTGTGGAGTCATGAAATGATGCCAATTGTTCTTGAATCATTAGAAGTGGATACTTGGTTGGAATGATTGCTTTGTTGGGAGGGTAGTTTAAGAAAACAGTTTGTGATGGTAAAAGAGAAGCTGGGGGTTATATTTACATTCCAGGATGATCTTTGAATAGTAAGCAGTTTTAGCAGTAGAGAACAGACGTGGTAATGCTTTATGTAGTCCAACCAGATCTGATGATGGATGATTAAACCATTTGTCACCATAGACGTTCAAGTCTGCATCCCTTGAACTTAAAGGAATGGAGAGGGATAAGCCAAGAGAATGACTGGGGTGAGAGATAGGGTTGGTTTCATGGGGATAAGGGCATCAAAGGTGATAGAGAGTGTGTGATTTAGCAGATTGTTAGCTGCAGAAATGTCATGATGAATGTGGGCCAGCAACAAGATAGTGGGAATTTGAAGATTCAGTGACAAGTGACTTGAGGAAGAGTTGTTTCCAGGGGTGGACACAGAAAAAAGTCGGGTAGGAAGGAGGAAGGGGAATAAGGATGGAGAGTAATACAAGGAAATGACTAGAGATTGTCTTATCAGTGATCGTTACAATGGAGCATTGAGATCATCTTAAATGGCAAGATCAAGGGGGTGGCCATGAATATTGATTGGAGAGTTTATATGGACGGAGAGATTTAAGGAAGAAAGTATGACACTGAACTCAGAAGAGAGAGAACAAGATTTTGTTATTGTACAACTATCCATCTAATGGCCTAACTCAGAAAATTATGAATTCCATCCATTATATCTGTCATGTTCATATGTGTGTAAATGTCATAGAGGTGTCGACAAACAAGGGATGCAGAGCAATCGTCATATTCTCCAAATAACCACACTGGTTTGAGTTTTACTCAACAAAATGGGGACAGTTGATTGAAAAGTATACAGGAAAAATGGCAGCTTTCTAGGGTAGCAGGCATTGATGTGAAAAATCATGTGGTTTGCATCATGCACTAACTGCACATTAATTGATGGTTAGCCCTTCTGGTTTATAAATTGCGAGGGTTTTTATATGAGAAATTCAATATCACATGAGTGCAATCAATGGCACCTTAAATCCTAGCCTGTAAAAGTTAAGTGTTTGCTCTCTTTACTTTGCACAATTATGAGAAAATGGATGAATTGAGATGTCTGCTTGAATACACACCTGCAATCTTTTTAGTACAACAGTCTACTACTGACTGACTAATGTGACTGCTAGCTGCATAAAATTTGTAGTCTGTAAAGACTTTACAGCCACTAGTAAGGTTGTGCTCCTTGTTGATGTGCATCATATATCTACAGTCAGCAACTGGTACGACATGCAAAAAGCCTCTGTTAGAGGTGCTTCCAGACCTATCTAGGCACATGAAGCGCAAGCCTGTCACTAGTTTGCTCGATAACACACTAGGTGATCATGCAGCTCCCATAGCATTCCTGTGCCTCATTGGTGGAGTACCTTCACATGTGTCATAAGCCAAGTTTGAAACCACGTTTACTGGTACAAAAGGTCTGGAACACTGGACTGCCATATTATAACAGCACCATGACAGTTTCTAAGGAAACTAACACACAACTGCATAAACCTGGTTGCACACTAGGGTTAGAATTTAATCATCAGCACGAGACTCCCAACAGTGGAACTGAAAGAGTGTGGCACTTCTGTTTACATGTCAGGAGCACATGTTCAATCACAATATAAATTTAAAGGGTGAGTGGGGGCCATTTGGAGCACAGCCAATCATGCAGCAGGGGCTGGCAGAAAGTGCCAGAACCAGTCACCTAAATCCTTTGAAAGTCCGGGTGGGCTATAAAAGAGCTGCTTGGACAAGCATGCAAGCTTTACAGGCAGGGTGCATTAGGAATACTGTGACCTCAAAGCAACTAATCTCACCAGCAAGCATACGGAAGCCTTTTTTCAAACATCCAGCCTGGTTCCCTATTGGATCTTTTTTGCTTTAACCTCCATCACCCCACCCTCCTACATTGGATTCATCTCCTGGGACCCCCATCAATCCCTCCTCAGCGCAACGTATGACATTAGACAACAAGTGGCCCCAGAGTTTAACAATGCCTCCCTGCTGTTCTCATCCAGGTCATCCGGGAATTGCAGGAAGGTGCTCTTCCCGTGTGATGATAACAGAAGACCCTCCCATCAGACCAAGGAGGTCTGGACAGAGGTTTGTGTAGAGTTGAGCAGCCATGGGGTCCATTCTCACTTCTGGGTCCAACAGATCAATGACCTTTTCTGATCTGCCAGGGCAAATGGCATGGTGACATTGCATCAATGGGGCTCTCATGAGGGCATCAAGCAATGTATGTGCAAGTGGGGAGAGAGGCCAGCCGTTATAATACATGCTCAGCCTCAGCACCGCAAGGCACTTGAAGCCAAAGCATGGGTCAGTTCTACTTGCTAAGTAAGTGCTGTAAGTGGATGGAGAATGCAATTGGGTGCCACTTACAAGTGACAGGCCAGTGTGTGGCATGGGGATGCATGCAAACAAGGGGGTTAGGTGCCCAGTAAGATGTCACCAAATTTCCCATTTGTCATGCAGAAGACGTTATCACATAATGCTAGAGAGAGTGCTAAGATGGGTAGTGTTCTGCCAGAGATAAAGATCCTGACCCCAGCTGAGAAGGAGGCCATGAAGATTGCCGGACAGCAGGTCAGCCATGCCATTGTGGACAACGAGCCAGGAGTGGTCAGGCAGCAGAGTGAGAATGCCTCCAACATGGTAGCTTCCGTGACTTATATCCAAGTGCAAAGGGGGCAGTTTTCTCTTGCGATTGCATGTGACAAAGGGCTCCTCCCCTTGCCCTTCTAGGTGGCAGAGGACACAAGTTTGGAAGTAGCTCTGGGGGAGGCTGGCATAGATAGGTGCACATCCCAAGCAGGTAATGGTCTGCAGGTGATGAAATGCTGTTCAGGTGGGTACCTCATACCTGCGTAAATTGGTTAAAGGTGAGGGTGTATCTGGCAGCTGTGGCACATCTCTCTATGGCCCTGGCATCGTGGAAAGGTGCCATGACATTTCTGGTCACTTCCTCAGATTCAGCTCCTTCATCTTCATCTGAGGAGGAGTACAGTTCCTCCATTCTTCACCTGCCAAATCCTCTCCTCGTTGCAATACAATGTTGTGCGCAGCAGACCACAATAATTCTCGATACCCTCTGTGGCATATACTGTAGTGCTCCACCAGCCCAGTCCAGGCAGTGGAAGAACATTTTTAGCAAGCCAATGTTCTGCTTGAATAGCCTTATGCTGTGTCACTCAATCTTGTCTCCTTTACACTAGTAAGTTTTCAAAGGGGAACAGTGGCTTAGTGGTAATGTTACTGGACTAATAATCCAGAGGCCCCAGCTAATGTTCTGATGACACAAGTTCAAATCTCACAATTAGTACATCTGTAATAAAAAGCTGGTCTCAGTAATGATGATCAAGAAACTACTGGATTGTTGTAAAAACCTATCTGGAAGAAAATCTACCATCTTTCCCCAGTCTGGTATACCTTCAGACCTACAGCAATGTGGTTGACTCTTGACTGCTCTCTGAAATGGCCTAGCAAGCCACTCAAACCAAAGGGGACCACTGAGCCTTGAAGTAGGCAACAGCACACCCTGCCCAGTCGACCCTGCAAAGTCCTCCTAACTAACATCTGGGGCTGTAGTGCCAAAATTGGGAGAGCTGTCCCATAGAGTACTCAAGCAACAGCCTGACATAGTCATACTCACTGAATCATGTCATACCCAAGGAATCATATCACACTTGCCAAATCATACCTTACAGCCAATGTCCCAGGCTCCTTTTCCTCATCTAATAGGCCCACTTGCTGCATGTCCTGGTTGCCCAAGCAGCTGCTGCCCCTTGTTCTTCAAGTGTTCATTATCCAAAGGAGTAAAGAAAAACAGCTCCCATGATAAGCAGTGAGTGTTTACTGTGAATAGGTAAGGGGAACACAAACAGAAAGAGACAACACAGAAACTCAGAACCATGATGGCTAACATTTAAATAACTAATACAGAGTCTACAACAAAAATATGTTCCTTTAATGCACTAAATCCCAGCAAAGTGTTGCAACTGTGGCTAACAAAAGAAATCAAGGATTGTATTAGGTCAAAGGAAGAGGCACATAAAGTTGCCAAAAAGAATGATGACCCTGAGGATTGGGAACATTTTAGAATTCTTCCAAGGAGGACCAAGAGAAAGATTAAGAAAGGGAAAATGGAATATGAGAGTAAATGAGCAAAAAACATAAAAATGGACTGTAAAAGCTTCTATAGGTATGTAAAAAGGGAAAGATCAGCAAAAACAAATGTGGGTCAATTACAAGGGGAGTCAGGAAAATTTATAATGGAGACTAAGGAAATGGCAGAAAAACTAAACAAATACTTTGCGTCTTCACAGAGGAAAATACTAAAAACTTTACAGAAATAATGGAGAATCAAGGAACTAGTGTAAATAAGGAACTGTAAGATATTAATATTAGTAGAAAAAAGGTATTAGAGAAATTAATGGGACTTAAAGTAGATAAATCCCCAGGACCTGATGATCTACATCCCAGAGTGTTGAAAGAGGTGGCTGCAGAGATAGCAGATGCATTGGTGGTCATCTTTCAAAATTCTGTAGACTCTGGAATGGTTCCTGCAGATTGGAAGGGGGAAAACGTAACCCCACTATTTAAGAAAGGAGGGAGAGAGAAAATGGGAAACTATAGACTGGTTAGCCTGACATCATTAGTAGGGGAAATGCTAGAATCTATAATAAAGGATGTGATAACAGGGCACTTAGAAAATAATGATAGGATTGGGCAGAGTCAACACGGATTTATAAAAGGGAAATCATGTTTAAAAAACCTATTAGAGTTTTCTGGGGATGTAACTTGCAGAATAGCTAAGGAGGAACTGGTGGATGTGATATATTTAGATTTTCAGAAAGCTTTTGACAAGGTCCCACACATGAGGTTAATAAATAAAATTAGAGCATATGGGATTGAGGGAAATATTCTGGCATGGATTGAGAACTGGTTAATGGACAGAAAACAGAGAGTGGAAATAAATGGGTCATTTTCAGGTTGGCAGGCTGTGACTAGTCGGGTACTGCAAGGATCAGTGCTTGGGCCCCAGCTATTCACAACCTACACCAATGATTTGATGTTGGGATTAAATGTAATATTTCTAAGTTTACAGATGACACAAAACTAGGTGGAGGTGTGAGTTGTGAGTTGGATGCAAAGATGCTTCAATGGGATGTGGAGAGGTTAAGCGAGGGGTCAAAAATTTGGCAGATGGAATACAATGTGGAGAAAAGTAAGGCTATCTACTTTGGGAGGAAAAACAGAAATACAGAGTATTTTTTAAATGCTGAGAGGCTAGGAATTGTTGAACTTCAAAGGGACTTGGATGTCCTTGTTCATGGAGTTACTGAAAGCTAACATGCAGGTAAAGCAAACAATTAGGAAGGCAAATGGTATATGTTTATTTCAAGGGGATTTGAGTATAGGAGTAATAATGTCTTCCTGAAATTATATGGTGCCTTGGTGAGCCCACACCTAGAGTATTGTGGTAGTTTTGGTCTCCTTACCTAAGAAAAGATATATGTGTCATAGAGGGAGTGCAGCAAAGTTTCACCAAACAAATTCTTGGATGGAGGGATGGTCCTATGAGGAAAGATTAAATAGATTGGGCCTTTATTTTCTGAAGTTTGTAATAATTAGCAGTGATCTTATTCAAACATACAAAACTCTTACAGGACTCAACAGGGTAGATGCAGGAAAGATGTTTCACCTGGCTGGCGGGGAGTCTAGAACCAGAGGACAGTCTCAGAATAAGGGGCAGGCCATTTAGGACTGAGTTGAAGAGGAATTTCTTCACTCAGAGGGTGGTGAATCTTTGAAATTCTCTGCTCCAGAGGGCTGTGGAGGCTCAGTCATTGAGTATGTTCCAGACTGAGACTGATAGATTTCTACACCTTAAAAACATCAAGAGATACGGGGATAGTGCAGAAAAATGGCATTGAAGTAGAAGATCAGCCATGATCTCATTGAATGGCAGAGCGGCTCGAATGGCTGAATGGCCTACTCCTGCTCCTATTTCTTATATTACTCATTGACTCATAGGAGAGCATTTCCCCCCGTTGGGGGCGTTGCGCAGGGGCGGGCGCGGGCAGACGTGAACCTGACAAGCGCCCCTGATTGGGTCCGTGCCGCCATTTTACATGGGCGGGCCAATTAAGGCATGACATGCGCCTCCACATGTGCCTCCGGGAGATAAGTTTTAAGTTTTAAAAATTTTAATAAAGAAAAAAAAAATTAAGACATGTCCCCTTATGTGACAATGTCACAGGAGCTGAAACATGTCAATGAACTTTAATGAAAAAATGTATTTAATTTATAAACCCTTCAGGAAAGCTCATCCCGCCCATGGATGAGGTTCCATGAAAAATGCAAAGGCCGCCTGGGCTCGTCGCCTGCCCGCCAACCTTACGGTTGAACGTGGCAGCTTCCTCAAAAGCCTTAATTAGTTATTTAATGGCCTTAACAGGCCTTTGACAGTTCGGCGGGCGCGCAGCCGAGTCGGAGCTACCCCATCCCTTGTTGGGCTTTCT
This sequence comes from Cetorhinus maximus, assembly GCF_964194155.1. NCBI lineage: Eukaryota > Metazoa > Chordata > Chondrichthyes > Lamniformes > Cetorhinidae > Cetorhinus > Cetorhinus maximus. The sequence continues at coordinate 121,441,180 of NC_135884.1, forward strand.
ACGTACTGGCTAAAAAAAGTTCTCCTGGATGCAACTTAAGAATTTTGCTCCCTCCCTATCTTGCACAATATCTCGTTAATATTTGGGTAGTTAAAATCCCCTGCTATTACTGCCTTGTTCTTATGTTAAATTTTGCAGCAGGTTTGTCACTGGGAGAAATTTCTAACCAACCCAGTTTAAAATGTCCTGTATTTATATTGCATCTTTCAACACCTTGGAGCATCCCAAAGCACTTTGCAGCCAATGTAGTACATTGGACATGCAGTCACCTTTGCAACAAATGAAACACGGAAGCCAATTTGCACACAGCAAACTTCCACAAACAACAATGAGGAAATGGCAAGATAATCTTGGAGTTTTTTTTAGTGATATTGAGGGATAAATATTGATCATGACACTAATAAATCCTATTTAGGTCCTAATGATGTCATGGCACTCCAAATTATTCATGAAGCATCAGTCACCCGAGTCAGTTCCTGAGTTAAAATGGCTTCCAGTGAGAATTAATTAGGCAGTCACCCTCCTCATTTCTGCTGGACGGGCTGAATTAAAATCAGATCCAATGTTTCAGGTTTATTTTGTCTAACCTACTAACTCGCTTATTTGGTCCCAGCAGAGGCACCTTCATCAAAAATGATGACAAACTTTGGAAAAGGCAATCTGTATGCTAACTAGCATCCCTTTTTATCTCTTGTTACCATGTCTGAAGCTTCAAAATTATTGGGTAGAAGAAGTTGGTGGGGAACAGATATTACATTCAACTCCCCCAAAGTGACAACTTGGAAGTTAGTGCCAATGGCATCACAAATATAGTTAACTGTCTGCAAACAACTACAGCTATTATTTATATAGTGCATCTAATGTACAAAACATCCAAGTTGTTTTACAGAGGAATGGATGCCAAGCCATGAAAAAAGGTTAAGAGAAGGCTAGGTAAAAAAAGGTTTTGAGAATGCTTTGAAGAAAGAACGGAGGAAAGGAAGGTGGAGAGGATTGGGTAATTCCAGAGAGTAGTGCAGAGGCAACAGAAGGCTCTGCCACCAAAGTTTTGGGTGAAAAGAAGTAGGAATATATAGGCCAGATTCGAAGAGCTGACAAGTACGGGAGGGGATATGGTTTGGAAAATGTTGCAGAGATAGGAAGGTCTGAAGCCATTGTGTAGTTTCAAGATGAGAGGTCAAGGATTTAAATTTGCACTTGTAAAGGGACAATGAGAAGCATAGACTGGCAAGGACAGACATGATAAGTAAGCAATATTTAGCACAAGTTGCTTTAATGAATTAAATTGGCAGCCCCTCTTGCAGCATGTAGGAAACATGTCAGGCAATCAGTTGAATATACTTTCCTTTTAAATTACCCAAAACTTGGTGCATAATGACAAATTGCCTCAATTAATTTGGTTTAAAGTGTAATCTCCATTGCAACTATCAAATGATGAAAACAAAACATAGAAAGCTGACATAAATATAAAGACAAAATATTGCAAATGCTGGAAATCTGAAATAAAAACAAAAAATGCTGGATATACTCAGCATTAGAAAGCTGACAGTTACTAAAATACTTGCAAAACAATACAAGTTTACAATTAATAAGAGGAAGTCTTGAGTGATTTTTTTTAACTCTTATGTGTGTTGTAGGATCACAATGCATTAGTTAAGAAAATTATAAAGCAACTGAGGGATCTGACACAACTGCACACATGAAAGAAACAGAACTCCCACTTATCGACAAAGAAGATTCTTATAAATCATTTGTATAAATGGGCAGACCTCCTCATGACTCAACAAATTATTACAATGCCTCACCTCCCTTTTCATTACTGTTGTATTGATTTGTCAGGAGCAGAACCATGATTTATTAGTGCTTTTGAAAAGAAATAGTATGTCATCCTAATATATTCTTGCCTTTGCTTTCATTAGCATACCATGAATGTGTAAGAAACCAGTAAAACCAAATCTGACTCTAGACAGAATGATCTCCTGTGTTCCTGTGTTTTTCACAAAGTACTGATTCAAGCTTTTTCTGCTGCTACCTGACTTTTTTTTAATTCATTCACGGAATGTGGGCTTCACTGGCTGGGCCAGCATTTATTGCCCATCCCTAGTTGCCCTTGAGAAAGCAGTGGTGAGCTGACTTCTTGAATCGTTGCAGTCCATGTGGTGCAGGTACACCCAGAGTGCTGTTAGGAAGGGAGTTCCAGGATTTTGACCCAGTGACAGTGAAGGAACAGCAATATATTTCCAAGTCAGGATGGTGAGTTACTTGGAGGGGAACCTCCAGATGGTGGTGTTCCCATCTATCTGCTGCCCTTGTCCTTCTAGATGGTAGTGGTCATGGGTTTAGAAGGTGCTGTCTAAGGAACCTTGGTGAATTACTGCAGTGCATCTTGTAGATGGTACACACTGCTGCTATTGTGCGTCAGTAGTGGAGGGAATGAATGTTTGTGCCAATCAAGCAGGCTGCTTTGTCCTGGACAGTGTCCAGCTTCTTCAGTATTGTTGGAGCTGCACTCATCCAGGCAAGTGGGGAGTGTTCCATCACACTCCTGACTTGTGCCTCGTATGTGGTGGACAGGCTTTGGGGAGTTAGGAGGTGAGTTTTGTTTATACGTCAGTGACTAAATATTTAGGGCAGAATTTTCCCCCTGATCGGGGGCGTACTGCCATTTTACGTGGGCGGGCCGATTAAGGCCTGCCCAGCATGATTCCCTGTGCAGGCGGGGGGAGATTCCCTCAGCAGAGGGTGCGCTCTTTTGCGCATGCACGCGAAAGAGCGCACTCATCTCCCTGAGGTTAAGTGCTGCCTCAGGGAGATCGGCTACACATTAAAAAACAGAAAAGAAAAATTTCCCTGACATGCCCTCTCATGTGACACTGTCACATGAGTTGGGACATGTCCATCATTTTCAGTTTCACTTTTATTAAAAATTTATAAACATACATGAAACCTCATCCCACCCGTGGATGAGGTTTCATGCTTTTTCCAATGTCCGCCAGGGCTCCCAGCCTGCCCGCCAACCTTAAGGTTGGACAGGCAGGTCATAGAGTCATAGAGATCTACAACACAGAAAAAAGCCCTTCAGCCCATCAAGTCTGCGCCGGTCAAACAAGTATCTAACTATTCTAATCCCATTTTCCAGCGCTAGACCCATAGCCTTGTATGCTATGGCATTGCAACTGCACATCTAAATACTTCTTAAATGTTATGTGGGTTTCTGCCTCTACCACCCTTTCAAGCAGTGAGTTCCAGATTTCCACCACCCTAATTACAGTAATTACTTCGTCAATGGCCTCAATAAGCCATTGACAGGTCGGCAGGTGTACAGCTGATTCGGCTGAGCCCCCGCCAACCTGAAAATTGAAATGGAGCAAGGTAACGTCGGGAGTTCCACCTGACGTCATCCCGCGTCATTTTACGCGTATGCGAGCGGGCCCCGCCTACCACTCACCGACCGGGAAATCCTGGCCTTAGTCACTGACATATAAACAAAACCCAGTGTCTGACCCTTCAACACTTCAGTTTAGAGAGTGTGGGAACCCATGTCCATCATAACTAATCTTCTAAAGGAGCTACACATTTGGACTGTCCACCATTCACTCAAATTGGGGATGGCCTGGGAAATTGTGACAGAGAAACAGTAGGCACAAAATGATGGGAAACCAGACGCCAGATGGAAGATGATAGGGAAGCAGGTGATAGCACTTGAGAGTGTGATCTCAGTAGAGGGACTATTTTGTGGTTCATTGCAGTTTTTCTGTATGCACAGATACATAGGGATTTACATTGTTCCTGTTTGTCATAACATCTATATTGGGGATTTGGCTTGTAACTTGAATCTGAGGTAATCATTCAGGAACCCAAATTTCTACAAACATTAGTAAAGCAGATTCACATTATTTAATAAGGACATATAAATATTTGTTTATTGAATAGATTTTATTAGTTATCTGTAGAACAAATGAGAACACATTAAAAGCTACCATCTTGGTTCCCAAGAAAGAATGCACCTCCATTTTAAGAGAATCAGTTAGTCATATCATTTGAGTGAGAATTAGGTAAGTCATGTAGTTATCTGTGGAGGACAAAATTTCTCTGTACATCTAAATTCAAGCCACCAGCAAGTTTAAACTTCAGTCAATCATCAATCTGGTCAGCACAGAAGGAAAGATTTTCATTACTCAGTGACAAAACTTCACAGAGAAGATGGTGATGTATAGGTTAGAACATGAGGCAAAAACAAGAGTGTATATATAAAGCTTTCACTTTTGGATTGGTAGATCAGGAAAAAATTCTGCCATTGTGAAATTTGCCACGATAAGCAGAGTTGAAAGCTCCAATCTCAGAATGCTATCTTTGTTCGGTGCATCCTCTTGCTCACCAAATTGAAAATGCTCCTCTCTCTTCCTTCTCCTGAGCATTCCTCTTCATCCTGTCAAATTGGAAAGCATGCAGCATACCCCCACGATTTAAAAAAACATACCAAAACTGTATACAGAGTACTGTTGATCAGTCAAAGCACAAAAAGCATGCTTTCAAAATTCCAATTATATGCTCTATGGTAATTTTGATAAAAGCACAGGCCTCTCCTTGGATATAAGAAACTGGGACTGAGGCATATGCTGTTATTGCAGAAGACAGGCCCCATCTCCAAGGTGCCAGCTGGACACATACCTTTCAGCAACAAAAGTGTATTGGTGTGTTAGATTGTCCAAAAATAAAGAAAACATGGTAGATACCTGGGTACTAAGCATTTGTAAACAATAAAATGTGTTGTTGACCATCAACAACATGAACATTAATAGGCTGAAACTTTTTCTTTTCAAGGAGCTGATGACATTTTAAAAGGGGTACACATGGAGGCATGCATGCAGCCAATGACCCCTGAACCTATGGAACTCCTGTCAATGAAGTGGTCAGGCTCTCTCAGTGATGTACAATATTAATTTGTCCAACTTGAGAAAACAATCATAAATATGTTTAGTACAAGATGTATAATTAGCTTCTATAAAAAATGTGGACTGTGCCTGGCACAGGTGAAACGTTCTGATGCATTACTTGTTGCTGAGCTTCAGATAAGAGCATCTTTTTAGGCAGTAAATGTTTATGTATGGGTAACTGCAGTTGAGTGCTAAATGCCTCCCATAATGTCTGATGAGCCAGGCATTCCTTATGGACTATCTCCTTATCATCCTCTCCTTCACCATCATGTGAGATTAAGGAAAATCATTATTGTTTCGTACGGTAAATGTATTTAAAAATAAAGGCACATGGCACCATAGGCAATGCTGAGATTAGATGAGTGGAATGCTGGAAAAAATGAGTGATTCTGGCCTTTCCTGACGGGAAGAATTCCTCTGGGTCAATAGACAACTTGTGCGCCTTTGCCTATAGACGTCTTGACCAATGAGCAAGATAGCAGCTGTGGGGGTTACAGTCTAGGTGCTGAACAGTATGTAAGAAGCTTCCCCTTGACTTGAGCCTCTTTGTTGCTGGCTCATTCTGGAAGAGAGGATGACAAGGGTCACTGATCATCTTTGTTTGTTCTATTCTTGTTGGAACTTGACTTCTTAAGGCTGGTTTTTCCCCTTAAAAGATGCAATGATCTCTGCCTCAAATATTCCCTGTGGTAAAGGATTCTAACTTTCAATAACCTTTTGGGTAATGACATTTTCCCCCTTTGTTCTCTATGCCACTTAGATGATCTTTTATCACAAACGTCCCAACCTTCAAGCACAGCTTCCCACTGGGAATAAGATTACCAAATTTACCATAATATTATTATTGCATCTCATTAAAGGGTTTACTCCAAAAAGTGTGCAAGGAACATTTGAAAGGTGTACCATGATCCTTTTCCAGGGTTCTACAAAGGCTAGGAAAGAAAAAGAAAAAGATACTGGAAATTGAAATAGCAAAAAATACAGGAAATGCACAATTGTCATCATCTGTAAAAATAAAAGACAGGGCAGAATTTTCTGCCTGTCGGGGCGTTTGCGGGCGGGCGGGTTCCCAATCAGCACCTGCGCTTGGGGGTGCGCCGCCATTTTACGTGGGCGGGCCAATTAAGCACCCACTATGCACTCCCTGTGCGGGCAGAGGGGGATTCCCTCAGCAGGCCTGTGCGAAAGAGCCCACAGCTCTCACTGAGGCAAAGTGCTGCCTCAGGGAGATCACTTCAACTTTAAAAACTGTGTTGAACGGAGAAAAAAAATTATTGACATGTCCCCTCATGTGACACTGTCACATGAGCTGGGACATGTTAATTACTTGAATGTTAAAACTTATTAAGCATTTTTAAAACCCTTATGAAACCTCATCCCGTCCGTGGATGAGGTTTTATGTTTTTTCGGAAGCTCACCTGGGCTCCCGACCTGCCCGCCAACCATAAGGTTGGACAGGCAGCCATGACAATGACCTCAATTAGGCAATTAACAGGCCTTAATAGGCCTTTAACAGTTCAGCAGGTATGCCGCCAAATCGTCTGCATGCCTGCCGAACTGAAAATCTAAATGACGCAGGGTGACATCGGGACGCACGCCCGACATCACCCTGCGTCATTTTACACGTTGGCGTGCGGGTTCCATCCCCACACGCCGACCGGAAAATTCTGCCCATAGATAATATTTCAAGTGTAGCACTTTGTCATTTACAATGTGGATCCTTCAACAAATTAGTCATTTTTTTCTCTTTATGAAAAACACAATCTTGTATACTCTGAGCATTTTCAGTTTTTATTTCAAGCACCAGAAAGTATATGGCAGGCTCCATCAGGTGACAATAAATGAGACAACGGTTATGCTGCAGTGTAAGGTTAATTACACAAGTAAGCATCACTATTAACAGTTTGGTATTGCTGCTTATCTGGGCAAGTCCCAACTAGTATCAAATTTTAGCCTAGACACAAGCACCACGATTAGCAGACAAAAGCAGAAATAATATCAGTCCTCACCTCAGTGGCAATAAATGGGTCTTTTCCAGTCATACAGCTGCTGACCTGCCTCAGACAAATGTCTTCTTTTCATTTTCCCTACAAGGATAAAGTAGACTGTGAAAGAAGCCTTAAAAAAGCATTCCTTACTGGAAGCGAAAATATATTCTGGAAATGAAATGTCTATTGTGTATTTTCCATGGCTTCCTTATGTGTTTAGCTATGAGTGAAGGAATGCTTGAAAGAGAAGGAAGAGGATGTGAAAAGTATTGTAGTAGCTCCCGCACATTACTGGTAAGTTGCAGATTGTGTATGATGTAAAGGTAAAGCAGCTGCAACTGAGAAACATGAATATTACTGCTCACTGTTGCAAGCTGTTTTATGTAGAAGAGATTAATAGCATTGTATAATATAGCACATAGTTCCATATATTACTGGGGATTAATTGTACATCCACAACTCCAACCACATAAATAAGCAACAGCTCACGCTCCAATAATTTTAAATTCAGAAATATTCCTTTTACTAATGAATTACAATACCATGTATTGAAAATAATAAATCTCCAGTATATGATAATATCTGCATTTGAGGAATCAATCACTTGAATTTAATCAGAAAAATCAAGCACAGGTAATGCTGGGACTTCTTAGTCTTCTGTGTCTATGACAATTATTTCAAACTAAAATCCCTAGAAGTAATACTTTGCCAACTGAGCCACTCTTATATTTTCCTGGAAGTCTTCAGATCTGGCAGCAACCCTCTACATCACTCTAGCACCTAAATTCCTTAGTATCTACTGTAACATCTAATCCATAAATTAGAACTTCATGTAGAATTTTATGACCTTCATGAAGGTGTGATTTTTATATCAATGCAGCCAATAAATTGCCCTTTTACTACATCATTCATAGACTTCACTGAAGAAGAATTAAGTACTGCTGAAAAAAGATAAAACTAGTTTATAATGTGTCAGATAACATTTAAATTTATTACAATGAATTACAAAATATCTGGTAGATTTATACGGCAGTAATTGAATCTCAAAGTTCTAATAATATTAAAATCACCCAGCTTTGGTTTATAGTCCTATTGATGAAATCATCAGAGTACCCTTGATTTTCTTGCACCTCAGTGCCAGTCATCAAATATGTTTTGTCAAAAAATTACTAATAATATTACCTTTCCTTAATGACACTGGCAACAATCAAACACCTAAAACTTTATGGGAGCTGTGGAACGTTGTTTTTATTCAATATGCTTCTGTTGCCACTAGATGGAGACTGTGGATTAAGCGTCCACTAACTCAAAAGTATCATTTCATTCAGTTGTTGCTGTTTTGTGAAGTACTGGCATTGCATATAACTTGGTGATAGCCAAAATCATTTCCACATTGGATACATACAATTATCATTTTACAAACCATACATGTTGGTATCACTATCAACTTCAGCAGCCCCCAGCCTAGAAAATCAATGATGATCCCCTCGCTACAGGTACATGGTTCTATTTGTGCTGGTTAGATTTGTGTTTTAATTTTTCTCTGATTCAGCTCGTTAGACCACTTCCATAAGCGGACACTTACTTCTCGCCATTCCTGAACTTTCCTTTCTTTACCTGATCAATGTCTAGGTAGATTTAGTAAGCTCAGGTATCAGACTGAAAACCCTTAATACGTACTTATGGCTTATAGTTGTTACCATAGGCACTCCTCAAAATTGGAGGCAATAGGATACTACACTAGACCACTGCTCAATCTGTAAACTGTCAAACAATTGTGTACAGCAGTAATGCCCTTCTTAGTGATACATAAGGGGAGGTGGTGGGGTAGTGGTAATGTCACTGTACTGGTGATCCAGAGGCCCAGGCTAATGCTTTGGGGACATGGGTTCAAATCCCATCATAGCAGCTGGTGGAATTTGAATTCAATTACTAAAACCTGGAATATAAAAGCTAGGCCAGGATTTTTCAGTCAGTGTGCAGGGATGGGCCCAACACACTAGCACGTAAAATGACACACGATTAGCACCAGGCATGCATCCCAATGTCATCGTGCTGTCTTACGATGTTTCATTTGGTGGGCGCACACTGGAGTCAGCTGCATGCCCGCCAATATTTAAAAGGCCTATTAAAGCAATTAACGAAGTAATTAAGTCTAACTTTACGCTGCCCATCCAACGTTACGGTTGGCGGGCAGGCGAAAAGGCCAAGCAGCCTTTACATTTTTTAGGAAATCTCATCCACAAGCGGGATGAGGTTTCCTAAAGCGTTCACGAATTAAATTTTAAAAATTTCTGTAAAATAAAAACATGTCCCATCTCATGTGACAGCTCATGTGAGGCAGCTCCATGCCTCAGGGAGATTGAACCGCTCTTTCGCACGCATGCACGAAAGAGCGCTAGACCCAACTCTCCCTCCTCCCCACAGCTGCACAGGTAGCGCTTACCGCTCACGTATTATGCTGGGCGGGCCTTAATTGGCCCCCCCCGTGTAAATTGGCAGTGCACACCCGATCACAGGCTGTGGTCGGGTTCCCGACCGCCCCCGCCCGCTCCCGCCAAGCCTGCCAACGCGGGAAAAATTCTGCCCCTAGTGTCAGCAGTGGTGACCATGACAACTATTATCGATTGTCACAAGACCCATCCGGTTCACTAATGCCCCTTCAGGGAAGGAAATCTTCTGTCCTTACCTGGTCTGGCCTACTTGTGACTCAAGACACACAGCAATGTGATTGACTATTAACTGCTTAAAATGGCCTAGCATGCCACTCAGTCCAAGGGCTATTATGGAGGGGGGCAACAAATGCTGGCCTTGCCAGCGGCACCCATGTCCTGTGAAAAAATAAAGAAAAAAAATAACCAGCTGTGTCAGACTGCCCTGGCTCAAGGTTCTGTAATCTGTCACCAGAACCTCATGGCCAAAAGCTGCTGATGGTCACTAACAATGGCCCTGCTCTCCTCTACCAAAACTACTCACAACTCCAGTATCATTGTGGAATGCAAAGACAACCCCTGGCTTCTTTTATTACCATCCATCTCCTTATCTGCTCCCTTTCCCCCAACACCTTACCTCTAAAAATATACAAACAAATAAATTAGGAGCCACTTGCCACCCGCCCCCCCCTCCCCGCCCCAAGCCTGCCCCATCATTCAATAAGATCATGACTGATCTGATTTGTAACCTCAACTCCATATTCCCACCTACCCCGAATAACCTTCACCCCCTGCTTATAAAGGATCTATCTAGCTCTGCCTTAAAAATATTCATGCTTCCACTGCCTTTTGTGGAAGCAAGTTTCAAAGTCTCGTGACCCTCTGAGAGAAAAGGTTTCTCCTCAACTTTGTTCATCAACTTCTTTATCACTGTGATTGGGATTATCAGTTCTGCTGTACTGCTGTATCCCTCCAGTTTCCCTTGTCCACCAAGCCTAGCTTCCCACAAAGTTGTTTCTGCCCTTGTCCTGAACCCAACTCTTTCTATAGTCTCTCCCAAGTGCATCTTGTCCATAATATAAAGAACATATCTTTTTATTTCTGTTGTACTATGGTTTAAAATTACGATGGCTTCAGTTTGAAAGACATGTCTACTGAAACAGTGTGAGGGATATATAAAATGTTGCTGTCCTGGAACAGAGTGTGCCGTGAAAGACAGGATGGTGCCGAGGCGGAATCCAGTCTAATGGGGAACTGCCTGGCTCCTGACCAGGTGACCAGGGTTTATGTGAGAGCAGTGCAGCAGAATAGCTCCTAGTCTGAAAGGAAAAAGACCTAAAATCTCTGTCTCCTGGGTGTGTCAGATTCCAGTAATTCTACAATAATAGCTAGCTGGCTTTTTCTCCTCGTATCTCTATAACCTGCCCTCTCTCTGAAAACCCCTGTCAAGAGGAAATGGGGAAAATCAGCATTACAGACATTGAAAAGCAAGTGCTCAACCAGTGAACTAAAGACTGAAAGTGCTGGAAGACCACCTCATGTCATCAACAAACAACTGAAAGGAACTTGGAAGACACCAGTCAAAATCAACCCATCGAATCCTTACACCGGAATTGGTGCGATTGAACTGTTTTATCCCACACTTAAAATCCATGTTTTTGTGTGTCTTATGTGTCTTGTATGTGTGTGTATAGGGATTTAAGAAGGGACAGAGTTTAGGTTATAGAGTTAGAAATTAGCAGTTCATATTTCTTTCTTTTGCCACTGGTTAAAGACAATTTGTTCAATAGTTATTTACTTATAAAGTTTACAAACTTGGTACTTGTATTCTGTTAATCTAAATTAAACAATTAGGTGGGTTGATCAAACTTTTCACATTTGTTGCGGCTCGGGGAGCAGTGGGGTTTGATATTGCAGCACATTGTCCCCAGTGAATTGTGACAATAACCTCCTACTCTCTCAACCATATTCACAGTAATCTTCTAATGTTCCAACTTCCTCTCCCAGTCCCATGCTAACTAACATTGTAGTAACTGCTGCATATTGCTGGTAAATTGCAGATTATATTTTATGTAGCAATGGTAAGGCAGCTGCAACTGAGGAACGTGAATATTACTGCTCACTGTTGCAAGCTGTTTGATGTAGAGGAGATTAATAGCATTGTATAATATAGCACATAGTTCCCATTATTACTGGGCATAATTATACATCCGCAACTTATCTTCCCTCAGCTACTGTTCCCCTCTCTTTCAAATCTGCTATTACCACCCTCTCCTCAAAAAAAATCCTTGAGCCCTCTTCCTCTGCAAATTACCACACTCCATTTACTCCATCATTGCCAGTAATGTCTCCTAACCCTCTCTCCTGTCCACCTTTCAATCCTCTGTTAAACTTATGTCTTGGACTAAGCTTTTAATCAGCCCTCCTAGTATTTCCTTCTTTGACTTGATGTCAATTTTTGTCTCATTACATTCCTGTGAAGTGTTTCAAGGTATTTCCCCAGCTAAAGGTGCTAAATAAATGCAAGTTATTGTGAATAGCTGAGGCAGTGGTGGGGAAGATTATGAGGCAAGTAGAAATGAAAGGATAAAAAACTGGCAAAGTGGTGCAGGATCCAGTGGTCTAGGAGCATTGGAGATGAAGAGTAGGTTGACTTGGGGGTATAGAATATAATTTCGAAATTTGCAAATGATATGAAACTTGGAAGTGCAGTAAACAGTGAGGGAGACAGAAATTGATTTCAAAAATGCATAGACAGGATGGTGGAATGGACATACGCAAGAAGCTGAAATTCAACACAGAAAAGTGTGAGATGATACATTTTTGTTGGAAAAATGAGAAGAGACAATGCAAGCTAAATGGTGCAATTTTAAATGGAGTGCAATTAGAGATCTTTAAAGGTGACAGGACAGGTTGTGATGAACTTTGACTCAGAAGCAGTACAGTAAGGAAAATTTGTAATTTCTATAAAATATCTGTGAAATTTGTAATTGTTTTTAAGAATGTTTTGAAGGTGACTTTTAAGTGTTTGCATCAATACAAAGCAAAGACACAAAAGAGAGCTACAAGCAGGTGAGCTGGAGGATGAAGACAATCAGCACACAGATAATCAGCACACAGATACAGACATAAAGAGAAAGCAAACAGAGTCGGAACACAGAATTTGTGTGAGGTGAAGCTCTCTAAGCTCTCTATGAAAAGGTTGGTTTTCCGTTTGGCGGTAAGAAAAAATAGAAATCTAGAAGCTCTTGAGAAAGTGATGTACGAATGAGCCAAAAGAGACTGAATTCTAAAAAGCAGTGTGAATAGCTCAGGCATGAAAGAGCTGAGAGTTTGTATCAGAAGACCAGATCATGAACCGGGTATTGTTGGTTGGTTGAAAAGGAGCTCAGGAATGCTACACCATCAAGACTGATGTGACCCAAGTGAGAGAAGGTTTGTAGACATGCAATGTTAACGATATCCAGGGACCTCAGATGGAATACACCTGCTGGCGAATACAACTCGAGGGCTGAATCAATTGAGTTGGAAAGACTGGAATTGGGATTTTCCACTCCCATTTGCGACAGGTGTCATGGCAGGCAGGGGGCAATTCGGCGTCAGGGACAGGAATCAGTTTCACGTCATAGAGCAATCGTCCGATGGTTTCTGCCATGGCGGATTGAAATCCTGCTGGAGGCCAGCATGAAATGATTTGCATACCACTAATGGGTTGCAAAGTAAGGCCCAGCCGCAATCGATTCCCCGCCTCCCCACCCCCGCATACCCAATTTACCATTACGCCAGCGGGAAAACACGCCAGTCCAGAACACATCTGAACAAGCGTGACGTGCAAAAATCGGGAGTAACCTTTACGGACTTGTTCAGATCGTGGGCATCCGATGAGAAGAAGATGCTAGAGGCCTACAGCTACCAGACCCTGGAGGAACACGTGCACCATATGGTGGGTGGATCCTCATGCACATGGCTCTGCTGTGAATCAGCTCTCGGAAGGTGTGAGTTCTCCACGCAGCAGCTTTGACTTCGCTGAGGCTTTGGATCTTCATGGACATTGCTGATGCTTCAGACATGCTTCGAGACTTCAGCGACTTCACCATGGGCTCTCAACATCTTCCAGGGACTTCGCTCTGGGCTCGCACAATCTTGTGGGGACTTTGCCATGGGCAGGTACAGATGAGCGAAAAAGGGGGAGGAGGAGGGAAAGGAAGGTCTAGGTGTGAGTGGGAGAGGAAGGTATACTGGGGGAGTTAAGGTTGGGAGGGTAGGGGGAAGATGTTGTGGGGGGACAAAGGTGTTGGGGGGACGAAGGTGTTGGGAGGATGAAGTTGGGAGGAGGCATGAAGTGTTGGGAGAGGTGTAGGTGTTAGTGGGGTGAAGTTGGAAGGGAGGAGGAAGATGCACGGAGGGGGGAAGGTGTAAAGTGGGAAGGAGGTATGGAGGGGGGAAGAATGTCCAGGCAAACATGCAAGGGTGGGGTCGGTGGAGTTAATGTGAGCGTCCTGGGGAGCAAGCTCAGGGTGGGTGTAGTAGGATGGAATGGTGAGTGTGAGAGGAGGCAGAGGGAGTCAGCAGGATGGGAGGGTGAGGGTGCGTAAGTAACGGTAGAAGGGATGGCAAGGGTGGTTGGTGGGCACATAGAGGCAAACACAGACCCTGGGGGTGGAAAGGAGGAGGTTGGGGAGGTCAATGTGAATGGGGCTGAAATTTTCACGAAGGAAGGGAACATACATCTTCACCTGGACATTCCTGAAGGTGAAGGGTAATGGTGGGGATGAAAGGTTTTGCTGGGGCGTCCACTGTGGTGGGGGAAAGGACATGGGTGGCTGGGGGAGAGGAGAGGACAGGGGACCCTTACCAGAAACTTAACAACTACCATTTTGCACAAATCGAAAGTGAGCGAAGCCTCATAGGCACAGGTGCTGCATGGGAGTGCAATCAGTGGGTGGGCAAAGATGCAAGCCAACTTAGATGGACAACTGAAAGAGAAGCCCAGGAGGCAGCATAGAAAATGCTCGGGATAGTGACATGAGTGTGATGGATGAATGCTCCATGTGGATGGGAGAGTGTTTGCATGAGGCTCCGAAAGGCCCTGCCACATACACACTTCTCCCTCCAGATTCACTCCTGATCTGGCTACGTGCAGCTGAACTGCTAGTGGGGGTATGAAGTGGGAGGACTTGAAAAGCCTGAAAATGAAGCTGAAAGACAACATTACACATTATTCAGTGAAACTGAATATATTCTCAGATTATAAGGTGACAAAATGTGCTCACCTGTGCAACCACTTGTGATCAACATTTCTTGAATTTTCTAGGCCTACCATTTCTTCTAGGTGCTGCCCTGACATCCACGGCAGGGGTGGAGACAGCCTGTGTAGAGGTTGGCCCTGTTGCCTCAGATGACTTCAGTTTCTGGAGAGCCAAGGCCTGGAGGGCCACGGCTTGCTTTGGCTGTCTTCCTGTGGGCCAGCTGCTCTCTCTGCGGTGACAGAGGACAAGGTTGAGGGAGTCAAAGGCAAAAGGGACTCGGAGGGAGCGGGCAGCCTCTGAGATTGCTGAATGGATGACCCAGGGGTGACCAGCTGCCGCTCCTCCTTTCAGATGCCCAAAGACCCCAGCCTGATTCCTTGAGGGGAAGGAGCACCTGGAGGGATGTCGAAATGCCCCGTTACCCTCTCGTGTTGCCACTGTAGTAATTAATTCATGGCTACCGCAATGGAATGCAGGTCTGGAGGTATCTCCATGCTCTGCTGGACCAGGGTCTCCATGGCGTCCACAATCCTTCCCATGGAGACCTCCATGTGCGCATGTGGGCACCACTTCAGAGAGCAGGTGGACACACTCCGACTCATATGCCACTCTGTTGAGGGCTTCCAACAGCTCTGCGTGATGTTATCCCGCCTTCTGCTGATTCTCCACAATGAGCTGGAAGGCCGAGTGCAGAGGCTCATCATCTCCAACCTCACAGATGGCTCTTCCCCAGCAGTCCTCCAAGTGCTGGGGAGCTTGGATGAACCTGCCTCCAGCTGCAGCACGTGTAAGTGAGGTGACCACCAGATTGTGAACCCAAGCCTGCTCTACATCTAGGTCCCACTGAGGTGTGTGTCTCTGCGCTGGTGGAGGGTGTGTTTAAGTGTTGTGACAGGTCTTCCAGGCTGCTTATTTCCAGCTCTTCAATGGAGGAGGTGCCCTCTTGGCTGGAGGTGCGCACCTGGATGGAGCTGATGGACTGGCTGGCTGTCGGTCGCTTGCTAGAGCTCCCTGTGAACCAAAGTAGAAATAATTAGTGCATGGCAGCAGAGTCAAAAACAGGAGCGACCACTCATGGTTGCATTGAAAGAGGGATGATCTGGTGCAGGATCCTTACGTGGGTGTTTGCCGCCAACCTCACAGTCACCGCAGAAACGGTCCACCTCCTCAACCAACCATGATGGCACGCTCCTCAAAGTGATTGAGGGGCCTAATATTGGCCACTCCACCCCCGGTCTTAGACCTCTCCCTCCTGCTGTGAGCCAGCTTCTCCTGCATGCAAACAGATGGAGAGAGTGTGAGGAGGACGCATGCCACGGTAGATGATAAGGATACATGGAATGTTTCTGTGGTGAGCGGAGCCATGGACAGGATGAGGACGCAAGCTCCAGGGGATATGAGCCTGATGGAGATGTGAGGGCGTGAGTGAGAGTTAGTGATGTTGTTCCTTGAGGTGTGAGATCTCTGTGGATATGTGATGAGTTTGAGAGTGTGTGTTAAGTGTGATGAGATGGTTGACTTATCCTGGCAGAACAGATGAGATCATTCATCCTTTTCCTGCACTGGATGGCTGACCTCCTCTGTGCTCCGTTGGCACTGCCCACCGCTGCCAATGCCTCCCAGGCTAGATTCGTGACTCTGGTGGACCTCCTGCGGCCAGAGCAGGGGTAGAGGACATTGCGGCGGGCCCCAACAGAGTCTAGCAGGCGCTCCAGTGAGGTGTCACTACATTTGGGAACTGCAGTCTTCCTAGCTTTCAGGGCCATCTGTCGCCTGGAGTAGTCCTGGTCTGTAGACATAAAGTAGGCTGTGCTCTGGTGCGATTTAAGTATGGCGCCCAGAGCGCGGAAGCGCTAAGGTGATGGCGTGGGGGGCAAATCCGAGGCCGCCTGCCAGCGATCTGACGTGTTTCCTGTGCATGCATTTTTAATGAGGCAGGACGCGCCAGGAAGTGGATGATACGGTGTAAAATCCCACCATTGCGGCCAATGGGAAAAATGTTGTTTTTAATGCCCGCCACCACACTTAGTGCAATTCAGGGAAAATTCCATCCTGCGAGATTGCACGTGGTGCCACAGTTATGCAGGAAGTGATGCGAGCACTTGTGGATGTGCGAAACATATTTTTGTTGTACTTAAAGTGAAATATACCTTTTTATTTGAGGTATCATTTGCCTGTTAATTTATTTAATTGTGTTGGTTCTGATTCGTGTTAAGTAAAAGCTACAAAAAATGATTTCTTCATTTGGGGGTCATTCAATAAATTTTGGCTATTTTGGTTCACGGTTTCCCATGGGGATCATAACATGTTTAATAAAGCAAAATACTATAGATGGTCAAAATCTGAAATAAAAACAGAAAATGCTGAAATATTTAGCAGGTCTGAAAAGTCATTGGCCTGAAACGTTAACTTTGTTCCTCTTTCCACAGATGATCTCCAGCACTTTCAGTTAATAAAGCATAATAGATAATAAAGCAAGGGGCTTTATAAATAGAGGCAGAGTACAAAAGCAAGAAAGTTATGCTAAGCCTATATAAAACACTTGTTTGCTCCCATATGTAGTATTGTATCCAATTCTGGGGACCATACCTTAGGAAGGACATGAAATATTTGAAGAAGATACAGAAGAGGTTGACTAGAATGGTTCCAGGATGAGGGATTGCAGTTTCATGGGTAAACTAGAGAAGCTGGGGCTCTCCTTAGAGTACAGAATGCTGAAAGGAGATTTGATAAGGTCTTTAAAATCATGCAGGGTTTAAATGGAGTAAATAAAGATAAGTTGCATCCAATATGGCTGAAAGGTCAAAAACCAGAGGGCATAGATTTAAGGTGATTAGTGAAAGAACCAGAAGTGACATGAAAAACATTTACACACAGTGAGTGGTTAGGATTTGGAATGTGCTGCCTGATAGGGTGGTGGATACAGATTCAATAGTAACTGTCAAAAATGAAGGGGTTATTTTAATATTCATTCACAGGTATGGGCATCACTGGCCAGGCCAGCATTTATTGCCCATTCCTACTTGACCAGAGGGTGGTGATAAGCCACCTTCTTGAATAACTGAGTAGCTTGCGAGACCATTTCAGAGGGTAGTTAAGAGCCAACCACATTGCTGTGGGTCTGGTGTCCCACATGTACCAGGTCGGTTAAGGACAGCAGATTTCCTTCTCTCAAGGACATTATTGAACCAGCTGACTTTTTATAACAATCCTGTACTTTCATGGTCACCATTACTGATGCTAGCTTTTTATACCATCTTATTTCATGAATTGAATTTAAATTCCCCAGCTGCTGTGGTAAGATTTGAACTCATGTCACTGGTCCATTAGTCCATGCCTCTGGATTACTTGAATGGAGAAAAAATTGCAGGGGTATGGGGAAGAGCAAAAGAGTAGAAATAATTGGATTGTACTTTGAAAGAGCCAGCACAGATTTGATGAGCAAAATGGCCTCCTTTTGTGTTGTACCGTTTTATTCCTCCAAGTGTGCATACTGATCCATCAGTACATTTTCCTGTTGAAGGGTTTCCACTTCAAGAAACAATCAATTACTCCAATTCTTTCCTAGAAGGCTTCCATTCCTCTGCCCTTCATAAACATTAGATCATCCATAAACCTCCTGTTTATATATTATATTGCACCAACCATATGCCCATCGCCCATCTTTTTAAATCTATATTAACTCTCCATTCTCCAACACACAAATTTAATTTGCATCTTTGTGTTTAAATTCTTCTTCGGCTGTGCTCTTTTAATTTTCCAATCTCTTGTACATTTGTCCTCCCTTCACATCACCATTAACAGACTGACAGACATACTGCGGTAGTTTCAAAGGTAATTTCATTTTTTTTCAGTTGTACTCAATTCTTCTTCTGTGAAGTCCATCAATGATGCAGTATAAAAGGCAATTTATTGAAGCAGGTCAGCTACTACAGCATTTATCAGGCTGGGTCAGGCCAAGTGTAAGAATACAGCACAGGTAATGTAAAAACTTCAGGCAGCTCTTAAGGAACAGGAGGGAAGAAGGCAGGTCAAAGAGAGCGATCCAGGTGAGTGTGACTGAGTGGCATCCTAAAATGTGTTGAATCAAAATAAAATTCAGTTCAATTTTCTGCTACTGTATTATTAAGAGCCTAATATTTGATTTAAAATATGTTATATTAAAATTTGATATATTAAGACTGCATTGTGTATGGTTACATGTAAATACATATTAGTTATGACCAACCACATTAAACCCAGTAAGAAGATTATTGCAAATATCAGTCCTTCGGGTACACATCTCTAAGGCGAGTTATAGAAAATAAACCTCTTCAGGATTGTAAAGACTAACGTCTTGTTCCTGTTGGGAGGATGTTGCTTACAGAACAGTATGTCTTAAAGAAGTCTTTGCTGTCTTCAGTAGGTTAACTGTTAATCTTTATTAATTACTAGAACTATTTACACATGTATAGTGAAGGGTACAGGCGAGGAGCTATCTCCATGTTTAGGTCTTTACATATCTCTGTCAACATCACACTGACCCCTGGGTTTGGATCATGTGACTTCTCACACCACTGTGTACTGTACTCAGTCCCACATTAACCCTGTATGTGCCAGACACTTATACCACACCTCCCCCCAAGTAATTATCCAATGTATGTGGAGTTCCACTAGTTTACTTCATGTCTTACCTTGTTATCAGTCTCATGCATTTACATTGTTGTTACCACATTATTGCTATTACAGTATTAGCATTATTACAACATTCTCACTACCCCATCTCCCCCCTTTAAGTCCTTGAATATACAGGTTCAGGCGGTCTGAAGACCTTATAACCCTTCCATATCTCGTTCACCGTTATGTCAGAAGAGTGGTAGGCTCTGGTTCTTCCTGTTGGCTTGGAGGGTTGCCTGGCATTCGGGTATGCTTTCATTCTTTTCTTCCATTCCTTCGTGTTGAACGACACTTGGTCAGTTCAGCTGTCGCATTGATCGGTAATTTCTGCTACTCTAAATGGTTTCTTGTGGGGTGGACGAACATTGTGCTTGTCTCTGTATTGCATCTTTTTCTTCTTTTTACATGTAGGTCATCTCGATGCCCTCCATGGCTGAGGAAGAGCATTCCTGTGGTGAGAAGAAGGTTTAGTGGTACGCTCACCCCTGTTTTTTGTTGGCGATTGTGGGAGATTGCTACCAGGTTCCAGCTATCCCTTGTGGTCATGGCATGCTGGCTGGAAGCTGCTGTTTGTGCACGGTGGTTGCTGTGTTGATCAGCTGTACCATCACTGGGGCTGGAGGTAGAGGCTTCTCACACTGCTGATCACTCTCTTGTACCACTTCCGCAGGAGGCGTCATAGTTATCACATAGACAGTAGGCTGGTCTGACCGCTGGGGGTTTTCTGGGGCCTGCAATGAGAATGGACAAAACTACTCCTCAAAGAGAGAAGAGAATTCAGTGTTGAAGTCCAAGTCTGAATACTCTGTAGTGTATGAGCACTCGGGACCATGAAGTTAGGGTTGGCAGATGACAGTGGTTTTTTTGACATCCCGTGTCGTCCGGAGAAGATCTAAGGCTACGCAGGCATCCTGCTTAGGTGAGAGAAAGGCTGGTTACAGATAATGTACATCAGCTCAAAGACCTGTTTTCCACCATACTGCAGTCGTTCCAGGATCATGCCAATGACTAAAAGTTAGATTTCTCCTACCTGCAAAGTGGAGTGTCCATCATTCAAAGCCAGAGGTCATTGAGGCATGGTTCCATGTCCGACAAGACTGTCACACTGGCACCTAAATCTAATTTAAAATTTGTTAGAGGCGATTGACAAAGATGTCTGCATTCCAGAATGAGAAACCACAATCCTTGATCTCACCCAAGAAGCATGGCTGCGTGTCTTCTAGGTTTCAGCCATATCCCAAGGCTGCTCTACATCTAGGTCCCACCGAGGTGTGTGTCGCTGCGCTAGTGGAGGGTGTGGGTGAGCGCTGTAATGGGTCTTCAATGGTGCTGCCCTCGGGGTCCTCATCCGAGGTGCTCTTGGCACTGGGTTCGGGGTCAAGGTTGCCTGAGGGCAATGTGGCCGGTGTGTCTAGGACAGGAAGTGGAGATTATTAGTGCTTGGCAGCTGCATTGAACACAGAACAGTGGACTCAGAGTAGCATTGAAAGGGGGATGATGTGGTGCAGGATCCTTGTGTTCGCCTCACCATCGTTGCAAGAAAGGTCCAGGTCCTCTCCAGCCACCTCCAACGCGCAACTCTCAAACAGAGTGAGGACCTTGATGTCTGGCACTCTGCCCCAAGTCTGGGACCTCTCCCATTGATTGTGTGCAATCTTGTCCTCATAAAGACAGATGGAGAGAGTGTGAGCAAAGCACATGCCAGGCCAAATGAGAAGGATGATGAGATGGCAGACGTGCGTGTGTGCTGAGTGGAGCCACGGACAAGATGAGGAGGCTATCTCCAGAGGAGATGAGGCCAGTTGGAGATGTGAAGGTGTGTGTGAGAGAGTGAATGATGATGTCCCTTGAGCTGGCAGTGAATGAGATGCCAGTGAATGGCTGATGGGCTTGTTAGTGAGTGAGTTGAGATTGATGAATTGGTTGACTTACCCTGGCGGCACAGATGAGACCATTCATCTGTTTTCTGCACTGGATGGCTGACCTTTTGTGTGCAGCATTGGCACTGACCACCTCTGCCACCGCCTCCCAAGCTGGAATGGTGAGACTGATGGGCTCCTGCAGCCAGAGCGGGAGCAGAGGAAATCATGGCGGGCCTCCACGATGTCCAGAAGGCGCCCCAGGGATGCGTCACTAAATCGGGGGAGCTGCACTCATCTTGGCTTTTGGGGCCGTCTTCACCAGAACAGTCCTGGGTTGCAAGCATTGAGAACTGTGACTGCAGCTGCAGTTTAAATATGGCGCCCAGTGTGAGGAAGGAGCAAAGTAACAGCAAAGACAGCCACCAGTAATCCCCATGTTTCCCGTGACTGCATAATTTATAAGGCGGGAAGGGGACGATACGGCGCAAAAACTCGCCACTGCAGCCCGTGGGTAAAACATCTATTTTTTCACACTCACTACCGCACTTAGTGCAAATCTGGGGCGATTCCACCCTGAGTTTCATTTCTTACCTAGTTTGGCTAGTGGCTGAGCTCTGGTTTATGCTATTTTATCAAGTTTTCAGACTTCAGTCAATAACTAGCCTTGAGTGCTGAAAGCCAGCTGTAGGAGAGTGTAACTGCCAACAAGTTCTAACAAATCCATGACAGCTGCTTTATTCCCTTCTTCAATTACATTCCATTTTATTAGCTGCAGCATTTCAACTGGACAGAGCAAGTCACATCTTTTTTTAGTTTACTTCTTTAATCCTTTTGCAGCCAATGCTTTTCATCATTCCACACCACTCAGTAAACAGATAAAGAGATCACCAAACAACACTTTGGATAGTTAATGTGGATTTGGGAGAACCCAAAAAGGATGAAAACAGACAAGATAAGTTATGCTTGAATTTGCTGCCTCTTGTAAATAAACAGCGCTGCAACACAATTTACTCAAAACCTGTTATGAACATATTTGGTTTGAACAGGTTGAAAGTTTGAAGCTGCCAAAAGGCTGAGGATTTTTTGTTGCTGTTGGCTTACTTTGTATGCAATGGTTAATAAGGCTGAGCAAGATGAACCATATTATTAAGAAAAAGTACTTTTGCGTGGGTGGTAGATTTCATATAACCTTCATTGCCTTCCGCCATTTAACATCTAAAGTGACTGGTTAATAATAATCATCTGGAACATATGTGCATTTTATGAGATCTCAAGTGATAATTATGATTGGGGGAAGTTTTTGTTAACATTTAACATGAGTAATTTTATTACTTTTGAAAGATTTTGATCTTATAAAAGCTGATATTTAAAAACCAAAGTACTGAAAATTTGAAAAATTGCCAAACCAGAAATACCCTATTCCTGAAAAACTGAGAGTCGTGAGCCTGGTACTTAATTCAGGATCACACTTATCAATGCCCTGCAGAGATGACCCTGACGGAGTTTATACCATTAGTGGCATCGCAACTCATTTCATGGAACAAACACTGGCTCCAGTAGTATGCAAGGTCTCTTCTCAACCAGGGAAACAAGAACTCTCAATCTCTTTGGTATCATTGACTTTGTATGGTGCAAGCAGAGTTGGAGCCCCTTTTAAGCCAACCAAACCTCCTAGAATTGGTAGGGACATGGGTTAATAAGGTCCCTGCCTTTTTTGATGGATTCCTTCCAACTCACACCAGAGTTATGGCTAAAATTTCAAATTCCAGTGAAATCCATGTGTAACTTTGTGTCCTTGTTTAAATCCCCGGTATGTAATTATTGTTGGCTTCCACAAATTATCAAACACAATAAACAAACTTTTTGATGAATGATTGCTGCACTGGTGAAATTTATTGTAGGTATTTGCTTTTCCTTGTTGTTTATGAGTCACGCAAGGACTCTGATCCTTGATGGGTTATTTACAGTTAACTTCTCCTAGCCTTGCCCATATAAATCAACATAATTACTTATCATAAACATTAGTAATAACCTAACCCCAACCTAATGAAAGTACTCAAGCCTGCTGTAGTATAAGTTTGAAACGGCTCCTTATTTAGAACTCATGGATTAAACTTAAGCTAGTTGTGTACATCAAATAATAAAAAGAAAAAATCCTATGCCTTAAATCTTACATCACTTTTTAAAGATCATCTTCTACTATGGAATTATCAGCATATAAATACCTGGAGTAGACATCTGGGAGACACCCAATTGTCTGCCACCTATCGGCAATACTCCATCACAAGATCATTTCTGGTGGTAATCAGGAACACCTGAAAGACCACAAACATTCTTCTATATTAAATTTCTCTAACCAGTAAAATGATTCTAACCCTAAAGGCAAATATAAGTACAGCAGCTATCTGTAACTCATAACACACTGAACTTACTCTTAGCAAATTTAATGACCCAGGTCTTGATTGAAAAATAACAGCAAGTTCACAATGCACAACATTATTAATGTGAGAATCTGCTAGAAAGTTCAAACAAAGAAGAACTAAAAAGTGAGTTGTGAATTCCTCTAAATTTGTTGGTCAGTTTATGCCACACTGCAGTTTGCCTGGTACAAATGGCAGCTTGCCCTCAAATTCCCTGTTATTTTTAAGAACTCCTTGGATTTGCACGTTAAATTAGAACTAAATCCAAATTTATGCAGAAAGCTAGAGCTGGTACATGCAACCAATGTCCCAGGCGCCTCCATCACTATCCCTCGGTATGTCCTGTCCCACTAACAGGACAGATCCACCAGAGCTGGCAGGAGAATCGTATGCTATCAGGAGGGACTGATCCTTGGAGTCCTGAACATTCAGTCAGCACTCCGTGAAGTGTCATAGCATCAGGTAAAATGGGCAAGGAAGCCTCCTGCTGATCATCACCTACCGCCCTTCCTCAGTTGATGGATTAGTACTCCTCCAAGTTGAACATCACTTGGAAGAAGCACTGAGGGTAGCAAGGCACAAAATATACTCTGGGTGGGATCTTCATTTTATTCAGCAAGGGTGGCTCTGTAGCACTACCACTGAACAAGCTGCAGAGTACTAAAGGTTATATCTGCCAGACTGGACCTGTGGCAGGTGGTGTGGAAACCAGTAAGAGGGAAAAACCTGTTTCATTTTGTCCTCATCAATCTACCTGTCACAAGTGCGTCATCCCATGACAGTACTGGTAAGAGTGACCACCATACAGTCCTTGCAGCCACAAGGTCCCATCTTTACACTAAGGACACACTCTATTGTGTTGGTTGGTACCACTGCCGTGTTAAATGGGATAGACTTAGATCTGGCAGCTCAAAACCGGGTATCCATGAGGCACTGTGGGCCATCAGCAGCAGTAGCAGAATTGTATTCAGCCACAATCTGTAATCTCATGGCCCAACATATCCCTTGGTCTACCATTATGATCAAGCCAGGGGATCAATCCTGGTCAATGAGGAGTGTAAGAGGACATGCCAGGATCAGCACCAGTCATACCGAAAAACAAGGTGCCAAGCAGGTGACGCTATAACACAGGACCAAATGCATGCTAAACAGTGGAACCAGCATGTTATAGACAGAGCTAAGCGATCCCACAACCAACAGATAAAATCAAAGTTCTGCAGTATTGCCACATCCAGCCATGAATGAGTGGTGGATAATTAAACAACTAACAGGAGGAGGAAGCTTCACAAACATCCCCATTATCAGTGATGGGGAAGCCCAGCAGGCAGGTGTAAAAGACAAAGCTGAAGCATTTGCAAACATCTTCAGCCAGAGGCGTCAAGAGGATGATCCATCTTGGCCTTCCCACCATCATAGATGCCAGTCTTCAGTCAATTTGATTCACCCGATGTGCTATCAAGAAACAGTTAAAGGGACTGTATACAGCAAAGACTATGGGACTCTGTCAAGACCCCAGCTGTATTACTGCAAATTGGTGCTCCAGAACTAGTCACACCCTTAGCCAAACAGTTCTCAGTACAGCTATAACATAGGTATCTACCCGATAATGTGGAAAATTGCCCACAAAAAGCAGGACAAATCTAATCCAGGCAATAACTGCCCCAACAGTCTACTCTCAATCATCAGTAAAGTTGTGGAAGATATTGTCAACAGTGCTATCAAGTGGCACTTATTTAACATCAGCTGCAGCTCACCATCAACTTCTCAAGGGCGATTAGGTATGGGCAATAAATGCTGGTCTTGCCAGTGATGTTTACATACCACGAATGAATAAAAAAAATTAACAGCCTGAGTACCCATTTAAAAACAATATTGTTAATGTAATGTAAATCAATCTGTCCAGTCCAGAAAGGGAACTATTTAAACTGTTGAGTTTCATTCCTGCACGTCCTAAATCTTTGGAGATTTAAAAAGTTAAATTTAAACAAAGAAATCTTAGTTTTCATTTCTGCCTCTTATCTTGCTCAATGAAAGCAACTTGCTTTTATATAAAACCATTAACATAGTAAAACGCCCCAAGGTGTTTCCCAGGGGCATATCAAACAAAATCTCACACTGAGTTATGTAAGGGGATATTCGGGCAGATAACCAAAGACCATAGTCAAAGAGCCAGGTTGTAAGGAGAGTCTTAAAGGAGGAAAGAGCGGAAGAGAGGTAGAGAGGTGGACAAGTTAAGGGAAGGAATTCCAGAATTTAGGACCTCAGCAGCTGAAGGCACAACAGTTAAGGGTGGAGCAACTAAAATCGTGATGCTAAGAGGCTAAAATTGAAGCAGAGTACTTGTCTCTCTAGAAATAGCAGGACAATGCAAAATGGTCAAAGACGCAGCAACATGGGCTTTCATCTTTCATCCTTTGAAAAAAGAGAATACAATTTCCCAATACAAAGTCTTTATTAAAGACTTGCATTTATGTAGCATCTTTCATAACTTCAGGACATCCCAAAGAGTTTTTTTTACAGCCAACTAAGTCTTCTTGAAGTGCAGTCACAGTTGTAATGGATGCAGCCAATTTGAATACAGTAAGCTCTCATAAACAGCAATGACATAACAACCAGACAACCCGTTTTGAGATGTTAGTTGACACAATTCAGCGCATAAACTTATTATAAATGCTAATATGTTTCCATTAATAATTATCACTTTTGTTATAGAAAGTTAACATTAAAAGAAGTGGACAACTCAGTGAGGTGTGAACAATCTTCTGACTGCTGCTGTCTAGGGAATTCAGGCTCGCCATTGCCTGTCCAGTGCCAGGGCAGAGGTCTTCCAGAAAACTGGACCAAGGAGTTTAAAGACAAACTTTAGGCAACCATATCCCTAGATTAATTCAATACAAATGTTGCAAAGGTGTATTTTGTTGTTTACAGATAAAGCTTCAGGGAGACGTCAAGCCACATTCACAAAAAAATGTACCGTGATTTGATCAGTTATATTTATGGACTATAGTTCCTTTTGAATTGAACAATTTTTTAATCCAACACACTAAAGCAACTGTTTGAGGGACATTTCAATAGATTAAACTATTCAAAGACCCACGCAGGAATTGCCAAAGCAAGTGCAATCTTCGTCAGACTTCAAACATTATTCTGGGAATGAAGACTATCAAGTCTGTCGACCAAAGTGAAAGTCTATAGAGGAATAGTCCTGCCCGCTCCGCTCTATGCTTACAAGACTTCAACAGTGTGCCAGGGCCATGCCAAGAAGCTCAACCACTTTCACTTAAGCTGCCTACGGAAGCTTCTGAAGATCAGATGGCAGGACAAAATACTGAGGTGCTCACCCAAGCTGGCATGCCAAACATCCCTACCATATTGAGATAGTCATAACAGAGGTGGGCTGGTCATGTAGCCAGAATGCCTGACACCAAACAAATCTTCTATAGAGAGCCTGAGCCACCATGGATTGCGCTCTCATGGCAGTCAAATGAAGTGCTACAAGGACATTCTGAAGGCTTCATTTAGAAGTTTTGATATCGACTTTGAGTCCTAGAAGCTCATCCAAGGTCACTGCATCTGGCACAACCAAATTAAAAATACAGTGCAACCTCCATCGAAAGCAAGTGCCTATCAGAAGCAGAGTGAAAGCGCAAGGAAATCCCTAGCCAGCAACTTGTCCAAACCTCAATCATCTGCAGTATCCTGTCCTACTTGCAGCAGAATGTCTGGTGCAGATCGGCCTTAGCAGTCACCTGCATGCCCACAGGAACTCTACCAAACACCACAGATAATGAACATTTGAATCTTTGCCTCAAAGAACAAATAAGTGACAAAACTGAGATAGAAAGCAACTGACAAGGACAAAAAAGTATACAGAGCAACACAAAAAACACTGACTGCAGTAGAATAATGTAAATGTAAGCTGGAAATGAAATTCACAATCCAGATATTTCCCAAACTTTGTGGAATTTTCTGGAGTGTTCATATGTCAACTATGTTGCTCCCCACTCAATGGACTGTGAAGCACTTTTGGAATATCTCAACAATGTGAAAAGAATTATATAAATGCACTTTCTTTCTTTAGTAATAAGTACAAAAAATGCTGGAAACACTCAGCAAATCAATCAGTATCTCTAGAAAGGAAGATTGTGTTCTTTGTTTAGTCAGGTCCTGTAGCAGCTCTCTAAGCTCTATAAAATATCTATTTTAAAAAATTGCTCTGTCTGTGTATGTGCAGACAGCTGCAAAGGGAATCCTTGGTAGCGACCTTTAGAGATCTGTACTCCTGCGAATTGCCTTTACCATGGCAAACATTATCTGAAATCATTGAGAACTAATGTAAAGAGGGTTAAGTTTCAAATTAATGAAATATGACTGAAATGATGGAAATTCCTAGTAGGTGGGGGCAGCACCTGGGGGCAGCTAGACAGATTGCGATTTTTTCTGTGATTGGACCCTTGAAACGAACTGTCCTGGAGGCTGACATGACCAGAAATATTCTGGTGGAGAAGAGACCATTGTTCACCTCCTTCTGGACTGTGCCTTTGCAAAGAAGGTCTGGAGAGTGATGCAGTGGTTTTTGTCAAGGTTCATCCTGAGCAGCTCTGTGACACATGACTCTGTGGTCAACAGGCTGTTCCCAGGGATGCACACCAAGATAAACATTAACTGTGGCTGGAGGATCGTCAACTCAGTGAAAGACGCTCTTTGGTCTGCCCAAAACCTGCTGGTCTTCCAGTGCAAAGAGTTGTCCTCGACTGAGAGTTGCAGACTGGCACATTCCAAGGTCCAGGACTACATGCTAAGGGATGCATTAAATCTTGGGACAGCCGCCGCAAAGGCGCAATGGGGAAAGGTCACTGTCTAAGGCCTTTCAGCCATTGTACACTAAGGGGCTGGAAAATTTGTAGAACCCCTCGGCCTGTATGACCAAGAGGAGAGTGCAAGAGGAGAACCCTGGCAGTCAGCAGCAACTAGAGGAGAGCAGAGGAGCTATAAAAACAGCGCAAGAAGTGGCGAGGATTCAAGAGCAGAGGTGACTGAGGGAGTTCGGTGAGGAGGGAGGAGGTGCTCCTTTCCTTTTCTACCTTTCCTCAGAAAGAAGAGTGACAGCCTTTGTAGGACCTGGTGAGTAAATTAGAAAAGTGTAATATTTTTAGACAAGTAGCTATACTTGGACTTAACTGAGAAGCACCAGGGATAAGGGAAATTTAGGGCCAATATAATAAAGCAAAGTAAATAATCCAAAGTAGGGTAAAGTTAACATAAGGGAAATAGAGTTAAGGCATGGCAGGGCAGCTCAGTCGAATGGAATGTGTGTCCTGTGATATGTGCGAAGTTATGGACACTACTGGTGTCCCAGACGACCACGTGCAGGAAGTGCTGCCAGCTGCAGAAACTTAAGGTCTGGGTTTCAGTGCTCGAGCGGTGGCTGGAGTCACTGTGGTTCATCTGTGAGGCTGAGAGCAACGTGGATAGCACATTCGGAGGGGTGGTCACACCACGCTTAAGGGCCTGGAGACAGAAAGGGAATGAATGACCACCAGCCGGTCCAAGAGAAGTAGGCAGATAGTGCAGGAATCCCCTGGGGTCCTGCTCACAAATCGGTTTTCCATTTTGGAAGCTGGTGAGGATGCTGATTCTTCAGAAGAATGCAGTCAGAGCCACTTTTATGGCACCATGAGCAGCTCGGCTGTACAGGAGTCGGGGGAAGAAGAAAGGAAGAGCAGTAGTGATAGGGGATTCACTGGTTAGGGCAACAGACAGGCATTTCTGTGGCCATAGATGTGACTCCAGGATGGTATATTGCCTCCCTCATGCCAGGGTCAAGGATGTCACAGAGCGGCTGCAGGACATTCTTCTTGGGGAGAATGAACAGCTAGAAGTCATGGTCCACATTGGTACCAATGATTTAAGTAGGTAGGGGAATGTGGTCCTACAATTAGAATTTAGGGTACTAGGTAGAAAACTAGCAAGCAGGACCTCAAATGTAGTAATCTCCGGGTTACTCCCAGTATCACGTGCCAGTGAGTACAGAAATAGAAGAATAAGGCATATGAATGCGTGGCTGGAAAGATGGTACAGGAGGGAGGGCTTTTGATTCCTGGGGCGCTGAGACTGGCTCTGGGGGAGATGGAACTCGTACAAGCCGGACGGATTGCACCTGAACAAAGCTGGGCCTGAGTTCCTTGCAGGGCGTTTTGCTAGTGCTGTTGGGAGTGCTTTAAAGTATACTGGCAGGGGTGTAGGATCCAAGAGAAAATATCAGAGAGGAATATCAGGGTGCACAAAATACTGGGAGGAACAGATAGCACTAGTATAGAGAATAGTAAGTTAATAGGTGAAGTTAGGGTGAGGGAGAAAGTAACAAAATCTAAATCAGGGTTACTATGCATGTATGTGAATGCACGGAGTATAGTAAATAAGATTGGGGAGTTACAGGCACAGATTGCCATGCGGAAATATGGTGTTGTGACAATAACAGAGACCTTGCTCAAGGAAGGGCAGAACTGGGTGTTAAATATTCCCGGGTACAAGCTGTTCAGAAAAGATAAGAAAGGAGGAGGGGTGGCTGTATTGGTTAAGCAGAGCTTTGCAGTGCTGGAGAAAGAGGATGTCCCAGAAGGTTCAAGAACAGAATCAATTTGGCTAGAGCTAAGGAACAAAAAGGTGCAATTACGTTGCTCGGTGTAGTCTATACACTGTCAACTAGTGAGGAGGACTTGGAAGAACAAATCTGCAGGGAAATTGCAGAGAGATGCAAGCATTATAGAGGAGTTTTAATGGGTGACTTTAATTACCCGAATGTAGACTGGGACATTGGTAGTGTAAAGGGTGGAGAGGGGAAAAAGTTCCTAGAATATGTTCAGGAAACTTTTCTACAGCAGTATGTGTCCAATCCAACAAGAAAAGTCTCACTGTTGAACCTGGTTGTTGGAAATCAGGTGGGCCAAGTAGATCAAGTGTCAGTGAGGGAACATTTAGGAGACAGTGATCATTGTATTTTACGTTTTAGGGTAATGATAGAAAAGGACGATAGGCAATCCAGAGTAAGAATAATTAACATGATGGGGGCCAACTTTGATGGGTCGAGAACAGAGCTGGGCCAGATAGACTGGAATAAAAGATTGGTGGGAAAAACTGTAGCTGAACAATGGGCTACTTTCAAAAAAAGAATTGGTTTGGGCACAGTCAAGGTATATTCCATTGAAAGTAAAGGGTAGGGCAAACAAATCCAGAGTTCCCTGGATGAAAAGGAGATAGAAATTAACATAAAGAAGAAAAAGTATGCTTAATGCAGGTGTCAGGGAGAAAATACAATTGAGAACCAAGAGGAATCCAGAAGGTTCAGAGGGGATAAGAAAAAGCACATTAGAGAAGCGCAGAGAGATTGTGAGAAAAGACTGGCAGCCAACATATAGGGGAATCCCAAAGTCTTCTATAGGCATATAAATAGTAAAAGGGTTATAAAAGGAGGGGTAGGGCCAATTGAGGACCTAATAGGGAATTTACACATGGATGATGGGACCATAGCTGAGGTATTAAATGAATACTTTGCATCTGTCTTTACCAAGGATGTAGATGCTATCCAGGCCATGGTGACAGACGAGAAAACTCTCTCAGTAGAAGGTTCAAAATTGATAAGGAGGAAGTGTGAATTGACTGTCAGTACTTAAAGTTGACAAGGCACTGGGACCAGATGAGATGCATCCAAGGATATAGAAGGAAGTGACAGTAGAAATTGGAGGGGTACTGACCATAATTTTTCAGTCTTTCCTAGATTCAGGTGAGGTGCCAGAGGACTGACATGACGTCCTTGTTCAAAAAAGATTGTAGGGATAAGCCCAGCAATTACAGACCAGTCAGTTTAACTTCAGTGGTGGATAAGATTCTAGAAACAATTATTCAGGATAGAATTAGTAGTCACATGGAAAAATATGGATGATAAGGAAGAGCCAGCATGGATTTCTAAAGGGGAAATCATGTTTAACTAACTTGCTGGAGTTTTTTGAAGAGGTGACAAAAAAGATCAATGAGGGTAATGCTGTGATGCAGTGTACATGGGTTTTCAAAAGGCATTTGATACAGTGCCACACAACAGAATTGTGGGAAAAGTTATTGCTCGTGGAATAAAAGGGACAGCAGCAACATGGGTACAAAATTGGCTGAAAAATAGGAAGCAGAGAGTATTAGTAAATGGATATTTTTCAGGCTGAAGGAAGGTTTGTAGTGGAGTACCCCAGGGGTCGATATTGGGACCTTTGCTTTTCCTGATATATATTAATGATCTAGATTTTGGTGTGCAGGGGACAATTTCAAAGTTTGCGGATGACACGAAGCTTGAGAGTGTTGTAAACTGTGAGGAGGACAGTGTAGAACTTCAAAAGGACATAGACAAGTTGGTGGAGTGGACAGATAGGTGGCAGATGAAGTTCAATGTGGAGAAGTGTGAGGTGATGCATTTTGGTAGGAAGAACATGGAGAGACAATATAAAACAGGTAAAATTTTGAAGGGGGTGCAGGAGCAGAAAAACCTGGGTGTATATGTGCATAGATCATTGAAGGTTGCAGGACAGGTGGAGACAGCAGTTAATAAAGTATATAGTATCCTGGGCTTTATTAATAGGGGCATAGAGTACAAGAGCAAGGAGGTTATGCTGACTTTATATAAAACACATTATAGGAAGGATGTGAGCACATTGGGGAGAGTGCAGAGGTTCACAACAATTGTGCCAGGGATGAGAAACTTCAGTTATGAAGATAGATTAGACAGGTTGGGACTGTTCTCCTTGGAGAGAAGAAGGCTAAGAGGAGATTTGATAGAGATGTTCAAAATCATGAGGGGGCTGGACAGAGTAGATAGGGAGAAGCTGTTCCCACTCATAAAAGGATCAAGAACGAGCAGGCACAGATTTAAAGTGATTTGCAAAATAAGCAAATGTGCCGTGAGAAAAAACGTTTTCATACAACGAGTGGTTTGGGTATGGAATGCACTGCCTGGAAATGCAGTGGAGGCAGGTCAATCGAGGCATTCAAGAGGGCATTAGACGATTATTTGAATAGAAACAATGTGCAGGGGTACGGGGAAAAGGCAGGGCAATG
Organism: Cetorhinus maximus; assembly: GCF_964194155.1. NCBI lineage: Eukaryota > Metazoa > Chordata > Chondrichthyes > Lamniformes > Cetorhinidae > Cetorhinus > Cetorhinus maximus. The sequence continues at coordinate 121,473,823 of NC_135884.1, forward strand.
GCACTAGGTCATAATGCTCATTTGAAGAACCAGTGCTGATGGGCTGAATGGCCTCCTTTTGTGCCGTTAAAATTCTGCGATTCGGTGATTGTATTGAGACACCTCAGAAAGATGCTATATGAAGGAAAGTTGAATTCTGTTGCCCTTTCTGTGATTTTTTAATTTGAGATGTTTTTGTCCTCAGGCTGTATGTCTGACATGGAAAGTATATTGTAAATGTCAAGAGAATAACAATTGCAGAGGCACCTAGGAGTGGAACATACTGTGTGAAGGCAAGTCGAATGTTATGCCACTTTCTGTAATGTTGAAATGCTTTATAATGTACTTTTACAAATTTGATGAATAAAATATATTCTGAGGTGGGGGGGGGGGGGGGACCTTAGGTTCAGCAAAGCTGACTGCATGGGTCAAATACCTGGAAAAATTGGAGGACTGAAATCCTAGAAGCTGCGTCGACCCGAAATCAGACGTTACCCAGGAGAATTAAACGGTGGACAGCGGTTACCGTGACAACCGTAGCCCCGCCTCCAACCACTCCGTCGCTCGCTCCGTGACGTGTCCCAGCGGCTCGCGGCGTGCGCAGCATCGCGAGATCCCAGCTTCGTGCATGCGCGGTTATGGCAAGTGGTGGCATTTTGTTCCGACTGAAGCGAGCGTGGAGTTGGAGGTAGGGTTTATCAGGTAAAAGAAAAGGAAAGCTCACTTTCTGCTTTGGCTAGTGCCCTAGATCGCCTGGTCTTAATTTACATGGGGCACTCAGAGGGAATACTCTCCATATCCCCCTGTAGAGGGGACCCCGCACCCCCGGCCTTCCCGCGGCCTGTGGGGATGGAGGTGGAGTGACAGGCTGGGCACTCCGCACGGTTGAATGGCAGCCCGGACACCTCAAGTTAGATTCCAGAAACCGGATACAAAAACATTCCCACATGTAGAAGTGAATGTGATCGGGTGTTTCTGCTGGATTAGATTTGCCTCTTGACTGCTCTTTGTTTTCTTATTGGAGTTTACTTTACGCCGAAAGTTACTTTTAATGCAAGTTTAATCTGATGGAAGTATATCCAGCCATGTTGATAACGAGTCAATTGTCTGTAGCTTGTAAACCGAATTACGTGAATACCAAAATTTGGGGTTTTAAACCTCTATAAATTCACTGGTGGCATTGCATTTTCTTTGGAAAAAAAACTCAAATCTGTTTCGAAATGTAAATTTCAGGTGCTGGGTTAAATACTCTGCCTTTTAATAGTTAAATTTACTTTGGAGAAATTTAGCATTTGGCATTGCATTTCAATAGGATGCTGGTTATGTAACAATCTGTAAATGTTTCTCGAAAGTGACGAGATCCATTGGCTTAAAGTCTCAGCACGTGGAATAAGGCACTAACCTAGGACCTCCTTGCAGTTGTTGATGTTTTTTCATAGGAAGCATGGCTCTTTTAATGATTACGGGTGTGCAATATGGTTATTATGTTCCACTCTTAACTCGGTCTGCTTCTTTTAAGACCGCAGTTCTTCTTGGAGAACTCTTAAATAATTATGCCTACTTAAACGCGTGAGGTCAATCAGAGGTTATTTGTAATTGCTTGTACATTTTTGGGTGGCATATCAATAACTTGTTTAAATAGTTGTTTCCCACAGAACTTGACAGAAATGCCATAGACACTTTTTTGCATTGATGTGATTGTTGATGTAACGTCATATAATAATCCACCAACTCCCCTTAATCCTCTCTCTTTGACCTCAGTTCCGAGAAGTTTGAGGATATTATGAACTTCTCACTAAAATTGAGATCATCTGTTTAGCTGCCTCTGCCACCTCCCAATCCCCACCATCCATTTCCCCTTGCCCACCAAATTTCCCCAAGTCCCCTGCCCTAGCAAGAACTGCATATTTCTCTAGCTTCTCTCTTATCATATCCTCTGAGTTCATCTTATCCATGAAACTCACATCCTGCTCTCTCAACCCTATTCTCACTAAACTGCTGATTCCCTTTCCTGATCCACATGTTATCTGACTTTGTAATTGGCTCGTTCACCTTAAGTGTTATCTCCTTTCCCTTCAAAACTGGCGTCATCACCCACTTCCTAAAATCCAGCCTCGACCCCCGCCTTCCCTCCAAAGTCCCTGCAAACCTCTCTTCCTTCTCAATTCTTCGAACATTTTGCCTCCATGAACATCTTTGCCACTCCAGTCTCTCACCAATGAGGCTTCTGCCACACCACGGTATTGAAACAGCACTAATAGAAGTCGCAAGTGATAGTGTGTGACTGTGACCACGAAACATTATCCTTCCTCATCTTTCTGACCTCTGCCTTTGATGTGGTTGACCACATCCTCCTCCATACAGCTCTACTCTATTGTACATGTGAGTGGGACTGCCTTCATTTCGTTCTGCTCTTATCTATCCAGTTGTAGCCAAAGCATCTCCAGCAATGGTTTCTCTTTCCAGCCTGAGACTGGTACCTATGAAGTACCCTAGGAATCTATCCTTGGCTACCTCTTCCTCTTTGCATGCTGCATTGCCTAAAGATGTAACATTAGGTTCCAATGTATGCTGACAGTGCTCAGCTCTGCCTCTAACACCCCTCTCAACACCCTCCACTGTCTGAGATAAAAGTAAAATACTGTGGATGCTGGAAATCTGAAATAAAAACAGAAAATGCTGGAAAAACTCAGCAGGTCTGATTGTATCCGTGGATGCGGATGTCAGCCTGTTGTCAGCCTGCTTGTTGGACACATCCTGAATAAGCCACAGCTTCCTCCAGCTAAACATTGAAAAGGCCAAAGCCATAGTATTTGGCCTCTGCCACAAACTCTACCCTCAGCTCTGAAACCCTACCACATTTGGCCACTGTCTCAGGTGGAATCAGACTGTTCTCTACATCTGTGTTCTATTTGACTCTACGCTGAGCTTTGAAAGCAGGTATTACTGTAAGTGCGAATTCACAGCTATTTGTTCTATTTGTAAACTAGAAGGCTGAATAAAGTAGTTTAAATTGGAATTAATTTTATAAAATTCCATAATAGTCTATTTCAGCACAGAACAGTAAGTGAAATCTTTAACCTTTCTGAAGTGAAAGTCCCAGTGCCACAACATACCTATCCACTACAAAAATCGGGAGGAATAGGGGAGAAATGGCCCATCTCATAACAAAAAGTATTTCAAAAATTTTCCTCATACATTATTCTTAAAAATGACTTTTCACTTTGACATTGCTTTCAACGTGCTTTCTGTGCACTAGGGTATTGTCTTGGATGCAGCAGTTCAGAGAACCTAATATTTGGGAATTAAAAATATTAAGTGTATGTTCACTTTGAGGGTAGCAAATTGTAAAGAAACTGCAGTTTCCATTGATATTTTCAGCTGTAGAATTTTGAGAACCAAGCTTTGTTTATGTCATAATTACCTAAACTGAGCCTTTTTCTACTTTACATCTTATTTTCTCTAGGTTCAGAATATAACTTACAACTTCAGACTACTCTGAATATTTATCTAAAATGTCGACCTGTAGTTTCTTTAACCTTGACAGTGAGTCAATATAAGATTTAGATTATTGGCAGCTGTAAGTAAATGCTATTCATGTAAAAGAGGAGACAGAATATGCATTTCGGATTACAGAATGAACAAAAATCCTAGGTGACTGAATAATTTATTTTCAGTCCGCTACAGCTCTGAAGAATGATGAATATATTTGTTAGTACGTATTAGCAGGTTAAATCTAAATGCGTGTAAAATGGAGCTAGTTTTCATACTCTTGAACACAAGGAAGAGCTCTCAACCAAAAAAAGTTATCTTTTTGATATCACAAAATACCATGTATAAGAGTTTAACTGTGAAGTAATTTGCATTAAATGTGTTGTATGCGATGAGTTGTGTTGGGAACGAGAACTTTGGGATTGATTGGATATTTTGCGCACACATTTTTAACACACTCCAGTACAATAACTCAGCCCTGTTAGTACTTAAAAGGATTTAAATTCATAATCTAAATCTGTTTAGTGGCTGTTAATTAGTTGGTTAGGAATAATTCATATATTTTTGTTTTTCACAATAATCAGTCCAGTACACTAATAGCTCAAGTAAATTACCAAAGCCTAGAACAATCAATTATTAATTTTTAAGGGCAGATTACTGTTACAGATATTAATGGATAAAGATTTGGAATCACTGGCATCTTACAGCATGGAAGGCGGCATTAAATTTAATACTCAGATTCTCTGTAGCCATTGACATGTTTGGCTACCTGCCTCCTTCAACACCCCACCACCATTGTCCAGTTCAGTATAGAATCATACACCACAGGAGGAGGCCATTCAACCCATCATGCCTGCATCAGCTCTTTGAAAGAGCTATCCAGTTCATTTCTCTCCCCTGCTCTTTCCCCAAAACACAGCAGTTTTTTTTTTCCTTTTCCAATATATATTCAATAACCTTTTGAAAGGTACTGTTGAATCAGCTTCTCCCATTCTTTCATGCAGTGCATTCTAGATCATTATAACTCACTCCATTGAAAAGAAATTCTACCCATCTACCCCTGGTTCTTTTGCCAGTTGTCTTAAATCTATGTACACAAGTTACTGACTCAACTGCCACTATGCTAGCAAAACCCTTCAGAATTTTGTGCACCTCTTGAAACTCTCCTTGTTCTTCTCATTCTAAAGAGAAGAACCCCAGCCTCTCTAGTCTTTCCACATAACTGACATCCCCCATCCCTGATACCTTTCAAGTAAATCAATCTCTGCACCTTCTCTAAGGTCTTGACATCCTTGCTAAAGGGTGACGCCCAGAATTGGACACACAGCTCCAGCTGAGACATAACCAATGATTTAGAAAGGTTTACACAATTTGTTGCTTTTGTTCTCTGTCTACAAAGACACTTCTAAGGGAAAGGTAGACAGATACAAGGGAGAAAGGAATCTGTTGATAGGGTGAGATGAATTACATCAGGCAGGGCTGTAATTGGGTCTGAAGCACTGGTATAGACCTGTTAGGCTAGAAAGCATGTTTCTGTGCTGAAAATTCTATTTAAGCCTCCATTTATAAAACCAAGGATCCTGTATGCAATTTTTAATAACCATATCAGCCTGTCCTACCAACTTCAAGGCATATGAACCCCACCCTGTTTCTGTCCTTACACACCCTTTTTAAATTGTAGCAATTAGATTTTATTCCCTCTCCTCCTCTCCTTCCAAATTGCATTACTTCACTTTTCGCTGCATTGAATTTTGACTGCCATTTGCTGCCTATTTCATCAGTCTATTTATGTTGTCCTGAAGTTTGCTATACCCTCCTTGCTGTTTACTTCGTTTCCAAGTTTTGTGTCATTTGCAGACGTCGAAATTTTGCCTCCTATAAAATAAATCCAGTTTTTTAAAATATTGTTTCATGGGAAGTAAGCATCGCTGACAAGGCCAGCATTTGTTGCCCATCCATAATTGCCATTGAGAAGGTGATAATGAGCCACCGCCTTGAACAGCAGCAGTCCATATGATAAAAACAAAAAGCTAAGAGCTACTGCGGATGCTGGAAATCCAAAACAAAAACAGAATTACCTGGAAAAACTCAGCAGGTCTGGCAGCATCGGCGGAGAAGAAATCAGCTAACGTTTCGAGCCTTCATGGCCCTTCAGCAGAACTGAGTTCTGCCGAAGGGCCATGAAGGCTCAAAACGTTAACTGATTTCTTCTCCACCAATGCTGCCAGACCTGCTGAGTTTTTCCAGGTAATTCTGTTTTTGTTTTGGCAGTCCATATGATGTTAGTACACCCATAGTGCTGTTAAGAAGGGAATTCCAGGATTTTGATCCAGTGACAGTGAAGAAACAACGGGCAGTATTGTCCTAAGGCAAGAGTGTGACTTGGAGGGGAACTTGCTCCCATGCACCTGCTGCCCTTGTCCTAGGTGGCAGAGGTCACAGGTTTGGAAATAAATAGATATATAAAAAGAACAGTAGTTCTAAGACCAGTGCAAGGGCAGCACTGCACTTTTCTCCATTCTGTAGAACTGTTTCCCACTACTCACTTCTTTATGCGTCTTAGCCATTTTTGTATCTATGCTATCACTGCCGCTTTAATCTCATGGGTTTTAATTTAGTTAGCCAGGCCATTATTTGACACTTTATCATATGCCTTTTGAACGTTCATATACACAACTTCAACTGCACTATCTTCATTAATGCTCTGTTATTTCAGCAAAGAGCTTAAGAACTTATATTTACAGTTATTTATATGATTCCATACCAATATTTTAACACAGGGTTTACCCTAGTTATTTTAAATAAGTAAATGATTCCACTGAAATAACAGACAAATATACAAAGCTTGCCTCTGCTAATATCTGAAACAACAATTCCTAGATCTTTTGAAATGCTTCAAACAATATTTAAACAGTGGCTATTAAAATATAAACATTTCCAGAATTATAATAGTTAAGGTTACTTGTACATCCTAAGCTTTGGTTAAAAATACAAAAGTTTGAAGGCATAAAATTAAATTTAAAAAAAACTTTCATGGTAATTTCAGTATAATTAACATAAAGAAATGCCATGAGTGGAACTGCATTTAATTTAAATATACGTGGGTCTGTGTGTGGTTAGGTAATTAGAAGCCGTATGGCTATAGTCCTATTGGCAGGAGCACTGGAGGCAGGAGGCCAAGAAGCCCTAGTACAGGCAGGTGAATGGCAAGGCTTACAGAAGAAGACTGAGGCATGCAGAATTGGGGGAGTACTGCACATTCGGAGGTGTGCCATCTTTCGGATGAGCTATACCAAGACCCCATCTGCCCCCTCAATTTGAAGTAGAGGATTTTGTGACATTATTTGAAGAAGAACATGAGAGTCCTCAGTGTTCTGGCCAATATTTTTGCCCCAACTAACACCTAAAAATATTTCTTTGCTGTTTATGTGACCTTGTTGTGTGCAATTAGCCTGCTGTGCTTCTTACATTACAACAGTTCCTGCACCTTCAAAAGGACTTCATTGGCTGTAAAGCACTTGGGGCAAATGGGGATCGTGAAAGGCATTAAATAAATACAAGTCTTTCTTTTCTATCTTTCGGACTCGGACAATAGAAAACCCAAGGATACAATGACAGCATCCTCCTGTGATCAAGATAAGATCTCTCCAAAGGCAGACTGAGTAAACACTCAGTGAGATAGATGAGGCTCGCTGCAAATTGTTAAGCTGTTTTATTTTCTGTTGGATGAGCACACAGAACAATGGTTCTGATCGGCTTCACTTACTCCTTTCAAAACAATTTGTCTTAACATAATAGAAAAGGGATGAATATACTGCTATCACAGTTCATTGGGTCATCTCCCTTGACTTAAATCTAATTTTCTAATTCTCCTTGTATTTAATTCTTCTTGCAGCCCTTAGCTGCTTGACTACTTCCAGCTTTCGCAGCTGCTTTTTGTCTATCTCCAGTGTCAGCTTTAGTCAAACTGACTACCCTGTTCCCTGCCCCCTTTCCCCAGAAGAGAAGAATTCACTAGCGTAACTTGGCAATAGCCTCTGCCAAGTTCAAATGACTCGTGTTGATGCAGAAGTAATTAGCATGAACGATCTCTGGATAGCAAACTGTTTACTAGTCTCCAGCGGCTGGTTTAGATAACTCTGTCTGATAACTCATTAACACCTGACAGCACTGCTGTCCTGCAGATTTAACACTGCGAGAGTTAAGTTTAGCTCAGTGGTAGCATTTTAACATATTACATCAAGACCCTTCTGTGGCGGCATAGCCTGAAATCCTATTCCAAAACGTGAGCTTTTTGTTACAATGAATTTTGTATTTGCTTAAGATGTAAGTACTTTAATTGTTCCTTTCTCCTCAAAACTTTTCTTTCCTCAGCTGTTAACCTAATAAAAGGAAACCCCTCCCCTCATCATTGCCAACATTGAGTTTGTAGTTTTTACTGACACTTTTCCATGGCACATCAGTGAAAGACATTTTTCTCTCTGTTGTGGTTCCACCCAGCACTTTTTGTAGTAATAAAAACAAAAAGCTACTGCGGATGCTGGAAATCCAAAACAAAAACAGAATTACCTGGAAAAACTCAGCAGGTCTGGCAGCATCGGTGGAGAAGAAAAGAGTCGACGTTTCGAGTCCACATGACCCTTCAACAGAACTGAAGTATAGTTAGGAGAGGCTTATATTTCACCCCTCTCCTAACTATACTCCAGTTCTGTTGAAGGGTCATGTGGACTCGAAACGTCGACTCTTTTCTTCTCCACTGATGCTGCCAGACCTGCTGAGTTTTTCCAGGTAATTCTGTTTTTGTTTTTACTTTTTGTAGTAGTCTGACCTGACAGTCTGCTTGCTTCTGGCTGCAATGTCTGCGGTCATGCAGACAATCGCATCACGCTTTGGCCCTGGGGAAAGCATCAGATCCTTAGCAAGACAAGAAAACACACGGACTGCAGTATTCCAAGAAGGCAGCCCACCTTCCCAAGGGCAATTAGGGATGGGCAATAAATGCTGGCCTAGCCAGCAAAGCCTACATCCCATGAACAAATGAAAAAAACTCATTCTGATGTCACCATTAACCTGGAACTTCAATTTAATGACTAAACGATACATATATATATATATAAAAAAAGAAAAAAATCTTTTTGTTCTGTCACTAATTTGTAGATTTTCTGCTTGAGTCACCATTTTTCTGGAAATTGTTGCTCCATGGGAATAACATTAAAATTATACCTGTTTGAGTCAATACCTGCCTTTTGTTCTTTTACTCTCTGTGATAGGAGCAAGAGTAAGCTATTCAGCTCCTTGAACATGGCTGATCTGTACTTCAACTCCACTTAAACTTCCTTGTTCCATGTTACTCAATACTCTTACCTAATACAAATCTTGTCAATTTCAGTCTTAAATTTCAATTTATCCGGTAAACATAATTTTGAGAGAGCAAGTCCCAGATTTCCACTTCCCTTTGTGTGAAAACCTGCTTCTTGATTCTATTCCCAAATGGCCTTGCTCTAATGCCAAAATTATGCTCTCTTGTTCTGGATTCCCCACTACAGGAAATAATTTCTCTGTATCTACCTTATCGAATTCTTTTGTTATTTTAAAGACTTTGACCAAGACACCCCTCAACCTACTAAATCCAAGCTAATATAAGACAAGTTTGCATGAGCTGTCTTCATAATTTAATCCTTTAATCCCTTGTATCATTCTGGTGAACCTGTGCTGTACCCATCCCAAAGCTAATATATTGCTACTTGAAGTTCTGTACCCAGACCTGAATGCAGTACTCCAAATGGAGTCTGACCAAGACTCTCTGAAGCATTGCTTCCTCACTTTTGATTTCCTTGTGATAAAGGCCAACATTCCATTAGATGTTGGATTACTTCTTGTCCCTGTGCATTAACCCTTAATTAGTTAAACCTAAATCTCTTTGCTCCTTCCACAGTTCGGTGTCTCACCATTAAGCAGATATATTCTGATTTATCTTTCTGGATTTTTTAAAAAATTCATTTTCATGATGTGGGCTTCATTGGCTAGGTCAGCATTGATTGCCTATCCCTAATTACCCTCATAAAAGTGGTGGTAAGCTGCCTTCTTGAACCGCTACAGTCCTTGTGGTGTAGATACACCCACAGTGCTGTTAGGAAGGGAGTTCCAGGATTTTGATCCAGCAACAGTGAAGGAACAGCGATTATATTTCCAAATCAGAATGGTGAGTAGCTTGCAGGGAACTTCCAGGCGGTGGTGTTCCCATGTATCTGCTGCTCTTGCCCTTCTATATGGTGGCGGTCATGGGCTTAAAAGGTGCTGTCGAAGGAGTCTTGGTGAGTTTCTGCAGTGCATCTTGTAGATGGTATGCACTGCTGCTCCTGCTCGTCGGTGGTACAACTCTCTATTCCTTTAGCTAAGTCATTAATGTATTTGGTGGAAAACTGAGGCCCCGTTACAGTTCTCTAAGGAACACTGTTTATCACATCTGGCCAAATGGAGAATGATCATTTTTCATAACCCTCTTTCCTACCTCCTAACCAATTACCTGCGTGTGTCACAAGGTTACTTCTAACTCCATGCTTTCTCATTTTTGCTAATAATCTTTTGCATTGGAAACAAATACATTCTTGAAACATCATCCAGACACTTCCCTGATGCAAAGTATTTTGCCATTCCCTTAACGCATTTAGGAATGTATGTACACAAATCTTTGACGGTGGCAAGACAATCTGAGAGGATTTTTAAAAAGCTTGCAAGATCCTTGGGTTTACATATAGAGATGTGGATTGCAAAAGCAAGGAAATTATGCTAAACCTTCATTTAAAAAAAACACTGTTTAAACTCCATCTGGAATGTCATGTCCAGTTCTGGGCAGCATTTTTTAGGCTGATGTCAAGCCATTAGAGAAGATGCAGAAGTGATTTACTAGAATGATACCATGGTTGAGGGATTTCAGTTATGTGGAGAGATCAGAAAAGCTGGGATTCTCCTTGAGCAAAAATGGTTAAGAGATTTGAAAGGTGTTCAAAATCATGAATGGTTTTAATAGAGTAATTAAAGAGAAACAGTTTCCAGTGACAGAAGGGTGAATAATCAGGGGTCAGAGATTGAAAGTGTTTGACAAGAGAACTGGAGGTGACATGAAACATTTTTTACAGAGCGAGTTATTGTATTCTGGAATGCACTACCTGAAAGGGTGGGTGGGAACAGAGTTAAGAGTGACATTCAAAAGAGAATGGGATAAATGCTTGAAGGGAAAATAATTTCAGGGCTCTGGGGAAAGAATATGGGGGTGATATTACTTAGATTGCTCTACCAGTGAACAGGCACAGACACAATGGACAGAATGGCCTCCTGTGCTTTATCATTCTATGATTTGATATTGATAAAGACTTTGTTAGCTTTAATAGCTCTCGCAAGTTTCTTTTTGTATTCCCTTTTTTGCACCTCTTTGTGTATCCCTTTGTTGGAGTCTCCTTGATTTCCACTTTTTCTTGCATTTATGTTTAACTTGAAATTGTCTCCTATCTCTTTGAACTATCTTTTAGTTCTTTTTTGCTGCTGTCCCTTCTCATTTATAGGTTGTTTTTGAGATTGGAAAAGACAATTGAGTAATGGATTGTTGGGGCTTGTATAATGAAAAATGTGATTGAGCTATTTGCTGTGACTCCTAAGCGATGGTGATGCGATATGCAAATATCCAGTCTACAATTTGCTGTATTCTTTTCTGCAAATCCAAGTATTAGGGAAAACTCCCAACATATGTCCAATCGATCTGGCATAAGCCATTTTTTTAATTTACCCTATCCCTTCTCAGGATATTTGTGCATGCCTGTGTTTGTCACATTCTCATGGTTGGTTCCCTCATGGTCTCTTCATCTCTTTCCAGTAATTGGAAGTTTCAGTGACCAAGTAAAATGTCCAACTTCCATAGAAGTGTGATTTATCAACAACTTGTTGCAGACATTTTTAATTTTAATCTGTTAACTGGGTAATTAGCAATATTTTTCTTGTGACAATGCACAAAATGTATAAAGCAAAGATAATTCAAGTCAATACAAGTTTATTTGCTAACGGAATATGCATCTGTATAAAATTCGTCAAGCACATCCCAGTGTCACCAGGGTATTAATCCATGTAATGTTGCCAGTAGCCTTAATACAGGCACTTGCTAAATGCCACAGATGTCTCATCACATCTTGTTTTTTATGTTATGGATTCTCTTGTCCATTATTGAGTAAAGTACCTCTGTGAATTTTTAAACACAAGACCATATTTCAAAGGGTTTTATGGATGTAAGAAGCTACTACATTTGATGAAACAGTTTCAACCTAGCTGCGACATACAAAGAGGTCAATTGCACCATCATAGGTAGAGAACCTTGTGTGATTCCAAGAAAAAGTAAAACAGGTAGACTGCTGCTTCTGGAATGTATTGCCCAGAACTTATTTGATGGCTTCCTCTTTCATGGTCTGGTTCAAAGCTGCTGTCTTAAACTCACTTAAACAGCTCAGTTATTACTTAGTTTTGCAATGATTGTACCTGTGGTGAACTCTGTTTCTCCACAGATGCTGCCAGACCTGCTGAGTTTTTCCAACATATTCTGTTTTTATTTCAGATTTTCAGCATCTGCAGCATTTTGTATTTATTTCAATGAACCTGTTAAGTTGTTTAATCTGTTAAGTATCTGATGTTATTAATATTAATCATCCTCTGAAATGAATTGGGTATACAGTGGCATCTCAGTATGTAATTCACAGTTGCTAAATAGGTCTATTCATCCAAGGCACACCATTCTAGATTACTTTGTACATAAGATTTCACTTCAACTCATGAGCTGTTTTTTGTGATGGGCTTGAGAAAAGGTATTTGAAGAAGCCCAAATCTTAACACTCTTCACAAATCCTTGTTCGTGTTTTCAACTTCATTCATGACTTGCTTTCCTCCCAGATGGGATTCCTGATAGAAAATGGTCAATTTAGGAGATCTCTTGACCTTTTTATGAACACATCATAGAGATTTTAGCATTCTATTCTGATGGAAGATCCATGGAGCAATTAAAAACATTTAAAGATCTTATTATGTGACAAAGAAAAGATCACTTGCAGGATAACTAGCTCGAGATTTTCATTGTAGTCCAATACATGTATTAATTTTTCAATACAATTTTTATGTGAAAGTAAGATAAAAATACTTGAGCTTGTCATTTTTGTATTGAAGCATTAGAAGATTCATGTTCTTTGAACTGAACCTTGAAGACTGTTACATTGTAATGACTTGCACCTAATCTCAGCAGTATAGATTTAAGGGACATGAGTTGTGTTAAAGGTGTTGAGGTTTCAGAAGCTTGATATTTTGTTAGACGTTACAACGCTAAAAAACAGTGGCAGTATTAAATTCTATACAGGTATCCCATCAACCAACTTTTCTCAAGAGAATTCAATTTTTTTTAAGCCACATCACATTTGTTGACATGTAATTCCATCTGCTTTTTTGTCCATTCCACTAGTTAGTCAGTATCTGCTTTCTTTGGTCTCAGAATTATGTACATTGTCCTCTGAAAATTTGGATGCCAATCTCTCTAATCCTATATACAAACTATTCATGTACACAGTGAACAGAAGCTCTCCCGGAACGAAGTCCTGTGGAATACCTTGACCCAGTTGCCCCCACTCTGAGAAACTTACCTTAAGTTTTGCTCTGTTTCCTGCCTTCTCTCAGTTCTAATCTAATGTTCTACTCTTCTCTAATTCTATACCTTTTATCTTCAATATTGTCATATGGGGCACTTTGCCAAATGCTTCCTGAAAGTCCATGTAAACCACAAGTATTGCATTCCCCCCCATCCACCATATCTGATTTGTAAAGCACAATCTTCCTTTCTGAAATGCATGACATAACCTCACACTACCGTTAAATAACTGGAAAACAACTAACAGAAAAAGTGTAATATTGGTTCTACTGAACATGCCCAGGCTTGTTTACATCAGTAGGATAGAGTTTTATTGTAGTGGTAGCTGTTTAAAGTGTTCTGAAACCAACCACATTTACTTACCTATTTTCCCAACAGTTATCTAAACAACTGTGGTCTTAGCATGAGTTTAAAAGGTGCACGTAAAATCATGACTGTACAACTAAATGAACAGACTGGAAAAATCTGCTATGTATTCATTGATGCCAACTCCTGGAGTTGCAGCAGAACAATTAACTTTTAAAAGGTAGCCTGAAATAGAAAGCTGCATAAATGGAAGTAAATTCTGCACTTATATTGCTACTTGCTTCTGTTATTGTCTATTATACAACTACCGCAGGAAGTATTTCTGTTTTGCAATTTGCATGCCCACCCTACTCCTGAAATGGGAAATGAAGAGCCCACGTCACAAACAAAAATGTGTCCATCCTTTCATACTATACTTAGCTATTCCAGATAACCAGGATTCTAAATTAACAGTGATATGGATGAGGGTTTCAGCAGCAGATAAACCAAGGTAGGCAGGGAATTGCACACTCTTTCTGATGGAATGTGGAGTTATAACTTCAGTTCAGGGATAGACAGGATGCCTAGGTTGGAAGAAGCCTGATTCAGGCTGAGACAGTGGCTAGAAATGACAATAGTCAGTGGCAAGCATCAAAAACAATGGTTTTGCTATTACCAGTAGTTAGCTAATGTAAATTGTGGCTTATCCAAGGCTGGATGTTAGGCAGGACAGAGATGGTGAAGTGCTCAAGAAAGGAAAGGCTGTGGCAAGGTAAAGCTTGGTAACATCAAAATACATTTGGAAGCTACCCCAAAATTTGCAGATGATGATTGTAAGGAGAATTATGTAGTTGAAGAGAAGAGGCAGGAGTGGATCATTTCAAGACTTTGGAGATGGGGAAAGAAGCCATAACTGGAGATGCTCTGCCTGTGATCTGTCTGTTAAGTAAAAGTGGAAACAAGCATGGATGTCCTTCTGAACTTGGGCAATGGAGGAGAGAGTAGGGGAAGAAGAATGTTGAAGGGGATTGTAACCTTTGATATGCTCAGCTACCAGAACATTTGAGGATAAAGGATAATGTACCACAATCATAGTCATTGAGAAAGTCATTCTTGACTTTGGATAGGGCCTTTCAATTGAAGAGAAACCACAGGTAGGGAATTGGAATTTCTCAGAATTATAGAATTTTTCCAATGCAGAAAGGCCATTCAGCCCACAAAGTCTGAAAAAGCATTCTACTTAGTCCCATTCCCCTGCCCTTTCACTGTAACCTTGCACATTCATTCTTTTCAGATAGCAATCCAATTACCTTTTGAAAACCTCAATCCAACCTGCCTCCACCACCCTCTCAAGAAGATCGTTCCAGACTCCAGCCACCCTCTGGATGACAATATTTTTCCTTGCATCACTTTTACTCCTTTTGCTAATTATTTTGAACCTGTGCTCTCTTGAGTGGGAACAGTTTCTCTCTATTTGCCCTGTCCATACTGCTCAGGATCTTGAATACCTCTATCAAGCCTCCTCTCAGCTTTCTTTTCTCCAAGGAAAACAGTCCCAACCTCTCAATCTATCCTCCTAGCTACAGTTCTTTATTCCTGGAATCATTCTTGTGAATCTCCTTTGTACTCTTTCCACTGCCTTCATATCCTCCCTCAATTATGGCACCCAGAACTGGACGCAGTACTCCAGATGAGGCCTAACTAATGTCTTATATAAGTTCAACATGACCTCCCTACTCTTGTACTCAATGCCCCTATTAATAAATTCTAAGATACTATATGCTTATTAACTGGTCTCTCAACATGCCCGGCCATCTTCAGTATGTACATATACACCAAGGTCCCTCTGATCCTGCACCTCCTTTAGAGTTTTTCCTTTAATGGATATTGTCTTTCCATATTCTTCCTGCCAAAATGAATCACTTCACACTTTTCTGCATTGAACTTGATCTGTCACTTGTCTGTCCAACCACCAACATGTTGATGTCCTCTTGAATTTCAAGACTATTGTCATCACAGTTGACAATGTTTCCAATCTTCATATCATCTGCAAATTTTGACATCACGCCCGGAACACTATAGCCTAGGTCATTAATATAAATCAGGAAGAGCAAGGGTCCCAACGCTAACCCCTGGGAAACTCCACTACAAACCCTTCTCCAACCTGAAAAACAACAATTTATCACTATTCTCTGTTTCCTGTCGTTCAGCCAATTTCTTATCTAAGTGCCTACTTTCCCTTTTGTTCCATGAGCTAGAATTTTGCGTACAAGCCTGTTGTGTGGCACTGTATCAAATGCCTTTTGAAAATCTATATACACCACATCAACAGCATTTCCCATGTCAGCCTTCTCTGTTACCTTTTCAAAAAGCTAGTTAAACATGATTTTCTCTTAATGGATCCATGCTGGCTTTCCTTAATTATCCTGCACTTGTCTAAGTGACTATTGATTTTGTCCCAAACTATAGTTTCCAGAAGCTTTCCTATCACTGAAGTCAGATTGGCTGGTCTGTAGTTGCTGGCTTTATCCTTACACCCTTTGTTGAACAAGGGTGTAACATTCACAATTCTCCAGTCCTCTAGCACCACCTTTGTGTCTAAGGAAGACTGGAAGATTATCACTAGCGCCTCTGCAATTTTCACTCTTATTTCCCTCAGTCCCCTTGAAAGCACCTCATCCGGTCTTGGTACTTTACCAATTTTTAGTAAAGATGGCCTTTCTAACACGTCCTCTTTCTCAGTTATAAATTCTTCTAATATACCAGTTACCTCCTTTCTCTCCTCGGCTTGGGTAGCATCTTCCTCCTTTGTAAAGATAGATCCAAAGTACTCGTTTAATACCTCCACCATTTTACCTGCCTCCAAGTGCATGTCGCCTTTTTTATTCCTAATCGGGCCTACTCTTTCTTTTACCACCCTTGTGTTATTTATTGAATTATAGAAGACCATGGGATTCCCTTTCATGTTAGCCGCCAGTCTCTTTTCATGCTCTCTCCTTGCTTGTCTTATTAATTTGTTTACTTTCCCTCTGGTCCTTCTATATTCAGCCTGATTTTCTACCTGACATCTGCTGTACACGCTCTTCTGCCTTTTCATCTGCACCTCTGTCTCGTCATCCAGGCACTCTGGATTTATTTGTCCTCCCTTCCACCTTGAAGGGAACATACCTTGACATTGCCTGCAACATCTTTTCTTTTTGATTCATTTGATTCCAACTCACTCAACTCAGATGCATTCTCATCCCATCGAAATTGGCTTTGCTCCAATTAATTATCCCTGCTTTGGATTGTTCCTTGTCCTTTTCCATGGCCAACCTAAATCATATGATACAATGATCACTGACCCCAAATGCTTCCCCATTATTTGATCTACTTGGGCCGACTCATTCCCCAGAACCAGGTCCAATAGTGCCAGCTCTCTCATTGGACTGGAAACATACTGCTGCAGAAAATTATATTTCCAGGAACTCATGCCCCTCTTATCCACTATTCCTATCCCAAGCAATTCGATTCACTCCATCTGATAATTGACTGAAGGCACTGGATACTGCAGAGGCTACGGGCCCTCACAATGGTCCAGCAATAGTACTGAAGACTTGTGCTTCAGAACTTGCCGCGCCCCTAGCTAACTTTTTCCAGTACAGCTACAACACTGGCATCTACCCGCTATGTGGAAAATTGCCCAGGTATGTCCTGTACACAAAAAGCAGGACAAATCCAACCCAGCCAGTTACCGCCCCATCAGTCTGCTCTCGATCATCAGTAAAGTAATGGAAGGGACCATCAACAGTGCTATCAAGCAGCACTTGCTTAGCAATAACATGCTCACTGATGCCAGGGCCACTCAGCTACTGACCTCATTATAGCCTTGGTTCAAACATGGACAAAAGAGCTGAAGTCCCAAGGTGAGATGAAAGAGACTGCCTTTGACATCGAGGCAGCATTTGACCGAGTGTGACATCAAGGACCACGAGCAAAACTGGCGTCAACGGGAATCAGAGGGAAAACTCTCCGCTGGTTAGAGTAATACCTCGCACAAAGGAAGATGGTTGTGGTTGTTGGAGGTCAGTCATCTCAGCTCCAGGACATCACTGCAGGAGTTCGTCAGGGTAGTGTCCTAGGCCCAACCATCTTCAGCTGCTTCATCAATGACCTTCCTTCCATCATAAGGTCAGAAGTGGAGATGTTCACTGCTGATTGCACAATGTTCAGCACCATTCACGACTCTTCAGATACTGAAGCAGTCCGTGTCCAAATGCAGCAGGGCCTGGGCAATATCCAGGCTTGGGTTGACAAGTGGCAAGTAACATTCACGCCACACAGAGAGAATCTAACCATCACCCCTTGATATTCAATGGCATTACCATCACTGAATCCCCCACTATCAACATCCTGGGGGTTACCATTGACCAGAAACTGAACTGGACTAGCCATATAAATACTGTGACTACAAGAGCAGGTCAGAGGCTAGGAATCGTGCGAAAAGTAATTCACCTCCTGACTCCCCAAAGCATGTCCACCATCTATAAGGCACAAGTCAGGAGTGTGATGGAATACTCCCCATTTGCCTGGATGAGTGCAGCTCCCACAACACTCGAGAAGTTGGACACCACCCAGAACAAAGCAGCCCCCTTGATTGGCACCACACCCACAAACATTCACTCCCTCCACACTGACGCACAGTAGCAACAGTGTGTACCATCTCCAAGATGTACTGCAGGAATTCACCAAGGCACCTTGGATAGCACCGTCCGAACCTACCACCTAGAATGACAAGGGCAGTAGATAGATGGTAACACCGCCACCTGGAGGTTCCTATCCAAGTAACTCACCACCCTGACTTGGAAATATATCACCGTGCCTTCACTGTCGCTAGGTCAAAATCCTGGAACTCCCTAACAGCACTGTGGATGTACCTACACCACATGTACTGCAGTGGTTCAAGAAGGCAGCTCAGCACCACCTTCTCAAGGGCAACTGGGGATGAGCAATAAATGCTGGCCCAGCCAGTGAAGCCCACATCCCGTGAATGAATTTTTTAAAAATGGATAATTGAAATCCCATTATAATTACTCTAATTCTTGCACCTCTCTTGTAATTTCTTTCCAAATTTGTTTCTCTACAGCTTTTCCACTAGTTGGTGGTCTATATACTACACCGATCAATATTATTGCACCTTTCTCATTCCTTATCTTTAACCAGAGAGGTTCCGCCCTTGACCCCTCTGGAACATCCTCTCTCCAGTACTATAAAGCCATCTTTAACCAATATTGCCATTCCCCCCACTTTCCTTCCTTTCCTGCCTCTCCTAAACAGCTTGTACCCAGGAACATTTAACGCTCAGGCCTGCCCTTCTTGAGCCAGGTCTCAGTTATAACAATAATATCATAATTTCATTTGTCAACCTGTGCCTGTAGTTCACCAATCGTATTAACTGTACTCCGTGCATTCACATACATGCACATTAGCCCTGATTTAGGCTTTACTTTCCCCCTTACTCTGACTCCATCTAATGGCTTACTATTGCCTCTAATTCTATCAAACTCTCCAACTATTCATTTTACCTTGATATTACTTTCTGAT
Organism: Cetorhinus maximus; assembly: GCF_964194155.1. Taxonomy (NCBI): domain Eukaryota; kingdom Metazoa; phylum Chordata; class Chondrichthyes; order Lamniformes; family Cetorhinidae; genus Cetorhinus; species Cetorhinus maximus. The sequence goes on from NC_135884.1 coordinate 121,492,835, forward strand.
ATATTGTCATTATCAGTTAATACTTTTCACTGCCTATTTTTTTGCCTCTTCACTCTGAATTTCCCCTCAGGTTTCCATCTCCTGCCAATCTAGTTCAAATCCTCCCTAACACCATGAGCAAACCTCCCTGCGAGGACATTCATCCCAGTCCTGTTAAGGTGTAATCTGTCCTTCCTACTCCATTTCTCCAGCCCTGTGTTGAAATGCCCAATCTTCCTATTCTTATGCTCACTAGCATGTGGCACTGGGAGTAAGCCTGCTCTTGATGTCCTGCTTTTTAATTCCCTTCCTAACTGCCTAAAATCTGCTTTCAGGACCTCATCCCTTTTCCTACCTATGTCATTGGTCCCAATGTGGACCACGACCTCTGGCTGTTCACCATCCCTCATAAAGAATGTCCTGCAGCTACTCTGTGACATCCTTGACCCTGGCACCAGGAAGACAACATACCATCCTGGAGTCATGTCTACAGCTGCAGAAACGCCTGTCTTGCTTCCCTATCTATGGAATGCCCTACCACTATAGCTCTTCCACTCTTTCTCCTCCCCTCCTGTGCAACTGAGCCACCTGTGGTGTCATGAACTTTAGTCTTACTATAGTCCTCTGAGGAACCATCTCACTCACCAGAATCCAAAAATGGTTAGAGCGCAAGATAGCCTCAGGGGATTCCTGCATTACCTCCCTGTTTCTCTTAGATACTCTGGCGGTCACCTATTCTCTCTCCACCTGTATACTACTTAGCCGAGGTGTGACCATCTTTCTAAACGTGCTATCCACCACAGTGACTCCAGTCGCCGCTCAAATTTTTAAAATGTATCCTTTCAGGGGATGTGGGCATTGCTGGCAAGGCTAACATTTGTTGCTCATCCCCAATTGCCCTTGAACCGAGAGGCTTGCTACACTATTTCAGAGGGTGTGGGTCTGTTGTGGGTCACATGTAGGCCAGACCAGGTAAGGATGACAGATTTCTTTCCCTAAAGGACATTAGTGAACCAGATGGGTTTTCCACCAATGGTTTCATGGTAACATTTACTGAGACTAGCTTTTCAATTCCAGATTATTTGGATTTAAATTCCACCAGCAGCATGGTGGGATTTGAATCCTTGTCCCTAGCTTCTGGATTACTAGTCCAGTGACATAACCAGTACGCCACCACCATCACCCCGCCCAAGTTCCACAGCTCGGAGCTCAAGCTTCTGCAGCTGGTGACACTTCCTGCAGATGTAGCCATTGAGGGCACCTTGTGCCTGCACAACTTCCTACATCCCGCAGGATACTCATTCCATGTGGCTGAGCTGCACTGACATACCTTAAACTTTATATAAAGTGTTTACCACAGTATTGTATAATATACTAACTCATCTGTCACTCACCAATCGTCTCCTCTGTGCTGAATCCGAAAAGGCCTTTTCTTACCAGCCAATCAATTTACGGGGACTCCTGTGATGTCACTTTTAGATTTTATCTTAAACTCCCAGCTCTCTCTCTCTGCTGCTTTAAGCTCTCGGACCCCTCCAGTTAATTAACAGTTACTGATTAACGTACTCTTGCTGCACCAAAGTGGAAATCAAATGCTGGAGGCTGAAAAAGATTAGAAGAAAGGAGCACCTCCTCTACCCCCACCCCCCCACCCGCGGCCTCCTTCAACAAGCTCCCAACTCGCAAGCTGTACTTCTTGCAATAAACCTTACCTAAAGCACCTGTTTCCCCCTATGCTCCGAATTCCCACTACCAAGTACTCACTCTGTCTCTGCCTCACTCAGCTGTAGTCTCCCTTACTTACTGTGCCCCTTCTACTTTATTCTCTTTAATTGTAAGGTTCCCGATACCTCCATTAGGCTATTTAGTTTATCCACCATTGCTGCACCACCTTCTGCAGACACTTTTGCAGTTTTTTATATTTAGCTAATTTGCAACTAAGACTTCATTTTTAAACAAAACTTTTACAAGGATTTTATACCACTTTCATTTTATTTTATTAAATTTGTTATACAGTAACAACTTTATATTAGCTCCATACTCTTCACATGTATTTTCAGTAGGTTACGAAAACATTAGGTTTGGGGGCTGCCTTGAGAACTCAAGGAATATAAAAAGCAGCCAACTGAGGCTGCTCAGTTTCAGTTACTGGCTGTTTACCCAGAATAAGTGAGTGTCTTTTCTATGGAATCAAACTGTTTCCTGCTTGGACAAGAAAATACTCCTCAAGGACCATGGAAGTCTATCCTTCATTCTGTTTTTAAAGATTAAAGACTGTGTATTTGATGAGTTGTATGATCTCTGCAGAGGATCATTATGTAATGTGAACTTAAGGCAGATAATTGGATAAGCTTCTGACTAATCGAATGTAAGATTTCAATCATGCCCCCAAATTGAGTAAATAATCTTGGCTTTCTGGAGTTAATTGCATTAATAATTTGTAGAGTCATACATCTTAATGCTTTTCTGATGGAGGAGAACAAATTCCTCATGCATATATTAATTTTTGCCTTTTTCTTTCTTTCCTCCCTAACCCACTGACTCAAAAAAAAAATTAGCAATATGTTGTCTCTGTAACAATTAGTCCAATTTGCAGGCAAACCCCTTGGATGTTCCATGCTATTGGAAGTGATGGCAAGCTATTTGAGTTCAAACGCATTAACTAGAAACTAAACACTTAATGGAGTCCCATGTTTTGATTTGCAATCAATGTCCCTTCTGAAGGTGCGTGAGTGCATGGCCAAACAGCAATCTGGAATGAACCATGCTCAGAACTCAGTAACTTTTAAAATGTAAGCTTCCTGTAGACAAAAAGAGTAGTGTTCAGAGGTGTTTGGTACCTACCTAGCGCAAAGAAAATTTATGTGGAATATTGGTTGCAATCCATTTGTAATTATAGTCATAGAAGAGAAAATATTTTTCAAAAGGAATGTAATAAATTAATCCATATCCGAAGTTCTGGCCTGTCCCTATCATATTTGCTTTTGTACTTGAAACTGTTGATTTTGCTCTACTAGGCAGACTTTGTTTTAGCTGTCTTGCCGAGCCAGGCTGCAAAGCATTTCATAATTAGTGTGTATTTAACTGATGGAATTGAAAGGCATTTACAGAGCAAATTACTCTTTTGGAAGGAACATAAGAAATAGGAACAGGAGTAGACTATTTGGCCCCTTCAACCTGCTCCACCATTCAACACGATCATGGCTGATCATCTTGTGTTTCGATTTCCACGTTCCCATCTAACCCTGATGACCTTTGATTCCCTTACCTAACAAGAATCTATCTACCTCTCCCTTAAAAAATATTCAATGACCCTGCCTCCACCAGCACTTGAGGCAGAGTTCCAAAGTCACACAACCCTCAACAGAGAAAAATTTTTTTCTCATCTCTGTCCTAAAAGGGTGACCCCTAATTTTAAAACAGTGCCCCTAGTTCTGGACTCACTCACAAGAGGAAACACCCTTTCGACATCCACCTTGTCAAGGCCGTTCAGGATCTTGTATACTTCAATCAAATCACCCCTGTGCAAAGTAGGAACTCGAAGGAGCATCTTCCAGTTTAATGCAAAAGCACTAGCTCTGTCCTCTGGATATAATTGAAATCTAGCTCGAACATGGGCAATAAAAACTTCTGGCAGTCTGACATGTATGATACAATGATTATCGCATTCTGGAACAGTTCTCAATCACTAGTCATGAAGCAAAATATTGTGTATTCAATATATAATGAAGTGCATCAAAGCAACCTATAAATCCTGTCCATCAGAAGAAGTTCCATGAAAGTAGGCAATCCTTTGTTTTGATTGTTATAGTGGATTTATTATTGTGCTCAGTTACAAAAATGTGGCACTTTCTCTACCTATTTACAATTCAATTATTTGAAACAGAAGTAAAAAAGCATTTTAAGACACTGCTGGAGGGAATAGAATGAAATTAAGGAGGAATATGGATTAAAATTGTTGATTGCGGAAGAGCACAAACCTCCAAAAAAGAGTGATTTCTATTTTTTTTAATAAGAAAAGGTCCGAGATAGTTTGGGTACAAATTTGTGATTTTTGAAGAGGAGGAAGACTAACTGGTAATTCCTATGCATGCCCAGAACAAAAAGTGGAAATTGGAATAGAATTCTTTAAACAAATAGAATGTGGTTCAGTTACTCATGCTATCAAATATGATACAACACAAAACTCGGGTGAGTTTATGATTTTCCTGTGGCATCATCACCTTTAAAGTAGGAGTCTATTCCAGAAGAATATTATTAAAAAGCAATTAAATAGTTTCATTGTTAAGGTTAGTGTGAAGCATTTCAACATCCCCATTGTTTTAGAACTTATAAAAACTATTGTTACAGATGACCACCAAATCATCCTTTAATGGGACTTATATGATTTGCAGTGTTTAAAACATTTAATTAGGTTGGCAAATTAATCTGGAGTTTGATTACAAAACAAAAATGGTTGAGCATGTAACATTCAATTTACAAATTAGTATGTGCAACTGTCAGCTTCTACATGTATGCTGATGACACCCAGTTCTGCCACAAGCCCACCTCTCTCTATCTATCATTCTTCTGCCTCTGTCCAACATCCAAATTTTGGTAAACACAGTTTACTCCAGCTAAGTTTCAGGAAGCTGAAAGCTATTGTCTTCACCTTTCACTGCCCTTTCTGGCCCCGTCGCCAGCTAATGTCTCAGTCTGAATCAAAACGTTAACAACATCTTGAGCTAAACTCCCATCTGCATATCTTCTTCATTGCAAATACACCTTCCATCTTTATAAGATTCTTGTCTTAACACATAGGCCTCTGACACCCTCTGAAGGCCTCTGAAAGAGACCAAACGCAGACTGAGTGACCGCTTTGCAGAACATCTTCGGTCTGCCTACAAGCATGACCCAGACCTCCCTGTCGCTTGCCATTTCAACATACCACCCTGCTCTCATGCCCACATGTCCATCCTTGGCCTGCTGCAATGTTCCAGTGAAGCTCAATGCAAACTGGAGGAACAGCACCTCATCTTCCAACTAGGCACTTTACAGCCTTCCAGACTTAACATTGAGTTCAACAACTTCAGATCGTGAACTTTCTCTCCTCCATCCTCACCCCTTTTTGATCTCCTTTTTTCAAATATTTATTTTTTAATTATTATATATTTTTTCCCCACCTATTTCTATTATTTTTAAAATGTATTTCCGTTCATTGTTTTACCCCCACCTTTTAGCCTATTTTGATCTTTTCTCCCACACCATCCCCTCCCCCCACCCCACCCCCTACTAGGGCCATCTGTCACTTTTTCATCCTGCTTTCTACTCTTAATGTCACCATTAGCACCTCCTTTAGCCAGTATCACCACCATCAACACCCCTTCAACCTTCTGTTTATGACATCTTTTGCAATCTCTCCTTTGCCTCCACCTATCACTGGCCTTCTATCCAGCTTCACCTGTCCCATGCCTCTTAAACAGTGTATATTTCACCACATTTCTACTTCTCTTTAGTTCTGAAGAAGTCATACAGACTTGAAACGTTAATTCTGTCTTTCTCTCCACAGATTCTGTCAGACCTGTTGCGTTTTTCCAGCAATTTTTGTTTTTGTTTCAGATTTCCAGCATCTGCAATATTTTGCTTTTATGCTTTTACCTCTGAAACCCTTTGTCATCTCCAAACTTGACAATTCCAATACTTTCTTGGCTGGCCTCTCACCCTACTTACCTCCTGTAACAATCTACAGCATTACTATCCAGCTCTTCCCCTTCCCTCACATTCCGTTCCCCTGACCTTGACTCTTTTCACGTTTTGCGATCCTTTCGCCCCGTTACTAATCGTTGAGCCTTCAGCCACCTAGGACCCACATTCTGGAATTCCATTCCTTAGATCCTTCTGCTTCTTCACCTCCATAAGATTCTCCTAATGTTGCCTTCTTTGACTTGTGCCTTTTTTTTCTTATGCCTCCAGAAAAATCATGAGGTGTTTTTCTCTGTTAACTGTGCTATATAAATGCAAGTTGTCTGTACCTGGACTTGGGTGTATAACAATGAAGTTTGACAATGTAAGCATAGGACGTTTGAAATCCTTTTTCAAGGAAAGGGTTCCCAGCACCTGTTCTTTGTGAACTATGCAGAATTGGAATTGGATCTGGTGAAATATTAAAATATTTAAGCATATGCTTACCAGGAATTGAAAAAGTAAGTTTTATTTTTAGTAATGGTGGTAATGTATGTTCTTCAGAATAATTAATTTATATGTGGATGTTTAAGAGTTAAATGTTTTGTTTCTTTTGTAGGTACACTGGAAAAATCTAGCAGTGGCACACTGTTAATACCAATGCACCAACAAACTGGACAGTATGATTTCAGATGCTGTTGCAGATTCTCAACCACAAAGCCATGGCTGTACAATAAAACATAAGTGTGATGAACATCTCTTGAAGCAGATAGCAACTCATTCGTTTGTGGATAGTAAAATTGTATCAAAAATGGAAAGGTCAGGCTCATTAATTCGGGTTATTGAAAAATTGAGTAAGATTGTGGAGAAAGGAAGATCAAAGCAGTGTTCTATAGCTGGTCAAAAGAGGCCTTATTCTAGCACCTCTGACACAAAAAGTGCAGCATTTGAGCACGCTGACAGCTGTGAGAACGCAGTCAAAAAACTTGCAGACACAAACAATGATAAATTAAAGGATGACTCCACAGTTAAACAGACCTATTTTAAGACAGAAGATCTGCCTAAGAATTGTAATGGATTAGATCTGAGGACACTTAACTCTGCAACTACAACTGACACTTCAAAGAGCTTCTGTTGTGCTGTCTGTGGCTTTGTTACTGTAGAGCAATCTGCCTTTTATACACATATGCGCAGCCATAACAATACTGAGATCTACACATGTGAACAATGCAACTTTGCCTCTACAGTTTCCAAAGATCTTGTAGAACACAAATATTTGCACAGGAAACTCACTCGATATCAGTGCAATTTATGCAAGTTCAGTTCACTGACTTTCCCACAGTTAAAGGAGCACTTTGAGCAACATGGAAAGTCAAATGAGGTGGTATTGATGTGTTCTGAGTGTTGCTTTGTTTCAAAAAAGCAAGAGGAGCTTGAAGCTCATATTTGGATCCATCTCGAGGATGCACAGATGCAGAGAAAACAGTTGCCACAGATTCGGCAGCAATTAGAGTCAGGTGCTATAGGTAGGGCAAAATCGGGAAGTGTTGGTTTGGACACTGAACCAGGCTCAAGAAAGTGGTATACATACGACCAGTATGGCATGTATAGATGTTTGATTTGCAGTTACGCTTGTGATCGCCAACGAATGTTGAAAACACATGCATGGAAACATGCCGGTGAAGTAGATTGTTCATATCCAATTTTTGAGGAGGTGTGTGAGCCAGCTACCTCAGCAGTTTCTTCTACAGCTCTCACAACTCATGAGGATGAACCAATAATTGTTTTTTCACCAACAAATAAATCTGAAAGTGTGCACTGCACTGGTTCAAATCAATTGCAGTTTTGTGGTGTGGCTTCAGTTACTGCAATGAATTCATTCGATTGCAAAACCTCACTATCTGAGACAACTGTGAAAGGTTCTGATATTACCTGCTCAAAAGCACCTAGTCCCACAGTAGTGGAGATTATTGAGGAGGAGTCTCTGATACTGGATTGTGAACAGGAAAGCACAATTCCTGATAGCCTTCTTTCCTCGGCACAGAAGATTATTAGCTGCAGTTCTAACAAGGTGGGACATGTCAACGTTATAGTGGAGCGTGTCCCAGGAGCTGGAGACACTGTTCCAGAAAAGCACTTTCTGATTACACCAGATATTGAAGTTGAGAAGAGACTTATCTCTGAAAAGTCTCACATGATCTATTGCGAAGATTCTTCAGAAATGTATCAACAAAGTAACAGTACAGCTGAAGTGGAAACAGCTGCCTTGGGGTGGAACCCTGAAGAAGGTAATAATGCTTTAAAACCTCCTGAACCTGTGGCAGTTGATGAAAATGTTCCACCAGCACGAAGGAGGACTAATTCTGAATCTTTGAGGCTTCATTCATTGGCTGCTGAAGCTCTTGTTGCAATGCCAACAAGAGCACCAGAATTAATCAGAGCAAATGCTAAAAATCCTGAGCCTGATACAGGGCAGAGAAATATGGAAGTCAGCACTTCCATTTCTCCAGCTCTCAGTTATTCTCTAGATGGTACTAGTAATGACTTGCAGCTTGATAAGGCTAAATCTGGTTTTTCTGAAGTACCAATCAAAATGGGCATCAGCATGTCATTACTCACTGTGATTGAAAAATTGAGAGAAAGAACTGACCAAAATGCTTCTGATGAAGATATCCTGAAGGAATTACAGGATAATGCACAATGTCAACCTTCAAATGATCTTAGTTCACCAGGCAACCTAGTGGAGTACATAGCCAACACAGAGCGGCCTTACCGTTGTCGCCTCTGTCACTATACCAGTGGTAACAAGGGATACATCAAGCAGCATTTAAGAGTTCACCGTCAACGACAACCTTACCAGTGTCCAATCTGTGATCACATTGCTGCTGATAGCAATAATCTGGAGAGCCATATGATAAACCACTGCAAGACTAGAATGTATCACTGCAAGCGGTGCAGTGAAGCATTTTATTATAAGGTAAACTGACTTTAATGAAATGGTTTCATTATTTAGATGTGTTACACTTAATGTGTATATATTGAAACTAAAGTAAAACTACAGCCATTTGTTTTAGCTTTGCATATCATTCAAGTTCAGTGATTTCAGTAAAGCATTCTCAAAGATGTTGAATTTTTCAAGGTCCAGTTCGGATTGTAATCATTTGTAAATTTAGAGCACTTTTTAAATTAAAAAACTATTAAGATTAAGGAACTATTCTATATTTAACAATAGTTTATATTGTTGTGAATTCAGAGATTTAATCAGATTTTGTTCTTTAAAAAAATCTTATTTAAAAAAGGATGAATTTAACATTGTAAAATAATTTTATGCCTTTCTGAGAAATTACTTCAGTTTTGATTTTAAAAATGCTCAATGTTCTCATTTGGGTTAAAGATGTTATAGAATCGTGTCGATGCATACTTTTAAATATCTTCTTTGCTGAATTTAAATCATTGTAATTTGATAAGAGATTACCGAAATGTTTTCTGTTAAATGAAGGATTACCACGTTTAATTTTGGCTCCATGTAGTTTGTTGGATTCGTCCTATGTAAGTATATGGCGAATTGCCTTTTTGACATTCTGGGCAACTTTCTGACAGAGTCAGCTTCGGAACCATGAGTGTGAACAACATGGCCTGTCTGACATTTCCTCAACAAATGATGAAAATACTGACCGTAGTAGAGGAGGAGAAACTGGAAGTACACAAGAGGGTAATGTGAATATTTGCATGCATGCATTCTTATGTGCAAAACGTGTCACGAATTGTAGAGATACTTAGATAATTGGATTTTTCTTGGACCTGTAGGTGAAATTAAGAGAATTTATTTCGGAACAGATGGCCTCCTTTCCAACTAGGCATCTGTCCTTTTAGTACAGAATGTATGGTTGGGAAAAGGGTACAGATGTCTAAAGTGGAAGAAGTAAGTTACCACTGCAAAGTTTTTATCTGGCCTTGTTTCAACAGTGATAGACTTTCTTAGCCTTTGGCAACATGATATTTGTCCCTTTTGCCGGTTGGTTTATCCAAGCTCTATCGTGAGATATTGTTCAGTCTCCTGTCCAAGAGTATCAGTGAGGGATATTTTAGCCCCGCAAAGATGAGCAGGATAGTGTTGGGGTGGGGTGGGTGTTACATTGTTCCAAATGTGAAACCTGACTACCAACCCACTGCAAATGGGTTAACTAGGGTGGGTTTAGGATCATCCAAGAACTTACTCTGGACAGGCAGGTCAGTGATCTCAAAATGTTAATGAGGCTGAATTCCTCAAATTTGACAGCTGTTTAAATTTGGATTTGGCCAGGTTTCCCAAGGCAGCTGAAGGAAGGCAGGAGTTGCCAGTGCCTGTACTTTTCCAGCACTACTTGTGGGGAAGAAGGTGCAAGACTACTTCCCCTACATGGTCCCTCGTGCACACCTGTTATAACTTGCCTCCGATTCCCACAACCGCATGATCACCCGACCCCCACACGATCTCTACCTCCATCCCCCTCCCCCCTGTGATTTCTGGCCTACGCCTACATCATTGCACTTTACAGAACCCTCCTCCCCCTGAAGATTCCAGATCCCCCTCCCCACTGCGCCACTATTTCCAGACCCCCTTTCCCTTCCCATCACAATCTCCAGTCCCCAGCAGCCCTCATTGCTTTCTTGTGTTGCTGGCTTTCCCACACAGCGGCCTGACAGTCTTTCAATCTGGGTGGGAAAGGGAGTAAAAAAAAAATTCTAATGAGGTCCTGCCCTTAACTTCAGCAAGACCCCTGTGAACCTGGCATTTCAGGACTTGCCAGCTGCTGATACAGTTCACCACCTCTCTGTAAATATCAGATCTAGTGTGCACTGGGAAGATTAAGTACACTCTCAAATGGCACAGTAAGAACTTGTAAAGGAGCTTAATTCTAGCTTTTGTTTCACAGAACTATTTCAAGGCCATGTAACTTAAGTATAAATCTCTTTTTATTGTGAGCTCAGAAAGGATGCTGTTGTAGCTGGTTTGAATGTATAAATGCTATTGACTGGATTAAATAACATGCCTGCATAAGCTCGAAAAATTTTAAAATTTTATATGGTTTAATAGACATTTTGTTAGGTTGTCGGTAAATATCTTCAGTTACTGTACCATTGATTTGAATGTTGCAGTTGGATACGCATATGGAATGCAAATGGGAATACCAGCTGATTGCTTGGACTAATTTGTCATCTACAAAATGTGCTGATGATAGAATTTCAGACCTTTCCTGATATTGCAGTCCAATTATTTTGCTGAATCAAAGGCAACAAGGTCTGCTACAGGAGCTTCTGTAATCTGCAATGAATACTATCCTCTGAATAATTGTGGTCAGTGGCCATGAGGCATCTCCCTTTCCAGTTCATGTAAAACTATCTAAATCTCTATTAACTGTGTTAGGTACTCCAGTATATAATTCAACTTTCCAAAAACACAAATGTTGAGAGTGAACATAGACATGTCAAGACATCAGAAGTAATGAAAAATTGTTACTTGTTTCAATATAAACATTTCATGTACATACATCAGCTATATACTTCAGTACGCTATAAGAGTGCTGTTACAGACTACTGAGCGGCAGTGAGCCACAAATTACTTTGCAGGCCCCGATGGAATAATGGCTTCAATATTTTGACAGTGATTGGAGACTCATCTCCATTTACGAAAAGCAGGATCATAGCCTTTTTCATGTCTTTTGGAAGAGCATTGGTTTCCCAGGCTTTACTACTGGATGGGGAGTTGATTGATGACTTTGTGTCCAGCTACCTTTTTTGATAGTTCCACTGAGATTTCGCCCAATCTGAGAGCTATTCAAGATTTTTATTTTGTTGATGGCTTTCTCTGTTTGTCCATATTTGTGGATTTGAATGAATGTTGGCATAAGCACTTGGAGGTTTGGTTCTGTGCAGGAGGACTGAGACATTTATACAAACAGTTAACATGCACAAGCAGCTAAATATTCATTTATCTTTAATTACTCGCTACTTAAAGTAATTCTAACTACAAGTGGCTACTATGCAGTAAAAGTTGGGTTGGCAACGCTATCCAGCAAAGTTAAATTAAAATTGTGCAATGAGAAGGGGTTAATTAACCATCTTGTTGTGTAGGGTCCTTTAGGGAACAGTGAGCATAACAGGATAGAATCCTTCATGAGGATGGTAAATGAAGTAGTACGATCTGAAACTAGGGTCCTAAATCTAAACAAAAAAAACTGCAAATGTATGAGACATGAATTGGCTAAGATAAATTGGGGAGCTTCATTAAAAGGCATGATGGTGGATAGGCAATGGCTAACATTTAAGGAACAAATGTATGCATTGCAACAGTTATACATTCCTTTCTCGAAAATAACACAACAGGGAAAGCGGCCCAACCATTATTAGATCCAAAGAGGAGTCATATAAAGTTGCTAGAAAAAGTAACAAACCTGAGGATTGGGAGCAGTTTAGTATTCAGCATTGGACCATGAGATTAATTAAGAGGGGAAAAATAGAGTATGAGAGTAAACTTGCAAGGGACATAAAAGTGGATGGTAAACGTTTCTATAAATATGTAAAAAGAAAAAGATTAGTGAAGACAAATGTAGGCCCCTTACAGTCCAAAACGGGAGAATTTATAATAGAGAGCAAGGAAATGGCAGAGCAATTTAACAACTACTTTAGTTCTGTCTTCACAGAGGGAGACACAAATAACTTGCCAGCAATGCTAGGGAACCAAGGGTCTAGTGAGAAAGGGGGATTGAAGGAAATTAGTATTACAAAAAAAAATAGTACTGGAGAAATTAATGGGACTGAAGGCCGATAAATCCCCAGATCTTCATCCTACATCCCAGGGTACTAAAGGGGGCTATAGAAATAGTGGATGCATTGGTTGTCATCTTCCAAAATTCTGTGGATTCTGGAACAGTCCCAGCAGATTGCAGCATGGCAAATATAACCCCACTTTTTAGAAAAGGAAGGAGGGAGAAAACAGGGAATTGCAGACCATTTAGCCAAACATCAGTAGTAGGGACAATGCTAGAGTCTATTATAAAGGATGTGATAACAGTACACTTAGAAATTATTAACAGGATTAGACAAAGTCAACATGGATTTGTGAACGGGAAATCATGTTTGACAAACCTACTGGAGCTTTTTGAGGACGTAACTAGCAGAATAGATGAGAGAGAACCAATGGGTGTGGTATATTTGGATTTTCAGTAAGCTTTTGATAAAGTCCTACATAAGAGGTTAGTGTGCAGAGTTAAAGCACATGGGATTGGGGGTAATATATTGGCATGGATTAAGAATTGGTTAGTAGATGGGAAGCAGAGAGTAGGAATAAATGGGTCGTTTTCAGAGTGGCAGGTGGTGACTGCTGACGTACCACAGCGATCAGTGCTTGGGCCCCAGCCATTCACAATACATTTCAATTATTTGGATGAGGGAACCAAATGTAATGGCCTGTAATTTCCATGCTCCCCAGTGTCGGATTTGGAGGGGTACCCCAAAGATGCGCAGGGGAATCCCTCTGGCAAGTTCCCAGGCATGGGTTTACACGGCAATTGCCCGGAAGTGCTAACTTCCTCTGCACTGGGAACCATCCGAAAATGCAATTTAAATCACAAACTTCGCTGGTTCTGCTGGGGTTATACCAATAGTTACCCAGAAAAAGTTAGAAGAATTAAAACCTCTTCTAACTTCTGGGTAACTATTTAAATACCCAGACCAACCCCACAGGACTCCCCCACACCCCTGCCACCCGCATGGGATTCCCGCCATCCCCCACCCCAACTTCCAACAATCTCACCTCCCCCACCCCTCTGCCCTGATATCGGATCCCCCGCCCCCCCAAATCTCCAACCCTGATCCCCACCCTCCCGGACCTCAGACCCCGAACACCCCAACCTCGGACCCCCCTGTCCTCCGAATGCCCCCCTCCCCTCAACCTCTGGAGCCCTCCCCGACTTCCTGACACTCTCCCCCCACCAACCATCGGAAACCCCCCTCTGACTTCTGGATACCCCCCTCCCCCAATCCTGAACACACATCCCACCCCACCCCTCCCAATCTCCAGACACACACACCCACCCCGATCACTGAAAGCAAGCATGCAGGCACAGCAAGCGGTTAAGCATGCAGGCACAGCAAGCTGTTAAGAAGGCAAATGATATTTTGGCCTTCATTGTGAGAAGGTTTGAGTACAGGAGCAAGGATGCCTTACTGCAGATGTACCTGTCCTTGGTGAGACCACACCTGGAGTATTGTGTGCAGCTTTGGTCTCCTTACCTAAGAACAGATATACTTGCCATAAAGGGGGTGCGGTGAAGGTTCACCAGACTGATTACTGGGATGGCAGGATTATCATATGAGGAGAGATTAGGTCGACTAGGCCTGTATTCACTGGGGGTTTAGAAGAGTGAGAGGGGATCTCATTGAAACGTATAAAATTCTGACAGGGCTGGACAGACTGGATGCAGGGATGATGCTTCCTTTGGCTGGGGAGTGTCTAGAACAAGGGGTCACAGTTTCAGGATACGGGGTAGGCTATTTAGGACTGAGATGAGGAGAAACTTCTTCACTCAAAGAGTGATGAACCTGTGGAATTCTCTACCACAGAAGACTGTGGAGGCCAAGTCGCTGAATATATTTAAGAAGGAAATAGTTAGATTGCTGGATTCTAAAGGCGTATGAGGCGAGAGCGGGGGTATGGTGTTGAGATAGAGGATCAGCCATGATCATATTGAATGGCAGAGCAGGCTTGAAGGGCCGATTGACCTACTTATGCTCCTATTTTCTATGTTTCTACAACGATAGCTTCCTTTACTTTCTATCCAAAACTATTTTTTTCAAGCGTTCCTAGATGTTGACCCCTTCTTAAAATGTTGGGCATCCCAGTGTAGCTCTAGCATCTTGAACTGACTATTGTACAATGATGAGCAAGCCTGTTGAAGATTGATATTTACAATGATATTCCTGCTGGCATGAATCTGAGGATGGTAGCAGAAAACCTGTGTACCATCGAGATTGATTAGCTTTATTTTCTGTATTTTACGCTTCTATTTAACCACCACCCTCACCCCACAAAAGGATGGTACCAGCAAGCCCTGACAGTGTCCTGTATAAACACTATTATTTATGCATTAAATAATGAAAAGATACCTACATCAAATGGAAAGCATATTTATAAATCTTGATTATATTGACATCTTGCCAATTCTAAGCTAATATCCTCAACAATTCTTAATATTAATTTTTTGACTCCTTTTTATCTAGAAATGCTGTCACCTCAGAAACTGTACAAGTGTGATGTGTGTGACTACACAAGTTCAACATATGTTGGTGTAAGAAACCACAGAAGAATCCACAACTCTGATAGACCTTACAGGTTTGTGCACTCAAAAATTTAGCAAGGTACCTTGCTCAATTTTGTAAGCATAGATGTGAATGCATTAGGCCAGATTTTCATAGAATCGATGAATCATAGAATGATACAATACAAAAGGAGGCATTCAGCTCATTGTGCCTGTGTTGATTGTTTGGTAGAGCTATCCAACTAGTCACATTCCCCTACTCTTTCTCCATAGCTCCAATTTCTTTTTGCCTTCAAGTATTTATCCAATTCCTCCTTAAGAGCTACTTTTGAATCTGCTTCCACCTCCCTTTCAGGCAGTGCATGCCAGAAAACAACAGCTTGCCGTATAAAACAAGTTTCCTCATGTCACCTTTGGTTCTTTTGCCTGTCATCTTAAATCTGTGTCCTTTTGTTACTCGCCGTTCTACCATTAGAAACAGTTTCTTGTTTACCCTATCAAAACCATTCATGTTCAAAAATCTATCATATCTCCTCTTGACTTTCTCTGCTCTAAGGAGAACAATGCCAGCTCTCCACATAGCTGGTACCAATCTAGTAAAACTGTTCTATACCCTCGTTAAAACCTTGACATCCTTCTTAAAGTATGATGCCCAGAATTGAACAAAATACTGCAGCTGAGGCCTAACCAGTGTTTTATGCAGAATTAGCATAATTTCCTTGCTTCTGTACCACATACCATTATTAATAAAGCTAAGAATCACAGTGCTTTTTTTAACAGCTTTTTCGACTTGTCCTGCTACCTTCAAAGATTTATGTACATGCACCCCAGATACCCCTCTGTTCCTGCATTCGCTTTAAAACTGCATCATTTAGTTAATATTTGCCTCGTCTCATTCTTCCTGCCAAAATGTATAATTTCACATTTCCTTGTCTTAAATTTCATCTGTCATGTGGCTAGTCATTTCACTAGCCTGACTATATCCTTGTTGCTAACTACATTTGAGTTTCATGTCATCTGCAAACTTTCAAATTCCCCATCTATCGAAGTCCAGTTCATTAATATATATTAAAAAGAACAGTGGTCCTAATACTGACTTCTCAGAAACACCACTGCACACTTCCCTTCAATCAAAAAACAATTATTCACCACTGTTCTCTGCTTTCTGCCCCTTAGTCTGTAACCACACTGCTACCGTCTCTTCAACCAGTGCGTTTCAATTTTGTTAACAAGTTACTGAAAAAATAACACTGTCTGAATGACACAGACTGATTTTCACTTGCAAATCAGCTAGCAACTTAAGTGGTACCCCGTGAATTATGAATCAACCATAAGTTGCTGGGCAATTAGCTTTGCTCTGCCGTCAGCTTCGCAAAAACTGCATCCAACACATAACCTCCTGTGTTTTTCACAAGGCTGCTGCATTTGCACACTAATTGACCATTCAATTCACCAATGAAAGTTAAGCCTAGTAATTAAGTGTAAATACCCTGTTAACAATGTGAAATTTATTAATGACCATCAAATAACCAGTCTTGCACAGAAAGTGACGCCCAGTTTGGGTTCCACCAGAGCCACTCAGCTCCTGACCTCATTACAGCCTTGGTTCAAACAGGGACAAAAGAACTGAACACCTGAGGTGAGAGTGACTGCCCTTGACATCAAGGCAGCATTTGACCGAGTGTGGCATCAAGGAGCCCTAGCAAAATTGGAGTCACTGGGGGAAAACTCTCCACTAGTTGGAGTCATACCTAGCACAAAGGAAGATGGTTGTGGTTTTTGGAGGTCAGTCATCTCAGCTCCAGGACATCACTGCAGGAGTTCCTCAGGGTAGTGTCCTAGGCATCTTCAGCTGCTTCATCAATGACCTTCCATCATAAGGTCAGGAGTGGGGATTTTCACTGATGATTGCACAATGTTCAGCACCATTCACGTCTCCTCAGATACTGAAGCAGTCCATGTCCAAATGTAGCAAGACCTGGACAATATCCATGCTTGGGCTGACAAGTAACAAGCAACATTTGCACCACACAAGTGCCAGGCAATGACCATTTCCAACAAGAGAGAATCCAACCAATGCCCCTTGATGTTCAATGGCATTACCATTACTGAAACCCCCACTATCAACATCCTGGGGTTACCATTGACCAGAAACTGAACTGGTCTAGCCATAAAATACTGTGGCTACAAGACCAGGTCAGAGGCTAGGAATCCTGCAACAAGTAACTCACCTCCTGACTCCCCAAATCCTGTTCACCATCTGCAAGGCACAAATCAGGAGCGTGATGGAATACTCCCCACTTGCCTGGATGAGTACAGCTCCCACAACACTGAAGAAGCTTGACACTGTCCAGGACAAAGCAGTCCACTTGATTGGCACCACAAGTACAAACATTCCCCCCCTCCACCACTGACGCACAGTAGCAGCAGTGTGTACCATCGACAAGATGCACTGCAGGACTTCACCAAGGCTCCTTCGACAGCACCTTCCAAACCCACTACCATCTAGAAGGACAACGGCAGCAGATAGATGGGAGCACCACCATCTGGAAGTTCCCCTCCAAGTCACTCATCCTCCTGACCTGGAAATATATCACTGTTCCTTCACTGTCACTGGGTCAATACCCTGGAACTCCCTTCCTAACAACACAGTAGGTGCACCTACACCACATGGACTACAGCGGTTCAAGAAGGCAGCTTACCACCACCTTCTCAAGGGCAACTGGGGATGGGCAGTAAATGCTGGCCCAGCCAGCAAAGCCCACATCCTGTGAATGAACAGAAAAATGTTTTTAAATTATAACTGTGGAGTCTCACTCCTTCAGGTTGTGAATTGTTTTACAAGGTTTTACTATCAGTCAAATTTAAAATTCTTAAATCTAAATTCTTAAATCTATTTCATCTCTGTCTCTTTGGACGGAATCTTCCACTCCCACCAACAGTGGGAATCGTGGCTGGTGGGGGCACTTATTTGGCATGAGTCAAAAAATTAGTTTCCTGACGGCGGGAAAATAGTTTGGAATTTTGTTCCCACGACTTTCAAGGTGGATAGAGTTTCCTGATGAGCAATGTCAGGAACCTCATTTGCATTCATTAGCATCTTATGAACACTCATTATAAGGCCAACTCGCTGGAATCACATTCCCCCTCCAAATTAAGTTCCCTGCAAGTGAATTATTGTGAAGTATTTTGCCGCCTGTTAACAATTAAGAATACACACACACACACACACCTGCTTCTGAACCCCAGCTTCCCGTGTAAAAAAAAAAACAGAAGGTCCCTTAAATCCTTATACTGCATCAGAGGACAATACATCCGGGACTGACAACACCCTACTTTCAGGTTTTTTATTTTGCACTTTTTAACTAAAATGTCCTTTTACAAAACATAAACGTTAAACACAAACATCTGGAGGTAGTGAGACTTCAGTTACAAATGAAGACACTTCAATTTGAAAAAGCAATGGAGCTGATAAAACTTGAATTAGAAGCAAAGGACAGAGAAATGGCTTATAAAAGGGAATTAGAAATTGTGAAGATGGAGAAGGAGGAAAGAGAATTCCAATGAAAATGTTGGCAGTTATAAAAGAGATGCCAGGAGATGAGGAAGGACGCATTTCCAGAGTAAAACCCAGTGGGGAGATGTTTAAATTTGTACAAGCTCTCCCAAAGTTTGAGGAAAAAGATATTGAAGCATTCTTTATTTCATTTGAGAAGCTAGCTAAACGGATTAAATGACCAAAGGAAAACATGGACATTATTATAGTCTAAGTTAGTCGGTAGGGCACATGAGGAACATGCTTTGCCATCAGAAGAAATGTTGGTGAATTATGATATGGTGAACAAGGCTGGGAGTATAAGATGTAACTCTTTTGAGTGCATATGAGCTGGTTCCTGAAGCATACAGGCAGAAATTTAGGAATATGAGAAAACAGCCTGGGCAAACTTAATTGAGTTTGAAAGAGTAAAACAAAGTAATTTTGACTGGCGGATACAGGTGTTAAAAATAGAAACAACTTTTTGGAGCGCTTAGGGAAGTAATTCAGTAATTCTTTTGGAAGAATTTAAAGATTCAATCTCTTCGGTAGTGAGAACTCACGTGGAGGAACAGAGGGTTGATTCTGTAAGACAAGCAGCAGAGAAAGCTGATGATTATGAGTTAGTTCATAGTTCTATTAAGGCAACAGCACTTTTTTTTCAACACCCTTTCAAATAGGAAAAGGATAAAAAGTGGGAAGGTGAAAGGAAGATAGGTAGTCAGGGAAGAGGAGTAATAGCTGGAAGTTCCTAGGAAGTTTTTTCTCAAAATAAAAAGGAAGGTGCTGAAGGTAGAAGCGACATTCAGTTCCTTTCAGAGCAGCAAACAGGTCCTCAATTTTCAGTAGCAGGCACTGATGCACTTCCAGGAAAGGATTATTGGTGATTTTATACTACATATTCTGATAGACCCATCACCCTTCACTACAGGGACTATTGGAGCTGCCCACTTTGCATAATCAACTTCTCAATTATCTGAAAGTTTTCAAGCCGTTCTAGTTCCTGCTTGATTTTCTGTCGCACTAAGTAGGGAACTGAATGTGATTTGAAGAACTTTGGAGAAGCTTTGGCCTCCACAGCAAGTTTGGCTTCAATGTCTTTAATAACTTCAAGACCTTCTTTGGAGACTTCAGTATGCTTGTCTAACAAGGACATGGGGTTGCAATGCACTTTATTTATTTTGTTTTAGTCCAGCCAAATTTCTTTTAGCCAGTTTCTGCCCATAAGCGATGGATGATCCCCTTTCACAATAAGCAGCAACCTTGCTACTTGCTATTGAAAGCAAGTATACCCTGACTTTACTATTTTAACTTCTGCATTGTTAGAATGCGCTTTCAAATCTCCAGCTTGTTTCTCTAACATTTCTTGCTTTGCGCAATCTCAAACACTTTCTTCAGTGTCAACTCTTGCTCTGCTAACAATCTACACTTAATTCTTTCATTTCTTTGTCCACAAACCAAGCAATCATGCTACGCTTCTTCCAGGTAACCTTTAAAGTCACAATGTTCTGCTAATTTTCTCAACTCAGCCAGGAACTGGGAAACTGACTCACTCATGTTGTTCTTTTCGGAGAAACATGAATCTTTCGGCAATAATTGCTGGTCTGGGATCGTAGTGCTTTTTCAAAATGTTCACAAGCTCTTTAAAGCTTTTATCTGCTGGCTTTTCAGGAGCAATGAGATTTCTCTGTTAAGTGAAAATTTTCGTTCCGATGACTGTAAGAAACACCTGAGGCCTGCTTTTCCTCTTCAGTCTCATTCGCAATGAGAAACTGTTCCTTTTGCTCGACATAAACTACAAAGTCCATAGTAGCTGGATCAAAAGCCTCTAAAGCCCCTCATAATGACGATTCCATCCTTGTCACCATTTGAAGCATTTTGTAAGTTCTCAACAATTAAGAACACAAACACATACAGTTCTATCTGCTTCTGAACCTCAGCTTCCTGTGTAAAAAAAAAACCAGAAGTTTCTTTATTCCTTATTCTACACGAGGGACTTAGCACACCCTACAGTCAGGTTTTTTATATAACACTTTTTTTTAACTAAAATGTCCTTTTACAAAAAAAGCATAGCTGTTAAACACAAACATCACATATTGGTTTGCAACTATATATAAGTGGTGCACACCTGGCGAGCTTCACTTCATCCACGACTTTGAGGTCAGCAGATGCTGCTTTCGTCTTCCTTCTAAACCATCACTGCTACATATCGGGTGCCAGTAGCACAAGCTACGCCAAGGCTGGGCACGGAAGGCACGACCAGCAGGCAGGGGTGTAAGGGAGGCAGTACTGGGGTCAGGAGGGAAGAGCCAGCAGGGAAGGGTGAAAGACTATCCAGCGGGAGCATGTTTAAAAGACTGTCTGGGGCCAGACTGCTCGGGGTATGTTAGAGAGCTCTGCTTGGCAGGCATGTCTTAGTCCTGATCTTGAACAAGGGAAGGCCTCTCTGACAGTGACAGTTGTGCACAGAATTGTGTGAAGGGCATGGTCCGTCATCTGTTGCATTTAGCCCTCTGGGTTCAATGCATGGTATTAGGACGCAGAGGGCGGAGTCAAATTCAGGGGAGGCATTTGGTTCCGGTATGGTATTAATTCCAGTGTCATGGGGGATAGTGGATGGTCTCATGGGGTGGGTCTCTAAAAGTAAGGGTGCAGCTGGCCTTGAGAAGGGGAGGGGTCAGATTATCGAGGGCCATGAGGATGTCAATATTGAAGGAAATAAGGGGGAGAACAGGAATATCAACATGAATTATAATGTGGTCTAGAGTAATGGGGTGGCTTGATGGTAACAGGAGGGAGTGGAATTAAGAGGCGGTAACTGGAGGAGAATAGGAGGAACTTGGTGGGTGACAGGGAGAGGTTGGAAGATACTGGATGCACTCAAATCTCAGGAGAACCTTCTTCATGATTGCTTTTTTGAACTGCGTCATTACTGAGCAATCATGAAAAAAATGATATGGAAGGGGTCACATAGTGGGTGGGAAGAGTTCAGGACTCCTTTTTTGGGTCATATAAAGGGGCACCCTATTAATTATTTGCTCAAGCCATGGAGAACCTGGCTCAGCTGAGTACTGTTCAAGGTTCAAATGCCCATGAAGGAGCATTGCTCCATGACTAATGGGATGCATTCCCGCGAGAATCCATTAAGTTTTGGAGCTGAATTTGAGTAGGTGTGATTGGACCCCTGTTCCTGACAGAGGCATGAAAAAAGGAATAGAAGTGAATTCAGTGGAGGGGCATGGCTGCTGGACATCAGCTAGATGCACACTTCAAGCCTCACTAATCCCAGATAAATGGTTATGGCTGAAAAGGCATAATGCTTAGCCTTGACATAACTTGGAAGAGTTTATGTTCTCTATATAGTGTGTCTAGGCTCATAGAGGCAAGCTGACAATTGACTGACAGAGGGTTCTCACACGTGGCTGTAATGACCCTGATCAAGCTGCTACGTCAGCATGCACAGTCATGTATGAAGAGGAGAAACAGCCACCTGTGATCCTCCAGGATGTTCTTCACCTACAAGGGGTGGCCTGGGGATGCTGTGTCTAGATAGAGGCCAGGCCAAGGGTTTTGCACTGGTCTGCTGGCTTTGAGATGGTTAAGGGAAAGAATAATTAAGTTCCCAAATGTATTTATTGACTGATACAAAGAGGTGTGAAGGCTGCAGGCAGCCCTGCCTTGGTTATTGCACTGATACGAAAGAGAAGAAGGGCCTGTCGTCGAGGCCCAGGATAAGCAGCGGCATGCACAGCAAGAGGGAGGAGGGCCCAAGAAGTCCAAGATATTCCCAATGAGGGACAAGTACAATAAAGACTAGTGACCCGATCAAGGGTATATCGAAGACACTGCTCATATATGGAAATGAGCGAAAGACAATGCCGCAGGTGCCTTTGCTTGTTCAGGGATATGGTAGCTCACAATTACCACCTTTTCCATGAAGAACTGATGCTGCAAACACTTGGAGGGCATCCCATGCCTATGCCTTTGAACTGCTGCACTGAGCTTTTTTGCCAGCAGATCCTTTCAGGGCTCCACTGGGCATCTTTGCAGCATCTCCCAATCGGATAAGAGAGATGACAGATGCTCGCTTTACTAGAGCTCACCAGTACTTCAAGTTCCACTTGGATGCCTAAAGCCAGGCTGCTAGAGCTGTGGGATTCACAGCAATATCTGGTTTCCTGCAAATGCGGGTGCCATCAACTGCACATGTGTGATCTTGAGAGCTGTTTGACACAGCCTGAGAGATTTGTCAATCGTAAAGGATTTCACTCTCTGAACGCCCAGCTAAATTGTGATCACAGATGGCAAATCCTACGTGTCTGTGCTAGGTACCCAGGGAGCTCTCACAACTCTTACTTCTTGATGCATTCGCAGGTGTCACAGATCTTTGAAGGACCTCAGTGCTTGCATCTTCCCCCAGAACATGTGGCCCATGATACCTGTTCGCCATGCACTAGCGCTGCTGAAGAGATACAGCGCTGCACATTCTGCCACCAGTTCCACAACAGAGCAGAGATGATAGGCCTCCTGAAGATGCATTCCTGATATTTGAACAGCTCAAACGGGCTCTCCAACACTCACCACAGAGAGGGCCCAGGATCATCGTTGTTTGCTGTATCCTGCACAACATAGTGCTGCAAAGGGGGGATGTCTTGCCTGAGGGAGACACGGAGAAGCAAGAAGTCTCCTCCAATGCGGAGGACATTGAAAGGGATGAATCTGACGAGGGCCAGGATGTCAACGAGCCACTTGAAGAATCCATAGCACAGGTACGATGCGGCAGACATGCCCATGAAAATCTGAAAGCTGCAAGATTCCAGGAGGAGTAATGTGCCGACACATTCTCACAGTTGTTTGTTTCTCTCACCTTTACTGGCTGGAAGGCCCCAGCAACTTTTTCGTCAGAGAATTTCTCTCAAAAACTCCATGCTTTCTTAGAGATTAGGAACATATCAATACTCACCGTCTGCCTGATGTTGGGTTCATCCTTGGAATTTGTTAAACCACGTTTAAATGCATAGCTTTGGCAACATATGGCTGCTGTTAAACCTGAACAGCATCCCCTTCTCCCACGATCTTTACATAGAATAGTACTTTAACCCATGCCCTCACGAGGTAAGCGTGCGTGGTAGCCTATAAGCGACTGGAACTAAAAATTACCCAGGGATGCGCTCCTGACACCCACTCAATAAGGCAGGCTGTTCACGTGGTTTATTCTTTCAGGCATAACCAGATGGTTGGTCTAACAGGGAGCAGCAGCATGAGAGCACCATTTGTCCCATTGCCAACACTCCTCAATGCAGATTGATGAGGCATCATCTTGCTAATGCCAGCCAATTGCCATTCGCACATCATAAAACCAGAAACATTAACATCTTGCTCGTGCAGTTAAGTTTCAAGGTTTGTTTGCAGTGTCCTCAGAGTGCCTCACCAGGACTATGGTTTACTAAGATGCAACCGCTCGGGACCCTGCAATTGTCAGAAGCCTTAAAAGTCTCTGTCCTAGATGACCTTTGCGTTTGGGTGAGACCTTTAACACTCACTTTAGACACATCAGCCAAGGTAGCATTGTTTCCTGCATAGACCCTGAAGAGGCCTTAGAGAATTGGTTATGCATCAGTGAGAGCATTACAGACCTCAAGACAGTACAGTGCACAAGGCCATCCCTTTCTGCCATCTCTTTCCTGTGTCTCTGTCCTAAGTCACTGAAAACCCCTGTCATGCAATGATTTCCTGTTCAAGTAGAGTGCTGTACCTTTACCCAAGGACTACTGACACCTTTGCTAAGGATGCATGCAGGTCCAAATAAAATCCATTTGAGCTCAGGAAACAGCTTCAGCAAGATGAATACAGTCAAGGCTAAGGTGCCTGTCGTACCCTTACTTGCCTAGTTCAGCATCATGTTCACTGAGAATGACAATTCACCCAGGGAAGGACATTCAGCATTAAACACATGCACTACATTTTTCTCCAAACTGTATGGAAGCCTATAGATTTTGATTGCTGCCATTACAGTGCCCAAAGACAGTTTCTCACACCTGAAAAATCATACGAAACAACACTTGGGACAGACGGACCTGATTTACGTCACCACAACTACTTGTGCCATCCACAAACAACTGACATCAATGCAACAGCAGCAGTAAATGCAATAACTTCGATGAGCACTCCTCCCGAGGCCAAAGCATGGTTACCTGTGATAATTGGCTGACAAGTGTATTGGCCAGGCAGCACAGTTATAGATGATGGGCATTGCCTGATGTTGCACATGTGCCATTATAGACTACTCACTCTGGTGACGATGTGAAAAAACTGAAGCAATTGAAACTCCTGATGGGACTCCATTGGGGGCCAACATTCTGGATCCTTAACCAACTGTGAAACTTTGAAGAAAATAATAGAAAAATGGAATCCATGAGACTTGGAAAAAGGGATAGGTTCAACATATATTTAGAGAAGTGACAACTATATACAATGAGTGTACACCCATGCCACCAGTGTGCATTCAATACTTTTTAATTTTTCTAACCCTGCCACCATGTCTAGGTGTACCCTGACACCAGCTTAGATGGAGGCTGACTGCTATGCCCTGTTGACTGAGATGACATTAGCAAGCACCAAGGACCTCCTGCTCAGAAGCAGATGCACCCTCCATGGCCTGAAATGCTAGAGTTGATGGAGTTACTGGCAGAAGGGAGGTGGAGCAGCAGGACACACTTAGAGGTGGATGCCCCTGGGGTGCCTGGCTGGTGCTCCTCCTCCCTGTGGGTGCCCAATGGCCCCTCCAACCTTGAGGAGAAAAGGCACCTGGAGGGAGGTCAAGATGCCGTGTCCCCCTATTGCCTAGCCACTGCTGAAATGCACCAATGGCAAGAGCGATAGAGTGCAGATCCGAGCACAAATCCAACTTTTCTTTCCCTATGTCTCTTTATGTATCTGATTTGATATTGAATGCACCCACTCTAATTCAACTCCTCCTTCATCACCTTTCACAGAATCACTGCAGAAGAGGCCCTGCGGCCCATCGAGTCTGCACCGACACATGAGAAATACCTGACCTACCTACCTAATCCCATTTACCAGCATTTGGCCCATAGCCTTGAATGTTATGATGTGCCAAGTGCTCATCCAGGTACTTTTTAAAGGATGTGAGGCAACCCGCCTCCACCACCCTCCCAGGCAGTGCATTCCAGACCGTCACCACCCTCTGGGTAAAAAGGTTTTTCCTCTCATCCCCCCCTAAACCTCCTGCCCCTCACCTTAAACTTATGCCCCCTTGTGACTGACCCTTCAACTAAGGTGAACAGTTGCTCCCTATCCACCCTGTCCATGCCCCTCATAATCTTGTACACCTCCATCAGGTTGCCCCTCAGCCTTCTCTGCTCCAATGAAAACAGCCCAAGTCTATCCAACCTCTCTTCATAACTTAAATGTTTCATCCCAGGCAACATCCTAGTGAATCTCCTCTGCACCCCCTCCAGTGCAATCACATCCTTCCTATAAAATGGCGATCAGAACTGCACACAGTACTCCAGCTGTGGCCTCACCAAGGTTCTATACAACTCCAACATGACCTCCCTACTTTTGTAATCTATGCCTCGATTGATGATAAAGGCAAGTGTCCCATAAGCCTTTTTCACCACCCCACTAACATGCTCTTCTGCCTTCAGAGATCTATGGACGCACACACCAAGGCCCTTTTGTTCCTCAGAACTTCCTGGTGCCATGCCGTTCATGGAATACTTCCTTGTCAAATTACTCCTTCCAAAGTGTATCACCTCACACTTTTCAGGGTTAAATTCCATCTGCCACTTATCTGCCCATTTGACCATCCCGCCTATATCTTCTGTATATCCTCTGTTTATTTCTTAATTCTTTAACTCCTTGGTTAAGATGATCCCATTTGCGGTACTGTTCATCAAGGCCACAGATATCCTGTTGCCCTCTGCGCTGTTATCAGTTTCCACTTTCAACAACTTTTTGGACAAAGGCTTTTAAAGCCTAAACATACATACACTAACAGGCCATGCAGTGTGATGCTCTGCTCCAGCAAAATCTGGCCCATTATAATTTTTAATGCTTTACTTTGAAGCTTGAACCATTCAATAAGTGATATGTATGTATACATTTTTTCTTTTACAGTAGAGAGTATATTAAAACATCATCTTGATTTGCTGACTAAGCCAATGATGTTTGAGGCTCTAAAGTTTTTCATATTTCGTGCAAAAAGACAAACTGTAAAGTTGTAGTATTATACGAATGGAATTGATCTAATCATCTACTAACCTTAAATCTCTTTATAAAAGAATTAAAAACAAGTTAGTATATGGCTGATAGAAAGTGTCTCCAATGAAAATATATTTTTCTTTTCTACCTTTTTTTTCCCACCGACCACTAGCTCCATTAGTACGTTTGGGTTAAAATCTGCTATGAAGCATATCCATGGAAAGATGCAGCACATATGTACAAGTGCCACATGGCTGCATTAAATGTTAGACCTCATGCAGACATTAAATCCAAAAGCACTATTTTATACCAATTCAGTTGCTTCGGTGTATTGCCATAATCATGTAGTTCATGTGTTTTAGAGGTATAACTTAGTTGTAGCAATGTAACTTTTAAGTTGGAGATTAAAGTGTTAAATGTAAGATAAATGGAAACATTTGTTTAAGAAACTGGTATGCATCTAATGTGTATGCAAATCAAACAAACTGGTTTGATTACATTTGAAAGGTAACTTGTGTTTATCTTACAAGGTCAGAGGTAGAGTGTAAAACTTGGACAATCAATGAACCATCTCTGGGCTTGTAATGGAGAAGGTCTCAATAAAAGATTTATGTAGTTCCCAGGTGAAAAGAAGCTAGAGGCAGTTGTACACTAAGGGATTTCCTTGATAGAATTATTCATGTGGGTTACAGAATCAAATATTTGTGTTGAAGGTAAAAATAATTAGTTTGCAATTGTTTGAACCATCCCAAAGCATGCCATGTTGTCATGGAGTTAGGGTGTGGGAATTAGAAGGTTCTTTTGTTTAATTATCTGGATTTTTTTTAACAGAAGGTAGTTACAGTTTTGGTCTGGCATAGGCTGCAGCTCGCGAGTCAGAGAGCAAAAGGAGATAAATGTTAGTCAGATCTGCACCTTAAGCAGAGAAAATATTAGCTTTGTCATTCACCATGTAGAACATGGGTGGGGCTCAAGCTCAGTTTGGAATTCGTGAGGGGGAAAGACTGTGGAAGATTTACTTAGTTTGAAGCTAGAGGAGGAAATCTGCAGTGGTCCTCACAGAGCCTTCTGGCAGAAAGCAATCAGCAGAGATAGTTTGGAAGGCTGCGAAAAGGCAGTTGGACATCTGTTGGCAGCCAGGACGAGGAGCTGAGAAGTCCATAATTGTGAGGTCTTTAAGTAAAAGTTAGGGGGTCACTTAGCCAAAAGCTTATGAAAGGATCCCATAAATCTTGTACCTTGGAGAAAGCTGGAATACTGAGGAGAGTTAAAGTGAATTTGGAGGACTGTGGCATACAGTACAAAAGCAACAGAGTTATGGTGAACCTTTATAAAACAATAGCTCGGCCTTAACTGGAGCATTGTGTCAAATTCTGGGCACCACAGTTTAGGAAGGATGTGAAGGCATTGGAGAGGTGCATAAAGATTTACAAGAATCATTCTGTGGATTGTAGAGTAATGGGTTAATGATGATATTGATGTTGTAAGCATGACATCAAGAGTCAGATGGCCAAGAGGCTCCAAGAGAGCAAGATGCAGAATAGACTGTGTCCTTGGAACCATGTACTTAATTAAAGTCTTGGAAGTAGTGTAAATAAACAGTTTCTAAAAAAGTCACTCATAGCCTAAGTTGAGCCTCGTCAAAACATGGTGGCAGCACTGAAGGCCATGGTTTAAGAAACGGAGGCCACAGATTGGTAACCCATGGGTGAAGACATTTAAACAGATTGACTTCGCAACGACGTAGCACAAGACCAAAAAGTACCTCGGTGAGGGGACAGTGAGACACTCAAGATATCGACAGCTACTGAACATCCACTACCCTTTCCAACACATCGAGGGTCCACAGCAAGGACAACAATGGGAGTTCTGGAAGAGATAGTTTGAAAGGTACTGAACAACTTTGGGTTTACAAGGAAAAGCACAGTTACACCAGGTCTGTACCCTTTTATATGCAATTAGCTGCTGATGTCCTGGTGCAACAAGGTGTCGAGGAGACCTCGGCATTATACTAAGAGGTTATGGGGGCCTTCAATAAGTACTTCAGCTCTAAGAATCTAGTCATTATAGCAAGATTCAACCAGAGGAGCCAAAGGCCAGGTGAATCCATTGATTCCTTTATTAACAATTTAAATTGATTGGTTAGTACTTGCGGTTGCGGAGCCTTAAAACACACATTGATTCAAGACTGCAAGCTTGTCGACATGATGTCAGATTTGTTGCAGTCCAAAGAGAATTTGATCTTGGAAAAGGCTGAACAGAAGGGAGGCAGGCAGAGTTGCGATTGCAAAATCGTGATGTAATTCAGGGAGACATTGAGACTCGGGATGGGCCACTCCAGTATGTAGACCCAAAGTTGGGAGCCCTGCCCACCAAAAAGTTGCCAAAACCACCATAGCGGCGGTGAGAACCCTTCCACTTAGGTTAAAATGCTCCAGATGCTGTATCAACAGATAACACCACCATGAAGACTGCCCAGCAAGGGGAGCCAGATGCTTTCTCTGTATCAAGTTCAGGCATTTTAAACAGTTTTGCAGTTCTAAAACACAATTCAAGGGAAGAAAGCTGGAACATGTTCCCAACCATTTTGAGGACCAGGTAACAGGAGCTGCACCTTTCCAACCTGATGATTTCCTAGGAGAAATCAAGGGAGCCGTTAACAGTTCTTGTCTATAGAGTTGGAAGTCCAAGGATACAGAACAGAATTTAGACTTGGCACCGGGGCAGAAGCCTGTCTTATCGGACAAATTGGACTGGCTTCAGAACTGACTTAAGGAGATATAAATCCAACCATCTGACTTAAAGCTACAAGGGTCTGGAGGCACAGATCTCAAAGCGAAGGGTCAATTCACTACAACCCTTAGACATAAGGTAAACAAATTAATGAAACCCTTCACACCTTTTAGAACCAGCAAATTTCTCTGCTCAGCAGGTCGGGATGTTTAAGACTTAACTCATTGACCTTCTGTAAATGACTATCAATAGAGGACAGTGAAGCAATGATGAATTTCCAAAGTTGGTTAGAGGACTGGTCAACTACGGCAGCAGTTGAAATCCACTGATTATGCAGTATGTAGCTCTTTGTTGTAGAAACACCATCAGTTGGCCCATAGGAGAAGATTGCAGATCTCTCACTACTTTTCACAGACAGGCTAGAAGGCGTGGAAATAGAAGGCACTGAAAAAGACGGTGACTGTCCGCTAGAGGAGCTTCTAGATCTTGGTTGGCTCCTTCCTGTCAGAGTTCAAGGTCAACAAGGCAGGCGGCATCTGTGGAGTGAAAAGATGAGTTAATGTTTTGGGATCCCTTGTCAAAATTCCTTTGGTGGAGGCATACAGAGATGAAGGCCTTGCTCAGGACTGATCACTCAGAATCAGCAAACAAGGGACTGGAGAGGATCCTGAAAATAAGGAAATGGGTAAGAAAGGAGAGGTAGGTTAGAAGAAAGTGAAGCAGGATGAGGAGGCAGGTTAGTGCCCAATTATTGAAGCCTGAAGTAATTGCGACCTGATGGAAAGAAGAAAAGTTGTTAAAAGAGCTGGATAAAATGACAGATGATATGGAACTGAGGACCAGGACAGCTCTGAAATAGTGGGTTTTTGATTATGGGTGTATGTGAAAAAGGCAGGGTAAAATTTGAACTGGAATCTAAATTCTAAGTCAGAGCTGAAGACAGGTGCTGAAAAAGGATGTGGCTATGAAAGTGGATCTGAGCAAATATAATATGAGAAACAAGACAGTAAAGAGGTGGTAGTGAAGGTGAACCAGATAAAAGAAACAAATCACGCCAAGGAGAGAAATAAATTTTCGGGTAGCTATTCCTAGAGGGAGGTGGCAGTGGGTTAAACAACATAAACAGAAAGCAAAAAAAAAATTGCAGATATTGGAAATCTGAAACAAAAGCATAAAATCCTGAAAGGCTGAGCCGATCAGGTAGCATCTGTGGAGAAAACAGACGAGTTAACATTTCAGGTTGAAATCTTTGTCAAAACCTATTATATGTTATTGTTTATGATTTTGGCACCTTAAGCGCAGTTAATTCAAATGTCTAGAAACCTAGGAGGAGGTTTGCTCGCTTTGCTGTGAAATTATAACCAAATGTATAAAGAACACTTTACAACTTCATTACAAACGAAGACAATCTTTTCCGCCATCTTTGAGTTCCTACCTGATTCAGTACGTTTTTAAACATTTGTTTTTTGAGAATCCTGTATGCAGTATCCTCCCAAATTTGTAAAGAACCAATGGTCCCAGTTATTTTGTTAAATTCTGTTCCTTTTCTTTGTAAAACGGTGAACATTTCTTTCTCTTAGCCCTGGCACCTTTTACCTTGATCAACTCAAAATTAATCCCTCCCAATATTTTGTTACAGAAATAATCTGTTAGCACTCTTAAGCAAAGTGGTGAGGAGTTTTAGTGAAGCTCAGTTCTCTAGTTTATGAAAGTGAAGGTCAGCACTATATTACAGTAAAACAAACATTTAAAGAAACATACTCATGTTCAGTCCCTAATTGATTTACAGGTGCAGTAGCTGTGACTTTGCTACAACAAACTTGAACAGCTTAAAGTGTCATATGAGGCGCCATCCACAGGAACAGCAGGTTGTTCAGTTGCTGGAGCAGTACAAGTAAGTGTTGCGAAAACCTATTTCATGACTTATATGTTTTAGAATAAAACTTTAGGAATTAAATTTTTAACTGTATAAAATGGGGGCATCTGGTTGAGAAACTAGTAAAAATAACTCTGATGTAAATGTAACTAAACAAGCCTGTTTTTTACACTTAAGGTAGCCTGTGTTTGCCTTGCAAGGTCAGAGTTGATAGTAAAAAAAAAATGAACAATGAATGATCCAGCTCTAAGCTTGTAATGAAGCAGAGAGTCTGGAGAGAGGGAAATTACATCCATTAGCAAAAAAATTATTCATATGGGTTGCAGAATCAGAGAGTTGTGTTGAAGGTAAATTATAACTTGCATTTCTGTTTCAATCATCCCAAAGCATGTTACATTGCTCTAGAGATAATGATTCAAAGTGAAGCCTTGGTTAGAAGGTTCTTTTGTTTAATTCATCTGTGTGTGTTTGCTGATAGAAACAGGCAATTCAGTGTAGATTTTGAGGGGGAAAAAAAGCTGGAAGGTTTGTTCCAGTTTGCAGCCTGTGGAAGATATCTACCCTGGTCCTCAAGGAGCCTTCTGAGTAGGCAGTCAGCTTGAATAGTTACCTTGAAAAGAAGCTGAGGGATGGGACTAGGGGAAAAAAATAGTCCTTGTATGTCCAAAGCCAGGACAAGCAGCTGAAGGGTCCACAATTGTGAGGTCTTTAAAGAAAATTGGAGGAACGCTAAGCCAAAAGCTAATGAAAGAATCCCCATGTAAATTGTACCTCCGGGAATAGCTAGAATACTAAGGAGAATTAAAAGTAAATTCCTGAGGGCTGTGGCCTACCTTTTGGGTTGGTCCCAGGAAAAATGAATAAACCTTCAAGATTTCATAAGATAAGGGAACTGCTGCAGGGAGTAAGAAGTAGAACTGAGTTCAGAGCATAGGCCTTTATAAAAATAGTATTAAGTAAATAGTGCTTACTTTATTTAATTCTTTTTGATATACAGTGAAGTTTGTTTTTGTTTAAAAAGGTGAAATTTTGTGGCGTAGTTCTATTAGTTAATTGCTAGGCGTTCAGATTTCCTCTTTAAACATTAACAGTCCCTAACAGGATCATAACGTAGGTAAATTCTAAAACAGTTAAGGAGTTGCAGGTAAATAAATAATTGTAATATTCTTTATGATTGAAAGTTGGATGTAAATATGAAGTCCGTCAAAACTGCAAGACTAAATTGAAGATAAATCAGTGTGTAGCTTGCATGCATTCAGTCAGTTAGCCCAGTTACCATACTGTAGGCTGTTCAATTATTGAATTTCAAGGAGCTGCCCTATTGAACTATGAGGGAGTGGGGAGGGGGTCAAGATTATCCAATCTTAGTATTTGTTGCCACTAACTTTTCTTTAAGTCTGTCCAGACTTGATGGAATCCCAGCCAAATCTACTGCTTGTTATTTAAGAATGCTCATTTATGATGCTAGTCTACCAATACTCACACTTGCTTTTGAACTGTCATACAATGAATCAAAGGTTCAGCAAACGGTACTGCTGGTTAAGTGGAGATATGTAAAATACTATGAGGCATTTTCCTATATTCCCCCTCATCTGGAGATAAATTCAGTTTGAAACACTTAATTCTTGCCTTAATTATTTACCATTAAACCACGGGCAGAGTTTTCACCCCCATATCGGGGCAAGAATAAAGGCGGATGGGTACATAAGTTCATGCCACCAGCTGCAATCCCAGTTTGCTGGCACCACCCTGGGCCATTTTCCAGGAGATGGGATCTGGGAGGGGGGCAGCCAATTCAGGTAAGTTAATGGCCCCATAAGCCCCCCCATGGTGTCGGGAATAAGCCAGCTGCATGAAGGCAGGTTCTTGGAGGCAGACCAGAAGGAGTTGGGGGTGGTGAGGTGGTGGTCAGCTCTCCAGGCAGGCCTTGAGCCTCTCCCAACTAATTTGGCCACAGGCCACCCTGTGGAGAGATTTTCCCTCCACAATGCTGGCCCGTGGAGGCATGCCTTTAGAGAATGTATGCTTTTATGTGCAGATGCCACAATCTGGTGCAACTGAATAGTTTGAGAGTTCAATTTTGGGTGAAGTTCCTAGTAGAAGTAATAAGCAGTGGCAGATGACTAGAAAAAATGTATATGTTTGTGTGTTTATGTTACTCCTTTAAAAATCAGTTACTCTGGCCCCTAAATGCTAATAGAAATTGTTGCAATATATTTACCAGATTTACCAAATTTAAGCAAAAAACTTCAGAATATATTTAAATATGGTAACCAGAGAGAAACTTTAAAAGCTTTTATCATTTCATACCTATTTGATTGCATCGTGTAATATAAAAGCAAAATACTGCGGATGCTGGAAATCTGGAATTAAAAACAGAAAATGCTGGTTAACACCATTGACCACTGTTTCAGGCCACTTCATGCTCTTGTCTGGGCCTGGAAAAATTTATCAATTTTGCCTCCAATTTCCACCCCTCTCCCACATTCACATGGCCCATCTCCGATACTCCCCTTCCCTTCCTTGACCTCTCTGCCTCCATTTTTGGTAATAGACTGTCCACCAATATTCATTACAAGCCCACTGACTCCCATATCTACCTTGATGACAGCTCCTCACACCCTGCTTCCTGTAAGGACTCCTACTCATTCTCTCAGTTCCTTCGCCTCTGATGATGCCACCTTCCAAAACGGTGCTTCTGACATGTCTTCCTTTTCACTTAACTGAGGCTCCTCCTCCACTGTGATTGACAGCAGCCTCAACCGTGTCCAACCCATCTCCTGCGTCTCTGCCCTCACCCCTTCCCCTCCCTCCCAGAACCATGATAGGGATCCCCTTGTCCTCATTTTTCAGCCCACCAGCCTCCGTATTCAAAGGATCATCCTCCGCCAACTCCAGCATGATGCCACCACCAAATGCATCTTCCCCTCACCCCCCGCCCCCTTTTTAAATCCAATATTTATTGTTGTTTTCTTTATTTGTTCATTTTTTTATCCTTTCTCCCCCCCCCCCCCGACAGGGCCATTTATCCCTTGTTTCTATGTTGTGCTTTCACAGACCGCTGACCTTGTTCTGCCATTAACACCCTCTGCTATCTTACCTTTATGCCACTATGAGCACCTACATTACTCTTTACCATTACCATTAATACTCACTTTGTCTTGTGTCCATGACATCTTTGTCAATCTCTCCTTAGCTGTCATTTGTCCCTGATCTTCTATCTTGCTCCACCCCTCTTAAACAGTATAAAATCCATCACATTTCAACTTTAGCTCTGAAAAAGAGTCATATGGATTCGAAACATTAACTGTTTTTCTCTCCACAGATGCTGCCAGACCTGCTGAGTTTTACCAGCATTTTCTGTTTTGATTACATCATGTTATGTTTTGGGAGTTCAGAGTAATCCTTAATGGATGGATCAGCAATTTAAAAATCTGAGCTGCATGATCTTTGAGAGATCTATTTTTCACTAGATTGGCTGAGCATCATGTCTAAAAATATGAAACTTAGCCAGCAGCAATACATTCATTTGAATTTTAATCAAGATTGCAATTCAGATTTGTGACCCTCTTTTTAAGGGTCTATTTCTATAACTATGAGACCATCTGGTTACATGGGGCTTTACTAATGTATTTACCTGGATGAAAACTAAAATATAGATCAATTTATCTGGTTCTGTTTCTTAATAGGTGTTCTCTGTGTGGTTATGTATGTAGCCATCCTCCATCTTTGAAGTCCCATATGTGGAAACATGCAAGTGATCAAAATTATAATTACGAACAGGTGAATAAGGCCATAAATGAAGCCATTTCACAAAGCAGCAGGTGAGGATAAATGCATTTGATAGTGAAAGCTTTTAATAGTGCCTTTGTTGTGTGCATTTGAGTCAACTGTAAGTTGCTGAACACCTTCAGATTTTGTGTTTGGACAAAGCGCTGTTTGATCAACTATAATGTGAATAATTTTTAATGCTAGGTTACACTGTTTCCACAGGTAGGAATTTATATTCATGGCCGTGTAGAAGAGAAGAGGGTTGCTTGGCATGGGGATGTTCTTCTCTTTGAGAGGGGGAGGAGATGATCGGCCTTCCTAAGGCTTGATTTTTGATCCACAAGAGAGAGATGAGAATGTAGACTCCTAGCTCACAGGCATTCAAGTTCTATTCATTCTCATGGGGAGAGGAGGAGAAAATAAGGGGATTAGTAGGTGAGAGGAAGCTTTCTTCACTGGCTACATGATTTTGTAGATCTGAGGAGAGATTTTTGATGGCCTTCGTAGAAGAGTTACAGTACAGAAGGAGACCAATCAGCCCACCCTCATGCCAGCTCCCCTGAAGAGCAATTTGGCTTGTCCCACTCACCTGCCCTTTCCCTGTAGTCCTGCAATTTTTTTCCCCTTCAGGATCCTGTCCAATTCCTTTTTAAAGTCACGATTAAATCTGCCTCCATTGCCGTTTCAGGCATTCCATATCATAACCACTCAGTGCGCAGAAAGGTTTTACTTCATGTCACCTTTGATTCTTTTACCATCACTTCAATTCTGTGTCCTCTGGTTCTTGACCCTTCTGCCAATGGGGACATTTTTCTCGATCCACTTTTTCTAGACCACATATGATTTTGAACACCCCTATCAAATCTCTTCCAAACATTCTTTGCTGTCATGGAGAATGACGTCAACTTCTCTAATCTAGCCACATACTGAAGTCTCTTATCCCCGGAACCATTCTCATACATCTTTTCTGCACCATCTCTATGGCCTTCACATCCTTCCTAAAGTGCAGTGCCCACAATTGGACACAATACTCCTGTTGAGGCTGAAACAATGTTTTATAAAGGTTCGTTATAACTTCCTTGCTTTTGTACTCTGTACCTCTATTTAAAAACCCCAAGATCTTGTATACCTTTTTAACCACTGTCTCAGCCTACCCCGCCATCTTCAGCGATTTTTGCACATATACCCCAGGTCAATCTGGTGCTGCACCCCCTTTAGAATTGTACCCTTTAGTTTATATTGCCACTCCTTGTTCTTCCTTCCAAGATCCCAACTCCCATTTTCTACACAAAGGGGAAGAAGTTTGTTGCTGTGGATTGTCTTGAGTTTTGTATTAGGTAATTATTTTCTGCCAGCTGAGGTTGGGGCCAAGTACACAATTTTTGGTGAACTGTTCATTCCAGCAGGGCACATAATTGATGGTGTTCAGGGTCCCAAATGTCATCATACCAGGCCTCTTCACTGTATCCATTGACAGTTGATGTAGCATCAATGGGACAGCAGTGAGTGGTTTGTTTGGTCCTAAGAGGAGATAGATGTTATGAAATTAAAATTTTGAGGGTAGACATGCACTGGGAAGCTCGACCGTAGGTGGTTTAATCTTGTGCTGACGCCAGGGCCCCAACAGGAACTGGAGGCCTGATGAAACAGTGGCTAACCAGTGTTGCACCAATTCATAACAGAGGGGAGGAAAACCACGTCCCAAGTGGCTAAAGCTACTATTACATTGTCACAGACTCACATTATTAAGAAAACCATATTTAAAATTCGAAAAGACAAAAGTGTCACCAGGTGTGGGTCAATTAACATGGAACAAACTGAAACACTTTCAAATGGGAAGATGACAGGAAGTACTATATATAGAGAAAGATAAA
Organism: Cetorhinus maximus; assembly: GCF_964194155.1. Classification (NCBI taxonomy): domain Eukaryota; kingdom Metazoa; phylum Chordata; class Chondrichthyes; order Lamniformes; family Cetorhinidae; genus Cetorhinus; species Cetorhinus maximus. The sequence goes on from NC_135884.1 coordinate 121,529,789, forward strand.
TGGATATTTTTGGGGGGAAACTTACTGTGGATGTATTTTATATCTAATCTCTAACTTGCTTTAGGTCTCAAGAACCCCAGAGAAAACCTTCAGCTGAGGATGTTGAAGAAATATCACCATCACCACCATCAATTCACCCTCTTTCTATGAATTCTGATAAGCTTGTGTCAACTCCAGAGGTGATTGACCTCATTACTGATGAAACCAAAAGCCCTGAAAAGTGCCAGAAGTTGAATTCAGAAATAAATGTCTCTGATACACCAGGAAAAAGTGGAAGTCAGACTCGTGCTGGCATGGAGTACTGTGTCCTACTGTTCTGTTGCTGTATCTGTGGATTTGAATCCACCAGTAAAGAGCTGCTGATGGATCACATGAAGGAGCATGAGGGTGAGATCATTAACATCATCCTCAACAAGGACCATTGCTCCCAGCCTGAACAGAGCAGTTCTGATTAAATAAACCTGGAGAAACTATATTTACAGTACATATTGCCTCTTTGTGGATTAAGTCATGGGATAAGCTTGTACTAGTATGAACAAGAAGTGAATGTCAACATTTCAAAAAGTGATTTTTGTTCTTTTTAAATGTTGTAAACATTACTGTTCTCACCCTCGTAGGAAATTACAAGCAATATCTTTCATATAAATAACCTAGATGCAAGCAAGGTGTTCAAAGATCATTTTGATATTTCAATTTCTCTTACACTGCTCTACACCATGTCCTAAATACTGGTGTTTTAGGTACAGATGGTATTTCTGTATTTATTAAACTTTTTTTTAATATTTATGCATGTAGTTACAAACTGTTACATGGCAGTGAAGTTATTGCATTCACAATGCACTTTGCTCATGGTGCTATTTTATAATCATATCACTGAACAAATCTCTTTTCAGGACAACATATGTGAAGGAGTTGTTGAGTGTAAGCTTTGTCCTTGTTAAGTAGTGGTATAAATTTGGGCTTTGAACAAAGGTTCTGTTCAAAGCTTTAATTCATACCATAATTTTCTGCAGAACTAGTCTTGTTCAAGTCTACACAGATTTTCCTCTAGTTAGGAATGACAGCAGGCTGACTTGAAATACAATAGCATCTGATACGTGCTTTGCGATTTCACTGCAAATAGAAAGGAATAAAGCCTTGTCTGAGTAGCTTGTCCCACGTTAACACTTTTTTATACATCTTTAAAAGGTTGTCATGTTTTAATCTGTTTTTTTTGTGTTCCATGAATACCCAATTTTATTACAGACAGATTACCTTTGAATTTCCATACAATACTGTTGAGTTGTTTCAAAGGATCAGAAAATTGACTTTGTTCCAGACATAGTGCTCACTGACATTTTAAAACTTTTTCTTTGGAGGAGTGGATAATTGCTAACTTATTTTACCCTTTAGTTCAGATCACCATTTAAGGTTTGCAAATATTCACAAGAGCTGTGATATTTCAGACTGAAATATCTAGGCTTTGAGATCTATACTTAAGAGATTATACAAACTCTATATGTTAATAGTAGTATCGCAGGTAAAAATTATTCAAAGTCATTTTTAATGGGCTAAGAGTTATAGAACCAATAACTCCTCAGGTTTGTCCTGGGCTTTTGTTGGTCGAGACAGCTACTTACATAAAAATAAATATTAGCAGTTTGAGTCATTGAAACGGTTATAATTCTTGATTTTACTGCTTAAAATTATGATTTCCCTCGTTTTGTAAGAAATAATGCACTGAATCATATGAGCTGAACAAGCAGTATAAGGTACCTTGCTAAAATACAAGTTAAAACTAAAATAGTCCATTTGAGAGTGGAGGAAATCCACTTAAAATTTGACAGTGTAATTGAAGATACAAATTAAAGATTATAAATTTATGCTGAATTTACTTTTAACAAACACAAGCAAACGTTGATGTGAATAAAATTTAAAAGATATAACAATATTTTTACAATGAGTTAAATATTTTGCTTTAATGCAGATATTGTGACTAAATGATAGTTAAGAGACTTGCGATTTTACCTTTGAATTGACTATTCATTTTTGAACTAATGGTTCAATTTTTAGAACTCTGTGAAATTTTAACTGTTTAGTATGAGCAATAAACTGGCCTTATAAACAGCAATTAAATCAGTCAAAATCTATTTAAGCTTCAAATATTTATGAAGGAACATTTTGCTGTTTGCACCCAGTAATGCCTAAAGTATGTCCTTTGAGAAATACGAAGACAGCACTACCTTCAGGCAAATAATTGGCTAAGCTGGTATTTGGGATGTGAGAAAAGCCAGAAGAAAAGTGTGTTGTTTTCATCATGAACCTTACCACAAACAAGTAAGGGAACAATGCATTTCAGTAAGAATTATTATGTTGCTAAGTTTGTCAATTGGTAAAAAGAGGCTTGCCAAACACTTTCCCATCAATTTGGTGTTTGTTTTAAACTATGAAGATTGTGTTTGAATGAGGATATCTTTGCCTTTGTTACTTGGAAGGAAATGCAAAGGTTATTGTGTTGAACTTTGCCTGACTTTTCACATTTTCAAACCACTGAAGTTCAGCTAACTGGCCTATAGTTGCTGGGTTTATCCTTACATCCTTTTCTTAATATTCTAAAATTAAGCAGTGTTTGGAAGAACTTTGAAGCCTTAATGGACTGACAGTAAGATGGTGGGGAAACAATAACACCCAACTGCTGATATCTGACAATTTGCAATGCCCTATTTGTACTGCACACAAGGTGAATGGATCTGAAAAATATTTGGTTTTGTCCCAGTTATACTTATTATTTATACAGTACATTCGTACATTATTTAGGCCACCTATGATTAAAAGTCTGATATAATCTGGTTTGCAAAGTGTCCAGTGTTATATGGCTACTTGCAAACCAGATAGAACTCATTGGTTGTTGCAACCTATTGATGCACAGGGCTACATCCTATTGATGTGAATATTTTAGAGTTCAACTTAATATACGCAGAGTTCTTGACACACTGTAGAACATCTGTGCTTACATTGGTAAAATCTCAAAATCTTACATAAATTCTACTACTGACGAGAAATCAAAGCCTGTTGTAAGCCAATATTATTTACTTATTTTACTTTCTGTGGTCAGTTAAAGTGATTGACACATAAGAAGTGGGGAGAAAAATATTAAATCAATTGTTAAAGGTAAATAAAAAATTACTTCAACAAGCTGTTGTAATAAGTTCCGTATATTTGAGAATAAATTATGCTTTCATGGCTATAGGGCTGAAAGGATAACAGTAAGGATCTATATCTAAATATTGGTGTCAGAAAGATTTTTGTTCCTCTAAGCTGGATTCAGGTTGCCTAGTAAGGACTTACAAGTACATCCTTATTACTGAACCCTGAATTATTACACGGTTGACTGAAAGATTAAGTACTATGCATCACTGGTAGAGAGAAAACTACAAACTACCTTACTTTACAAAAGTTTATTTTGGGTTATCATGCCACACACAAATGTATGGTAAGGAGAAACTTGCTTTTGCAAGATGTTATTTGATTTAACTGTCATAAGTTTTAACCTGAAGTCTTTTCTAATGCAAATGTATTTTTATTCCTGCTACTTTGTATCCCATTCATATCAGATGTTATGTTTTTGGTTTGAGTTGGTATATGCTTACATTTCCAGTCATATGCGAATCCAGAATATATGAAAGACGTTAAACAAAAGCTTCATAAGATGGCTACTGGTACCATACTTGGATATTTTGAAAGCACTTAGTTAAAATATAATATATAATTGTTAAAGATCCATGATTGTACAGCAAGGAAAGTTTAAAATTTGATATCTGAAGTGGATATGGAAGCTGTATAAGTAATGTGACATGCCATTTGATATTAAAGGATTATTTTGAATACATGAACTTTTTTTCCCAGATGTCACCAACAACACTAAAACATTTTGTTAGCCAAAGCATAGCATTCTAGAAAACTGACAAGTATCTTTTAATAATGGGACTGTGTGGGTGTGTGTGTTTAGGAATGTGTATCCAAGTTCAATTCGCACGTTAAGCTGCATGCCTTAATGCCAAAAGCTGTATGGATCTCTTACTGTAGAATTGAGCAAGCTTTCCTGTGTTAATAAAACCAGACCTGTAGTACCTCTGTAATTATTGTACTTCTTAAAACGTTGTGCAACATTAGATTAATTTATTTTACTTGTACTGTTTGTCATCTATTATGTTTTATTCAGTATACCATTTGTAATTTGGTAATAAATTTTTGTCTTATAAAACTGAAAAAGATACATCCTATATAGTATATCACCTTTTTTTTTCACCTATTGTGTTATCTCCAAATGCAGTTCTGCTTTTAGTCAGAGGAGAGTTAAGTGCTTGGTGTTTGGAGCTCTTGTGTTGTGACCATAAATTTACGTAGCAAAATGGAACAGGGCATTTGGCCCAACCAGTTCATGTTATTGTTTATCCTCCATAAGCAGTAGTCCTAATCCACTGTGCCCACTCTGTTCTTTATATCGCTTCAATCCCCTTTCCTTTAACCACCTATTCTACCCATCAGTGTTGACCTGAGGGTTGAATTTCAGCTGCAACTGTTGGAAAGCTTTATGATCATCTACAAATACATGGTTCTTGCTAATAAATTTTGCAGCTAGCATGAACAGTGGGAGATTGATAAATGTATTGGCAGAATGCATCCATGTATAAACAAAAAAAATGCATTTTCATTTTGTCAAACCACACATATACATTGAAAAATACGCAATAGAATCTAAAATTTGTAAGGGAGAAAGGAAACTTGCAATCTCTATTGCAAGCTTTGAACTAGACTTGTAAATTTTAACCTTTCCTCCAACTGAAAGCTGGCTTTAAGAAGCAAAATATTTTTGATTGCTATGCTTAATTCTAAAATGTTTTTTACTCGGTCAATGAGTGCATCACATGTAATGTTTCATTAATGTCCTAAGGTGTGAGAGGTTTTACATGTGTTACCTGACCTTGTGTGTTCTGCTCTTTCACAGCTTGATTACAGGACATATTAACTTTAGAAGGTTCACTCAACTGATTCCTGGAATGATCCCATGAGGAAAGGTTGGATGGGTTGTACCTGTATCCATTGGAGTTTAGAAGAATGAGAGGCTATCTTATTGAAACATGTAAGCCCCTGAGGGGACTTTACAGGGTGGATGCTGAATGGATGTTTCCCCTTGTAGGAGACCCCAGAACTAGGAGACAGTTTAAAAATAAGGGGCCTCCCATTTAAGACAGAGATGAAGAGAATTTTTTTCTGAGGGTCATGTGTCTATGGAACTCTTCCCCAGAGGCCGTGCATGCAGAGTCATTGAATATTTTTAAGGCTGAATTAGATAGATTCTTGATTGACAAGGAAGTCAAAGGGTATAGGGGTAGGAAGGAGAGTGGTGTTGAGCCCACAACCAAATAAGCCATGATTTTGTTGAATGGTGGAAAGGACCGAGGGGCTGAGTCATAGGTTACTGGAACAGGAAGCAGTTGGCAAATATAAAATCAGGGTAAAAATCAATGACTATGACAGAATGGCTTAAGCTTGGGTCTTGAAACCTACTTATCAGAAATTTAATACAATATTCAAATAATGTAGAAATAAATGTAAGAATGTATTGCAAATATACATTAAAACTCAAAAGCACTTATTTAATAGAAAGTCTTGAGCTGTTTTCAGATGCTTTAAATTCTTGTTTCTTCATCCATCTTATTGTTCAGCTCACACCTAAGTAAGCCACATATCAGATAGCCATGAAAAGCCTTTGGCAAAATTTAGGTGAAATCCTTTTGAATTTTTAAATCGAAGTAATATATCCCCACAAAGGACAAGAAGTGCATTCTGAAAGCTGGTGAAGTGTCTTAAAAACAAAGCTATTTACAGTATTATAAGTACTTGGATGTGCACTTGTGATGCCATGGCATACAAGGCTATGGGCCTAGTGCTGGAAAATGGGATTAGAATACTTAAGTGCTTGTTTGACTGGCGTAGACTTGATGGGCTGAAGGGCCTTTTTCTGTGCTGTGGACCTCTGACTCGAGGGGCAGAAATCGGCTGAAAATTATGCCTCTAATTCTAGGTCAAAAGTAATGCTTTTAATGCAGGCTTGTGTTACATCCCATCTGCTTTTGTATACTAAACCATAATGTATATTGACAGGATATGCCATTAAAGTCATTAATCTTGTGCTGTCTAAAATCACAAGGGAACTGTTTCCTGTAACAGAAAACCATTGTTTAAAAAGTCTTGGCACATTAACAGAAAGGTCAAACAGCAAGAAGCACAGTCGTGAGAAATATTAAAAAGTTCTGTAGAAATGATACTAAAATCTCTGAATGTTTTACTGTTGCTAAGTTTAATGCAGTGTTTTGAAAAACACACAGCTATACTTTCTTTTCGTCAGAAAGCTGAGCAGCTAATGAAAAATACCTCATTGATTGATGGGTAAGTAAATTATTATATTCCTAATTGTGTCAAAATTGCATATCACGCGTTAAGGCTTTCTTCACTGATTCGGAAAAATGACAGCTTATATCTTCAAATTTGTTTATGTAAATAAGTGTGATAATATTTAGATTAACATGAGATATTAATATTAGGTTTCATGGCTTACGACAAAAAATGTTTAGACAGACTTTGTACAAACCGAAATCCATTGCCAGTTTGAGTCATGAGCATAAATTACATTACATGAGTCTGCAATGGCCACCCATACCACTACAGTCCAGGTGATGAAGACAAAAATTTACTCCATGCTCTCCTTAGGGAAGTCCGGTAAAATTCATACAGGGAAAGAGCATATATCCCATATCTATACTCTTCTAAAATGAAGCATGTTCTGACAAAAATGTAATTCCTTTTGTCTGGGTTCAATTATCATTTTGGATTCCGTATTACTGCCTTTATTATGAACACAATCAATATTAGTTTTGCATGGCTGTTTCAGCCAATTATAAGAATAAACATCCTTGTCTGACAGGCTGAGTCAACTGAATTTTGGAACCAACAAAAAGTAATTTAATCTGTTAATATTCATTGCTCAATTATTAGTGCTGTTGCATCAAATACTACCTTGAAAGCTAGCTGCACAGTGTGTTAATAATCAGCCATCAGAAGTAATTCAAAGCACTTGATAAATAAATCAAGCTTTGCCATTCAATTCCAATCATCATAGGATGATTAATGCAGCAGTTTTGCTTGATTGTGAATAGGTGGAAGGCATGGGTTGATACCTAGAATGGGAGTGCCACTGAATGTTTTGAGTACATTTAATGGGAAGCTTTCTGGCAAAGGTTTTTTTATATGTGCACTTGCCTGAAGTTGGTTAGCTAGTCAATCTGTAGCTGGCAGAGAGAGACTGGGCCATTCCAATCCTGTGGTAGCGTTTTACCATGTAAAAAAAAAAAGTATCTGTTTTTAAAAATGCTGAAATAATCAGTGTTTACAGCACAGAACAAATCATTTGGCCCAAACATGCTAGTGTTTATGCTGCACATGAGTCTTCTCCCACCCTTCTTTATCAGACTCCCATCAACACATCCTTCCGTTCCTTTCTCCCTTGTGCTTATCTAGTTTCCCTGAACCTTAAATTAAATTCCCTGAAACTTAATCTATGCAACTAACCTCAATCCTTGCAGCAGTGAGTTCCATATTCTAGCTACTCTGGGTAAAGACTTTTCTCCTGAATTCCCTGTTAGATTTATTAATGACTATTCTATATTTATGACCCTTAGTTCTGGTCTGGTCCACGAGTGGAAACAGTATCTTCCCCTATTAAACCCTTTCATAATCTTAAAGATCTCTATAAGGTTACCCCTCAGACTTTGTTTTTCCAGAGAAAAGAGTCACAGCCTGTTCAGTCTTTGCTGATAAATATAACCTCTCAATTCAGATATCATTCTAGTAAATGGCTTTTGCACCTTCCTCAACACTTCAAAAAGACCAGAACTTCAAATGTGACCTAACCAAGGTTCTATATTATTTAACATAACTTGTATTTTTCAATTCTATCCCTCTAGAAATGAACCCCAGTGCTTTGTTTTTTTTAAACTTTATCAATTTTAATAACTTTATCAAGGTGCAGTAGTACTTAGTGATTTTTGGATCTGTACCCCCAGATCTCTGTTCCTCTTGTTATTATCCTGATAGCCAGTTGGTGAGGAAAGAATCCAAAAAGATAGATTTATTCACAGAGTGAAGCATTACAGGTATATATCTCCAGATTCCACTCAACTCTTGTGTCAGTAAGGGTCTCTTTATAAGTGCTCAAGTAACCATCCAATCAATGCCCTCCACCTATATGTACAGGACTTCAATTGATATAATTAGCACCTCTACACCATATAGACACTTATTTTCTGACACATATGTGATCTCCTTATTCCTCCTACCAAAATATACTTCACTTGTATATATTGAAGTTCATTTGCTAATTACATGACCAATCCGCAAAGAAAATGTTTTTTCAGTGCAATCACTAATGATTTTGAGCAACTGTTTCAGCTCAAAACCTATTACATATCTAACTTTTCCCAGTTCTGATGAAAGATCCTAAATCTGAACCGTTGACTTTGGGCAGAATTTTTCCGTCAGCGTGCGGGGGCAGGCCCGACACACTGATGCATAAAATGACGCGCGATGACATTGGTTGTGCGTCCTGATGCACTGCGCGCCATCGCGATATTTTGGAAGGCGGGCGCACTGAGTTCCGAGGTGTGCGTACCATTAATTAACGGGCCAGTTAAGGCTCTTGACGCATCAATTGACAACGATTTTTCGCAGCCCATGTGATTTTCAGTGCATCGCATGGGCACAACAGGCAGGCGGGTAGGCCACATTTTTAAAAACGTCATCCATGGGTGGGTTAAGGGGTGAGTGGGCTCGCTAATGCGAGTTGTTAGTATTTTAGTTTTTAAACTTACTGCTAGTTGCTTGTGTGAACAGGACAACCTCCATTCTCTTCAGAGTTGCTTTGACAGAAAGAACAGGTTTCAGTTGAGGACTCTGGAGGAATCATAACACTTGGGGCCTTGCAGGTATCATACAGACTTCCCTTACCCTGGGAATGGGGATTGTGCTTTCTGCTGGAGGCACTTCCTCTGAGGAGGAAGAGAGGGCCAGAAGGGGAAGGAGGCCAGGAGTCCATATTCAGCCACCTTTAGAAGGACAGGCGCAGGCACAAGGGCGCGGGGCCAACAGGAAGTCCAAGGCAGAAGGGGCCGCAGAAGACGCCACTATCCTGCTGCCAGAGTTTACAGACAGTGATGCAGCTACCTCAATATGTCTGAGGTGCAGTGCCGAAGTAGGCTCCATCCCTCGAGAGACAGTGACCTCCATCTGTCAGATGATCGGCCCTGAGATCAGCTCCAACTGTGGGTGGATGCCCCATGCCAGTGGCGCTGAAGGTCACGGTTGCCCTCAACTTCTATGCCTCTGGCTCTTTGCAGGGGTCGGTGGGTGATCTTTGTGGAGTCTCCCAGTCAGCTGTCCACAGTTGTTTCAAGCTGGTGACAGACGCTCTGTTCAGGTGCTCATTGACTTTCATTCACTACGGCTCAGATGAGGCCAACCAGGCAGAACGTGCCAGAAGCTTTGCAGCAATTGCTGGGTTCCCCTGCATCCAGGGTACCATTGACTGCACACGTGTGGCCAACAAGGCGCCAGCAGGTAAGCCAAGAGCCTTCGTCAACAGGAAGGGCTTCCACTTCATGAACGTGCTGAGAGACTCCCAGGTGCCGAGGCTCTTCACTGCTCCAGCCCGGCTAGACGGATGGCTACTGGGTGACAAGGGCGATCCCCTCAAAAGGTGGCTCATGACGCCCCTCCACCATCCAAGAACAGAGGTCAAGCAGCGGCACAATAGGAGCCATGTCTCCACAAGGGTCATGGTAGAGGGAACCATCTGTCTTCTCAAGATGCACTTCCGATGCCTGGACAGTTTAGGGGGCGCACTCCAATAGACCCCAGATCGTGTGCCACTGATAGTGGTTGCATGCTGCACTCTCCACAATCTGGCACTGGAAAGGGGGGACACAGTGGAGGAGGAAGATATAAACGCAGATGCTCTGACTGCAGACAATGAGTCCAGTAGTGAGTACGAGGATGAGCATGCACAGGAGAACGCTGAGGGGATAGACGCCGACCCGGGCAACTCCAGGGAGGCAGGGCCACCCCAGAGGCTTTGATCCAACACTCCTTCAGCTAGCCTACCAAAGATGAACCACCAACACATGCCAGGGCTGCAGGCTCTATACTCGATACCTGAGAGCAACATTTGCCTTGTCAATAAAGCTCAATGACAAACAAGTCACTCGTAACATCATGGATTCCCGTCCACCTGCAGAACTAATGAAGCACCCAGAGGCTTATTAAGAACAAAAACATTAAATGATTGCCAACTTGCATACAGAAATCAAAGTCCATTAAAAGGTGCTGAACAGCACACCTACTTAAAAACAACTGAAACAGGGAACAAAAGAAAACCACCAGTGATATAAGCCCATGCTGTGCCTAAGGTGATTTACATTTACATTTATGTTTACGGGTGCTACGCCTAGGTGCTACCTCCCTCGCTGGCACCGGCATTGGAGACAGCCTGCTCACTCTGCTGTCCTGTTGGCCTTGATGACATTGGCGGGTGTCCTCTGGCCCGTGGAGCCTGTGTTGGTCCCAACTGGGACGGAGCAGCTGGTGGCATGGCTGGCATCTCCCCAGTCGCCGCAACCTCATCAGATGCCACAGTCACTGGCAGAGGGGCAGAGGAGCTGCCGCCCTCGTCCAGAGCGCCCTGAGTGGAACTTGCAGAGATGACAGGCAGCTCATGCGCCAACGTGAGGTCGCTTTGGACCTCCCTGCTCACCATTGATGGATGGGCACATAGCTGGGGTACAGGGTGCCCAATCCATCTCCCACAATGACCACCTGAGGTCAAAGCCACTGTGAGGGCTTGCAGGGCCGAACGCATCCCCAGGAAACCCTGATTGTTCTCCTGGAGGAGCCTCTCCATGAGAGTAGCCACTCTCTCTCCATGGAGGAGGCATTGTGCTTGCCCATGAGGGTCATTGCATTGCTCATGCTCCGCATGGGCTCCTCCATCACGGAGACCATGGCACCCATTCCCTCATGTATCTCCTCCAGATCCTCCCACACGCCCTGTTGGACTTCCAGCATCTGCTGCCTCAGGGACGACTCCAGAGGCAGATCATCATCCACCGACTGAGCATGTTCCCGGTCCCCAGCACTCCTCCGACTGCTAGCGCCCTGACACTCTGCCTCTGCCTGCACCTCAAGCAAGTGTGAAGTCCCCTCACCATTGTACACCGAGATACTAGCCGACGATCTTACCCCCACCAAAGTGCTGGTATCTGCACTGGTGCCTGCCTGGCTGAGAGGGTGTGACAGTTGTGCGTTTATAACCTCTGGGCCCTCAGGGGTCAGTGACGGTCCCTCTGCCTCCTGAGTCCAGGTGTGCTCCAGTGAGGCTGAAAGGAAGAACAAGGACATTTGATTAGGAGAAGCTGTTACACTGTTACTGTGCGTGCCTGGCACCCAGATCAGGATGTTCCTCCTTCCTTTATCAATAGGCAACCCATGTTGGAGGCTGAAATCAACATACAGTCAACAATGGAATGTTTGCACTGACAGACCTTGTGACCTCAGTGCACTGCACTCTTACCTCCCAGTGGCACCCCAACCTCACTGCAGCCGCTTGGCCTGGGTGCATGGCGCCTCTGCAGCTCGAGAGCCTCCTGCTCGTATCTGGTGAGAATGAGCAATTGTGCCTGCCCTCCGCTATTCTGTATCCGTTCAGCGTTATTGTGTGCTGTCTTCTCCTGAAAAGTAGAGAGGGGCATTGATTAGTCCACCTGTACCTGCATTGCCATTGCAACCTTGCCACCCCCACCTGAATGAAATATTGCACGGCTCATCCGATTCGTGACCCTGGAGCCACCATACACCCACTCCAAGCAGCCAGGGCTGACCCCCTTGCCCAGATCCATCACATTTGCCACGCATGCTCTATGACATTCCAAACCCACGAGCACTACCACCTAGAAGGACAAGGGTAACAGATAGGTGGGTACACTGCCACCTGGAAGTTCCCCTCCAAGTCACTCAGCATTCTGACTTCGAAATGTTTCGGCACTCCACCACTGTCGCTAGGTCAAAATCCTGGAGCTTGCCCCCACTGTGGGTGTTCCAGCACCACGTACAGTGGATACAGAAGGCAGCTCAGCACCACCCTCTCGGGCAACAAGGGATGAGTGATAAGTGATCCATGCCAACACGGTACTCTCCCTTCCCAATTGCAAGAAGTCATTAAATCACTTGCGGCACTGCACCCAGGTGCGTATCACCACATCGTGAGAACTGACCCTTTCTGCCACCTCCCAGGCACGTTTTGTTATGTGGGGGGGCCTCCTCCTCCCGTCACTTGGCACAAGGATCTCACGGCATGCTGCCACCTCCTCGAGGGCAGTGAGGCACTCATCTGAAAACCTCGGGGCTGACTTCCCCGCTGACCTGCCTTCCCGCCTGGCCTGCTCTTCGAGAATGCTATCCGATATCCTCCTGTCCAATATCAGTGGCAGCCCTTGGAGGGCTGCCTGCGCTGTTTTTGAATAGGCCACCGGGTCGCCTTTGGACCCGGCAGTCATTGGCCTCCCGCCACCGCCTGCCCCTTCCCGCTGATCTCGGGAGCTGCGATTCATGCTGGGTGGGCCATAATTGGCCTGCCCACGTAAAATGACAGCGCGGAGCCGATCGCGGGCGGCGATCAGCTCTGCGCCCAGCCCACCCACCATAAGTAAAATCCTGGCCTTTGTTTATCTCACCACAGGTGCTGCCAGACCTGCTGAGTATTTCCAGCATCCACAGTTTTTATTTCAGATTTCCAGCATCAGCATTATTTTGCTTTTGTACTGTACCATATACTGTTTGCATCTCTGCAGAAAAATTGGTAAAGGCATGGGAACTTACTTGTATGGGGAAACTTTCCATTCTGTGCAACCCACACTGTAATGTATCTGTGTACTAATCTACTGTACCTTGAAATAATTAATTCTTTTTTTTAAAAGGGACTTAACTTTCATTATTTCAGACACAATGACATGCCATGGCAGCTGAGGAAGAGGGTACACAATGATCTTTCTGCAATAGACCTCAATACATGGAATGTTACTCAAACCAATATTAAGAAGCTCCGGACTGGTTTGGTTGGTGGTCAGGTAGAAGATTCTTCTTCAGCATTGATGTACAAAAAATAATATTGGTGTAATCTTGTGGGAGGAGGAGGGGCGATTGAAGAGAAGTCAGTTAGGAAAGTATCTGTGCCATTAATAAATTTGCAGATCTGGCAGCATCGGCGGAGAAGAAATAAATTTGCAGCACAGTTGTGAAGGTGATCATTTCAATTCAGCCCTACTCTTCAGGATTTAAAGCCTCATTATAAACCAAGCCTTTAATTCAGTGTTGCGCTCTCTATTGCTGGAAATCATCTGTGCACAACAAGAAAAGATTTGTTTTTCAGTTAATAATATACATCATAGTCCAGGCTGTGGTAATTCAGCCCATTTCATCTGTACTAATGTTCCCTTTAGAGAATAAAGAGTGTCCATTGTAGAGCAAGGAAAGGGTGAGAGTACATTGCTTTTCTTGCTCTGCTAGGGTGTCTGAACTTCTTGCAGGATTAGTCTGCTGTACTGGAAGTGAGAAAGTTGGCACCTGGTATCAATGCCAACTCCCTCCAGGTGCCATGTATGAGAGAGGGTTCCAGAAGGTTTGTTGGGGCAGACACCCTACAGTCTGTATCACTTTTTCTCTCTCTTTTCTTCTGGAGGACATGGAGGCCTGAGTCTGCAACATTCTCCATTCTTCCATGCCTGGACACCATGCCTTGTTGCCACAGTTCCAGTGATTTTTTTTTAAGGGAGGTGGAGAAAAGGAAACCCAGAACAGTCAAGTGCTTTTCTTCGTTTACCTGCACATCTATCTATCTGCTGCTGCATTGTTTAAGTGTAATTTCTATGCACTCCAGCAGTTACATGTGATTTTACACATTATTTAGGCCATTCACTACACCAAAGGGTACTGTCATGAAGAGATATTAATGTGTATAATGTTATTGGAAATTATTTTTAAATTGGACTTGTAGCAGGGTCTGTGTCTGTGGCTTAATTGGATTAAAGCCAGCTAGTCTGGGTGCTTTGATGTTTAGTAGTTTGAGATGATAATTAGATAAACATAAGGCCAGAAGGTAAAGAGTACTTTTGCATTTGTTGAATGAACCATTCAAAAGAAGGGAGTGAAATCTTACACATAGCTAGGAGACACCAAGCAATGTGTTTATATTACTAATAAAATTGGTGCTACGAAAGGGGTTTTATTGCTAGAAGAGGTGGAATTCAAAGACCTAATGATACAATGAGAATTTACATTCAAAGGGAAGGCTAGGTATAAATAGAAAGGAGATTTGCATGTGCAGGTCAGAGGCATGTAAGATCTAAGCAGCCTGTAAGCCTACAACTGTATCTGCAAAGGAACCAAATTGCAAGGGACCTCATTTTGAATTTGTACGGTGAAATATGCTTTGCCAGGTGTCTGTTTAAAGTCTATGGGTTATTGTTGCCTTGGTGAAGATTTACCTGGAAGTGATTAATTTGGGGATTTGTTTAAAAGTTACTATGGTAGTAATTTGTAGACATGTGTATGTATTTAATTAGTTGCTAAAATAATAAATGTTTACTTTAGTTTGATATAAAAAACCTCTTGAGGCTTGGTGGTTTTACTTCTGAATTCAGAGCTCCATCTCAAACATATCAATTGAAAATATAGGTTATGACGGTTTTTCAAGTTTCCCTCTGGGATTTAAACAACTCCGCCTTTACCAACTGCTGTGTCATAACAGGTACCCCCTCATAGAAATACTTTTCCTGACCACTAGCGGACATAAATGTCTTTCCATTGGCATAACAGCAATGCAAATCATTGTGAGGAAATTCACCTCCATCGTTTTATTACAATGAATAATATGGTATTACATGCCAAATAACGGATGTTTAAAAGTTCATCTTCATCTTTAAGATGGCTTTCATCATTACCAATGTTCCAAAAATGTAATAAAAGTAAATCATAATGTGGAACATCATTAGAGATGCGTAATCATAAATTATGTTGGGATAAGTACTTCTGTTAAATCTTTCATATTAAGCAAATGTGGTAAAGGACAATTACAATATTTTTTTTAAAAGATAGAAGGAAGGACTGAACTTGAGAGAATGCAAGTACCAATGACTCTGTATTTCTGATTAAATAACCTTGTTATCTGACATTGCTCATCCAATGACATGTATTTCTACTTTATTGCTCCCAGTTTTGGGTTGCTTTTGTGCCCTGTAATGCACAGAACAAGGATGCCACCCGCCACGCTCTAGAACAAATAGATGTGATAAAAAGAATGGTACAGATGTTCCCAGAAGATTTCCAGCTAACAACAGCAGCAGATGGTATGTCATTATCTAATCTATACTTGAATGAGAAATGTAAAGAAGCGTTCTGTCCTTGCTCAACAGGTGCTATTTTTAATATATTCAATGTCTACGCTTTGCTAGCAAACTGAAGAACACAAGGGTGATGTGGAAGGTCACAAATATTTGACTGCCCTCTTGTTATTCAAAGAACATATGCAGGCAAGATTTGTAATTTGGGAAAGCTAAAGAATTGGGTAATTAATAAAAATGAACAAATGTGGTAAAGGACAATTACAATATTTTTTAAAAAGATAGAAGGAAGGACTGAACTTGAGAGAATGCAAGTACCAATGACTCTGTATTTCTGATTAAATAACCTTGTTATCTGACATTGCTCATCCAATGACATGTACTTCTGCTTTATTGCTCCCAGTTTTGGGTTGCTTTTGTGCCCTGTATTGCACAGAACAAGGATGCCATCCACAGATTTATATAGTTCATAACTTTGAAATTGTGTAGTGCTATCATAGGAGAAATTTTCATTATCTACGAGATGGTGGCGTTTTAGACAGAATACTGCTATAAATTTTAAATAACAAGGCATCAGCAATAAGATCGCAGAAGACTGTATGTCAGAATAATGTTTGTGGAGAGTATAACGCTATTGATTAATTCTATTAAAGGAATCACAGAAGTATTTAATAGTGGTAAAATAGCCAGCCTTATTGGTATGGAAGGTGGACATGGAATCGACAGCAGTCTGGGAGCTTTGCGAATGTTCTATGAGCTTGGAGTCCGTTATCTGACATTAACACATAACTGTAATACACCATGGTAAGAAAATGCTCAATTATACAAAAGTATAGCAAGTTGTCTCTGAATTGGCAAATGTGGGTTACACACAGCAGCATCATTACTTGAATGGATGCTGTGGAAATAATCAGCTAGCAAGAATGTCTTAAGCAATTCCCGCTCCAGTACAATAGAAACCTGGCCATGCTACCTAAATCAAGGTAATAACCACGACAAATGTCTAGATCTCAATTTAGCTTCCTATATTTTGGAAATTTAAATCAGAAATGTATTGTCTAATTAAAAAAAAACTCCAAATTATTGTGATAAAAATATCAAATGGAACCATGTGTCTGCTGTATTTGGAGTGAATAGAAAACAGTGTGCCCATGTCATGCATCAACCATTGCCGAAAGACAGCCAGGAGGCCTATTCTCAAACTTCTGGAAAAGTCACTTTGAAATCTAATATAAAGGGCTGCACAAGTGCAGTACAGAATAATTTTCACTCTTTGTGGGGAACTATTTGCTATCTGCTCAGCGTCTCTTCATGGCTAGGCTTACAAACTCAGACCTGATGATCTACATCCCAGAATGTTGAAAGAGGTGGCTGCAGAGATGATAGATGCATTGGTGATAATCTTCCAAAATTCTACAGACTCTGGAATGGTTCCTGCAGATTGGAAGGTGGCAAAAGTAACCCCACTATTTAAGAAAGGAGGGAGAGAGAAAACGGGAAACTACAGATCTGTTAGCTTGACATCTGTAATAGGGAAAATGTTAAAATCACAGAATCTCACAGAGCAGAAGAGGCCCTTTGGCCCATCGAGTCTGCACCGACATGTGAGAAACACCTGACCTACCTACCTAATCCCATTTACCAGCATTTGGCCCATAGCCTTGAATGTTATGACATGCCAAGTGCTCATCCAGGTACTTTTTAAAGGATGTGAGGCAACCCACCTCCGCCAACTTCCCAGGCAGCGCATTCCAGACCGTCACCACCCTCTGGGTAAAAAGGTTTTTCCTCACATTCCCCCTAAACCTCCTGCCCTTCAGCTTGAACTTGTGTCCCCTCGTGACTGACCCTTCAACTAAGGGGAACAGCTGCTCCCTATCCACCCTGCCCATGCCCCTCGTAATCTTGTACACCTTGATCAGGTCGCCCCTCAGTCTTCTCTGCTCCAACGAAAACAACCCAAGTCTATCCAACCTCTCTTCATAACTTAAATATTTCATCCCAGGCAACATCCTGGTGAATCTCCTCTGCACCCCCTCCAGCGCAATCACATCCTTCCTATAATGTGGCAACCAGAACTCTCTCAGTACTCCAGCTGTGGCCTCACCAAGGTTCTATGCAATTCCAACTCCCTACTTTTGTAATCTATGCCTCGATTGATAAAGGCAAGTGTCCCATATGCCTTTTTCACCACCCCACTAACGTGCCCTTCTGCCTCCAGAGATCTATGGACACACACGCCAAGGTCCCTTTGTTCCTCAGAACTTCCGAGTGTCATGCCGTTCCTTTATGAAGGATCTGATAACAAGTGACTTAGAAAATAATAGTAGGGTTGGGCAGAGTCAACATGGAGTTATGAAAGGGAAATCATGTTTAACAAACTTGTTGGAGTATTTTGAGGATGTAAATAGCAGAATACATAAGGGGGAATCGGTGGACGTGGTATATTTCGATTTTCAGAAAGCTTTTGATAAGGTCCCACACGTGGGGCAGAACTTTCCCGTTGACGTGTGGGGGCAGGCCCCGCACCTCCGCATGTAAAATGATGCGCGGTGATGTCGGGCGAGCATCCCGACATCATCGTGCGCCATCACGATATTTCGCTGGGCGGGTGCGCAATGATGTCCGACGTGCGCCTGCCATTAATTAACGGGCCACTTAAGGCCCTTGACTCCCCAATTGACGCCGATTTTTCGGCACCCGTGCAATCTTCGGGTCGGCACACGGGCACAACGGGCAGGCTGCTAGGACACATTTGTATAAACCTCATCCACGGGCGGGATAAGAGGACTCACTGGGGTCGCACGTGTGCACTGTGAAGTATTTATTTATGAAAGTTTTTAAAACTTTCCTCTGTGATCTGCAGTACTTCAAAATGCATCCCAGCTGCTTTTTCTGGACTCTTAACCTTCAGGTCAGCACTCTGCAGTGAGTAATCTTTTCTGGGCCTGCAGATTTCAGGAAGCCTTTCCTTAGCCTGGGAATGGGAGCTGAACTGTCCACTGGAGGCAGCTCCTCTGAGGAGGAAGGGAGGGCTAGAAAGGGGAGGAGGCCAAGAGTGCACATTCAGCCTCCAGGGGAGCCACCTTTGGGAGGACAGGTGCAGGCACAAGGGGCGCAGGGACAAGAGGTAGACCAAGGCGGAAGGGGCTGCACAAGACGCCACTATCCTGCTGCCAGGGTATACAGGCAGCGAAGCAGCTACCTCAATATGTCTGAGGTGCAGTGCCGAAGAAGGCTCCGTGTCTCAAGGGAGACAGTCAACTATATCTGTCTGATGATAGGGCCCGAGATCTCCGCTAACTGTATGGGTGGACACCCCATGCCAGTGGCTCTGAAGGTGATAGCTGCCCTCAACTTCTATGCCTATGGCTCCTTCCAGGGCTCAGTGGGTGATATTTGCAATGTCTCCCAATCAGCTGTCCATACTTGTGTCAAGCAGATTTCAGGTGCTCTGTTCAGGTATGCACTGACCTTCATCCACTACCTTTGGGACCAGGCGAGCCAGAGGCTTTGCAGCCATTGCTGGCTTCCCCTGCGTCCAGAGTCCAATAGACTGCACACATGTGGCCATCAAGGCGCCAGCAGGTGAGCTCGGTGCCTTCGTCAACAGGAAGGGCTTCCACTCCATGAACGTGCAGATAGTGTGTGATCACAGGATGCTGATTTTACAAGTCTGTGCAAGGTACCCAGGCAGCTCCCATGACGCCTACATCCTCAGACACTCCGAGGTGCCAGGGGTCTTCAGTGCTCCAGCCTGGCTTGATGGATGGCTGCTGGCTAACAAGGGCTATCCCCTGAAAAGGTGGCTTATTACGCCTCTCCGCCATCCAAGAACAGAAGCTGAGCAGCGGTACAATAGGTGCCACGCCTCAACAAGGGCTGTGGTGGAGAGAACCATTAGTCTTCTCAAAATGTGCTTTTGATGCCTTGACCGCTCAGGGGACACACTCCAGTACCCCCCAGATCGTGCATCACTGATGGTGGTTGCATGCTGCACTCTCCACAATCTTGCGCTGGAAAGGGGGGACGCAGTGGACGATGAAGATGTTGACGGAGTGGCTGCGGATGCACACGATGAGTCCAGCGGTGAGTCCAAGGATGAGCTTGCACAGGAAAATGCTGAAGGGGTCGAAGTTGACCCAGGCATACTCCAGGGAGGCAGGGACACCTGGGAGGCTTTAATCCAATGAACCTCCAGCTACCACGCCACAGATGGTCCTCCAGGACAAGCCTGGACTGCTGGCTCGACTCGACACCTAAGTGTAAAATCTGGCAGGTTAGGAACAGTCACTAAGGGCCTCGTTAGTAAAACTGAATGTCTAACAAAGCACTCATTACAGTTTTGGAAACCATACACCTGCAGAACAAAAGAGGCACCCTCAGCCATGGTGATATATCTAAATTTAATATGTCAAGCAAACCAACTTATTCCAAAAAAAAGAGAATAGTGTTACAATGCAAAACAAATCATAAGGACCACATCCTTGACCAACACAAAAGCACCAGTGAAAAACCCGTGGTGTGCCTAAGGTTCCTTATGTTTTTGTTTCCAGGTGCTACGTCTTGGTGCTGTCCCATCGCTGGGAGTGGCATCTAAGACAGCCTGCTGAATCTGCTCTTCCTGTTGGCTTCAATGACCTTGGCAGTCGTCCTCTGGCCCGTGGAGCCGGTGCTGGCTCCGCCTGGGAGGAAGCTGCCAGTACCACAGCTGGCATCTCCCCAGTTGTCGCAGCCTCACCGGATGGTAGTCACTGGGAGAGGGGCGGAGCAACTGCCGCCCTCATCCGGAGCGCCCTGAGAGGAGCTCGCAGAGACGAAAGGCAGCAGCTGCGCCGATGTGAGGTCGCTTCGGACCTCCCTGCTCACCGTGGATGGATGGGCACTGAGCTGGGAAAGTTGATGCCCAAAGCATCTCCCACACTGGCACTGACCAGCTGAGGTCAACGCCGATGTAAGAGCTTGCTGGTCAGAGCGCATCCCCAGGAAGCCCTGATGAGTCTCCTGGAGTAGCCTCTCCAGGAGAGTCGCCACTCTCTCCACGGAGGACGCATCGCGCTTGGACATGCGGCTCATTGCTTCGGGGATCACCCGCATAGACTCCTCCACCATGGAGACCAAGCCAAGCATAGCCTCATGTATCTGCCCCAGATGCTCCCGCACACCCGGCCGCATTTCCTGCACCTGCTGTGTCGTGGACGACTCCAAAGGCACATCATCAGGCACCGTCTGAGCATGTGCCTGGTCCCCTGCAATCCTCCGACTGCTGGCACCATGGGCACTCTCTGTCTCTGCCAACTCCTCCAGCGACTGTGAAGTGCCCTCACCGCTGTGCCCCGGGACACTAGCTGATGTTCTAACTCCCACCGAGGTGCTAGTATCTGCGCTGGTGCCTGCCTCGCAGAAATGGTGTGACACTGGTGAGACTTCAGGCCCCTCAGATGTGAGAGGGGGCCTCTGCTGCTGCTCCTCCTGGCCCTGCTCCGATGATGCTGAAAGGGAGGACAAGCACAGTGGATCTGTTAACGTGGAGACAGTGTCAAAGTGCATCCGTGTCCCCCGGATCATTATGCATTCATCCTTCCATAACCAATGGTCAGGCCATGTTGCAAAATTAAATCAATTAACATTCAGCACTGCAATGTCTGTTGGGAGAACAATGCTGACCTCACTGTTGGGCATAAGTACCTGGCCGTGGCATCCCAGCCTCACCGACACCAGTGGACCTTGGCGCATGGAGCCTCTCCGGATCCAGGGCCTCCTGCTCGAAGCGGCTGAGAATGGCGATCTGCGCCTGGCGGCCGCCAGTCCTCTCATGGTCTGCCGCATTATGAGCATTCTTCTCCTGAAAATGAGAGAAGAGCATTGATTAGTGCAAATTACACGTGGACTCGCTTCGTGCACAGCCCACCCCAACCAGAGTGGGACACATCAGGGCTCCAGTGCCTCCTCACCCCGCTGCTACCGAACACTCTCACAAAGATGCTAGGCCTGTTCACCGCCCCCCCACCCACCCCAGCCACATGCTGCCTACATTACATTAGGCACCACATGGTATATCCTTTCATAGCAAGGAGGCGCAAGCACATGGAGCGCAGAGCGCAGCAGATGGTTTGTTGCCACACCACCTTGAAGCTCCCCTCCCAGCATCTCATCACTCTGACTTGGACATGTCCTGGAGTTGTAACACTGTGCCTAGGTGCAGCTCCTCCAGGTTGCCCCCAAACCAGTCATGTGGGACCCAGTGTAACACATGCTGTGGGGGCAAAACACATCTCTTCATCATCCTCTCAGGCTAACCTCAGCATAGGCAATATCTGCTGGCCCATCCAGCAAAGGACACATACCGTCAATGATTCAACGCAGTCACTACACTCAGACTTTGGGGGGTAAGCCGACCTGCTGGGTTAAGTGACCAATACCAATGTGGTACTGACCCTGCCAGAGCGCAACAAGTCGTTGAAGCGCTTGCGACACTGGATCCAGGTGTGCCGCACCACGTTCGCGGGAGCTCACCACCTCCACCACCTCCTCCCAGGCACGTTTCATCATGTGGGGGGGCCTCCTCCTCCCATTCTGGGGAACCAGCACCTCCTGCCATGCTGCCACCTTCTCGAGGAGGGCAGCAGGCAGTCATCTGAAAAACGAGGGGCACACTAGCCCCCCACCCTGCCCTCCAGCCTGGCCTGCTCCACTGGCCTACCTCCCGGACTGGCCTGCTCACCAGAAGCCCTCTGGTGAGCCCCTCCACTTGCCATTGTGCGCAGTCTTGCAAAGGGTGCCAGAGCTTCAGATAAACAGGCTGCCGGGTCACCATTGGACCTGGCGGAGAACGCACTCCCACCGCTGCCCACCCACTCCCGCTATCCTCGGGAGTCGCGCATTACGTTGGGCGGGCCTTAATTGCCCGATCCATGTAAAATGGCGCGGACCCGATCGCGTGTGGCGATCAGGTCCACGCCCGCTCTCGTTCCGCCCCCCTAGCCAACCAGAAAATTCAGCGCATGAGGTTAATAAACAAAATTAGAGCACATGGGATTGAGGGTAATGTACAGGCATGGACTGCGAACTGGTTAATGGACAGAAAACAGAGTGTAGAAATAAGTGGGTCATTTTCAGGTTGGCAGGTTGTGACTAGTGGGGTACCACAAGGATCAGTGCTTGGGTCCCAGCTTTTCACAATCTATATCAATGATTTGGATGTGGGGATTAAATGTAATATTTCCAAGCTTGCAAATGACACAAAACTAGTTGGAAGTGTGAGTTGAGGAGGATGCAAAGATGCTTCAATGGGATTTGGAGAGGCTAAGTGAGTGGACAAAAATTTGGCGGATGGGTTACGATGTGGAAAAATGTGAGGTTATTCACTTTGGTAGGAAAAACAGAAATACGGAGTATTTCTTAGGTGGTGAGAGACTGGGAAGTGTTGAACTTCAAGGCACTTTTGTATCTTTGTTCATGAGTCACAGAAAGCTAACATGCAGGTACAGGAAGCAATTAAGAAGGCATATGGTATGTTGACCTTTGTTACAAGAGGATTTGAGCATAGCAGTAAAGATGTCTTCCTGCAATTCTGTGGAGCCTTGGTGAGACCACACCTGGAGTATTGAGTGCAGTTTTGGTCTCTTTACCTAAGGAAAGATTTACTTGCCATAGAGGGAGTGCAACGAAGATTCATTTCATTAATTCCTGAGATGGTGGGATTGTCCTATGAGGAAAGATTAAATAGACTGGGCCTTTATTCTCTGGAGTTTAGAAGAATGAGAGGTGATGTCATTCAAACATACAGAATTCTTACAGGGCTCAACAAGATAGATGCAGGAAAGATATTTCCATTGGCTGAAGGGTCTAGAACCAGCAGACACAGTCTTAGAATAAGGGGAAGGCCATTTAGGACTGAGATGAGGGGTAGTTTCTTCACTCAGATGGTGGTGGATCTTTGGAATTCTCTACCCCAGAGAGCTGTGGAGGCTCAGTCGTTGAGTATGTGCAAAACTGAGATTGATAGATTTCTACATATTAAAAACATCAAGAGATATGGGGATAGCACAGGAAAATGGCGTTGAAGCAGAAGATCAGCCATGATCTCATTGAATGGCAGAGCAGGCTGAATGGCTTACTCCTGCTCCTATTTCTTATGTTCTTATGTTGTGTTGAGAATCATTGACATTAGTCCATGATAAAGCATGTATCTTCATCAGCACATTGTGCTACAAAGCAACTACTGACTTCATGTTTTAATTTTGTACCAACAAATCTAGAATGCACCTAATCTAAATATTTTAACTTCTCATTTTTCAGGGCAGACACCAGCAAAGTGGACAGTGGAATTGTAAAGCCTGGTGTCAATGGACTATCTGATTTTGGAAAAGTTAGTAAGCTGTACCTAAGGCTAAAAAAATTCTGCTTTTGATTTACATTAGAAAGTTTACTGGACACTCCTTAAAGGTGTCTTTGAGAGCCATGCCAAAAGTACATTGCGACTGTGTAGAAAGAAAGCATTTGCAATGATTATTATGTCAAAGTTCTTTGTCCTTATATCAGTGAATATTGTTATGATGTGTATGTAGTGATTGCTGCAAAAAACGTTAAAGCTCGTAATTGAGACGTTGTTCCTCATGAAGGGCAAACGGAGTGTAGCCGACTAACTGAGTGAAGACTTGGAGTTTGGTGAGAGGGGTCTTTTAAGTGTTAATTTTGCTCTTAAATTTTCCTCTTAAAATCTAATCTAGCCTGTGTATGCAGGCTATGTTCTTTCTTACAGTTTAGACAGGGTAAACTCGCTCTCAGCTGTGGGAGCTGAGTAGTTAATTAGCTAACTGGTTCAATCTGTTTTTTTTTAATTCGTTCATGGGATGTGGGCATCGCTGGCTAGGCCAGAATCTATTGCCCATCCTTGATGCCCTTGTTCAGAGGGCATTTAAGAGTCAACCACAATGCTGTGGGTCTGGAGTCACATGTAGGCCAGAGCAGGTGAGGGCAGCAGATTTCCTTCCCTAAAGGGCATTAGTGAACCAGATGGGTTTTTTACAAAAATCGGCAATAGTTTCGTGGTCATCATTAGACTTTTGACTCCAGATTTTTGTTGGATTCAAGTTTCACCATCTACCATGGTGGGGTTTGAACCCAGGTCCCCAGAGGATTACCCTGGATCTCTGGAATATTAGTTGAGTGACAATACCAATATGCCATTGCCTTCCGCTTAATGGTTACTGTATCCCCAGTTCAGTTTACTATAGGGGGAGGTGATGGCGTAGTGGTATTGTCACTGGACTAGTAATCCAGGGTAATGCTCTGGGCTCGAACCCAGCCACAGCAGATGGTGGAATTTGAATTCAATAATTCAGTAAAAATCTGGAATTAAAAGTCTAATAATGACCATGAAACCATTGTTGTTAGTTGTAAACCCATTTGGTTCACTAATGTCCTTTAGGGAAGGAAATCTGCTCTCCTTACCTGGTCTGGCCTACATGTGACTCCAGACCCACAGCAATGTGGTTGATTCTTAACTGCCCTCTGAACAAGGGCAATTAAGGATGGGCAATAAATGCTGGCCTACCCATGCCCACATCCCATGAACGAATAAAAAAATAGTTCAGGGCTCTTTAGTGCAGCCTTGGCAAACAGCCGACTGAGTGAAGGCATGGAGTTTGGTGACAGGGGAGTTGGAAGAAGGAGTTGTTCGTTTTCCCTTTCTATCTTTTCACCCTTTTCCATCTTTCTTGCTCTACTGTATGGTGAGTATCTGGTAAGTGGGTACGTTCTATTATATCCCTAAGGTTTAAAATAGTACATAGTTTGGTGGTAAAGTTAATAAAATATGTAAGAAAGCAATATAAATAAGTGATTATTATATTATGTAATTATTTAAACACATTAAGGATGGCAGGTCATGTGTTGTGTCAAGGCTGCAGCATGTGGGAGCTCCTGGATAACATTGTGCTCCAGGGCAAACACATCTACAGTAAGTGTTTGCGGCTTGAGGAACTTCAGCTCAGAGTCATTGAGCTGGAGGCTGAGCTGCAGACTCTGACACACCAGGGAGGGAGAAAGTTACCTGGATGCTTTATACCAAGAGGCAGTCACAGCACTTAGGATAGGGTCTTCTGATTTGGTCAGTGGCCAGGAACAGGAGGGTGTGACTGCAAGTGAGGCAGGTACGGGGACCCAGAGGGCATGAGTGTGAGCCTGTGCAATTATCCAACAGGTTTGAGATCCTCTCACCTTGTTAAGATTAGAGGGGGATGCAGGGTGGATGAGAAAACTGACCATGGCACTGTTGTACAGGAAACCATCCAAGTGGGAGGAGAAAAAAGGAATATAGTAGTAGCAGGGGACAGTATAGTTAGGGGGATTGACACTGTTCTCTGGCCATGGTTCAAGTAGGTACCAACGACATAGGCAGGATGAGGAAGGAGGATCTGCATAGTCAGTGTAACGAACTAGGCACCAAATTAAGAAGCAAAACATCAAAGGTAATAATTTATGGATTATTACCTGAGCCACGTGCAAATTGGCATACGGCAAATAAGACTGGTGTGGGAGAAGTGGGTTCCAGTTTGTGGGGCACTGGCACGAGTATTGGGGAAAGTGGGATCTGTACTATTGGGACAGTCTACACCTGAAACGTCCTCGGGTTGTTGTCCTCACGAGCCGCCAATTCGGGAAGTAGAGAGGGTTTTAAATTGAATGGTGGGGCAAGGGATCAAATTTGGGGAGATGTGGTAAACCAAAGAGTAGAGACAATGCAAGAGAGACAGGTATTAATATGGGAAACGATAAACAGGAAGAGACAGTACAAATCTAAGAGTAAATCAGCAGATAAGGCTAGGCGCAACAAAAATAAATAAAAGCACAAAACTAAAGGTTCAGTATCTAAACGCATGTAGCATTCAAAACAAAACAGATGAACTGATAGCGCAAATAGAAATAAATACGTACAATCATTACAGAGACATGGCTACAGGTTACATAGATTGGGACCTGAATATTGATGAGTATATGACATTTAGATAGGACAGGAAGTTAGGAAAAGGTGGAGGGGTGGCTCTGTTAATTAATAATGGTATTAGTACTTTAGAGAGGGATGACCTAAGTTCAGGAAACTGGGATGTAGGAGTGGTTTGGATTGAGATGAGGAATGATAAAGGCAAGAAGTCACTTGTTGGAGTGGTGTACAGGCTCCCTAATTGTAACTTTACAGTAGGACAGAGTATAAAAGAAGAGATAATGGAAGCTTGCCAGAAAGATACAGCAATAATCATGGTGGATTTTAATCTACATATAGGCTGGAAAAATCAGATGGGCAAAGGTAGTGTAAATGAGAAGTTCATAGAATGTTTTTGGGATAGTTTCTTAGAACAGCACGTTCTGGAGCCAACCAGAGAGCAGGCTATACTAGATCTGGTATTGTGCAATGAGATGGGATTAATTGATGATCTCCTAGTGAAGGCACCCCTAGGTAGCAGCGATCATAATATGATTGAATTTTACATTCATTTTGAGGGAGGAACGAGTGTGTCCAAGATTAGTATTTTAAACTTAAATAAGGGCAATTATGAGGGCATGAAAGCAGAGCTAGCTAAAGTGAACTGGCAAATGAGATTAAGGGATATGTTAATAGGAGTTCAGTGGCAGACATTTAAAAGGATACTTCAGAATACACAGAATATATACATTCCAATGAGAAAGAAAAATTCATTGGGAAGGGCCCACCATCTTTGGTTAACTAAAAAAGTTAAAGACAGAATCAGATTTAAAGAAAAATCATACAATTACGCAAAGATGGGTGGCAGGTCAGAAGTTTGGAAAGAATATAAAACAGCAAAGAATGACAAAAAGATTAATAAGGAGGGAAAAATTAAAGTAAGAGAGAAAGCCAGCTAGTAACATAAAGATGGATAGTAAGAGTTTCTATAGATATTTAAATAAGAAAAGAGTTAACAAAGCAAGCGTTGGTCCTGTAGAGAGTGCGTCTGGGGAATTGATAATGGAAAATAGGGAGATGGCGGACGAATTAGACAAATATTTTGCTTCGGTCTTCACTATAGAGGAGACAAGTAACATCGTGGAAATAGTTTTAAATCAGGAAATGGAAGGGAGAGAGGAACTCGGGGAAAATTACAATCACCAGGGAAATGGTATTGAGCAACTTGTTGGGGCTGCGAGCTGACAAATCCCCAGGTCTGGATGGACTTCACCAGATGGTCTTGAAAGAAGTAACTAGTGAGATAGTTGATTCACTGGTCCTAATTTTCCAAAATTCCCTAGATTCAGTGAAGGTTGCATTAGATTGGATAATAGCAAATATAACTCCTTTATTCAAAAAGGGAGGGAGACAGAAAGCAGGAGACTATATGCCAGTTAGCCTAACATCTGTCATAGGGAAAATGTTAGAAGCTATTATTAAAGATGTTATAGCAGGGCACTTAGAAAAATTCAAGGCAATCATGCAGAGTCAACATGGTTTTGTAAAAGGGAAATCATGTTTAACCAATTTATTGGAGTTCTTTGAAGGAGTCACATGTGCTGTGGATGTACTGTACTTAGATTTCCAGAAGGCATTTGATAAAGTGTCACATCAAAGGTTATTGCAGAAAATAAAAGCTCATGGTTTAGGGGTAACATATTAGCATGGATAGAAGATTGGCTAGCTAACAGGAAGCAGAGAGTTGGCATAAATTGGTCTTTTTCTGGTTGGCAAGATGTAACGGGTGGTGTGCCACAGGGATCAGTGCTGGGGCCTCAACTTTTTACAATTTATATAAATGACTTGGATGAAGGGACCAAAGGAATGGTTGCTAAATTTGCTCATGATACAAAGATAGCTGGAAAGTAAATTGCGAAGAGGATGTAAGGAGGCTACAAAGTGACATTGGTTAAGTGAGTGGGCAAAGATCTGGCAAATAGAGTATAATATGGGCAAATGAGAAATCATTCATTTTGACAGGAAGAATAAAAAATATGCTTATTATCTAAATAGTGAGAGATTACAGAGCTCTGAGTATCAGAGGAATCTGGGTTTCCTCGTGCATGAATCTCAAAAGGTTAGTATGCAGGTACAGAAGGGAATTAAGAAAGCTGATAGAATGTTATCATTTATTTTGAGGGGAATTGATTACAAAAGTAGGGAGGTTATGCTTCAGTTGTACAGGGCTTTGGTGAGTCCACATCTGGAGGATGTGTACAGTACTGGTCTCCTTATTCAAAGAAAGATGCATTAGAAGCAGTTCAGAGAAGGTTTACTAGACTAATACCAGGAATGGGCAGGTTGTCTTATGAGGAAAAGCTGGACAGGTTAGGCTTGTATCCACTGGAGTTTAGAAAAGTAAGAGGTGACTTAATTGAAACCTTTAATATCCTGAGGAGTCTTGACAGGGTAGATGTGGAGAGGATGTTTCTTCTTCTGGGAGAAACTAGACCGAGGGGTCACTGTTTAAAAATAAGGGGTTGCTCATTTAAGACAGAGGTGAGGAGAAATTTTTCCTCTGAGGGTTGAGAGTCTTTGGAACTCTCTTCCTCAAAAAGGTGATGGAAGCAGAGCCTTTGGATATTTTTATGGCAGAGCTAGATAGATTCTTGATTAACATGGGGGTGAAAGGTTATTGGGGGTAGGCAGGAATTTGGGGTTGAGTTTACATTCAGATCAGCCATGATCTTATTGAATGGTGGAGCAGGCTCGAGGGGCCATGTGGCCTATTGCTGCTCCTAATTCGTATGTTCATATGTCAGTCTTCAAACCACTTTGTCAACATTAATCAGTAGTGCTAGAATACAAACTGCAATATACAAAACCTATCTGATTGGTATTATGATCCCCAGCTGAGGTTACCACTGGACAAGTCTGATCCCAGGTTGGAACCCAGCTTGATAGATCCTAACTTTTATTTGTTTGGATATGTGGAGAGGGGCTACTGAACAGAGTCACCAGAGTCAGCTAATAAACTTGTAACAAAAACATAAAACATTTATTACACAAGAAAATATGAACTATACTACAATACTCCTTTATCCACAACTATACCTTTACAGATGTATACAGATTTGTAAGGATAACACAAGTTTCACAAGCTGCCTTATATTCTAATGTTCACAGTAAGTACATAGTTCATGTAAACCAATTGGTGACCTGTGGTCAGACACACCACACTCTGAGACCAAATGACAGATGCCACCCCAGACAGATGCTATGGATCTCTCCTCAACTCCCCCAAGACGCTTGTTACACTGTGAGCCAACCAGTCTCACTGAACTCCGTCTTCCACATGAGGGTTTCCAATCTCCACTTCCAAGAGCCCATCTTGGAAGCTTCTCCCAAACTGACACTTTCTCTCAGATGCCTTCTGCAAGGGTTCACCTCCAGGGTTTCAACCTCTCTTTCCAATGTTCCTCTTCCCTGGGTCACCACATGCATTCAAGTTGTCTTCCACACGTTCTCTCTCTCCAATTCAGCCGTCAACAGAACACCACTGCTTCACATTTTCCCACAGCAAAGAGTTACAGACATTCAGTCATCTCTTTGGACCTTCTTGCCCCTTGCAAGCTGTTCTTGCTTTAAATCTGATTTCTTCAGCTTTTGTGTCTTTAAATCTGAAGCTTGAAGCCTTTCTCTCTACCCCTCCTTCTTAACTTCATTAACAGGATCTTTTCGAGGGCCTGAATCTTCTGGTCAGTGTGAGGGGACGGACCCCACTTGCTGACGTGTAAAATGATGTGCGGTAATGTCGGGCATGCATCCCGACGTCACCACACGGCATTCAGATCTACAGTTCGGCAGGCACGCACTGAAATCGGCTGTGCGCCCACCGAACTGTCAAAGGCCATTAATAATCTAATTAAACTGGTTGTCTGGGCTGCCCGTCCAACCTTAAGGTTGGTGGGCAGGCAAAGAGCCCAGGCAGCCTTCGCATTTATCATGAAACCTCATCCACGGGTGGGATGAAGTTTCATGAAGGGTTTATAAATTTAATTAAAATGTTTTAATTAAAATTCATTGAAATGTCCCAGCTCATGTGACATTGTCACATGAGAAAATGTGTCTGAATTAATTTTTTTTTAATTTTAATTAATTTATTTAAATTTTTCATAATCAAACTAATCTCCCTGAGACAGCTCTGTGCCTCAGGGAGATTTCTGTGCTCTTTTGCATGCACATGCAAAAGAGTGCAGGCCCAAACTCAGCTTCCTCTCTCCAACTGCACAGGGAGCACTCAGTGCTTCCGGGTGCACGTCACACTGGGGCGGGCCTTAAATGGCTGCATGCCTGCCCCTGCTTAGCCCTCCCAACAGGGAGAAAATTCTCACCAGGTTCCTGTCCTTCCTTTGACTAGGAGGTCTGCTTGGGACTTTCCCCTATTTCTGTCTTGCTTCTTTGGCCTTGGGACCTTTTGGCTCTTTTGGGAAATCTGCTCTCACTCTGCAGTTCTCTCTCCCAGTGTCCAGTCTCTCGGGAGTCCTGGCTTCAAACTGAACTCAAAACTGCTGTTTCTGTGTGGGAGGCACCTGCTTCTTTGGCTCCCTGTTGCTAGTCAACAGCACTTTTTTTTCTACTCTTGTTTGTTTAACTTAGCTGCCACAGTCATAAAACTCTCATTAGAAATGCAGGCACCTTTTAAAGTGAAACTAAAACTCAATTTGATCTTTCTTAACACAGATGCAGAAATACAATTCAAACTTAAACATTAAAGCTAAAATTCATTCCTAACACCCACAAATACAAATATAACTTACTTAAACTGTCTCTATTTCCTAACATTAGTGTGAATAAGCAGAAGAAACTAATTTGTTCATATCAACCTTACGAAAAAACTTTGTAACAAAGCCCTGATCACAACCTTGCAATACTACTTGGATTTGGGAGTGGTGCCAACGGAGTCCAGTGTTGCAAATGTTACACATCTGTTCAAAAAGTGAGGGGAGAGATGAATTTGGTAACCATAGGCCAACCATTCTAACATCAGTGGTGGGGAAACTACTAGAGACCAATTTCAAGGGACAAAATTAATTTTCACTTGGAGACGAGCCAGTACGGATTTGTAAAAGGCAACTTGAGCTTGGCTAACCTGGTTTTGTTCTTCAAAGTAACAGAAAGGGTTGATGAAGGTAGTGTTGTAGATGTTGCATATTTGAAATTTCTGAAGGCATTTGATAAAGTAACATGCAACAGATTTGTTTGATAAATAGAAGCAAATGGTATTAAAGTAATAGTATTTATTTTGGATACGTAAATAGATAAAGGAAAGGAAGCAGAAAGTAGAACGGTGAATAGATGCTTTCACTGATTGCAAAGATGTATGAAGTGGGGTTCCCCACAGTTGATATTCGGATCATAGAGCAGAATCTTCTGTTCAGCAGGCCCCACACGCTAATGCGTAAAATTACATGCGGGCCCCACCCGCCACACATGCGCAAAAGAGCGCAGGCCCCGACTCTCTCTCCTTCCCCCACCCGCACAGGTGGCGCTGGGCACTTCCGGGTGTGCGTCACGCTGGCGGGCCATTGCGCAGCCAATCGCGGGTGGCGATCGGCTCCACGCCTGCCTCCGACTGGCCCGCCCAACGGGGAGAAAATTCTCCCCATAGCTTTTTTTGTTATATATGAATGACCTGCATTTGGGTATAGAGAGTACAATTTAGAAGTTTGTGAGCGATCCAAAACTTAATAATGTAGCAAATAGTGAGGAGGAGGATGTAAACAGACTGGCGAAATGGGCAACACAAATGGTAGATATAATTTAATGTTGGTAAGTGTGAAGTGATGAACTTTGGGAGAAGCAAAATGGAGAGGCTGTATAATCTAAATGCAAAAGCAGATTGAGTGATCTTACGATGCATATTCACAAAATCTCAGAGGTGACAAGGTAAGTTCATAAGGCAGCTAAGAAAGTATATAGGATACTTATCTTTTTAATTAGGAGCATTAAATACAAAGCCAAGGCAGCCATGCTAAACCTTTAGAAATCACCAGTTATGCCTTAGCTGGAGTATTGTGTACAGTTTTGGGCACCTCACCTTTGGAAGGATGCCATGGCTATGGGTTTACCAGGGTACCGGGGATGAAGGATGGCTCTAATGTGGGAGATTGGGGAAGCTGTGATTTTTTGCCTTAGAGCAAAGAAGGTGGTTTTAAAAAAATTAATTTACAGGAATGGGCATCGCTTGCTAGGCCAGCATTTTTTTGCCCATCCTTAATTGCCTTTGGGAAGGTGGTGGTGAGCTGCCTTCTTGAACTGTTACAATCCCTGTGGTGTAGGTACACCCACAGTGCTGTTAGGGAGGGAGTTCGAGGATTTTGACCCAGCGACACTGAAGGAACGACAATATATTTCCAAGTGAGTATGGTGTGTGGCTTAGAGGGGAACTTCCAAGTGGTGATGTTTCCATGCATCTGCTGCCTTTGTCCTTCTAGATGGTAGTGATCGTGGGTTTGGAAGGTTCTGCCAAAGGAGCATTGATGAGTTGCTGCAGTGCATCTTGCAGATGGTACACACTGTTACCACTGTTCGTTGGTGGTGGAGGGAGGGAATGCTTGTGGAAGGTGTGCCAATCAAGTGGGCTGCTTTGTCCTGGATGGTGTCAAGCTTCTTGAGTGTTGTTGGAGCTGTACTCATCCAGGAAAGCAGAGAGTATTCCATCACACTCCTGACATGTGCATTGTAGAAGGTGGACAGGCTTTGGGGAGTCAGGGGGTGAGTTATTTGCTGCAGGATTCCCAGCCCACTTCTGGATTTCAGCTCTTTTGTCCATGTTTGAACCAAGGCTGTAATGAGATCTGAAGCTGAGTGACCCTACTGGAACCCAGGTTACTCCTACTGATCTGTCATGGGCAGATGCATCTATAGCAGGCAGATCGGTGAGTATGAGGTCAAGTATGTTTTTCCCTCACCACCTTCCACAGACCCAATCTAGCAGCAGCCTTTAGGACTCTGCCAGCTTGGTCTGTGGTGGTGCTACCGAGTCAATCTTGGTGATAGACATTGCAGTCCCCCACCCAGAGTACATCTGTGCCCTTGCCACCCTCAGTGCTTCCTCCAACATGGAGGAGTACTGATTCATCAGCTGAGGGAAGGCAATACGTGGTAATCAGCAGGAGGTTTCCTTCCCCATGTTTGACCTGATGCCATGAGACTTCATGGGGGCCAGAGTCGATGTTGAGGACTCCCAGGGCAACTCCCTCCCATTGTGCTGCCACCCCTGCTGGGTTTATCCTGCCAGTTGAGGACATACCCAGGGATGGTGATTGTTGTGCCTGGGGCATGATTTGTTAGGTATGATTCCGTGAGTATGATTATGTCAGGCTGTTGCTTGACTAGTCTGCTAGACAGCTCTCCCAATTTTCACACAAGCCTCCAGATGTTAGTAAGGAAGAATTTGCAAGGTCGACAGGGCTGGCTTTGCCATTGTCTTTTCCAGTGCCTAGGTTGATGTTGGGTGGTCTGTCCGTTTTCATTCCTTTTTATTGACTTTGTAGTGGTTTGATACAACTGAGTTGCTTGCTAGACCATTTCAGAGGGTATTTTTAAGAGTCAACCACATTATTGTGGGTCTGGAGTGAAATGTAGGCCAGACCGAGTGAGGACAGCAGATTTCCTTCCCTAAAGGCCATTCGTGAACCAGATGGGTTTTTACGACAATGGTTTCATGGTCATCATTAGACTTTTAATTCAAATGCCACCATCTGCCCTGGTGGAATTCGGTCCCCAGAACATTACCCTGGTTCTTTGGATTACTAGTCGACTCACAATACCACTACACCATGGGGGAATGGGGAAAAACCAGTGTAAGAAGTAAGGCCAGCTCTTTCAAAGATCTAGCATTGACACGACCAGTGGGATGGTCTCCTTGTGTGCTGTAAGACTCTGTGGGCTGAATTTCCCTAGGCCCTCGGAGATGAAGGAGGCATGCAAATTCTCGAGACCTCAGGCTGGGTTGTCGACAAGTTCCTGCCTCCAGCTGCTTTACCTGGGGCAGGCTGTGTCCAATGCCGACAATCCACATTTCCGTGTCGAGATGTCAATTAAGGTTGTTGAGTGAATTTCATACCATACGGCCTTAATCTGCAATGGTTTGAAAAGTGGGCAGGAGCCTATTGGAAGATTTACACTGAGAATTTCTCATAGGGGATCTCATAATTCATTTCTTCCAATTCCTTACTGCATACTTTTTTCAGAGGGATGAATTGCAGAATAATTCTGAATTATTTGATTGGAACGGATCTTTTTGAATGCTATCAATCTATCTAGAATGAGTCACCAGGGCAAATGGCTTGAGGTCATGAGCAAATTTATTAATGATTCCATCCTTTGTTAATACTGTGATTCCATCCTTCAAAAGTACTGTGAACAGCAGTTGAACCAACGTTAAATTGTCTTTTTCACCACTACACGCTATCTAAGCAACTTTCCAATTCAGCTAGTTAATTTAGATATTAACTTAATAATTTATAGTATAAATTACATTCATGGAATATTCTACTTCCACTACTTTAGCTATCTTTGCAAAGAATTTCTGTAACTCTACTGTTTCTATTGCTTTGCAATCTTGTGGTTTTTGTGTTTTTTAGATGAGTAAATGCATTGCGTAATAGATTTCAACTTTTCCACATTATTGAAGGTCTGCTGACTGGTTTTACATACTCAGACTCATAGGGCAGAATTTTCTGCCTGTCGGGCAGGCGATGCGGGAGTGGGTGCGGACCCGATCGGCGCCCCCGATCGGGTCCGCGCCGCCATTTTACGTGGGCAGGCCAATTAAGGCCCGCCCAGTGTGATGCGCGCCTGGAAGCCCTGAGCGCTCCCTGTGCAGGCGGGGAGGGTTTCCTGAGTCTGGGAGTGCGCGCTTTCACATGAAGGAGCGCAGAAATCTCCCTGAGGCACAGAGCTGCCTCAGCATGATTAGTTGAAGTCCTCAAAATTTTAATAAAGAAAAAAAATTTAAGACATATCCTCTCATGTGAAGGTGTCACATGAGCTGGGACATGTCTTTGAATGTTATTAAAAAATTTTAATTAAACTTTAAATACCTTCATGAAACCTCATCCCGCCCATGGATAAGGTTCCATGAACAAAGCAAAGGCCGCCTGGGCTCTTCGCCTGCCTGCCAACCTTAAGGTTGGACGGGCAGCTCCGTTAAGTGTTTTAATTGATATTGAAATGGCCTTAATAGGCCTTTGACAGTTCAGCGCATGCGTGCCGCTGAACTGAAAATCTGAATGTTGCGCGGTGACATCGGGACACACACTCGACGTCACCGCACGTCATTTTACGCATCGGCGAACCGGCCCCGCCTCCGCTCACCAACCCAAAAATTCAGACCATGGGGGGACTTTTACATCCGCCCCCCCGGCCGGGTGCGTTTTTGTGGGGGGTGCATATAAAATAGGATGGGTGGCTAGCCTACCACCTTCCCACCACCCCCGAGCTATCCTCCATAATACGGTGTCAGCCAATCCACCCTTAGCCAATTAATTGGTAGTTATGGGGCTAATTCTGCTTCAGCCACCATAGTACAGTGAAAGGTGGAGAAAAGTGGCCAGCCCCCTTTTCTACCAACTCTGGTGAAAAGGCGGGAATGTGGGAGGGTATCTCCTTTAGGGTTGTGCCCTGTGTGCACTGGGGGCCTCCCCCAAGTGACCCCCGGCCTCCAGAATCCACTTAATCTTAACCCCACCCCCCCCGACCCCCAACCCTCGAGTCCCCAATCCCTCCCTTTGCCCAAAAAGTCTGGACTTACCTTATACCCATTCAGGGGCTCCTGGTCAGGGGTGGCGATGGTGTAGTGGTATTGTCATTGGACTAGTAATCCAGAGATCCAGGGTAAGGCTCTGGTGACCTGGGCTCGAATCCTGCCACAACAGATGGTGGAATTTGAATTCAATGAAAATCTGGAATTAAAAGTCTAATGATAAGCATGAAACCATTGTTGATTGTTGCAAATACCCATCTGGTTCACTAATGTCCTTTAGGGAAGGAAATCTGCTGTCCTTACCTGGTCTGGCCTACATGTGACCCCACAGCAATGTGGTTGACTCTTAACTGCCCTCTGAACAAGGGTAATTAGGGATGGCCAATAAATGCTAGCCTAGCTAGCAACACCCACATCCCTTGAATGAATAAAAAAAAGTCTCAGCAAAAGCCACTACTGAGTTCTGACATTGCTGGGACTACTCAGCTGCTGGCCAATCAGATTGGCTAGCAGCTCTCGAAGGTGGGAAACTAACTTTACTTTAGTTGGAGAGAGTGCAGCATAGGCTTACCAGAATAATATCTAGACTTGAAGAGTTAAATTACAAGGTGAGGTTAAACATTTTCGGGAATTTAGATGGTTAAGCAGTGATTTGATTGAAGTTTTCAAGATATTAATGGGAACAAATAGAATGAATTAGGAGAATCCCTGCTGGTTGGACAGTAGGAACTCAGGGCCATAGTTTTAAAAATTAGTGCAAGACCTTTCAGGTGTGAAATTAGGAAATGCTTCTCCACACAAAGGATGGTAGAGGTTTGAACTCTCTTCTTCAAACAGCAATGGTGCCAGGTCAATTGTAAATTTTAAATCTGGGATTGATAGATTTTTGTCGACTAAATATATTAACAGAATTGAGGCAAGGCAGGTATATGGAGTTAGGTTGCAGATCAGCCATGATGTCAGAGAATGGCAGAACAGAGCTGAGAGACCAAATGGCCTACTCATGTTCTATGTTCATATCCTCCTCTAATGGCTCTCCTCCAATGTCGAGCATGGTGGAAAACTTGTCTACCCAATCATCATGAATGTATGTCTAGCAATGGCTTTTCTCCTGTCCTTACATGGTTATCTCCAGAATCCCTCAAGGATCCATCCATGGTCTCTGCCTCTGCACCTTGGTAACATTATTTGCTGATGTGATGAAGGGAGGGGCTTGATTTTAACTTACCATTGGGTGGGACACAGGTGACAGTGGCCCGCTGCCTATTTAAAAACCGATCCAATTTTACTTCCTGTAAACTTTTTGGCTCCCCCAGTGCCTCAATTTTAAGATACATAATGTTGTTTAAATGGTTTCAAGGCCTCACCTGTCCCTACTTCTGTAACAACATTCCCTCCCACCCCCACCCACCAAAACTCTCGTCCTTTAACTCCAATCTCTTCTTGATCTCCTCCTCCTTTTGCCCTGCCATTGGTGACGATGTCTTCTATCCTCTAGGCTCCACACAACTGCAATTCCATTCCTAAACCTCTCTGCCTCACCATCTCCCTCTTGTTCTTAAAGACTTTTCTTAAATGGGTCTCGACACTCCTCCTAATGGTTACTTCTACATAACTAATGACAATGGGTCCATGTTTTCCCCTATATTTCTGCAAAGCACCTTATGATGTTTTTCCTACATTAAAGGAGCTACATAAACACAAGTTATTATTGTTCATACAGAAAAGAAAGGAAATGCCAGACTAGTGTCAAATGTTTGCTTTATGTGCTTTTCAGAAAGTTGTGAAAGAAATGAATCGTCTGGGAATGCTGGTTGATCTGTCTCATGTCTCTGAAGATACAATGTTGGCTGCACTTGAAGTATCAGCTGCTCCTGTCATTTTCAGTCATTCTTCTGCGTTTGCCTTATGCCACAACTACAGAAATGTGCAAGATAATCTTCTACGTAAGCTGGTATGAGTAATTAGGTGCAAACTTAAATGTTCTATACTACTATTTAACATTTAAAATAAATACATTGAAACAGAACTTGCTGAAAGAATAAAGACAATTGAACAACGCATGTTGATATTAATGTGAAAATTAATCAGCAACTTCAGCAGGTGTACGAGTGAGTTCAGAATCTCTAGAGCTGGTTGATCGATTTATGAAATCTTTGTTGCTTTCTTCGCATAATCAGAATTTCACCCATGACCTCCCCATTATTTTTAAGAACTTGCTGAATTTGCCTATTAAACATGCCACAAAGTTACATCAAGTAATTATTAGCATAATTTCCCTTCAAATGAACGACATGATAACTGAATTTTTTGTCTTTCCTTTCCTGTCTCTTTTACTCTCTCTTAACCCAATTTTTATTTGTCTCTCTTTATTTCAATGTTTGTATTGGATTTAACTCCAATTCACGATCCCTCTCAGTACTGCCTCGGTTTATTTCTCAATTTTTAAATCTCATTGGTTCAGGAGATACACTGTGGGTCTCGGATGCCCTTTTGTCTTTTCCATGTTATGATACAAAACATTTTTGAGCTGAAAGGTGCAGGAAAGTGTCTAACTCTAACTCTTTATTCATCTATTTGAAGACAAATTTTACCTGCATTATTTGATAGCAGTGTGTCATAGGCAGAATTGCATTTAGAGTTTGAGATGTCAGACACTGTAAAAGCAAGGCTTTGAGCAATTTAATAGAGATGCATCATTGCCTTGCAGAAAATTATATGCAATATGTGAAGTTGTTGTGTTTTTTTACTATATTCTTCTTCCATCTCAAAGGTATGTGATGAGGGATTATGTCATGACTGATAATAAAGGGTGGCAATCACATACAATTTCAGATGCTGTGGTATGATGAACAATAAAATTGGGATTCTTTTTATTAATTGTTGCAGGAAATGTCATAGCTTCAGCACATTGCAATTACATAATCGGATTACTGTAGATAACTATGATATATGAAATACATATATCTCTATGCTTTTGAAAATAATGGCTACTGATGGAGGAAGATATAGACTGATTTCTTATACATACACTATAATTTATGACACCCTGTCCCATAACCATGGTTTCCTTGATGCTGTCATAATGGCGTGATGTTTCAATGAATCTTTAATTTCATCGGCTGGTCAAATTTATATTTAACTTTTTTTAAAAGGACTTTTTAAAACAAACAAAGACACTGACTTAAGATGGCTGCCACAGGTTACCTGATACATCTAGTATTACAAGTTGGTTTGTTCTGGAAGTTTCCAAAGTGAATTATAGTCAGGGTATGTCAAGGCAAACCTTCTATGGAATTTCACATATGGGGAGAGAGGTCATGTGACCAGAATAACCATTTCTCTCCCAGTTGTTCTCAAGTTCAAGACCCAATCTGTTATATTGTGGAATCCATCACAGAGATAGAGAATTTTAATGAAAAGCAACCTCAGGTGCAATAGCACAACTTTTGGAAAAGATGGGTTATGGTTTAAAAGAGACTGTCTCCGAAATTGCAGTTTACAACAGCCTCAACCCCCCTGGAATTTCAAGATCACCATGAAAAAAACTACTTCAGCAATGAACAACAGCAAAGGCCTCAAACAGCAAGCTGTCAATTCT
Source organism: Cetorhinus maximus (assembly GCF_964194155.1). NCBI lineage: Eukaryota > Metazoa > Chordata > Chondrichthyes > Lamniformes > Cetorhinidae > Cetorhinus > Cetorhinus maximus. The sequence goes on from NC_135884.1 coordinate 121,569,556, forward strand.
TTACCTTTTCTCATTTTAACCTGCTTTACTATATAACTTGTAATTTTGCATGTTTTTGTGTGTGTGTTACAGAGGTCGGGAAGTGGGTTTATCTTTTTAAATATTATTATATCTTTACCTGGGTGGGTTTTTAGTTGTATAAAAACTAACCCCTTTGTGTTTAAATTCAAGGAAGCCTGTCGGACTGAGTTCTTTGCAATCAACAAGTAAATGGTTAAGTACAGGCACTGAATTAATACCTTCATCCTTATAAGTTACAAAAAAAACCATAATGATTAATCAAGGATTGGGGGAAAAGAAAGGTCAAGTCCTGACATCCATCCCTCCCAGTCGTAACAATGCTTATTGTAAGGGAGAATAATTTACAAGTATGGGAAAGACAACCTATGAGTCTTTGTATCTGAGTTTTTGTGTCAACAACTAGCACAGCATCATCAGTGCAGTGAAGTTCTCTGATCAAGGTATGCTGTATTTTTGTCTTTGCTTTCAGACTTAACAGATTATAGAGCTTTCCACCTGCCCTAGTATACAGGGAAACCCCTTCTATATTTGTAGGGAAGGAAAAGGTCAGGAGCATGGCAAAGAAACTACCAACCAAAGTGTGGGTGAGGACGCAGCCCTGTTTCGCTCCATTCTTCACCCTGAAACTGCCGGAAGTGGTACCGCTAAACTGTACGGTAAAGTGCATGTTGTCATGAGAGGATTGGATGAGACTGAGAAGGTTTGGTGGACAGCCAATTTTTTGCAAAATCTTGTAGAGTTATGCCCTGCTGATGGTGTTAAATGTTGTAGTGAGATCTACGATCACACTAAATAACACTCCACTTAAGTGGTTAGAAAATTCTGCTACCTTGAGTTCATGATGGCAGATAATCTCTTGATAATGTCTCTTGATGCAGATCTTGAAACATGCATAGTGAAAGCTTTGGTCAACTCATGAAACGTGCATGAAACAACACGGAAACACGCTTCAAACTAAGACACTGGTTTACGAGGCCTGTGTTGTCAGCACCTTCTTGTATGGCTGTGAAACATGGAGGAAGCCCAATAACTTTTATCTTTACTGTTTGCAGCACATTCTGGGCAACTCATGGAAGGACAAAATCATGAATGTGGCAGTCCTCTCAAAGGCAAATCTCCCAAATACATTGGTACTCATCAAGCAGAGGCAACTTTGCTGGCTCGGGCACACTTGCAGGATGCAAGATGCATATATATCCAAGGAATTTCTATGTGGCCAGCTAGCCGGACCCAGAAGACCATTAGGACACCCAAAGCTCCACATTTACGATACTTGAAAATGTCACATGAGGGACCCAAACATTGATTTTCACACCTGGAAGACACTATCCAACGACAGAGGAAAATTGTGGCATCATTTGTGGTCCAGAGTGCGCCACCAAGATGATCAGTGGCTACACTTGTGATAGAGCCTGTCTCTTACGGATTGGTCTTTTCATCTTACATAGATAGAAAGATGCCAACAAAGAAACTATAATTTATATCCATCACCTTATGCCTTACAAGCAACAATTTACCACAGCAGCATTACAGACATTGTATGTTAAAAGTACAAACATGAACATAAGAAATAGGGGCAGGAGTAGACCATTCTGCCTCTTGAGTCTGCTTCACCATTCAAAACGATTATGACTAATCTTCAACCTCAACTCCTCTTTCCTGCCTGCTCCCCATATCGCTTGATTCTGAGAGATCAAAAATCTATCACTCCCCTCTTGAATATACTGAACAATGGAACATCCACTACCCTCGGGGGTAGGCAATTTCAAAGATTCACAACACTTATTCTCCTCATCTCAGTCCTAAATGATCAAACCCTTATATTAAAGTTGTCTCACAATGTCCTAGATTCCCCAGCCAGATGAATCAACCTCTGTCTACCATGTCAAACCCCTTCAGAATCTTGTATGTTTCAATGAGATCAACTTTCATTCTTCCAAATTTCAGAGGCACAATTTATTCAGCCTCTCATGATAGGGCAACCCTTCTTCTCAGGAACCAATTTAATGAACTTTTGCTGTATTGTCTCCAAGGCAAATCTATCCTTCCTTGGGTATTAAGTCAAAAACTGAGCACAGTATTCCAGGTGTGGTCTAACCAAAGTCCTATGCAATTGTAGCAAGACTTTCTGTTTCTTGTATTTCAGTCCCTTAGGATAAAGGCCAAACTGCCTTTGGCATGTCTTTAGTTTATCAAACATTACAGTTAAATAACTAATTTGACACATAGGGTGCTTTATTCTTTAGAAGCCTAAATGTGTATAAATCATTCATGATAAAAGATTGCACCAAAACATTGACCTATCTTTCTTTTTCGGGTACAGATTCATCCATTGTGCATTTCATTTTAGATTTTTAATATTTGTGATTTTCTTTTTACCCTATAAACATATACCATTTTACCAGGCATATTAACTAATGAGCAATTTATTTCTGAATTTAAATCAATCACTTTGGTTTAATATTGATATTTCATTTTTGTAGATGTTAAAGTTTTAAATGATTCAGTCCTTCAAACAATTTGCAAACAATGGATTGAATTGAAATTTAGCCCATATCATATATTAATGGTAATTACCTAATGCAGTGCTGGTTTATGCCAGGATTAAGATGTACGGTACTCATGATTCTATGGCGCTAGTCGCTGAATCATGCCAACTAAGCTTTTTATTCCGATCTCCTGTGATTTTATGTTCAAATACAGTTTAATTGCATAAATTGTCTACTTTATTTATTTTTCAGGCAAACAATTCAGGCATCGTGATGATAAATTTTTATCCTAACTTTATTTCTTGTAATGAAACTGCTACCTTATCCCAAGTGGCAGGTTAGTATGACCTGTGACCATTTTGAATGATAAGAGCAGATGAAATTCTCCTATGTATTTACTAAATTGTTTACTGTTCTAATTTTAGACCATCTTGACCACATTCGAAATGTAGCTGGTGCAGATCACGTGGGCATCGGCAGCGATTTTGACGGTTTTGAAAGGTACCTCAGTGGCAGTTGTTTCTGATTTTAAGCCTAGAATTATTTCTTTGTTGAAACAAGAAGAAAAATAAAGTATCTTTGTTTTGTTTTAAAAGGGGTCCTATTGGTCTAGAAGATGTTTCAAAATATCCTGATTTAATTGCTGAGCTTCTCCTACGTAACTGGACTGACAATGACATTAAGAAGCTGCTTGGTTTAAACTTTCTACGAGTTTTTAAGAAAGCTGAAGAAGTGAGCAATTTTTTGTGAACAGGTTCACGTAACTGCGTTCCGTTATTATATATAAGATGCATAAGCTCCGTTCTGTTTAATTAGAAATTGTAACAATACACGTTACAAAAAGTTAAAATTAAGCTGCATTTTAAAAGCATTTTTAATGCAAGCTATTTAATTCCTCATTGAGCCCAAATTTTTCTCAAACCAGATGTAAAGCAGTTTTTTAAACTAAGGGTACTTGGTTGGTTGATACTTATTTTTGGTGAAGCTTAGGTGATGATTTTTCTTGAAGGAGTTTTTTTTTAATTTGAATTTATCATGTTTCTGGCATAGGACTTGCTCCAGAATTATGCCTGTGTTGTTCTGTAGTTGGTCACAAGGGATTGTATAAAAACAATAAAGTGACTGCCTGATTATTTGCAACATCAGCATAATGGACATTGGTCCTCAATGTATACAGAACAGTAGACAGAATACATATCAATCTCTTTTATTACTGTTTATTGGAGATCTTTAGAAAATTAAGCACTTTTAACTTCTGAAAGAATGAATATAAGAATGTGTTTGATCTCTCCATTAGGATTATGTTCCAGCCAAATGAAAATTTCTAGGAATAGGATCTCTGTTGATACAGAGGGATTCCTGAATATTTTAATGAGCTTGATAAAATCTTAGAGCCTTAGATAACATCTATTTAAGTAGTCTACCCAAACTCTTGATAATGTTTCTATTTTAATGCCATTCATAGATAAATGTGCCTGTAATGCTTTCATATGGAGAAATATTTTCAGTGTAACTAAGACCAAAATTAATAATGATCCATTTAAAACTAGGATGATTACTGTGGACTGCAAACAAAACAAAAAAATCAGTTTCCTCTCCATATTCAGATTTTTACTGTTTTTATGCAAGTCAATTACTCTTACAACATACAGGTGTTATAAATACATTTGAGGAATTGCTAATGTAAACACATTTTAACCTAACCTTTAAACAATAAGCATTCAAATATGTATTTACAGAAATATAATGCAATTCTCATTTTTTCAACATTAAGAAAATGTTCATTAAAAGTTTTACTCAGGCAATGGAATGCAAAACAAATTGGTCACCAATGATGGTGGTATTTTCATGGTAACCAATGTAGAACAATACAAGGAGAAAGTCTCAAATGATACTGATAGATGTTTTGAACAAGGATTATTGTCACTGATACGAGGTTTCCTTGCCAAAAGAGTTAATTCTGCTGATTACTAGAAGAAATGTAAGCCCTCCATTTCCATTTCAAGCATATCCTTTGTTTTTCTTGGACTGGAAATATTACAAAAATACATCGTACAGCATTATAAATGGTAAATTTCTTAGTATTTAACAGTTTTAAAATCATTGGCCCAGAATTTGCTGGAACGGGGCATATCTCCTGTACCCTATGGCTCAAAAATGTTTTGCCCATTAGACTTAACTTTCTGTCGCCAGTTTAATGGGCAATTAATCTGCAAATGCAGCAACATCATGAAACTCTGGGAGGTTAAGTGCGAAATGCCCATTTTGCAAATTGGGCAGCAACTTAAGGCGATTCCCAATTCACAAGTTATATCTTCTTTCCTACAAGTTGCTGTCAATTTGCACATTAATGGCAGTGTATGCCATTTAGACACTTTTTTCCCTTACAAATTCGGGGCCATTATATTTAAGATTTTCTGTATTAAACTGAATTACATCACAAATTGTAAGATTAACCAGGTATTTTTGTGTTTTACAGGTGAGCAGAGAGCTTCAGAAAACCAATATGCCATCAAATGATGTCATTCATCAGGATAAGGTGCAAAGCCCATGCAGAACATTTCTTGGCTACCCATCTGCAGCTCCTTGCCATCGCTGCACTTTTATTCATATTATCAGCACAGTCATGTTCATTGTTTCCTTAAAATCAATCAGAACTTAAAGTAATAATTAGGAAGATGCAATATTAGAAACAGATTTATAACATTAAATATATAGAACAGACATAAGTTCACTAAAATACTATTATGATTGTACCTGACGAAATGAGCTAGTGAGAAAAAAGATATATCTATTCATATTACTAACACCATGTGTCTTACCAAGTAGATGCCCCCAAACATCTATATATACACACCCTGAGAGCATTAGTTGCTATTCTTGCATTGCACCACTTGCGTGGAAATTGAGAATTATTTTCATTACGTGCCAAAATATTTGTTCACAAGACTGATAAATACAGTCAGCTGTGGCTCATTTGGTACCAATCTCAGCTTTGAATCACAAGGTTGTTGGTTCAAGTTTCACTCCAGAGAGTTGAGCATAAAATCTAGACTGATACTCCAGTACAGTACGGAGAGACTGCTGCACTGGCAGAGGTGCTATCCTTTTGATAAGACATTAAACTGAGGCCTTGTTTGCTTTCTAAGGTGGAAATAAAAGATCCCTTGGCACTATATTGAAGAAGTGCAAGTGAGTTATTGCAATATCATGGTCAATATTCACATCACAAAAACATAATCTGGTCATTATCACATTGCTATTTGGGGGAGTTTTCTGACCGCAAATTGGTTACCATGTTTCCTACATCACAACACTGACTACATATCAAAAAGTACTTCATTAGCTGTAAAGAGCTTTGGATTTCCTAAGATTTTGTAAGATGCGATATAAATGCAAGTCTGTCTTTCACTTTGATTGAAACTGAAGCCATATAATGTCTTGAGTGCATTTAGCAAATAAGGATCAGTGAGAAGGCAGCCATAGATATATTTTCACTCTCACAAATAGAATACTGGAGGTCTAATATCTAACGACAAAATTCTCAAATCCTACTGGTAGACAAATTATATTCTTTCTGCATGTGTTCAATGAGATTAGGATAAAATTAGTCTCAATTTGTATCACAAAACAGGCAATAATGAATTGGGAGTCCCTTTTACACACCTCAATTTTATCTTTCATTGATTGTTAGCAGATTCCCCATAGTTACAGTTACAAGAAAGGATCATTGGCCCTGCAACAATAACCTCCTCGTGAGGCCCTTAAGTGGGCATTAATTGCTGATTAAGGGCCTCAAATGGGCCACAGGTGGGCAGCCCACCAACCTAACACTTCCTCCATCGCTCACAAAATAACGTAGGGGCAAGTGGGCCGGCAGCAAACATGCTGACGATGGCATGGCACCCTATTTTAAAAGGTACTACCTGCCTGTTTCCCATCCCCGAATGGCCTGTAAAATCCAGCCTGTGGAGTTAGCAACACTTTTATTATATATCTATCCATGTATAGAAAGGCATTCACTTTCCCAGATTGAGCAGTAAAGAATCAGAATATTCATGTAACATTCAGGTTTTAAAAAGTTTTGCCCAGAAAGTTGCTGTAAGTGTGAGCTGTTAATGGTGCAGTGAGGGAAACAGAGGAACAAAGGAACAGTGTATCTCCTTAACCAGTGAGATTAAAGGACTAAGAAATTAGAGGTGAATTCAACGTCAAGTCAGGTGTCAAATCAGAAAGCGGGAAAGAAAGCGTGGATTGAGAGAGAAAAAAGAAACAAAGGAAAACAATTAGTTTAAAATTTGACATTTTCAAAATCTAAATATTCACAATCTAAAGGAATAGGATACCGCACTTAAAATAGTACACTTTTTGGGCAAGAGAAGTTGATTGTCAAGTCATTAATAATTCTGATGTAATTATACTGTTAGTTACTAGACTTAACTGTGGTGAATTTCATGGACAATTAATTTGCAGCAACTTCATGAAAATCACGGGGTGATTAAGCATGAGATCCTACGTTTGTAAAACTAATGGCGAAGTGTCATAAGTTGTCAAGCAAGTTGTGGTGATTTTTAATTCATAAGGTATCTCTTCCTCACTGCAGGCTGTTGGCTGATTTATGCATTAATACAGCCTACATCATTCAGGTGCCTTATTTTAACTGCAAAATCTGGCCCATCATAATTAGCACCTACTTTAAAAACTTTTGTAGAATACTGCAGGATGCCTCAGAATATTCTATTTCCGTACCTACCATTAGGCAGAGTGACCAAAGGCTCAGTGATAGTATTCCAGCCCCACTCCAAATAACACCAACAAGCAGGAAGATCAATTGCCATTGTCAAAGAGGCAAATTTAAAATTATATTCTTCAAAAAAAATTAATATACTAAAGCCAGCTCTACTTTTAAAATAATCCATTTCAGAAAATAAGCAAATGTTTGTTGACAATTTTATGTTTGCAGGCATTTGAAACAAACTTTAATTGATTTGATAACTGAAAAGTTTTGGAACAAATCAATTTCAATTGGTAAAGGTTTCACTTTCTGTGAATTCTCAAACATTCTCTGGAGAATTCACATATTTTTGATTTTTCAATTTTACTTGCTTTTGTGTAATTTATGATTTTTTTTTAAAAATTCATTCATGGGATGTGGGTGCCGCTGGCTAGGCCAGCATTTATTGCCCAACTCTAAGTGCCCTTGAGAACTGAGTGGCTTGCTAGGCCATTTCAGAGGGCATTTAAGAGTCAACAACATTACTGTGGGTCTGGAGTCATGTAGGCCAGACCAGTTAAGGACAGCAGATTTCCTTCCCGAAAGGACATTAGTGAACCAGATGTTTTTTTTTAATGGCAATGGTTTCGTGGTCATCATTAGACTTTTAATTCCAGATTTTTTTTTACTGAATTAAAATTTCACCTTCTGCCATGCTGGGGTCCGAACCCAAGTCCCCAAGGCATTACCCTGGGTATCTGGATTACTAGTCCAGTGACAATACCACTATGCCAGGTGTAAAATATGCAGTACAAACATAATGTATAACATTTCCCAAATTGACTTATTAACCAGAAAAATGAAAACAAATGTCTCTCAAGTATTGAGCATGGACCTTTTTAATGACAGTAGTATTCAGTAAGTTCTTTGATTGCTGCTACAGAACCCTTTGAAAACCCCATGTAATTTAATAATGCGGATTCCATTGTAGCTTGGTAAAAAGGCTTTTGAGATTTTAGAGTTTCCAGATGAAGATGGAAGAATTGTTTTCGGGTTTCAAAATAGTCATGGTTATTTTCTTCGTCAAAATTATGTTTCTTTCTCTTCAGTCTCTCATACCTAAGTTGAAAGATGTAGAACTAGTTTTAAACCCTAATGGACTAAATTAACCATATTACACTTTGGGCTTCTCCCAACCATCTTTATTTATGCTGACAGTTTCCATAGGCAATCATGAAAAGTAATACTGTACTTAACCCACACTGGCACAGTAAACCATTTTCAAAATTGAAACTATTTGGGAAAACTTTTGTCCATCTTAGAATTTCTTTTTCAGAGCCATCTAATTGTAACTTAGACGGACATAATGTGGTTGCTTCAACTCCAAAGTTCAGCCTAAGAGACCATGGCTATAGTCTGTACCAATGAGTCCTAATGACAGTATCAGCATTACCCAAGATCTGAAACAGATAATATATAAAGGTTTATAAAGGAAGTTATGATAAACCTGTAGAAAATGCTTGGTAATTTTCAACTGGAGTATTGCGTTCAGTTCTGGGCACCACACTTTAGGAAGGATGCAAAGGCATTAGAGAGGGTGCAGAAAAGATTCATGAGAATGATTCCAGGGATGAGGAAGTTCAGTTATGTGGATAGATTGGAGAAGCTAGAGCTGTTCTCCTAGGAGAACAAAGGTTCAGAGGAGATTTGATAGAGGCATTGATTGTGCCAAGAGAGAATTCCTATCACAGAATTGCACAATTAAAATGCATATTGAATCTTTAATATAGCTGCACTTCACAGAAGCAAAATCAAAAAAGAATGAGCCAAAGAAAGAGAGATTAGGAAAGCTGACAAAAATCTTCATCGAAGAGGTATATTTTAGGGATATAAATGCTCAAGGGAAAGAGATAAATACAGAAGCTGAGGAATTTAGAGTGAATTTTAGCAGGAGGATTCCAGAGTGTGGAATCTTCAGGGTGGTTGTAGGTTTAGAGGAGATGACGAGAGATATGGAGCCTTGTGGCTCTGAAGAAGGATGAAAATTTGCTAGGTGACTGGGACGAATATAGATTATAAAGGGCATTGGTGATGGCTGAGTGGAACTGTTGTAGGATGGTATGGCATCAGAGTTCTGAGTAAGTTGAATGTTGGTATTTTTTTCCTCTTTCTCCAGTATTAAAACTGAAGAAAACTACTCTGCCAATTCTCTTCTTATCCATCATAATCTCACCAACATATGTCTTTAATCACAGAATTGTTATTATGCAGAAGGAGGCCTTTCGGCCCATGTGTCTGCACCAGCTCTCCAAATGAGCATTATGACTTCGTGCCATTCTCCTGCCTTTTCCCTGTACCCTTGCATTTTATTTCTATTCAAATAATCATCTAATGCCCTCTTGAATGCCTCAATTTGACCTGCCTCCACCACACTTACAGGCAGTGCATTTCAGACCCGAACCACTCGCTGTGTGAAAAATATTTTTCTGACATTGCATTTGCTTCTTTTGCAAATCACTTTAAATCTATGCCCTCTTGTTCTTGATCATTTTACGAGCAGAAACAGTTTCTCCCTACCTACTCTATCCAGCCCCCTCATTATTTTGAACACCTGTTATGACACAGCAGTTTGGTAAAGGCTGAGTTATTTAAAATCCCAGAGGGAAATTTTAAACAACTGTCATAACCTATATTTTCAATTGGTATGTTTTGAGTTATAGCTGTAAATTCAGGAATAAGACCTGAACCAGTCAGGTCCAGTTCTCGAGATGTTTTTATATCAAACTAAAGGAAACATTTATTAATTTACAACAAATTAAACACATACACATGGCTACAAATTACTACAGTCATAACTTTTAACAAATTCCCAAATTAATCTCCACTAAGGTAACAATAACCAATAGAATTTAAGCAGACACCAGGCAAAGCATTTTCACCTTACAAGTTCAAAATGAGGTTCCTTTTAATTTGGTTCCTTTGCAGACAGTTGTAAGCTTACAGGCTTAGATCTTATATGCCTCTGACCTGTACATACAAAACTCCTTTCAGGTTATACCCAGCCTTCCCCTTTGAATGTAAATTTTCATTGTATCACCCTTTGAACCTCTTTCATAGTACCAATTTTATTAGTAATATAAACATTGCTTGGTGTCTCCTAGCTAGGTGCAAGATTTCGCTCCCACTCTTGAATGCTGTATTCAACAAAATGCAAATGTACCTCTACCTTACTGTTTACTACTCAAGTAAACTACTCAAAATTACTTTACATCAAAGCACCCAGACTAGCTGGTTTTAATCCAATTAACACACACACAGATGAAATGTCTATTTAAAAAAAATTAATTTCCAATAGCATTATATACGTTAATATCTCTTCCTGACAATACCTCATCAAATCTCCTCTAGACCTTCTCCAATCTATCTTAACTGAAGCTTCTCGTCCCTTGAACCATTGTTGTAAGCCTCTTCTGTACTCTCTCCAATGTGTTCACATTCTTCCTAAAGTGTGGCACCCAGGACTGTACACAATACTTCAGTTGAGGGCTAACTAGTGTCTTAGACAAGTTCATTTTTGTTTTTATTTCAGCATAACCTCCTTGCTCTTGTACTCTATGCCTCTATTAATAAAGCCTAGGATACTGTATGATTTACTAACTGCTCTCTCCACTGTCCTGCCACCTTTAATGACTTATGCACATATACACCCAGATCCCTCTGCTTCTGCACACCCTTTAGAGTTGTACCCTTTATTTTATATTGTCTCTCTATGTTCTTCCTACCAAATGAATCACCTCACACTTCTCTGCATTGAACTTTATCGGCCACTCCACCAACTTGTCTATGTCCTTTTGACGTTCCACACTGTCCTCCTCACTGTTTACAATGCTTCCAAGTTTTGTATCATTCGCAAATATTAAAATTGTCCCCTGCACACCAAGATCTCGATCAAAAATATATATCAGGAAAAGCAAGGGTCCCAATATCGGCCCCTGGGGAACTCCACTACGAACCATCCTCCAGCCTGAAAAATATCCATTAACCATTACTTGCTGTTTCCTATTACTCAGTCAATTTTGTATCCATATTGCTACTATCTATTTTATTCCATGAACTATAACTTTACTCTCAGGTCTGTTGTGTGGCACTGTATCAAATGCCTTTTGGAAGTCCATGTACACCACATCAACAGCATTGCCTTCATCAACCCTCTGTGTTACCACTTCAAAACACTCCAGCAAGTTAGTTAAACATTATTTTACCTTAAGAAATCCTTACCTTAAGCTCTTCCTAATCAGCCCACATTTTTCCATGCAGCTATTAATTCTATCCTTAATAATTGTTTCTAGAAGCAAGAAGGGTGGGAGGGTGAGCCGTGAGGAGGATGCAGAGATGCTTCAGTGTGATTTGGACAAGCTGAGTGAGTGGGCAAATGCATGGCAGATGCGGTATAATGTGAATAAATGTGAGGTTATCCACTTTGGTAGCAAAAACAGGAAGGCAGATTATCTGAATGGCTATAAATTGAGAGGGGAATGTGCAACGAGGCCTGGGTGTCCTCGTACACCAGTCGCTGAAGGTAAGCATGCAGGTGCAGCAGGCAGTAAAGAAGGCAAATGGTATGTTGGCCTTCATAGCGAGAGGATTAGAGTACAGGAGCAGTGATGTCTTGCTGCAATTATACAGGGCCTTGGTGAGACCACACTTGGAATATTGCGTGCAGTTTTGGTCTCCTTATCTGAGGAAGGATGCTCTTGCTATAGAGGGAGTGCAGCAAAGGTTTACCAGGCTGATTCCTGAGATGGCGGGACTGACATATGAGGAGAGATTGAGTCATTTAGGATTATATTCGCTGGAGTTCAGAAGAATGAGGGGGGATCTCATACAAACCTATAAAATTCTAACAGGACTAGACAGGGTAGATGCAGGAAGGATGTTCTTGATGGTGAAGGAGTCCAGAACCAGGGGTCACAGTCTGAAGATACGGGGTAGACCATTTAGGACAGAGATTAGGAGAAATTTCTTCACCCAGAGAATGGTGAGCCTGTGGAATTCGCTACCACAAAGTAGTTGAGGCCAAAGCATTGTATGTTTTCAAGAAGGAGTTAGATATAGCTCTTGGGGTGAAAGGGATCAAAGGATATGGGGAGAAAGCGGGAGTAGGCTATTGAGTTGGATGATCAGCCATGATCATAATGAATGGCAGAGCTGGCTCAAAGGGCTAAATGGCCTACTCCTGCTCCTATTTTCTATGTTTCTAAGCTTCCCCACCACTGAAGTTAAACTGACTGGTCTGTAATTGCTGGGGTTATCCTTTTTTGAACAAGGACATAGTGTTTGCAATTCTCCAGTCCTCTGGCACCTCCCTGAGCCTAGCGAAGACTGAAAGATTAAGGCCAGTGCCCCTGCAATTTCCTCTCTTCCTTCATTATCCCTTCGATGCATCTCATCCAGTCCCAGTCCCTTGTCAACTTTAAGTACCGACAGTTTATTCGATACTTCCTCTTAATCAATTTTGAACCCTTCTAGTAACAGAGTTTCCTCCTCTGTCACCATGGCCTGGGTAGCATCTGCTTCCTTGGTAAAGACAGGTGCAAAATATTCATTTAAAACCACAGCCATGCCTCCTGCCTCCATGTGTAAATCTCCTTTTTGGTCCCTAATTGGTGCTGCTACTCCTTTTACCACCCTTTTACTATTTTTGTGCCTATAGAAGACTTTGGGATTCCCTTTATGTTGGCTGCCAGTCTTTTCTCAATCTCTCTTCGCTTCTCTTATTTGCTTTTTCACCTCCCTTCTGAACCTTCTGTATTCAGCTTGGTTCTCAATTGTATTTTCTACTGACATCTGTAAAAAGCACACTTTCTTCTTTATCTTCATTTCTATCTCCTTTTGCATCCAGGGAACTCTGGAAGTGTTTGCCCTACCTTTCCCTTTTGAGGAAATATACCTTGACTGTGCCTGAGCCATTTCTTTTTTGAAGGCAGCCCATTGTTCAGCTACAGTTTTTCCAGCCAACCTTTGGTTCCAGTCTATCTGGACCAATTCCGTTCTCGCCCCATTGAAGTCGGCTCCCCCCCAGTTAATTATTCTTACTCTGGATTGCCCATTGTCCTTTTGTACCGTCATCCTAAACCTTATGATACAATGATCATTGTCTCTTAAATGTTCCCCCACTGACACTTGATCTACTTGGCCTACCTCATTTTCAAGGACCAGGTCTAGCAGTGCCTCCTTCCTAGTTGGACTGGATACATACTATTGTAGAAGATTCTCCTGAACACAATCTAGGAATACTTACCCCCCTCATGCCCTATATGCGGGTAATAAAAGTCCCCCATTATAACAAGTCTAATGTTAGCACCTCTCTGCAACTTCCCTGCAGATTTGTTCCTCTACATCCTTCCCACTAGTTGGCAGTCTATAGATTACACCAAACAATGTTAATTGCATCCTTTTTTTCCTTAGCTGTCATCAAATTGTTTCTGTCCTTGAATCCTCTGGGATATCCTCTTTCTCCAGCACTACAATGCTCTCCTTAACCAATACTGCCACCCCTCCTTTTCTTCCTTTCCTATCTTTTCCGAACACCTTGTACCCAGGAATATTTAACACCCAGTCCTGCCTTTCCTTGACCCCCAGGCCTTTGCTATCGCCACAAGATCATAATTCCACATGGCAATCTGCGCCTGTAATTCACCAATCTTATTTACTATACTCTGTGCATTCACATACATGCAGTATAACCCTGATTTAGACTTCATTACTTTCTCCCTTACTCCATCTGCAGGTTAATAGGTTCACATTCCTTTTTATGCTTTTTCTCAATATATAAACAATCAGGCAGATAGTCTTCTGGAGGACACAGACTGGTGAAACGAACATACAGAAAACAGATGAAATATAAAATAGAAGTGTGCATTTATGGAGAATAAAGATATGCAACATGAACTAAATAGTACAATTGTAAAGGGGGTGCAGGAACAGAGACACCAGGGGGTGTTTATACACAAATCTTTGAAGATGGTAGCCAAGAGAATGTTAAAAAGTACATGGGATTCTTGGCTTTATTAATAGAAGCATACAAAAACCAAGAAGTAATACTAAATGTGCATAAAACACTGGTTAAGACTCCAGCGAGAGTGTTGTGTCCAATTCTGTGCGCCACACCTTAGGAAACTGTCACGGTCTTAGTCAAGATGCAGAAGAGATATATTAGAATGACATTAGGGGTGAGGGACTTAAGTTATGTGGAAAGGGTCATTTGGTAGTACAGAATTTGAGTATTAATGACGCCACCAAACATGTAGTAAATCTCTCTGATCATGTACTCTCTAAAAGCGTGGAGTTTGTTCTTGCGCATGGTTTCAGTTTTGGTGTGCCCTCATTCCACATCAAACGGAAAGAGGTATTTGCTGAGATTGAACTCCTCTACTCCCAGCTATCCTGCCACAAACCAGCAGCCACTGAAGACATTGAATCCTTGAAAGCGCGCCTAGCTGATCTGGCGCACACCTATTGTGGGATTACGAATGACTTGGCTGATTTTCACATGCATCGCAAATGTCTGGTAGTGTTGCAAGTCCTCAAGGCCAACCCAGACAGACATATCTGTAAACCCAACAAAGGGACTGGAATAGTCATCCTTAACAAGTCATCCTTATGGCAACGATATGTACGCCATTCTTAATGATAGGTCCAAATTTGTATCCATTGGATCTGCCACTCGCATATCCAGACAGCCTTGCTCGATAGCAAGCTTAAAAAAATGCTTGTTAGACTTGTCTAAGAGCAATGAGCTGCCAGTTCATATATGTGATAGGATTCGTCCTCTCAGTTCACTGCACCCACGTATGTATGTGCTGCCCAAGACACACAAAAGTAATGTCCTTCTACACCCTATCTTATCTATGACCAGTTCTGCACAACATGAATTGGCCAAATGGTTCGGTGAGTCACTACAACCAGTTTTGAGCAAGTTTTCCCACATACACGGTGAAGGATTCCTTCAAGTTTGCAAAGACCATACAGAACTTGCATATCAATAGCAATGCTGTGTCTATGCACTCATTTGACATTGCTAGCCTATTCACCAATGTACCACCCAAGGAAGCCATAGACGTTTGCACTGTGGCACTATATAGACTCTCCACCATTGCGTGAATCAGTAGTCATTTAACTTATGGACTCAGCAATTCACAGAGTTGAGTTCAGTTTTAATAACACCATCACTATGTATGCCCAAACACATGGTGTTGCCATGGGATCCCTTCTAGGCCCAGCTTTCGCAAACATCTTTGTTGGTTCCATAAGAAACACATCTTTGGTGGAATGACACCTAACCTCCTACCCCTTGCATATTTCCGATATGTAGATGATACGTTTGCTACGCCCGTAACTTCTGGGCTCGGGGGGTTGTAACAGGGGAGCTACCCAAAAGATGCACTGGGGAACCTCCCCAACCCCCCGGAAGTCCCCAGGTAAATATTGCCTGGTAAGTGCAAACTTCTGTTGTGCAACTGCCCTACAATCGGAACCGTCCAAAAGTGAGATTTAAATCTCAAACTCAGGATGGTTCCGACTGTTTTACAAGAATAGTTACCCAAGAAAAGTTAGAAGAATTAAAACTATTTCTAATTCTAATTCCTGGGTAACAATAGTAATGGCCCCTCCATGGGACATCCCCCACAATCCCCAACCCGCCCACTGAAACCCCTGACCACCTGACCCACCCCACCACTGACCAGCCCCCCTGGCCACCCAGACCCCACTAAACAACCAACCCTCCCACTGACTGACCACCCGACACGACCCCGCCCCCACCAACCTCCAACCCAACGACCGAAGTTCAGACCCAATATTTCAATCCACAGCTGCATGTAAGAATTGCCTTACAAACCTTAATGGGTTCCCTTGATCTGCAGAGGGAGGACTGAACAATGAAGGAGACGGAGAAGGAAAGAGACAGAAAGTATCAACTTAAAAGGCTGGACTTTAGAAAAGAGACCTCAGCTGCTGAGGGAGGTTCTGATGATGAAAAGACCTTCAACCTAAAACAGTGGGGAGATGTTTCAATTTGTGCAAGCTCTTCCGAAGTTTGAAGAAAGAGATGTAGAGGTGTTCTTTATTTCATTTGAGAAGATAGCTAAACAGATGAAATGGCCATAGAAAACTGGGTATTGCTTTTACAATCTAGGTTAGTGGGTAGAGCACATGAGGTTTATCTTCACTGTGGGAAGAAGTGGATTATGATGCAGCAAAAAAGGCTGTTTTGAGTGCATATGAGTTGGTTCCTGAGGCATACAGGCAGAAATTTAGGAATATAAGGAAACAGCCTGGGCAAACTTATATTGAGTTTGAGAGAGTAAAACAAAGTGATTTTGACCAGTGGATATGGGCATTAATAGTAGAGGCAACATATGCAGCTCTTAGAGAAGTAATTGTTTTGGAAGAATTTAAAGAGCCAATTCCTTCAGTCGTGAGAACTCATGTGGAGGAACAGAGTGTTAAAATGGTAAGACAACAGATAGCTGATGATTCTGAGTTAGCTCATAGATCTAAACATTTTTTTCATCACACTTTTAAATGAGAAAAGGATAGAAAGTGGGAAGGTGAAAGGAAGGTAGGAGTGGGCGGATATTCCCAGGAATTTTTTTCTCAGACTAAAACTGAAGGTGCTGAGGGTAGAAGTGACACTCGAAAATTGAGGTGTTTTCATTGTAATAAAGCTGGGCACAAAAAGTCAAGGAGCAGAATTTTCTGGGTGACGTGTGGGGGGTGGGCCGTCCCAGCGAGCGTCCCGACGTCACCACGCGCCATCGCGATATTTTGTTCGACGCACATCCGCCATTAATTGAAACGGGCTAGTTAAGGCCCTTAACTCAGCAATCGACGCCGATTTTAAGGCGCCTGTACGATCTTTGGCTCGGCGCATGGGCGCAACGGGCAGGCGGGTAAGCGGCTTTTTAGTAATACTCATCCACGGGTGGGATAAGAGGGCTCAGTGGGGTTGTCAATCTGGTTTGTGAAGTATTTATTGCAGAAAGTTTTTTAAACTTGCCTGTGTGATCTGTAGCAGTTCAGAACGAATTCCAGCAGCTTTCTGCGCACTTTGAACCTTCAGCTCAGCACTCTGCAGTCAGGAATCTTTATCGGGCCTGCAGCTTTCCGGAGGCCTCCCTTTAGCCTGGGTATGGGTTCTGACATCTCCACTGGAGGCAGATCCTCTGAGGAGGAAGGGAGGGCTAGAATAAGGAGGTGGCCAGGAGTGGACAATCTTTGGGAGCCACCTTTGGGAGGACAGGCGCAGGCACAAGGGGCACTGGGCCAAGAGGTGGTCCAAGGTGGAAGGGGTCGCAGAAGACGCCTCTATCCTGCTGCCAGGGTATACAGGCAGAGAAGCAGCTACCTCAATATGACTGAGGTGCAGTGCCGAAGGAGGCTCCGACTGTCAAGGGAGACAGTCAACTATATCTGTCAGTCGATTTTGGCCCTGAGATCTCTCCTGTGGGGATGGACACCCCATACCAGCGGCTCTGAAGGTCACAGTTGCCCTCAACTTCTATGCCTCTGGCTCCTTCCAGGGCTCGGTGGGTGATCTTTGCGGTGTCTCCCAATCAGCTGTCCACACTTGTGTCAAGCAGGTCACAGACACTCTGTTCGGGTGTGCATTGACCTTCATCCACTTCCACTGCGATCAGGCAAGTCAGGCACAGCGAGCCAGAGGCTTTGCGGCCATTGCTGGCTTCCCCTGTGTCCAGGGTGCAATAGACTGCAAACATGTGGCCATCAAGGCGCCAGCAGGTGAGCCCGGTGCCTTCGTCAACAGGAAGGGCTTCCACTCCATGAACGTGCAGATAGTGTGTGATCACAGGATGCTGATTCTACAAGTCTGTGCAAGGTACCCAGGCAGCTCCCATGACGCCTACATCCTCAGACACTCCCAGATGCCGAGGCTCTTCAGTGCTCCAGCCCGGCTTGATGGATTGCTGCTGGGTGACAAGGGCTATCCCTTCAGAAGGTGGCTCATGATGCCTCTCCACCATCCAAGAACAGAAGCTGAGCAGCGGTACAATAGGAGCCATGGCTTCACAAGGGTTGTGGTGGAGAGAGCCATCGGTCTTCTTAAGATGCGCTTCCAGTGACCCCCAGGTCGAGTCTCTGAGATAGTGGTAACATGCTGCGCTCTGCACAATCTTGCGCTGGAAAAGGGGGACGCAGTGGATGCGGGTGCACACGATGACTCCAGCACTGATTCAGAGGATGAGGAAGCACAGGGGAATGATGAGGGGCTGAACACTGACCCAGCACTACACCAAGGAGACAGGGACATCCGGGAGACTTTAATCCAACGAACCTTCAGCTAGCTCCACACAAATGGATCTGGAGGACCAGCATTGCCTGGTGCATCCATACGCAGCATTTAAGTGCTACATCTGCCACTTCATCAGCTGCAACTAAGGGCTTTGCACATAAACCTCAATGTTCACTCAAACACTTATGACATGTCTGTGAAACATAAAAATACAGCACAAAGGAGCCACTTTCAGCCATGGTAACACATGTGGATTTTATTTTGATCCATCATATGGTCCAACAAAATGAATCCCAAACGTTCTTACAACTTCAAAAAATAATAATTCCCTAATCTAAGGCCAACACAAAAGCACCAGTGAGAAATCCGTGGTGTGCCTAAGGTGCTTTACACTTATGTTTCCTGGTGCTACGTCTTGGTGCCGCCCCATTGCTCGGAGTGGCTTCTGAGACAGCCTGCTGACTCTGCTGTCCTGTTGGCCTCAATGACCTTGGCGGACGTCCTCTGGCCCGTGGAGCCTGTGCTGGCCTTGCCTGGGAGGGAGTAGCCAGTTCCACAGCTGGCATCTCCCCAGTCGTTGCAGCCTCAACAGATGCAACAGTCACTGGCAAAAGGGCGGAGGAGCTGCTGCCCTCATCCGGAGCACCCTGAGAGGAGCCTGCAGAGATGACAGGCAGCTGCTGCGCCAACGTGAGGTCGCTTCGGACCTCCCTGCTCACCGTAGATGGATGGGTTCCAAGCTGGGACACTTGGTGCCCAGACCATCTCCCACATTGCCAATGACCAGCTGTGGCCACTGGTGCTGTGAGGGTTTGCAGGTCCAACCATATCCCCAGGAGAAGCTGGTTGTTCTGCTGGAAGCCCCTCTCCAGGAGAGTCGCTGCTCTCTCCATGGAGGAAGCATGACGCTCTGACATGAAGCTCATGGCATCACTCATGCTCCGCATGGATTCCTCCACCACGGACACCAAGCGAAGCATGCTCTCATGCAACACTCCCAGATGCTCCCGCACACCCAGCCACAATTCCTGCAGCTGCTGCGTCGCGGATGACTCCAGAGGCACATCATCACGGCCCACCTCAGCATATGCCTGGTCCCCTGCAGTCCCCCAGCTGCTGGCGCCATTGGCACTCTCTGTCTCTGCCATCTCTTCCAGAAATTGTGCAATGCCCTCTCCACCATGCCCTGAGACATTAGCCGATGTTACAATTCCCACCAATGTGCTAGTCTCTGCGCTAGTCCCTGCCTCGCTGAAATGGTGTAACGCAGGTGACAGTTCAGGCCCCTCAGGTGTGAGAGGGGGCATCTGTAATGGAGCCTGGTCAGCAGCCTCTGATGATGATGAAAAAAACAACAAGGACAGTGGATCAGTTAGCGTCCACACAGTGACACACTTCATCCCTTTCCCCCTGGCTCATTATGCACTCAACCTTTCAGAACCTAAGGAGATGAACATTGGTGGGGTGGCAAATAGTCAGGAGGAGGCCCAAACAATACAGGTGGATATAGACGGGCTGGTCAGATGGCCTATGGAATGCCAAATGGAATGTTATGTGGATAAGTGTGAGGTGATGTACTTGGGCAGGACAAACAAGGTACGGGAATAACGATGAATGGTAGGACCGTGGAAAGTAAGGACGATTAGAGGGACTTTGCTGGGCATGTCGACAGGCCCGTTAAGGTAGCGGGACAGATACATAAGGCATTTAAGAAGGTAAATGCCATACTTGCCTTTATTAGCTGAGGAATAGAATGTAGGAACAGGGAGGTCATGTTGCAAGTGCAGAAAATGCTGCCGAGGCCACAGCTACACTTCTGCGTTCAGTGTGATCAGCGCTTCATGGGAGGGATGTGATTGGAGTGGAGAGAGTGCAGAGGTCGCTGACCAGGATGCATGCTGGTCCTGCTCCTGGCCCACACCCTGCAGCCTTCCCTCCCCTGGCCTTCCGTCAACATTGGCCTGCTGTGCAGACCCCCAGTGGTGCCACCTGCAGCTGGCTGTAGTGAACAGCCTAAAGAAGGCTGCCAGGTCTTTTTTTAAACAGATCGCCGGGTCACCATTGGACCCAGTGCTCTGTACATGCCCACCGCACACTTAAGACTCCCACTCTCCACGGGAGTCGGAAATGCGCTGTGTGGGCCTTAATTGGCCCACCCGCGCAAAATGGTGACATGGCGATCGGGTCCGCGGCCGCCCTCGTCAGCATCAGCTCCACCTGCCTAACGGAAAATTTTGGCCAATGTGTTGGAAATTACAGGAAAAATCTGTTGCAATTATTGGGATGCAGATGCAGAAAAGTTCTGAAAGTAGAAGTACTGTGGGTTCTGAGATTCAGACAGGAAAAAACAGTGGTTTGTGTACAGGTAAAGCAGGAAGAATTAGTGATAGGTAAAGAAGTGGGAATGTGTTCACAATTTACCAAGGGAGTTCTGAGGGGCAGGTTGCAGAAATGTTTAAAGATTTTGTATGTGAAGGGGAAGTCTTTCCATCTGTACAGGGCGCAGCAGGTAAAGATATTAAAATTTTAAGAGACACAGGGGCTAGTCAATCTTTACTGTTATGGGATAGTGATATTTGTTGTCCAGAGGGAATATTGCAGGAGTTGATAATAAGTGGGGTTCATGTAGATGCTAAACCTATTCCATTGTGGAACGTAAATTTAAAGAGTAAGTGAAAAACAGGTGAGATGATTGTTAGAGTAGTGGAAAAATTGCCCATTGCAAGGGTTCAATTTATTTTAAGTAATGATATTACTGGGTCACAGATGTGGGTGTTGCCTACGGTAGTTAAGCAGCCTGTAGAGGTGTTTTCAACAGAAAGAGAATCCTCGATTGTTTCCAGATTGAGTGGTAACAAGATCACAAGTTCACAGGTTGAAACAGGAAGAAGAGAAAGTTAGAAGGCAGGGAAAAGGTGTCGAAGTTCAATTAGCTGACATTGTATTTGATAAGATTGTTCAGGAAGAAATAATGGAAGAGAATGCAGCTGAAGCGTTTAGCTCAAAGCAGTTGGTAGAGTTATAGCAAAAGGATCCACGAATAAAAGAGTTATATCAGACAGCTTACTCAGAAACAGAGGCAGAGTGTATTCCAGAATGTTATTACCTTAAGGGTAATGTGTTAATGAGAAAGTGGTGACCATATCAGGTTTCAGCAGATGAAAAATAGATGAAAGTGCATCAGATCATTATACCATTTGGATATAGAAATGAGATACTGAAAATAGCTCATAAAATTCCAATAGGGGGACATTTAGGAATTAGAAAGACACAGGCGAAAATACAAAAACACTTCTATTGGCCTGGATTGTATGGAGATATAGTCAAATTCTGTAGAACGTTATACATGTCAGATGATAGGAAAAATACAAGCAGTGATTAAGTCGGCACCTTTAATTCCAGTTCAAGCATTTGAGGAACTTTTACTAGGATCATGATTGATTGTGTAAGGCCCCTCCCTAAGACTAAAAGTGGAAATCAGTACTTGCTGACAACAATGGATGCATCTACAAGATTTCCTGAAGTAATATCTTTGAGAAATATTAGAACAAAGAGAAGTGTGGGAGAGTTGACTACATTTTTTGCAAGATATGGTTTAACAAAAGAAATAAAATCAGATCAGCGTTCAAATTTCATGTCACAACTGTGTAAGGAATTAATGAACAGTTTGGGGATAAAACATTTAAAGTCAACAGCTTATCATGCGGAGTCACAAGGAGCTTTGGAAAGATGGCATCAAACTTTAAAAACCATGATGAGAATGTATAGTCAGGACTATCCACAGAATTGTGATGGGGAATTCCATTTTTGTTATTTGCTATTAGGGATGCTCCTAACGCATCGGCTGGATTTGGTCCTTTTGAATTAGTCTACAGTCATGAGGTAAGGGGACCACTAAAGTTGATTCATGAGAAATTGGTGGGTCAAAATTCGGAAATCACTCTCCTGGATTATGTATCAAACTTCAGAGAAAGATTGAACAGAGCATGTGAGTTAGCTAGGGAACATTTAAAGATATCACTGCAAGTGATGACAGTGAAGGCAGATAGGAAAGCCACACCTCGCAGTTTTGTGCTGGGGAAAAAAGTGTTAGTTTTGTTACCAGTACTGGGTGACTCATTAAAGACAAGTTTTAGTGAGCCTAACAGGTTTGAAAAGAAACTGAGTGAAGTAAATTATTTAATAAATATCCCAGATAGAAGAAAGAAGCAGAAGGTGTCTCATGTAAATATGCTTAAAAAGTACTTTGACAGGCAAGAGGACTAAAAGGAGGTATTAGTAGTGGTAGATATAGAGAAAGAGGTAGAAATGAAGGATTCTGAAATTGACTTTCCTCTAATTAAATTTAATACTGAGGGGGTACTTAAAAATTGACATGTAATATTGAGTTACCTTCCAGACAAGTGTCAAAGTGATTTGGAGAAGTTATTGCAGTCACACAAAGCTATTTGTGGGAATAAGCTGAGGAGGGCAAATTTAGCTGCACATGATGTGAGTGTAGGAGGTTCATCTTCAATAAGGCGACATCCTTATAGATTAAGTCTAGCAAAGTTATCACAAGTACAGAAAGAAATTGAATTCATGCTTCAAAATGACATCATTGAATCTAGTTGCAGTAACTAGAGTTCACCTGTTGTGATGGTATCGAAACTGGATGGAACACAAGGAGTGTGTGTGGGCTATCGAAAGGTGAATACAGTGACAAAAGTGGATTCATATCCTATACGATGGTTAGAAGATTTCATTGAGAAAGTGGGATAATCAAAGTTTATTACAAAGATTGACTTGCTGAGAAGATATTGGCAAGTACCATTATTGGAGACAGCAAAGGAGATATCGGCTTGTGTGACACCAGATGGACCATATCAGTTTAAAGTCATGCCATTTGGTATGAAAAATGCACCAGCAACATTTCAACGACTGACAAGTAAAGTAACTGCAGGACTGAGTAATTGTGCTGTTTATATTGATGACTTGATTGTTTTCAGTCAAACATGGGAGGAGCATTTACAACATCTGGAATAATTATTTAATCAACCACAAGAAGCTAATTTGGTGATGAACTTAGCTAAAAGTAAATTTGCAAAAGTGCAAGTTACATATCTAGGCCATGCCATTGGACATAGTAAGGTGGCTCAGAGATGTGAAAGTCAAAGCTATCATGGGTTTCCCCATGCCCACAACAAAACAAGAAGTTTTGAGATTTGAGATTTCTGGACATGAGTGGGTTTTATCAGAAATTTATACCAAATGGGATAGTGATATTTGTTGACCAGAGGGAATATTGCAGGAGTTGATAATAAGTGGGGTTCATGTAGATGCTAAACCTATTCCATTGTGGAACGTAAATTTAAAGAGTAAGTGGAAAACAGGTGAGATGATTGTTAGAGTAGTGGAAAAATTGCCCATTGCAAGGGTTCAATTTATTTTAAGTAATGATATTACTGGGTCACAGATGTGGGTGATGCCTATGGTAGTTGAGCAGCCTGTAGAGGTGTTTTCAACAGAAAGAGAATCCTCGATTGGACCTAAGTGGTTGTTCCATTGACTGAACTATTAAAAAAGAAGTTTCAATGGACACAGGAGTGTCAGAAGGCATTTGACAGTTTAAAAAACCGTATTGACTACGGCACCAGTGCCCAATTGTGCCAAGCAATTTAAGTTGGCCGTTGACACAGGTGATACAGGCATTGGGGCTGTACTGTTGCAAGAAGATGAAACTGGAATTGAGGAACCGATAGGGTGTTTTTCACAGAAGTTGAATGTACAATAGAGAAAATATTCAACGATCGAAAAGGAGATTCTGAGTCTGGTGTTAGCATTGCAGCATTGTGAGGTTTATGTTGCAAACAATTCATCAGAAACAATTGGTTATCCTTTAACATTTCTGGACAGATTTCGAGACTGAAGTGCAAGGTTGTTCAGATCGAGTTCATTACTGCAACTATTTAATCCACAGATTATACATGTGGTTGGACGAGAAAATCCAATTGCAGATGCATTGTCGAGAGTTTAAAGGGAAATTGGACGTTTAAAACCTGGACACTGGACTGAAATGACCTCTGTTAATACCAAGAATGTATTGTTATTGTTATTATATATTGTTATTTTAATGCATGCATCTGGTAATGTAATAGTGTGGGTATATAGATAAGTATAGTAGGTAGTGTAAGATAGGTTAAGAAATGAAGCTGTCTTTTTAAATTATGATGGTTCATTTTCTCATAAGGAGGGAGGTGTTATGGAAGTATAATTTTCATAATATTTTTCTGGTTTTTTGTGAAGTAGGTTTATGGGGGGGGTTGTGTTTTTATGTGTGTGTGATTTAATTACATTTTGTAGCCAAGCAGACTGCAAGTTGAAGTTATCAAAAGCAGTAAGGTGTAGAGGTGCATGCTAAGTAGGTAAACATGGTTAGGGTCTTAGCATGTGACAGGAATTTGCATTTTTAGATAGATGATGGGAGGTTTGAATTTCAAAGAGGTTAATGAGATTATTGGCAACACGAAAAGATTCATATTATGAGAAAAGTAAAGTTCCAAAGACATATGGAAACAATGGAATTTACATATTAAAAAGGGAGAAATATATATAAAGGAGAATGAGGCTATGCAACAGGAGAAGGCATTGTAAGATTCAACAGAAGTGTGTGAAGTCACCTTAATGAAGCCTCCAGTATTTATGCATAAGCCTGCTATCTACAGAAACCGAAGCTGGAGAAAGTCATTTTGAGTTCCACTGCCCATGGTATTGTGTTAATTTGTTGGATCTCTTTAAAATCTAGGGTAGAATCTTCGGCTTGGCAAGCAGGGGTGGGGCATAAAATGACACGGGGGTGACGTCAGGCATGCATCCCAACATCACCGCATGTCATTTAGATTTTCAGTTCAACGGGCGCGCAGCCGAGTCAGCTATGCGCCCGCCGAACTGCCAAAGGCCTATTAAGGCCATTTAAAAAGCCACTTAAGCAATTACCTGAGCTGCCCATCCAACCTTAAGGTTGGCGGGCAGGCAAAGAGCCCAAGCAGCCTTCGCATTTTTAATGGAACCTCATCCACAAGCAGGATGAGGTTTCATGAATGATTTTAAATTTTCACAAAAATTATTATTAAAATTAATGCATATGTCCCAGCTCATGTGACAGTTTCACATAAGGGAACATGTCATAAAAATTTTTTCATCACTTTATTAAACTGTTTAAATATGCGCGAAAGAGCGCACTCCCGACTCAGGCAACCCGCCCCGCACAGGGAGCACACAGCGCTTCCGGGCGCGTGTTATGCTGGGCGGGCCTTAATTGGCCCACCCACGTAAAATGGTGGCGCCCATGTCCGCCCCTGCCCCCGCACAATCCCCCCAACGGGGAGAAAATTCTCCCCCTAGAATCTATTTGTGGACCATTGCCTTAAAGGGGGAGTCAGGTTAATTAGGGATTTTAGGAGTTATTATAGTAGTAATTTGTGGTTCTATGCATGTGCTTGAAATCTTCTGTTTTGTTAATAAATATTTTAATTTAGTTTTAAAAAAATCTCTACAAGTCTCGGTGGACTTATTACTTCTGAATTCAGTGCACGCATTCAAAATAAATACAAATTGCAAAAACGTTGTGATAGTGTGATCAAGTTTCCCTCATGGATTTGATCTGCCTGGCACACATCATCTGCTGCATCATGACAGTGGGTTCTATTGCAAGCCTACCTTCAGTGGGCAATATACACATCGGGATTCCTACAGTTCCACGCACTGTAAGATTTGCCTTATCGGCAACCACCTGAGCCATTTGCTCACCGTGCAAGCTTGATGCTGAAATAGGGCACATCAAAGCCATCCTGCAAACTAATGGCTACCCTGATCAGATCATCACTCACTGTATTTTGCACAAACTAATGAATGGGCCTAAGGCCACCACTTTTGGTCCTGAAAAGTGCCCCGTCTACCTCAGATTACCCTAGAATGGCAAGATGGCTCAAAAATTTGAGCAACAGGTGAAGCTAGCCTTTCATGCTGCTACCAAGCAGTAGTAACACAAGTGGCGTTCACTACTAACAGGATACTGCTGTCAAGCCAAAAAGAGGTACTGCCCATCACACAAATGAGTAACGTGGTAAATGAATTTCAGTGCCAGTGTGATGCTATGTCCCAAAGACTAGCAGATCATTTCAAAAGCATATCCCTTTGGCTGTTTGCAACAGGCAAAATACTGACCATACCCAACCAGCCCGTGCTTGCAAAACTCAAAACATTGAGTCTAACATTAGATGTGATTCTGCGATTGAACAACATTTGCTCAACAATCCTGAGTGTGCTAGTAATTATACCATCAACCTATTTAAGATTATCATTTGGGCTCACAGTGTAACTCCTTACGCATGCTAGAAGCTACATGTAATAATGCACAGGGTCCTGTCCTTTGAAGACAGAAAGGACACGTACACACATTGCGCTTATTTCAACTAAACAAAATAGGTGAAAGCCATTTCCTGATACATTCCCAAGGGCAACACCTTGATCAATCAGTCAACCTGCCTGGTTTGTGATGAAAGTATAATAATTTTCATATTTTTCTGGTTTATTGTGAAATGGGTTTATGGGGGTAATTATTGTTGGGTCTGTGTGAGATTTAATTACATTTGGAGTCAAGTAGACTGCAAGTTTGAAATCATCAAAAGAAGCTAGGTGCTTGACATGCTAATGAGTAAACACAGATGCTGGCTTAGCATGTAAGGTGTGAAGAGATTTGGATTTCAAAAGGATCTTAGTCTGTTTACAACTAGCCAGATAAGCAAGGCTGAGGAATGTGTTTATTTTTCCCCAATATTGGCAACATGAAATTTTTATGTTATGAGGAAGATGCAGTTTCAAAGACATATGGAACAATAGAATTTACATATTAAAAAGAGAGAAACATATTCAAAGGAGAATGTGTCAGAAGGCCATGTAAGATCTAACAGGATTATGTGAAATAGCCTTAATGAAGCCTCCAGCATTTGTGCATCAGCTATATAACGAAACTGAAGTTGGGGAATTTGGAATTCCACTGTCAAGTGGGTATTGGGTTAACTTG
Organism: Cetorhinus maximus; assembly: GCF_964194155.1. Classification (NCBI taxonomy): domain Eukaryota; kingdom Metazoa; phylum Chordata; class Chondrichthyes; order Lamniformes; family Cetorhinidae; genus Cetorhinus; species Cetorhinus maximus. The sequence continues at coordinate 121,597,158 of NC_135884.1, forward strand.
CTGGTTCTATTTTAAATCTAAAATCTATTCTGGATTGTTGTCTTAAAGAGAGTGTAATTGAGAGTCAGGTTAATTAGGGATTTTAGGAGTTCTTATAGTAGTAAGTAATTGTAGTCTTATGTACGTGCTTGAAATCTTTTATACTTTGTTAATAAATATTTTAATTTAATTTTTAAAATCACTAAAGGTCTTGGTGGACTTATAACTTCTGAATTCAGTGCACACACATCATAATAAATACAAATTGCAAAACTGTTGAGATAGCAAGACCAAGTTTCCTGCGTGGATTTGGTCCACCTGGCACACATCATCTGCCACGTCATAACAGGTTTGAATTTAAACAAAGCTCGGCAGTTAACTGTAAGTTATCAGCTAACTGGTGAATTGTCCATGGCAACGCCTTTACAATCAGAGCCCACTTGCCAACCAATCAGCACCCTCTTCTCATGCAGTAAATAAATTGTTGTCCCTTTACAATTTGGTATTTTTGAGAATGTCCTGATGAGTGCAAGACAAAACACTTCAACAACATGGGTCTTCTTTCAGCAATACTCAAATTATGCGGAAAGACTGAAGAAGCTGGGGTTCTCCTAGAGAAGAGATGAGTTAGAGGAGACTTGAGAGATGTTCAAAATCATGAGTTGTTTCAATATATTAAATAAAGAGAGGTGGTTTCCAGGGGCAGAAGGGTTAGTAACCAGAAGACACAGATTAAAGGTAATTGGCAAAAGGACCAGAGCAGACATGATGAAACTTTTTTTTACAAAACAAGTTGTTGCAATGTGATCTGGAAAGCATTGCCTGACAGGCTGGTGGAAGCAGACCTAATAGTAACATTCAAAAGACAGTTGGAAAAATACTTGAAGGAAAAAATATATAAAGCTATGGAGAACAAGCAAAGGGGTGAGATTAATTGGCTAATTCCACCAAAGAACTAGCACAGACGCAATGAGCTGCAATCATTCTATAATGTTTACAGAGATAGAAGATGGGATTCTGGCCTGAAAATGCAAGGGTAGGGGTAGATTGTTTCAGTGGCAGATCGGCTGCAATAGGGACAGAGGCAGGTTTTATTATTTTGGAAGTAACTGGTCATTGTGTTGGAGAGAATGTGGGGGCAACAGCTCAGCTCGGGATCAATTAGGATGCCAAGGCTGCAAACTGTCTGGTTCAGCCTAAAACAATGGCAGAAGTGGGGGATTAGGTTGGCGACAAGAGGATGAAATTTCCAGCAAGGTCAAAGACAGTGGCTTTGGATTTTCCAATGTTTACTGGAGGAAGTTGTGGCTCATCCAATACTGGATGTCACACAAGCACTCTGACAACAGAGGCAGTGCAGGATTAAGCTGGTGAGGTAACGCTGGGTGTCATCAATGTCAATATGGAAGCTGACCTTATGTTTGTGGATGATGTCACCAAGGGTTATTCCAAGATTAATTAAGAGAAGCAGGCCCAGGATAGATCCTTGGTGGATTCTAAAGAAAATGATGCCAAGGTGCAAAAACCATTGCTGTAGATAGAGATGTCTAGGCATCAAGGAAGTAAGCACAAAATCCAACTTGACAGAGTACTTCTTTCAGAGCATACTTAACTTGGGGAATTTGATGAGTGGAGGAATTCTGAGGGAAGAGGTGTTGATCTGTTTTTTTATGCAACAAGGAGGTAGGTGATTGGTTTTAAGGTTTTACTTCCTCTAAACTAGGGCAGTAGTTTAAATTCAGACCAAAGAAAATATAAGTACTGTATAAACTTATAGCTTAACTAGTTATAACTACAAATATTAACTGAGTAAAGACTTTAATTAAATTAATAAAGTAAGGCTAGTCTAAGATATGGCAGAGCAAGTTGTGTGTCTAGACTACAGAATGTGGGAATTTGTGGACAGTGAGACTGTCCTGAGCAAACACATCTGCAGGAGATATCTCCATATTGAATCGCTCTAGCTTCTGTAGTAACTGAAGATATAGTATCTCCTGCTCTCTATTAGGGGTTAGGTGATATTCTGGGAGGCTCCCACCAATGAGCCCTAAGCGCAGGCAATCCGGTGGGGCTTCCTGATGAAAGTCCTGATCGAGCATGTAGCACTTGAAAAGTTCTCTATTGGTTTCTTGTTGAAACCTGTCCATTCTGTCGCGTCATTATAGAGCCATTAAACTTGAATACAAGTTGGACAGACTCCGACACACAAGGGAGATTAGACAATTTTCGCCAGAATACAGTCATACCCCAGAGGAAAATACAGGTTCAGGGAAACACAGGTTCAGGAGGGTGTGACTGTTGGGGTGTTGGGTAGCAGGGATTTGGTAGAGGTTGAGAAGGAGGCCCCTCAGACATTGGTCCAGTCCAACAGGTACCGTATACTCATTACCTACGAGGACAAGGAGAAAGACAGCAGGGAGGACGACCACAATGCAGACCATAGCACCATGGCTCAGGAGGTGGTCCACTGGGAGAGAAGAGCAGAATAGAAATGTGGTAGCAATAGGGGCTCTATAATTAGGAGGTTAGGTTGCATCCTCCGCAGCCAAGAATGAGAATCCAGAAGGGTGTGTTGCCTACCAAACGCCAAGGCAAGGGACATCCCACAGTGGCTGGAGAGGAACATGGGAAGGGAGGGGCCAAATCCAGTTTTTCTGGTCCCTGTTGGAGAAATGGGGAGGAGGTCATGCTAAAAGACCATCAGGAGTTAGGCTCTAAAAAAGCATACCTTCAGGTTAATAGTCTCTGGATTATTGCCCAAACCATGTGCAAATTGGCATAAAAGCAGACATATCAGGAGAATTAACACATAGCTAAAGGGCTTTGTGGCAAAAAGGGGGTTCTTTCCATTTTTCACTAGCACCAGTTCTGGGACAGGGAATATCTGTACCGATGGGGTGAGCTCCACCTGAATTGGATTGGGATACGTGTCTTAGTGGGAGGAGTAAATTGGGAGATGGCAAAGACTTTAAAATAGTAAAATGAAAGGAGAGATCCACAAGAAATATAAGCAGTCTAAATGATGTATACAAAACAGGGAAGGAGACCATAGGAAAGAATAAAGCAGTGGAGAATATTGATAGCAAGAGAATAAATAGAGTTATGGAACAGGAGTCTAAAAAGACAATTAAAGTGAGAAGAAATCACATTAAAATGAGTTGAACTATCTGAACAGCAATACACAACGTCCAGAATAAAGCCGGGACCTGGAGGCGATCGTGTGTTGGGAGGAACCAGGTATCACAGAGATTACTGAGGCATGGCTACAGAAAATTCAAAACTGGAAATCAAACATTTCAGGGTATAACATATTTTGGAAATGTAGGGGAAAGGGGAGATGGAGTAGCTATACTTATTAAGGATAAACAATGCAGAAATGGCAGTAAAAAAAATGGACACAGCTATTGACAGGACAAAAATAGAATTCATATGGATAGAGAGAAAAGATAATAAAGTATCATTCACAATAATAGGTGAATTCTGCAAACCATCGAATAGTGGAAAGGGTCAAGGAAGAAATATGCAAATTATAGGAATTCAGGAAACAGCATTGAAGAAATAATAACCATGGTGAATTTCAACTCCCCTGATATTAATTGGACAGAATTGATGGGTCAAGGGATTAAGGGAATGGAAATCCTATAATGTGTACAGCACTCCTTTCAAGCCTACTAACTCAAGATTTGCTCTTGGATCTAGGAATGGGGAATGAAACAGAGCAATAAGTGAAGTAAAGGTCGGGGGACATCTATGCAATAGTTGTTGGGAGGGTGTTGGTTTCAGAACTATATGCCTTAAAGAAGTCCTCGTCATTTTCCGTAGGTTAACTTTAAGTCTTTATTAACTACTAGAACTATTTACATATGTACAGCAAAGGGTACAGGCTAGGAATTATCTCCATGTTTAGGTCTTTACATCTCTGCTCAACACCACACTGACCACTGGGTCTGGGTCATATGCCTTCTTATATCACTGTGTGGGCAGTACTGTACCCAGTCCCACATTAACCCTGTATGTGCCAGACCCTTATATTACACCTCCCCGCAAGTCTTTATCTAACGTGTATAGAGTTACCCTAGTTTACTTCATGTCTTACATTATCAGTCTCAAGCATTTACATTGTTGTTACCACATTATTGCTATTACTACATTGTTACTACTACTGTATTAGCATTATTACAGCATTCTCACTACCCCATCTCCCCCCTTCAGTTTACAGATTCTGGCAGTCTGGAGGCCTTATAACCCTTCCAAATCTCGTTTGCCATTCGGTCGGAGGAGTGGTAGGGACTGTTGTTGCTGGTTCTTCCTGTTGGCTTGGAGGTTGGACTGGCATTTGGGTACTCTTTCAATCTTTTCTTCCATTCTTTCATGTTAAACTGCACTTGGTCAGCTCGGTTGTTGCGTTGATCAGTGGTTGCTCCTACTCTAAATACTTTCTTGCAGGCTCGACGAACGTTGTGCTCATCTCTGTGTCACTTCTTTCTTTTCCACTTTCTACGTGTAGGCCGTCTTGATGCCCTCTGTGGCTGAGGAAGAGCATTTCTGTGGCAAGAAGGTTTAGCGGTACACTTACCTCTGCTTTTTGTTATCGACCATGGGTGACTGCTACCAGGTTCCAGCATCTCTGGTGATCGTGGTGTGCTGGCTGGGAGTTGCAGTGTATGCACAGGGTTGCATTGTTGACCAGCTTACTGTCTCAGGGGTGGAGTTAGGGGCTTCTCAGACTGCTGATCACTCTCTTGTACCACTTCCACGGGAGGCGTCATGGTTATCACATGGATGGTAGGCTGGTCTGACCACTGGGGGTTTTCTGAGACCTGCAATGAGAACGGACAAACCTGCTCTGCAAAGAGAGAAGAGAGTTCAGAGCTGAAGTCCGAGTCCAAGTACTCTTTAATGTTTGCGTACTTGGGACCATGCAGTTCTCGTTGGCTAATGACAGTGGTTGCCTTGACATCCTCTGCCCATCTGAAGGAGGTCCAAGGCTACACAGGCATACTGCTCAGAAGAGAGAAAGGCTGGTTATGGATGACGTATATCAGCATAAAGATCTGTTTGCCACTATAGCTCAATGATTCGAGGATCATGTCAATGACTGGAAATCAGATTCCTCCTGCCCCGTAAAGTGGAGTGTCCATCGTTCGAAGCCAGAAGTCTTTGAGACATGGTTCCTTGACTGACAGGACTGTCATGCTGGCACCTGATTCCAACTTAAAATTTGTTAGAGGCCATTGACAAAGATGTCTGCATTCCGGAATGCGAAACCACAATCTTTGACCTCACCCAAGAAGCATGGCTGTGTCTCTTCTGGGTTTTCGGCCTCAACCTCGTGGATTACTTTTAGGCCTTTTGTGAATTTCTGGGGTTTTGACTTGCACAGTATGCCATGGTGTCCAATTCTGTTTCAGTGGAACCATTGGACTGTACTCACAGGACACTGATCTCTCCTGTGAGAGCACTTTGCACTGCAGCACTGGCAAGGTCGTTCTGCTGGTCAGTTCGGGAAATGCTTTCCTTGACTTGGAATGTCTGCGTGTTTGTGACCTGATATGCTGGACTGAGGGCTGGCTTCTGTCCCATGTTTTAATCTCTCCCCTTAAGATTGTCCTGTGCTGCACACAGAGTTCAGACAATCTAACTATCTGGATTGCTTCTCCAGGGTTAGATCTTCTTTAGCTTGTAGGAGGTCAGAAAGTCTATCATCCATTATATCCACCATTATTCTGAGAGACTTAAATAATTAACTCTTTTTTTCTTATCTTAGTGGCTCCATCTTAAGTGGGAGACCCCTTAATTTGAACCTGTGCCCCCTAGTTCTAGAAATCCTCTCAGCATCCGCCCCCACTTTTCATCACCTCTCATTCTTTTAAACTTAAATGAGTATAGGCCCAACCTGCTAACCTTTCCTCATAAGCCATCATCATCTCAGGAATCAGCCTAGGGAATCTTTGAACTGCCTCCAATGCAAGTTATAGCAAGACTTCACTACTTTTATACACCCTACCCCATGCAATAAAAGGCGACTTTCCATTTGCCTTTTTAATTACTTGCTGTACTGACTTTTTGTGATTCATGTACAAGGACACCCAGGTCCCTCTGTACCGCAAAATTCTGCAGTCTCTCCCCCATTTAAATGATACTCTGCTTTTCTATACTTCCTGCCAAAGTGGACAGCCCCACATTTTCCCACATAATACTCATCTGTCAAACTTTTCCCCATTCGCTTAATCTATCCATATCCCTTTGTAGATTCTTTGTATCATCCGCGCAACATGCTTTCCTTCCTATCTTCATATTGTCAGCAAATTTGGGTACAATAGTCAGTCCCCTCATCCAAGTCATTCATATAGATCGCAAATAGTTGACACCCCAACATTGATCCCTGTGGCAATACACTAGCTAGTTTGCCCACCTGAAAATGACCCATTTATCCCAACTCCCTATTTTCTGTTAACTAGCCAGTCCTTTATTCATGATAATATATCACCCCCAACACCATCAGCACTTATCTTCAGCAGTAACCTTTTATGTGGCACCTTATTGGATGCCTTTTGGAAATCCAAATACACTACATCCACTGGTTCCCTTTATGCATCCTGCTTGTTACATCCTCAAAGAACTCTATAATTTGTCAAACACAATTTCCTTTTCAAAAAACCATGTAGACTCTGCTTGATTGTATTACGATTTTCTAACGTCCCGCTAATAATGGATTCTTTAATAATGGATTCTAGCATTTTCCCCAGTGCAGAAGTTAGGCTAAATGGCCTATTATTTCCTGCTTTCTTTCTCACTCCTTTCTTGAACAAAGGTGTTACTTTTGTGGTTTTCCAATCCACTGGGACCTTTTGAGAATCTCGGGAATTTTGGAAGATTACAACCCATGCATCAACTATCTCTGCAGCCACTTCTTTTAACACCCTAGGATGCAGGCCATCAGGTCCAGGGGGACTTGTCAGCCTTAAGTTCCATTAGTATTCCCAATACTTTTTCTCTAATTATAGTGATTGTTCTAAGTTCTTCCCTCACTTTTGCCTCTAGATTTTCAACTCTTCTTGGAATGCTTTTTATGATTTCTACTTTGAAGACTGATACAAAATACTTGTCCAAAGTCTCCGCCATTTCCTTGTTTCCTATTATTAATTCCCCAGTCTCGTCTTCTAGGGGACCAGTGCTCATTTTAGCTAGTCTTTTCCTATTTTATATACTTGTAGAAGTCTGTTGCAAGAAGTCTTGCAGAAGTTTTACTGTCTGTTTTTATATTTCTTGCTAGTTTTCTCTTTACTATAAAGTTTTTAATTAATCCTGTCTCAATGCACATTACGAGGTCCAAAATAGCCTGGCACTTGGTAGATTCCAGAACGTATTATTCTATCCCAAATGCACTCCATGAACTAGTCCTCCAGGTTATGTTTATCAATTTGATTTATCCAATTGAAGTGAAGTTTAAAGTCACCCACAATTATTGCAGAAACTTTCTTGCAGGCCCTGATTATTTCTTGGTGATGCTACGCCCAGTATCGGCCTAAAGATATTACAAACTTTAAGGCTATTCTTTTAAATGGACACAACAGCTTTTAAGATGACTGGAAAATTGTAGTGTGAATTTGGCAATATCGGTTCCAGACAGACCTGAAACTCAAGCAAATACCTAATTAAAATATGGACATTCACAGTCACTTGTGAAATTCACAAGTCCCTTTGTTAAAGATAAACTATCAACAGAACAAGACTATTACACATTAGCCAACTCATCTTTCTACTTCACTCTGGGCAATAAAAATATCGAAACTCAATGTCTTTCCGAAAGGCCTTTAAAAGGATAATTTAAATTGAATGGGGTCATTCAATTACAAAAACCATGGATGTCTCAAAAGCTCTCAATATGTGAAAGGCCAAGACAGGTGTGAAAAAAAACAAGCCACTACCTTTTTTTGGAAGAAGGACTTGAACTTGTAATTGGCCACATGATTTAGGAAGCCATGTCGGTTACCTGTTCTTTCAAAAAAACAGCAGAAGCTGTTCAGTTCAGAAACATCAGAAACACCAGAACCAATACCATTTGAAACACATTGAACCAGCTGGGAGACGATGAGAATGGGTGTTTTTTTTAAATATTTTGGGGAATATTGTGCTATTCTGTAAAGAAGGCTGGGTGTCTGTGTGTATGTGTGATTTAATTAAACTGGACAAGAGATTGATAGGAGGTTGTCTGGGGGGTTTGAAAACATGAAAAGGATAGATGTGTTAAGTTTGAGGTACAAGCAAATAGGTTAGATATAACATTTACATTTTTAGATAAGTGGAGAGTTTGAATATCAAAGGGGAGTCAGAGGTTACAAGTAACATGTTTGTATCTTGCAGGAGTTCCATAGGTAAATAAGAACATAAGAAATATGAGCAGGAGTAGGCCATTCGACTCCTCAAGCCTGCCCGCCATTCAATAAGATCATGGCTGATCTGCCCCAGGCCTCAACTCCTCTTTCGTGCCAGGTCCTCATAGCCCCCAACTCCCCGATATTTCAAAAATCTATCTACTTCCTCTTTAAATACTTTCAGTGATCTAGCCTCCACAACTCTCTGGGGTAGAGAGTTCCAGACATTCACTACCTTCTGCGAGAAGAAATTCCTTTGCATCTCAGTTTTAAATGAGTGCCCTCTTATTCTGTAACTATGTCCCCTAGTCCAAGATTCCCCCACTAGCTTCTCAACGTCTACCCTGTCAAGCCCCCTCAGAATCTTGTACGTTTCAATAAGATCACTCCTCATTCTTCTAAACTCTAATGAATAAAGGCCTAACCTGTTTAGCCATTCTTGATAAGTCAACCCCTTCATCCCAGGAATCAGCCTAGTGAATCCCTTTTGAACTGCCTCCAATGCCAGTATATCCTTTCTTAAATACAGGGACCAAAACTGTACACAGTACTCCAGATGCGGCCTCACCAACACCCTGTACAGCTGTAACAAGACTTCCCTATTTTTAAACTCCAACCCCCTAGCAATACAGGCCAAAATTCCATTTGCCTTCTTAATTACTTGCTGCACCTGCATGCTAACTTTTTGTGTTTCATGCGCAAGAATGCCCAGATCCCTCTGTGCTGCACTTTTTTGGAGTCTCTCTCCATTTAAATAATAGTCTGCCTTTTGATTTTTCCTACCAAAGTGCATGACCTCACACTTTCCTACATTAAACTTCATCTGCCAAGTTTTTGCCCACTCACTCAACCTGTCTATATATATCCCCTTGCAGATTCCTTACGTCCTTATCACAACATGCTCTCCCACCTATTTTTGTATCGTCAGCAAATTTGGATACATTACACTCTGCCCCTCTACTCCAAGTCATTAATATAGATAGTAAATAATTGAGACCCTAGGACTGATCCTTGTGGTACTCCACTAGTTAGGTCTTTCCAACCTGAAAAAGACCCATTAATCCTGACTCTGTCTTCTGTGTGTTAACCAACCCTCAATCCATGCTAATACATTACCCCCAATACCATGAGCTCCTATCTTGTGCAATAACCTTTTATGTGGCACCTTATCGAATCCTTTCTGGAAATCCAAATACACTACATCTACCAGTTGCCATTTATCAACTCTGCTTGTTATATCCTCAAAGAACTCTAGCAAATTTGTTAAACATGATTTCCTTTTCACAAAACCATATTGACTCTGTTTGATTGCACTTGATTTCTAAATGTCCTGCTATTTCTTCCTTAATAATGGACTCTAGTTTTTTCCCAGTGACAGAAGTTAGGCTGACTGGCCTATAGTTTCCTGCTTTTTGTCTCCCTCCCTTCTTGAACATTAGCAGTTTTCCAATCCGCTGGGACCCTCCCGGAATCCAGTGAGCTCTGGAATATTTCAACCAATGCCTCCACTATCTCTGCAGCCACTTCCTTTAAAACACTTGGATGCAGGCCATTAGGTTCTGGCAACTTGTCTGCCTTTAGTCCCATTAGTTTGTCAAATACTTTGTCCCTCGTGATAGAGACTATTACAACATCTTTCCTCCCATTAGCTCCTTACTTATCTGATATCTTTGGAATATTTATAGTGTCCTCCACCGTGAAGACCGATGCAAAATATTGGCTTAAATTATGTGCCTTTTCCCTGTTCCCCATTATTAATTCTCCAGCTGCATCCTCTAAGGGTCCCACAGTCACTTTAGCTACTCTCTTTCTTTATATATACCGTAGAAGCTGTTTGTTTTTATATTTCTTGCCAATTTACTTTCATAATCAATTTTCTCCCTCTTTATTAGCTTTTTAGACATGCTCTGCTGGTTCCTAAAAAAATTCCAATCTTCTGGCCTACCACTAGTTTTTGCTGCATTGTATGCCTTAGTTTTTGACTGGGTACTCTCCTTGACCGCCTTTGTTAACCACGGGTGGTTCGTCCTTCTTTTTGACCAGGATAAATTTTTGCTGAGCGTTATGAAATATCTGCTTAAATGTCTGCCACTGCTCATCCACTGACCTTCCCCTTAGTCTATTTTCCTAGCCCGCTTTAGACAACTCTTTCTTCATACCTCTGTAATTGCCTTTATTTAAGTTGAGGACAGTGGTTTGAGACCAGAGTTGCTCGCCCTCAAACTGAATTTGAAATTCTACCATGTTGTGATTGCTACCCCCTAGAGGATCCTTAACTACAAGATCTCTTATTAATCCTACCTCATTACAGATTACTAGGTCTAAAATAGCATGTTCCCGATAGGTTCTGCAATGTATTGCTCTAAGAAACAATCCCTGATGCATTCTACAAATTCGCCTTCCATGTTACCCTTGCCAATCTGATTTGTCCAATCAATATGCAGATCAAAATCACCCATGACAAATGTAGCACCCTTCTTACACACCTCCATTATTTCCCAATTTATACTTTGTCTTACAGTGAGGCAACACTTCGGGGGCCTATGGACAACTCCCATTTGTGACTTCTTCCCCTTACTATTCCTTATTTCTACCCAAACCGATTCCACATCACGATCTATTGCACCTATATCACTATTCACCACCGCACTGATACCTTCCTTTATTAACAAAGCTACCCCACCTCCTTTTCCTTATTGCCTATTTTTCCAGAACGTCGAATACCCTTGGATATTGATTTCCCAGTCTTGGTCACCCTGCAACCACGTCTCTGTAATAGCTATCAAATCATATCCATTTATTTCTATTTGTGCCATTAACTCATCTATCTTGTTACAAATGCTGCATACATTCAGATAAAGAGCCATAAGCTTCAACTTATTACCATTATTACTCATTCTGGTTCTAATTTCTGCTGCACTCTTCTGCTTATATTTTCTGCCACTTCCTGTCACACTTTGATTATCATTCACTTCTTCACTACCTGCACCTCTGCTCTCTCATTTATTTTTGATTTTTTAAACTTTCCTTCAATTGAACCCTCCCCCCGCCAAATAGTAGTGGGGATATTGTATTTTATTGATCCAAAAGCAAAGACAAGTTGGAAACATGAAAGATCTTATATTTGGAAGGGTTTGAGTTTCAAAGAGGTGGGAGAACAATGGAACTGAGATGAAAGGGGAAAAATGGTATTTCAGAGTTGCTGTTGAGCTGGGGCTATAGAGATAGGTGGAGATAGCTGGAGCTGTTTGAACTGTTGAGCTATAGCTGGAGCTCTGGGCTGGGAGAGGGTGCAGTTTAAATCACCCATCCAGTCAAGCCAGAAAAGTCTTGGGCTGCCCCAAGCAGTTTTATTCTGAAGTGGATTCCACTGCAGAGTGGAAGAGGGCAGAGGTCATGTGGTATACCTTACTGAAGCTACAGTAGTTTGCCCTGTATAATATTACTGGATTTCATAGTAGACATCTATAAGGGAATGTTGCCTGAAAGGTGTTTATTTGTGGGTTTGACCAAGTAGGGTATTTTTGGGGGAATGTTTTGTCAGACTAACTTTAATTATGTAACTAATCTTGAGTACTTTAGTTTTCTTTTATTTTTGTAAACAAAACTTTTACTTTTAATTTTTAAAATCCCAAAAGTGCCATCGTACCTCTTATTGCTGAGATCAGCATATATTTTTCTTGTTTTTCAGAAAACACAAAAAAAAGGTTATGGCCAGTAAGCCAAGCTTCCCTCTGGGATTTGGTTTGCACAGCAATTAACACCAGCTGTGGTCATAACAAGACAAACACGCAGCCAAGGTAAAACTACTATACCTTGAATGTGGGGGAAGGATTCTCCCCCAACCTGTTCTATCTTCCAGTTCACCTGAGAGGTGAACTGGAAATTTAATTACAGGGGCTTCACTGCTTACTGAGAGTCCTCTACTTTACAAGACCTCCACTCCAGCCAAGGCAATAATCCATCTATGAAGCTACAGGCCTGCTATGAAAGAGACTGAAATAATTATTACTTGTAATCATATTTTTTTTTCTTCATCTGTATGTCTTTGTGTATATTGTAGTGTGTCTGAGATTTTGCATTTTAAACCTCTGGGGCAAGCGTGTGTTAATAAATAATCTTTATTTTAAATTCACAAAAAGCTTGGAAATTCTCAAAATATTTAAATTGGAAACACACTAACCTCACACATATATCAAAAATATTTTGATCACAGACAATAAGAAAACACATACCCTCTGTCCATGACAATGTATATTCTGTCCTGTGTAGCTATTGTATGAACTACTCCCACAAGTGACTTCTTTCCTTTGCTATTTCATATCTCCAGTCAAACTGATTCTACTCTGATCCAAGGTCATTTCTCACGATTGTACTGATCTCATCCTTTATTAACACAGCTACCACACTTCCTTTTCCTTTCCTCCTGTCCTTCCGAAATGTCAAATACCTTTGAATATTCAGGTCCCCACCTTGGCCGCATTGCAACCACGTCTCTATAATGGCTATTATATCATACTCATTCATTTCTATTTCTGCTATTGATTCATCCATCTTGTTGTGATTGCTGCAAGTATTCTGACAAAAAGCCTTTAATTCTGCCCTTTTACCGTTATTGCTTATTTGCTGGGGCAAACTTAGATATACACTCTATTCCTTTCTGTCACGCTCTGGTTACCATTAGCTATATCATTACCCTGCATTATTGCCTTGTCCTTTTTCTTTGAGAACTTTCCAAATCTCCCTCACGTGAGCCCTCCTCCCCCACTATTTAGTTTCAAGCCCTCTCTGGAGTCCTAATTATACTATTTACCAAGACATTGGTCCCATCATGGTTCAGATGATGGCTGTCCCAACAGTACAGCTCCTTCTTTTCCCAGTATTGGTGCCAGTGCGTCATGAACTAAAATCCATTTCTCCCACGCTAGTCTTTGAGCCACATATTCAACTCTCTGATCTTATTTACCCTATGCCAAATTGCTAATGGCTCATGTAGTAATCCAGAGATTATTAACTTTGTGGTTCTACTTTTTAATTTAGCCCTAGATACTCATACGGCTGCATTTTCTGGTTGGCGAGTAGGGGGCGGGGCCCACTCGCCGATGCGTAAAATGACGTGGGGTGACATCAGGTGGAACTCCCGATGTCATCCCGCGTCATTTACATTTTCAGGTCAGCAGGGGCGCAGCCGAGTCGGGTGCACGCCCGCTGACCTGTCAATGGCCTATTAATGCCATTAAAAAATTACTTGAAGTCTTTAGTGCACCTGCCTGCCTAGCCTCAAGGTTGGCGGGCAGGCCGGGAGCCCTAGCGGGCTTCTGAAAAAGCATGAAACCTCATCCACTGGCGGGATGAGGTTTCATGAGGGATTTTAAGATTTCAGCGTGTGTTAAAATAAAAGTTATGAACATGTCCCAACTCATGTGACAGTGTCACATGAGGGGACATGGCAGTGAAATTTTTCCTCATCTTTATTTAAAGTTTCAAGTCTGAGCCGATCTCTCTGAGGCAGCACTTTGCTTCAGGGAGATCTGTGCGCCCTTTTGCGTGCATGCACTTAGGGAATCCACCACCACCACAAGCTTCCACATGCTACAGCTGAAATACATCACCTGCCCTGCCATTTTTATTGTATTTTATTTAACTAATTAAGTTTAGAAATATCTCTCAATTTTCTGTAACTATATCAAGTCTTTTAACTAGTTAAGCTATAAATTTAATGCAATACTTATATCTCCCCAGTACTCGTTTAAACTACTGCTGCCATTTAGAGAAAAATAAACCTTAAAGCTCACCAAACGCTCACCTATCTGCTCGCCTAATTAATGCTTCCGGACTTCAGCTCTCACATCCCACTCCTGGGGCAGAATTTAGCCCTTGGCTGGCGGGTGGGCCCCACCGGCTCGGCAGCGGGCGGGCAGCTGAACCCCGCCACCGAAACAGGGCCCGCCGCCATTTTGAGTGGGTGGGCCAATTAAGGCCCGCCCAGCGGCCTGCCCGACAGGAAGCGCTATGCGCTTCCTGTTCCGGGGGGGGGGGGAGGGAATCCCCAACTGTCAAAGAATCCCCAAACTGCTCCCTGAGGCAAAGTCCTGTCTCAGGGAGTTTAGTGAAAGGTAAGTAAAGTCAAAAAATAGAGACATTTTAAAATTAACATGTCCCCCTCATGTGACAATGTCACACGAAATGGGACATGTTGATAACAAACTCATAAAATTTATTAAATGTTTACAAAACGGTAATGAAACTTCATCCCGCCAGTGGATAAAGTTTCATTAATAATCTACAGGCCGCTGGGGCTCCTGGCCTGCCCACCAGCCTTAAGGTTGGCCGGGCAGGGGATTTAACTATCTTAATGAGCCTGTCAATGGCCTTAATTGGCCATTGACAGCTCAGCCGGCGGACAGCTGATTTCGCTGTCCGCCCGCCTTCCTTAAGATTTAAATGGCCCGAGAAGACGTCGAGGATTCCTTCCTACGTCATCCCGCGTCATTTTCCCCTCGGCGAGCAGGCCCCGCCCCCAAATCACCGGGGGGAAAATCCTGGCCCTGATCTCCAGCTCTCTCTCTTGGACCACTCCTTTTGTATAGAAGGTCAGAACAGCACCTTCTCTCTCACTGCACTGAATTCCTCACTCACCAAATTCCCAAGCTCACACTCTGACTCAATTTGCACTCAGTCACAAGCTGCTATTTTTGTGTTTGCCTGCTTTGTGTGCTTAGCAAAAGCACCTGTATTTAAACTAGCTGAAATTCTACAGTGATCTGTCAGCACTACTGGCTAGAGAAACTGGTTCTAACTAGCTACCTAATGATCTAACTGTAGCTGCCCCTCCATTTGGAAGTTTGTTTATCCCTGACTAACACTGAAAGAAACTTAAATGCTAAATGCAAAAAGGTTAATGTTTAAAATTAACCCTTAAAATTCCCTTACTCACCAGGTTCCCAAGCTCATACTCTGTCTCAAGCTGCACTCAGTGGTGAGCTGCTATCTTCGTCCTTGCTTAGATATGCAGTAGATTTAATTTATCTGGATTTTCAAAAGGTCTTTGATAAGGTATCCATAGTAGACTAATGCTCAAATGCTCACCTATCTGCTCACCTAATTAATGCTTCCAGGCTTCAGCTCTCACATCCCACTCCTGGGGCAGAATTTAGCCCTTGGCTGGCGGATGGGCCCCACCGGCTCGGCGGCAGGTGGGCAGCCGAACCCCGCCACCGAAACAGGGCCCGCCGCCATTTTGAGTGGGTGGGCCAATTAAGGCCCGCCCAGCGGCCTACTCGACAGGAAGCTCTATGCTGGAGTCAGGGAACAAGTGGCAGAACAGATTGCTAGCTGGCTTCAAGATGGAAAGCAGGGAGTGGAAGAAAAGGGTAGTTATTCAAAGAGCAGCAGATGGGAAGTGGTGTTTCACAAGAATCAGTGCTGTTCTCAATTTACATTAACAATTTGGACTTTGGAATCAAAAACACAATTTTAAATTTGCAGATGACACCGTATTGGGAGAACTAATTATTACTGAGAAGGACTGCAAAAAATTGCAGGAGCATATTAATATGTTAGCAGAATGGACAAATAATTGGCAAATGAAGTTCAGCACAGATAAACATGAGGTACTACATTTTGGTAGGTAGAATAGGGAGGTCACTTATTACTTGGAAGGTGCAAGTCTAGTTGGGATAGGGGAAAAAAGGGATTTCAGTGTACAAATAACTGTTCACTAATTACTAAAGGCTGTGCCACAGGTTAGCAAGGCCATAAAAGAGCAAACCAAACTCGAGGCTTTATTCCTAGAGGGATATGAAAGTTACGCTAATCATGTATGAAACCTTGGTTAGGCCATTTATGAGTGCTGTGTGCATTTCTGGTTACCAAATTTTAAAAGGATATAGAGGCACTGGAGAGGATGCAGAGAAATTCACAATGATGATACCAGAAATGCGTGAGTACATATGTCAGGAAAGGATTGACAGGCTGGGTCTCTTTTCTTTTGGGGCAAAAAAAGGCTGAGGTGTGGCTTAATAGAGGTTTTTAAAATCGCTAAATGTTTTGATAGAGTGGATACAGTGAGAGTGTTTCTATTTTTGGGGAAGAGTATCATAACTAGAGGGCATCAAGAAATCCAATAAAGAATTCAGCAGAAACTTATTTACACAAAAAGTGGTAAGAATGTGGAACTTGCAACCACAGGGAGTGTTTGAAGTGAACTGTATAAATGCATTTAAGAGAAAACTAGACAAGTATATGAGGGAGAAATGAATTGAGGGTTACAATATTAGATTTAGATGACAGTGATGGCAAGTGGCTCAAGGGGAGTATAAAAGCTGGCATGGCCGAATGGTCTGTTTCTGCACCACAAATCCTATGTAATTCTATGCTAACCGGAAAAGTAATTGGAAACAGATGATATGCTTGGGCATGTCAAAAGTTGCAGAGATATCAAAGAGGATAGGAAGGATAATGTACCATGGTCACAAACTCATAAGGAATTTGTGACTTTGGTTAGGGCCATTTTGTGAAACCTGATTGGATTAGGAAGTTCCAGGATGGACAGACATGGCTGTGGGAGGCAACAAAATATTCAACAGCTTTAGCAAGGAAAGGGAGATTGAAGCTGAGATGGTACTTTGCAAGGATGGTGAGACCGACAGTGAGTTTTGAGAAGGGGGTGATGACAACAGTTGTGAAAGAGAGGGTAACTGTACTTGAGAGGAGTGAACTATTTGTGACATCAACTGTAATGGGAATGAGGAGAAGTGGTTTACTGGTAATAAGATAATATAAATAGGAGATAGATTTCATAAGCTTGGAGAAGGCATTAGAGGAATTGAGAGAGAAACTAGAATGGAATCTGGGTTTGGAGCAAGGGGAAGGGAGGGGAACAGCAGATGCTGTAGAATGAGATGGTTTCAATATTACTGACATCAAAATCCATCAACTCTTGATATTTGTTGTAGGAAGTAAGGGAGGAAGGAAAGAAAGAGGGATTTAAAGAGACTGCTAATGGTAGAGAATGTAAAGCCAGAAGGGTTATAAGATGTTGGGCATAGTTTGGTAGGTCTTAAGATATTCGTAGTCTTAGGTAGTTCAACAGTAAGTATATATTAACTAGTAGAAGCTATATACATAGGTACAGTAAAGATCCAAGCTAGGATCTGTCTCCATGCTTGTTTCTAGACACGGCTCTGTCCAACACTACACTGAAACCAAGGTGCGGGTCATGTGTTCTCTTACATCAGTATGTGGGTGGTATTGTACTCAGTCCCACGTTAACCCTTTATATGCCAGACCATTATAATACAAGAAGTAGCCCATTCAGACACTCAAGCCTTTTCCACCAATCACATCAAAGCTAATCAGTACTTCAATTCCATTTACCCACCTTTTGATTCATATTCTTTGATGCCCTTACCTAACAAAAAGTTATGGACCTCGGTCTTGAAAATTAAAGAAACTGGAAGTTATCTTGGATAATCCTGGAGTAGTGGGTAGTTGTGAAGGAGTCCTAATAGAACTTGATGTAGTCCACCACAGATCTGGTGATGGATGGCTGAACCAATTGCATGGCAGATAAACTCAAATTTCTACTCGTCGGATTTGAGAGGGCATTGCTGTGGGCAACATCAGGCGAAATAATCAGAATTGCAGAGTAAACTTTTTGCTGCGAATGAGAGCATGAAAGGTGGACATGAGGGAATGATTGAGTAAATTGACAACTGCAGGAGTATAATGGTGAACAAAGACAATGCAGTTGTGAAGAGTTCTTTCTTCATATGCCTTTGGAAAAACAAGTATGATTGTAAGGGGATATGGAGATGTGGATAAGGGAGGATCAGATCTGTAGTCGTCAGGGTGACCAACCACTTGCAACATGCATGACAGCAGAGGGTGGGGTGGGGGGGGAATATGGGGATTGTGGGGGGGGAGGGAGAAATATGGGAGTAAGTGGGGTCAGAAATGTGGGAGAAGGGAGGGATGTGTTCAGAGCATCCAGGTGGAATCAAGGCAACTTCATGTGTCTGCTGCCATTCATCTCACAGAACATGTACAGTCCCGCTCCTAGTGGCCAACAGCCACAGTGCGCATGTTCGAAGGAAAAACAAAAAGGTAAGATGAGACTCCCAACTTCCCTGGAAATATGGGACAAAAGGTGTCGCAGGGAGAAAATTTATGGGACATGGACAATTGGTAAAAATAAGGGACAATCACAAAATATGGGACGGTTGGTAGTAAATGGCATTATCAGTGACCAAGACCACCAGAGCGTAAAGACTCCAGGAGATGGCATGGTAAAGTATGGCCAAGAACATTGAGGGAAAGCTTTAGGGAGGATGGGAATACAGTGAATTCAGAGGAGAGAGAGTGAGGGAACTGGCGTGAAGATTGAAATCACAAAGATACTGCCAGGAGAGCCATGGGGTTGAATCTGAGAAGTAAGCAGTGAGGGTTTTCAAGGAGAGACAAGAGAAGCAGAACAAAGTGAACTCCTGAAAGGAGTAGTGGGTACCAGACTAAAGGTAGAAATCAAGTGGCACTTTGAGTTAGGTGGAAAATATAGCTAGGTAGAGAAGCTTCGATAAAGGGCAAGATGCTGTGATCAGTATACTGAGCTAAATCAAGCCCAGGATATCAATATAATCATCCACAATAAGATTGGGGATGCAAGGGCCATGTTCACAAGTGAACAGACATTTGGAGGGGATTGCTGAGAGGGGCAATGACTGTTATGTTTTGGCTGATACCATTCTGAAGAAAGATCTGCATCCAAAATATACAGATCTGTGTGTTTCAGGCATTTTCTGCTTTGGTTTCAGAATTTTATACCTATTTTACTTTCTGTCAGCATGAGTGCGCGAACTCACAAATGCAAAAAAAATTTCTTTCCAGAAATCAGTTAATAAAATCCAGTCTAAGTTTTTACATCTTGGTTCAATGAAGATTTAAGAGAATGTATATAGAAATATCTTGCAACCTGATGCAGGATTAAGCCTGTCCAAAACAAACCACTTATCTGCTTAATATAAAATACTACATTACCTTTTCCCCATTCGTTTAAATCCAAATGAAATGTTGCCGTACTTATCAGAGTGGATTTTGTCCTTTTTATGTGACACAGACGATTTCTTGTTCCTCAGGAGAAATCATTCAGAAAAGATGTACCAATTTGAAATGTTAAATACAGTACTGAATTATTTTTCTTGTACTTGTTTAGAAAAGTATGAATTCTACGACAGCCCATTTACATTATAATCTGGTGCTTTGTGAACAGATAATTTGCAAATACTAATAATGCACACTATGCATTTATAAGTATATAGCAACAAATAGAAAGTCACAGCCAAGTTCCCGGGGCATTAATAGTAACTGAAAAGGGTTCTATGGTTGTGTTAGTACGTTGTGTGATACTTAATATAAGTATCACATTAATTAATAGATCCCCTGATCTATTAATAATGATGCAGTGTGTTAGCATTGCATCAATTAAACAGGGCACAAAACTAGGGAAATACATAAAATACATGTTCCAGGGAGGTAAACTATATTTTGTCATAGGCCAGGATTTTACGGTCCCGTGGCATGTCCCCGGCAGATGCAGCGAGCCATTTAAATCTCCATTCAGGTCGGCGGGACCGTATATCCTGCAGGGTGGGAGGGGCCGTAAAATCGTGGCCGTAGTTTCACCATCACAGATTCTTAAGGTTAGTGCAATTCCAAAGAGTAGATTTGTGGAGGTAAATTGCACCACTGTCTTTTTTAATGTATAACTAGCAACCTCTCTTAAAATAAAAGCAATCTAAGGGCCCTTGCCTCTAATGGAGAAGGACTTCAGAATGGTACTGATACCATTTTCTGCTGATTCTTTTCATACTTAAGCTTTTTACAATTTGAGAGAGAGGGAAAGGAAGAATGATCATTTAACTTCCACTAGTTTGTTCTTTCTGGTGTTGCTAGGAAAGCATTGACACATCATGTCATTATCAGAGATCATAATTAGCACTCATCATGGTTATAATATTGCAAACTGCCAGCTTCTTAATGTATATGGGATGTAGGAAAAATTTATAAAACACAGGTAAAAAAGGAGAATAGCCAGTCATCCTCCTGCTTAAAATATATTGCAATCTATACAATTCAAAGCCTTGCAGATTAAATATGTTGGAGCATAAAAGTTAATCTGGTGTATTTTCTGATTTGCTCAAATAAAAACTTTTAATTTAAGGGAATGATTTGCTTAAGTATAGACAGATGTGAAAAGATATCAATTAAAAAACAAGGTATCCACATCAACCAATCAATTCAATTTTCTTCAAAATTACCATCTGGTGACATCAGCTACAAAGAGGAGAAGAATAGAGGCACAGTCAAGGAATCAAGAGAAGCAACATTTACTGCTCAGAAGTACACCATCAAAGATGCGCAGATGGCACCTTACATAGAGGCCAGGCTTTTTCAGGGCCATTTTTTCATTTCCCTAGTGCTAGAGTTGCTGATCCCTGGGAGCATTTGGATAACCTAATGTAAAGTGAGTTGGGTCACAAATGACACAATGGATAAAAATCATGTGTTTTGCAGGGTATGAACATAGGGTAGGAGTAGGTCATTCAGCCCCTTGAGCTTGCTCTGCTGTTCATGGTTGATCTGTACCTCAACTCTATGGGCTAGATTTTACAGCCCCAGGCATAGGATTTGCAGGCAGGGGGCAGCTAAAATGTCATGCGTTTCATGCCTCCTGCCTACCCTCCCCGCCACAATTTTACAGGCGCTGTGGGAGGTGCAGGTGGCTTGCCCATTGGCCAATTGAGGCCTTAAGTGGCCATTTTGCAAGTGGCGGGCTGAGGATGGTGACAGGTCGGAAACCCAGCAGGTAAAAATGCTCAAGCTTCAGATGAGAAAGGAGGGAGTCATGCAACCTTTATGGGCCCCTGCTTTAATTGGAGGCTGCCTCCAAGTTCCAGATATATCTACATCCTCCTCGCCTCCCTCACTGGGGACAGTAATTACCCTGCTTCCCCAATTACCTTGCATCCAGCTCCAGCAACAAACGTTGTGACTGCACCATCCAATCGATTGGCCAGCAGCTTTTGGAGGCAGGATTTCCTCCCCCAGCTAGGGGTGGAAGTCTCGCCTCAAGGAAATTAACATCCCAACCTTATGACTTAGCGGTGGGATGGCTGCAACTGAGTTAAGCTAGCATTTAAATATGATTTTTAAACCATTTTTAAATTCAATTTATTTAATGTATTGAAATTCTTTTCCTTACCAGTTTTCCATTTGTTTAGTAAGAAGGTCTGGTGAGATGCTGTTGCATAAGAGAGAGTATTAGTGGTTAATTTACAAAGAAATACAACAGCTCTACAAATCAGAAATAGGCCATAAGGTTACACAGCCCAACTGGTGAATGCGGGAGTTTATGCTCCACATGAGCCTCCTCCCATTCCTCTTCATCCACCCCAACTATCATATTATTCTATTTTCCTCTTACAATTTGAATACGCGGAACTCACCTGATTGCTTCATGTGTTAAATGTATTTGTGTAACATAGCAAGGAAAAATTCAGATCCTCAAATCTCAATGCCTGTGCTCAGCATATATATGTATTATTATTCCTATCCTTTTAAAGGAGGAAGAAGCAGGGAAACCCTTGAAGAAAAGGAATAACCAAAGGATTTTTGAGATGGCTTTACCCTATTCACAAAGTGGCAATCAGACTCAAAGTTGGTGACCTGAACTGACTTGAGGTAATGCTGGCTAGCCTATATGTAGACAAACTTCCAAGCTCAGAGACTGTAATCTATCCAGCCTGATAAACAGAAGGTAAAATTTGGATTTTTCATTAATTTATTAAAATCATGATCTCATGAGTTTCAAGGGCTTCTTCTGAAACTAAAATGCAGTTTTTTTTACAGTTGAGTACTTAATCAATCCTGATGTGGTTGATGCAGATGGATTGTAATTAATCATGTAGCTTTTTCTGTTCTAATTCAGTTTGAATTAGTCTTAATACCAACAAACAAAGCTTTTTAATCAGGAATTGTACATAACCACAGGCTCTTCTGACTGAAAAATGAGTGCTCTAAATAGGAAAACCCTACAGGAGTCACAGGAAATTAAGGAATGTTTACAGATGTCAGGAAAGATCAATTTCAATCATACATAAGTGGAATAGAAAAGATGAATCCAGAACGCTGTTAAACCATGACTACAGGTTAATGACATTTAGGTAGTAAAGGGAAAGCTTATGATGTATGTTAGTGAGCATTTCATCAGGAAAAGAGTGATTAATGCCTGTATAATGTTCCAGGTTGGTTAGTGGATAAATGAACTTTAGAATTATTCAAGATGCAACAGCAACCAAGTATAATCAGGGAAAAAAAGTAAAAACAGCTATCCAAGGAAACCAAATAATGCATAGAACATGCAGCAAAATATAATTATGCCCCTTTTGCCAGAAACTGAAACTGTCAACTCTCTTTCAGAAGGCGCTTGAATAAACCAGGTTCCAGGACTCCATGTGCCCATTTTATTTGGGTGACATGCACACTTTTGTTTGGATCTTGTTTTAAATCACACAAGATTTGGCATGGACCTTGGTTAAATATTCAGCAAACTGAATGGGACCTTCCAATAATAGGGCTTGTTTTTTAACCCAAATCATTCAGTGCAAAATTTGGTGGGCACCAAATCAGGCATACAACATTGTGCATCCAATTTTCCATCTGCCACCAGCCAGGCTCTTACTTCCAATGGGGCATCATACAATTAGTCTCATTATCTCCTGTCTGGGTCACTAAGGAGAAAAAACATATCAGAGTTTCTTTCTGGCAGGTTAGCTAAAGAATAGCACCGTGCCAAAACATAGAAACGGGAAGAAGAGATTAATTGGACATGTGTGATCTCGTATAACATCATGGGGGTGAAATTTCACATCAGTGGGCACTAGTGAGTGCCCATTATACACCCTACAGACTTTACACCAAAGAAAAATTGGCGAGGTATACAACAGCCAATACTCATCAAAGTTGAATTTTAACCCCATTTCTATGATAAAGACAGATCATGTTCTTTACCCAAGCTCTTGAATTTTATTTAGATTCAGTACATCTTAGATGTATGCTCTAATGTAATAAAATTCTTTACTTACTGGTCCATTTTGAAGGAAATGTGTGGTTCAACAACTTGATTAGCAGTAATTCTACTCTTGTACTCATAACTGATCACCGAAGGCTGTGACAGACAGAATGAAAATAAGATCCTCCATCCTCACACCTTTTTATCCCCTTATTCCAATATTCATTTTTATTTTTTATCCACTTATTTTTATTTTTATTTATTTTCATTTTTATTCATTGTTTTATCCCCACCTTTTACTCTATTTTCGATCTTTTCTCCCACCACTGTCCCCTCCCCCCAACTCACCCCTACTAGGGCCATCTGTCACTGGTTCATGTTGTTCTTTCCAGAGTGCTTACCCTTGTCCGGCTACTATCACATTCTGCTTTCTATCCTTAATGCCACCATCAGCACCTCCTTTAGCCAGTACCACCACATTAACACCCTTTTGACCTTTTGTTTATGACATCTTTGGCAATCTCTCCTTTGCGTCTACCTATCACTGACCTTCTATCCAGCTTCAACTGCTCCACCCTCCTTAAACAGTATAAATTTCATCATATTTTTACTTCTCTTTAGCTCTGAAGAAAAGTCATACGGACTCGAAACATTAACTCTGTCTTTCTCTCCACAGATGCTGTTAGATCTGCTGAGTTTTTCCAGCACTTTTTGTTTTTGTTTTAGATTTCCAGCATCCGCAGTATTTTGCCTTTATGAAAATAAAATGACTGCTGCTAACCCCAGTATATTGTGTTTACAAATGTTTTCAGATCCTTTCTGTACTGAATATCTCCCATAAAAGGAAGAGGACTCATAATGAATATAAACTGTATCACAAATCAACAGATACCTCTGCAATTCAGAATGTATCCTGAATAAATATTCTTAAATACCCAACGTTGCTGCTCAATCAAATTAGGGTTTTTTTAAATGCTTTTTGTATTGAATTTAAATATCTCAAAAAATCTTTTCAAATCAATATTCTGAAAGGTTAGGGTTACAAGTGTGTCCCCTTCCCCCATATAGAATAAACAGCTTAAAACTCAATCATAAGATAGTATTTAGTACAAGTGGAACTCAATCATCTCACTAAACCATCCAAGTTCTAATTGCAGATAATTTAACTAAGAAAGTTGCAAACAATGGTTCTGTGCTGAATGTTTATTTTCAGCTCTGCAAATCTGAATCCATGAGCAAATCATTTTAAAACAGGCCTTAGGGTGAGGTATACGGACAATCTTTCAATGGCCAGGGGGCAGCGGGATGAGGGTGGGGGGCTGGTGCACATAGTTCCATTGGCCAGATAGCTAGTGTGTGGCTTAAAATAATGCCAGCGATACTGGTTTGATTCTCGTTCTGACTTGAGACATCCTTGCCATTCCCCCTGAGTGTGTAACGCAATGGCAAACCAGCACTGCAAAAACTGCCAAGAAAGCAGCTCCATGGAAAAAGAGTTGTTGCTACCAGAAAGCTTCAAGCATGGCTCTTATATGAGTCCTTGCAGGCCATAACCACAGCCATGTAGAAGATGTCTGCCGCTTTAAACAGATGCTAGATAACATATTCATAGCCTCACAGTGTGTCACTAATCTCCACCAAGCTGGTCTGCAACAGTGTGGTAGGAATGATGTGGTGCTAGCCCAGGAGAGGGATGATAATGAAAAGAACATGGAAGTGAGAACTCCATTCAAAGTGCTCCCATTTCTGGTCTATTGTCCCCTCATAACCCGTACCTGATACGTGATAGTTGAGTTTGCCCCTGCACAGGTGCAGATGGAGCAGGGCTCTCAAGGGCTCCAAAAGCCAGAGGGCATATGCCAAAGGCACCTTTAGCAGCCAGGGCAGGGATCTGAGCAGCCTACTTCTAGGCTCAATTGAACCTGCATGAGATGCATCATGTTGAAGTGATAGGAGACTAAAGGTTAACAAATTGTAATTCACCAAGGATATTCACGTGGGCATTTGACAAAAGGTTATGTTGTTAAGTTTCCTGTTTTTATAAGTCCACATAAAATTTATTGATTTGCATTAATTCCATATCTTGACCATTATAGCGCCCAAGTAATAAATCACTTTATCCCTTGTTTCATGATGTACGTCAATAAATGACAGGACACCTCAGAGAGATGTGCAATGGGCGGAAGAGTGGATGAAGGATTGTTTCATGGAAAAGGGGGGAGGGGTAGCTGGTACTGGTGGTGGGAGCAGACCACAGGATTTAACTTGTTATGTTTCATTATATGATTCAACACCAGGTGAGCTTTCACAGTATTAAGACATACCTCGCATTCCAGGCATCAATGTAAGCAGCTGGTCTGGAGGTTTATCTTTCTCCTCTATGATCTCCTCACCTGAAGATAAATGATAAGCCCTTTTGTCCGCTTTTACCTACAATCGTCTCTGCTGTGCAACACTATGCAGGATGCAGCGTACTGCTATTATTCTGGTCACTTTCACTGGCAAGTGCTGAAGGACACCTCCAGACCTAACAGGCAGCTCAAGTGTATCTTTACACTTGGACGTTATGTGGATCTCTTTGTAATGCTCCTGCATGTCATTGGTGGGATTCCATAGAGGTGTCATGGACCAAGTTTGAAGTGGGTATTCTCTATGATCCAGGTCGTAAGTCTGCTTCCTGGAATAAAAAGGACTGGAATATTGGACTGCTACAGTATGAATGCATCATGACAGCTACAGGGATTCTGGCACACACCTGCATAAACAACTTCTTGTGGTTGCATATGAGCTGTGCTTTGATGGTCAGATATTAATTGTAGTTTGTAAGAACTCCTGGTGGTGCTTGGATTGTCATGTGTGTAATTTGTGGTACCCTATACCTGGGTCAATCCAATCAGAGAGACAAATCCAAGTGCCCTTTCATTCATGATTATTTTCATCACATGGGAAGTTTACTTAATTCGAAGTCCTGGCAAAATCCATCCATCATCAGCCTTGTGCATTTATGTGCAGCAGGCTGAGAGATCCTCAAGATGTCTCTAGTAGCACCCTGGAAGGAACCAGAGGCAAAAATATTGAGGCCAGTGGTGACTTTCACAATTGTCTGCTAGGTCCTCCTCTAAAAGGCTGCAGATGTCTCCCACCATCTGACATGACACCCTCTGCCTAGAGAAGCACTGCTCTTCCAAGAAGGAAAGCTGAGCCTCTATCTACAGACACTGTGACATGGGTAGTGGATCCTAATTTCAACTGTGCATCTCCCTCCTGTGCAGTTTTCTCGTTTACACCCCTGCTCTTGCATATCTCACTCCTGTGCGTCTCTCCTCAGTGTACGTTTCAGTCAGAAGGGAAAATTGCAAGTTTAAGTACCCTCCTAACCTGCAACTTAATCTCATAATCTTTTCACTGGCCTAGGAAATATGTGCTGCAGTTTAAAATTAAATTCAAGTAAAATTCAATTTAACAATATCCAATTAACATTCCCTAAGGAAGTACTTGGTACATTGGGAAAAAGCACTCTTGCTCTCTTTGTTGCCCCTGGCCCACAATCAGTGCTGTAAATACACTTACCTGAAGAATGCAGGTGCTCTCACCTTCCTTTATCGGCCAAGTTTCCCAAGACCTGGGAAACTCAGCCTTCAGATGTTAAAAATAAAACTTTACTTATAATGGAGCACACAGCCACCTTAACATATTTTATTGACCGAACGACCGACCTCCTCAGGGTGGGCTAGTCAACTGTCCTAACATATCTCCATTAAAACCGGAAGTGGGCAGGTTGGAGTCGGCCATATTTTTTATAATTAATCCCCTCCAGCCACTTCTTCCAAACTAACCACACCAAGGGTGTTAAAAATATAAGTAGTGGGAGTAGGGTTGATTTTAACCAATGATTGCAAGGAAACAGGTTAAAATTAGAACCCATCTTGTATCCACATTGCTTTAGTCAATGTGCAGAAAGATGAATTTTCCACCTTGGTAGTATCACCTTCGTTCTTTGACTTGACTGTAGCACTCTCCACATACATAGCAGACTAATTGTACAGTTTTGTCATGAAACTTACTAATGAAAGAGAACCCAATTTACTTGAGCATATACCTTTAATCACCTGCTCAATGCTTGTACACAAAACCATAGGTTCTGTTACAGTTTCTTGCTGGGTCTCAAAAGTAACAAGAACTGTATTTTTGACTGTGGAATGGCAGTTCCTTGAACAGGTTTTCTGTGTTAGTTATAAACAAGTTCATCCACTTACCTCTGTTAAGGAACTGTTTAACTCGGATTTGTCCAGGTATGGTGACAATAATCCCCATTTCTCTTTTATTTTGTTATTTCTATAACTAACAAAGAAAAGACTATTGATTATATGAACCATAGGTATACACTTACAGATTCGTGGCAAGTACAGTTAAAGGCTGTGTACCAGGATGACCTCATGGCAGTAATGCCTTGCAACGGCATATAGAAAAATTAAAGCAACATGTTACATTCTCACCTCACCCCCATGGCAAAATAAAGTATTTTTTTATTTGCTCATCGATGTGAACATTGATGGCAAGGCTTGCATTTATTGCCCATCCCACAGAATTTATCTCCCAAAGTGTTTTGTTTGAAGCTAGGAATTGAGGAAGTTTCTAGCAAGCAGAATAATTTAATTATCTTATAGAGTAGACTCCTACAGGGCAACAAGGCAGCATGATTTTCAGGGCACTGACTCCTTTGAATTTGACAGGTGAGCTGCGGGTATTCCAATGCAGCTCATTAGTCCTCCGCCTCAGGAATATTGGCCAGCTGGGTGCTGGCGGTAGCCTACAGGTAGATCCCTGGAGTGTGGGTGTTGTGAGGCGATGGGGTATGAGGCTAGGCCAACAATGGTATGTCAGTGAGGCCAGAATGAGCAACAAACCTTTTACATTTATCTCACTGTATCCTGATTGGAATGCCAATGCATATGAGTGGAATGTCTGCATCGCATGTCTGCCCATGTGACCACTAAAATTGTAATCCAAATCCAAATTTGACACCATCTGTTACAGGCAAACGTTTCGGTCACCAATATTAGTCCCTGTGAATGTCACAGCAGGCCGATGTCGGAGTAAGCAGGGCAGTAAGGATACCGATTCCTTTCTTACACCCTTACTGCCCTATTAATGCTGATTTTCTCAAGTGCAAATCATTCCTCCAGTTAGTGCACTAAATGTCAACTTTTGACACATTCAGAAAAGGACTACAGCAATTCACCATTCAACAGTTATCACATGGGCTTGGGAGAGACAAATACAGCTTGAAAAATGTCAGAATATGTGCTGAAACACAACTTGAAATAATGGCCTGAACAAGCTTTACTAATTCCAATATTCTTAAACAATACTTTCTTTTCTTTCCCTTGAGGTTTTCTGCTTATTCCTCTCTGCCTCATGTAACTCGTTAAATCGATACAGCTTGATGCAGAACAATGGCTTCCTTTACCCCATGGAGTGAATATTTGTCATTTGTAAGCCTATATTGAGAGCTCATCTAGCATGGAGTTGCTCTTACATACTTCGTGCTGGATGTCCATATAGTGTTGTTGCTAGGAAGCTGAGAGAGGATACTAACTACCCATGTCCAGGAATTTATGCATGACACATGAAGGCTTCAACTTGGGTGAAGGGTGGAAAAGAAATGAAAAAAATTACTAAAAAGAGAGGTTACTTTAATATGCCAAACAAAAGTAAAATAAATAAAAATATTCACAGCACCCACCGTTTGTGCTGTTTTGAATGCTTTCCAGATGAAACAACTTTTTTTTTCTCAGGCTTTGGTCCTGCAGTGTTATCTTTGTCATTTTCTGAGGATGCGATCACAGAAGGAGAACTCCCCAAATCATCAGGTTCTGCAAAGTAAATGCATAAATTCGTTAAATAGTCATTTTAAACATTGTAAGAGCATTAAGAATAGGGGTAAGCCATTCAGTCTCTCGAGCCTGCATTGCCTTTCAATTAAATCCTGGTCGATCTGAGCCTTTGTTCCGTGTTCATGATACCCAAACAAAAACTTATCAATCTAATTCTGGAAAAGTCCAATTCTCTCAGCATTTTGGAGCTCTTTTGGGGAGGGAGTGCCAGGCTCCAACCACCCTTTCTGTTGTAAAAGTGCTTTCTGATTTTGCTCCTGAATGGCCTAGCTCAGATTTTTAAATTATGTCCCTTATGTTCTTATGTTCTTGATTCTCCTGGCCTGCCCTGCCTGTTTAGCTCCTATAGCATTAAGTTCCCTAAAGGCATCAAGACTGGGCCGGCATTCTGGTTGAAATTAATTGCGGCATTGGTTTGATCTTTCAGTCCCCAATCATTATATGTTTGTGTGCTCACCCCTTCATTTCAGCCTGGGTCATCCCCAGTAACTTATTACTAAGAGGCTCAACATCCATTAAACTTAGTAACCCTGTGTCGATCCCAAGATAGTATGGAATTCCCATAAACTTCAGTAAATCTCTTCTTATGTGCTTGAAATAATATGTCATATTAGTTTATCTTATCAATTCCAATTTCAGAAACAAATAAAGAGGAAAAGCTAATGCAGGCCAGACTGAAGGTAAGTTCCAGCCACCTTCTTTAAAATAACAAACAGCATGATGAAAACACGGTAATTTTGCTGTGGGCTTTTTAATTTGATTCTCTTTCTTCTAACTTTTTTCTTATCTCTTAAATGACCAACCAAGGGTTTTTATGGAACACTTTTACAACATTTGTATGCTATGGAAAGCCTGATAGTAACTCTGTTGATATTAATTCCACATCCTCACGTATTCTTTTCTGTCTGCCGCTGACTGCCCTGTAAGTTGGCTGCTCTTATAGCTTGAAACTTCTTTATCTCTGGCCTCAGCCTCCTTCTCCAAACTTCTGAGTTTCCAGCATTAAACACAAAGCCACTAACACCTTGCTCTATTTATCACATTTGAACCAGACACTCTTCACCAAAGGTTGTCATGTCCCTCTCCAAGCTCATGCCATTTTTTTTGGGACTATCCTGTAGGGCCTCTCTTCCAAGGTTTAAGAAATGACTGCCCCTCAGTAAGAATACAGTGTGTCTCCTGCCAGCGCAAGATGGCCACACAAGATGGCTGCCAATACCCTTCTGCGCATGTTCTCTGATCCGCACGCACACAGAAATCCACTGATGTCACTCTGCTGCACCCAGCCTGCCAGTACCATTGCACATATGTCAATATACCACGCACATACACCATCTGCCTGTTTGTAACTACTTGGAGTGAGAGAGAAAAAAGTGTTGGTCACCACATTCTTTGCCCCCCTCCCCTTTTGTTCATTCTCATTTCAACAGTCCAATTCTCCATTCTCTTTTTTTTTATTCATTTACGGGATGTGGGCATCACTGGCTAGATGGTGGACAGGCTTTGGGGATTCAGGAAGTGAGTTACTCTCCACAGAATCCCCAGCCTCTGACCTGCTCTTGTAGCCACAGTATTTATATGGCTAGTCCAGTTCAGTTTCTGTTCAATGGTAGCTCCCAGGATGTTGATAGTGGGGGATTCAACGATGGTAATGCCATTGAATGTCAAGGAGTGTTGGTTGGATTCTCTCTTGCTAGAGATGGTCATTGCCTGACACTTTTGTGGCATGAATGTTACTTGCCACTTATCAGCCCAAGCCTGAATGTTGTCCAGGGCTTGCTGCATATGGGTACAGACCGTTTCAGTATCTGGAAATTCGAAAATGGTGCTGAACATTGTGCAATTATCAGCCATCATCCCCACTTCTGACCTTATGATGGAGGGAAGGTCAGTGATGAAGCAGCTAGAGATGGTTGGGTCTAAGCCAATACCCTGAGAAACTTCTGAAGTGATGTCCTGGGACTGAGATTATTGACTTACAACAACCATCTTCCTTTGTGTTAAGTACGACTCCAACCAGTGGAGAGTTTTCCCCGATTCTCATTGACTCCAGTTTTGCTAGGACTGCTTGATGCCACACTTGGTCAAATGCTGCCTTGGTGTCTGGAAAGGTTCCATCAGACTGGAACGTAGCAAATATAACCCCTCTATTCAAGATGGGAGGGAGACAGAAAACAGGAAACAATAGGCCAGTTAGCTTGACATCTGTCATGAGGAAGATGTTAGAATTAATCTTTAAGAGGTTATAGCTGGTGACTTAGAGAAACTCAAGGTAATCGGGAAGAATCAGCATAGTTTTGTGAAAGGGAAATCATATTTAACATCATGTAGATGTGCTGTACTTGGATTTCCAGAAGTCATTTGATAAAGTGCCACATCAAAGGTTATTGCTGAAAATAAAAGCTCATGGTGTAGGGGGTAACGTATTAACATGGATAGGAGATTGGCTGGCTGGCAGAAAACAAAGAATATGCATAAATGAGGCTTTTTCTGATTGGCAGGATGTGATGAGTGAAGTCCTGCAGGGGTCTGTGCTGGGGCCTCAACTTTTTACAATTTATATCAATGACTTAAGTAAGGGGAGTGAAGGCATGGTAGCTAAATTTGCAGACATCACAAAGATAGGTAGGAAAGTATGTTGTGAAGAGGACACATGGAGTTTGCAGGTTGATATAGATAGGTTGAGTAAGTGGGCAAAAATATGGCAGATGGAGTATAATGTGGGAAAACGTGAAGTTGTTCACTTTGGCAGGAAAAATAAAAAAGCAGAGTATTACTTAAACGGAGAATGGCTGCAGAATTCTGAGCTGCAGAGAAATCTAGGTGTTCTAGTGCATGAGCCAGAAAAGGTTAGTATGCAGGTATAACAAGTAATTAAAAAGGCTAATGGAATGCTACCCTTTATTACGAGAGGAACTAAACATAAAAGTAAGGATGTTATGCTTCAGTTATACAGGGCATTGGTGAGACCACATCTCAAATATTGTGTGCAGTTTTGGGCTCCTTATTTAAGTATGTAAATATGCATTGGAGGCGGTTCAGAGGAGGCTTACTAGATTGATACCTGGAATGAGTGGGTTGTCATGAGAAAAGGTTAGACAGGCTGAGCTTATTTCCACTGGAATTTAGAAGAGTGCAGGGTGACTTGATTGAAGAATACAGGATCCTGAATGGTATTGACAAGGGGGACATGGAAAGGATGTTTCCTCTTGTGGGTGAGTCCAGAACTAGGGCTACTGTTTTAAAATTAGAGGTTGCCCTTTTAGGACAGAGATGAGCAGAATTTTTTTCTCTCAGGTGATTGTGTGACTTTGGAACACTATGCCTCAGAAGGTGGTGGAGGTGGGGTCATTGAATATTTTTAAGGCGGAGGCAGGTAGATTTTTGTCAGGCAAGGGAATCAAAAGGTTATCGGGGGTAGATGGGAATATGGAATTCGAAACACAAACATATCAGCCATGATCTTAATGAATGACGGAGCAGGCTTGAGGGGCCGAATGACCTCCTTCTGCTCCTACTTCATATGTTCGTATATCAAGGGCAGTTATTCTCACCTCACCGCTTGAGTTCAGCTCTTTTGTCCATCCTTGGACTAAGGCTGAAGTGAGGTCAGGAGCTGAGTGGCCTTGGCAGAACACAAACTGAGCGTCAGTGTGCAGGCCATTGCTGAGTAAGTGCCGTTTGATAGCACTGTTGACGACACTTTCCTTCACTTTGCTGATGTGATGGTGCAACATCAGAGTACTCGTAATCCTTTGAAGATTCCTTGGGTTCATCCCTCAACTCCTCCATTAGTATGGCCAATGCACCAGTGGGAGATAAAAGACATGAGTTAGTGCTGATCGTAAGTGAAATTGTGTTCCAAGTTAGCATACTGTAGACATTTAATATATTGGTGACATTCAACATGGGTGATATTTAGGTGCCAAGTGGCAGTGTGATAGATATCTTATGGACCACCCCAGTCTCTCCATCGACCAATAGCCTGTACTGCTGCCACTTTGCCAATCTCCAGGGTTTCTCCTGCATCGAGGTCAGGGTGGCCATGGCTACAGCTCCACCCACCCCACCCCTCCAGTTTTCTGCCTCTAGATGGAATTGTGAGCTCTCTTCTGCAATGAGACATAAAAGACATGGGAGTGTGAGAAGTGAACCAAATGCTTAGATTGGAGGGTAAATATTTGAGGGGGGGAGGTGACTGTGAGGAATGGGTGCGAGAGGGCAATAAGGTGAGCATCAGAATTAGTGCTGTCTGTTGAAATGGAGATTTGAGCAGGAGGCTAGAGAGAAAGGAATGTTTGACAGTAAGGTGTGTTGGTCAGAGGAGTGCAGTGCAGGAGAATGCTAAGTTGGTGAGAGAATGGTTGCTGCTAGCTGAGAGTTGCAGGGCGTTAAACTTGCCAGACCTCATAAGGTTAGTGAACCTTTTCTGGCACTTGATTGAGGTCCTTAGCATCACACTTCGGCTTCTGGTAGCCTCTGAGACTTGCTGTCACACCTGCTTGGTGAGCCTGACTGTCCTCAGGGAAGAAGAATTCTCTCCATGTTCTCACTGCATCAATCATCTGCTCCAGGATGAGTCTGTGAATTGGGGGGGGCGGTGGGTGAGAGGTTGGGGGGGCAGGAGGCAGCCTTTTCATGACTTCCATTCATTCTGCAGGTCTTTTCTCCTTCCCACTGGATTGTAGCTGTAGTCTCTGTTACCATTGTGAGTCCTTCCAGGCAGGAGAACTCCTGAGGAACTTCCCACAAAATTGTCACACTTCGGTGGAACATTGGTTTCCCAAACTCAGATGTGTTGCCATATGGGAGCTCCAAGCAAATGCTCAAATAGACTTCTCACAACAAACAGAAAGTAAAATCAGTGACTATTGCAAATCCCTTGACATGTGGCTTACTCAGTCCAAGTGCCTAGAAATATTTTATTGCGTCAAAATTAAAAACACATGTTGGACAGGTAAGCTTCAGGCACTTTACAGTGGTCTTTATTTCAGCTGAACATTCAATGGCTTTAAAGGGGTGTGAACGTTAGCAGCAGCGATAAGATGCAGCAGAGTGATGTGCAATGAAGGACACCTTGACAGAGGATAAAGGCCAGATAACTACTATTAGGACTGGTCATAAGAAAACTTTCTTACAATTACCAAATATTGACATCAATATCAAAATCATTTGTAGTTTCAGTTTGATATTTACTCAATACATCCGTTGATCTGAACATACCTGGTTTGGCTGCAGTGGAATCATCTGCTTCTGAACTGTTCCCAGACATGTCTGCCTTTGTATTTTCCTGTTCCCTTTTTCTTTGAACTATGCAGTTGCTGCAGGCTAGGACTAGCTAGTTGTATAGCTTCAGTTGCTACAAAAGACTTAGGTTGCCAAGGTTGTGATCTGTTTTCTGCTTTAGGGTGTTTGCACTTCTTTGTTTGTAGGGAAGCACCTTCTTTTACATCATCATGCTGACATAAGTCTTTATCTACATTGGAACTAGAGCTTGATGCTGTGCATTTAACACTCTTTACATCTGTTTGATTTTGTGCAGCATTTTCTTGCTACAGGAAAAGAGTGAAAAATATTTACCATACAATTTGAGTTAGTGTCCAAACTTTGTGTCAACATTTAGATAAACACTGGTTGTAGTTTTCTTAGAAAAGTCACAATTTTCTGTAACTATTTATTATACTTATTTCATTATATATCCAATTGGAAAATATTTCACTAAGTATTCATTAGCAATGAAAATAATTTATTTCTCAAGTACTGGAGACAGATCTTTGTAAATATAAAGCTACAAAAGCGTATTTCTAGAATATAATAAAAGAAAATCAAACAGCTATATCCCAAGATTAGAAAAAGTCTTTACACAGGTTTTGAAATGTAGCATCCTTAGGGCAGCATCCCAAGTCCAGATTTTGTGCCAAGCATGAAGAACATTCTGTGCAACATGATAATGTATTCAAGGATTTCAGAGAGAAAAGGAAGATTGGAGATAAGTCCTTAGTTGGAGAAAGTGGAAGAGTTGAGAATTGTTTGCTTTTAGTGGGTGCCTGAAAGCATTGTTTTTGAAGGATATTAGAGGCATCCTGAAGAATAGGGACAGGTTGAGGATTGTCGTATGGCAGGGGCTAAGGAACATAAACTTGGGCCAGGATTTTACGGCCCCGCTGTGGTGTGGTGTGTCACCCCCCGCCCCCCAGCAGATGCGCCAAGCCATTTAAATCTCCATTCAGTTTGGCGGGACTGTAATATCCCACCAGGCGGGAGGGGCCGTAAAATCCTGGCCTTGATGGTCAGGAAGTGGGATAGGAGAGGTTAGAGATAACAGATGATGGATCTCAAGAATTAAATAGGTATGGTGAGGTTGGAGAGGATATGTGAAAAAGAAAATGAGAGATGGACTTTTGAAGTTATTCCTATTCTCTGGATTAACTTAGAAAATACGAATCGCTTCACTGGATGTGCTTCCAACTGATTAGGTCCTATGTTCTGGAATTCCCTCCCTATACCTCTCCATCTCTCTACCTCACAATCGTCCTTAATGTCACTTCTTAAAACTTATTACTTTGACCAAGTTTTAGTCACCTGCCCTAATAATTTTTTGTATTTGTTCATGGCATGTGAGTGTTGCTGGCAAAGCCAATATTTATTGCCCATCCCGAATTGCCCTTGACAAGATAGTGGTGAGCTGCCTTCTTGAATTGCTGCAGCCCATGTAGTGTAGGTACATCCACAGTGGTGTTAGGGAGTTCCAGATATTGACCTAGAGCCAGTGAAGGAATGGTGATATATTTCCAAGTCAGGGTGGTGTGTGGCTTGATGGGGAACTCAATGGTGGTATTGTAATGCATCTGCTGCCCCTTTCTTTTAGGTGGTAGAGGGCAGGGATTTGCAAGATGATGTTGAAGGTGCCTTTCTGAGTTGCTGCAATAGATCTTTTAGGTGGAGCACACTGTTGCCACTGTACACTGGTGATGAAGGGATTGCATGTTTAAGCTGGTAGATGGAGTGCCAATCAAGTGGGCTGGTGTTGTTCTCGATGGTGTCAAGCTCCATGAGTGTTGTTGGAACTGAACACATCCAGGCAAGTGAAAAATATTCACTTGTGTCTTGTGTCCTGTAGATGGTGGACAGACTTTGGGGAGTCAGGAGGTGAGTTACTCAGAATTCCCAGCCTCTGACCTGCTCTTGTAGCCACAGTATTTATATGACTGATAAGTTAAACTTCTGGTCAAGGGTAACGGCCTAGGTTGTTGATGATGGGGAATTCAGTGATGGTAATGCCATGGAGTATTGAGGGGAAATGGTTAGATTCTCTCTTGTTGGAGATGGTCATTGCCAGGCACTTGTAGGGCATGGAAGTTACTTGTTAATTATCAGCCTAAGCCTGAATGTTATCCGAGTCTTATACTGCATGTGGGCACAGATTACTTCATTATTCAAAGAGCTGCAAATGGTATTAAACACTGTTAAATCATGCGTGAACAAACCCACTTCTGAGCTTATGTTGTAGGGAAGGTCATTGATGAAGCAGTTGATAGTTGGGCAGAGGACACTATCTTGAGGAATTCCTGCTGTGATCTCCTGGGACTGAAGTGATTGACCTACAACAACCACGACAACCTTCCTTTGTGCTAGGAATGATCCCAACCATAGGAGAGTTTTCACCCTGATTCTCATTGACTTCGATTTTGTTAGTGTGGTACTCAGTCAAATGTTGCCATGATGTCAGCTGCAGTCACTCTTATCTCACCTCTGCAATTCAGGTCTTTTGTCTAAGTTTGACCAAGGCTGTAATGAGGTCTGAAATTGAGAACCCAAGCTAAGCATTGATGAGCAGGTTATTGCTGAGTAAGTGCCGCTTGATAGCACTGATGACGAAACGTTCAACCACTTTGCTGATGATTGAGAGAAGACTGATGGGGTGATAATTAACTGGATTGAATTTGTGGGCAGGCGATACCTGGGCATCTGTCTATAGCATGCTGCTTCTGCTGTTTAGCATGCATGTATCCTGTGTTGTAGTTTAACATCGGCACCTCGTTTTTAGGTATGCCTAGTACTGCTCCTGGCATGCTCTCCTACAATTCTCAGTGAATAAGTTAGTCCTCTGACTTGATGTTAATGGTAGAGTGTGGGATATGCCAGGCCATAGGTAAACAGATTGTGGTTGAATACAATTCTGTTGCTGCTGATGGCTCACAGTTCCTCAAGGTGCCCAGTTTTGAATTGTTAGATCGGTTCCTAATCTATCCCATTTAGCACAGTGATAATGTCACGCAACACCTTGGAGGGTGTTTCACTTTGAAAACGGGACTTCACCTCCACAAGGACTGTGTGGTGGTCATTTCTACAAATGTTGTCATGGACAGATGCATCTGCAACAGATAGGTTGGCGAGGACAAGATCAGGTAGGTTTTTCCCTCTTGTTGGTTCTCTTCCCACCTGCCACAGGCCCAGTCTGGCAAACATGTCTTTCAGGACTGCCAGCTTGGTCAGTGGGGGTGCTCCCAAGCTACTCATAGGCCTTGAAGACCTCACCAAGGGTACATTCTGTGCCCTTGCTGCCTTCAGTGCTTTATCCAAATGCTGTTCGACATGGAGGAGTATTGATTGTCAGCTGAGGGAGGGTGGTAATTAGCAAGAGGTTTCTTTGCCCATGTTTGACCTCATTCCATGAAACTACATGGGGTCAGGAGTGAAAGTTGAGGACTCCTAGGGGCACTCCCTCCCAACTGTATATTTGTCGCCACCTCTGGTGGGCCTGTTCCGCTGAAGGCTGTTGCTCGACTAGTCTGTGGGACAGCTCTCGTAATTTTAGCACAAATCCCCAAATATATTGCCGTTCCTTCACTTTACTGGGTCAAAATCCTGGAACTCCCTCCCTAATAGCACTGTGGGCATACCTACAGCATATGGACTGCAGCGGTTCAACAAGGCAGCTCACCACCACCTTCTCAAGGGCAATTAGGGATAAGCCAGCGATGCCCAAATCCCATAAATGAAGAAAAAAAAAATTGATGGAAGGGGTCATCAACAGTGCCAACAAGCGGCACTTGCTTAGCAATAACCTGCTCACTGATGCTCAGTTTGGGTTCTGCTAGGGCCACTGAGCTCATTACAGCCTTGGTTCAAATATGGACAAAAGAGCTGAATACCAGAGGTGAGGTGAGAGTGACTGCTCTTGACATCAAGGCAGCATTTGACTGAGTGTAGCATCAAGGAGCCCTAGCAAAACTCAAGTCAATGGGAATCAGGAGGAAAATTCTCCACTTGTTGGAGTCATAACCAACACAAAGGAAGATGATTGTAGTTGTTGGCGGTCAATCATCTCAGTTCCAGGACATCACTGCAAGAGTTCCTCAGCATAGAGTCCTAGGCCCAACCATCTTCAGCTGTTTCATCAATGACTTTCCTTCCATCATAAGGTAAGAAGTGGGGATGTTCGCTAATGATTGTGCAATGTTCAACATCATTCACAACTCCTCAAATAGTAAAGCAGTCCGTGTCCAAACGCAGCATGACCTGGACAATATCCAGGCTTAGGCTGACAAATGGCGAGTAACATTTGCACCACAAATGTGCCAGGCAATGACCATCTCCAACAAGGTAAAATCTAACCATTGCCCTCTACAGCCAGCGGCACTACCATCGCTGAATCCCCCACTATCAACATCCTGGGGGGTTACCATTGACCAGAAACTGAACTGGATTAGCCATATAAATACTGTAGCTACAAGAGCAGGTCAGAAGCTAGGAATCCTGTGGTGAGTAACTCACCTCCTGGCTCTCCAAAGCCTGTCCACCACCTACAAGGCACAAGTCAGGTGTGTGATGGAATACTCTCCATTTTCCTGGATGAGTGCAGCTTCAACAACACTAAAGAAGCTTGACAACATCTGCTTGATTGGCACCCCATCCACAAACATTCACTCCCTCCATCACCAACGCACAGTGGCAAACAGTGTGTACCATCTATAAAATGCACATTTGGAACTCACCAAGGCTCCTTAAACAGCACCTTCTAAACCCATGACCGCTTTCATCTAGAAGGGCTAGGGCAGCAGACACATGGGAACACCACCAGCTGGAAGTTCCCCTCCAAGCCACTCACCATCTGAACTTGGAAATATATTGCTGTTCCTTCACTGTCGCAGGGTCAAAATTCTGGAACTCCCTCCCTAACAGCATTGTGGTTGTACCTATACCACATGGACTACAGTGGTTCAAGAAGACAGCTCACCACCACCTTAAGGGTAATTATGGATGGACAATAAACTTTGGCCTAGCCAGTGAAGCCCACATCCCATAAATGAATTTTAAAAATGTTAGTGAGGAGGACTTTGCAAGGTTGACTAGGCAGGGTATAGCTTTGTCATATCCAATGTTTTCGTTGATGATAGGTGATCCAACTGGTTTTATGCTTATTCAACTTTTCTGTAGTGATTCGATACAATTGACTGGCTTGCTTAGTCACTTCAGAGGAAAGTTAAGAGTCAACCATGTTACTATTGGTTTGGAATCACATGTAGGCCAGACCATATAAGGAAGACAGATTTCCTTCCTTGAAGGATCATTTTGAAAACTGGTAGTATCATTGCCATCACTTTGAGACTTGCCTGTTATTCCACATTTAATAATAAATTGAAAATAAATTCCCCCAGCTGCCCTGGTGGAATTTGGACTTATTCCGGAGTATTAGTCCAGTAATATTACCATTATGCTACTGTTCAACATATCTTTTTATGTAGCTTAGTGTTATATTTTGTTTTTAATGCCTCTGTGACATTCATCCAAAAAAGGCGCTGGTGAGAAGCGACTGAAGCATTCTGGGAGAAGTCGCTGCAAACACCACGATTCAGCAGAGAATCAAGAAGGACTCTTGCACTCAACAGGAGGAAGAGCATCCAACAGAGGGCGCTGGTGAGAAGCGACTGAAGCATTCTGGGAGAAGTCGCCGCAGACACCACGACTCAGGAGGGAATCGAGGAGGACCCACTGTCAAAGAACAGAATAGCCCCAAACATTACATTGCTGTAGTATTTACATCCCTCCCTCCTCCTCAAACCTAAAAAAAGAGAGGAAGAGGCAATGCCTTCAGGAGTGCACCAGACCTGCGAGGGACACTCTTCTGAAAGTGGATTTTAAAGAAAAAGCAGCAGTTTGGTGAGTAAATCCAGGGAGCAGACTCAGCGGGAGGAGCACCGGAGCGGTGACCTCGGGGTACAGAGTAACTGAAGCCAAAACTGAAAAAGTGACATCACAGGAAAGCTGTGACCTGATTGGTTGATAGGAAATCATAACCAAATTTGAAAAAAAACACTGCAAGCTAATTTATAAAATAATTAACTAAGTCGAGATGGCTGGGCAGGTGATGTGCTGTAGCTGTATGATGTGGGAGCTGGCAGATCCCATTGCGAGCTGCAGTGACCACATCTGCAGCAAGTGTTGGTTGCTGGAGGAACTCCGGCTCAGAATTGATGAGCTGGAGTCCGAGCCCCGGACACTGCGGCACATCTGGGAGGGAGAGAGTTACCTGGACGCTTTGTTTCAGGAGGCGGTCACACCCAGTAGATTAAGTACCTCAATTTCAGTCAGTGGTCAGGGTCAGCAGGGTATGACTGCAAGTGAGGCAGGTAGAGGGATCCTGTGTTCAGGAACAGAGGAGCCTCAGCTCTTGACCTTGTCCAACAGGTACGAGGTTCTTGCTCCCTGTGTGGATGAGGAACAGGGAGGATGAGCCAGCTGACCACGGCACCGTGTCACAGGAGGCCATTCAAGAGGGGGGAGTAAAAAGACAAGTGGTAGTTGTAGGGGATTCTATAATTAGGGGAATTGATAGCATCCTTTGTAAGCAGGATCGAGAGTCCGCATGGTATGTTGCCTGCCCGATGCCAGGGTGAGGGACATCTCTGACCGGCTTGAAAGAATATTGGAGATCCAATTGTTGTGGTCCACGTCGGGACAAATAACATAGGTAAGACTAGGAAAGAGGACCTGTTTGCGGATTATCAGGAACTAGGAACTAAATTAAAGAACAGGTCCTCAAGGGTTATAATCTCCGGATTACTACCCGAGCCACGTGCAAATTGGCATAGGGACGCGAGAATAAGGAAAGTAAACACGTGGCTAAAGGAGTGGTGCGGGAAAGAGGGGTTCCATTTCATGGGGCACTGGCATCAGTATTGGAACAGGAGGGATCTGTACCATTGGGATGGTCTCCACCTGAACTGATCTGGGAACAGTGTTCCAGTGAAAAGGGTAAATAGAGTGGTCAACAGGACTTTAAACTAGAAAGTGGGTGGGGGGGGGGGGGGGGGGGGGGGGGACAATGAGAAAGGGGACCGAAAATACAGGACTGAAGGTGTTGTATCTGAATGCACGCAGTATACGAAATAAGGTAAATGAGCTTGTGGCGCAGATTAAAATTGGCAGGTATGATGTGGTGGGCATCACGGGGATGCAAGGAGGTCAGGACTGGGAGCTAAATATCCAAGGATATACATCCTATCGAAAAGATAGGCAGGTTGGCAGATGGGGAGGGGTTGCTTTGTTAGTAAGAAATTAAATTAAGTCGATAGCAAGAAACGACGTAGGGTCAGATGATGTAGAATCTGTGTGGGTAGAGTTGAGGAATCGCAAAGGTAAAAAAACCATAATGGGATTTATGTACAGGCCTCCGAACAGTAGTCAGGATGTGGGGCACAAGATACACCAGGAGATAGAAAAGGCGTGTAAGAAAGGCAAGGTTACGGTGATCATGGGGGATTTCAGTATGCAGGTAGACTGGGAAAATCAGGTTGGTAGTGGATCCCAAGAAAAGGAATTTGTGGAATGTCAACGAGATGGCTTTTTGGAGCAGCTTGTGGTGGAGCCCACTAGGGAACAGGCAATTCTAGATTTAGTGATGTGTAATGAGGCAGATTTGATAAGGGAGCTTAAGGTGAAGGAACCCTTAGGAGGAAGTGACCATAATATGATAGAATTTACCTTGCAATTTGAGAGGAAAGAGCTGGAATCAGATGTAACGGTATTACAGTTGAATAAAGGCAACTACAGAGGCATGAGGGAGGAGCTGGCCAGAATTGACTGGGAGATGAGCCTAGCAGGAAAGACAGTGGAACAGCAATGGCAGGAGTTTCTGGGAGTAATTTGGGAGACACAGCAAAAATTCATCCCTAGGAAGAAGCATACTAAAGGGAGGACGAGGCAACCATGGCTGACAAGGGACGTCAGGGGCAGCATAAAAGCTTAAGAGAAAGCATACAATGCGGCGAAGAGCAGTGAGAAACCAGGGGATTGGGAAGCCTACAAAGACCAACAGAGGACAACTAAAAAAGAAATAAGAAGGGAGAAGATTAAATATGAGGGTAAACTAGCCAGTAATATAAAAGAAGATTGCAAGAGTTTTTTTTAGATATATAAAGGGTAAGAGAGAGGCAAAAGTGGACATTGGGCCGCTGGAAAATGACGCTGGAGAAGTAGAAGTGGGGAACAAAGAAATGGCGGAGGAACTGAATAGATTCTTTGCGTCAGTCTTCACGGTGGGAGACACGAGTAACATCCCCATAGTTCAAGAGAGTCGGGGGGCAGAGGTGAGTATGATGGCCATTACCAAGGAGAAAGTAGAAACTAGGAAAACTGAAAGGTCTGAAGGTGGATAAATCACCGGGACCAGATGGATTACACCCCAGAGTTCTGAAGGAGATAGCTGAAGAGATAGTGGAGGCATTAGTGGTGATCTTTCAGGAATCACTGGAGTCAGGGAGGGTCCCAGAGGACTGGAAAATCGCTAATGTAACCCCGCTGTTTAAGAAG
Source organism: Cetorhinus maximus (assembly GCF_964194155.1). Taxonomy (NCBI): domain Eukaryota; kingdom Metazoa; phylum Chordata; class Chondrichthyes; order Lamniformes; family Cetorhinidae; genus Cetorhinus; species Cetorhinus maximus. Next base: position 121,640,297 of record NC_135884.1, read on the forward strand.
GGAGTGAGGCAAAAGACAGGAAATTACAGGCCAATTAGCATGACCTCGGTCGTTGGTAAGATTTTAGAATCCATTATTAAGGATGAGATTTCAGAATACTTGGAAATGCATTGTAAAGTAAGGCAAAGTCAGCATGGTTTCATCAAGGGGAGGTCATGCCTGACAAATCTGTTAGAATTCTTTGAGGAGGTAACAAGTAGGTTAGACAAAGGAGAGCCAATGGATGTTATCTACTTGGACTTCCAGAAGGCCTTTGACAAGGTGCTGCACAGGAGGCTGCTCAGTAAGATAAGAACCCATGGTGTCAGAGGCAAGGTACTAGCATGGATAGAAGATTGGCTGTCTGGCAGGAGGCAGAGAGTGGGGATAAGGGGGTCCTTCTCAGGATGGCGGCTGGTGACTAGTGGAGTTCCGCAGGGGTCAGTGTTGGGACCACAACTTTTCACTTTATACATTAATGATCTAGATGAAGGAACTGAGGGCATTCTGGCTAAGTTTGCAGATGATACAAAGATAGGTGGAGGAACAGGTAGTATTGAGGAGGCTGGGAGTCTGCAGAAGGATTTGGACAGGTTAGGAGAATGGGCAAAGAAGTGGCAGATGGAATACAATGTGGGGAAGTGTGAGGTCATGCACTTTGGTAGGAAGAATAAAGGCATAGACTATTTTCTAAATGGGGAGAGAATTCAGAAATCTGGAGTGCAAAGGGACTTGGGAGTCCTAGTCCAGGATTCTCTTAAGGTTAACTTGCAGGTTGAGTCGGTAGTTAGGAAGGCAAATGCAATGTTGGCATTAATTTCGAGAGGACTAGAATATAAAAGCAGGGATGTGCTGCTGAGGCTTTATAAGGCTCTGGTCAGACCATATTTAGAATGTTGTGAGCAATTTTGGGCCCCATATTTCAGGAAGGATGTGCTGGCCCTGGAGAGGGTCCAGAGGAGGTTCACGAGAACGATCCCAGGAATGAAAGGCTTAACATATGAGGAACGTTTGAGGACTCTGGGTATATACTCAATGGAGTTTAGAAGGATGAGGGGGATCTGATTGAAACTTACAAAATACTGAAAGGCCTAGATAGAGTGGATGTGGGGAAGATGTTTCCATTAGTAGGAGAGACTAGGACCCAAGGGCACAGCCTCAGAGTAAAGGGAAGACCTTTTAGAACAGAGATGAGGAGAAACTTCTTTAGCCAGAGAGTGGTGAATCTATGGAATTCATTGCCACAGAAGACTGTGGAGGACAGGTCATTGAGTGTATTTAAGACCGAGATAGATAGGTTCTTGATTGGTAAGGGGATCAAAGATTACGGGGAGAAGGCGGGAGAATTGAGTTGAGAAACTTATCAGCCATGATTGAATGGGCCGAATGACTCAATGGGCCGAATGGCCTCATTTCTGCTCCTATGTCTTATGGTCTTTGGTAGGTTTATTATGTTACATATAAGTGCAAGTTGTTGCAGTTATTGTTGTATGATGATTTGGCCATGGAAAGTAAGCAAATAATGTTAGAGCTTGATGAGGCCAAGCCTTATTTGATGATGGACAACCAGAGTGATCGCTTGGCAATTGTGCTGAAGCTTGCAACCTTTGGACCTGAGGCTACAGAGTGCCTGCTATGCCAGGGAGAATAGTGAACGTTAATATAAAAGCAAAGAACTGTGGATGCTGGGAATCCAAAACAAAAACAAAAATACCTGGAAAAACTCACTTCTAAGGGTCATTCGGACTCGAAACGTTAGCTGTGCTCCTCGCCGCAGATGCTGCCAGACCTGCTGAGTTTTTCCAGGTATTTTTGTTTTTGTTTTAGAATAGTGAACGTGATGGATTACCCATGATGATTGGGTCAAATGAAATGATTGTGGAGTGCATTGACAGAGGCACTGATTTCATCATGAGTAATAAATATGTCAGTTGAAGAGGTTGGAATATCAAAAGGCACAATGAATAACATATCAGAATAGGCTTACATAGTGAAATGATCTGCTTACTGGACAACCAAAACCAAGGAGTGCTGAAATAAACCTTTCAAGAACAAATGAATTTAAACATTAATCAAGATTGAGATTTGAGTACATCTAGGAGATCAAATATGTTTGTGAAATCAATATTTAACCCCTAGGGATAGTTTGTTACCTTTCAGAAAAATACTGAAATGATATCTTCAATGTCACTTCAAATTTTCCATTAACAACCAGTCCTAAACTAGAGAAGTTTTAAGCATAGTCAACAACCAAACCTTTGGTTAAGATTTTGATATTGATAACATATTAAAACTATTGTTACAAGACACCTTGGTAGAATTTCAAATGTTATGATGAGTTTAGAAAATTATTTACATAGTACAGCTTCCTCTGACCTGTGTTTATTCTTTTGGCTTTATATTTCAAAATTTTTTGGCACTGTTGATTGCTGCTCTGCATTAATTGAATATATTGAGGAGTCCATTGAGATTTTTAGCTCCCTTTCAACTTCATCCTTAACTATATTTCAACACAAGCAGAGTATGAATGTTACCCTTTTTCTTCCTAGAATGGTTCAGAATTTTACAGTAGTTGGCTTTAAATCTCACCTGTCATTGTTCTGCCTATTTACATATTATGTGCACCATATTTTTTAATTTCTGAGCTGCTTCATTCAATTCTACTGCTCCTCTGAACCATCTGATGATTTAACCAATTTGAATTAAGTTTCTGGCTCAGTCAGTGATATAAATTAGAAACAATGCTAGTCCCAACACTGATCACTGGGTCACCTTATTCAGAACAGCATTCCCACTAACACCACCACCACCGGAGTGGTAGCCAAGGTGGGGGGACCTTGGCTACCAATCTGAAAACAGTTTCTCTAACGAATGCCCATTCACTTTTATCCTTGAGTGAACTTGTAGCCTTTGTGTGGAAATTTATCAAATGTCTCTTGGAAATCTAAGTACACCACATTCTAAGATTTAACATGGTCCATTTGACTTGTCACTTCTTCAAAGAAGTCAAACTTTTTCAGACAGGATCTTCTCTTTCTGAAACTGCAGTGACTATAATTTGTTAGGGTATTGTTGTACAAGATAATCTTAAAATTTACTCCTAACAACTGATTCCATTGAAATTTCAGATTAGGAAGAGCTATTTATTTATGTAGCCAAGATATCTTGCGGTGTTGTTCTATGTCAAGTTCATGAAGGGAATGCTACCTTGCTTTAAGAGGCAGTCTTGGGAGTCACACAGGAACCATTTCATAGTAAGTGGGTGGGGTGCCCAAATCCCAATGTGATTAGGAGAGCAGGCCATCTATCAATTGGAAATCTCTGGGAGTTAAAATTATCTGGACCTCAAGCTTGATGACATCAAGGGACTTCCCACTTGCCATGTCCGCATACTTTGCGCTTTGGGTTAAAATTTTTATATTTGATTTTCCCTTCCATTTCCATTGTACATGAGCACTGATTCTCAGTATTCCAGTCCGGCTATAGGGAGGATCCACAGTTCAAATGATAAATAAGCTGTTGGTGTGTGTTCCACGCAATTGGTGCACTGGGATGCACCACTGCATTGTGGTATTCTAAGAATAATGATTGCAAAATGGGCCTCAGAGCCCCTTGGCTGAAACAGGTGCCTACATCCAAAGCACAGCAGTACCGCAAATACCTGCCACCGCCTTATCGACACGTGTATACCATACCTCAGCCACACTCTTCTGGCTTATGACACCATTTCAATATCTAGTCACACATAGCAAGACAATTTATAATTGTCAATTTGTAATTGAGGATAATATATAGGGCAGAATTTTGCCCTTAATGGGTGGGCGGGCAGCCGAACTCTGCCACCGAAACGGGGCCCGTCGCCATTTAGAGTGGGCGGGCCAATTAAGGCCCGCCCTTCGGCCTGCCCGACAGGAAGCGCTATGCGCTTCTTTTGCAGGGAGTGGAGGGATTCCCCATCTGTCAAAGTGCGCTCTTTCACACATGCGCACGAAAGAACGTACTGCTCCCTGAGACTAAGTGCTGTCTCAGGGAGATTAGTGACAGTCTAAAAAACTTTAAAAATAGAAAAATTTAAAAATTATTAACATGTCCCCCTCATGTGACAATGTCACACGAGATGGAACATGTTAATAAATATCACATAAAATTTATTAAAGTTTTTAAAAACGGACATGAAACCTCATCCCACCAGTGAAGCCCACTGGGGCTCCTGGCCTGCCCGCTAGCATTAAGGTTGGACGGGCAGGTCTTTAATTATCTTAATTACTCTGTCAATGGCCTCAATTGGCCATTGACAGGTCAGTGGGTGGACAGCTGATTTCGCTGTCCGCCCGCCTTCCTAAAAATTTAAATGGACAGGATGATGTCGGGGGTTCCTCCCGACGTCATCCCACATCATTTTCCAGTCGGCGAGCGGGCCCTGCCCCCAAATCGCTGACAGGAAAATTCTGGCCATGGTCATCACTTCACACTTGCTTCAGTGTAGGGAGTGCTCCATTTTTACATACTGTTTAAAAAAAAACTGCTCATCCGACATCCAGTACTAAGTGAGCAGAATTTTCCTCTAAATAAATATTGGGAAGACTGAAGCCATTGTTTTCAATCTTCAATCCAAAACCTGTTCCCTAACTACGGACTCCATCCCTCTCCCTGGCCAAAATCTGAGATTAAGTCGATCTGATTACAACCTTGGTGTCACATTTGATCCTGAGGTAAGCTTCCAAGCTCATATTCATGCCATCGCTAAGACCACCTACTTCCATCTCTGTAACATCGCCCAACTTATTTCGTGTCTCAGTTCACCTGTTGCTGAAATCCTCAGCAATGCCTTCGTTACTCTAGACTCAACTATTCCAACACACTCCTGGTTGTTCCCCCACATTCTACCCTCCGTAAACTTGAGGTCATCCAAAACTCTGCTGCCATGTCTCACAGCAAGTCCCATTCTCCTATCACCCCTGTTCTCACTAACCTACATTGGCTTCCAGTGAAGCAATGTCTTGATTTTAAAATTCTTATCCTTGTTTTCAAATTCCTCCATGGCCTTTCACCTGATCCCTATGTCTGTGATCCCCTCCAACCCACAACTCTCCAAGATATCTGTGCTCCTCTAATTCTGGCCTCTTGTGCATTCCGAAAATTAATTGCCTCATCATTAGTGGTCATGCTTTCAGTTGTCTTGATCCCAAGCTCTGAAATTCCCTCCCTACACCTCTCTGCCTCACTTTCCTCCTTTAAGACACCTCTTAAAACCTACCCCTTTGACCAAACCTTTGGTCCTCTGACTTAATATCTTATATGGCTCGGTGTCATACTTTGTTTTATCCCTATGAAACACCTTGGGATGTCTTATTACTTTAAAGATGCTATATAAGTTGTTGTTTTTGACAATGCTCTATAAAGAAAGGACAGAAAAACATTCTGTCCAACAGAAAGAAAAAGGACAGAAAAATATTCTGACCAACAAAGTCATTTTCAATACATTTTTATCAACCCATCTCCATTTTAACTTACTATCATTTCAATTCCAACTTGAAACCTTAAATGGCCTTCATAGACAATGCACCAATACCACCCTTTCTGATTAAGTAATTGTATCAATTACTTTTTGAGTCAATTCAATCTTACCGGCCTCAGAATAATTTTCTGCTTTACTTTTTTATCTGATTATTGTACCTTCTTAAGATTTACAACGTTCATCTCATCAATTCCTCTTACAAATTTAAATACTTGTGAAACATAGTATCTCATATATCCTAATCAAATGCAATAAACAAAGCTTCCTCAATATCCTCTCATCGAACTTAGATCCTTAGTTCCAGACAATCTTAGTTGTTCTTTTTGCATCCTTTTAGACCATGTATATATTTCTGTCCAGAAGCCAAAAAGTACAATATTGCAAATTTACAGTAAGACATTGAAGGAGCTGGGGATATTACCTCAGTTGACTTGAGCTCAAGGTCCTTGTTATGTACTTCAAAACTGCATTTGCCTTTTTAAACAGTTGCATGATGCTGTCACAATGGTTACTCGGGTGTACATGATGTAACATATGGTGATGTAACATCAATTTCCAAAAGGTACAAAAGTGCAAAATACTTTTAACAAAAATGTAATAGTGATTATATATAATATGGAAAAAGGGCTTCCAATGGTACAATTTTAACAAGACCCTATGATCAAGCTAGCAAATACTGAACTCAGGTTTAAAATGAACGTTTCGAATATTATTTCCTCTATAATACAACCACTGGACTTCAAGATTTCGGACTAACCGTCAGCATACTTTTTAATGCAAGAGGTGTTTTACCAGACGTTTTACACTCCAACCCCTCTGAATTGGAATGGAGCCCGTACAAAGCCCGGAATAGAAATGCTAGCTCAAAAGAAAATCAACATTTATGTTTTATTTAAGTTCTATGTTTTTTTAATCTCAGGCCAAATTATTCATGTGTTCAAATTAATCGCCAGATGTGTCAGTTTGGCCCAGTTAGTAGCAGTCTTACCTCTTAACATAATTTAAGCTTTTTACTATATTAAATCAATAAGCACTCCGTCTGTGCGCGGCTTTGCATCCCGACAGTACTATGTTGTAAAATTTACTACCTTAAATCAAGGTCCCACCTGTCTATTCCAATGGTGACAACAGTTGGAAAAAGAACAATTTTAAGTTAATACCTATGTTATTAAGGAGTGGGACTGAAGCCGGATCATTACAACGGCTGGTTGGGGTAAAGGGAGAGGATAAGGGAGACAGGGGCTTGGACCAGGACCCCGAGGCTCCTGGAAGCACCGACACCACAAGACATGAGGTACGGCTCGATATATATATATATATATATATAAGCAGCTCGGCCTACAGCCGTCCATCGCCTTCCGGCGTCTCTCCCACTCCCGGTTACCATGGAGACACCAAACGGACCTCCGACCCGGAAATAGAAGCTGGCGGGACTGATTTCCAAAATGTCGCTTGTGGAATGGCTGTTGGTGGAAATTCCGCTCTCAGTATTTGATTCTCTGTGGTAGACGTGGGAGCGGGGGTGGGGAGGGTAAGAGATTTCATATAGTTGAAGCCGCCGGGAGTGTGTCCAGCGAGCTTACCGCGGGCCTGGGATCCGCTGCCAGCCTTGCCTGCCTACCTGATGAGATGTTAACCCGAGGCCCCGTCCACCCTCCTAGGTGGATGTAGAAGATCCCATGGCCCTATTTCGAAAAAGAACAAGGGGGGTTTTCCGCAGTGTCTTGGCCAATATTCACCCCTCAGTCAAAAAACATAAAACAGATTATCTGATCATGATCACATTCTTATTTCTGGGAGCTTGCTGTGCACAAATTGGCTGTCACATTTCCGACGATTGAAACAGTGACTACCTCATTGGCTTCAAACAGTACTGGAATTTTGTGTCAGGGCCGGGTGTGAGCGGGTGGAACAAGAATCACTGGCCTTGGTTGTGACTGCACAAAAAGATGACATTTTCAGAGGTCCACACATTTGGCTCTGTGTAGCTGCCACTAGCTTTCCTATCACTCCCGTTATTATAGGTGCCTTATTTTTACTGTCAATGAAGTAGGGTCACAAATAAAGATCCTAGTTTCTTTGCAGCAATGGATGTTCACCTTGATACTAATCACTTCTTTATGCTTTTATCAGCACAAACACGCAAACGTGAAAAAATATTGTAATTGTCAATGAAACTAACTTGATTACAATCAATGCTGAACTGAAATGGAAGATTTTATGTGTTGGACTATATAATCATTAATAATATTATCATCATTGTTCTCAGGGATCTGTAACCTCTAAGAAGCGGTGCAAGCTGAACCATGACGTTTTTGAAACGAAGAAAGACTACGAAAGGCACCGAAGAAAGACCAAAACAACAGGAAGATGAGCAGCCCAAAATAAAGCCAACAACTGGTAGGCTTTCCAGAAGCTCACAGTTTTTTTTTATGAATGACTTGGAACCAGATTTTAGTAACTGTCTTTTGGTATGTCAGTTAATAAACGGAAGACCAATCAATCACTAGCTTGGTTATAAAACCTCAAGGTGGCGCACTTCTCTCCTACTCAGATTCATTGATACAGGAAACAGTGAAAAGAGAACGGAATTCATTAACGTGTTTAGGGTTCTTTCCTCAAACAATATTTTAGTATAGCTACAAGGGGAGAGGCGTTGCTAGATATAGTTAGGAATAATAAAATACGTCAGATAGATGATTTAAATGTTGATGAGTGCCTTCGGAGCAATGACCATAAATTAAATGATCAGGTTTGAGGTGGGAAGAAAGAAGGGAAATTTATTGACAAGATCGGGCAGATTCTAGAGATATAAGAAATGAGCTAATTGAGGTGAAATGTAATGGGAAATTTCCACTATACTGTAGATAAAAAATGAGACATAAAAAAGGAGACTATTTTAAATTTCAGAATGGCTTTGAATGGAAGAGGTTAGAAACAAACTGAAATTAAAGAAGCAATATACTGCAGCTGCTGAACATCTGAAACAAAAACAGAAAACTCTGGAAACATTCAGCAGGTCTGGCAGCATCTGTGGAGGGAGAAATAGAGGTAGTGTTTCAGGTCGATTCCCTTTCACAAGAAAGACCAAATTCCGATGAAAGATCTGAAATACTAACTGTGGGCTGGATTTTACAGGGGAGTGTCATATTGCTCGCCCCCATGCCCCCACCCTCCGACTGACTTAAAAACAGGCCGCCCTGCACAATAACACATTGCCACGGCCTAAAGAAGCAGAGAGTGCGACTTCTACCCCTCAAATTGGGTTGCAGCTCTAGCAGTCCCAGCAATACCAGAACTCAGTAGTGGGCACTGCTGGGACTGCAAGCAGTTCCATGAGGAAGTAAGCAATGGATCGTGAAGGATCTGGACTTAGGTAAGTCTGGGATTTTTGGCAGGGAGGGACTGGGCACCCGAGGGAGGGGAGTGGGTTTTGGGAGGCCTGACAGGGAGGCACAAAGGAGGTATCATCTTGGGGGCGGAGGGATTGGGTGCCCCGATGCATACAGGGCACCCCAAAAGGATGTATCCTCCTTGCTTTTTCACTTCAGATGGTGAAAAAGCGGACTCCCCACTTTCACCTGCCTGTCCATGCTAACCTGCGTTACGGCATGGTTAGTGTAATATTCAAGTCAGTTGGTTTACTAATGAGCATAGTTGCCCTTTATGATTCATTTTTAAAACGGCGGGTAGGCTGTCAATTTCGGCGCATGCCTGCCTACTGTACTGTGGGAAACTGGCATGTTGACATTGGATTCGCAACCTGACATCATTCCGCTGGATTTTAAGCATGCGTGGGACAACTGCAGTCTCGATTTGCAAACTTAAAATCCCGGTCTCTGATACTCTTTCCACAGATGCTTCCAGATCTGCTGAATTTTTCCAGCGTTTTCAATTTTCTTTAAAATTGTAGAAGCTGGCTTTTGGGCTTACAGGAATGTGAAATAAGGACCTTGAGAAAATAAGGAAAGAGACTAAGAAAGGAATAAGGAAAGCACAAAAGGACTATAGAATCTCAAAATCTTAGAAAGAATAAAATATTCTACACACATACCAATAAAAAAGAGATACATGTTGGGTGAGATGTCAGGGAGCAAAGGATAGTGAATTAGTAAAGGATAAGCATAAATTGGGGAAGTCTTGTGTTGCAGTGGGTAGCATCCATGCCTCTGAGTCAAAAGCTCTGGGTTTGAGTCCCACCCCAGGACTTGATGGCCACGGAAGGTACGTCCAACCTGTAAATCCTTCCAATGCATGCCAATGGCAATCAGTAAATGTAGGAGAGATTACTGGTCAGCTGCGTGATAGAAAGAAAGTTGGAGCTTCTACTATCACTGTCCGTAGCTTCAGACTGCAACATGCATGTAAAAGTGTATTGCCTCAGGACTCCAAGTGATCTGTAACACACCACCACCACCAAGCAGAAATTGGCAAGGATATTTAACAGAGAAGAATAATGGGAAGGTGGTAAATCCTTAATTGGTTGAAATGTGTGGAGAGATATAATAAATAAAAGGAAAATATAGTTCAGGATTCTATTGAAAATGAATGTGTGCCAGAGATCTGGAGATTGGTCGATGTAATATTCATTTTTTAAAAAGGGAGTCAAAAGTAACCTGAGTAATTATAGGCTAATTGGTATAATAACTGTGTTGGGGAAAATTTAACTATCTTTAATTAAAGATGAAATAAATAAATATGAAGAGAAAATTATTGGAAGCAGTCAATGTGGATTTCAGTAAGAAAAGCCTGACAAACATCATTCAGACTAGTAACTCAATGCAGCACAGGTTTAAAGAGAGGTCTGTCAGACAGAACCCAGAACTGATAGTGAATTTAAATATCACTTTGTCAGCTTTGCTATGATTGAAAAAGAGATAAGTGATTATCATCACTGTTTACAAAAGCTTTAGTCATTGGATCCTAGATAGTATTGGAATAGTTGAGGTGAACCGCATAGATGCACCAAAGGGCCAACTAGATAAACAGATGAGGGAGAAAAGAATGGAAGAATATACTGATATGGTTAGATGACGTAGGATATGAAACATAAACACTGGCATGGGCTTGTTGGCCTGCATGACTTGATTCTGTGCTGTAAATTCTATGTAAGTGTATGTGCATCAGTATATTTCTACATTCATAAACTGACCTAATGTGTCCCGAGGTTTGTAGGCATTTTGCTCTTATATCCTTTATCTGTGAATTAATCCACATAGTCTTGAGCTGCTTGCTAAATCTGTTGCTATTTGGCATAAATAGCTAGACTCTAATGCAGTTAAGAAAATAATTCATGAATATAATTATTAGCATTTGGCCTGCAATTTCAACTGGAATAAATGTAAAACCCTAGTATGGCTAGGATCAATTTTGTTTAACATTCCAAGTCATTTCTGTTCTTACAATAACGCAATAAAAACACTGAAATGAATATTCTAACAAATAGGCTGTTGAACATACTTGTTTTATTTTTCTGTAATTTAGTATGTAATTCCATAGGTCCAGTGACATTGAAGCATATAACCATCCTCGTTGGTGGACTTATGGCAATTTTCTTAGGACTTCTCACCTCAGTTTATGTTGCAACTTTGCATGAAAATGATCTGTGGTTTTCTACTATCCAGGTAAGAGGGCCAAATCAATAAATAATAATATTAATGAGTGAACAAAAAAAATGTTGGAAGGATTATCATTCATTTTTTTAAACAGTGATATTATCTGTTTTGATTTTGAATTTTTCTTCTCCCTGATTTATACACTAGTTAGTTATTTGGTTTAATCTTTAGCATTGAATATTCTATAGACTAGAAATTGTCTGTTAATAATGCATGCACTTGTATGTCTAATACTGTAGTAAGTTTGTAACATTGCTGATTGGCCCATGGTGTCATGTAATATGGATTAATCCAAGCCCAACATTGATACAGGCTAACTATGTGATGGCACAGAGCAACAAAAACAAAAACAAAAAGGTAGCCTTTTTTATTTTCTACATTCTATTTTTCTAAAATTATTTTTAGCCATCTTCCTTGCTTTGATTTTTTTTTACTCCTACACAGCTAAAACTTGGTGCACTTAGACTCCTGACTCTGCCTATGTTAATTGTGGATTTATTAATATATTAATTGTGTTTAATTGTATGCAGGTGGTGGGCATGAACTGGGAATTCACTTGAGCCACTATAAATGAACAGCGACTAAAACCATGGTTGTTGGGTTAGGAGGTGTATACTTGTCATATGTAACTAAATAAGTATAAGGATGTGTAAAGATTGGCTCCAGCTCTATCCTTTATCTGGCTTCCTGGAGAAGAACATGGTAGCATAGAATGCCTAAAGGTGAAGGTTGGAAGCTAAGAACAAAACTCAGACAGAAAACTACATTCCAGTCACCATTGTGAAAAATGGCAAAAAGCAACTGTATATTGTTGGGCTATGATTACTGTTTGATTATCTCAATCTGAATCATATGACCAGTGGATGACTGAAGCGGATATGTGGAGACAGGTTATATCCCTTGGTGATGTCGCTTCTTACCAGAAATAAAATACAAGGTAAAGTATTTTGTGAGGCGGATGCTGATCAATTGGATAGTGATGAAGGTCTGGGTCTTCTATTAGAGTTCTTGGATGAAATTTGCAAGAAAGATGATCTGTTAAATGTCAATGAGGCATGGTTAGCCTTTGATAGATTTCAGGAAAACAAATGGTCAATCCATAGAGGAATGGATTGGAATGGACGGAGATGAGTTTTTTTTTCTCGGAGGTTCGTGAATCTTTGGAACTCTCTTCCCCAAAGATCAGTGGAAGCAGAGTCAAGGCATATTTTTAAGGCAGAGGTAGATTGAGTCCCTTGTTAGTCAAGAATCTAAGGTTATTAAGGGCAGGCGGAATGTGGCGTTGAGGCCACAATCGGATCAGCTATGATCTTATTGAATGGTGGAGCAGGCTCGAGGGGCTGAATGGCCTACTCTTGCTTCTAATTTGTATGTTCATATGTTTGTATGTATGTTCATATATCATGCACTTCTATAAAAGATTGACAAAATTCAATTTGGAGATCCCTAGATCAATACTAGCATTTTAAGTTGCTGGATTATTCTAAGGTGTTTCATGGACAGGCTCCTGGTTCTAACTGGTGTTTGGTTCTCAGAGAGGGACACCTTGTTGGATCAGATTTCTACTGCCTTGAAAAAACCCTACAGAAGCAGTAATTTCTTTCAGTCTTCATAGAACAAATGGGACATCCTCCATGACACAAAGAATAGAAAACTCAATGATTGCCAGATTTCAAAACGGTCCAGATACTGGGTGCAGGCATCAATACAATGGAAGGGTTAAAGACAGGCAAAGTGAGGATGAAAGTGCCTTTAGCAGATCTGGCTGTTACAGCAGAAGGCAAAATTGGAACAACAATAATAAAGAAATGAATCCCAGGAATACCCAAGAAACAGTTAATAGATACTTCAGGCGTGACTTAAAAATCATTATGTGATGAACTGCCCAAACTGGAGAGGCAGGATCCTCAAAGAGATGCATAACTCAGAGAATTCTGTGAATAGGATAAAGATAATGATAAATCCAAACAAATTACCTGGGCACAAGTAACTTTAGTCCTGTGTTGAATGTATTAGTCATGGCTCATTTAACTATGAAATGCTGGATAGTGCATGTACTTCATGTAGATAAGTTAAAATGTTACCTTGATTCACTAAGTAATGAGAATAGGTACAAGGTTAAAGAATATAAAAATACTACTTTAGGTTTGGTGATGACATTGAGATCACTAAAGAAAGTTGTAATTTCATGTAAAATAGCTGGACTAAGCCATTTTATAAATACTGACTATAGGCTGTAGTGAGATACCTAAACAAAAACAGAATTACCTGGAAAAACTCAGCAGGTCTGGCAGCATCGGTGGAGAAGGAATCAGTTAACGTTTCGAGTCCTCATGACCCTTCGGCAGAACTGAGTATGAATACTCAGTTCTGCCGAAGGGTCATGAGGACTCGAAACGTTAACTGACTTCTTCTCCACCGATACTGCCAGACCTGCTGAGTTTTTCCAGGTAATTCTGTTTTTGTTTTGGATTTCCAGCATCCGCAGTAGCTTTTAGCTTTTTGTTTTTATCTCTGTGAGATACCTATACTGTTGAGTAAACCTTCTATAAAAAAGGCAAATGAAATTTAGCATAGAGCATGATAAGGCAATTGTTTTTCGGAAGTCAGTGAATCTGCATTTTACGCAGTCAAACCATTAATGCATTCCTTTAACACAACCTGATGCTTCTTATCAGAGTATTAGACAAATATTAATGGCATTAGGTGATAAGATTCAGAGAGAGAAGAAAAAGCAAATTTGGCTTAAAGTTACATAGACAAATTGCTCACCCTACTTGTCAAAGGTTTCTCTCCTTTAGTTAGGATTTCATTATTTTTCCTACCATGGATCTTAAGCTGGCAGGTTTATAATTCCCTGGACATGTTCTGTTCCCCTTCTTAAATTACATTAGCTATCCACTAGTCCTGTGGCACTACTCATTTTTTCTAATGAATTATTAAGTCTGAGCAGTAATGTCTCTGCTAACTCTTCCTGAGATTCTTTTAAAATAGATGGATGAATACATCTGGACCTGGGGCCTTATCCTCTTTGAGTTTGTTTAATTTATTCACTATATCCTCTTATTTTATTTTAAATGCACTTATCTCATTGCTCATCTCATAATTCAATGCCATGTCTACCTGTTCTATCTCCCTGGTAGAAACCGAAGCAAAATAATTGTTTAATATTTCTGCCATCTCGCTATCATTACCTGTGGGATTACCCTGTCTATCCCTTAATGGTCCTATTCCCCTCCAAGCCTTCCTTTTTTAATGATGAGCTTGTAAAATATTTCACTATTTTGTTTTATGTTTCTTGACACTTTAATTTCATAGTTCCTCTTTGCCTTCCTAATTGCTTTCTCGAGTACTCTCCAAATCTCTTCATATTTTCTCTTATCATGCATTCCTCTGCTATCTCTGTACTTAATGTACACCTCTTGTCTAACACTCAGATGTTCCCTCATGTCCCACTTCCCATGGAATCCCACTAGTGTTTAGTTTTTTCTTTCCATTTAGCGGAATATATTTTCCCTACATTCTGGACACTATTTTAATAGTTTCCCATTTTTGTTCTACACTGTTGTTTGCAAATATAGCTGCTGCCCATTTTATTTTCTCAAGTTCCATTCTCAGCCCCTCAAAATCACCTTTTAGAGCAAAACCAGAAACATCAAAAATACGTGACCAATGAAATGCTGCATAAACTTTTAGCTGATCACCAGACTGCAAATTGACAACCGCCCTGTCATCGTCAGTTCATACAAAAATATTCACTGTAAATGGTTGGAAGGTATGGGCGAAATCCCAAGTTGTCACCTCTGCTATGTGGTAGTTCTCCTGCTCTAGAAGGTACTACAATTAGTTCCATTTTTTCCGCACATTTGAATGCTTTACATGCTAGGAGATGTTGGAGGTCTTGGCGGAAATTTGGAGAACACTGAGGTGTCATAGAAGACCATCAGGGACAGGATTCATTGGATTATTAAAGTAAGGGTCATAGGGAATGTGAAAGCCCAGGTAAAGTAATCAGTCGTGATGGTAAGACAGTACTTATGAAACATGGTAAGTAAACTGTTAAGGTTCATTCCTCATGATTAATCAGAATTAAAGACAACATCTTGGACTCTTACCAACTGATAGAAGTAAACCAAGCACCTTGTCTATCAACTGCTCATGTGTTTTGGGATGAAGGTCCTGAGGAACAGAATATAGTAGATCAATGACTGGGTGATGGTATATGAGTGATCATGATACATAGGGCAGAGGTATCACATCCAAAGGCCAATTACCCAGAGTGAGTACTCGGGTGACATAAATTCCAGAGAGGCCTAGTGAATGGTGGGATTCCACAATTGTGGGGCATGCAGATAAAGCCACTGGCAAGTTTAAATATTGGTTTAATGTTCAGGATGATAACCAAGAAGTGAGGTTCATGGACTGGCAGAATAGAGTGAAAGAGTGGTGAGTAAGAATGCACCTTACAAGTTCTGATAGTGGGTCTGGACATGGCTCTTGCATCAGAAGACAATCATGTAGCAAAGAAAGTCTGAATAGTTGTGCAGGAGGTCAATTAACAGCAGTAGTCCCAACACGCACAGAAGTGGAAGTAGAGGCCATAGCTTGAGTAGATTACACAATGGAACAATCTCACAACGGTACTAGAAGAAGAAGAAGACCTCATTATCGTGAAGTTTTGGTGGCTGCCAATAAACTTGAAGATAAACAAATAAGAGAGGCAATGCAAGGGGAATTGGATAGTTGGAGAGAATTTTGAGTGTGTTCTGAGATACCAGATAAGAGGCAACTAGCTATGTCACATAGATGGGTTTGTACTGAGAAAGTCCTTGCAATGGAGCCTAAAGCAAGGCTAGCTGCTAGGAGACTGGGTGATACAAACGTTAGAGTGAACTCTCTCACTATGGAAAAGCAATATTGAATATCTGTTTAGTTCTTTTGGTGACACATTCATGGGAGGCTAGATCAATCAACGTAAAAGCCACATTTCTGCAGGGCGATTCTTTTCAGGGAGAAAAGAGATAAAGATGCAGAAGGAAAACTATGAAAACTAAAGAAATGCGTCTATGGCCTGAATGATGCTTCTAAGGTGTGGCATTTTTCATTGAGATCTGTTTTGCTAAAAATAGAATGCAAGATCTGCTTTTAGTTAAACAAAGTTTTATAGGTGGTATAAAGGAAAACTTTTAGGCACCTTCATGGTGCATGTTGATTTCTTATAGGGTGGTGCCATGGAACATGAGGAATCTGTTAACAAATTTAGAGTAGAGATTAAAAATGGGAGTTGGGCTCTATGGGGTTTTAAATGTATCAGTTTCGATATTAAGTAGAATAAGTCTGGAATAACTTTAAATTGACAGTCCTATTTATAAAGTGTTACTCCCATTATGGTAAATCATACTAGGTAATCACAGAAAGATGATATCATATCTAAAAAAGAGATGGAACAATCGCGAAGCTTGATTGGTTAGTTGAAGTGGTTATGCATTCAGACTAGACCAGATGCTAGCTTTGATGGATTGGAATTAAGTACTACAATGAAACATCCTAAAGTAGTGAATGTTTTAAGGCGAAATAAGGCACTAAAAAGATTAAATCAGGAGAAATGCATATTTGAGTTCCCGCCTTAGGTGACCCAAAGAAAATGAAACTAGTCATTTTTATTGATCTTTCACATGCTAATCTTTCTGATGGTTATTCTAACACAATTGATTTTGTAAAATTTCTTATGGACTTGGGAAGCTAAGAAAACAAAAACAGTTGTTAAAAGTACTTTAGCTGCTGAAACATTGGTCATGTGGAGTCAGTGGACATGGGGTTCTATTTGTCAAATATTTTGTGGGTTTCTGTACAGGGGAAAGATATGTAGAATGTTATGTAGATTGAATATTATGTAGATAATCGTTCACTATAGGATAATTTATAGATTATGAAAAGTATGATTGAGAAAAGATTACAGAGTGACTTCACTGCCTTGAATCAAATGCTAGAGAGAAAGGAAATCTCTAAAATTAAATAAGTGGATGAAAGTCATCAATCATCTAATTTTTGTAAAAAAAAGACAAAGATGCATGTTCAATTAAATTATTAGGGGTCCTAAAGGAGGGGTGTCTCGCAATACAATGCTTTATACTGAACATATTTTCTGGTTTAATCTGTTTTGAAATTTTGGTTGTGGACATTAACTTTTTATTTTAAGAGCGAAGGGGATCTGTTAATTGCATATCAATTGTGTTTAATTGCATGCAGGTGGTGGCTATTAACTGAGGATTCACTTGAGCCCCTATAAATAGACACAGTTTAAAACTGTTGTTGTTGGCTTATAAAGTGTATGCTTGTAATGTGTAACTCTGGAAATAAATATACAACTAAAGATTGGCTCCAGTTCTAGCCTTCATTTAAGACAGTTGTACGTTTAAGACAGAGATGAGGAGAAATTTTTTTCTCTGAGGATCGTGAGTCTATGAAACTCACTTCCTCAAAAGGCAGTGGAGCAGAGTCTTTGAATATTTTTAAGGCAGAGCTAAATAGATTCTTGATAAGCAAGGTGGGGGGTGAAAAGGTTATCGGGGGTAGGTAGGAATGTGGAGTTGAGGTTACAATCAGATCAGCATGATCTTATTGAATAGCAGAGCAGGCTCGAGGGGCTGAGTGACCTACTCCTGCTTCTAATTTGTATGTTCATCAACTGGCTTTCTGGAGTATAACAGCCTAATCTAAATTTCCTTTCCTGTTTCATCCAAGCCCACTCGATCTCCATCAACATCTCGGCCATTCTGATCTCTTCTTCCCTACCCAGCCTCTTTGCTCTGTCTTTTCTGACTCTCACTTGGATATGTGCCCTGGCTGACTTGACGCTCACTCACCCCAACTGATATCTTCCCAATCACCCAACCAGAAACAGTATATTATTATTTCCCCTCCTCCTTTCTCAACAGCCTTTCCTTCAAAACCTCCTCCTCATGCCCAGTATTCCCTGACACTCGGATTGTGAGCAGCAATGCAGGAGATCCTTTAGTTGTTATTAAAATTCAGGTTCTAATGCATGCAGTTGATCAAATGTGCCACAGGATGGCAACAAAAATTATCATATAATTTCCCTTAAGCCCCAACTTACTTAATTGGCATATTTTTACTTTTTATTTTGCTTTTGCTTTTGTATGCCCTTACCCCTTCCCTGTCTTTCCTCCTTCCCTTACCCTCTCCTTCTGCCTTCCCCTCCCTTCTCTTTCCACCCTGCCCCCATTTCTTCTGACCCCCATTCCCCTATCTAGAAACAAAAACAGAAATACCTGGAAAAACTCAGCAGGTCTGGCAGCATCGGCGGAGAAGAACAAAGTTGACGTTTCGAGTCCTCATGACCCTTGAGGACTCAAAACGTCAACTTTGTTCTTCTCCGCTGATGCTGCCAGACCTGCTGAGTTTTTCCAGGTATTTCTGTTTTTGTTTTGGATTTCCAGCATCCGCAGTTTTTTGTTTTTACCCCTATCTAGAAAGTTGCTAGAAAACTTATTTAATGAGAAATTGAGTTTTAACAAGTTGCAGGAGCCTTTAGTGATTATTGTATATGCATCCTGCACAATATTAGCATACAAGTCAATTTCAAGCAAAAAACTAAGCTATTCAATAATTCCACAGTGATTAATTCTACAGATCCATCTTAGCCTCGCCCTCTCCACCATCGCAGATGCAGTCTTCAGCCAATTTGACTCACCATGCATGATGCCAAGAAATAGCTGAGTGCACTAAATACGGCAAAGACTATGGGCCCCGACAACATCTTGGCTGTCGTGCTCTAAATTAGCCGTGCTTCTATCCAAGATGTTCCAGTACATCTACAACACTGACATCAATCCGACAATGTGGAAAATCGCCAAGGTATGTTTCATCCACAAAAAGCCGGACAAATTCAGTCTGACTAATTACCATCCTGTCAACTGATTCTCAATCATCAGCAAAGAGACAGAAGCTGTTATTGAAAGTGCTATCAAGCAACACTTACTCACCAATGACTTGCTCACTGATGCTCAGTTTGGATTCCACCAGAACTACCCAGCTCCAGACCTCATTGCTGCCTTGGTATAAACCTGAACAAAAGGAGTGAATTCCAGAGGTGAGGTGAGGTGAGAATGACTGCCCTTGACATCAGGCAGCATTTGACAGGTGTGCCATCAAGGTGCGCTATTAAAATGATGTCAATGGGAATCAGGAGGAAAGCTCTCCATTGGCTGGAGTCATCACTAGCATACAGGAAAATGGTTGCGGTGTTAGAGGATAATCATCTCAGGACATTGTAGAAGGAGTCCCCCAGGGCAGTGTCTTAGGCCTCCATCCTTCTTCATCAATAATTTTCTCTCCATCATAAGATCATATGGTGCCAGGGTAAAGGACGTTATGGAAAGGGTGCAGTATATGCTGCAGGTGAAAGGGATTGAGCCAGAAGTTGTGGCATATGTCGGTACCAAGGGCATACAGCAGGTATTGAGGTCCTATGTTCAGATTTTCAGCAGCTAGGGAAGAAATTAAAAAGTAAGAGCTCAAAGGTAGTAGTCACTGGATTACTTCCAGTCCCAGGATCTTGGGAGATTCGAAATGAAGATGGGGGGATCAACGTGTAGTTTGTGGCATGATGCAGGAGGGAGCGCTTCAGATTCTTGGGACAATGAGACCAGTTCTGAGGCAGGAGGCACCTAGTCAAAAGGGGCAAGTTGTACCTCAACAGGCCTGGAATCAAAGTCCTGATGGGGAGATTCACCATTGTGGTTGGGGAGGGTTTAAATTGGCGGAGGATGGGCACCAGAAAATTGAAGTAGAGAAGTGCATAAAGGAGTGACAGTGAGATAGTACTGGAGAAGCAAGTAGTACCATAGCAGATAGGAGCAGACTAAGGACTACGAAGAATACCAAGACAGGTTTAGAATGTATGTACGTAAATGCCCAAAGTGTGATGAATAAGATTGGTGAGTTACAAGCACAAATAGCTGTGTTTGAATATGATGTAATGGTAATAACAGATATGTGGCTTAAAAATGGTGAGGACTGGGTGCATAATATTCAAGAATACAAAATGTTCAGAAATGATAGGGAAGCAAATAAATGGAGGTAGGGTGGAAGTAGTAATTAGGGAAGACGTACTATTGGAAAGAGAGAGGCCATCCTTGATTCGAGGACAAAAGCCATTTGATTAAAGTTGAGAAACGAGAAGGATATGGTCACACCACTGCAGATATTCAATAAGCCTCCTAATTGTTAGAGGCAGATAGAGGAGCAAATCTGCAGGCAAATCACCGTGCAAGAACTATAGAGGGGAACTTTAATTGTCCAAATATTGATTGGTATAGTGTTAAGAGTGAAGGGTAAGGAGAGGGAGGAATTTCTGAAATGCATTTAGGAGAACGCCCTTGACCAATATGTTCGTAGTCCAACTAGGGAGGAAGCATTGCTGGATCATTCCAACAAGGTCAAAAAGTAGGGGAACCAAAGCCAGGGCTCTTTGGATGATGAAGGAGATAGAGGATAAAATGAAATTTTTTAAAACTGTATGATGCACGTCAGGTAAATTCTTCAAGCGTGAACCAGGCCAAATGCATAAATTGAGAGGAGAAGTGAAGAGGAAAATAAGACTGGCAAGGAGAGAATCTGAGAATAGAATGGCAGTTAACACAAAAGGGAACTCAAAAATCTTCGACTGTTATATAAATAGTAAACAGATAATAAGAGGTGGGTGAATACTATTAGGGTCAAAGAGGATGATCTTTGCTTGGAGACGCAGGACTAGAATACTTAAGTCTAGTATTCTACTAGAATACTTAATGAGTTCTTAGTATCGATGTTTCCTATGGAAGAGGATGCTGACAAAATATCAGTAGAAGCGGAAATGGCAGAGGTAATGGATGAGGTGAAAATCAATATGCAGGTTGTACTGGAGTTTGCTAAAAGAAGTGAGGGTGAAGATAGCAGAAAGGCTTGATGTAGCCTTCCAATGTTTGTTGCCTATATGGATTTTGAGAAAGTGACAAAGTACCACAGAAAAGGCTGGGTGACAAAATTGATGCTCATGGAATAGGAGGTTCAGTGCCAGCTTAGATAAAAAAATTGTCATTTAATTCAAAAGTGGCAGATTTCATCCTACCAACAGATTTACTTTTTGTAACTTTTACTTTAATTTATGTTGATTTTGATTTGCATTAAACATAATTGACAAGCAAAAGATTATTCAAATGAAAAGGTAAACTTCACTTTAAATAATCGATACACCAAAGATATCTTACAAAACCACAACCCTAACACCACTGTGGGTGTGTACCTACATCACATGGACTTGGGAATGTGGATTTGCCAGTTCAGAGCTGTTCTAGGTGTAATGGGTTGCATTAAGTTTTTAAAACATGACCGGTAAGTTTGTAGACGACACAAAAATTGGTGGTATTGTAAATAGTGAGGAGGAAAGCCTTAGATTACAGGATAGTATAGATGAGCTGGTAAGATGGGCAGAGCAGTGGCAAATGGAATTTAATCCTGAGAAGTGTGAGGTGATGCATTTTGGGAGGACTGAATTGGCAAGGCAATACACAATGAATGGTAGGACCCTAGAAAGTACAGAGGATCAGATTAGCCGAGGCATAGAATATAAGAGCAGGGAGGTTATATTGGAGCTGTATAAAATGCTAGTTAGGCCACAGCTGGAGTACTGTGTGCAGTTTTGGGATGTTGCCTGGGCTGGAGCATTTCAGCTATGAAGAGAGACTGTATAGGCTAGGGTTGATTTCCTTAGAGCAGAGAAGGCTGAGGGGGGACCTGATAGAGGTATACAAAATTATGAGGGGCATAGATAGGGTAGATAGGAAGAAACTTTCTTCCTTAGTGGAGGTGTCAATAACCAAGGGACATAGATTTAAGTTAAAGGACAGGCGGTTTAGAGGGGATTTGAGGAAACTTTTTTTCATCCGGAGGGTGGCTGGAATCTGGAACACTGCCTGAGGGGGTGGTAGAAGCAGGAGCCCTCACAACATTTAAGAAGTATTTAGATGAACACTTGAAATGCCATAGCATACAGGGCTATGGGCCAAATGCTGGAAAATGGGATTAGAATAGATAGGTACTTGATGGCCGGCACGGACACAATGGGCCGAAGGGCCTGTTTGTGCTGTATAACTCTATGACTCCACTTTGGGCAACAACAATGCTTTCTACTTTACTGCTTTGGTATACTTCAGGTACTTTTTTTACCTCTGCAGTGCTGCATTACATGACAAGTTGCTGGGTTACATTTCCAGTTTTCTTTGAACTCTACAGCTCAATATGCCTTCCTCGGTGCTTGCCCACATAAATGATATTTTCTTGCTTTCTCTGCTCACAGTATTTATATATTGTACATGAGTGTTCAAACATACTACTGTAAAAAATCTAATTCAACCTGTGTGGTGAGCAACTGTGATAATTTTCAGTTGAATGGGTAATTGAGCAGGAAAAATCTGAGAATTTTATATTTATCTTAATTTGGTATGCGATTCAATTTTCCAATTTACAAAAGCACCTTTTGCAATATTTCTGTTGAAAATCCTTTGAGAAAAAATTTTCAGAAGGGCATAGCATATGCTATTGGTTAAGTATTAGGAGTTTTAGAAATTTATTTGGAAACGGAAAAAAAACAACTGTTGCAAAGCTTCCTTTTAGCAGTTGCATTCTCTGTTAAATGTTGCGTACCTTGCAGTTTGGTGCATATTTGGTTGGGTACAGCTGTTACTTAGTTTAGGCACATACCTCTGCTATCCCTAAGCTTCTGCACAAACATATTAGTATCCAGGGTGGGCCCAATCTGGCTACATCCTGGATGAAAATGTTAATAGCTGCAACTAAGAAGCTAGTGCATAATCAAAAATGTCTGAGTGAAAAGCAGTCGAGAAATGGGCATGATGCTGTCACTTGTTCCTTATTGGTCCTTGCTATTTGTCTTGGAGCACACCGGATCACCTCATAGAAGTTCGGTTGAAATAAATTTGCTGTTTTCCTTTTCCTACAGACATTGTATGCTACTCTGTCTGGATCTTTGAATGACAGTATTGTGCTCATGCCTGACCTGTTCTTACTGAGCCAATGGCAGGTGACCATTCCAAACATAGAAGAGGGTGCAAAGTCAAAACATTCTTAGCTACTGCGATTTGACATTTGCATCCAGGATGTAGACAAGCTGGATCTACCACAGATTATAATAATATATTTGTGCAGAGACTTGGAGTTAATTATTTAAGCTAAGTAACAGCTGTATCCAACCAAAACTATTGGATCTGGAATAACTTAGTGCTTAGGACTGTGACTTTTGGCTGCTATGAAAGCATGAGTTGAGAGAGACCAATTGAGTGTGAAGTCAGCTGAGTGAGTACAGATTGCCTGTACTAGAATTTCAGCACTGCAGCGTAGCTGATTTGAAGTTACTTTAAATTGAGTTTGAGTCCATTTCGTGCAGCAGAACAATTGAAGTTAGTGTTGTGTGGAACTATAACTCTCGTTTATATGGTGACTTTAACATAGTAAAATGCAGGAGTGATTGTCAAATCAAATTTGATATGAACCACCAATATTAGAACAGGTGACCAAAAATTTGGTAGAAGAGATAGGTTTTGAGGAGTGCCTTAAAGGAGGGGAAAAAGGTGAAGATGTTTCGTGAGGGAATTGTGGAGTTGGGGTCCAGGCAGCTAAAAGCACAGTGGCCAGTGGTAAGCAAAAAAAAAATTAGGATGCGCAAGAGACCAGAATTGAAGAAGCTAGATGATCTAGAAGGCTTGTAGGACTGGAGGAGCTTACATCAATAGAGTAGGGCGAGGCCATAATCAAGTTTGTAAGTCACGGGTGAAAGGACTGTTTCCAAATGAAATTCTTGGCAGATGGAAAAAATTGCAGGAATGTGGAAAGAGCAGGGAGTGGGACTAACTAGACTGTTCTTTGAAAGAGCTAGTGCAGACTAGATGAGCTGAATGGCGTCCTGTGTTGTACAATTCTGTGGCTAAGTGCTGTGCAGTTGAGGAGCTGTAACTCTGTCGGTAACTCTACTTGTGTTTATTTTGATAGGTTTAATTATTTTTTAAAATCTACAATATGTTCAATTGTTTAACATCCCCATAATCAAACTAAATAAGCTGGGGTCCCGAACCTTGGTCTATGTATTAGATAGTATTGTGTTCTGCATTATTAGCAGTGTCTACTCTGGATGGTAATAGAAGTTTATTTTAAGCGAATATTGCCAATCATTGAAGGAAATGAGATGATACTCTAGACTGAATGATTACAATTTATGACTCTAGCAAACTTCAGGATAACTCATAGCACCTCATTGTGTCTTGGATTTTTAGTGAAAACAGATGCTACATTGAGCAGAGCAGCACGCTAGATACTGTATTTGTGCTCTTGAGGCAAAAAGCGACTGAGATTTTTGTTACATCCAGTGGTATATCATCATGACGTTGAGGAAGAGGAAACAGCAATCTCAAGTTATCACTGATGCTTCACAGCATAGTTTGGAAAGGAATCAGAAACAGATTGATGCACATGCTGACACTAATGGAAGAAGTAACAAGTCATCTTGGGAGCTGGAAGCAATTGGGATCTGGTTACCTGTATGGACAATGGAGATTATCCCACTGCTCGGTCTCTCACTGGGACTAATACTAGGATGCTTTCACTCCTGGTATGTTCAGTCCCTACATGAGAATTTACTATGGTTTTCAAATATACAGGTGAGCATTTTGCTAATTGTCTTTCAAAGGGAAAGATTTCCAAGGCAGCAGCTGTGCTTTCAGCTAACATTCTAATAATATTGCAGTATTTCCAGTCCACCGTGGAGAGCTGAGTGAGATTAGTACCTCTTTGGCCTGCTGGATGTATGTAGGAAACTGTGTATCTGAGCTTCATTTCAGTTAACTAAGTCAGTTTAAGCCTATGATATTACTGGCATTAGTCTTGAAACATTTTGTTTGGCAAGCATGATAACTATTGTTGACTGTCTTGTTTATTTTTTAATCAGAATCAAATTTTTTTGTTCATGGATTACCTTTTCTCAAAAAATATCAAATGTAAGGCATTGTTGTGCTTTATCTTGGAGCACTTCATTAACCTTTGAAAATAAATTAAATCCTGAATATGTGTTTACATACTTAAGTAATGAATTAATTATTGCCTATTTTAAGAAGGTAATATCTTGTCTATTTATCTTTGTAATTGCTGTGTTACAGCTATAGCTGATGTGAAAGGGACATTTATGAACATGAATATTCATATTTTCAGTGCTATCCAAGAGTAAACGACAATCTTCACTAACATCAGCATTTAACCAAATTTAAGAATGCCCTGCACACCATGCATTTAAGGTTTCTCCAAGCAAAGAGAAAAAGAAACATGAAATAAAAATGCAAAATTCTGAAAATAGTCAGCAGGCCTGTCAGCAGAAGCAATGCTGGAAGTGTGTGCAGATCAGTGTAAACATTGCAGAAGCAAAACTTTACACTGTTCCAAAACAAAAGATCTAAATTCCTAGTAACTCTCAGTAACTTTCGATTATAAGTCCATGATAAAAGGCTTCACCTGAAAATGAATCTTCCTCCCTCTCTCTCCCTCTCTCTTTCTCTCTTTATATCTGCGTGATTGATACCCCAGATGAAGCCCACATGGGTTAGTTTAGCCTGATTTGAAGAATCCAATAACTGGCCATGCTCTGGTGACTGCCTTTGGCTTTCTGCTAGGTAATTAGAAGTTCTGTGGTCCACAATGAAGTATTACATTTTGCAAACTCACTGATTTATAGGAGGCAGAATTGAGATTGCCATTTACTTTTCTAATAGAAGTACCAGTTCTCTGCATCTGTTGCTGAACAATGCATGAAGAAAACATTCCAGATTCTGAACGTTCCTGCTGTAAGCAGTTAGGACTGTACCTGCATCAGTGCAGGACTGAAATGTCGGCCTAGACTATGTGATCAAGTCTCTGAAGTAGGACCTGAATCTATGATCTTCTGACTTGGAAATTAGAATACTACCACTGAAGCAAGGTCATCACTAGCCTTTTTAACGATCCTAATATTTTTCTTTGGTGAATGTGAATATCTTCTCTGCAGTTTGGACAACAAATTATTTAACTTGCCTTGACCTGAATGGAAGCTTTTCCTGTGCTGCCTAGCCCCTATCTCTGCATTCGTCTCTAGATCCATTATCTTTCCACTCAAAATCTTTTTGACTCAGGAGGATTTTGTGCTTTTCAGCTGATGATTATATGATCCCTAAGTACTGCTGTGGTAGCTTCTCGTAGCATTTTTGGGGACACTAGGGAAATCCTTCGTTCTTCAATACACAACGTGAGATCTGGCTCAGTATCAGGTAGAATTTCTGATGTAAAGTTTAGTGCTGCCTTTTCTTCACCAGTTATCAGATCAGCAATTTATTTCAAAGTTGAATCTGCTGACAAGATTTTAAAGCTTCAGAATTTGATTAAAGCACTCAGCAGAGAATCCTGTCAGCTTTGCAAGATGATGCAGGAAAGTGTGGAGAGCAGCTTAGAGTCTACATGTCAGCCATTGACAGAATCCCAAGACTTGCAGGCAGCAATGGTGAGTCATCAGAGAAGAAAGCACTCTTAGCCCATTTTTGTAGAATCTGGGTGTGGGAGGAATAGGCTAACTCAGCATTCCATGAGACCCCTAAGTTTTTGGATGTGGAGGCTTATCCTGGGTCAAGTAGCAATGGGAATGAAGCGAAGTATAGACTGGCGAACTGTTTGTACTCACTGGGTTTGTACACTCCTGGCTGTGTGGTGATATTAATTTCAAAAATCAGCATCTGCTTCCAGAGTTTCTGCTTCAGATTACCAGGCTGCTGAGCTGCATTGATTTGAATCAACTAATACAGTAGTATTCCTAAATGTTTACAGAATATTGATGTATCCTTGAAAGCAAAATACTGTGGATGCTGGAAATCTGAAATAAAAACAGAAAATGCTGGAAAAACTCAACAAGCCTGACAACATCTGTGTACAGAGAAACAGAGTTAACATTTCGAGTGCATATGACTCTTCTTCAGAGTTTTCCATCATTTTTTGTTTTCATATTGATGTATCCTTCACTACTTCCAATTAAATCAAACATTTTTTTAAAACTTGGAATTAGTTGGAATCGACACTATAGCCAGTGTGGATTATTGTTGTGTTCATGAACATGCTACTTATAAATAGCATTAATGTTTTGGAAGATTACCAAGTATTTTAAAAAGCATGAGAGCAGTAAATGGCCTATTCCATGTGACAGCTTTATCAACCCAGTTGGCTGTATTAAATGATCTACACCCTGGTTCCACCATGGTAACTCTTTTAAGCCTTTACAGCTCTTGATGTGTTTTTATTCCCATTAATATCTGTTTTTTTTAGAATGTAGCTTTCAAGTATATCTTTGTAATATTTGTATTACTGACAGAATTATATTCTGCTTGTTTAGTTGTTACGAACATGACTGTATTCTGTTTTACATGCAGGAGGTTGAGCGAGAAATCTCCTTCAGGACAGAATGTGGCCTATACTACTCATATTACAAGCAGATGCTGCAGGCTCCAACCATAGCCCAAGGTGATCACAAACTTTCTGTTCATGTTGACACTACTGTAAATTATATTTTATGCTGTTAATCTTAGGGTAGATTTTGTGAGTCCTAACTGCGACTGTCATGTATCAGAAACATTACAAGTGGTGCTGCTTGCACCATAGATGCAATTTTTGATGTGCACTGTACTGGCCAATGACTGGGACAGTTTACTATTGTCAATTTTTCAAAGATCCAACCAAATTGATTTTGCTGTCAGTGGAAGTGAAACTGTCGTTCAAGATAAAACAATCTTTGTATGATAGCTTTGCACCCTTATTGATATTGTACTTTTGTAGATATTACAAAGTGCACTGTAAAACTTAATAGTTTGAAAAATACCCAGTCGTAATTTATAATTCTAGCACTTGCAGTACTAACTCCCTGCTTTGTTGAAGATACAGCTCATCTACTTTCTGAGTCTCATAAACATGGACAGTTTGTTGGTGTATCTTGAAACCTGAATAATTTTTTTATTATTCATTCATGGGGTGTGGACATCGCTGGCTAGTCCAGCATTTATTGCCCATCCCTTGTTCAGAGGGCATTTAAGCGTCAACCACATTGCTGTGGGTCTGGAGTCATATGTAGGCCAGACCAGGTAAGGACAGTAGATTTCCTTTCCCTATAGGACATTAGTGAATCAGATGGGTTTTTACGACAATTGGAAATGGTTTCGTGGTCATCATCAGACTTTTAATTCCAAATTTGTTTTTTATTGGATTCTAATTTCGCCATCTACCGTGGTGGGATTTGAACCCGGGTCCCCAGAGCTCTACCCTGGGTCTTCCGGAATACTAGTCCATTGACTATACCACTGCCTCATACTTCTACATATGCATGAAACAATTAAACAGTTAAACTTTAGAAATTTGATTTTATCTCAAATTAGCTGCAATCTCAGGATTTTTTAAAAAAACTACCTAACCTGAATTTTACTGCCTGTCAAGGAAGACTAAAAATTATTTCTCTTAACCTGCTTTTGGAACCCAGAGAAGGATATCCTAGGGATGGGCAAAACCATATGCGGGGAAAGGGTACGTACTTTATGGTCCTTGGTTCATAAAATAGCAGTTGTAAATTTGTAGAATGTTCTGATATTTGTAAATTTGGAAACAAGTATCACATGCTGATGTATTCATGTTTATCCTTAAGAGTCCAGTTCTTTTTATTTATGTTGTGCTTTTTGTGTAAAGGATTGAAGGAACTCGTATATGACAATAAAACTGAATCAAGGAGAACAATAAACCTCCTTAAGCGAATGAACATTTACCAAGAGGTTATCCTAAGCATTTTGTACAGAATTTTGTCTCTTCAGGTAAAAACATCAGCTTTTACAATAAAATGAATCTGTTTTTTTAAAATTCATTTATGTGATCTGAGTGTCGCTGGCTAGGCCAGCATTTATTGCCCACCCCTAATTGCCCTTGATAATGTGGTGGTGAGCTGCCTTCTTAAACCGCTGCAGTCCATGTGGGGTAGGTATACCCACAGTGCTGTTAGGGAGGGAGTTCCAGGATTTTGACTCAGTGACAGTGATGGAATAGGATGGTGTGTGGCTTGGAGGGGAACTTCCAGGTTGTGCTGTTCCCATGCATCTACTTGCCCTTGTCCTTCTAGATGGTAGTGTCGTGGGTTTGGAAGGTACTGCCTAAGGAGCCTTGGTGAGTTTCTGCATTGAATCTTGTAGATGGTACACACTGCAGCAACTGTTCGTCGGTGATGGAGGGAGTGAATGCTTGTGGAGGGGGTGCCAATCAAGCGGCTGCTTTGTCCTGGATGGCGTTAAGCTTCTTGATTATTGTTGGAGCTGCATACATCCAGGCAAGGGGAGAGTATTTCATCACACTCCTGACTTGTGCCTTGTAGAAGGTGGAAAGGCTTTGGGGAGCCAGGAGGTGATTTACTCGTTGCACAATTCCTAGCCTCTGACCTGGTCTTGTAGACACAGCCTTTATATGGCTAGTCCAGTTTCGTTTCTGGTCAATGGTAACCCCCAGAATGTTGATAGTGGTGGGATTCAGCAATGGTAATGCCATTGAACGTCAAGGGGCAATGGTTAGATCCTCTTTTGTTGAAAATGGTCATTGCCTGGCACTTGTGTGGTGCGAATGTTACTTGCCACTTGTCAGCCTAAGTCTGGATATTGTCCAGGTCTTGTTGCATTTGGTTATGGACTGTTTCAGTATCTGAGGAGTCACAAAAGGTGCTTAACCTTGTGCAATCATCAGTGAACATCCCCACTTCTGAATTAATGATGGAAGGAAGGTCATTGATGAAGCAGCTGAAGATGGTTGGGCCTAGGAACTCCTGCAGCGATGTCCTGGGATAGAGATGATTGACCTCCAACAACCACAACCATCTTCCTTTGTGCTAGGTATGACTTCAACCAGCGGAGAGTTTCCCCCCTGCTTCCCATTGACTCCAGTTTTGCTAGGATTCCTTGATGCCATACTTGGACAAGTGTGGCCTTGATGTCAAGGGCAGTCACTCTGACCTCACTTCTGCAGTTCAGCTCTTTTGTCCATGTTTGAACCAAGACTGTAATGAGGTCAGGAGCTGAGTGGTCCTGGTGGAACCCAAAGTGAGTGTCAGTGGGCAGGTTATTGTTAAGAGTGCCGCTTGACAGCACTGTTGATGACCCCTTCCATCACTTTACTGATGATTGAGAGTAGACTGATGGGGCGGTAATTGGCTGGGTGGGGTTTGTCCTGCTGTTTGTGTGCAGGACATACCTGGCCAATTTTCCACATTGCTAGGTAGATGCCAGTGTCATAGCTGCACTGGAACAGCTTGGCTAGGGACGCAGCAAGCTCTGGAGCACAAGTCTTCAGTACTGTTGCTGGAATATTGTCAGATCCCATAGCCTTTGCATTATAAAGTGCCTTCAACTGTTTCTTGATGTCAAGTAGAGTGAATTGAATTGGCTGAAGGCTGGCGTTTGTGATGCTTGGGACCTCTGGAGGAAACGGAGATGGATCATCCACTCGGCACATCTGGCTGAAGATTGTTGCGAATGCTTCAGCCTTATCTTTTGCACTGATGTGCTGGGCTCCTCCATCATTGAGGACGGGCATATTTGTGGAGCCTCCTCCTCCAGTGAGTTGTTTAATTGTCCACCATCAGTCATAACTGGATGTGGCAGGACTGCAGAGCTTAGATCTGATCCGATGGTTGTGGGATCACTTAGCTCTGTCTATGGCATGCTGCTATACTGTTTGGTAAGCACGTAGTCCTGATTTTTAGCTTCACCAGGTTGACATTTCATTTTTAGGTATGCCTGGTGCTGCTCCTGGCATGCCCTTCTGCACACTTCATTGAACCAGGCAGGGTTGATCCCCTGGCTTGGTGGTAATGATAGAGTGGGGGATATGCTGGGCCATGTAGTTATAGATTGTGGTTGAGTACAATTCTACTGCTGTTGATGGCCTACAGCACCTCATGGATGCCCAGTTTTGAGTTGCTAGATCTGTTCGAAAATCTATCCCATTTAGTACGATGGTTGTGCCACACAACACGAGGAAAGTATCCTCAATGTGAAGACGAGACTTCTTCTCCACAAGGATTGTGCAGTGGTCACTCCTACCCCATATTGTCATGGACAGATGCACCTGTGGCAGGCAGATTGGTGAGGATGAGGTCAAGTATGTTTTTCCCTCTTGGTTCCCTCACCACCTGCTGCTGACCCAGTCTAGCAGCTATGTCCTTTACGACCCTACCAACTCGGTCAGTAGTGGTGCTACCGAGCCACTCTTGGTCATGGACATTGAAGTCCCCCACCCAGAGTACATTCAGCATGGTGGGGTACTAACTCATCAGCTGCGGGAGTGTGGTACATAGTAATCAGCAGGAGGTTTCCTTGCCCATGTTTGACCTTATGCCATAAGACTTCATGGGGTCCAGAGTCAATGTTGAGGACCTCTGAGACAACTTCCTCCCGACTGTATACCACTGTGCCTCCACCTCTGCACTGTCTGTCCTGCTAGTGGGACAGGACATACCCCAGGATGATGATGGTGGGGAATGATTCCGTCAGTATGACTGTGTCAGGCTGTTGCTTGTCTAGTCTGTGAGACAGCTCTCCCAATTTTGGCACAAGTTCCCAGGTATTAGTAAGGAGGACTTTGCAGGGTTGACAGTTTGTCGTGGTCATTTCCACTTTCTAAGTCGATGCTGAGTGGTCCGTCTGGTTCCATACCTTATGGACTTCGTAGCAGAATGTTACAACTGAGTGGCTTGCTAGGCGATTTTAGAGGGCATTTAAGAGTCAACCACATTGCTGTGAGTGTGGAATCACTTGTAGGCCAGATCAGGTAAGGACAGCAGATTTCTTGCCCTAAAGGGCAGATTTTTATTGAATTCAAATTCCACCATCTGCCATGGTGGGATTCGAACCTAGAGCATTACCCTCACCACCTGCCATCTGGATTACTAGTCCAGTAATAATACCTCTACACTACCATTTCCCCCATGAAAATATATTTACATTTTTGTAGTTTATTCTAAACTTTTATAAATTACTGTTAGTTTACGTTGTAGTCAAGTATTGTGAAGAGAGTTATTTTCATCATGTTTTAAACAGCGATACCTGGAGCCAGTTTACTTCTACCTGTACACAGTATTTGGACTCCAGGCCCTCTATGTCATTTCAATATATATTACCAGCTGGTTATTAAGTGGTACCTGGATGTCAGGAGCACTGGCAGCTATATGGTACATCCTAAACAGGTAGGCATCAATACTTAGTAGTGTAGAAAAATTATGTATTGTCTGTGCATTAAATCTACTGAGAGCAGGATCACCAACTGTTGATGTCTTTTATGTGTCTTTTTATGAAGTTCATTCTTCATTTTTGCTCCTAATTCTGGCTGTAATTAATCTAAGATCATTCCATTTGTTGTCAGACTCCAGATTATGATGGTTATAATTTTATTTCAGAAGCTGTAAAATTAAATCTTATTAATACCCTTTTTGTTTGTAAACTGACAGCTGGATGACCCATTTCAGTAAATTTGGAAACAGTTTCATTTCACTTTTCTTGAGCACCTATAGAAACTGTAAGTATTGATCCATCTAGAGTAAACTCCTTTTGGTATGTTGAATTTTTGTTTGCTCTTTATAGAATAGATACAACAAGGGTGGAGTTCACCATTCCGTTGAGGGAGAATTGGTCACTTCCATTTTTTGCATTACAAATAATGGCAATCACATACTACCTCAGACCACAGCTCAAATCTCTTCAGGTGAGTATAGCAATTTGTTGTTGTAAAGCCAGTGGAGGTTACTCAGTATGAAGGAGTGTATTATATTTGTAGAGGTGCTTCTACAGAGAGTTGGGGAGAATATGGAGGTGGGGGAACTGTGACATTATTCACTTTGATAATAAGAATAGGAAAACTATTTTTTTTTATTCATTCACAGGATGTGGGCATCGCTGGCTTGGCCAGCGTTTATTGCCCATCCCTAATTGCCCTTGAGAAGGCGGTGGTGAGCTACCTTCTTGAACTGTTGCAGTCCACAATGCTGTTAGGAGTTTCGTTACTTTTTTGTGACTTTGCAGCGGTTTTTTTTTTTACAACTCATGATACAACAGGGCATGTAAGAGTCAACCACATTGCTGTGGGTTTGGAGTCACATGTAGGCCAGAGCAGGTAAGGAAGGAAATCCTTCTGTGAAAAATCCATTTGTGAACCAGATGGGTTTTCTGTGAACCTGATGGGTTTTTACAACAACCGACAATGGTTCCGTGGCCATCATTCAGCTTTTAATTCCAGATTTTTATTGAACTCAATTCAATTTTTTGGATTCGAACCTGGGTCCTCAGAGCGTTACCCTGGGTCTCTGGATTACTAGTCCAGCGACAATACCACTACACCATCGCCTCCCCATATTAGGTGTGAAACTTGTAAATATTGATGTTCAGAGGGACATGGGTGTACTTGTACAAGGAACACTGAAACCTAGTATGTAGATACAGCAAGCAGTTAGGAAGGCAAATGGCATGTTGGCCTTTATTGTGAGGGGATTGGAATACAAGAAGGCTTGCTACAGTTGTACAGGGCTTTGGTGAGACCACACCTGAAGTCTTTTGAACTGTTTTGGTCTTCATATTTAAAGAAGGACATTGTGATAAAACTCAAATACTGACCTTATTCTGAAGTCAGAGGCCAATTCCTGACGAGCCTCATGCGTTTTGCACATGTGCTGGCTGGGAAATGGCCGCACATGCACAGTTCATTTATTTTATCCTCTTTAGGCTGGGAATTGGCCCTGCGCAACTACACAGAAACAAGGAAGAGCAAACAGTGCAAAAAGCAGGTCAGATGGCCTGAACCGGAGCGCCATTGCCAAGTAATGGCAATTACCGAGGGAGCAGGATATGGGAGGGGGACAGGGAGAAGGTCCCAAACTAGGGAGCGGGACAGGGTGAGGTCCCAGAAGGAAGTCCCAGGTAAGGGACAAAGACAGGGATCAGAAATAGATCCTGTTAAGTTTAGTTAAAAGAAAGGAGCAGAGAAATGGGCTCTGAGTTAAAGAAAGAGCTGCGGTGAGCAGACTTGAAGTGAAGTGGATTTGAGAGAAGCCCTGAAGATCTGAGAAGGCAGCCAACAGTTTATGACTCTGTCCTGCAAGCCATTGGGACAAAGATGCCCCTTTGAAGCAGTGGTGAAATGCTTGGCATGGCCAAAGATCTGAAATTATGTTTGGAAGGTGAAGTTTGAGTGTACTTAGAAATCCAGGGGAAAGGAGACGCAGAAGGTGACATTGAAACCCTGCAAGGTGGGCCACTATTAAAATACCTGAGTGGGAGCGACTTATGGAAAGAATACCAAGGCAAGATCTTCAAATGTGGAAATTAGAAACACTCATGAGAAAGACAGAAGTTTCAGTGAGATTGGTTGGCTCACAACGTGATAAGTATCTGGGTGTAATCTGCTTTGGTCGCATCTGTCATTGAGTGTTTAGTGTGTGTCAGAGAGAGAAGGCAGGGATTTTTAAGCTGCCTGAGAAGAAAAATTACAAGGCTATTGGGACAGTAGTTAACTGAATAATCAATAAGACTCAGTAAAGTGATCAGTTTAGCAGAGTTTAGGGAATTTATTTGTTTGCTCTGCGGTTGAAGAAACAGTGAGTTTAGAGTATGGTTTTTGGGTGTCTCAGGAAGAGATACGAGTTGGGTGCAAAGCATCAAGTGAATGCTCGGGAATTCACTGGAAGAAAACCGTTTGCAACTGTGCCAGTCCCAAGCGAGAAGTCTTTGTGTCAAGCCAGTGGTAACTGTTCGCTAGTTTATGTGTCTGGAAGGATATTGCTAGGGTAAAGCAATAGTGAGAATTTGAATTGTCATCTTATGATTGTGTTGAGATGTTTCCAAACTTTTGTTGAGTGTAATATAGTTCACTTTTCTTGTTTTAATAAATATTTTATTCTTCATATTAACATTTCATCAGCAGGCTCCTATGAATTTGTTCAGTAACTTTCCACCACGATTTCTACAAAAAAAGTTAGGATCCATCAAGCCAGGTTTCACTCTGGGATCTGACTTGTCCAATGTTAACATCAGCTGGGATCGTAACAATATACTTGCATTGGAAGCAGTACAGTGCAGACCTGATATATTAGTTCCTGGGATGAGAAGACTGTCCTATAATGAGAGGCTGAGTACATTGGAGTTTAGATGAATGAGAGGTGATCAGTTTAAACATCAGAGGTTCTGAAGGGATTTGATAGGCTAGACATTGAGGGGTTAATTTCCCTGGCTGGGGAATATAGAACACAGAGGCACACAGGATAAGGTGTTGATCGTTTAGGACTGCGATGAGGTGACATTGGTGGCCTTTAGCTGCGCTCTGAGCTCTGGAATTTCCTCCCTAAACCTCTCCGCCTCTCTACTTCTCTTTCCTCCTTTAAGACAATCCTTAAAACCTACCTCTCCAACTTTTTGATCATCTGCCCTAATATACCCTTACACGGCTCAGTGATATATTTTGTTCTATAATGCCTCTGTGAAGCACCTTAGGCTGTTTAATTATGTTAAAGGTGTTGTCTAAATACAAGTTGTAACTGTAAAACTTTCCAAATCTCACATGTATAATAACCAGGTTTCTTAAAATGATAAAGACAAAAAGCTAAAAGCTACTGCGGATGCTGGAAATCCAAAACAAAAACAGAATTACCTGGAAAAACTCAGCAGGTCTGGCAGCATCTGCCGAAGGGTCATGAAGACTCGAAACGTTAACTGATTTCTTCTCCACCGATGCTGCCAGACCTGCTGAGTTTTTCCAGGTAATTCTGTTTTTGTTTTCTTAAAATGATGGTGAGCAGACATGGTCCCCATTTCAAAAACAAATTTTAAAAAGAGGCATCATCGGTAAGGGTGGCACATATTTGCCTATTCATTGTTGCCGAGGGCATGAAAAGTCAACCACATTCTTCTTGTTGAACGGGGGTGCAGACAGTGAAGCAGCAAGAGTTTATAATGTTTAATGCTCTAACTGTTAGTAGGTCTGTGAGGAACACTAGTCAATATTTGGTACTCCAGATATTCAAAGTTATGAAGGTACAGGTGCTGTACTCAGAGTTAAATGTTCTGCTGTCCATATTTAAATTATAATTGTATCTTTAAGCTACAGTGGAAAGGTGAGTATAGAACGTAACACTTTGAAGACTAATATGAATCTTTGGAAGGCAGCTTTAATATTTTGAAAACTGTCAAAGTAAATACACAAGTATTGCTTATGTATATGAAGAATACAAGTATATTTCTGACAACTAAATATTGTTAACTTTGTATTTAAGTTAATTATTGTTCAATAAACTTATTTGTTGGGAAGTAAAGTTGTTGCAGCAGCAAATATGTATGTACAAATGTTAAATTTGAATTTTCAAAAAGAGATGAGCAATTGATCTAACTCACTGTAGATAGGACTTTAAACTATATAGTGGGGAGGGGAAGGTTAACATAAGGGGAGATTTGGAAAGCATGAGAAAGCACAAGGCAATAGTGCAGAGTAGCAATATGGGTAATGACAACCAGAGTTTGATAGGAAGGCATAGAGTGTACAAATATAAGAGCGAACCAGCAAATAAGGCCACAGAGTAGGGGAAAATGGTATACAGACACAATTAAAAACTCTTTATCTGAATGCTTGCAGCATGCATAGCAAAATGGATGAATGAATTGATAGCACAAAGAGAAATAACTGAGTATGGTATGACAGCCATTACAGAGATGTGGTTACAAGGGCATCAAGGCTGGAACCTGAATATTCTAGGATATTTGATATTTCAGAAGGACAGGAAGGAAGGAATAGGAGGTGGGGTAGCTCTGTTAATGAAAGATGAGACCAGTAGAGGTAAATGATCTTGGCTCGGAAGATCAAGATATGGAATCAGTTTGGGTGGAGATAACAAATAGTAAAAGTGGGAGTAGTTTATTGGCCCCCTAACAGTAGCTATACTGTAACAGAGTATAAATCAAGAAATAATGGGGGCTTGTAAGAAAGGAACTGTAATAATCATGGGAAATTTTAACCTTCATATAGATTGGATGAATCAAATTGGCATAGGCAGCCTAGAGATGAGTTCATAGTGTATTTGGGACAGTTTCTTTTTTTAAATTAATTTACAGGATGTGGGCGTTGCTGGCTAGGCCAGCATTTATTGCCCATCCCTAATTGCCCTTGTTCAGAGGGCATTTAAGAGTCAACCGAGTTGCTGTGGCTCTGGAGTCGCATGTAGGCCAGACCAAGTAAGGACAGCAGATTTCCTTCCCTAAAGGACATTAGTGAGCCAGATGGGTTTTTACAACAATCGACAATGGTTTCAGGGCTATCATTAGACTTTTAATTCCAAACTTTATTGAATTCAAATTCCACCATCTGACATGGCGGGATGCGAACCTGGGTCCCCAGTGCATTACCCTGGGTCTCTGGATCACTAGTCCAGCAACAATACCACTACGCCATCACCTCCCCATATTCTTAGAACAATACACCCTGGAACCAACCAGGGAGCAGGCTATTTTAGTCCTGGTGATGTGTAATGAGGCAGGATTAATTAATGACCTCATAGTAAAGAATTCTCTAGGCAAGGGTAGTAATAATATGTTAGAATTTCACATTCAGTTTGAGGATGAGAAGTGTGGATCTGTAACTAGTGTCTTAAACTTAAATATAGGCAATTACAAAGGTATGAAGACAGAGATAGATAAACTGGACTGGGAAAATAGGTTAAAAGACAGTAGAGAAGCAGTGGCAGACATTTAAGGAGATATTTCATAACTTATGTATTCGTTCGCAGGATATGGACATCGCTGACTAGGCCACCGTTTATTGCCCATCCCTAATTGCCCTTGAAAAGGTGGTAGTGAGCTGCCTTCATGAACCACTGCAGGTCATGTGGCAAAGGTACAACCACAGTGCTGTTAGGAAGGGAGTTCCAGGATTTTGACCATGCTACAGTGACGGAACGGTAATATAGTTCCAAGTCAGGATGGTATGTGGCTTGGAGGGGAACTTATAGGCGGTGCTGTCCTTGTCCTATTAGGTGGTAGAGTTCATAGGTTTGGAAGGTGCTAGCAAAGGAGCCTTGGTGAGTTGCTGCAATGCATCTTGTAGATAGTACACATTATTGGCACTATGGGTCTGTGGTGGAGGGAGTGAATGTTCAAGTTGGTGGATGAGGTACCAATCAAGCAGGCTGCTTTGTCCTGGATGGCGTTGACCTTCTTGAGTGTGTTGGGACTGCACACATCCAGACAAGTGGAGAGTATTCCATCACACTCCTGACTTGTTCCTTGTCAGGTGGACAAGCTTTGGGGAGTCGGGAGGTGAGTTACTCATCACGGAATTCCCAGCCTCTGACCTGTTCCTGTACCCACAGTATTTATATGGCTGGTCTAGTTCAGTTTGTAGCCAATGGTAACCCCCGAGATGTTGATACTGGGAGAGGGATTCAGCGATGAGAATGTCATTGAAGGTCAAGGGGAGATGGTTAGATTTTCTCTTGTTGGAGATGGTCATTGCCTGGCACTTGTAAGGCGCAAATGTTACTTTCAACAAGTAACTCTCAAAAATGATATATTCCATTGAGAAAGAAATACTCTATGAGAAGGATGCACCATCCGTGACTAACTAAGGAAGTTAAGGATTGTGTCAAATTGAAAGAAAATACATACAATGTTGTGAAGGTTAGTGGTAAGGCAGAAGATTGGGAAAGTTTTAGAAACCAGCAAAGGATGAATTTAAAAAAAATAAAGAGGGAGAAATTAGAGTATGAGAGCAAATTAGCAAGAAATATAAAAATGGACAGTAAAAACTTCAAGTATATAAAAAGGGAAAAGATTTGGTCCTTTTAGAGCAGGCTTGTCCAACCTGGGCCATTGCGGCCCCTGTAGCTCCTCCATGTGGCCCCCGGAGTGTTTTTGAAAATGCCAGTAGTGAGTCACTGAGTTTGAAGATTTCTGCAGGGGTCCTCTCCTCCAATCATAACCTATTTCGCTCCCACATTTGCAGCTTATTGGTTCAATAGTGAGCCTATTGGAAGTGAACATGGAAGAGAAACAGGCTGTGATTGGAGGAACAGTGAACACTGGCAACCCTGGAGTGTACGAGGCCTTCGCTCACCATGCTTCCCACCCATCCCCGCAGCTTACAGTGCTCTGGCGTGGCTCTGGCCGCATTCTCCAACTCTCCCCACGTTCCCCCAGCTCCGGGCACGTTCCTCGGCTCTCCCCGCATTCCTCCAGCTCCCGGCGCATTCAACCAGCCCTCAGTGCTCCCCTTGATGGGCACCCACTTTTGGGCATCTCCAAGCCTCAGGCCTTTCTCCAGGTGTCTCTTCTGCTCACATCCCACCTCCCCTGTCCCCACAGCTGATTTGATGAGTAAGGGTAAGCGAGTGTGAGTAAGGGTGCGTGGGTCAGTGGGTGTGTTAGTGAGGGTGGGTCAGTCAGGATGGGTGAGGGGGGTGTGGGTGGGTGAGTGAGGGAGTGTTGGTGAGTGAGGGTGTGTTGGTTGTCTAAGAGAGAGGGGGAGTGTGTGTGTATCTGACAGAGAGAAGGAGAGGGGGTGAATGTGTGTGTGAGAGAGAGAGGGGGGGTGAGTGTGTGAGAGAGAGGGGGGTGAATGCGTGTGAGAGAGAGGGTGGTTGCATGTGCGTGAGAGAAGAGGATGAGGGCGTGTGCGTGAGAGAAAGAGGGTGAGGGTGCATGCGTGAGCAAAAGAGGGTGAGGGTGGCTGCGCGCGTGTGCGATGGGGAGTACGGCTACACGTGAGTGAGTGCGTATGTGTGAGAGAGGGTGAGGGCGAGTTTGTGCACGTGTGTGAAAGAGAGGGGGCGAGTGTTTGGGAGAGAGAGAGAGAGGTGAGGATATGTGTGTGAGAGAGACAGAAGGTGAGTTTGTGTGTATGTGAGAGAGAGAGGGGGAGGATGGTGAGACAGAGGGAAGAGTGTGACTGGCTCACTCCCGGTCACCCCAACACTCTAGGCACTCTCACCCACTCTCAC
This sequence comes from Cetorhinus maximus, assembly GCF_964194155.1. Classification (NCBI taxonomy): domain Eukaryota; kingdom Metazoa; phylum Chordata; class Chondrichthyes; order Lamniformes; family Cetorhinidae; genus Cetorhinus; species Cetorhinus maximus. The sequence goes on from NC_135884.1 coordinate 121,680,534, forward strand.
AGGGACTGAGGGTGAGTGAGTGAGCACCCAGATAGGGAAAGATCTGGACATGCACACTCTCACCCTTTCACACTCAAATAGTCATCTTATCTTAAAAGAAATGAGTAGTAAATAATCAATTTATTGTGGTTTTTTTTTGCTCAGCAAGTTGTTTCTTTTCATACATTAGCTTTTGTTTTTGAAATTCATGTTTAACGTTGTGCCAAACCCTATCTTTCTGAAATTTATTCATCGCCCCACCCCTATCCCCCCTGCGAGTGTGAGAAAAATTGAAATGTGCTCCCCCTCCCCACACAAAAAGGTTGGACAAAATGGGACTGGGGAATTAATAATGGGAAACATCTTAAAAGAAGTGGCTGCAGAGATAGTGGATGTATTGTTTGTAATCTTACAAAATTCCCTAGATTCTGTACACGTCCCGACAGATTGAAAAACCGCAAATGTAACTCCTATATTCCTAAAAGGAGGGACACAGGAAACTATGGGCCAGTTAGCCTAACGCCTGTCATTTGGGGAAAATGCTAGAATCCATATTATGAGGATGTAGTAGCTGGGCATTTAAAAAATCATGAAGAATCAAAATGGTTTTGTGAAAGAGAATCCGTGTTTGACAGATTAATTGGAGTTCTTTGAGTATATAACAAGCAGGGTGGATAAAGGGAAACCAGTAAATGAGTGTATTTGGATTTCCAAAAGGCACCCGATAAGGCGTCACATAAATGGTTACTACACAAGATAAGAGATTATCATGTTGGGGGTGATATATTAGCATGGATAGGGAATTGGCTAATTAACAGGAAACAGATGGAATAAATGGGTAATTTTCAACTTGTCAAACTGCAACAAGTGGAGTGCCACAGGGATCAGTGCTGGACCCTCAACTATTTTTATGATCTATATGAATGACTTGGATGAAGGGACCAATTGTATTGTAGTGAAATTTGCTGACGGTACAAAGATAGGTAGGAAAGCAAGTTGTGAGCTGGATTTAAAGAGTCTGCAAAGGGATATAGATAGGTCAAGTGAGCGGGCAAAAATTTAGCAGATTGATTATAATGTGGGAAAATGTGAAGTTGTCCACTTTGGCAGGAAGAATAGAAAAGTAGAATATTATTTAAATGGAGTGAGACTGCAGAATGCTATGGTACAGAGGGATCTGGGTGCCCTTATACGTGAATCACAAAAGGTTAGCATGCAGGTGCAGCAAATAATCAGAAAGACATATAGACTTTTGACCTTTATTGCAAGGGGTTGGAGTATAAAAGTAGGGATGTCTTGTTACAACTGTACAGAACATTGGTGTGATTACACCTAGAGTATTGTGTATATTTTTGGTCTCCTTACTTAAGGTGAGATTTGCTTGCATTGGAAGAGGTTCAGAGAAGGGTCACTAGATTGACTCCTGGGATAAAGGTGTTGTCTTATGAGGAAAGGTTGAACAGGTTGGGCCTATACCCATTGGAGTTTTGAAGAATGAGAGGTGATCTTATTGAAATATATAAGATTCTGAGAGAGCTTGACAGGATAGATGCTGAGAGGCCATTTCTCCTCTTGGGGGAATCTAGAACTGGGGAGACACAGTTTCAAAATAAGGAGTCTCTCATTTAAGACTGAGGAGGAGGAGAGATTTCTTCTCTGAGGGTCTTTAGTTTCTGGAACTCTCTTCCTCTGAGAGCAATGGAGACTGGATCATTGTCTAACTCAGCCTTGAATATATTCAGATTTTTGGTCAACAAGAGTGTCGAGGTTATGGGAGGCAGGCAGTAAAGTGGAGTTAAGGTCACAATGAGATCAGCCATGATCTTATTAAATGATGGACAGGTTCAAGGGGCCGAGTGGCCTCTCCTGCCCCTATGTCTTATGATCCTATGACTCTAGCATTTTTGGGTGCTTTTCAAAATACAAAAATAAAATATATTCTGCAGTAAAATTAGTAACAATGTGCAAAGATTTTTCAGCAATGGCACAACTAAAAACATAGTATGACAGTTTTGTTGTTTATCTTGTGATCTACTTTGTCTAATGAAGCCTCCAAGAAAAAGAGGGAAAATGCAGTTACAGAATTAAACTGTAATATTAATCATCAGTACATGCATAGTTTGCTGCTGTAACTGGAAGTTGAGGATTGAACTTTCCCAACTGTGTAGACAGATTTCGCACCTAATGCATTCAGGCTATTCGATTCTGCCTTTTCTGATGGCAACTTGACTAATGAAGAGAGTGGAATCACTAAAGAAAGTTAAAGCACAAGCACTTAAAAACAGGTATACTTCCTAGTTTATGACTTGTACTTAATTTGTTTATCTTTTTCTTTTATTTTAAGTGGTGGTCGTTCACATTGATCATGGCATCAACATTCCTTTTCTGCATTACCTGGCAGTTTAACCAGTTTATTTTATTAATACAAGCCCTGGTTTTCTTTACCTTGGACTGTTTAGATATGGTGCCTGCATCAAAGGTAATATGCAGTTAATACTGTGCAGTAAACCTGATGTGTGTGTATCAGATTACATGGGAAATGCAGCACATGCTGTATCACAGAATAAAATATGGATTCACTAAACTTGCAAAGTACTAGTCTCAGCTGGATTGTTAGAGGTGATGAATGCAGCTGAGGAGATCGCAGGTTAATCCAACAAGTTTATTTCAGAGTGTTGCAGTACTTGGGCAGAGATTGCTGTGCAATGTGTGGACACTAAAAGGATATATATAAAATTTTAAAGGTGGGGGGGAGTGGGCAGCATGAGTGCAGAAAGAAGATACCTGTAAGTAGCTCTAGGTTTCACTAGGGGGAAAATCTAGTCAGTTTCAGTATAGGATCCTTGGTTTTAGTAAACCTCTTCAATGGGAATGCTTAAAGGCTTTGCAAAATATATTAGCTTTACAATGATGGTATGAGTATACTAGTTTGAATTCCATCATGATATCTATTAGTAAATTGATTTAGTCTTAGGGGGAGAAAGGATAAACTGGTCAGTAAAATTGTCCATTTCATTTGAGAAAGCCCCACTAGGCAATCAGGTAGAGATGCCTCAAATGCTGAACTCCCAAATTTAATGTGGATGCGGGAGACTAAATCATTGGGGAAGTGGGAAAACTGAGTAAATAGCAGCAAATCCTGGGTGATTTGGTAAATATATCCTAGATCTCCTATCTAACTTGTGTAACGAGAAGGTGACATTGTTTGTCTGTTTTTTTCCCCAATCCTAATTCTCCCACTTCAGGAAACTTGCGGCCATCACTTGTATTTAGTTTAATTTAATGCTTTAAAAGTACTATTAAAGCACACCAAATTTATTTTAAAGCCAGATCTTTGCTGAGCTTTGAATTAAAAATAGCTGTTTATTTTACTGCTTGGGAAGATATGTATTTACCTTGAAATCAGCTTGTCAGGCACTTCTGAAAATCATTGGCTAGTCACTGCTTAAAGTAAAACAAATGAGGAGAAAGGCTGAATGTCATTGTAAAGTAGATCACTGGTGCGACATCCGTGTAGTTTCTAAATTTTCCTTTGAAAAGGGCCCACTTAAATGTCTGTTTTTAGCATACGGAAGAACATACTTAAAGCATTGTTATTTCTTTCAAAATCTTAGTGTGGAGTCTAAACAAAGGTCAGACTGATTTGCATTTATTTTGTATTTTTAGCATTAAGGAAATGATTTTTGTATGAGGAATTTTAATTGCATGGTTCACTTTTTGTGGATTGTGTTTCTAGAATGATTAAGTGATGTCATATCTCTTTTGCAGGTTACATCACTATATTTCGTACATGTGGCTTCTTTACTTCTTGTCTGGATCCTGCAGTTTAACAACTCTATGCTCCTGGGGTCATTGGTTCTAAGTTTCATTCTGTCTGCTTTAGTAGTACGGCACTTGCAGGTAGTAATAACAATAATATATGCAAACTTAAATCTTTATAGTTATGACCCTACTTTTTTGAATTTCAGATAAGAAATATCTTAAATTATGAAGATTATATGAGGAGAAATTTGTTGACTGCAGAAAATGTGTGGGGATCTTGTTACCCATGCCTGTTCATTGTGTTGCAGGCAATATGTTTAAATTGCTGCTGCCTGCTCTTTTATATGATTGCTTTTTTGCAGCAAACACTATCCACACTGGTCATTGGCTGCATGCAGCCTGATATCATGAGCGGCTAGTGCTATTTAAAGGCACCACTTAAAAGGGAGGCACATCGTGGCTGCAATAAGTGGTAGGAGTCTTTTCAAATGTCAGTCTGCTATGTGATGACCTGAGCAATGGTTCAATGTGAGAGAGTAGTTTTTTTATTCATTCAAGGGATGCGGACTTCGCTGTCCAGGCCATTATTTACTGCCCATCCCTAACTGCCCTTGAGAAGCTGGTGACGAGCTGCCTTCTTGAATCGCTGCAGTCCTTGTGGTGTAGGTACACCCACAGTCCTGTTAGGGAGGGAGTGCCAGGATTTTGACAAAGCAACAGTGAAGGAATGGCAATATATTTCCAGGTCAGGATGGTGAGTGGCTTGGAGGGAAACTTCCAGGTGGAGGTGTTCCCGTGTGTCTGCAACCCTTGTCCTTCTAGATGGTAGTGGTCGTCGGTTTGGAAGGTGCTGAGTTTCTGAAGTGCATCTTATAGATGGTACACACTGCTGCTACTGTACGTTGGTAGTGGAGGGAGTGAATGTTTGTGGAAGGGGTGCCAATCAAATGGGCTGCTTTGTCCTGGATGGTGTCAAGCTTCTTGAGTGTTATTGGAGCTGCACTCATCCAGGCAAGGGGAGAGTATTCAATCACACTCCTGACTTGTGCCTTGTAGATTGTGGACAGGCTTTGGAGAGTCAGGAAGTGAGTTACTCGCCACATGATTCCTAGCCTCTGACCTGCTCTTCTGGCCACAGTATTTAGTCCAGTTCAGTTTCTGGTCAATGGTAACCCCCAGGATGTTGACAGAGGGGGATTCAGCGATGGTAATGCCATTGAATGTCAAGCGGTGATGGTATATTGTCTCTTGTTGAAGATGGTCATTGCCTGGTATTTGTGTGGCATGAATGTTACTTGTCACTTATCAGCCCAAGGCTGGATTGTGTCTCAGTCTTGCTGCATTTGGACACGGACTGCTTCAGTATCTGAGGAGTCGCGAATGCTGCTGAACATTGTGCAATCATCAGTGAACATCACCACTCCTGACCTTATGATGGAGGGAAGGTCATTGATGCAGCAGCTGAAGATGGCTGGGCCTAGGACAGTACCCTGAGAAACTCCTGCAGTGATGACCTGGAACTGAGATGATTGTTCTCCAACATCCACAACCATCTTCCTTTATGCTAGGTATGACTCCAACAAGTGGAGAGTTTTCCCCCTAATTCCCATTGACTCCATTTTTGCTAGGGCTCCTTGATTCTTCGATCAAATACGGCCTTGATGTCATGGGCAGTCACTCTCAGCTCACCTCTGGAGTTCAGCTCTTTTGACCATGTTTGAACCAAGGCTGTAATGAGGTCAGGAGTTGAGTGGTCCTGGCAGAACCCAAACTGAGTGTCAGTGAGCAGGTTATTGCTGAGCAAGCGCCGCTTTATAGCCTGTTGATGACCCCTTCCATCACTTTACTGATGATCGAGAGTAGGCTGATGGGGCGGTAATTGGCCTGGTTGGATTTGACTTGCTTTTTGTGTACAGGACATACCTGGGCAATTTTCCACATAGCCGGGTAGATGCCAATGTTGTAGCTGTACTGGAACAGCTTGGCTAGGGGCACGGCAAGTTCTGGAGCACAAGCCTTTTAGTACTATTGCTAGAATATTGTCAGGGCCCATAGCCTTTGCAGTATCTAGTGCCTTCAGCCATTTCTTGATATCACGTGGATTGAATCAAATTGGCTAAAGACTGGCATCTGCGATGCTGGGGACCTCTGGAGGAGACCAAGATGGATCATCCACTTGGCTGAAGATTGTAGAAAATGCTTCAGCCTTATCTTTTGCACTGATGTGCTGGGCTCCCCCATCATTTAGGACGGGAATATTTGCGGAGCCTTCTCCTCCAATGTGTTGGTTTAATTGTCTACCACCATTCACGGCTGGATGTGGCAGGACTGCAAAGCTTAGAGTTGATCCGTTGGTTGTGGGATCGCTTAGCTCTGTCTATCACTTGCTGTTTATGCTGTTTGGCAGGCAAGTAGTCCTATGTTGTAGCTTCACCAGGTTGACACCTCATTGTTTGGAATGCCTGGTGCTGCTCCTGGCATGCCCTCTTGCACTCTCCATTGAACCAGGGTTGATCCCCTGGCTTAGTGGTGATGATAGAGTGGGGGATATGCTGGGCCATGAGGTTACAGATTGTGGTTGCGTATAATTCTGCTGCTGCTCGCTGGCCCACAGAGCCACATGGTTGCCCAGCCTTGAGTTGCTAGATCTGTTTGAAATCTATCCCATTTAGCATGGTGGTCATGCCACACAACACGATGGAGGGTATCCTCAATGTGAAGAAGGTACTTAGTCTCCACAAGGACTGTGCGGTGGTCACTTCTGTCGATACTGTCATGGACAGATGCATCTGCGGCAGGTGGGTTGGTGAGAATGAGGTCAAATATGTTATTCCCTCTTGTTAGTTCCCTCACCACCTGCCGCAGACCCAGTTTAGAAGCTATGTCCTTTAGGATTCAATCAACTTGGTCAGTAGTGGAGCTACCGAGCCACTCTTGGTGATGGACATTGATGTCCTCACCCAGAGTACATTCTGTGCCCTTGTCACCTTCAGTGCTTCCTCCAAGTGGTGTTTAACATGAAGGAGTACTGATTCATCTGATGAAGGGGGAGTTCAGTACGTGGTAATCAGCAGGAAGTTTCCTTGCCCCTGTTTGATCTGATGCCATGAGACTTCATGTGGTCCGGAGTCGATGTTGAGGACTCCTAGGGCAACTCCCTCCTGACTGTATAACACTGTGCCACCACCTCTGTTGTCCCAGGATAGACCCAGGGATGGTGATGGTGGTGTCTGGGACATTGTCCGTAAGGTATGATTCCATGAGGATGACTATGTCAGGCTGTTGCTTGATTAGTCTGTGAGACAGCTCTCCCAATTTTGGCACAAGCCCCCAGATGTTAGTAAGGAGGACTTTGCAGGATCGACAGGGCTGAGTTTACCGTTGTCGTTTCCAGTGCCTAGGTCAATGTCGGGTCGTCCGTCCGGTTTCATTCTTTTGAGACTTTTTAGCGGTTTGATACAACTGAGTGGCTTGTTAGGCTATTTCAGAGGGCAGTTAAGAGTCAACCACATTGCTGCAAGACCAGGTAAGGGTGGCAGATTTCCTTTCCCTAAAGGACATTAGTGAACCAGATGGGTTTTTACGACAATCGACAATGGTTTCATGGTCATCATTAGGCTTTTAATTCCAGATTTTAACTGAATTCACATTTCATCATCTGCCATGGTGGGATTCAAACCCAGGACCTCAGAGCATCATCCTGGGTCTCTGGATTACGAGTACAGCCACAATACCACTATGCTGGGCTGGGGATCTTAGTGGGAGAAGTGGAAACAAGGAGAGATGTCACAAGGGGCAGGGTGCCATCCAGATACATGCTCAGGGAACAGTGGGAACAAGTACTAGCGGAGCTCAATGCCAGGAATGTTGCTGCAAGAACAGGGATGTAGTACAGGAAGAAATTTAATGGCCTGACATGAGTTATCGAGGTGAGTGAATTAATCTTCAAATAGCACATTGTACCAACTGCATATGAGCCCTATCCACTGCTCAGTTCTCTACATTTCCATCACCCAGCCACCAACATTCTCTATCAATTAGTATTCAATGTGCTTTGCCACATCCTCACACACTTAGCACTGTTACAAGCCACATACCCACAACTCAGAGTTTGCACATACTGGCAGCTATTCAACCACGACAGCCACATCATTCAAACATATTGCAGGACACTCACTGTCACACATCTCTTTTTCTTGCCGTAGAATGTGGCACATCACAGCAGGTAACAGAATAGAACCGCAGGAAATAAAGTGCATCTGCATATTTTAACCCCATCAAGGAAATTGTGCTGGCCACCCTGGGAAGGAACGTCACAGCAGCAATGTCCTCTGGCAGGGCCAAAGAGATCAATGATGAGGATATCTCCATATGTAACCCTCTTTCATGTAAAAGCAGAAAATGATGGAAGTATTCAGCAGGTCAGACAGCATCTGTGGAGTGCTTCAGGTTGATGACTCCCTCTCTCATCCCACTTATCCCTCATTTTACATTTTCTCCCAAAGCATGAGTTGTAGATAGTGTGAGCAAGCACTTTTTACTTTCTCCTCTCCCCTCAACATAACCCAACTCATCCCTTTTTCATTTTAGAAACCCAAGAACTGAAACCTTCCCAGTCAGTGAAGAAAGAGGAAGGAGACAGTGAAGATTAAATGGCAATATCATTCGATCTTAAGCTCCCAGCCTCCAGCTCAGACACTGACAACTGCGTATATTTCTGAGGCAAGGGAGAGGAGGGGAGAGTGGGAAGATACTAACACAAGAATTAGAGTAGGCCATTCGGACTTGAACCTGCTCCACCATTTGATAAGATCATTGGTGATCTGTTTGTGACCTGAACTTCTCATCCCTGTCTGCCCCCGACCCCCTTTACCCTGGACTCCCTTGTCAATCAAAAATCCAGGCACAAGTACACAGGAATCAGGGCAGGAGGAGAGAATCATGCAGATGCCAACTAGTTGGAGAGCAAGGTTGCACACTGGTTCTGCTGCAGAAAAATCAGGTGAGGATATCAATAGGCCAGGATACAGAAGAAAGCTGATAGGTGTAAATAACACCCCTGCCACTCTGTAAGTGTCCTTACTGTTGGCTGTTGGCCAGCCAGCCCAGACCAAGATGTTGCAGTCTGATGTTGGGCCTCCTAGAGTCAAAGCTGCTCAAGGTCAACCTCCAAAGCCATCTGCAGTCTCCTGATTTGGAGGTCAGCAGCCTTTCACCACCATTGCTGCAGCCACTGGGGAAGCCCCTCAACAGAGCACTAGGGGAGACAAGGACACATGGAGGACATAAAAACACAAGAAATAGAAGCAGGAGTAGGCCATTCAGCCCTTTGAAACTGCTCCACTATTCAGTGAAATCATGACTGGTCTTCTGCATCAGCACCTTTTTCCTGCACTATGCTCATATCCCTTGATATTTTTAATACGTAGAAACCTATCAATCTCAGTCTTGAACATGCTCAATGACTGAGCCTCCACAGCCCTCTGGGGCAGAGAAATCTGAAGATTCACCACCCTCGGCGTGAAGAAATTCCTCCCCATCTTAGTCCTAAGTGACCTGTCCTTTATTCTGCGACTGTGTCCCTTGGTTCTAGACCCCCGCCTGCAGCCAAGGGAAATATCCTTCCTGCATCTACCCTGTCGAATCCTGTAAGAATTTTGCATGTTTGAATGACATCACCTCTCATTCTTCTAAACTCCTGAGAATAAAGGTCCAGTCTATTTAATCGCTCCTCATAGGACAATTCTTCCATCCCAGGAATTAATTTAGTGAACCTTTGTTGCATTCCCACTATGGCAAGTATACCTTTCCTTAGGTAAGGAGCCCAAAACTGCACACAATACTCCAGGTGAGGTCTTACCAAGTCTCTATGTAGTTGCAGTAAGACATCTTTACTCCTATACTCAAATCCTCTTGCAATAAAGGCCAACATACCGTTTGCCTTCTTAATTGTTTGCCGTACCTGCATGTTATCTTTCAGTGACTCATGAACAAGGATACCCAAGTCCCTTTGAAGTTCAACACTTTCCAGCCTCTCACCATTTAAGAAATACTCTGTATTTCTGTTTTTCCTACCAAAGTGGATAACCTCACGTTTCTCCACGTTATATTTCATTTGCCAAATTTTTGCCCACTCGCTTAGCCTCTCCAAATCCCCTTGAAGCATCTTTGCATCCTCCTCAAAACTCACACTTCCAACTAGTTTTGTGTCACCTGCAAGCTTGGAAATATTACATTTAATTCCCCCCATCAAAATCACTGATATAGATTGTGAATAGCTGGGGCTAAAGCACTAATCCTAGAGGTACCCCACTAGCCACAGCCTGCCAACCTAAAAATGACCCATTTATTCCTACTCTGTTTGATTTGTTAACCAGTTCTCAATCCATGCCAGTATACTTCCTCTAATCCCATGTGCTCTAATTTTGTTTACTAATCTCTTGTGAGAGACCTTATTAAAAGCTTTCTGAAAATCTAAATATGCCACATCCACCGGTTCTCCCTTATCTATTCTGCAAGTTACATCCTCAAAAAACTCCAACAGGTTTGTTAAACACGATTTCCCTTTTATAAATCCATGTTGACTGTGCCCAGTGCTATCATTATTTTCTTAGTGTCCTGTTACCATTTCCTTTATAAGGATTCTAGCATTTTCTCTATTACCGACGTCAGGCTAACAGGTCTTTAGTTTCCCATTTTCTCTCTCCCCGTCCTTCCTTAAATATTGGGATTACATTTGCCACCTTCCAATCTGCAGGAATCATCCCAGATCTATAGAATTTTGAAAGATGATCACCGATGCATTTACTATCTCTGCAGCCACCTCTCTCAACACTCTGGGATGTAGATCATCAGGTCTACTGGATTTATCTATTTTTAAGTCCCATTAATTTGTATAGTGCTTTTTTTTTTTAACACTGGTCCCTTGATTCTCCATTTATTCTGGGAGGTTTTTAGTATTTTCTTCTGTGAAGACAGACACAAAGTATTTGTTTAGTTTCTCTGTCAGCTCCTTATTCCGCATTATAAATTCTCCTGACTTCACTTATAATGAACTCACATTTGTTTTTGCTAATCTTTTCCTATTTACATACCTATAGAAGCTTTTACAGTCCATTTTTATGTTTCTCACTAGTTTACTCTCACATTCTATTTTCCCTTTCTTAATCTTTTACTTGGTCCTCCTGTGCAGAACTCTAAAATGCTCCCAATTACCTTATTTTTTGGCAACTTTACACACCTTTTCCTTAGATCTAATACAATCCTTGATTTATTTCGTTAGCCACGGTTGGAACATTTGCCTTGGTATGTTTTTATGCATTAAAGGAATGTATTTTTATGGTAAACTATGTATTAGTTCTTTAGACGTTAGCCATTGCCTGTCTACCATCATACGTTTTAACGTAGTTTCCCAACCAGCTATAGTCAATTTTCCCTTCATACCTTCATAGTTTCCTTGGTTTAGATTTAAGACTCTAGTTTCTGATTGAACGGCATCAGTTTCAAACTTAATGTAAAATTCTGTCATACTATGGGGCAGGTTCTTCCGGTCGGCGAGCAGGAGCGGGGCCTGCTCACGACACATAAAATTATGCGGGATGACGTCGGGTGGAACTCCCGACATCATCCCCCGTCATTTCCATTTTCAGGTCAGCGGGGGCGCAGCCGAGTCAGCTGCGCGCCCGCCGACCTGTCAACGGCCTATTGAGGCCATTGAAAAACGAATTAAAGTCATTAATGGACCTGCCCATCCAACCTTATGGTTGGTGGGCAGGCCGGAAGCCCGAAACCTCATCCACGGGCGGGATGAGGTTTTATGAGGGTATTTAAATTTTTATTAAAGGTTTCAAGAAAAGTTATGGACATGTCCCAACTCATGTGACAGTGTCACATGAGGGGACATGTCAGGGAAATTTTTTTATCATTTGTATTACAAATTTTAATTCCGAGCTGATCTTCCTGAGCCTCAGGGAGATCTGTGCGCTCTTTCGTGCGCATGCGAGAAAGGGCACACTCCCGGCTAAGGGAATCCCCCGCCCCCACCCACACAGGGAGCGCATAGTGCTTCAGAGCGGACGTCACGCTTGACGGGCCTTAATTGGCCCACCCATGTAAAATGGCGGTGCGCCCCCGATTGGGGGCACCAATCGGAGGTGCGCCAGCTCCTAAACTTCCCCCTAATGGGGGAGAATTTTTCTCACGGTCACTCTTTTGTAAAGGCTCCTTTATAATACTATTTATTAGCCTTTTTTCATTGCACAATACTAGATCTAAAATAGCCCATTCATGATTCCTCAACATTGTGTTCTAAAAAATCGTCTTGCATACATTCCAAGAATTTGTCCACCACAATATTAGTACTAATTAGGTTTATCCAATCTATGTATTATATATATATTATATAGAAATCCCCATGATTACTGTATTACCCTTGTCACAGACAGCTCTAATTTCCTGATTTATACTGTGATTTACATTACCACTGCTATTTGGTAGCCTATAAACAACTCCCACCAATGTTTTCTGACCCTTGCTGTTTCTTTGTTCCACCCAAACTGATTCTATACCTTGATCTTTAGAACTAATGTCACCTCTCATTATGATGCTAATGCCGTCTTTAATTAACAGAGCTATCCCGCCATCTTTTCCCAGCTTCATGTACTTCCTGAAAGTCACAAACTCTTGGATATTCAGGTCCAAGCTTTGGTCTCCTTGTAGACACATCTCTGTAATGACTATCGGGTCATGTGTATAAATTTCTATTTGAGCTGACAATTCATCTATATTATTGCGAAAGCTGCGGGCATTCAAATAAGCGCCCTTAATTCAGTTTTTTTTTACTGTTTTTGTAAACTCTGACCTTATGCACTGGTACACTCTTAGGTTTGCAATCACTATCCCTTCCTGCCATATTCTGATTATCATTACCTTTAATGCTATCTTGATTTGTTGCCTCCTCATTTCCCTTTAATTTACTCAATCTTTCCCTACATGATCCCTTCCCCCCTTTATTTAGTTTAAAGCCCTCTCTACTTTCCTAGTTATATGGTTTGCTAGAACACTAGTCCCAGCACGGTTCAGGTGAAGTCTGTCCCAACGGTACAGCCCCCATATTCCCTAGTACTGGTGCCAGTGACCCACGAACTGCAACGCACTTTTCCCATGCATTCATCTCTTTATTTTTATTTAACCTATGCCAATTTGCACATGGCTCAGGTAATAATCCAGAGATTATTACCTTTAAGGTTCTGATTTTTAATTTATGCCTAGCTCCTCCCACACCCTGCAGAACCTCTTTCCTACTTTTACCTATGTCATTGGTACCACAGGGACCACAGCAACAGGTTCTTCCCCCACCCTCCCACTGCAAGTCCCCACCCTCCTACTGCAGGTCCCCCCTCCCTCCCCTCCCACTGCAGGTCCCCCCTCCCTCCCCTCCCACTGCAGGTTCCCCCCCCCGCCCTCCCACTGCAGGTTCCCCCCCCCCCCCCCCCCCACTGCAGGTTCCCCCCTCCCACTGCAGGTCCCCCCTCCCTCCCCTCCCACTGCAGGTCCCCCCTCCCTCCCCTCCCACTGCAGGTCCCCCCTCCCTCCCCTCCCACTGCAGGTCCCCCCTCCCTCCCCTCCCACTGCAGGTTCCCCCCCCCGCCCTCCCACTGCAGGTCCCACCCCACTGCAGGTTCCCCCCTCCCACTGCAGGTTCCACCCCTTCCTCCCACTGCAGGTTCCACCCCCCCCCCCCATCCCGCTGCAGGTTTCCCCCCCCCCCCACAACTGCAGGTTCTCCCCCCACTGCAGGTTCTCCCCACAGCCCTGAGCAGACATCCCAAACTCTGGCATTGAGCAGACAACACAGCCTTTTGTATTTTCGTCACAGCTGTGGAGAACAGCGTCCACCCCCTGAGCACATCGTCCCCACCACCACCACCAGACTACCCCCCCCCTCCCCAACTCCCCCCACTTGAATGCCCCACCCCCCCCACACCACAGTACCATGGCTAGCCCACTCGTCCACATTGCAGTCCCGACTGCTGTCCACACGAGCTGCAAAAACCTCAAACTTGTTGCCCACTGTAAGGGCTCAGGTCCCTCC